>NC_067235.1:13090000-15490000 GCF_019924925.1 Ctenopharyngodon idella | reverse complement strand
TATTTATACTAGTGGGTGCAGGACACTAGTTCATTTATGTAAGTGATAGCAAAATAAACTGTGACATACCCAAAAATTCTTCAGACACTTTGACCTGACCATGTTTTGCTGAAGTGTTATCTGACATAATTAAGATTATTTTTTTATGACACAGTTTAACTCTGAGCTCTTATCGTATTTTATTACCATTTTTTTTTCCAACTATAGTGAATAAACTGTATTAATGAATGAAATGTTCAAGGTGTCTGAATAAATTTTGGTTTGACTGTATAGTCTCTGTAAATGTCGTGCATACGGTGTACATTTTAGGACTTCCTCACGCCTCAGTCATACAACGAAAAGGCTTCAGTCACTGGACAAAACGGCATCGCGCCTCAGACTGAAAGGCTTCAGGTCTCAGGAAAAACGACGTCAGGTCTCGGCATCAGACGAAACAGCCTCAGACCAAAAGGCATCAGACGAAACGGCCTCAGACTAAAAGGCATCAGACATAAATGCATCAGACGAAACGGACTTAGAAAGAAGCGAATTGCCCCTCCTCAATGTGATGTCACGTGTATGCAGTTTTCTGTCAAATGTTACACTAAGTTGTATAAAACATATCCCACTAAGATTATTTTGTAAATTTGTATTATTCACTAGTTTTATTTGCATGTATAAAAAGTTAGCAAAATAACATATTGCAAATAGCTTGCATTGCAAACTATTGTGAACACATACGAAAATTAACCATGGTTAAAAGTGTGTAACTATGATTTTTTTTTTTGTCGGATTGATAGGCTACTATTTGTATAACAATAATTTTACTACAAATACCATAAACTATAGTGTAGCAAAACCATGGTTAATTTGTGGTTACCATGGTTTACTACAATAACCATTTTGTTTTATTTGTAGTAAAACCATGGTTCATTTTTATAAGAGAGGTAAAAAATCTTTCGAGCTATTTGAATACGTTGTTATAAGCACAGCTGCTTTGTGTACAGAGGTTACCAAGAAAACGGCTTTATTTCTTCTGTTCCAGCGCCACCTACTGTCAGAGAGTCGATTAGGCAAGGCAAGGCAATTTTATTTAGCACATTTCATACACAATGGTAATTCAAAGTACTTTACATAAAAAGGAAACAAATACATAAGAATAAAAATGGAATGCATAAAAAATAAAAATAACAATAAAAACAGAATACCACTATCTGGATGGAAGAGTCACATTTTACATTTTCATTCAGCCCGTTGCTGTTTTTCTGCAGACCAATGTGAAAATCGGCATGTTCTTTTCTTTTAAATAGCCTACATGAATACCATCAACAGATCGATTCTAGATAATTAACATGCACGCACACACATCTTACATCAATTTGGGAATAGTAACAGTAAAGAAAAAGACAACTGAAGGACGGCATTATGATGGGATAAAAGCCAATAGAAAGTTAGGCTATACAAAAAAAAACAAAAAAAAAAACACACCTGATGCCTTTTCGTCTGAGGCTGTTTCATTCGATGCCTAATTGTACGAGACCTGACACCTTACGTCGTTTTTCCTGAGACCTGAAGCCTTTCAGTCTGAGGCGCGATGCCGTTTTGTCCGGTGACTGAAGCCTTTTAGTCTGAGGCATGACGCCTTTTTGTTGTATGACTGAGTTGTGAGGAAGTCCTAAAATGTACACCGTACGTGCGGTTAGCTGCCGCAAGATGGCGAACGAGTACATTGTGTAGCGAATGGAGCGTTGTGGTGGCAAACCAAAACACTAATAGATCGAATACAAAGTGTGTTACTTAGTGAGAGATATTTTTAGATATAACCTGTTTGGGGCAAGAGTGCACGTGATAGTGGGTAGGAGGGAACTAGATAGCAATCCGGATGAAGTGATGGGTCAAGACGAAGAAAAACAACAAGTGCAGCAGGATCATCGTTACCTATTCCTCCTCTTTCACTCTGCGCGGGCACTGTAACTTTAACTAACCACTGCATTTGCAATGAGCAAACATACGATTCTCAGCAGATGGGTTATGTAAAACTAAAGTAAATGCGGCCTGCTTAGAAGGGACGAGAAAGAGAATCAAGAACATGGCAACACCTGTAAGTTGTTCTCAGCTCTTGTATATATTTGATTTTTTCTCATTCGGTTCAAACTGTACGCTCTGCTGTACTATTGTGTTTAACCTTTCTTGTACAGATAGCTAGAATTGGATCGCTGACATTAGAACCGCACTTATCAAACAAACCAAGTGTAGTTCTCGACTGAACTTAACAATTTGAGAGCAGCTAAAAGGATTTAGGGTTTTCAAACTTAAAAAAAACCCAACATATCTGTATGAATTAGCATACAGCAGCTCAATGTCAAAGCAGGTTTCGGTTTATTTTTTGTATGTGCGCGCGTACTCATCTTATCAGTTTTACAGCAGTCAGCTGTCCCACCCACTGTTTTTCTTTCCATTTTGCTATTGTTGCCACATCATGTGAAACCCCAGCATGTGATGTTTGCACATTTAACACTCGCCAGGGTTCACAACTCGACTCATAAGTAGCTGCTATCAGACATTAATCAACAGTTTGTCATTGATTCTTGGTACGTCTGTTTTTATTTTAGTCAAACATGCAGGTAGAACTGGACGGACTGTTTAAGGATAACAAAACCTTCGACTATGACGATTATGTATACAAGGATGAGGTATGCCCGTCCAGCACGGTCTCTGGTTCCTTGGCGATCTTCATTCCCCTGCTTTACTCTGTGGGGTTCTTATGGGGGCTGCTGGGAAATGGACTGGTGCTGACAATACTGTGGCGTAAGAGGCCGAAGCTGAGTGTGATGGACATCTTCATCCTTAATTTGAGTGTAACGGACAGCCTGCTGTTGCTCACACTGCCTCTCTGGGCTGCAGACGCGGTTAAGGGATGGTTCATGGGCACAGGGCTCTGCAAACTGGCTGGAGCTATGTTTAAGGTGAGTTACTGTACGCTTCATGTATCTGTCTGATAAGTCTGTAGACTTCATTGGGTTGAATGCCATTTTCATTGTACAAACAGCTACAATCATCAGACATGACTGAAAGAGGTAATGACACTCTGAAATTCAAGTTGACAATATGGAATGACAGGTTTTGGATATCAGGCGAAATGTATATCTCTTAACAGGATGGTAAAGTTTTTTTTATTTATTTTTTTAGAATAAATAAAGTTGTTAAAGCAACTTTGTGTAATATGTTCTTATTTTGTATAAATCTATAGACTATGGATCTATGAATGTATTCCTAAATACATTAAAATATACTTATAAAAGTCTTGAATACACCTCTATATAATAAGCATGTTTTTATTCATTTCTATATTTTTGGGGGACATAAAGTCAAAAATGTCAGGGTGATATAGCAATCTTGATATCATAGTGAAGAAAAAAATCTTTAATATTTAATTCATTTAATATATCATTCTTTATAAATTGTCTACTGATTCTAAGTTGCTTAGTATGACCATTTTTTTATGCATTTTTTTTTTTTTTTTTTTTTGCATAGTAAAATAAAACCTGTAGCTGTAGTTTGCCTTTGTTTGCCAAATAATTTTGTCAGATAAATACCTTAACCAAGTTTAGCGCTTTGTTTTTCCTTCATATTTTTCTTGTATTTTGATTGTTTATTTGAACTTATAGAGTCATAAAAACAAATATCCCCTCCGGACATCACCTTTAGCCACTATATATATATATATATATATATATATATATATATATAAGAAATGCAATGATGTGGATGACATGGTGTCCCAGTTTTCCAAAAATAACTTCAAATTTTGATTCGTCTGACCACAGAACAGTTTTCCACTTTGCCACAGTCAATTTAAATGAGCCTTGGCCCAGAGAAAACGCCTGCGCTTCTGGATCATGTTTAGATATGGCTTCTTTTTTGACCTATAGAGTTTTAGCCGGCAACGGCGAATGGCACGGTGGATTGTGTTCACTGACAATGTTTTCTGGAAGTATTCCTGAGCCCATGTTGTGATTTCCATTACAGTAGCATTCCTGTATGTGATGCAGTGCCGTCTAAGGGCCTGAAGATCACGGGCATCCAGTATGGTTTTCCAGCCTTGACCCTTACGCACAGAGATTGTTCCAGATTCTCTGAATCTTTGGATGATATTATGCACTGTAGATGATGATAACTTCAGACTCTTTGCAATTTTTCTCTGAGAAACTCCTTTCTGATATTGCTCCACTATTTTTCGCCGCAGCATTGGGGGAATTGGTGATCCTCTGCCCATCTTGACTTCTGAGAGACACTGCCACTCTAAGAGGCTCTTTTTATACCCATCATGTTGCCAATTGACCTAATAAGTTGCAAATTGGTCCTCCAGCTGTTCCTTATATGTACATTTAACTTTTCCGGCCTCTTATTGCTACCTGTCCCAGTTTTTTTGGAATGTGTAGCTCTTATGAAATCCAAAATGAGCCAATATTTGGCATGACATTTCAAAATGTCTCACTTTCAACATTTGATATGTTATCTATATTCTATTGTGAATAAAATATAAGTTTATGAGATTTGTAAATTATTGCATTCCTTTTTTATTCACATTTTGTACAGTGTCCCAACTTTTTTGGAATCGGGTTTTTGTATACATTTCTTTTTTTCGTATTGTGGACATTCTAATTTGTCATTAACTGTCTGCCATAGTATTGTAATAACTGTTCTCTAATAAAAAAAAAATTCTTGAAAGTTTTTGAAGACCATTTGAAACCAAAATGAATACAAACATTTCTAAAAACAGACATGTTTTAAAGTAGTTTTTAAATTATATTTCCTCTTTTGTATTGTGGACATTCTAATTTGTTATTGACTGTGTGCTATAGTATTGTAATAACTGTTCTCTTTCACTATCTCTTCAGATCAATTTCTACTGTGGTATCTTCACGTTGGCCTGCATGAGTGTTGACTGCTACCTGTCCATCGTCCGAGGAGTACGGATGTTTTCCTGTAAAAAACGTGTGGTGGTTTACTGTTCCTGCCTGATTATCCTGATCATTTGCCTGCTCCTTTCCATCCCTGATTGGATCTATCTGAGGCCCATCAGAGCAAGTCGGGATACAGCGGAATGTTATTATCCACCTAATACCTGCCGTCTTGCCTCTCGTCTTTCACATATTGTGTGCTTTGTTCTACCAGCACTTGTGCTGCTGTTCTGTTGTTCCTCTGTCCTGCTGAAATTATGGCACAACTCCAAGTGCCAGCAGAAGAAGAAGGGCCGAAGTACAGCTGTCATTGCAGCCCTTGTGCTGGCTTTCTTCATCTGCTGGACACCCTACAACATTACCTTCATCGTGGACACGGCTCAGCCAGTGGACAGCATCTCCTCAGCAGGGGCAGACGACTGTGAAGGGAGGCAGTGGAGAGCTAGCAAAATAACAGCCATTTTTGGACTTCTCCATTGCATCGTTAATCCTGTTATTTACCTCTGTCTCTCCAAAGAGTTCCGGCGACGCGCACTGACTATGATAAAGTTCAGTGCTTGTGAAACAGACAGTAATGATATTTCGCTTTGGGACTCTAGTGAAGGAAACAGGAATGCTTCTGTCCAAGAGGAACAAGGTTCACTTCAACCTATGAATGACATTAACCAACAATAAAAACCCAGGATTATGATACTTGAAATCATAAAACATTGAATCTCATAATTCCGTAAATGTATTTTATGAATACTTTATTTAACATAAGCATTACATTTGTTGACATATTACTAGTTATGGAATAACCCAATGTTGGATGATAAATTAGCATCCTCCAAAGGGTTTTGTACATGCATTCTGCAAATAGATGATAAAGGAAACATTATGCTTTTATTAAGAAAGAATAAAAAATGCTTAAAAAAAATAAAAAATGCTGGCCAACTCATTTGCACTTTAATTCAGTAAAATTATCATAATGGTGATTATTTTCTGTTGCTCTGTCAAATGTTTTATTTATTTACTTTTTTTGTTTTCGTTGTGCTGTGCTGTGCTGTAAGGCCCCATTTACACTAGTACGTTTTCGTTTTAAAATGTCGTTTTAATGTCCTCTGGTAAAAATCACATTCCAGGGGGTAAAATCCACGTTTTTGGCAGGGGTTCCCCTGGTAAAATTTGCATTCAAGTTATTTGGGGTCGCTTGAACCCACGGATATGAAAAACATCCTGCAGCAACAGTGTAAAAGTATCCCAATTGTCTTGGCAACACTGACTACAAGACTAAAAACATATGTCACATGACCGTTCATGCAGACTGGGCATGCGCGTACAAGTGTAAACAGTTGCATGTAGGTAGCTGGAGTATTTAAAAAAAAAAAATGCAGAGTTTAACTGCACAATGGCTGCTAAAAATGACAACAAAGCCAGCAAAGATTGCAGTTCAGTCTCCATGTTATTGTTTACATGGTCGTCAAGGATACGCAGAGCTAACGTGGGCAGCCACGCCATCGTTTTTGAGGGTCGAAAATGCCAGAGTAGTGTAAGCGATAGGCGTAACCTTAGCAAAAGTTATGCGTTTTAAAACGAAAACGCACTAGTGTAAATGGGACCTAAGTGTTTTGGAAAAGTGTTCCAAAACAATATTTGGCATTTTGGCAGAGACTGTGCCTACTTGCTTGATAACGGAACTGTTCAATCCCAGTTGTCAATTCCAAAATCAGCCTTGCTAATGGATAATACATTTTTATGCATTCATTTTAATATTATAATTGCATAATAGAGGAATGTCACATATTGTAACCATGTAAATGTCAAATGTGTTACATCCGTGTTTGTACCATACATTTATTTTTTATCTACGAAAGTCTGCAGTAGTTGGGAGAAATCGTTTTAAAATATGTGTCAAATTACCATCAGCTGTTGATGATAAGTAGTTTCCGTTCTCATGTCAGGAAGTCATGACAGTGATGTTTTTTTTGAGATGTGTTCAGGTCAGTGGTCTCTAGAAGGGTGTGTCCTGTCACTTACATAAATGTTATAAAGTATATGACTGAACTGCTATTTTAATGTCCCAAATTGTTACTATCACTTTGAAGTAGTTGAAAGCTTATGTTCTGCTAATTTTATTAAACTGAAAATATTAAGTAAATGTTTATGAAAGAGAAAAAAATATATTAAAAATACATTTCAGTTGTTTAATAATTGCTCGTCAAATAAGAAATAATGATTTGACGTTTTTTCACAGTTTCCTCTGAGATGGGGTCATGAAAGAAACTCTTTTCCTGTGTTGCATAATCAGGTTTTCTTCTCAGACATTTTGGAGGAAGTACTCATAGAATTTAGAGGGTGATTTGGTAGTTGGGAAAGACTGTTGTTGGGATTTTCAGACATAAATAATTTTTTGTTCTCATGCGTGGAATATCCACAATGACACATGACAGCAGAGAGAGGAAAGAGGGGAATTGTATGTGCTCTAGCCTTTGTACTTTACTGCAGTGTAGTGTTCTTCTAAATACTGTAAAGATGCCATCATCATTTAAAGATACTTCTCTTTAAACTGCCAAACACATTTTAATACATGTGATCCACCCCACTGGTTTCTTAGAAACTTCTATGTAGCTAGTAATATTTGGCCTATGGTTAGGCCTTCTGATGATATGCACACAAAAATAACCACATGTGTCTCATCCTCCTTAGTTCCTTTTCTGAAACAGAACATGTGGTGAGCATTATGTGAAAAAGACAGCATGATTACATTATCATGCGATCTGATATCATCAGTATTCCAACAGATATTGCCCATGAGTCATCATTACATTAAAGGAAAATGAAAGTAGATATAGGTGAATTTTCAGAAACTCAGCTATAAACACCACTTTCGTTATGAGGAACTTGTGTTAGTCAAGTGTTAGATTTCCTGTTCTGTTGTGCATTTGTGTGAATGCAGTTGACGGTTTTTACTGACATCTGTGAAGTTATATTGTTAATAGTCATGTAGATAATTTTCTATTCATCTAGGGTGGACTGTTAATGCTCTTTGTCTATATTTTGTAATGTGTGTGTGTGTGTTTTTTTGTTTGTTTTTTGTTTAGCCAGACCAGTATACTCTCTCGCTATAGCAAAAAAGTAGTGTGTGCTATTGTAACCCTGGTAGATGACGGTTCAGATCAAGTGAATAGATTGAACATGACACACAGTATTGTCTAAACAGATTTGTTTTGACATGTCTTGTTTTAACTGGTCTGTCAACTTTTGAGAGCTGTGTCATGTGTGGAAGCTAATCACGTGAACATTGTATGTGGAAAACAGATGTAAACTCAGTTGCTTACCATTACTTAACAAATATGACTCTAAAGGTTTTTATGATACCAATAATATTATGGCAATGTGTTCATATTCATTTGCACTTGTCAGCTGCCCCCTGGAGGCTTCAATGAAAAGGAAAGCATATTTTGAAGACCATATAGCCTACTATGTGTAATACATAAATCTGTGAGGAATAGGTTGTTTTGGTCTCTGTGTTCTGCAGGTAGTTTCTTGGACCTCATGGCTTATTTTACTATTTTGATATGCATTTTTTTCTGATTTGTATTTAGCTTTTTGCCCGTTTATAGACAATTAATTGAGTTTGCCACCGGTGGAGTCCGGTTAATGTGTAACATTTCAAAGATGATCCAGAGAAATGGGATACACCTGAGCTGAACTTTAAGTGTCATATCAACTGAGTTTTTTGTTTGTGTATTTGTTATCACAGATACTACTGCTTTCTAGGCAGAAAACAATATTTAAAAGCATTTTAGCATAAGGCTGCAACATAATGTGAAGAAAAAGAGCTTGAATATTTTCTGAATGCACTGTAAAATAGTTGCCGTAATAGTGACATCTTGTGGTTATTTTGGGTACAGCAATTTATTTCCTTTCACGACGCACCTTCACTCTCTTCCATTGTAGTAAGTGAAGCGAGAGGCTACTCACTGCAGAGTCATGGGTGGCGTATAACCTCCAGCTCCCCCTCTCTCGACCTACTGTGGGCATGATGGGTGGAGCTGCATCCTCCAACCACACCCTAACCCTACCTATAACCCTATCTCTCCACCCATCAAGCAGGTTAAGCTCCACCCTTGAGCTCCAGAGAGGTGGAGCTAGCACCACTTGAGTGAAGCCGCCAGTGTGCAAATATGGCGCTGACATCCTGGCTGCATCCGAAAACCTAGGCAGCTGACTTGTTGCCTCGCTGCCTTATCAGGTACTTACTTGTAAAGCAGCGGTTGTGCATAAAGGCACCTCACGAAACTGATTTCGGACAGACTTCTGAGGCAGCGTAACAGTTTAATGATCTACAGCAAAATAGTGTGAGCTTTGTTGAGAACTAAACAAATATTTAATTAAATTACAGTAGTAATTTCTAGCTAGAAATGACATCAAAAGTGGAAAACAGTGGCTAAAATCGTACATTTACACACAAACTGTCCAGCAAACGCAACTTTTGGACGCCATCTTTATTTTTCTAGCTCAACTGTCACGAAATGGAACGCACGGGATTGTGGGATATCAAAGGCAGCGAAGGATACATGTACGCTGCCTTCAAAATTGATCAGATGAAGGTGTTTCAGGAAACAGGAAGTGAAGCTAACATTGAATTCATATGTGCCTTGCCTTCAAAGCCACTGGAAGACAGCCAAAAAAGCGTAACGGCTAATGCTAACGCTCCGCCCCCCGGTGGTACAGGGAATGAGACCAGAGGCTGTTTTTTGAATGGATGTCAATGGATGAGAGGCTTCACTATGCTGATTAAACAGCTTTTATGGGGAAATAGCTAATAATTTAATTAATCTACAGCCTGTTTGCTAATCTTCAGCATGTTTTACACCAAACAATACTTTCGTTGGGAACTATATGTAGATTTTAGCTTGATAAAAATGTATTTTTTTTTAAGAGAAGGCAGACTAGGGAATGTTGCGACTGATGTCACTGCCATTACACGATAGGCTGAGAGGTGCTGCACGTGATTAAGTTAGCCGTTACACTTTCTCCAATGGTAAGAGATACAGACCCTCCTATCTCCCTATAATAATACGATCTCTGTTGCCTTCCTACCTTGAAATGTGTCCTCTGATCGAAGGAAGCATTTTCCAGTTTTCAGACGCAGCTCTTGAATGCGAGTCTGCGCATAGTGAATTTGGAGCCCGTGGTCCCGCCCACACTCAGAATGGAAGTTTTTTCTTAACAAAATTAAGATGAAAATTCAAACGCTTAAAAAGATCAAATAATAAATCAAAGTTTCAAAACAGCTGCTCAAATGATAAATCAAATGCTCAAATGCAATTTCATTTCCTCATTCGTGGAAGTATGAACTGTATCAAAAATCAAATTAAAACTAATTTGTATTTGATTTTTAATTTTCATTATCAACCCAGTATAAACCTGTCATAATTAAATCTATAATTCAATGCTCAAATCATAAATCAAATGCTCAAACCGACATCGCATAATAAATCAAATGCTAACCGACATTGCAAACGGCAAATCAAATGCTCAAACAGACAAATGATAAATCAGATTCAAATGAGGCGTGTCAATCAAGTGGCGTGTGGGCGGAGTTTTGAGGCGGAAGAGTGCAGTTTGGGTAACTGCCACACTTGAGTAAAAAAAGATTCTGTAAATTTTTTATGCATTCTATTTTTATTCTTATGTATTTGTTTCCTTTTTATGTAAAGCACTTTGAATTACCATTGTGTATGAAATGTGCTAAATTGCCTTGCCTTGCCTAATCGACTCTCTGACAGTAGGTGGCGCTGGAACAGAAGAAATAAAGCCGTTTCCCTGGTACACAGAGCAGCTCTGCTTATAACAACGCATTCAAATAGCTCGAAAGATTTTTTACCTCTCTTATAAAAATGAACCATGGTTTTACTACAAATAAAACAAAATGGTTATTGTAGTTAACCATGGTAACCACAAATTAACCATGGTTTTGCTACACTATAGTTTATGGTATTTGTAGTAGAATTCTTGTTATACAAATAGTAGCCTATCAATCCGACAAAAAAAAAACAAAAAAAAAACATAGTTACACACTTTTAACCATGGTTAATTTTCGTATGTGTTCACAATAGTATTTAATGCAAACTATTTGCAATATGTTATTTTGCTAACTTTTTATTTATGCAAATAAAACTAGTGAATAATACAAATTTACGAAATAATCTCAGTGGGATATGTTTTATACAACTTAGTGTAACATTTAACAGAAAACTGCATGCACGTGACATCACATTGAGGCGGGGCAATTCGCTTCTTTCTAAGTCCGTTTCGTTTGATGCCTTTATGTCTGATGCCTTCTAGTCTGAGGCCGTTTTGTCTGATGCCTTTTTATCTGGTTTAGGGGTAGGGTTGGTGTAGGGCGATAGAAAATACGGTTTGTACAGTATAAAAACCTACCTGAAAACTGTTAGATACCTGAAAAACCTGTAAAGCATTGTTTATTTTATTTGTATCTTAGCTCTCATGTATTTATTTGTGCTGTTTCTTGTAGTTAGATTATTTGTTTTTATTTTCTTTATCTTTATTTGACAATTGTCCTATTTTTTACTGAGCATAGCACATACCGAACTGTACCAAAACTGACACTAAAACCGTGATACAAACCGAACCGTGAGAAATCTGAACTGTCCCACCCCTAATAGAGTACCTCAGGGATACTTATCCACTTTTTCATGAGAAATGCTGTCCAAATGTCCTGTTTGTCATGATGACGTCTAAAGTCCCCGCCAAAGGAAGTAGTCCCTTTTAGCAATTTGTTAGCAACCGCCGTTTTTAAGACACAAAGGTTTAAAAAATCTCAAGCGGGTTATAACTGGTGTGTTTTATGTCATAGATCAAAACGTGAAAAAATTTAGAAGCTTTGTTAACCACAGACCTTATTTCAGGCGATTTAACAAAAACCCATTCAAAAAACCCATTGACTTAGGGGCGATGGAACCGGAAGTCCTAAAATGCTAACTCGCTTCCGGGTTTTGCCTACAAAAACACGTCATCCCTGAGGTACTCTATACCCAGCAGTGTGAGGTGTTGCCATAACGCATTGGGTTGCGTGCGTGTGCAACTGACTGATTTTCCACAGTTTGTTCGAAACCTAGGCTCTCGAGCCATATATGATTCTTTCACTGAGTGCCTATGGCTCGAACGAAGAAATAAATAAACTAAACAATTTTTTAAACTTTTTTTTCCCATCAATAATCAAAGCTATTGTGTCGATTGAATTAAAAACCTATATATTATATATTTTAAAATATTACATAATTCACCAATGCCGGTTTGTCATGTATAACACCCCAACCAATCGTGATCTGGCACAAGAAGTTCAAATTTCATTGGACAACGTGAAGTGGAAATTACATGGACAGACGAGTTGTCTCATTTTATAAATCAAATTGCATCGCTGACAAAATGGATGTTAACTGACAACTATGCAAAAAGTTGCATTAATGGTAAGTAGTGTTCAATTAATTTAGTGTTGATACACCGTTCACTACTTGATGAAACTATCATAGTTAACGAAGCCCAAGTGCCACCTACAGGCATATTATGTGAAGTTTAGGCTGGCGAAATGGTGGCGTGAAAGGATTAGCTTATGTGGCATTATGAAATAAAGTCTCTTATGCTCAACAATCCTGCATTTATCTGATCAAAAACAGCAATATATTTTTAAAAATATTATTACAATTTAAAATTATGGTTTTCTATTTGAATATACTTTAAAATATAATTTATTTCTGTGATGCAAAGCTGAATTTTCAGCATCATTACTCCAGTCTTCAGTGTCACATGATCCTTCAGCAATCATTCTAATATGATGATTAATTTTCAAAGTTGGAAAGTGGAAACAGTTGGGCTTAATATTTTTTTATAACCAGCTGTGATCCTTTTTTTTTCAGGATTCTTTGATTTAAAAATGTTAAAAATAACAGCATTTATTCAAAATAGAAATCTTTTCTAATAAATTACCTTTACACCACCTATATGTGGCCTTTTTACCCTTAACTGATAATATTTTTTAAACCAATATCACTCTAAGTAAATAAAATACAGTTTACATGCCATGGTATATTTGATGAGTATGGAGTATGGTATCAGACCCAAACTTATGTGAACTTGAACTTGTCTTGGACTCCAACCTCACTGGTCTCGGTCTTGACTGGGACTCAACCCTCTCTGATCTTGGTCTTGACTTGGACTCGAATGAGCTGGTCTCGACTACAACACTGGATAAATCTGAAAACGCCGTCTTTGCGTTTTCGTGTGTACAGCCAATCCGTATATTTTGTGAATCATCAGCAGACTCTAAATGCTTGTGTTCGTGCTGCAGAAGCTACTGAGCCAAAATAAAGCGTTATTTCTAAGCTTTACTAAAGTTTGTATACAGCGCGCAATGTTTATGCGCATGCTCCAAGTCTTATTCTCTGTTTTAAGTGTATCTCTGTGGCAGAATTACAGCGCCAGATACTGGTCTGGCATGCATACTACATCGTTTTGAGTCGTTTCAGTGGTTTCGTGTGTACGCAGATATTTCTTGAGACGAGGAAAAAAAAAAGATCGGATAGGGGAAGATCTGGCTTCGTGTGGACGGGTCCTCAGAGAAGCTGTCAATCTCAGCTGTCAATCATGACGTCTCACTCCCATTTTATAGCGTCAAATAACTAAATAAAACCAAACTCATTTAAAGAACGAACACTTGAACTAACACCAGCGTGATAAAAACTGACAATGACAGAAACCGTCTTTGTTTAAAAAATGTTTAAAGTGTAATTTCATTGTTTAGTTTGTCTCACGTTCCATTGCATTTTATGGAGAGACGCTTTGGCTTCACATTTCAGGACTCGCGTGGCATGCTTGGTTTAAGCGCGCACCACATTTCTTTTAGGAGTTGGTTCCTGGTTGTAAGCGCATTTATATGAAGACCCGCACATGATATGGGGAAAAAATATATATCGTGGCCACGTGGGAACTAATTCTTAATTCGTAGCCACGATATCTCGTTTTTCTCGTATGTTAGGAATCAGGATGCATACATTTACAGGGCTGTGCACATACATTTTGGGCATTGGGGGCCAGGTGCTCAAGTGAAAAAGGGGCATCCATTTTATAATAATTTATAAAAAGTAAAGTTAGATAGGCCTATTATTGATCGTTTAATTAATTGCAGTATTTAAAGGGTTAGTTCACCCAAAAATGTATGAAATGTCATTAATTATTCACCCTCATGTCGTTCTACACCTGTAAGACCTTTATTCATCTTCGGAACACAAATTAAGATATTTTTGATTAAATCCGATGGCTCAGTGAGGCCTGCATTCAAAGCAATGACATTTCCTCTCTCAAGATCCATAAAGGTACTAAAAACATATTTAAAACAGTTCACATGAGTTCAGTGGTACTACCTTAATATTATATAACAACGAGAATACTTTTTGTGCACCAAAAAAACAAAATAATGACTTTTTAACAATATAGTGATGGGCCGATTTCATAACACTGCTTCGGAGCTTTACGAATTGAATCAGTGACTCGGAGCGCCAAAGTCACGTGATTTCAGCAGATTAGCCGTTTGATAGGACGTATGAACTAAATACAGTATCCTACTGTATGCACTACAATTTGCTAGCATGTTTTATCACAATGCTAACTTGATTTAGCATGTTGCTAGCATGTTTTAACACATTTGTAAACATGTTTTAACAGGTTGGCATGAGAATTCATGTTGCCAACATGAATTAACATATTGCTAGCATGAATTAGCGTGTTGTTAGCATATTTTAACACATTGCTAGCATGAATTATAATTATTGCAAATTTGGTTTTAATTGTTGCACATCACAATCTCATACTACAAAAAATGTAATAGGCCTACATATTGACAATGTGTATTAGTCATATACCTACTGTGTCTACATTGTAATTTCTATTTTATTTTATTGCAGTTTTACAGCATTAATTAAACAGATTTCTCATTGTAGCTACAGGATTTATGCAAACACAACTGAAAAAAATTGAAAAAGTTATAGCCTGTATCAAAATATAAAAAGACAGTAAGCATACACAAATACACATTTGCAGTTCTGCTTTACATGACAAGTATAGAGTTTTTTATTATTTAGGCTATAACAAATTGAAATTGATTTAAAATCACATCATCAGCATAAAAAAATAAAAACATAAGATAATTAAAATGTAAAATAAGGAACACTTCTAGACACTACATAACTTCAAAATGTTGGCTATATAATTGTAAAATCAGCTGCTCACTCTTTTTCAAAAGTCTGATGCATTGGACAAATCTGCCAAGTATTAAAGGGTGATCTATTTTCTCGAAATAGAAACTTGTTTTATCTTTCTCTAAAATGTGAGCTGTAAGCAATCAGGTATATTTGAGAAATGCAAAAAATAACCTAAAGTAGCTGCCACATGTGCAAATAGAAATATACAAATGTAAGATAAAAGACTTTTCTATATTCATGCATGCTAATCAGCAGTCATGAGACTAAAGATCTGTTCACACCAAGAATGATAACTATAAAGATAAGAATAAAGATAAATATTACAGTCCACACCAATGGACGATAATGTTATGTTTATTATAAGTGGTGTGCTGCAGTTTTGTCGTCTGTTGGTTTAAACCCCCGAGCTCTTTAAAATTGGTTGGATTATGGTTGTCAATGTTTTTATCATTCTTCAGCTGAAAAAAAAGTCATTCTGAAAGTGATTCCAACTATAAAGTTCCTCTGTAATTTTCGTTGTAGCATGGACTTCCCCATTCTTATAGAGTTAAAAGGATTATTAAAACCATTTATTGTAGTTACCGACAGTTAGATGAACTTCACCCCCACAAAACCGTAAAGCACTGGGTTGACACAGCAGTGTAAGTAGCCCAATGTGGAAGTAACTGTAAGAGCTACATTCAATGCTGTGTTGTTGCTGTCACAAGATATTTGGTTAGTGGAATAGATAATCTGGTTGCTTTGTATGGTGTCAACGATTAGGGTGATGTTGTAGGGTGTCCAGCTGATGAAGAAAGCCAGTACGAGGGCTATGATGACACGGATGGCCCTCTTCTTCTGCATGCCCTGAGAGCCACGTCTCACCCGCACGAGAATGCAAGAGTAACAGAACAGTATCACTAGTGCAGGAAGAGCGAAACCCAAAATATGGTAGAGCAGACGAGTGGCCAGATGCCAAGATTCAGGATCAGAGTGGTAAACCGGAACACATTCTGATTTATCCTGACGTCTGCTGTCCTCGACGGCCACAAGGAATATCCAGTCAGGAATGGAGAGCAGAAGGCAGAAGAGCCAGACCATCAGGCAGCAACAGTGAATCACCATGGGCTTTTTACGAGAATATATCTGCACTGCATGGACGATAGACAGGTAGCGGTCAAGACTGATGCAGGAAAGCATGAAAATGCCACAGTAGAAATTGATCTGATGGAGAAAGATGTGACAATGAGAGACTGCAAACCTGAAGTTGATTCTTAAAGCAATATTTTAAGAATGCACTTCCAACAGAATGTATACCCTATAGAATATTGTAATTAATATTATTCAATCACTGAAGATATACATAAAACAAAAAATGGAGAAGCAGTGTACCACCAAAACTTCTTGGCCTCAAAGATTTTGCCCACCTTGAACAGAGCTCCAGTCAGTTTGCAGAGCGCTGTGCCGAAGATCCACCCTTTCACTGCCTCTACAGCCCAGAAGGGCAGCGTCAGCAGCAGCAGAGTGTCTGCTAAGCACAGGTGAAGGATGAAGATGTCTGTAACGTTAAAGCCCAGCCTTTTCTTCCACAGTACCACCAGAAGCAGCCCATTTCCCACCAGCCCCACTACCAGCGCCAGAGAGTAAAGGACCGGAATGAAAATGGAATCAAAGTGCATGCTAGACTCCTGATCACACACAAGTCCACAGCAGTCGTCTTCATAAATCCCACTGTAGCTGTCATTGTAATCAGCATAAAAGTGAAGGTCTTCCATTATGAAAGTCATCTTTGTATCAACATTCATCTTCTGCAAAGAAACATAGGCTATATTATCCATTCTGAAGGTGGTCTTTGTATCAACATTCATCTTTTGCATAGAAACATACATTAGAATTAGTATCTATTTCTGTCATTTATTTTCAAGACCGTAGTTCTTTATTTATTTTCAGCTATAATTTTTTAATGTTCATGAGTCAGTGTTTTAAATGTGAGATGTTAAACTTTGAGTGTGCTATTTTGTGTGTGTGGCAGCATTTTATGTGAATGTGGTGGTTTAAAGTCTGTTTAAAGTTTAAAATTACTTTAGTTTATAGCTTACATGGGATGGAAATATACATTTAACTTTTTTAAAGTCTTAAAATAATTCTTCGTAATTGGAAGTGAAGCTCTTTCGTACTACATATCAACACAAAGGAAGCAAAATGCACGCACTAAACATTATAGAAATAAATAAATCCAATAATAAGTAAAATACAATGATCACTGATAATTTTCAAATGTAAAATTAGTACAACAATTAAACATTCATTTGAGCAATGATACAATGTGACCATTATGAATGTATAGTACGGATATATGATGGATGGAGATATAAAATAGATAGTTGGAAAAAGGACAAGTTTGAAAGAAAGAAAACATACCTGCTTTTTTGTAATTTTGCCAGGCCAGTAGTGTGTGTGCTGTAGTAACCCTGGTAGATGATTACTGAAAATGACAGAATAACTTGAACATTATGTTTCATTCTCACTAAACTGGGTCACATGTGCTAACCACAACAACATTATTGGTCTGTGTACTTTTGTGTTCATTCCTTTTCCCGTTTTAAAAAAAATAAATAAATAAAATAAAATGATATACGGAAGATGTGGTTTTTTTATTGATTCTACCACTAATGAACAGAATTAGCACAGGCTATAGAAACTATATTTTCTTATGCAAGATTCTTATTTTATTAAAATAATACAGGGTAAAATGTAGGGATGTGCAACAGCGACCGAGTACTCGAGAGTACTTGACCGTGACAGCGACGATCGATCATGTAAACGATGATCGAAATGTATTTTTTCTTTTTTCTCCTGATCGGTTATAGCAGCACTTTGGGCGGCGCCCTGAGCTCTGATTGTTTAGTTTTCCACAGCATGCGTCAAAAGACGTGAGAGGAGAGAGAATGGCCCAGAATTCACGTAGTGATGTCTAGTTTCACTTTGACAAGATAGATGAAAGTACAGTTCAGTGAAAGCTGTGCAGCGCCAAGCTTTTATCTTGTGCTGAAAATTAAATTCTATTCATAATTAATTTAGCAATAATCATCAGTGGTTTTCATACTGTAAAATATCAGAAAGTGCAAATTGAATCCAAAATAATGCTGAAATATTAGTGACACTTTTTAAAGCACAATCGGAGTTACACTTTCGGTCAAACTCACGTTTGCATTCGCAAACCTTTTGCAGATGAAAGTTGTAATAGCTTATCTGATTAATATAGGATGCGTTGGGTCGGGATATCAACATTTATTAAGATGCTAAATGCGCTGCATCAGTGTTTAGTTTCATGCTCAGATGCAATGTCCGATATCGACTGAGTTATTTGAGACGGTCATATTGCTTTTAGATGTTTCTTTAAAAAAAAAAAAAAAAAAGTAAAAATACTATTGTTATAATAATGCAGCAGTGCGTTTTTCGTCATGTTTTGTTCAGTGGCATAATTCACATGGCTTCGAGCGAGCAAACAATTCAGTCAATCGTACAAAGTCAGCGCTCTACGCTAACGGTAAAGTTAAATAGCCTAAATGTATAAAGTTATGAAACTTCACTTTGCCCTCAGTCAAAATGATTTGCCAGGGAACAAATTATCGATTCATGACACCAAAGATCACCGTTAGATATATAAAAGACGAATTATATCTCATGTTTAACCACTACAGAGACATCAGGGCCAGCCGCAAAGGTCAGAAGGATTAGCCGAGCTAAGGCTGCTCTCAGCTGGGTAAGGCAGAAGAGCCAGATTATCAGGCAGCAACAGTGAATCACCGTGGGCTTTTTACGAGAATATATCTGCACTGCATGGACGATGGACAGATAGCGGTCAAGACTGATGCAGGAGAGCATGAAAATTCCACAGTAGAAATTGATCTGATAAAGAAAGATGACAATGAGAGACTGCAAACCCGAAGTTGGTTCTTAAAGTGGTAATGACATGGAATTTTTCTTTTAATTTTGATTATGTTCCTTAAAGTTAACATAATGTTTTGTAAAGTTTTTTTTTTTGAAGTATGTATGTATGTATGTATGTGTATATATATATATATATATATATATATATATATATATGTATATTTAAAAAACTATTATTTTTCAACCTTCATTCTGACCCTCTGTCTGAAATGATCTGTTTTTAAGGGGCTTGTCAGTAAACAGCCACTGTTATGATTGATTAACGTCATTGCACATGGTCATTGCACACTGCACATGGTAAGCGTTTTGAAAACATCCATATAAAACCTTCATTTACAGACAAAGCATTATGAAATCATTAACTTAAGGTTTGCGAAGTAGCTGCTGTCAGGTCCAATATAGACTGACGGCAGAAGGTCTGGACTCTATGGCAGATTTCATTGACCAAGGACCGCCCAAGAGGACGTTTGACTGACATGTAATGCAACCAATCACAGTTCGTTTTGTTCCACATCATGTTTAGGGGCGTGAAAATGTCGTGAAAAGTCCATGTCCCTGCAATAACAGACCAGCTTTTATCTATAAATTATTAATTCAAGAGCGTTGTGCAAGTTTACTGCAACAATGGGGCCATGAACTTCACATACTTTTAAAAATCCAGCGTTTAGTTGATCCTGGTAGGCGCTTGTAAACACAACCGAGTTCTTCTTCCACGAGGGGGTTTAGCGTCACAGCATTTTTTTCCAGGCGGCCCGCTAAAGAACACGAAACACGCATCTCCCGGACATCCTGTATAATTCAACCAACCAGATGACAACTTCGAAACTGAAGTGTTTCCAGTTAAGTGTCCCATTTGCATCAGACGTTCATCCAATGGTCCACAGGCGTGACATCTGAGGTTGAGACTATAGGTCCAATACATTTGGCTGCTTCATCTTTCAACAAAAGTTTCTTTGCAAACTCTCCTGTGCCTCGTCTAAAGTCTGAACAAAGACTCAGAAGAGCTGTTTCTCTGACTCAAGTGTGTGGAGTATGTCACTGAATACATATACTGTATCGTGTAGACAGCGTCAGTGTTTATAATGGGTTCTATTTGCTTTTGACGCAACCCGAAGCTCACAATAGGCAAATGTCAACTTCTGCTGTCAGACAAACTTTACAGATCTCTGTGCACTAAAACATCATTTCCCCCCCATGCTATCTCCAGCTTAAACAGCTAACACAGCAATTACTGCCTGTTTTTCTCATTCATTCTCAGTACTTGAGAGAGAGGCAATAATTAGATATTATGTAAATACATATACAGCTGTACACAGTACATAATGCACACATCCGTACATAAGTCTTCTGTTTCAGTTATGTACCACATTATTATTATTATTATTATTATTATTATTAGCAGCCTATTTATTTTCCTTAGTCTTTAAATGTTCTTTCTGTTTTCGTGTCATCTAATCAGAATACAAAAAAATTGGTAACTGTAATTCGTTACAGTTATGTCAAAAAACAAAGTAATCAGAATACAGTTACATTTTGTAAAAACGGGAATACTATAAGGATTACAACAGTTTCGTTTAAAGCTAAATAAGTTAGTATTTTGTATATTAAGCGCTGCTTGATTATAGTTCCTGGTTCTGTTGCCAGTCATGACTCACATGAGCCACCTCGGTTGTTAAGTCTGACGTCACGCTGCAGCGCTTCCGGGTCCAAACGCTCTATCTCATACCACAAGAAAACAACAAATGGTGCTAATATACACACACGATGTGGTACAATACTTACAAAAAATTATAATCATAGTAACATTTATCTTCATACCAAAATCCCAGATGGCCAGACAGTGATTCATCTTTTATAAATCGTTAAAATATTAATGTCTGTGACGCTGTGAGCATGGAGACTGTTGTGTAGACTGTAAGTATTTTAAATGTTTAACTTTAAAATGTTAAATGTTTAATATGAATAAATAGCGCTCATAAACGGCCGTGGAGATGCCCTTCTCAAGTGAAACGAGTCGAGGCTTGGACCTCAGCTGGACTGAGTGGCAAAAGAACCTGCTGCATGACTGGATTTAATAGGGGAAACTGCGAAAACGCGAGTAAAACAAACGATTACACTAAAGGTTGGGCTCGAAAGTGTTCCTTATGACATGTAAAAGAAACCTAATCTATGGATATTGACATGCAGCCAGGAATCATGAAGCGGAAAAGGACTGAGACTTTGCCTGACACAGACCGTGAGACTGTAGTGCCTTCCAGCATCATCTATGCCACTGAGGATGACACCATGTAAGTACGGGCAGAATGCATGCAGGGTGAGCACAATTACTCCCAGGCCATTCATAACCCAGGCATTGTGGGACCATGCTCGAATACAGCCTGCCAAGCTACAGGTGAGGCACTGACAAACGAGTGTACACGACTTAGAGCTGAGGTTCATCGCCTGAAGGACAAACTTGATGAGCTGTCTTTAAACGAAGAGGCCTTTAAAGGAAGTGATGACATGGTACAGGAACTCACAGGCCTTCCAAGCTATGCTAAATTAATGGTTGTCTTTACTTTCCTGTCAGGATTTCTGAAAGCTAGTCCAAGTTTGACTCCCTTTCATAGCTTTGTGTTAACACTGATGAGAATGAGGCTCAATTTACCTTTATATTTCTTATTTTTCTTTTTTTGCTTCCTGCCCTCCAAACATGTCCAAATCTTTAGTACACTGCTCAGTTTCAGACAAGACTTGTGGAAGTGTTTTTGCTTGCATTGCTCAGATGTGCAAGAGAGGATGTCTGCATTATCAACAGGCTTACCACAGTAACATCCCACAGGTGTCTTCTCAGAGGCTGCAGGGGCGGAGAGGCGTGGGACAGTAAACCATTTACCCAACAGCTCTGGTAGTATCCCTGTTTTAATGAAGTTAATGACCTTTAAATATGCCTTATCAAAAAACACACCATCAAATGGGATGTGCTGTATAAAAAGTTCTTGCGGTGTCCACACCACAAAATCACAAAATGTTACCTCTGCTACACGCATTTTGGCCTGAACTTGATACATGTATCTGTGATCGAGCTTTAGGCTCATTACACCTTCCTCAGTGACAGTCAGGCAGAACTGTGAGTCTTTGACACATTCATGTAGAGTGCGGTCTTTTGCACTGAAAGGACACTTAATCTCTAACACGCCATGCTCATGGCAAGCACAGGTCACCACACCATCTGGTGATGCACCGATCCATGGCAGCTCGGGGTTGATAAGCCCTGATGCTGCAACGTTGAGGTCTGCATGGAGATCCTGCATTGCCATCAGGTATGACTCTCTGGCAGTGTCCTCATTTTCTAGACCCCATCTGATGAAAACAACACAAAAGTGAGCCATGTTTTGTTTTGAATATTTTGGAGTACAATTCCTAGCTTTAAATGATCATTCCTACACTTATATTAGGGCTTAACATTTAAAAAAAAAAATATCTAATTGTGATTGTGACTAATATTGCAAATGCGTTATGATTTACGATATTGGAGGGAATGATCATATTTATATAATTATTCTCATTTTAATTTAACACATTTAAATGGTGATTTTTGCAAGGTTCTGTACCAAACAAAGATGTTTTCTTAAGTCTGTAGAACATGACACGTAGGGCAGGACATCTCTGCAGCACAATAATGTATACCTGGATGCTTCAGTAGAAAACTGACAGGAGCGAGGATAGCAAACTCTCTTAATCAAAGATGAAGATTTTTCTGTCCTGGATGCCTCATGGAACGATGATGCAGTAACTCTCCCTGCTCTCTGATCAAACCACACTCTCGACTTTCTCTGTTCCCTGGTCTTTTCCTCAACTAACAAGCACTCAAAAAAGAATTGAACTATCAAAAGAGCTGTAATTATCACAAAGGAATGAATCTAGTCTTAATGAATTAGGTAATGTTTATATATTGGGAATTTGACATTCTGATAATAACTGTATTGCACTTTTCAATACAAGTTGCACTTGCCACTTGATTTAACAACACACTTGTTTTAATGACAGCCATTCTCATTTCTTACCTGCTCTGGTGTGAGATGCAGCTCCTCAAAGATCTTGGCACCCTCCTCCAGTAGAGCGGGCAAATCCGTTTCTTGGGCATGTATCTGAGGGAATGGCCTTCGATGACTGACAGGATGGCACTTTTCTTGGGCTTTGCCTCTTGGCCTTCACTTTGGTGGAGCTGTGCACAGAAGAACTTGAACTCATCAGCAGATGGTCTCATGTGCTGCAAATAGTCTTGAGTTGCAACCTGCTCTTGGTTAGCAAAAATGTTAGACAACTCATCGTACTTCACTTTTTTCGTGCTTGGCTTTGTCCATGTGCATGGCTTCTCAGTGCATGTCTGTCCTTCTCTATGTCAACAGCAGCCAAAACGGTGTACATCAGTGCCGCAGCGTGGGAACACACCTCTCCCAACGCAGCCATGCATGTACAATGTGCTATCACCACTGTCCCTTCCTCCTGCACCACTATCCGTGGACATGTTGCTTTTGTGTTCAAAGCTTGGGAATGATTGACCTGTTAAGTGAAAAATGTAGCATCTTAAATAATTGCTGTATCTTATTTAATATTATGACAATTGAAAAATTTTAGAAAAGGCCATCATCAGCTGGGTTTCCATCCAGTTATTGATTAGAATAGGGTGAATTAATGCGCTATTTGCATAAGATATAAGGTTGATGGAAACATGTTAATTCGCATTTAAATTCGCTTTTGTTGCAATTTATTCAGTAACAGTTGCCCTGGCAATCTTACATTTTGATACCACCGCTGTTCACAACTCCTCGCTTGATTACGAGTGTCCATTAATCACATAGCACAGCTGATGGAAATGCGCACTGATTCGCATTTTGTTTAGCCGTATGTTCATGAATGCGCATAAAAGATGCAAATGAGTTGGAATGGACAAAATACAGTCGAGGGTAATAAATAAGGATCACAACCAATAACAGATGTTTTTTTCCAAATATCGTTTTTTTTCCCCCCGTCTCATTTAGATGCGCAGTGTTAGTTGCCATCTCGGACACAAATATGGCGGTGGGCATAGTGGAAGTGACGTCTTTGAAACCCATGGATAGGGAGATGAGAGGGTCTGTATCTCTTACCATTGGAGAAAGTGTAACGGCTAACTTAATCACGTGCAGCACCTCTCAGCCTATGGTGTAATGGCAGTGACATCAGTCGCAACATTCCCTAGTCTGCCTTCTCTTAAAAAAAATAAATTTTTATCAAGCTAAAATCTACATATAGTTCCCAACGCAAGTATTGTTTAGTGTAAAACATGCTGAAGATTAGCAAACAGGTTGTCGATTAATTAAATGATTTGCTATCTCCCCACAAAAGCTGTTTAATCAGCATAGTGAAGCCTCTCATCCATTGACATCCATTCAAAAAACGGCCTCTGGTCTCCTTCCCTGCGTACCGCCAGAAGCGGAGCGTTAGCATAAGCCGTTACGCTTTTTTGGCTAAAGGTTGCAGGCTTGCCTTCCAGTGGCTTTGCTACTACAATCATTCTCCTCAGACGCAGGTTGAGGCTCAACTAAGTTATTAATTATGATGCTTCCTGTGGGAAAAATGTTTTCATGTCTGGAAATTATTTTGTTTTCAAAGAGGAAAAAGGACACAACATGGTTGAACAGTGTAAATTATGCCTTCCAGGTAAGAGGCTTTCTTTAACAAACATCCAACTTAAACATTTGCAGTTAGGCCTACGACTAGCGCAGAAATCATGTTAGCTAAAATGTAGTGTTTGTTTCTGATTCAAGATTCAGTAGTCTGTATGATCGCAGTTTTGCGGAAGTTTTCTAGTGAAAAAATTAGCTGGAAAATGTAGAAATTAACATGAGAGTCCCCACAAAGGGGAACTCCCACCGCTAAAGCCCCAGGGTCAGTCAGTGAAATTAAGAAAGATCACGGCCTTGATCAACATGTATTTTAAAATAGACTAATATGTAGACAGTAGAGACTTTTTTAATATTGTGTATAAACTTTACATATTTTTTTCTTGTACATGTTAAAGAAATAAAAAAAAAACACTCTGTAATACCATACTGTAGCCACTAGATGTCTGTATAGTTTTATACGTGTGTGTGTATATATATATATATATATATATATATATATATATATTATATATACACATATATATATATATACACACACACACACATATACAGGGCTGTGTAATCTAGTTGGTGAAACAAGACAAGATTGCTTAGTTTTAATAGTTTTTATTTTTAAATTCATAGTTAAATAAAAGTACTTTGATGATATTGCTTTTTACCTGACTTTATTTTCAGATGTGAGCTTAAAGGAATCTAAAAGTAATAAGATTACATTACTGAATACTTTTTTCATAGTAATTTGTAACTGTAATGGAATACTTTTTTTTAAAAAGTGCTGTGGTGTCCACAGATGCCTCTGCCACCAGGTGAGGAGCCACGTACAACGGGCATGCAGTGTCAGGTCTGTGGACGGGGCCTCAACTGCATTGGCTTATTAATTGCCTCGAGTTGCTAGCAGTACATCGTGCACTGGGCCGCTTCAAGGAGCTGCTGTCAGACAAGCACGTACTGATCCACTCGGACAGCACTGTGACCGTTGCGTACATCAACCATCAGGGTGGTGTACGCTCCCGTCGCATGTCGCAACTCGCCCGCCATCTCTTGCTATGGAGTCAGAAGCATCTGAGATTGCTTCGTGCCATTCACGTCCCAGGCGTGCTCAACCGTGTAGCCAACGAGCTCTCATGGCAGCCTCTGCTTCCGGGCGAATGGAAACTCCATCCCCAGGTGGTCCAGCTGATTTGGCAACGTTTCGGAGCCGCACAGATAGATCTGTTTGCCTCTCCGGACACAGCCCATTGCCAGTTGTTCTATTCCCTGACGAGGGCACTCTTGGCACAGATGCACTGGCACACAGCTGGCCCTGGGGCCTACGCAAACATGCGTTTCCCCCAGTGAGCCTTCTCGCACAGCTCCTGTGCAAAGTCAGGGAGGACGAGGAGCAGGTCTTGCTAGTGGCTCTGTTTTGGCCCACTCAGACCTGGTTTCTAGAACTGACGCTCCTTGTGACAGCACCTCCTTGGCCCATTCCTCTGAGGAAGGACCTTCTGACTAGAGCTCCTTCTACGAGGAACCTCTATGCCCTGAAGTGGAACCTGTTCGTCGAATGGTGTTCCTCTCACCGAGAGGACCCCCAGTCATGTTCGGTCAGGTCAGTGCTTTCCTTCCTGCAAGAGGGCTTGGAACGAAGGCTGTCTCCCTGAGACCCTGGCCTGGATATGTGCCCAAGGTTCTTACCACTCCCTTCTGATATCAGGTAGTGAACCTGCAAGCGCTGCCTTCGGAGGAGGCAGACCCAGCCCTGGCTTTGCTCTGTACAGTCTGCGCCTGTACGTGGATAGAACGCGAAGCTTTAGGACCTCAGATCAGCTCTTCGTCTGTTACGGAGGCCAGCAGAAGGGAAAGGCTGTCTCCAAGCAGAGGATGGCCCACTGGATAGTGGATGCCATCGCCTTGGCTCATCAGTCCCATGGCGTGCCTTGCCCGCTCAGGTTAAGAGCTCACTCCACTAGAGGAGTTGCCTCTTCCTGAGTGCTGGCGTTTGCGCTAGTCAATTTAGGCTAGTATTTGCACCATTATTTACCACCCCCAAAAAGCATGTTTTAAACCAGACACTAATTTGCGCTGCTCTTGGTAGATTGGGTTGGTCATTATGGAAATGATCCAGCTGCGTTTGCATCAGTAGATCACGCGGAGAACTTTCCATTCCCATCAGCGCTTTTTTGGGATTGTGCTCACATGCTAATTTGCCCTGTTTAGTAAACCTGTATGACTTTTTTTGGTTCTGTGGAACACAACAGAAGATATTCAGAAGATATTCATTTTTTTTAAATGAAAGCTCATGAGGTCCAATGGTTTTTATTTATTTATTTATTTATTTTGGGGGGTTCATAGTACAGACAACAAAAAAAAGTTTAAACATTCATAAAAATATCTTCTTCTGTGTTCCGCTGAAGGACATTTTTCGACAGGTTTGAAACAAAAGTAAATGATGACAGAATGTTAGGCCTATATTGCAGCATATATTAGAATATTCATAGCCTTTTCATATATTCATTTCTATTTCAGAGCAAAATCCAGGATTTTATAAGTGCAGTTACAGCAGTTACAGTGTTTTCATATTCTGTGAATCACTCAATTGAGCAGGTACGAGAAAATGTAAAACCACACTGGCCACATCTAAGCTAAATCATCTTCACATTTGTTGTGTACCAGTCTTAACACCTCCCTGAGTGTTCATTTTCTGGTAAAAGCACCACTTTATTGAAAATGAGCCTGTGGGTATTTACACTCTTAAAAATAAAGGTTCTTTTTTGACATTGATGGTTCCATGAAGAAGCTTTAACATACATGGAACAAACAACAACAATTAAACATTCATTTGAGCAATGATATAATATTACCATTATGGATGTATGGACATCTTGGATGGAGAAGTAAAATAGAATAGGAAAATGAAAAGGTGAATAAAGGAAGAAAATGTTGCCGGTTTTTTTTTTCTTTAGTTTTTTTGTAGTTTTTTGACCGGACTAGTAGCGAAAAGGTAGTTTGTGTTGTATAGTTACCCTGGTAGATGATGGTTGAGAACAATAGAATAGCTTGAACATCACAAGTTTCATTTTTACAGGATGTGTCTATACAGACTTGTTTTGACATGTCTTGTTTTAACTGATCTAGGACATGTGTAAGCTAACCACTCTAGCATTACATGTGGTAAACAGAGGTACACTCTTAGCATTACTTAGCAAATCACAAATATGACTCAAAATTATGACTCAATGTGTTCTTATTCATTTACGTTCATCAGTAGTTCCATAGAGGCTTCAATGAAAAGGAAACCATATGAACACTATTGGCCTACTATGTGTAATTATATCTGTGAGAAATAGGCTCCGTGCTCCGTGCTCTGCATTCTGCAGGTAGTCCCTTGGACCTCATGGTTTTTAGGGATCCAGGCACTGAAGGTGCTGGAACCCTATTGCGTTTGTACTGATTTTCTTCTACTTCTTCTTCTTCCTTAATTTTCTGCCCACACATCTGTCCAGTACTATATAGGTGGCTACAAGGCAATTGGCATTTTGGATCATAACTTTGGAACCCTAAGGTCTAGAAATCCTTGGCCCAAACTATACAAAATGTATACCTCTGATTTCATTTCCGCCTATAATTGTTTTTTTCTGCCATTTACTTAAAGTCCCCCCTGCAGTCAATAATTGTATCCCTTAAAACTCATCTTTGATCATCAAAATGACATTTAAAGTTTTTTTTTATGGTGAAAATAATTTCTTCTTGCCATAAAATAGCTTGAATGTAACTAATTTAGTATATGCAGATATGCAAATATGCAAATTAGTCCCTGCCTCCACTCAATCACACCAGTTCTGACTAACTGTTTGACTAGGTCACCTTTAGTAACTGCTACACAATAACAAGTGGAAATATTGGTTTAATTCAGCCATATATGTTTGAACCAGAAAATGATTCAGAAGAAGAGGAAGAACGAATTCAGGGTCGTCTTCCAGGGTCGTGCAGTCCATAAGCTGCGAAAGCTCTGCATTCCCAAGCCATTTGAAAGAATGTAATTAATTAACACTATAAATTACTTGTCATTTGAGGTGTAACATAAAGCTTACATAATAAAATGTTGATAATACTTGTGTCACAGTGACTGGGACATGTCGGATCACTTAGTTTTGTTGTTGCAACTCATGGGAACGTAACATGTCGAAATATGTCTGTCTGTCTGTCTGTCTGTCTATCTATCTATCTATCTATCAACCCTGAGCACCCTAGCAACTGCATAGCAACCACCCAGAACACCCAGGTTACCAAAGAGCTCTATTAAACGCTTACTTGCTGAATGCTAACTTGCTCTGAAATTAGAAATCATATTACTCCAACACTCAGATCCCTTCACTGGCTGCCTGTATTATTCAGAATTGAATTCAAGATTCTCTGATTAGTTTTTAAGTTTTTAAGATTAGTGTCTTCATAGAACTGCCCCATTATACCAGGAAGTTCGCTTGGAGTTTGTTTCGGAAGATTGAAACAGAAAAGTTTGCTCCAGCTGGTAAACACCTTCAAACTACCATTGGTCCAAGACAATTACATAATAGGTAGGTGCACTCTGGGGCTCCACCTTCTTTGGCGTGGAAATCTTCTCCGGATCATTTCCTCTGTTGACTTTTGAGTCTGTCGAGGTCAGACGTCCGCAAGTAAAAAACATAAGGCTTGTGCGACTTTGAGTGGCGCTGCACAGACAGATTGGTGTACTCCGAGAACGATTCAAAAGCATATGGAGCTGTCTGCTCTCTAATCGCTCTTGCAGTACTTTGATGTCATACATCGATCGGTCCGTGCAGCGCTGCATGAAGTCGAATGAGCCTATAAACACTGGAGAGCTGCTTTTTAGTAAAAACTGGAGTGTAATTCTAATTGAAAGCAACACTTACACTGTTTTTTTGTAATGTTTAATGCTGTAAAGCTTTTTGGTTTAATGCAATCTATTGTATAAAATGCTATATAAATAAACGTGACTTTACCTGACTGGAGTGCCGAATTGCAAAACTTGTGCAAACATCCACATTGCTATGATCAGATGCTTTTTTTTAAGTACTGTTTTCTCACTATTGTCATTTTTGTTGTGTGTTTATTTTGTTATTGTGAGGAAAGCATGCAGCTCATACTGTATTTACATACTCATCTAAATGCATTCAAACTACTTTTTACCCCTAAACAAAGAGAAAAAAAAAAAAAAAAAACATCATGACCTTTATATTGAAGCTAATTTGAAATAAAGGTTTTATTTTATTTATACAAAGTTCAACAAAGTTATACATCAAAATATAAGAAGACAGTAAGCACCAAAATACACATTTGCAGTTTTGCTTTACATGGCAAGTAGGTCTTTAAGATGTTTTAATAATGTATTTACAGCAAATCGAGATATTTAAAAACATCATCGTAAAAAAAAATAAAAACATAAGACAATTAACAAATACATTTAGGAACAATTCTAGACACTACATACATTAACTCCAGAACTTAAAATTGTATAACAGTAAAATTCAGCTGTTCACACTTTTTCAAAAGTCTGATCCACTGGACAAATCTGCAAAGATTTAAATGGTTTCTATATTTTGACAAAATAGAAACTAGTTTTATCTCTCTCCAAAATGTGTGAGCTGTAATCAATCAGGTATATTTGAGAAATGCAAAAAATAACCTAAAGTATTCCACATGTGCAAACAGAAATATGTGAATGTAAGATAAACGACTTTTCTATATTCATGCACGCTAATCAGCACAGTCATGAGACTAAAGACCTGTTCACACCAAGAACGATAACTATAAAGATAAGAATAAAGATAAATATTACAATCCACACCAACGGATGATAATATTCTCTTTATTATAAGTGATGTGCTGCAGTTTTGTCATCTGTTGTTTTAAAGGTGAAGTATGTAGTTCGTGCGATATTAGTGGCACCTAGTGGAATTACAAAAATAAAGCATATTTTCAAACAACCTTGCCAGCGCCCCTTTCGCAAGTTGCGCCTGCCCCAACTCGAACATCACAACTCTTATGGGTGCTTGTGAAGGCATGTCTCAATGGGTAAATGAAGGCTATTTTCAATAAAAGCAGATATTAGGAATACTTTAAGCTGTGTTGCTATGTGTCATGAGGAAATAACTGAAGAGGCTAACACTTTGTGTAGAGCAAATCCGAGTGCATCACTTATAATAAACCCATCCAACATATCACTTTAGATATACAAAGATATTACTTATGAAGGGGAGAATGTCCAACGTGGAATATGGCCGAATAAGTCCTGCCTTCTAAATAAAAAAAGTCAGTCACCAATTGGTAAAGTCATTTTGTCACTGCAGCTGCCATTAAAAGCTCAGGTTTCTGTTGAAGCCATGTACATTTGTCTTTCTGAACGGGTACATGATGATGCTGTATGATATTGAAGCATCTGTTGTAGCTCGCATCGCAATGCCCCTTTCGCTTTGACGTGTTCATTACTTGTTTATTACTTAAAGGTCTAAATGCAGCAAATTTTGGCTTGCACTTCTGTAACCGAAGCTGAATGTCTTTTCCCATGTAATGCGTCAGTCATGGTCCCATCCACTCCGGCTAAACACCCTTTGGCTCCGCCTGCTACAGTAGCCACGCCCCAAACTCAAGCTATAAGTTGAGCTAGAAAGAGATTGATGGATCTAAGCAGAATGCTCTTAATGTTTTAATGGTGCCTGAGAGGCTCAATGTTTACACTTTTGAGGGAGATAAACCCTTGAATGACATACTAATAGTAATCAATGAACCATTAACTGGGTTAAGAGAATGTATCTTACATACTTCATCTTTGAAGTTGGGTGGATTCTGATTGTCTGTTAATGAATTTATCGTTAATCAGCTGGGAAAGTCATTCTGAAAGTGATTCCAGTGATATCGTTGCTCTGTGTTGTTATCTTTATAGTTGTGGTTTGGACTTCACGATTCTCAGAATGATCATTAAAACTAGTTATAGTTACCATCCTTGGTGTGAACAGAAACGCTTGGGTACTTAAAGCCATACTCTTCTGACATAATACGGATACAGATGTTAAAGGTTGCAGAAAAAGATGACATGGTTCCTGACTGTACATAAATTGGTTTGATGGCATATGATGTTTCAGAAGGCAGATGTGTGAGAGGTGTCCACTGACTCTGACCATGCAGAGCTTTTCCGTGACACCAGGCCTGCAGGGCCCTTCAGCGTGAAGCCCAGCGGTCTCAGCATGTCCAGCAAGTGCTTGCGAAATTTCACCCCCACGAAAGCGTAAAGCACTGGGTTGACACAGCAGTGTAAGTAGCCCAATGTGGAAGTTGCTGTAAGAGCTACATCCAATGCTGTGTTGCCGTCACAGGATGTTTGGTTAGTGGAATACATAGTCTGGTTGCTTTGTATGGTGTCAACGATGAGGGTGATGTTGTAGGGTGTCCAGCTGATGAAGAACGCCAGTACGAGGGCTACGATGACACGGATGGCCCTCTTCTTCTGCATGCCCTGAGAGCCACGCCTCAGCCGCAGGAGGATGCATGAGTAACAGAACAGCATCATTATCGCTGGAATAATGAAACCCAAAATATGGTAGAGCAGACGAGTGGCCAGATGCCAAGATTCAGGATCAGAGGGGTAAAATGGAACACATTCTGTTTTATCCTGACGTCTGCTGTCCTCGACGGCCACAAGGAATTTCAAGTCAGGAATGGAGAGCAGAAGGCAGAAGACCCAGACCATCAGGCAGCAACAGTGAATCACCATGGGCTTTTTACGAGAATACATCTGCACTGCATGGACGATGGACAGGTAGCGGTCAAGACTGATGCAGGAAAGCATGAAAATGCCACAGTAGAAATTGATCTGATGGAGAAACGTGACAATGAGAGACTGCAAACCCGAAGTTGATTCTTAAAGCAATATTCATGGTTCAGAACAAGTTAAGCTCAATCAACAGCATTTGTTGTTTAACACAAAAATTATTTTCAACTTCTTAAAAAAAGCAAAAATCTGGGTTACATTGGGTTACAATGGCGCTAACCTGCAATTGTTACCTTAAAGAGCTGTTTGTTTGTTTGTTTTTTACTTGATTTAACCCATAAAAATTAATTTTGTTAGAATAAATTAATTCATTTATTTTGATTCAGCAATATTAAATAATATTCTTGACTTGAATAAAACCAGTTCATTTAGAATTTAGTTAAATTAGATTAAGTTATAATTTTTAATTTCCCAGTGTGAAGGTCTATTATAGAATTTACTGTAATTCATACAGTTCCATAATTGAATATATGCATGAAACAATAATATAGAGAAGCAGTGGACCAAATAATTTCATAAAAGCAACTGACTGTCATAAAAACTGCTGCCAAACCTTCTTGGCCTCAGAGATTTTGCCCACCTTGAACAGAGCTCCAGTCAGTTTGCAGAGCGCTGTGCCGAAGATCCACCCCTTCACTGCCTCTACAGCCCAGAAGGGCAGCGTCAGCAGCAGCAGAGTGTCTGCTAAGCACAGATGAAGGATGAAGATGTCTGTAACGTTCAAGCCCCGCCTTTTCTTCCACAGAACCACCAGAACCAGCCCATTTCCCACCAGCCCCACTACCAGCGCCAGAGAGTAAAGGACCGGAATGAAAATGGAATCAAAGTGCATGCTAGACTCCTGATCACACACAAGTCCACAGCAGTCGTCTTCATTAATCCCACTGTAGCTGTCATTGTAATCACCAGTAAAGTTAAAGTCTTCCATTATGAAAGTCATCTTTTTATCAACATTCATCTTCTGCAAAAAAACAAACAAACAAACAAACAAACAAAAAAACATATTAGTATCTATTAGTATCTATTTCTATAATTTATTTTCAATACAGTATTCATTTATTTAGCTATACAATAATTTTGTGTGCTCATGAGTCGGAGGCCTGGTTTCATAGACAAGGCTTAAATTAAAGGGATAGTTCACCCAAAAATGAAAATTCTGTCATCATTTACTTACCCTCAGTGTTGTTCCAAACCTGCATACATTTCTTTGTTAAGGAAGATATTTTGATGAAAGTTTATAACCAGGCTGCTTTGGGGCACCATTGACTTCCATAGTAGGAAAAAAAAAATAGTATGGTATTAATGGTGCCCCAGAACTGTTCAGTTTCCCACATTCTTCAAAATATCTTCCTCTGTGTTTAACAGAACAAATACATTTAAACAGGTTTGGAACAACCTGAGTGTGTGCAAATGATGATAGAATTTTCATTTTTGGGTAAACATGCTGTAGTAACGTGTTTTGGCCAGAAGGGGGAGATATGAGATATGATGGCAGGCATAAAGCCTTCAAGATCAAATTAAAGGGACCCTTCGCCCAAAAATAAAAATTCTGTTGACATTTACTCACCCTCATGTCTCTCCAAACCTGTATGATTTTTATTTATTTATTTATTTTATTTTATTTATTTATTTTTTTATTTTTTTGCTGGAACACAAAAGAAGATATTCGGGTTTTTTTCTACTGTATGTTTGTTTCGTCCATAAAATTAAAGTAGGATCAACTTTTTTTGGAACACATTGACCATTATTTTATGCACAAAAATGCATAAAATTTTATGCAAAAAAAAAAAAAACATTTTATGCAAAAAAATATCTTCTGTGTTCCTCTGAAGGAATTTTTCTACAGGTTTGAAACACGATGACAGGTTTGACAAATGATGACAGAATGCATAGCTGCATATATTAGGAATCATTCATAGCCTTTTTATATATTCATTTCTATTCCTGGAGCAAAATCCAGGATTTTATAAGTGAAGTTACAGTGGCTTTGGCACACGCTGTTGTTTTTCAAATCAAGTGTTTTCATATTCTGTGAATCACTCGACTGAACAGATAAGAGAAAATGAAAAACCACATTGGCCACAAAGCACATTCATCCCTGATGTCTATCTGTCATAATGCAATTCAGATTCTCATCATTGACGAAACTAAGCTGAATCAACTATGACCTTCAGGTTTGTTGCTGATGTATCAGTCTAACACCTTCCTGAGTGGACATTCCTGGTAAAAGCACCATTTCATTGAAAATGAGACTGCGGGTAGTTTGGGCGCGCTCTTAAAAATAAAAGTTCTTTATTGGCGTCAATGATTCCACACTCTAAAAAAATCCGTAAAAATAGGGCACAATGTACTGTAATAATTTGATGGAATTTTCATTATTTATTTTTTACAGGCGTAGAATTTTGAACATTATTGCGTTGTGTTTAGGGTAAAAGGAAATGTCCGTAAAGTTACTGGATAATGTCCGGGTGATAAGCTGCCAGTACTTTTTCTGTTATTTTACAGGTATATTTTTTACAGTGTAACATCCATGGAACCTTTGCATTCCCCAAAAAGTTCTTTATAGTGAAAAACGTTTCTTTAGATTATTGAAATGTTAAAAGATGGCGCTTTTAAGAACTGTGCAATGAACGGGTTTTGGGGACCCCAAAATGTTTGCGAAAACGCCCTTTTAGAACTTAGAGTAGTGTCCTGAACCCTATACTTTATGCGAAACCATGTTATTTACAATAATGTTCTGAATGTCTGTAATTGAAACCTGAAATCACTGGAGGTGATATTTGTCACCCCCTGGTATTTCCCCTCATGTATCATCCTGCAGTCGCAATAATGTCAGTCTGTTTGTGCTGAAAATATACATTTAACTTTTAAAATCTAAGTCTTAAAATCATTAATCGTAATTGGAAGTGAAGCTCCTTCGAAACACATGAAAGCGAAATGCACTAAATATTATAGCGAGAAATCAATCCAATAATAAATCAATAAAATTAGATGATCATTGATCATCTTCAAATGTAAAATTAATACAACAATTAAACATTCATTTGAGCGATGATACAATGTGACCATTATGGATCTATGGTTATGATGGATGGAGCCTTAAACTAGAAAAGAACAAGGTTTGGAAGGAAGAAAACGTACCTGTGTAAATGTAGGACTCACAGTGGTCGAGAGGCACTGAAATGATTGACACATTGAGAGTTACTCATTAATAGACCTAAAGGTCACGGCATGCAGATGAGCAGAAGAGAGGCAGAGGAGGAGGAGACAGTGGCAGGGAGAATCAGGGTTTAAAAGAGGAAATGTGATAACGATCAGTTGTCACTCATTCACAATTCTGTTTCAAATGTTCATTTTGCCTTCTCAATGAAATGTTATGCTCTGGGAAATGCAGAAATATGATGCATGTTACAGGCTGACAAACATTGATTGTTCATTACATTAGTTATTGTTTGTCATTCTTATAGATTATGTTGTCTAGCAAAAAACTTGACAACTACAGAGAAATTGTAATTGTAGTTATGTATACTAATTGACAATATTTCAGTCTTATGTATTTGTAATTTATAAGTCTTTTTTTCAACATTTCAATCAGAAAACAATAAAATCAGGCATTGATATTTTATCACCAGTTATCTGTTTTTGTATTACAAATATATCAAGTGTGTTTATTTTCCATCAGTATGAAGTTGCAGATTTTGTAAAAGTAATTTTTGCAAAGTAAAACTTTTGTTCCATCTTGTTTTATCCTTATGTCACAGATGCTCATGCAACGGGATGTTTTTTTCACACCTTTACACCACGTCCTGTTCTTCAGTTTTTTGTCATTCTCACTTGCACACATCGCTGCTCACGTATATTCATTTGTACTTTTTGTTATCTGGTTTTGGTTTTCTACCTTAGGTGCAGAGATTTTGTTAGTGTCAGGTTACTTGTCACTATTAGTCAAGTGAAAGCTACAAATGAAAAAGTTTGAAGGAGAATAGAGAAGAGAAATCTGGCAGAGTACTTTTAAGTAAACGAAAACGGAACTGGGAGACGATGAGCATAGATACAGAGAGAGCTAAAGATGGACCATCAGATCAGATGTGCAATTCAGATAAAGAATGGTAATCTTGACAAAATATTCAGTTCTTAAATAGACAGTAGGCCTATACGTCAAATACAGTTGAAGTTGCACAGCTACCACCCGTCAATTTTTGTTGTACTCGCAAACCTCATGACCATAGAAAACAGCCTCAGACCTTAAGATACCAGCCCACACCAACCAAAAACTTCTCATTGGACTTTCAGGGCAACATTCTGTGATGTAAGTGACATAAGGAAATGTCACCCCTGTTGAAAAAACCAGCATATGCTGTTTAGGCATGTTTTGAAGCATGGCAGCTGGTCTGAACTGGTTTATACCCTTAGCATTCCACTGTACCACCCGTGGTACAAATATCATTCAAAAAGAAAACTTAGGAATGCTTTAAGCTGGTCTTTAGTTGGTCATGTGCTGGTTATAAACTGGTCCTGAGCTGGAGCCAGTTGAACTGTAAAAAAATGACCATGATTTTAACAGTAAAAGAAAAACAGTTAATTGGTTTACAGAAAGTTTCCGTACTATATACGGTGAATAACTGTAATAGATCTAACGGTACATTTAATGTAATTTTACGGTAAAATACTGTTAAATTTACAGTTTTTGGAAGTGAAAAACAACATCATTATATAATTTACAATGAAAAAACGTAAATTGACATTCCCACAATGCCCTGCATGACATTTCACATTTGATGTATTTTCGTTGAAATAACTTTCTTAGTTTTTCTTAGTTTTTTCTATAAGTTATGTACATTAGGGTTTTATGTTAATGTTGTTAAATGAATGTTTATTGCATTTTTAAAATTTCATGTGTGTTACCATGATGGTGTTTAGTGTTTGTGTGAATGACACTGTGTGCACCTTCTATATATTAGTATTGTTATCAAAAAAAGCTGGAAAAGCTGCTTGTGATGAACTTTGATTCATCATGTGACTCTCGTCACCACTGTGTTTGGTGGTTGTCAGTGTATTACAAAGGTACAAAACAGATATTAGTACTTCATTAGGATGGTAATGAAATACGTTTTTTTACCGTAAATTTAACTGATTTTTTTTTTTTTTTTTTTTTTTTTTTTACGTTGCTACCATATTTTTTACGGTAAAGTTCTGGCAACCACAGCTGCCATATTTTTTTTTTTTTTTTTGTGTGCTTAGGACCAGCTTCAATCAGCTCATGACCAGCTAAGGACCACCTAAGGACCATCTTAAACCAGCTGCCATGCTCCAAGACATACCTAACCAGCATGTGCTGTTTTTTTCAACAGTGACTTTTGGAACAAATTTTAAATATAATTCTAGTGCTGCAGTTCCTGTAGGCAACAAAGCTGAGATGCCTGCAGGATATCTGAGTGTGTCTCTGGCCAGAGAGCCAATCTTATATTTTTTTCTTATCTGTTATTTTGCAATACTCAGCAACTTAAAAGTTCACCACATCTGTTCCAAACAATCATATCTTTATTTTCTCACCCATCTTTCTAATTGTGGCAGTCTGCCATACGCTAGTCAACCCTTTTAGCATGTAACACATGCTAGGACACGTGGCTCCTTTCCAGAGGAGGAAACCCTCCCCATGACATCTTCACTTCATTTCACGGTAATGATTTTATTCTTACAACCACCTGCAGTGTCCTGAAAATACCCTAACTTGGCAAAGTACTCAGTGGGTCACACGACTTTCTCCAATGCTCCTGACCTTTTGACAGTTGTCATGCATAGGCCATAGGGCCTACAAAACACATCTGACTGTTTTATTATTCAAACTATTTCTACAATTGTTTTCTTATATGATTGATAAAACATTCCAACACGTTCAAAGCTGTTTTAAAAGACTCTTTAAACATACACCGTGGCTGTCCACACTGTAAAAAATTATTTTCATGATTTGTACCACAACATTTTTCTTTTGTCAAATCAACTTATAATGTGGTTCAGATAACATAATATTTTGAGTTTCTGTTGATTAAACCAATCGCCTTCATTGTATTAAAGGTGCAATATGTAAGATTTTTGCTGTAAAATATCCAAAAACCACTAGGCCAGTGTTATATATTTTGTTCACTTGAGTACTTAAAATATCCCAAATGTTTCGAACTATTTGTAAATTGTGAGAAAATTACAATTTTAACCAAGGCTTCGGGACGTGTGAGGAGTCACCTGTCAATTGTGTCATACCCGCGTTAACCTCGGTTTCCGGTTTTATTTTGTAGAAACCATGGAAACACCAAAGACGCTTTAATATATTACACATTTTAATAGACAAGGGAACAACTGTTTTGATATATTTATAAACAGAAAACTAATTATTATTATATAGCTCAACACGTTTAGTCTTATTGTTTAAATCTAATTTTCTTGATTTTTTGCGAGTACCATGCTTTACCATGCCTCAGAGAAAAACATTATTTTGTCAAGTAGCTAACATAGCATAATCAGATGCAGCTTTATTTTTAGTAACAGTAATACAGAATTTTCTCCATCATACAATACGTTTTAAAATGAGCCATCCAGCATTTAATATGATATTCTAAAATCGATCTAGCTTACTGAAGTGTGCAACAAGTGTCTCACAGCAGCTGCCGAGCGAACGCACAGAGTAACGTTATAACATCATTTTCAACACACTCAAATGTATCTAATATGATAAACAGAGCTGCGTTACCTCATACTCATGACCGGAAAAGCGGAAGCGGCGCCGGCGACTGTGTCATAATAAATGTGTTTCGCAATCGCTCAAACGGCCTCGTTCAGCTTCAACAACACTCAGTCCTGCTCTGCTTCATACTACAATAACGTTAATAATCGCATCTATGAACATGATTTCTTCCCGAGTCCTATCCCTATTCTTTTGCACCGTCCGTTGAGGTGAAGACCACATGTCCCAAGATTCCGCACTCAAACTTGGCGTCATCAAGCTACGCCTTTGTTTTGAATAGGCCTCTAGCGGACAAAAATCCTACATACTGCACCTTTAACTCAAATTTTTAATTTCAATGAACTCAAAATTTTAAGGCAACCAGGTAACTTACTTTTTTTAAGTTAAACCAACAATTCATTTTTACAGTGCACTGGAGAACGTCAGGTAAAAGTCACTACAGTGAGGATTCCTTTTCAGGATTTTCAGGGGATCTAAAGGGCAAGTTCACCCAAAAATGATATTTCTATCATTTACTCACCCTCATGTCATTCTAAACCTGTGTGATTTTTTTCTTCTGTGGAATATAAAAAAAGATATTTTGAAGAATTGTTAGAAACCAAACCATTTTGGTTACCATTTACTAGGGCAAAGCAGGGTACAAAGTAAGGATAGTTGTAACAGACAAAGTTTAGTGTATTTACTAGTTGTTGTTCCTGCCGGTACTGAGAATCGAACCCAAAACCTTTGGGTTATAAGTCTGACTCTCTAACCATTAGGCCATGACTGATCAAAATTCAAAAATATTTGGAAGATATAGCTGAACATGATAGCAAAAGTAATTATCCTATTTGAAGTTAATTTTTCATCCCAGTTTTTAGTGTTTATTTAAAATGACAAATCTGCTATCATTTTAATCTCCAAAGATAGATGTTAGATATTATAAAGATATTAGCAACACTGGCCACTAGCTATGCTATTCTAGGACATTAGTGATGTCATTCACATATAAACTCAGCAAAAAAGAAACGTCCTTTCACTTTAAACTGTTTTTTCCCCAGCAATTTTTTTAAAATGTGTAAATATTTGTATGAACATAAAAAAATTCAACAACTGAGACATAAACTGAACAAATTTGATGAACAGAAATGGAATTAGTAGTCAGATTTGCGGTCATAGCAGTCAGATTTGCCAGTTCTTGCTGTGAGATGTACTCCACTCTTTCACCAAAGCACATGTCGTGCAAGTTCTCGAACACGTCTAGGGACGCATATGGTTACACGTGGTTTGGAACTGCAAGGACGATCAGCTGTCCTTCCTGTCTCCCTTTAGCGCCGTCTTACATTACAGACATTGCAGTTTATTGCTCTGTTCACATCTGCAGTCATCATGCCTCCTGCTATGGCGTAGGTGATCAGAGACCCTGGGCATCTGTCTCCTGGTGTTTTCCAGAGTCAGAAAGGTCTCTTTAATGTCCTAAGTGAACTGTGACCTTAATTGTCTATCTCCTGTAAACTGTTAGTGTCTTAAGGACTGTTCCACAGGTGCATGTGCAATAACTGTTTATGGTCCATTGAACAAGCGTGACAAACATTGTTTAAACCCTTTCCAATAAATATCTGTAAAGCTTATTTGGATTTTACAAAATTATCTTTAAAATACAGTATCTAAAAGGGATGTTACTTTTTTTGTTTAGTTTATAACTTTTATGAATTCTGTTGAGAAACCATGACAAACAGGTGAGACTGAGAGTCAATAATCAATGTTCAGAAATTCAAGAAAGAAATGTAAAGCATTCTCTTTGTGTCCTGTTCTGTGAGAGCTGTGTCGAGGGAGGGGTGTGTCGTGTTCAGCTCTGTGTTTTTCTGAACATGTAAATGTGTTTCTTCACCTATTTGACCACATTGTTTTGAACTATATATACTGTGTTTTGTAGTGTTCATTATCGAACTCCAAAATTTGCTCTCTTTTTTTTAATTACAAACCCGATTCCAAAAAAGTTGGGACACTGTACAAATTGTGAATAAAAAAGGAATGCAATAATTTACAATTCTCATAAACTTATATTTTATTCACAATAGAATATAGATAACATATCAAATGTTGAAAGTGAGATTTTGAAATGTCATGCCAAATAATGGCTCATTTTGGATTTCATGAGAGCTACACATTCCAAAAAAGTTGGGACAGGTAGCAATAAGAGGCTGGAAAAGTTAAATGTACATATAAGGAACAGCTGGAGGACCAATTTGCAACTTATTAGGTCAATTGGCAACATGATTGGGTATAAAAAGAGCCTCTCAGAGTGGCAGTGTCTCTCAGAAGTCAAGATGGGCAGAGGATCACCAAAAGTGGAAAGCTGTTCTGTGGTCAGACGAATCAAAATTTGAAGTTCTTTTTGGAAAACTGGGACGCCATGTCATCCGGACTAAAGAGGACAAGGACAACCCAAGTTGTTATCAGCGCTCAGTTCAGAAGCCTGCATCTCTGATGGTATGGGGTTGCATGAGTGCGTGTGGCATGGGCAGTTTACACATCTGGAAAGGCACCATCAATGCTGAAAGATATATCCAAGTTCTAGAACAACATATGCTCCCATCCAGACGTCGTCTCTTTCAGGGAAGACCTCGCATTTTCCAACATGACAATGCCAGACCACATACTGCATCAATTACAACATCATGGCTGCATAGAAGAAGGATCCGGGTACTGAAATGGCCAGCCTGCAGTCCAGATCTTTAACCCATAGAAAACATTTGGCGCATCATAAAGAGGAAGATGCGACAAAGAAGACCTAAGACAGTTGAGCAACTAGAAGCCTGTATTAAACAAGAATGGGACAACATTCCTATTCCTAAACTTGAGAAACTTGTCTCCTCAGTCCCCAGACGTTTGCAGACTGTTATAAAAAGAAGAGGGGATGCCACACAGTGGTAAACATGGCCTTGTCCCAACTTTTTTGAGATGTGTTGATGCCATGAAATTTAAAATCAACTTATTTTTCCCTTAAAATAATACATTTTCTCAGTTTAAACATTTTATGTCATCTATGTTGTATTCTGAGTAAAATATTAAAATTTGAAACTTCCACATCATTGCATTCCTTTTTTATTCACAATTTGTACAGTGTCCCAACTTTTTTGGAATCGGGTTTGTAATAAAAATGTCATTATTTTATATCGAAAAGGTTGATAATTGTATTTCACTGACAAAATATTCTATATATTTTTTTTTATTTTATTAGATCATATAACATTTTAAGCTATCATATAGTTATGTTACAACATGCCTCTCAAATGTTACAACGTGCACTGCCAATGTGGAATGTCATAACATCTCACTTCTATTCTTGACCTGCTTTCCCCTACAAAACAGTGGCATGCAGAGGTGTTCTGAAAAGAGGAGGCCTCACTGCTTTATACATTTTTTTTTTTTTTTTTTTTTTTAATCCAATGTAAATTCATGGTGCAGTTACACTTACTGTTTTTCAGGTTAAATAAATAAAGAATAATTATTTTTTTTTGCATTTTTACATTAACAATAATGGTCTATTTATTAAAACCAATTATATTTCTTATCAAGTTAGTGCCTTTTAAGCATTTTTACATTTAATCCAAAATAACTATAAGAACGCAGTAACGCATTTCATATTTCATGTATATTTTATTTGTGAACTGATGTTCAGCTGTTCTTTTTAATAGTCAGATTATTTTTGGATCATCAGTGATCAAAGCTTGGTAAGCACTGCAAGTGCCATGATGACATATAGAAGTACCTTTAATTTCACCAAGGTGGTTCCTCACTAAAAAAAAAAAAAAAAAACTCACAGATCAGGTTTTCAAGTAATTTCAAGTGATTTTGATGTGACATCAAGTGGAGATATTTAAGTGGGCAAGTTGTTTACTTAGTTTTGAATTAGTCTTCACCATTATTTGTTAATTCAGACTGATTTGCAGACACAGAACGCGTGCACGAAAACAACATTTATTGCTTGAACAGCCAAGATTGACTTTTGCATATTCATTCTCAATTACCCCCCAACAATCCCACGGCATGCAAAACTCAATGGGCTCAGGGGAGGCAAGAGAGATGCTGCTTCACGCTGTAACTTTGACTGCTGGTGTTGCTTTTGGACAGTGTCACTTTAGAAAAACAAGTCATTTATACACTTTGTAATATCATATTTTATAATAATTATGTTCTTTTATTTTTGTACTGTGGAAACAAAAAACAAAAAAACACTGTCACATTCCTCAAAATATCTAATTATTGTTTCACAGAAAAAAAAGAAAGTTATACAGGGCTGGAACGGCAAGTAAATGATGATAGATTTTAATTTTTGGGTGAACTATCCCTTTAAAAAGTAGTGGAAACATGCTCAGGTGAGACATAATTTAGGCCTACTGTACACAGTCATCTAACATGGTGTTTACTAACTGACCTCTTTAGCAGTAGCAACATTTGAGTAATTAAACCTGCAGTCAGTGGAAGTCTGACCTAGTTCTGTAGCTGAAAATTTTCAACGACAAATTATGGGAATCAAATGTGGGTGTTAAAATGTTTGTTTCTATTTTTCTATGTAAATAAAATACTATGGATGTGGTAGTATTGCCTATACATAAAACAAATAAATTCTAGTAAACTGAAGGCTACTGATGACATCTATTTTTTGATTGTGATACTGGCGAGTCGGTAGATACTTTACTTGCATGTCAGTAAATCTCTGCGATGTTTGTTAGACTAAGAACAAGAATAGAAACTAAAAATAGAAAATAACTTATCCCGTATGTGCAACTCTGGGTCTCTTTGGCCCTTTTTTATTTCAAATCTCATTCACATAAACTTGACTTTAACTTTATATCTTTTTGGACTGTTTGACTTAGCAAACAAAAAATGAGTGCAATATGAACTAGGAAATTAATAATTATTAGGTTAATATTTATGATCAATTGTTGGGGGGAAAATTGGTCAAGTAACAGTGAGACTTGACTAAGACTATAGGGAGGGTTAATAAAAATGTATATTTTTTATTTCTTATGAATTAATATATAAAGCAATTTCATGTAATGTTGTAGTTTTCCATATATATTCTTGTTTTCCAGTAACAATATCATGTCACTATGGGTTATTCTGTTAATATGTAAAACAAAATAATATTGAATGCAGCAGGTGTTGTTGCCATGGTTTTTTCATTTGAGGAACTGAGAATACTAAGACAAAAAGTAACTTTCATGACACTGCACTACAACAAGACTCTCATGTAATTGTTACTCTTGTTTATCAATATTGTCATGGTATCCTTCAGAAATTACACTTTTTTGCTGCTCAGAGAATAATGCTGTTTTTTTTAGTAGTTAGGAACTTACAAAAGCTATAAGCGGTTGGGTGCAACAGCAAGACCCCTGACAAATCATGAAGAATGGCTTTTTTAAAAAAAGATTTTAGGGAAGTGGAAAGAGGGAATTGCTGAGGCTAAGGGAAAACTGCTGTTTATCTATCTTTATAGGAAATGGGTTTGGTTATTAAGTATTTTATGATGTTTATTTGATTGACAGCTGAATGCTTCTGACTATTGTCAGGAAATGCCGTTTCAGACAAATTTAAAATACAATTATAGAAACAACTGCAACAACACTGCTACATTGATGATTCAAAACCCCCTCACTTCCTCGATATACACAATAAGAAGATGCACACCACCACATTACCACGTTCTCACCCATTTTGAGAGGTGGGATGGAGAAACTGTGGCAGTGAGTATGACCGCACAACTGTTTCTACACTTTCTGACCTGTGCTTTAAACCTCTGTCAAGTGATGTGTGTATTTTGCTCTGTCTCCTAAGGTGACATTTACTGTGACAAAAATGACATCTGTAAAACAAAAAAAAAAAACATTTGAATCTCTCTTGAGTTTCTATGCCCGCTACACCTCTGTGGTTTCCTGTGCTGTGCTAGAAAAAAAAACCTGCAGACAGGAAATATCACTTTTTTTCTTAAGACCCTGGCCCCTTTCGCAGAGCATACGGTAAGTATGTTAACTCTTGAACTTCCTACAAATACTTTGCATAATGAATACAATTTATTTCTTCTTACTGAAGTAGTTGCATAGTTCCCACTCGAGTCAAACTAAATAAATAAATAAATTAAATTACAAATATTCAGCTGGGTAGATCTCCATTGAGCACCCTTGATATAAAGTACAGATTTACTCAAATTCACTACTTGTAAGCATGTTAACAAAGGTTGGTATCATCGTAGTATCATGTCAAGGGAATATGAGTGTTGATGGATCTTTTCCCTTGAAGAAAATCTAAAGTTCACTGAGAATCACATAAAGCAAGATATCAAGCACTATTACTCACAAACACAATATAAAGAAACCCAGTGTGTGTGTGTGTGTGTGTGTGTGACATGTGAAGGCCAGGTATGGTAACCCATACTCGGAATTTGTCCTCTGCAAATAACCCATCCATTTAGTGCACATTAGGAGTAGTGAGTAGTGAACACACTGCAAACCATGAACACACACATCCGGGAGCGATAGAGGGTTAGGTGCCTTGCATGGCACCTTAGTCATTTCCTGCCGTTATTGAGAATTTAATCGGGTTACCATTAGGCCATGACTTCCCCAACTGTGGTCTTTATCTGTGGTCTAATCTGTGGTCTTTCACTAGTGTTGCATATTTTTTTTTTAAAGGAATATTTATTCCCCATTTATTTTTATTATATGGAAACAGCTATTTATCTATTTTTGTTCTGTAGAAGAAAGTCTTGATTTTGGAATGATAAATGGTTAAAGATTTTTTGGATTGAGAGAATTTTTGTATGCAATTTATTTAAAAGTACACTACGAATTTTTTTTTTTGTTCCAAATTAACAAAATTTAAATAATCAGTCAATACATCATCAATCCTTCTTCCAAAATGTGTTTTTGTCTTACACTAATTTACTATGGTAAGCCTTTCATAAATGTTTATAATGTAGACCTGTCCGGATGGTTTCACGGGAAATTGTGTTTCATCATATCCGTAAACAAAGCTACAGAGCTCATAATAAAATGAGAATTAATATTGGCTTGGCTTTTCTGAGACAGCAAGAACTGAGGGATTTGTAATGTTGTAAAAGTGACAGTGTTTTTTTAGGCTATACTTAACAGTGTTCATTGTAACGCATTATTTATATTGTGAGGGATCATTTCATAATGGTTGTTGTAGCGCTGTGCTGGAATTTTTTTTTTTTTTCAAGGAAGTATCGTGTCTTTTAATGGTTATTATAGCTACAGTAACGTCATCAGCTAGTCAGCTTGAAATCCTTTCCATCCTGTCCATCTAAACTGAATGTTTTATGAGCAGTAGGATAACCATATTCATCTGCGCAACCATCCAGAGATGAAGCACAACCAAAGCAATGTTCTTCCGCAAAATGCATGCAGAAAAAAAATGCTTCTGGCGCCATCTTCTGGTCAGACGTGGGAATTCATTCGGTGTTGTGATTCTCACAGTGCATTATGGGTATTCCCTAGCTGTTGAGCACAAAGACATATAAATACATTAAAAAAATTATATGTCTATGGTTGTGCATACATCTTGAGGGTGAGTAAAGCTTGGGCTAATTTTAATTTTAAAGTGAACTAATCCTTTAAGGGTATAGGGAGAGATTTCAGCTTCTGAACTGATTTTTAACATCCTAATATGTTATTAGCAGGCTATCTTGTGTGGTACCTTTTGTAGATACTTTTTTGAATAGTTAAAGATAATTCAATACAACTAAAATACTGAATATAATGGAATATATGAAATAATAAGTGAGGTTGCAGGTTCTATAACTGATGTTTGGTTCAGGATGTGTCAGCATTTCTCTCCAAACCTCAGCAATAAAATGCGTTTTATTGGCTCTGCTGTCATCTAGTGGAGAAAACTAAGAGTTACCCTGCTTTACAGATAATATGTTAAAACAATAGCTATAAGAGAATAACTCTTATTTAATGGTATTCACCAAGCCAATCATGAACAAACAGAAAATAGCCAAATACCACATGTTTTATTTGTTATGGCACATTTTCCAAAACGTCTGACATAGCTTTTCAGTTTAGCATTTTATTTATTTATTTATTTATTTAATTGCTGTATGAAGCACTTGCAATTCCAATTTTGCGTTAAAGGTGCAAGTGAACAATAATATCACAAAATAATCTTGTACAACTAAATTAATGATATTAACTCTGGGCTCAGAGAGATTTCATAATCACATGACAACCAACATGGCATAAAACTGACACAGAACCAAATATTATACAGAGAGAAACGATTTCTTAATACTTCCATAATGTAAAAGATGTATTTATCCTATTATACACACACAGGAGTGTGTATACTGTAGTGGCCATAAGTGATGTCCGGAGGGATTATTTGTTTTTAATGGCCCTACAAGTTCTATTAACTATTTTTTCCCTTTTTAAGTATTTTAAATATGAGGGAATTTTTATATATATATATATATATATATATATATATATATATATATATATATATATATATATATAATAAAAAATAAAAAAAGCATAGAAAAACAAAAAGCTCACAGGAAAAACCATACACTGACTACAGCATAATCAGTTACTCATACTTCATTGGTTCTCTCTTGTTTTTGTCTGTGTCCATTATTTCTTTGTATGACAGCCTGGCAAAAAATTAAGTCTGCACAATTTGGCAATTTTTTGACAATTCTATTTTGTAATTTGACATTAACAATGTATTTATCAAAACCAAGTCAATCTCATCAAGTTAGTGTTTTAAGCATTTCTACATTCATTCCAAAATAATAACTAAAGGCAATAATAATTTAAACAATATATTTTATTTGTGTATTGATGTTTTTCTTTTTAATTGTCAACTTAGGCTATTTTGGATCATCAGTTATGCTCCGTAAACACCGTCTGTCACAGACACGAAGATGTATTTGCACCAAGCTGATTGCACAAAAAAACCGCAGTCATCATGCTATCAGTCCATTTCAAGTTTGATTTTGACGTGACATAAAGCAGTGATATCTAACTGGGTGATCTGTTTACTTACTTTTCAATTAGTCATCCCATTGACGCCATCATTTGTTCAGTCAAACTGACGCGCAGAACGCGCACGTCAACAAGAGGCGGGATTTATCGCACAAACCAATCATATCCAATCATAACCAATTACATCCGATCATAGCGCGATGGAAACATTGCCTCCTCTCACGTGACTTTCCCCCATTCATTCTCAATTACCCCCCACAAAACCCCCCGAACGCCGGGGGTCTGATGATTTTCTATTGTTTCCTATGAGAACAAAGGGCGGCATGTCTCCTGTGTAACTTTACCTGCGGGTGTCGCTGTTGGGCAGTGTTCCTTAAGAAATCGAGTGACTTGCGCTCTTTTTAATGTCATAATTTGTAGTATTTGTGTTGTTTTATATGTAATATGGATTATTTTCTCATCCTATTTTTTTGAGGAGGCACTGCCTCCCTTGCCTCCTCGAAGGAAACGCCCATGATGTATATATATATATATATATATATATATATATATATATATATATATATAGTAGTCAACATTTGAAGTGGATCAAAACCTTTCATCAAAATTGTCCTAAAACCTTCTTCTTAGGACAACTTTGATGAACCTTTTTGATCCACTTCAAATGTTGAGTACTGTATATATCAGGGATGCAAACACATCAGGGGTGAAAAAGGTGAGAAAGATGCGAGACCCTCTCTCTCTCTCTCTCTCTCCAAAAAAAAAATAAAAAAAATAATAATAATAATAATAATATATTATAGCTATATTTAATATTCATATTGACTTATGCGTTGAGTATGTGCGCTAAAGCTGCGCAGATTACATAAACTTTGCCAGCATATTGACTGAGCATAATTTGTGAAACACAACCTGTCAAATTGCCTAGCGTATTGATTTGACATCGTTACCATCCACAGTTGGCTTTTACCCGCATTTTACAGGTCTTCATTTCAAACCCTCCCATTATGAAATTGCACAGAACATGTTGTATGTGTAAAAGCAAACTGTTTCATTACGTTATGACAATAGAGTTCAACTAAAGTTGTATTCGTTGGCAAAATAGCAATGTCATTAGCGTTATACAAATTGTATTTGGAATAATAAAAAGTACGTTAGATTAAGTGGAAATAATGAAACAGTGGAAATCACAACAAGTCAGCCATGTCAGGCTTATTAACAGTCCCAAGCTTTACATATCGAAACTTATCCCAGGAGCATTGCACGTGGTGCGAAGCCAGGATGTCGGGGTTTTTTTTTTTTTTTCTTGACAACTGAGAAGGCGTGATTCTCATGATTTCATTCACCGTGACCCTGTTGACTTTAAATGAAGACATTTTGGAGTGAGAATGATCATACAATTTTGTTTCATCAAGTGTTTTTATTTTACATTATCAATATTTTTCAATTGCTTTTTCCTCAAATAAAGATATACAAGCAAATCAGAGAAAAAAAAAGTTAATTTACAAATGTAAAAAGAGCATTCAGAGAATAAGGAGGTAAGTACACAGTAGATGAAAAATGACAGCACATTATAATGAGGCACTCTGGGCAATTAATATAAAATGTACAGATAAAGATTCCTTGTTTTAGTACTATACTATGTATTAGGAAATTACATCAATTTTTCACACATTTATCATCCAGCCATTTTTTATAATATGTCATGTTATTTACACCACAAAGGGATGCAACATATTGTTTGAGTTGCATATAACATTGCTTCCTATCAAGCATGTTCAAGTATATATAGCGTAGTTATGAGAGTATTTGACACAATAATAAAAATACCAGCATCATCTGCACAGTGAAGACTGTCAGTTCCGGCATTGAGAGGCTTTGTTCAGACAACTGTACATTTACATGATTATTTAGGAAACCAAAAAAAGCTGAGGATCTTCAGGTCTTGTAGAATCCCTTTGGCTGAGGACTGAGACAGAGAGAGAGAAACCAAACATGATGATGAGGATGATGCATGTTTATATATTCAGCCACCACAAAAAGTCTTTGCTCACTTAAAACTGTATGTAAATGTGATTTCAGTGCATTAGCAAAATGTGTCTTCTGCAAACAAATTATGTTAGGCATTTTTGAGCAATTTTTGCAATGATTTTAAACCAACTTGTCTAAAGACCTGTTCACACCAAGAATTATATTAAAAAGATAAATATACACTGTTCCAAATTATTATGCAAGTGACAGGGTTGTTAAATAATTTGCCAGGTCTACTTAGGTAAATGGAAACTCTACTTAAAGATGTTGTTCCACATTATTAAGCAAGTCACAGTTCTCATGCAATATCAGTAGGAAGAAAGATCTTTCTGAAGATGAAACACATGAAATGGTGTAATGTCTAGTGCAGGAGTGTCCAATCCTGCTCCTGGAGGGACACTAAGTTTAGCTCCAACCCCTATTGAACACCTGAACCAGCCAATAAAGGTCTTAATAGGCATAGAAACTTCCAGGCAGGTGTGTTGAGCCAAGTTAGAGCTAAACTCTGCAGGACAGTGGCCCTCTAGGACCAAGTTTAGACACCCCTGGTCTAGCAAAAGGCATGAAAACAACTAATATTGTGTGAAAACTGAATGGAGATTTGTGAGTGATTTACAGCACAAGATAATTCGGTCAGATAAAGGCTTATTAAGGAAAGTTTCTGTCAAAAAAGATTAATTGTATTAAAAGGATAACAAAAAGCCACTGTTGAGTAGCAAACAGGTATTTGAAGCTGTTGGTGTCACTGGAGTCTCAAGAAGCTCTCTCTCTCTCTCTCTCTCTCTCTCTCTCTCTCTCTCTATATATATATATATATATATATATATATACATATGAGGTTGCGTTAGACTTTCGCCGTCATTTTGACGGACAGGATCGTAAAAATACCGTCATAATCAATTATTACCCGTCATTTTAATTTTTATATTTTAATGATAAGGCATTTAATAGCTTCTGATTTCGTCCACATTTTCATTTTTATTCACGAACTTATGGGATAATCAAATAGGCCTAAGCTATGCATTTATTTATATTATGAAAAGAAAGTTAAAGACCGCGTCACTTTTCAGTTTTCATCTTGAACACTTGTCGAGGACCGTGAGTGAACACGATCATCCTTTCCTCTTTACTACTTTACAGAACGAAATAAACATTAATGAAAATCAAAAAATATGTTGAAAGATACAGTAGCTTACCGAAATCTAGGCTATATCACGTCAGTCACGTATATACCTCAGAAAAGCCATTCGTTGACCATAAACTTATAGTCAGCAGCAAGAAAAATAACAAAACAAACTATTTAAAACAAAACAAACTGAATTAGAAACTTAATTATGTAAGTATAAGTATTATAATATATAATAAAATGGACAATGTAATCAAACGCATCGTTTTCATTTTATTCTGGAGACTGAACTCGCGCTCTGCAGACACACTGGAGCACACTCACCACCTACTGGACAGGGGTGGGAATTACAGTTACAAGCAACATCAGCCTCAGTAATCTGTCAAAATGACGGACGGGCTGCAGATTTTTTCCATCACTGCTAAAAAAATTCCGTAAATGATGGAAAATTTTCGGTTAACGCGACCTTTGAGATTATATAGAGCCTATTTAAATATATCAAATGCTTATATATATATATATATACATGTCACACTACCGCCGATGACACTCCACGACCGCGGTGGCGCGGTTGTCATGCCGACTGTCACAGCCCTAGGCTGGAATATTTGGAAGTGAGACGGAAGGTCCCTTTAGGGTCTCTGAGGGTGTCGAAATGACTTATGCAAGATATGTGGAGTTTTATAAATGACCATTTTCTGCTATGGTATAAAAAGAAGGATAGTGCCTTTTGAAATAAAAGGATTTTCATTCAGGAAAACACACTATCCCAGGCTGCAAAAAACACCTCAGCAATAAAACTGTTTGAAAATGTATTTCTACACGCACTGTAAATGTTACTCTTTGTGAGCTTTGGTTAGTGGTGGCTGAAATGCAACTTTACCCACAACTGCCAGCCTGCATGGAGAGGTTCTTGAGACTCCAGAGACACCAGCAGCTTCAAATACCTGTTTGCTGCTCAACACTGGCTTTTTATAGCTGCCATTTTAATACAATTAACTTGTTTGACAGAAACTTCCCTTAATAAGCTTTTATCGGACCAAGTTCTCTTGTGCTGTAAATAGTTCAATAATCTCCATTTAGTTTTCACACAATATTAGTTGTTTTCATGCCTTTTGCTAGACATTGCACCATTTTATGCGTTTCATCTTCAGAAAGATCTTTCTTCCTCCCCATATTACATGAGAACTGTGACTTGCTTAATATTGTGGAAGAACCTCTTTAAGTAAGTTTTTCATTTACTTAAGACCTGGCAAACTACTTAACAAACATGTCTGAGATTGATACCAGTTATCTAAAAAGATATGGAGAAATAAAACAAACACTTTCTTTAAAAAACTAAAATTTGAATGTTTCTTGTACTGAAATCCTACTGATATGTCACTTGCATAATAATTTGGAACACAGTGTATTAGCGTCCACTCCAGAGGACAATCTCGTTTTGTTTATTCTTGTCTGTCACTTTAAATGCTCGAGCTCTTTAAAGCAGGATGGATTCTGATTGGCTGTCAATGTTTTTATCATTCCAACGAGTTTCTCTGTGCTGTTGTCATTATAGCTGGGGTGTGAACTCTCCTATTCTTTAATACTGAAAACGATTTGTAGAACTATATTTTTTTATCGTTATCTTTATAGTTATCGTATTTCAATTGTATAGCTTAAGTGTCCAAATACGTTTTGGGGCAACTGTATGTGTTATTTTGAGAGAGAGGGTTGGCGCAAAATGGGCATCTCGCAGTGGCACTTCCGGCGGCATCTCCAGCAGCCGCGGCATCTGCATCTATCAGCGGCACTCCGGGCAGCATCTCCAGCAGCCATGGACTTTCTTCAGCAGCTGTCGCTACAGCGGCATCTCCAGCAGCCAGAGAGTTTATTCGGCAGCACCTGCCGCTGGCCAATTACATAATTTGATGTAATATTTTTTTTATTTTAAAAACTACATTTCAACAAAATAACATTATATAGGCCTACCACAGGACTGTCATTTGTATAGCATTTATCATAAATTTTGTTAATAACATTCTGATGCTCCACATAAGAGAAAGCTCAAATTGTTGCATGTGTGTGCCTAGTAAATCACATGCCTTATTAAAATATAAATGCAATTTATTACATATTGCATTGAAATGTCATTACATATGAATATAAACTGTAAATATAAATACCGAAATGAGTTTCTGATATGCTGCACAAAGCTGAAATTGCGGCATCTCCAGCAGCCACGGACTTTCTCTGGCAGCTGTCGCTGTTCATAGCATCTGCCGCTGGCTATTTACATTAATTTGATGTAATAGGCTATTTTCACTTTAAAAACAACATTTAATCAAAATAACATTATATAGACCACAGGACTGTCATTACATTATATAGCCTACCACAAGACTGCCATTTAGGCTAAACGTGCAGTAATTTCAGCTTTCTCTGATGTCTGCAGCATCAGAAACTAACTACTGTATTAACAAAATTTATGATAAATGCTTACAAATGACAGTCCTGCGGTATATAATGCTATTTTGTTCAAATATAGTTTTTTTTTTTTTTTTTTTAAATAAGAAGAAAGTCCGTGGCTGCTGGAGATGCTGCAATTTCAGCTTTGTGTTGCATATCAGAAACTCATTTCTGTATTAACTGAATAACAGTTTATATGTAATAACATTTAAAAGCAATATATAATACACTGCATTTTTATTTTATTAAGGCATGTGATTTACTAATTTTGTCAGCACTAAAACACAACTGTGATGTTATTGACACACTTGTTGCTGGATATATAGCCTAGTAGGCTATACACACACGCAACAATTTCTGCTTTCTCTTATGCAGTGGTGCATCAGAACGTTATTCACAAAATTTATGATAAATGCTTTCAAATGACAGTCCTGTTATTTTGTTGAAATGTAGTTTTTAAAACAAAAAAAATTACATTGAATCATGTAATTGGCCAGCGGCAGGTGCTGCCGAATAAAGTCCCTGGCTGCTGGAGATGCCGCCGGAAGTGCCGCTGTGAGATGCCGATGCCGCACTTTGCGCCAGCCCCAGCTGTACTTTGAAAGCATCATATATAACAACCACCAAACTCACTTTTTGCAGCAGCAGTATCTGGTCTTGCGTCGTCTGTACATCATTATCTGTTAAGAATGAAAAAAAAAAAAGATTTTCACCTTTCAAACACTTCACGAATGACAGAAGTGATGAAACCACTCTGAGTCTCACAACGAACATTTACCTGTTTGTGTCTGCGAATACCTATAATGGCGATAACAAGGAGCAAGATGAAGACCACAACTCCACTGCTTATGGCAACACAAAGCCAGACGTCCACTGGAGCTTTCTCTGTGAAACAATTTATTGACAGTGTTACACATGATAGTGTTACACATTTTATTGCACATGTATCACTCTCTCCATCTTTCCTTCACTTCTCTTACCAATCTTTAATGATAACGCAGCATATGTCAGCATCATCCCGTTTTTGTGCAAGAGTTCACATCTCCATTGGCCATTGTGCTGCATTGTCACTTCAGGGATGGATATAACATGTTGAAGAGTGGGAGAAGGGCAGACAGGAAGAGGACATTTCCAATTCACCTTTAGGTCAGAGGCAATTGAATGTCCTAATGTGCATGTCAGATTCACGCTTTGGCCTTCATATACTCGAGAACCACCAGAAGAGTTAACTAGTAGAAGGAGAAGTGTACAGAATTAAAAACAAGTAAGCCTTGCATTGTAAGAAAAGTCTCAAAAATGTACATTTTCAATTTAAAGAGCTGCATGATTAATTGTTAAAAGATTGTGATCTCGATTCAAACACCCACACGATATTGATTCCTAAATGACAATGATTTGGCTATATGTCACAGCGAACATTCAAATCTGCGCTGGCGCTGCTGCTAATCTAGTTCACGAGTTCAAACTTACATTAAGTAGAGTAAAGGTTATGTGTATTTGGTGTGCTGTCCAGGAGGAGGGCTCCGTCCGAGCTCAGAATTTTGGCCTGAACCTAGAGTATACTCCCCTGGTTATGATAAGAATAGTTAGGACTAGAAGTGAGGAGATGGGGTGGTGGAGGGATGCTGATAAACTGTCAATGAACAGAGGTAATTTATACCTCTTACAGTTAATTGAATTGATTAACTGAATGCACTCCTCTCATGTAAATTAGGTTAACTATATGAACGTGCTTCTCCCGAACTTTGTTAATAAAACATCATTAAGAGTCACTAAACAGTATCGTTATTTCTGTGTTACAATAATTCAAATTGTCACAGAAATACTGGGATAAAATTTCATAGTTCGAATATAGGCTAAAGGATATAGGTAGCGATCAAAACCTTTTGAAAGTAACTTGAAGCTTTAAATAATGATTGTATTAATTACATCATTACACCAGTCTGTGGCAATATGTGACTGTTAAAAAAGTATTTGTCATTAAATCATTTATTCAAGAGATTCGTTCAAACACTGATTTTTTTCTAGTAATGAAACAAGTGAAGTCTATGAGTGAGTCAATGAATCATTAATTCAAACTGATTTAAAAAAAAAAAAAAAAACTTTTAAATTAAATATTTTTAAATAAACTGCAGCAATTTTATCAGAACCTCTAATAAATCAAACATTATTTTGTTTAGTTGTCCATTTAGAATTGTGGGAGAATCGTGAACTCTATTTTAAACAAAAAATTGTAATTCTCAATGTATCCAGAAACACGCAGATCTAGTTTCAAGCCATTATTTTGTAATAATTAACGCACAGTGATGCTTTATTCATTCAAAGTAATTTCAATGTCCAGTGACAATTCTGTTGGGAAAACAACTACAAGCTACAAGATACTTATAATTTAAGGGAACACTCTGTATTTTTTTCCTATTAAAAAGTTTTACTTTGAATAACATTTTTGAAAATCATTTAGACTCACATGACCAGACTAATACTAGTGGCTTTATCTCCATAACTCCCTGTCACTGGACACTTTTACTGCTGGAATAAATTAATAAAAGAAACTGAAAACATACAACTTTTTCAGGCCGCTAGGTGTCAGTATAAGTCCAAGATTATAGCGACGTCATTTAAGTTTAAATAATTATAAACATATTTTAAATTAGTATCTTTTGTGTGTACTTGGTATAACTATGAACTCACTGATTCTTGAGATAAAGGACAAAACAGGTTTTAGATGTTAGTTTTTATTTTTTAATATTACATTATGGATATATTTTGTAGACAAAGATTTCAGCTAATGGACCATATAAAGGAACAAAAAAATTATTTGTATTAATTTTATAGCTTAATTTGTGGCAACTCCGTTAGATGCACTGAAAAGCATACTATTTTAATTTGATCCAAAGTATTAAATTATGTAATAATGGTGCTCAGTAATGGCACTAAGTGATAAAATATATTCTCTACATTTTTTTTTATTTTATTTTCAAACTGTTTCTGAATAATACAGTTTCTAAATTCCTGAATTCTTTACCCTCCTTTTTAATAGTAAGCATATATAACCAATGTTCCCGATTTGTCATGACAACTGCATTAAACCTAAATCAGTTTCACTAAATGCAAGTACATTTTTATGTCCTCATTTTCTCAAATGAGGTCAAAAAACATTGTGCCAGCATACAAATATATATTATGTTATATAGAAAAAAACTATTATGTCACCACATAATATACTTATGCAGTAACAATCTGCAATGTTTCGTGTTTGGTGGAAAACGTAGCTTGTCACTGGGAAAAATATTATGGAAGTGCTGTCACAATATTCACTGAAAGTACCTAAGTTAGTAGTGTGGTTAGTTACTAGACCCCCAACACTTGTCATTCACCTACCCTGCAGAAACTCCACCTTGACTTTTCTGCTGAGGGTCTTGCTCTTGAATGTCAGGTTACAGCTGTACTCCCCCCTGATCTTCTCTGACACAGGCAGATCGATAGATAGATCCTTGTCTTTTAACTCTCTTCCCTTGAACCTGCTATCTTGACCCGGTGTGACATCCCATCTGACCACGGGACCAACACTAAGTCTAAAGAGAGGCTGCTGGGTTTGATTGCTGAGAGGAGTGAAGCTCCAGCTACCACCCTGGAGGCCTGTCTCATTTAACACAGACCAGGGAATATCAGAAGACAGGGAACATGGAATTTTGACTGTATAGGATGAGGAGAGAGAGGTATAAATCGGATCTGGTGGAGAAGGGGAGAGGTCTAGAGGAAAAGAGATGAAAATAAAGGGAACATTATTATTATTAGCAATTTGTACCAGCTTTGGACATAAAATAAACAAATAATAATAATAACATAATTAATAACATAATACAAATGAAATAACAGGTGTATACTTATATTGTAATTATATTAAATATTGTTTATATATTTACATTTAGCATTACAAAAAGTGAGAGTAAACAAGCTTTTATCAGTGCTCCATCATTATTCTGCTAAAGTGTACATATTTCACCATATTCCTCCTCCTTAAAGATCTTTACTGTAATCATCTTTTGTTTCTTGTGTATTTTTGTAAACTTTGTAAACAACTGTCAGAATGTAAAAACACTAATAAATGGATAGATACACTGCGTGTTTAACAAATGTGTCTCACCTATTACAAAAACAGTTGTTCTTGCTTCAGCTTCTTTCCTGTCATACTTCACCTTGCATGTCCAAACACCACTATGACACCTGGACACATCTTTGATTGAAATTGCACTTCCATAATGCTTGATTTGATGACAACCTGAGTTTTCAGGTGGAATCCATGTTATACTGGACTTAGCTGAAGTAGGGTCCAGGTTACATTCCAGAGACAGAGAGTCACCAAATATCACGGCTGACACTTTGGGTACAGTGACTGAAACAGAGAAAAGGGTGTTGAAAGGTGGAATATGCAACATTAGATAATCTTATCATGTAATGTGTAAAGTTATAGCCAAAAATATCAAAGTATATGTGAGAGTGGAGTAACCGAATTAATTCTGTTCATACAGCGCAGAATTAAGATTAAAATCATTCTAGTGGGTAAATTATATGACTTAATCATCGCCTTTATGAGTATAGTAAGATAGATGATTATAAAATATATTCATAGATTTATTTTCCATGTATTTTTTCTTTTTTGCAGTTCAGCCCTATGACACAGGGAGGCAGACTACTTCTTCCGTGTTCACATCCCGAATCGAGCTCAGCAGTATGTGTAGTGTCATTCAATCATCTATTTGAAAAAGGAACTAATAGAAAAGCTCATTTTAATTCTCACCTTGAGTGTTTTTGGAAAATATATGAGAGCAATTAACAGAATTGTTCACCTAAAATAGAAAATTCTGTCATCATTTATTTACATTTATCATTTATTTATGTAACATTTTGACTTCTGGGGAACGAAGAAGATTTATTTACTTATGATTTTGTATTATTTTTATTTATTTGTTTGTTTGTTTGTTTATTTATTTTACTGTTATTATTATTATTATTTTGCCCATACAATGAAACTCAGTGAGGTCCAGTGCTGCTTTTGGACCCCACTGATTTCCATTGTATGGACAAAAACAGCTAAAACATTCTTCAAAATGTCTTCTTTTGTGTTTCACAGAAGAAAGAATGACATAAGGATGAAGCAATTTTTGAGTGAACTTTAAGAGATTTTGTGGCTGTAAACTTTGGGTCTCTTTTTTACTTTTTATTTCTCACACACTTTCTGTACTTAGTCTTACCATGGTACAGTTTGTAGGTCTTGGTGTAAGTAGACGTTAATACATGTTGTTCACAGCGCCAAACTTCAAAATCAGAATCCTGTACTGGTGAGATTTGGAGATCGTAATCCGGTGACAGAGAGACCTGTGTTTTAACATCTTTCCCTATAAAAGACAATCATACATGTGCAGTTATATCAAACATGGTAGCCTGATTATTATTGTGGAGAAAAAAGGCATGAACTCAGTAAAAACATCCATCTCACCCATTTGGATCCCACTCTGAGGGTTCCTGCTGATAGCTGGTTTTGCATCTGAGCCGCGGAACCAGTTCACATAAACATTTTCTGCTTGTACTGATAAATCTCTAGGTATGGTAACGGTCCCTCCAATCTGTGCGTAAATTACTATGGGGCTTTCTGCTGATAGAAGAACACATCGGTCAGAAGAAGAATGCTTATACAGACTCCATTTCATGCTCTTCGCCATATAACAACTGTCAAGATATTTGCAACTTACCTTGTGCTTTGAGAAATCGAACGAGTAGCGATATTAGTATCCAACAAAACATCATTCTGTCCTCAGAGCAGAGCCAGAGAGGATGTTTGAAGGGTGATCTGTAAGACAGCCATAGAGAAATGTATCACCAAGAGAATCACATAGCATAGAGGAAGGAAGGGGCTTGTGGTGGGCTCAGATTTTTTTGAGTGATTGAGAGAAACAGTAACAGAAACAGTGCAGGATGGTGAGGGGGAGACAGAAGCTTTGTGGTGGGCTATGGGTTACAGACATAAAGGAAGACAAGTACCAGTGAAGAAACATGAAAGAATAACAGCTAGAAAGACGGCAAGACAAAGACGCAGAGAGGTGTGTCTGTGGTGGGCTGAGATTGTGCGGGGAGTACATTCGTATCCCTCTTGTTTTCACCTCTTCACCTCCTCCTCCAAAACACCCCCTCTCTTCCTCCCTTGTTCCACGAAAGGCGGATCTCTCCACGCTTACACACAGAAAAAAGAACACCACATGGTGCTGCTGGTGGTGTCGCTGAGCTTGGAGTGAGGTGTGCGTTATATCTGCTTTATCTGATCTTGGCTTTTTTCTCTTTTTGTGCATGTGATTCACACAAATCTCTCCTTTTACTCCTTCTGAAGAGATTGACAATTCAAACTAGAAAAATGCAGACTGATTTGTTACAATGTGCACTCTGTAAATCCTTTAGTGTTTGACTTTAACTTGTAATATTATTAATATTTCTCATATTTAGATTTCTAAATTAGCAATGCCAAGGTCATGGGTTTGATTCCTAAGGGATGCATGAAAATGTATATTCCACATGGCTAATTCATTAATGCATTATTTTGAACTATATGTTGTTGAATTTTTAGTACTTTTAATAAAAATGTAACTGGCTTGAACAAAAGGTCACAAACTGTTCTATGTGGGGTACTCAACTATATTGGTGCAAATTATCCAATGCAGAAGTAATATTTACTAAACATTTACTTAAAAGAGAAAGTACATTTGTTACAAGAAATATATATGTTAAATGCAATGTAAATCACTTAGGAATAATTGTCTGCCAAATACGTAAATGTAAAGTATGACTATTTTAAGATAAACAAGCTCAAACAAATTCACAGTTAAGAAAATTGAATTATATACTGTGAAATGATATTGTTCCAACTTGTTTTTTTTTTTCAGTTTTGGTTTTAAAATTATGTTCTGTTATTTTATTTTTGATTTATCACTGATAACAAAAAGTGGCTATTTAGATTCAGTTCATCAAGATTCATAGTATGAAGCATTGAATTTATATATAAAATAATACAAGATAAAGCTATTATGAAAGAAGTAGGACTTTCTTGTAACAAATGTACTTTTTCTTTTAAGTAAATGTTTAGTAAATATTACTTCTGCATGGGATAATTTGCGCCAAATAAGTTGAGTACACAATAGTACCCCGCATAGAACAGTTTGTGACTTTTTGTTCAAGCCAGTTACATTTTTATTAAAAGCACTAAAAATTCAACAACATATAGTTCAAAATAATGCGTAATTAGAGTGGGATACTAAATATTTACATGGGCCTTGTGGTTAATGCTATTTATGCACATATGATATGGCTTAAATTGATTAATTTCAGTATAAAAAAGTGCAATGTTATACTGAAAAAAAGGGGAAAGAAAGAAAGAAAGAAAGAAAGAAAGAAAGAAAGAAAGAAAGAAAGAAAGAAAGAAAGAAAGAAAGAAAGAAAGAAAAAGATTTACAGGCACACTGTTTTATCAATGGCTAATGAAATCATTAACCAGCAGCACTCAATGATTGGTGGTTGCATCCTGGAAATGTAAGATGTTTTTTGGGTAAAAAAAAAATCTGCTTATGAATAAAATATAAAAGTAAATTTAAAACCAGTAGTTGCGACATACAAATATAACAGTTTCAACCATTATTGCTCTGATTCTGAATTAAAGTTTCCCTTTATATTGCTGCCGTTTAATACAAAAATGTCTAATGGTGAACTTAGCAATTGTAATCTGATGTAAGTTTTAAGTAGTGGAGCAAAGAAATGAGGGAAAAGTTTGTGAAGAATGAGAAACAGAACAGAGGAAGAAGAAGCACACAAAGAAACACAAACGACAGATGTAGAGATAAAGACAGCCAGAGACTGCACCTGAACAACTAACCCAGAAAGACAGATGATCAGGGCTGTGGTCAGGATGGAGGTTAAACAGTAAACAGACACACAGACACGAGGTGAGAAGGGAGGGGAACATTAGTAAGACCAAGAAATTGAAACAAAGCTTTCAGAAAAAAAGTAATGGACTTAATTAAGCATGTTTTTTTGTTTGTTTGTTTTAGATTGAGATCAAATTCAAAGCTATTTTAATGCTCTACTCAAGTGCTATTCCTTCAGTTTAGTACTAAGTACAGAGGAAATATAAAAACTGATGTTCTAATATCTCTAGTAGTGGAGCAAATATATATATTATAATAGATCCGAATAGTGGAGCAATATATATATTATATATATATATATATACAATAATATATAATATATATATTGCTCCACCGAATAGTGGAGCAATATATATATTATAATAGATCCGAAGACAGTCCTTCAGTTCATTTTCACAGCGTTGCATTCACCAGAGAATATACGTCTGTTTTACATCCCTTGTACGTCTGATGTCTTATGTTATATATTGTGTATAGGTACGTTTTCTAGTTTCTGTATGAACCAAGTTTTTAACCATGTAACATATGCCGTCAGTTTAATCGAACCGAAAATATAGAGTGCAAAGTTTCATTCCTGTAAAAAATTTTTTTAATGTAATTCATCCATTAATTTCTACAGTATTGTAGACTTCACAGTAAATAATGTAGGTTCATTTAGCTTTTAGTTTCTAAGGAAATATAACTTTAAAAAGGTAGAAAATGGAATCTTTCCCCTATTCTTATCTAGAGAAGCATAAAAACAAATTAAATAAAATCATCCATAATAAAAACTGATTAAAGTTTATAATTAAATGTACATCTACTAAATATACTCACCTTATGTGCAAAATACTTTATCGTTCCTCTTCAAAGTTGTGCAGCGGATGTGTTCACTTTCAGGCCAAAATATTTCTATTTAACCTTCGTTGACGCCTCCCCTCTGTCTGATTGGCCTAAGAGGTGAAAGAAGACGTCCGGTTATTGACATGAAGCTGTTGAATTAAAGAGATTTTTTTTAAAGAATTTGGTTATATATTTTTCCCCTTTTTCCATGGAAAATCTGAGTTGTCGCGAGAAAATTAGTACAATAATTACTTTTCTAACTGCATTAATTTCTCCCTCCAAAACATTATTGTTAGAACAATATAATAATTCATAATAAATATCTAATTCGTAGGGAATTTTACATTCAGATTGATGTCGAAAAGTTTAAATGACAATAATTAAATTACATAAAATTTGTAATTTTGTAAAGTTTTCTAAGTTTTCCAATGATAACCAGAAAAATTGAGACATCGTCGTGTTGCGCCACAAAAAGTTCTGAGTAGGTTTTTTGAGGCTGCAATAAATAATGACAGATATATTTTATTATCATATAAAGGCCAACATGTTCTCTGAAACCCTTATGTATCCTACTTTATTTTGAATAGCCTAGTTTTATAATTAGCTTTTTCTGTTTTTGAGGTTCATTGTTTGTTTGCCACATCATTGTTTAACGGATCATGTCCATTTATACTTTTAAATGTCAGTGTCAGTACCATGAGCGTTATAGATATGTTATCTAATCCTCTCCATTTAAAAACACTTTTTATTACGAATGAACATCTTTATCAGCACAAGCCCTCCAAGCCCGACAGAAGAAACTCTTTCTATTCCTCTGTTGTTGTTCAGTTCTTCCATTTTCCTTACTTTTCTGAATAAAGCATTACATACAATTTTGTCATCTATCATCTGTTTAAAGAGATCCGATGCCTAATTCTACTATTAACCTGCTCGAGTGTGTACTCGGCTTGAGCGAATATGAGTGGAATGATACAACATACTGTACTATGAACAGATAATTCAGTGTAATTTGAATAATAACTTGAATCATTGTAACCTGTACAAATGATCTCAGTGTGCTAAATCAGCATATAACACCACACATACAGACTTTAAAATGGTTAGCTGTACGTTCACAGATCAATTTGATTTGACAGAGAATTTGAATAAAATGTAGATGCCCAGTACTGTAAAGTACAGGAAATATTTTCTTGATTTAAATGTTAGTTCTAAAAACACACATAAACACACACAAAAACACAAAACAGGAACAGAATTTGAAAAGTATATGTAAATGCAAATGCGACTCATTTCATATTTCATATATTTTGTAATATGCAATTATGAGGCAAATTTGAAGATCAAAACGCATTCAAATATAGATCATATCCTTTAAAGAAGCAATGTAATGATAAACTGAAGATTACCGTTTCTTATATTATTAAAATAAATTAGCACAACTCAACTTCCTCTAAAAATGGACTGATCTCACAGGGTTTATGTTAACTTTATTTTTTAATGACTAAAAGTTTTTTCTGTAATGTATCACTTCTGCTTTAAGATGAATTTCAAACCAATGCGGTTCCTTAGTGGAAAATAAACTAAACAAATACTGAAATGAAAGCTGAAGGATACGAAGAGAAACCAAATGATGTTTAGGATAAGAGAACAAAAAAGAGACAGCCAAATAAACATTTCATGTCAAGTCAGCGTCTTTCTGCACAACACTTCTCTTTAGAGCTCCTCTTCTCTTTAGATGTATCTCTTACATTTATACTTTGTAACTCACCAAAACAAATAGTTCATGAGCCCAAATTCATTGACTTCTGATTGTTATTCTGATTATTGTGTTAGATTTGCATTTAAGAGGATTTAGAAGGCCAGAGCGATTCACAAGTCTTCTTGCACACCTATTTATCCAAGTTGCACTTTTAAAAATGAAGGTTCTTCAGTCGTTCTTTGCAGCACTTTGCGTTTGGCAAAGAACGATTTTCTTAATAAGAACCAACGCTGTAAGGATTTTAGGATGGCTATATGCTTCTTTGGTGATGAAGAAACATCTTCATCTTATATTTTCAGATCTTCAGCTCAGCATATTAGTTTTCAGAAAAAGTTCTTTGCAGAACTTCGAAGGTTATCCAGCGACATCAGTATGTAAAACAGTAACATGTTTAAGAGTGAATAAAGCATCCTGCAGTAAAAGAATAAATACATTAAAGAAAAGCGAGAGAGAGGGGCATGTACTCTAGAGCATCTTTCAGCGCTGTAGGACAGGAGTGGTTTGCTAAGGGGAACCACATGAAGGTTGAAACAAACATGTTGCCTGCCTCACATCTGTGTCTGAGGTTTCACCTCTCTGTCATTCTCGCTCTTCCTGCCATGCATCTTGTTCAAAAAAATACCTTTAGCTTCATGCAGTTCTTTACTCTTTAGATCATTAGATTTTATCTGTATATCTATCTATCTGTCTGTCTATCTGTCTATCCACATTCTCCTTGATTCTCACTTTTCTCTCGGAGGTAAAAGGAAAGACCCATTTTAGGGGATCCCTCATTACTCACACAAACTGAAAGGGTGCCGAGACACCAACATAATCATTACCGAAAGAAAGAAAGCAAGCAAGAAAAGTGGGCGATTTATTTCAATATGTCCCATACAGGTTTTCGTTACGTGTTTCCCCTTCAGCAAGTCATTTCTGTGTGTACTCGACTGAAGAACCAAAGACTGATATTGTCTTCATCTCCCACACATCTTACCTTGTAACTTGTATAAAGGACTTTTTGGGGCAAATAATCTACACTTTTCTTTTTTCTTGCCATTTTATCTACAATCTTTGTCTGGTTTGCTAAAATCATGCGATAATTGTGAGGAATTCGCTAAGGCAGCGTGACTAACAGGGGATCCCTCTACCAGATCTGAAATTTCAGAAACGTTTAGTGATTCACACATACATCTGCTTAGACTGTGGGACGTAGGAAATGTTGAAGAAGTCTGAGGTGTGCAGAGTGCTGAAGAAGGCTAAGATGGACGCCATTGCAGGCAACAGCTTCTGGGTTTTCTAGAGTAAGAGTTTCACATGGTGAACAAGCTGTTTTGGAAAAGTGAGTGGAAATTACATAGAAAGACAAATTGCATTTGTCTCTTTCGTTCTTGAGTTTTCAGTTACAAACCTCCTCCATTTAATGAGGTCCTGTAGGTTTGAAATGCAAGTATGGCTAAATGTCAGTGGAAAGAGATGTCGAGAGAAAGAGAGATTACTGACATTTGGTCTGAGGCTTACGAAAATGTGTATTTTTAGATTAATGTACAGAAGATTAGATCATATTTTAGACTGCAAATTTCGAAACCTCACAGTATAGATTATGATTCTGTTCCATTGCGTAATTGTTCACATCATTTTATTTCTTGCACGCCGTGTTTTTCTGCTGATGGGCCTATCCGTAAATGGCCCTTAATGTATTTTCACAGAAATGCTTAAAAAGTCATACATATTTTCCGAAACCTGTCATGTCATTTCCTGTATATACTTGTTCTCATTTTCGTTTTCAAGTGGAGTTCCTTTGAATTCAAAATATACATTTTTTGTTGGGGGGGGGGGTTAAGATTATGCTTGTTTACTGTGCTGAGTTTAATGAATCACTTGAACATCCTCAGTGTCTTCTGAGAGAAGTTAAAAAAATTAAACATTAAAAAAAAAAAAAAACTGACTAGAACTTATTGAATGCCTCTTTCATAACAGCAGACCCAGATCATCCATAAAGGATAAAGGTCCACATTTGTTGTTTTCTTTCTCTTGAATTACTTTACTGTTCCAGAATGAAACTACCGTCAGGTAGGAAAACACTCTGACAAAATGTGTGGGATGTGTGTGGGACAAAGCTGAAGTGAGAGGATGAGAAATAGAGAAAAATGTCTGTATGACACACTTTGTGAAAGAGGGAATCCTGCTCTCATTATGAAAATCGCTCCCTCCTTCATAACAGCAGCACTCTAAACACCAGAAACAAACACAGATGCACTCTCTATTTTTAAACTTGTTAAGGTCACCGATTCACACTCATTGTCAAGTGCTGCAGTAATGAAAATTAAGGGTCACACCCATCACATAACACTAGAACACCCAAAAAGGATGTTTCATTGACAATTAAAGCACACTTATTCTATTCTTTTAATTCCTCATCCAATTGTGATTCCAAATCAAGTGTAGAATCTATGAAACACACATGTATTCTGGAATCAGGATGCTGATTAATGATTTACTGCCTCATTTTTCGTCATTTATAGCCAGAGAAGGATGTTTTGCTGGACTGAATTCTCAGAAGATCAAGAGATGTTGTCCAGTGATCGTATTTAAAAGTACATAAAATATTGTAAATCAATCGTGACATTCTTTATAACGATAACACCTAATGATTCTAAAAATCCAAGCTACTAAAATAATTAACTTAATTATTAATTATTAAGGAAAAGGTCTTAACTTAATGTTCATTAGATTTTAATTAAATTAATGCTCTAAAAATGTTACACCCTTGGTGCCGTTAACGACTTACACTCGCTTGTATGACTGATTCCTTTGATTCATGTTGATTCCTTAAATTTTGGGTCAAAACATCTGCTACTTTAATTAATGTAGGAATGCCAATATATTAAAGATTAATATTCATGTGTGGCATATTGCATACGTACATTGTCCAAACTCTCCTTCATAAGCTGGCAAAATGCATGTATGTGCAAAGTTGAACTGTATGCATGTATGTATGTATGTATACATTACAATTTTTAATGGCATATTGCATAAAAGTACTCTTAAATGTAATGTAATATGTTAAACTTAATATTCTGTTATTGGACAGATAGGCAGAAAAGCATGATAACGAAAGACTGACTGCGGCCAAATAAATGCTTGTCTGAGAAAATGAAGCTGTTTTGCTTTACGCATTACCCATTGTAATGCATTTGGTATACATTGCGTATAACAAATGCATGCGCAAACATGAAATACTAGATTTTATGATTGTGCTCATTTAACAATTTTGATCCAGATTTTTTTCATTGTGCTAGTGTGTCTTGAAACATTTTTTCTGCCCTCCACTTCAAGTTTTGTTTCTATGACTGAACAAAGTGCCGCTTCACAACTACAGGCCGCTGCATTAAACAGCAAATGCTAGAGATAAAATACACTGTTATAATCTGTTGTTTTATGTGATCATTAATGCTGCTGTATCTACAACCACTGACAACAAAAGTTGAGGTAACACTTTATTTTAAGGTGACTTGTTTACAAGTTACATGTACTTACTATAGTAACAACAGTAAATTATGCATAATTACAAACAACTAACTCTAAACCAAACCCTAACCCCATAGTAAGTACATGTACTTAATTAATTAAAATTCAGTACTTATTTGTGTAATTACAGTCACCTCAAAATAACGTGTAACCCAAGGTGATTATTAAAAAATGTCAATATGCTTGTCGTTTTTTTCACTGTGCGCCATAAGCTGCATCTGAGGTCAAAAGCGCTCTTCATAGGTTAAATTTTAGAAAGATGTTTTGATGATTTGCATGTAAAACGATTTTTTACTCGGGCGGTACATCAAGCCATGACAGAACGAAACAAAGTCACCAAAATCTAATAAAGCTCCTACAGTACAGCTGTCTCCATACGTGTCGTGCCGCTACACGAGAATAGTTTATTGTTGCATAAAGTCAGTGTGCACATCTGTAAAGTCAGTTATGTTGGAATGATATCTTCAGAAAATAATTAGCATGATATAAAAAGCATGTTAGATAACCATAGCCAGACATTTGCAAGTACATTGCTATACCCTGACAAACAGAATGTCTACATGACATCTTCGACGTGCTTGCACGTTTTGCTAAGCTTTATTCACCTGAGGGAACACAATGTGTTGGACTCTTGAAAAAAGTCCTTATATTGGTGTCACGAGGGATAGCAGACCTATGTTTTGTTTAGGATTTTCCTCAAAAATTCACAAACAAAACCAGATCTTCAACAAAAGGCAGTGATGCCTGACAATCACGCACAGTTGTTTTTTTATGATCGGGCATCTGTTTGTATTTCTACCGTAACTCATTGGCCTCAGAATGTATTTGGACACCTAAGCCACACTTAAACATATGAATACCATTACATTAGATAACAAAATATCATATCAAATGTCATTGTTATTGTTGTTTTTTAATCTGACAATTTTCAAGCATACTATTTGACATTAACTACTTGAGTTATTGTAAGTGATAAAACAATAGATTAACCCCTGGTTTCACAGACAAGGCTTAAGCCTAGTCCCAGACTAAAATGCATGTTTGAGTTGTTTTTTGACTGAAAGCAACTTGCACTGACATAACTTAAAATATGTCAGTGCCATTGTTTTGTCTCAAGATACACACCAGTAATGTTTTTTTCTAGGGCACATTTAGAAAAGCTAATTAAACATCCTGGCTTAATCTAAGCCCTGTCTGTGAAACCAGGCCTTACTGTTCAAATGAAGACTAGAAGAGTATTTTTATACTTGGGTTGTCAGACGAGTTCATGTAATGAACTACACCTGTGGTTACTCTGGTTGGACACCTGTGTGAACTTGGGAACTGACTTCATACATCCACTAAAAAGCATCTTTGCCAGTTTTGAATGTATACATTTGGCAGACTCTCATCCAAAGCAACTTGCGTTGCATTCAATTGCATTTTATCAGGTTCATGCGTCACCTTAAAAGAAAACCCAACACCTTCGCGTTGGTAAAAGCATGTTTGAGCTACAGGAATCAGAAAAGTTAGTTAGATGACGAAAGCTCTAGCAGCATTGTGGATGGATTTTTGTTAGTAAAATTGGGTGGAGGGTGAGGATGATGTCTATTAAAATTAATAATTCATAATCCAGAAGCTGTCCACAGACTTTGTTTCCTGCACAGACGGAATCAAACAGGGAAAGGTCGGCATTTTAGAGAAACCTGTACCTTGAAATTTTGAACCAACATATTCATTATGTGATAGGCATACTAGTGAAAAAATCTTTTCCAATTTCTATGTAAAAATTGTCTAATTTTGTGAACTACGTTTATGAAAATTTGCTATTTTTTGTTCAGTATTACCTAAATGTGCACATTTTTACTTTTAAATTGATATCTCAATTACCTCAATTCCTCAAATGATTTAAAGTAAATGTAGCAAATACAAAAAAGTATTCAGTCGCACTTATTCAGTGTATCCGCGTGAACATTCAACGGATCACGAAACTGTTGAAACTTCATAAACCTTCAGCTTATCACACAAGTCTACAAAACACTAAACCTGAACACTACTTAAAGTCTTTGACTTAATCTTCACCCAGTTTATAAGAGTTTGTCTGTTGACAACAAATAATTGTGAATTTTCAAGTAATGGTCCTTTCTGAGGCCTTGGCCTACAGAACAGCTAGAATTAAACACAAGTGACTTAATACGATGCCTACTATCTGTTAATATTCTGCACAGTGAAGGCTGACACTATTAAATCTTGTATGTCTACAACAAGAGTAATAAAACATAATCTACAAATGCACACTGACAAACACAAAAACTTACGCAGTAAGACATAAGAAAAACAAACAAACAAACAAACAAATATTTAGTATACTAAGTCTGTATTTAGTATACTATGTCTATATACACCTAAAAATGTTTCTTAAAATGGTCATTAATGTTATCATTCAGCTATTAAACTTTTGTTGATCATTCAGTTCCATGATTACAGACATCACACCAAAAACGTCAGATCGGCATCCGAAACATTTGCGCAAAACTTCACACTACAATACAATTTCAAAACACTATATAGGCCTATGACCATATTATTTTAATGAACAAAACAAGCTGCTTGTAAACATCATTAAGAAATAAACACATCTCCACCTATGTCATTCTGAATGGAATATTTTATAGCTCATTGTTTGTGTCAGACATTTAACAAATCACCTTTGGCTTCATACGATAAAACACATCTATCAGACATGCAGACTAATAACAAAAAGCAGCATAGTTTGTGTTTGTTATAGTAACAAAGCAATACTTACAGTTCCGATGAAAAGTGTGTGTGTGTGTTCTGTTTAGTAACTCAGAGCTACACTGACATTTTCTTCCAAACACACTCAGTCACACACACAGGACAGGAAACTGCAACGTGATTCGCGTAGCTCTACGCTCATGTGTCTGTGGTATCGTATGCCTTTGTTTTTACTTAGACACTTCAGTGCTATTTACCTCTATATCATCGCCACACATCATTCATCACACCAAAGGCCTTCCGTCTGCTTCAGCGAGCCTTTCCTAGAGCTCCTTTCACTTGCATTCCAATGTCTTTGTATTTTTATACAGTGCATTTTTATGTTATACTATGCCAGAACACAGACACACTTTTGTATTTAAAATCAGATGAATTTTCTTCATATGAAAGTATAATTTATAAATTGCTGTATATAATTACATAAAAAGAAACATTTGAGTCATTTGTTCTGTTTGTTTTGATGTCTGTGAACAGCTGTGCACATATGGACACCTGTGAACTAAAACAATTCCAGCTGCACCAGTTTAATTCTGCTCATTAAAGCTATAGTGCAAATGTGGGGAAATACACACATACACACAGCACCCCGCCCAACACATGTAGAGGCATGTTAAAAGAATATTACATTTTTATTTTTGAAAGAAAAATGGAAACATTCAACATTCTTGTTGTGAAAAACATTATATTATATACTCAGCAAAATATACACAATGTTTTAAAGGAACAGTAACCATGGCATATTCATTCATCTAAAGCAAAAAGTGCATGTCTTATTCGTTGGCATCATTAAGCAAAATGCACATTTAAAAGCACAGGCCCAGTGTGGCATGATTTTTTTCTCAGTAGTCTTGCACTCTGCTCTTCTCGATTGTATGGTTCGAGCCTGCTGTACGTGTACGCGGGTTGTGCTGTTGTCTGGGCACTGGAAGCGGCCTCTCTTGCTCTACCAACTCCACCTCACTCTCAGCTCTAAAAACAAACAAATGCTGTGAGACATCTGTAATACTGTAGTATTATTGCTTTTAACACTGTAGTTCATTTATGCTTTAAATTCATATGAATTATTAACTACGAATAAGGAAATATCAATAACCAAATGTGTAACTGTGTACATATAACCAATGTTAAGGGTAATGCATTACAAATAATGAGTTACATAATCAGATTACTTTTTTCAAGTAACTAGTAAAGTAACAAATTACTTTGTTATTAATAAACAAGCAAGCCCGGCCCAAGTGAGAAAAAGTAACGCAAATATAACTTTACGCATTACTTTTTTTTATAAAAAGTAACTAAGTAACATAATTAGTTCCTTTTTTTAGCGAGTAATGCAATATTGTAAAGTACTGCTTTTAAAAGTAACTTTCCCCAACACTGAATATAACATCCCTATATTTATCCATTTTGTACATTACTACAATGTGGTGTAAACAATAGGGATGCACAGATATAAAAATCATATTCGTTTTTGTATAAATGGCAGATTATTTAAATTCTAGACTATTTTGTCAAAATAAGTTTAAAAAAAATCACATTTAAAACATTACAATCAGTCTCCTAAAATTCTTGAAAGTGAATTTAGGCATAATTATGAACAGTGTGAAAAAGGCAATGGTAATCTAAATGTAACAATAGGGAAATGAGCAGAACAGTTAAATATGCAATATCAACCAATACTGATGTTAAATTAAATTAATTTTAACAGAATATATAACGAAATGGCAGCATTTGAAAAAGGGATAAGTTCATTCAAAAATGAACATTTTGTTATCACTGACTCACCGACATGTCATTCCAAACCTTTTTGACTCTCTTTTTTCTGTAGAACACAAAAGAAGGTGTTTTGAAGAACGTTGGAACAACTTTTGAACACTGACTTTCATTGACAAAAAAACTGACACGTTTTTCAAAATGTCTTCTTTTGTGTCAAAATGTTTATTTTGAAGTGAACTATCCCTTTAAAGCAATATAAAGGCCATACAAACTTTTAGTAAGCCTAACTGTGAGTAATATAAGTTTCACTGTATTGCACAGAGTAAAGAAAGAGAAGGGACCTGCATCGGCAGTAGTCTTTGGCTGTAAGGGGCTGCCGCATGGATCTCAGCTTTTTCACTCTCTTCTAGATAAAAGAAAACAAACATTAAATGAGCCACTTCCTATCTTGCTTGTTTGCTGGCTTTCTTCCTTTTTTTCTCTCACCTTCATTCGTTTGTTCCTTTGCCGGACGAGAACAGTCACAATGATAAGAACAATCAGAACCACAGAACTGGCTCCTACGGCAATCCAGATCCACAGCTGTAGGCCAAACACTTCATTTTTCCATAGTCCACCACCTGTAGGTGTTTTCCCTTTCTTTTTAATGACTTCCTTTCCACCTGTTCAGTGATCATAATAGACTAAGATTGAGCTGTTGATATGGGATTTTGCTTAGTGCACAATGGACATAAAGTGCATAAGTTCTATTGTTGAATTACATTCATCCCTGTAGGAATCATTTTAAATTTAAAAATTTAGGTATCAACTAATGTACAGTATGAAAAATTATATTTTATTCAATTATTGTTTTTAAATATTAATTTTAAGTGGCTGTTAGATAACAGCAAACATAGTCTAAAGGTAAAAATAGGGGAAATGAGCATACACAATTAAATGTCTAATTCCAACTGTGGACTGATCTCTAACATCGGCCGCCAATAACTGAAATGGTTCTGATAAATAAAGTGCATCCCTACAAGTCTGATTTTGTAAAGCTGTGAAATGTAGATTTGTTTTACCTGAAGGTTTGGCATCTGTCACAACTGTCAAATTCATCTCTGCAGTAAGCTTCACTCCTCCCTCAAACTCCACTGTACACACATACTGCCCTTCATCACTAAGCTGTGCCTGAGAGAATAAGAGAGGAAATGACTGTCAACATAAAAAAAAAAACTCTTAAAATAAAGGTTCTTTACTAGCATCTATAGTTCCATTAATTAAGCATTTTATACATTCTTCAAACACACACACAAAAAATGGCTTCACTGAAATGTTCTTTGAGGAACACAAAATGGTTCTTTTATAGCATCACTGCAGCAAAAAAAAAAAAAAAAAAAAAAAGGAGCCTTTATTTTTTAAGAGTGTAACATGAAAATGTATATAGTTCATTTAAATCAAGTTCAGTGTAAGGTATTCACATTTATCAGTGTGACATCATAGTTGATGTTGAGTTGTTCACTAGTAAATGTGAGTTTCGATGAATTCTCGCCACTCCAGTGTAAGCCTTTGGTTTCCGTGTTCTTCAAGGTCGGGAAAGAGACTGTGGGGAGGTGGTCAGCCGTCCATTTCCCACCCACAACACGTTGAGATACACGCTGAGGAAGAGAACAGGGCAGCACTATTTTGCCTCCTTCAGAAACTTCAACAGCTGTGGTCTGGAGACCTGTTGGAGACCCAGACAAATGTCATTTATAGTATGAAATGTGAAATATCATAATATTTTTTTTTTTTTAATTGTTTAATAACAATTACTGAGGGACACCAACCAACAACAGTCAATTTTAAACTGAACTTCAAGTCATCCTTGATCAGACATGTCCACTGGCCATCATCTTTTGAAGTCACAGACTTCAGGTGAATTACTTGTTTTTTATCATCTTTTTTATCATTAGAGGGACTCATCCACTGTACTTCAGTGTCTGGGTGTCCTGTAATGTCGCAGTGCAGCTCTGCACTGCTAGACTGCACCAGCACTGGGCCTGGTTTAGCAAAGACTGAGACTGAGGGAGAAAAAGGGAGCAAATATTAAAAAAACAAAACAAAAAAATAAAAACATTTTTTTAAAAAAGGCAACTCTTGGTTCTCGCCACTGCTGTCGTCTCTCACCTGACACAATATGCAAAGTGTATCGTTTCCCTGTCTGACTGCAGGAATAAACTCCAGCGTCTCTTGTCTCTAGTTTGGAAACCTTCAATTTTCCTCCACTTGCATTTGCTCTATTCTTAATATGGGAAGGACCTTTAAAAATAAAATCAATTATAGTGTGACTACTCACAATACTTCATATTCAAATCATTTTTGTATCAAAAGGTGAAGAAACTACCCTTCCGACTAGTTCCAGTTTTGCCATCAATTTTCAAGATGAGAGTGTTGTCCAATTTCCATTCTACATCACTGTTCTGAGATACTCCACAATCCATGGAAACCTCACCCCCGACTTGACCATACTTGAGCTCATTACATTGGCCACACGATATGAACAGTGCTGACGGAGAGAAGTAAGAGGAGTTAAAGAAAGCAAAGCCGTGCAGGCAGAGTAATTGCAGACCGTTTAAAATAAAAGGTACTTCAGAATATTACAATGCACTTTATGAGTTTATTTATGCTCACCAAGAAGAAAAAAGAGGATCTTGCAAGCTGGCATTCTGTTTCTTTCTCTAAAAAATATATTGAATGAAAAGCAAAAGTTTATTTTTAAATCAAAAGCCCAGCGTTATACTGAATTTTTTTTTAAAGAAAAAATCCTATCTGATAATTTTTTGTATATGAAAAGAGGCCTTTGCTTTTACAACTAAGAAAAGAAGAGCAAACAGGAAAACAACATTATGTGGCTGTGAGCCACAAGTGCAACTGCTTTCGGTAATTTTTGTTTCATTCTCTCTTGATCTCGTTTTTTCCCCCTCAGTAAATGATAGTCCTAATTTTAACTGATTAAAATTAAATTTGAATAATTTGAGATAAATATCCAAGACACTTGTATTACTATTAAGCTAAACACATTATTACCAGCAAAATATATGATGCATCCAAATTGTAGACAAACATTGATATAAGGGGGAAAAAAAAGAATAAAAATGTTTATTGTCTCAGAGCTTTATAATGTATAGTATATTACAATGTACATTTCTCGTAGAGTGTTTGTGGTGCAAATGAGCATTTCTATTTCAATCTTCTATTATTACAGATTATATTACAGGTTATTATGACCATCTGGCAAATTTTCATAAATCCTGTAAAAAAAAAATCCTGTGGTTACATTATAATCTTGTAATCGTTTGTCGTTTACTTTTAAGTTCTTAAAATAAGCAGTTATATACATTTGATTTTTTTTTTTACTTTTTATATTACATTTATTATTAGTGTAAGTCAGTCCTTATATTTATATGACGATATATTTAAAAGGCATTAAAGTTAACGAAAGATAAAATGAAAATGTATAAACAGAAAAGATAAATTATAAATGAGCATCAAGGTCAAGTGTTAAAATAAATATTATCCTCTTTTGGTTGTTAAACACGATATCTGAATCTCACCAAGAAATTTAAGACAGATTTATCTTTTCTTAGCTCACATGCAGCAAAATTCTGTTGTTTTCCCCCCGTTTTTATTTAAACCCTGTCGTGTATGCAAGACAAGGTAATATATTTTAAAGTTGAAAGCTCTGTTGTTTATACTCACGTTTGAATGCTGTTTTATGTTTTGCTGAAAAAGTTTCAAAGAAATTCTGAGCCTTTAGTCCGACTGGTAAAAACCAGCCTGTGTGAGAAAACAGCCGATACGAAAAGCTGAACTAGAAACTGAAATGAGGTAAGAGAGCGGAAGAAAAAAAAAAAGTTTTTTTGGAGACAACAACCAATGTAGGGCAGAAAACGCCTCTCACATGCACTTCTCAGTGGGAAATCCTTGTTAGATTTCAGAATTAAGCTTATAAACAGGGTCACAATAACATGATATACATATAAATTTATTAAAAATGAATCAATGCTAGTATTTTACACCTAAACTAACAAGCCTAAATAGCATGTGCACACTGATGCAAGTATTGACGTCTCAGTACAGACGTTTACGCCATGCAGATTCACATAAGATACAAAGAGCTTTGACTTTGTAATTTACTTACCATCAAAGCTTGACAACAGTAAGACATAAACGACGCTTTAACTTTCCATTGTTAACCAGATGTGCTTAATTGAATTTGTGTCGTTTACTCACTTTTACATTCATAAAAAAGGAGATCAAATCATAAGGAAGAAATTGAAACCACACAATACCTTTTGCATTCATTTTTAAAATTTAAAATTCCAATATATAATTTTTAGCTGTTTTTTTAGTGATATTAACTTGTCATTAAACATTTTGCAGAAACATTCTGGAACACATGAAGGGAAGGAAGGTGGAGCTTAGCTCTAGAAGCAATGATGTCACAATAGACACAAACCAATCAGGGGGAGGCACGAAGGAGACTAGAGTGTGTGGTAAGGCATTGTACAACATATGGGCGTTTCGAGTAAGAACTCTAATCCGCACATCCTACATCTCTTTTTTTTCCTTCCATCTTTATTATGTCTGATTTCTCTCGGTAGTGAATAAATTCGATGGAGAAGTGCTTTGACTTATTAAATGGCGCACCGGTTCAGAAGCAGGAGTTGGGCCTACTTTTTTTTTCCAATAGATCAGATAGAGAAGTGTGTGAGTGTGTGTGTGTGTCTGGGTGAAAGAGAGAAAGATACTATTCTAGTTCACTTTATTCCACCACTCTCCTGTAAAAGTACAGGTAGCCCAGGTCCTTAGGTGGTTTCTCAGAGGCACAAACTTTCTGATTGTTAAAGATTACCCACCTGAAAGAAACAAACACAGACAATATAATATTACTGAGAAGAAAATACTGAGATGATATTGTTGTACAAAAGCTGCATATGAATAATGATAGCAGGAGTAGAGTCAGCTGATGGAGAGAGAACTTCACTCACTGTTGGTCCTTCTTGATGTGGCAGACATAATGACCACACATTGTGCTCGATCCCATGTGACTGATGAACGCAAAAAGCTCATACTCTTCGGGACAAATAATAATAATAATAATAATAATAATAATATAATAATGACATACCATATTTGAGAATATATCTGTATCTTACATACAAAGCAGCTATGAGTAGGTTTATCTATAAAACACTGTTGAAAAATCAGATCAATCAATATTTTTGTATTTGGTTAATGGGATAGTTCACCCAAAAAAGAAAATTATCCCATGACTTACATACCCTTAAACTATCCTAGGTGTATATGACTTTCTTCTTTCAGACAAACATAATCTGAGGTATTATAAAATATCCCAGCTCTTCCAAGCTTTATAATGGTAGTGAACGGCACTCCAAAAAAGCCTATCCATCCATCTTAAAAGTAATCTATATGACTGCAGGGGGTTCATAAAGGCCTTCTGAAGTGAAGTGATGGGTTTTTGTAAGAAAAATATCCATATTTAAAGCTTTATAAACTAAAACAACTTCCAGCAGATGGCCTACGCAAATCAATTTACACCAAAAGAGTAACTTCTGACTTGACACATGACGGACTGACAAGCACGGAGCTTATGCATCTAAGCTTATGATACTCCTACATCATACATCACTTTAGAAGTTACTCTTTCGGCCCAAGTCAATTTCTGTAGGCTGTCTGCCAGAAGCTAGTTATTTTAGTTTATAAAGTTTTAAATATTTTTCTTACAAAAACCCATCGCGTCACTTCAGAAGGCCTTTATTAACCCCCTGGAGCCATATGGATTACTTTTTTGATGGATGGATGCACTTTTTTGGAATTCGCCATTCACATTAAGCTTGAAAGAGCAAGGATATTTTTAATACAAGCAATTGTGTTCATCTGAAAGAAAATAGTAATATACACCTAGGATGGCTTGAGGGTGAAATTATCCCATGATTTATTTCATTTGGGTGAACCATCCCTTTAAGAATAACAGGTGATGTCTCTCACCATAGCTCTGAGAGCACGAGTGGCCTGGTCTCGACTGAAGCCCATAGAAATGATGGCTGCTAGGTGTTCCTCAGGTAGACTCTCCGTGGGTGTTGTGCCAGGAGCGGAACTAGAGCCAGGTGTTACGAGCCCCCTTTTAATCTAGGGGTGGGAAGAGGATTGTAACAAAAATAGCGTGGAGAGAACTGCCATCTCCAGGTCCCAGGGCAGATACAGTAATGCTTAATAATACAAAATTCAAAAACAACAAGATTTATTAAACAAATGGTAGGAATTAACAAAAAACTTCAGGAGGGGAGAGGCCAAAATAACAAACAAAAGGACATTCTTACTAAAGTTAAGGGATAACTTACCTATCAAAAGAAAATTAAATAAATATATACAAACAATTCCCCAACTCCCTTTCTACATAAACACAGGAGAAAATGTAGTTCTTAAATAAAAAAAGGCATCCACCTCCCTACAAAACTACAAAGAAAAGACTTAGAGTAACAAGAAAATTAAGGCAACAAAATAGAATAACTGATGTGAACAAATAAAACTTAAATTAACTGGAAAACTGCTCAGATTACACTCAAGTCTCAGGATTGCAAATGATAGCTGAAAACACTAGGCAGCTCAGGTAGACCAAAGTTAGCTGAAACACACTTAATTGCTCAGATTGTCGTAAAGTGTTAGATATACATCAGTTGGCTGAGACACTTCACAGCTCTTTACCCGAACACCATAGGCAAAATAACATACACAAAGAACAACAGCATTGGGACTAGAAGATGGTAGTATCTCTCAGCAGAAAGCCTCAGTCTCTCTCTTGGCCTGGAATTCTCTAGGTTCCTTTGTACTCCTCCTAACGAGCAGGAACAGGATTCAGGTGGCACTCTGTCAAGCTAATAAGAGGAGGAGCAAGAGCAACAGAGCACACACAGAAAAACAGGACCCACATAGTACACAAAACACTGAAAAATAAGTAAGATAAATTCCTACGTCCCTATGGACGCAACACAGGCAACACTAAAGGTGCAGAGAAATCTGCAGAAAAATCACACACAGAGAATTATTACTCTAAATCTGCACACTGATTTAAATTCTCTTCACAGCTGACACTCATTGATGAATGCATTTACCAGGGTCTTCCATGTGCCCCATCACCCAGTTCATAGCAGCGTCGATGCCAGTGTTGCCCGTGTAGTACACGGCCTTCCGGCAAGCCTCCAGAGGAAAACCCATCTCACACAGCTGAGACACTGTGGAGTCATCCAACACTGGAGCTGAGAGACAGACAGAGAGAGTGGTCTACACACATCTTTTGATAGAAGGAATATTTACACAGACTCAATGCTAATCAAAATTAAATTAAAAAGTTTAACCAATGCTTAAATCCAAGATAAATTCAATTGAACTGAAAACTGAATACTGAGTGAGGCTGTATTACATATGTATAAAGAGTGCACCATATAACAAAAGTGTTTATTTCAAACTAAAGCAAATGAATTTAATTAACAAAAGACAAAAAGAAAGTAAGCGAAGGAAAAAGAATGAAAGACTCAAGTGAAGATAGATGCAGTCGGAAAGAGGAGAAAAGATAGACTGACACAGCAGTGGGGAGTAGAGAGAGTCTGCTCCACACTGCTTCAGGAAGCTTCGGAGCGTTATGAATCTTTTGTGTCGAATCATGATTCGGACCACGTGTCAAACCGCCAAACTGCTGAAATCACGTGACTCTGGCGCTCCGAACCGTTGATGCGACATGCTGATTCGACATGCTGATTTGACACGCTGACTCGACACGCTGATTTATAACGCTCCGAAGCTTCCTGACGCAGTGTTTTGAAATCGGCTATCACTATATTAGTACATTAATGGATCTTGAGAGAGGAAATGTCACTGCTGGCTATGCAGGCCTCACTGAGCCATCGGATTTCAACAAAAATATCTTAATTTGTGTTCCGAAGATTAACGAAGGTCTTACGGGTGTGGAACGGCATGAGGGTGAGTAATAAATGACATTATTTTCATTTTTGGGTGAACTAACCCTTTAACCTCCACATTGGGTGTCATGAGAGGAGGCGAAGCCATGTCTGGCAGAAGCTCCTCCCCTGGCTGCTGTCCCATGGCACGAAGCGCACTCATATCCAGCGTGTCAGGAACGTCAGTGCTTACATCTAATAAAATGATCACATGATCATATTAGTCTTTAAACTATGGCTGTCAATCAATTAACTGAATTATTTAAATTTATATATTTATTTGTACAGAATGAACATGTTATAGTATCAGACATTGCCAATATATATATATATATATATATACACAGTGGCAAGAAAAAGTATGTGAACCACTTGCAGAATCTGTGAAAATGTTAATAATTTTAACAAAATAAGGGAGATCATACAAAATGCATGTTATTTTTTATTTAGTACGGTCCTGAGTAAGATATTTTACATAAAAGATTCTTCAGTTTTCCAGCATTTTTTGCATATTTGAACCCTTTCCAGCAGTGACTGAATGATTTTGAGATCCGTCTTTTCACACTGAGGACAACTGAGGGACTCAAACACAACTTTTAAAAAAGGTTCAAACATTCACTGATGCTCCAGAAAAAAACATGATGCATTAATAGATGGGGGGGTGAAAACATTTGGAATTTAAAGATCAAGGTAAATTGTATTTAATTTGTCTTCCGGGAAACATGCAAGTATTTTCTGTTGCTTCCAAAGGGCAATACTAAATGAAAAAAAAAAAAAAATGATATTCAAGCGAAATAAGAAAATTTGGACCTCTTCATCCTGTTCAAAAGTTTTCACCCCCCGACTCTTAATGCATCGTGTTTCCTTCTGAAGCATCAGTGAATGTTTGAACCTTTTTTAATAGTTGTGTTTGAGTCCCTCAGTTGTCCTCCATGTGAAAAGATGGATCTCAAAATCATTCAGTCACTGTTGTAAAGGGTTCAAATATGCAAAAGATGGTGGAAAACTGAAGAATTTTTGGGACCTGCAGGATTTTTCTGAAGAACAGTTTAACTGCTCAGGACAAACAAGAGACTCATGAAGAACCATCACAAAACAAACAAATAGTCGTAGATCATCCAGGTAACCACACACAGTATTAAGAATCAATGGTTTACAAACTTTTGAACTGGGTTATTTTAATCAATTCAGCTTTTTTTTTTTTTTGTCTTATGGATTATATGTAAACATCTTTTATGTAAAATATCTTACTCAGGACAGTACTAAATAAAAAATAACATGCATTTTGTATGATCTCCCTTATTTCGTTAAAATTTTGCACATTTTCACAGATTCTGCAGGTGGTTCACATACTTTTTCTTGCCACTGTATACATATATGTATATATATATAAGGTAAATTTCTTGATTTGGATAACAAGATGGTCAGGAAACTAAGCAAAGCGAGTGGTCCTAAGAGACAAAGATACATAAACACACAGAAGACTGACTGAAATGAAAATAAGTATTATTAATTACTTTGTGGCAGTGGTTTTGGCCTGAACTGCAGAGCTCCAGAAATCTGTGAGTGTTTCTGGTTCACTGAGAGCAGCCAAACAGGCAGCAAATGGGATTTGAGCACGTGTCACAGCGGGGGGAGGGGCTCCAGTTGACTCCGCCTCCTCAGCTTCTTGTAGCTCCTCTGATAAACAGGAAAAGAAGATGATAAATGAGAGGAAGAATAAAACAGAATGGATATACAGAAGCATACTATTATTATTTTATCCAGTCTTTCCAGTAAGTTCTCAATGTAAACTACATTCCAATGAGTGTCTAACCCATATTAGTTGCCTGATCCATGGGAACGGGCAGCTGGACAATGTAGTCCACTCGTTGGGTATACTTGGCTTTCTGTGACTGCTGGCATACGATCTTCTCTTCCACCAGGAAGCGGAAAGCTTCCGATGGATTCATGCCAGACCGACAGTTCCTCTGGCCAACATAAAGAAAAGCTGAAATGAGCGAAAGCACAAGTAGAGAAAAACAAAGACAGCAAGTGAAAGTCATCATCATTACCACCATCATATTTATAAAGTGAAGAAGAAACTCCTGTGCATCCTCAGGGTGGCCTCGTCCAACCAGAGCTTTGAACATGCGAGGTGCTATGCCAACCTGGTCACCCTGTACAAACGAAATCATATTTATAAATGGCTTTTTCTCAACAACTGAACATAATGAATTTTTGTAGTCTTGCATAAATTGTTACATTCCATTAGAATCAATTTATGAATGATTTACACATAAATTATGCTCATCTTTCCTGAATGAGACCCAGTGAATTAGAATTGTTAAGACTTGGATGGGTGTGTGCGTGTACCCTGGGATCGGTGGAGGTACTGGTGTCATCTTCAGGGTCACTGCTCTTTTAGTAACTTTTGTATCTTTAAGAATAAATTTATATTTAATTAATACAGTGAAGACTATGCATTGATTCTTTTTCACATTTCATTATTCAATATCTGAGTGTTACGTACTCTGATTTTTTGTTCCCTCCCCTTTTTGTTATTGGTTGCTGTGCTTCTCCCCTTAAGTCTGACGTCACACTGCAGCGCTTCCGGGTCCAAATGCTCTATCTCATACCACAAGAAAACAACAAACGGTGCTAATATACACACATGATGTGGTGTAATACTACCAAAAAATTATAATCATAACCTTTATCTCCATACCAAAAATCCCAGATGGCCAGACAGTGATTCATCTTATAAATCGTTAATAGCCTATATTAATGTCTGTGACGCTGTGAGCACGGAGACTGTTGTGTAGACTGTAAGTATTTTAAATGTTTAACTTTAAAATGTTAAATGTTTAATATGAATAAATAAAACTCATAAACGGCCGTCTAGATGGCTTTTCTCAAGTGAAACGAGCTGGGGCTTGGACCCAGAAACGGCTTTCCTTACATCACGACTTAACAAGCGGATAGAGGGTATGCATAGATGTCACTTTCCCGCCGGAACTCGCTCCCTCAGCTGGACTGAGTGGCAAAAGAACCTGCTGCATGACTGGATTTAATAGGGGAAACTGCGAAAACGCGAGTAAAACAAACGATTACACTAAAGGAAGTGTTCCTTATGACATGTAAATGAAACCTAATCCATGGATATTGACATGCAGCCAGGAATCGTGTTTCCTGACATTTATATGTGCCTGATTTCGACACCGGGGAAATACATAAAGCAAATCTGGCTGTGAACGCTTTAACTACAATATAGATAAGTCTAAATACGAGTGTTCACTTATATCAATGTTATATATTTTGTCATATCGTCAAGCCCTAAAACTTCTGTAGTTTTTGTCAGTGTTTATTTAAAAACACCCAATTATACAGAATATAAGATGGTAAATATTTAATTGATGAGTTGTCAACAAAATAAAAATACAATATATAGGTCTATGATTTTACCCCAAAATCCAACATTTTGACACAAAATGATAACTGCAAAACATGTTTCTTTGCCTGGAGTCCAGCTGTTTCTTTGAATTGCAGCAACCTATTTGCTTATTTTTTAATAAGTCTGTAAAAATATACCTCAGATTTTGTGTCAAAGCTATTTGTACAGTCAGTCGCAAAGCTCTTTCCCATTTTGGATGTGTTTTGTGTGTTTTTCGTGGCATTTATGCTGAAAACCAATGCTGCCACTCAGTGGGCGTAACCGCAGTCATAACGGTCGACGGTGACGTCACGTGCATACCCTCTATTGGTTTCTTCCTGTTTTTCGGCTCTCTGCTGTCTCTCTGTTTGTAGGTGCTGTGATTGGTCGAGTAACGTGTCTATCATGATGAATGATCTCGAGAAACATCCAATCATTAACTGGTGCAAGATAAAAGACGCTGTGGAGAACGTAAGAGGAGGGAGCTTGGAGTGTTTGTTGGCTGTGCCGTTTGTTTGATGCTGTTGTTTTAGTGGTGGTTCGCTTGCTTGTGTTTGACTCAGAGAACGTCTTATCTGACCTATTCTTCACCAGCCCGGACATAAAGAAAAGGGAAGTATGTCACGTGACTTACATCTTACAAACACTCAGAATTACCTCTGTTAGACACACTAGGGAAGGAGCGTGTGCAACCTAATGTAAGTTTTGTTTTTTAGTTAGTGAAGCATTAGTTATAGCGTATTGAACGCTGAAGATTTCTTTATTTTTAGGGCCCGAGCACCAATGGTGTGAGGACACTTTTGTAATTGCTCGGGCAGTTATTCTTCTTCTCTGAAATAATTGCATTTTTGAGGGCTTAAACATGCTCAAAAACTCATGAAACTTTGCACACATGCATCAAAAGTGGTGAAAATTTTCGTCTGATATTTGTTTCAGAATTAGATGTGACAAAATGGTTCGATAGCGCCACCTACACAATTTTAATTAAGCACCCTTTGCTCTACGTTTCGTATAAAAGTATGTAATTTGGTAGACACGTGTAACAGCCCAATACCTACAAAAAAAAAAAACTCCCTTGGAGTAAAATCTGAAAAACCAAAAGGAACTGAGATATTTAGATTTTCCTCTGCAATTTTTTTGCAGTTTTTGCCATTTCCAGTCTTTGTATTTTAACAAACTCCTCCTAGAAATTTTATCAGATAAACATCATATTTGGTCAGTCTAATCTAAAGGCCTTTGTGACATTAAATTGCGAAGATCTAGAGTTTTCTTTGAGGGGCGTGTCTGTGGCGGCCTGACAAAATTCAATGTTTCGTCATGAAACAGGAAGTTGTTGTAACTTGGGCATACAATGTCCGATCTGCCCCAAACTTCACATGTTTTATTAGAGTCCTGGCCTGAAGACATCTACATGACAATATTCAGTTACAGTCATAGCACCACCTGCAGGCAACAGGAAATGACATGTTTTACACTGTGATTAACTCCTCATAGAGATTTAACCAGATCAATATCATATTTGGTCTGTCTAATCTTAAGGCCTTAGCGACGTTAAATTGCAAAGATCTTGAGTTTTCGTTGAAGGGTGTGTCCGTGGCGGACTGACAAAGTCTGATATTTTGCCATGAAAGAGGAAGCTGTTGTAAATCAGGCATACAGTGTACCATCTGCCCCAAACTTCATATGTGTAATAAGAGACCTGGCCTGAAGACATCTATATGCCAATATTCAGTTAGTCATAGCGCCACCAGCTGACAACAGGAAATGGCATGCTTTGCACTGTAATTCACTCACAGAAACACATCTAAACATGCCATGAAGTGCCAAACATGCTAGAAACACATTAAATCATGCAACACTTGGCTAAGTGCTAAAGTATGCGATTAATGCCACGAAACAAGAAGTTGTTGTAACTCAGGGATACAATGTCCGATCTGCTCCAAGCTTCACATGTTTGATAACAGTCCTGGCCTAAAGACATCTACATGGCAATATTCAGTTATAGTCAAAATGCCACCTGTTGGCAGCAGGAAATGTTGCACGTCGAAATGACTTATTTCTTCTGTATTTACTCGCCTACATGCATGTCGCCCACTGTTCACTGTTTTCCTAAGGCCAACGGCTGGCGGTGAGCCCGAGTGTGAGGGCCCTTTCATCGCTGCTTGCAACTTTAATCTGGTTTTGTTTTCAGTTAGTTTAGAGGGCGGGGGATAAGTTAGTGAATGTTTTGGTTTTGTTATTTTCATTTGTTTAGCACCACTCTTTTTCTTTTTCTCTGTGGCTTATTTCAATTTATTATTATTTTTCTTTTCTTTTGCTTGGTTGTATATAGTTGTAAATAGGGATTTTGGTTTGTGTGTTTTCATTGGTGTTTTTCCTTTGTAAATAAAGCGAACCACTTGTAATATGTCAGTTGTCCTTGTGTCATTCTCCCACAGTACTCCCCAGAGACCAAAATTATAAGAGTGTGCTTAAATTTTATTATGTACATCTTCCTCATACCTCTATGCCAATAAAAGATGTAACACTGAGTATCAGGATCACACAAACTAATCCGAAGAGCATCCTTTTTTCTTCGTTGGATGAATACACATCAAGTTGTACAGAGTTTGGAGATGAGATGAAGATCCTCCTAGACCAACTTGATCATCGAGTAATTATTTAGCACATTGATCTCTGCAATTATTGATCTCTGGTTAAAGGTTAAATTGTGCCAGCTCTTTATCAAGTTAAGTCCCATGCTTCTCTTTGGATATAACATGCATATAACTTGTTTCATATTTGTTATTCTTTCAGACAGTAACTCTAATGTTCTTGTTTATGATGGAAAAGTCTGGAAACATCCTGAAGACTTGCCTGGTAGGAAGATGTGTGTCATCAGCATATACACTCATACCTGTTCACCAGATCCTGTTAGGCGGTAAGTTGTAATGTAATATGAATATAGAAGATATAAACAAGAAGAAATCAAGTGATTTACACACCCCTTTTGTTGTCTCAAAATCATAATTTACTTTCTTCTGGTGAACACAAAAATATTTTGGATTGAAGGATTTTTTGTCTACAAAATTCAAGTCAATGTTCAACCTTCTAGAGATGCAGCGATATTAAAATTCTAGCTGATACAAATTAGCTGAGGAAGTTGTGGCCTAATGGTTAGAGAGTTAGACTTGTAACCAGAAAGTCACAAGTTTGAGTCTCAGTACCGGCAGGAAATGTAGGTGGGGGAGTGAATGAACAGCATTCTCTTCCACTTTTATTACCCACAACTAAGGTGCCTTTGAGCAAGGCACCAAACCCCCAATCACTCCACAGGCGCTGCAGCAAAAACTCGGTGTGTGTGTGTGTGTGTGTGTTCAATACTCACTGCTGTGTGTGTGCACTTGGGTGGGTGAAATGCAGAGCACAGATTTTGAGTATGGGACGCCACACGTCAGTTTCATAATTATTTTCCATGTTATGGCCAATAACTTTTTTACAATTTTGTCAAACTAAATAAAAATAAAGCACAAAATCATTTTAAATGTAACAAGAATTTATGTACAGTATAATTTTATTTTATTCAATTATAGTGAGTGTTAGATGACAGCAAACATAATCTAAATGTGCATACACAATTGTGCATACAGGGAAAATGTGCATACACAATTAAATGTCCAATTCCAAGATATTTTCAATATTGACTGATCTCTAACATCGGTCGCCAATAACTGATAAGGTTCTGTAAGAAAAGATACAACAATGCGTTGACACACACAAGGTCTATAGTTGAGAGGACGATCGGACAGCTTAAACTCATATTTCACTGTCTCCACAGCAAACTGCTGCAAAGCAAGGGCTTGCAAAATTATTGTCCCATGTGTTGTTCTTTTTAACATTTTGAAGACGTATTCTGCCTTCAAAGAGGAGGATGAACTTGAAGAAGAGGGTCATGAAGAAGATGAGGTTCACGAAGCAAACCCTCTGCAACAAGATTTCAGGCTGGATTTGCTGTCAGAGATGCCATCGTGAATGCATTATTTAATGAGTAATATAGCCAAGTATTGTAGCAGTATAATATTAAAAATAAAATGTATTAGTAGTAGCAATATTAATAATAAAATGTATTAGTAGTAGTAGCCTAGTAATGTTAATGATAAAATGTAAGCTAGTAGTTGCAATTAAAAGTAATGTTATTTATTAGTAGTGCTATTTATTAGTAGTATTAATATTATATATGAATGTATTAGCTATATATTTATTATTGGTGTTTTATTAATATATTTGTTCTTAAAATTACATGAATACAAAACTTTTCAGATCTGTCAAAATGTATATATTTGTCAATTGATGTGACTACTATTTTCCCTTCACTTTGTAGCTGCAGAAGTTTGTTGTTAAGAATGAAGTTTAAAGGTCTTGATTTTCCTTCTCCTTTTTGAGTTTTTCGATCTCTAACTGCAGTTTTATCTTTTGTAGCTGTAGGACTTCTTTCTGTAGTTCCAGCAGTTCTTCTCTTGTAGCGGCTGGAGAGGGAAATGCAAGAGAAATGTTATTTTCTTATTTGTAGTCAATCAATGCTACTGCTTATCCATGATTAATTTTGTTAATCTTACATGAGTTACATAGATTTCCTTACATGATTTTTGCATAACCTTTAAATTATGTTTGTTGACATATAGATATATGTGTGTAACCATTGCATGTATTAAAAACAGATTTCCTATGCTTTATTGTTTTTAAGATATGTTGTTTATGACTGAGGGAGTTTTCAAAAGAGCGCTAACTATCCAAGAACATAAGGGGATGAACCGAAGGTTTCAAGCAGGTCGCTGCCCAACGGTGGTTATGCCGTACATGTAAGGGTTAGATTTTGATTGATGAGCATGGAGATATACATATGTCACCTTTTATTTTTATGTCTAAGTATTGGGTCACTTTTCTGTCATACATTTGGTAAAAAACTCAGATATATTGTTTTGTATACTTTTCCATCTTTCTTTGATGTTGCAAAGCTAATCTACAGTTCCCTTGCAATACTACACGAGTACTGCATCGTTCGTCTTATTAATCAATATAGTTTATTATACAGCATTTATACAATCACGCAGTGTGAACTGCTCGTGCATTGGTTCGTAAAGTTTAAGAAAACGAACCAATGACAGCGCAGAACGCGTGAGCCAATGGTGAGCGAGCCCGCTCGAGCCCGTCAAAAGGGGCGGGGTCTCGGGCTATATAAGCGGCCATCTCACCGTGGCAAATTGATTTATTCTCCGTCAGCGACGCCGATATCATCTCTTTGCTTGATCTACGAGACTTGCAGCTGCCTTCACCTGCAAGCAGCTGGATTCGCCGCTGATTGACTCGCCGCTCTGCAGCAGTTGATCAGCTCGCCTCCCTGCTCGCCGCTCTCTATTTCTGCTCGCCGCTCTCTAGCAGCCGCCGCCTCGAGCAGCCTGCAGCTCTCTCACCGCCTCAGCTCGCCACTTAGATTGCTTCAGTGCAGTGCTGATCGCCCGCCGCTTCGCAAGCAGCCAGATCAGCTCGCCGCTCTCTAGCAGCTCTGTTCACATGCCGCTTCCTAGCAGCCTGTTCAGCGCTTCGCCCCCGAGCCGCCTGCAGTTCGTGTGAGTGCACGGCGTATCCTTTGCAACTCGTTGCATCTAAAAGAACTTTTTTCTAAAGAGCAAATTTCTGCGACGTTGCTTCAAATGTCGCGCCACAATTGTGGCACGTGCAGAGCCCCTCTGCACGCTGATGACGGGCACAGTGAGTGCGTGCAATGTCTGGGTTAGTCCCACGCAGAAGCCGCGCTCACTGGATCTAACTGCTCTCATTGCGAGAGCATGAGTCTCGCCTCCTTGCGCTCGCGGATAGCGTTCTTTTCAGAACGCGACTCCGCCCCTCCGGAGGTTTCCCCCGTCCGTTTCTCCCGCCCAGACCAACGCCATCGCGAGCGACTTGGTCTCGTTCGGGGGATCTGATGACGAGCCGCAAGACATGTCCCTGGCGGCTTCGGATGCCGAGGAGTGGTCGGGCTCGCTTCCTGACCCCGATCCCTTGCATCTTTGGAGCCGATTGACACCAGAGCGTCAATCGATTCGGAGCTCACCCGGGTGCTGTCAAAGGCAGTTGAGCAGCTCGGTTTGGAGTGGTCTGCACCTGAGGAACCCACACGCAGCCGCTTAGATGAGTGGTTCTTGCCTGGACGTCGTCAAGCACCTCCTCAGCAGTCAGTGCCCTTCTTTCCTGAGGTGCATGACGAGCTCACAAAGTCATGGCGTGCTCCCTACTCTGCCCGCCTGCATCCTTCTGCCTCTCACGCTCTCACCTCTGTTGACGGCGCCGGGCAGAAAGGATATGACAAGCTGCCTCCCTTGGATGAAGCTGTGGCCGCACACCTGTGGCCGCCTGCCACCATTGGATGGAAGACGAAGGCCGCCCATTCATCCAAGCCCTGCCGTACCACCTCGGCCCTCACTGGACGGGCATACACCTTGGCTGGCCAAGCAGCTTCCGCTTTGCACTCCATGGCGGTACTCCAGGTGTACCAAGCGAAGCTTCTCAGAGACCTGGATGAGGCTGGACACGACTCTTTTTAACCACTTTTTAAGGAGCTGCGTAACGCCACGGACTTGGCTTTGCGTGCCACGAAGAATACGGCTCAGGCTATTGGGTGTTCGATGGCCAGCCTGGTGGTGCTGGAGCGCCACTTATGGCTCAACCTGACGGAGATCAAGGATGCGGATCTTTCAGTGGTTCTCAGAGGCCTTAAAGGCCCTCCCTTTGGACCAATCCAGACTGCCGACCTACGGCCCCTCTCGCTAAAAACTGCCTTGCTGCTAGCCTTAGCATCAGTTAAACGTGTAGGAGATTTGCAGGCGCTCTCTGTGAGCCCCTCGTGTCTAGAGTCCAAGGTCATCCTGAAACCAAGACATAGATATGTTCCGAAAGTTTTATCTACCCCCTTTAGGGCGCAGATGGTTGTTCTCTCCGCTCTTCCTCCTTCTCAGGATGAACAGGAGCCGAACCTGCTCTGTCCTGTCAGAGCCCTGAGGTCTTACATTGGCCGTTCCGCCTCCTTTCTTAAGGCAGAACAGCTTTTGTCTGCTTCAGGGGCCGTTCAAAAGGTCTTCCGGTCTCGAAGCCCAGACTTTCCAGAAGGATAGTCGACGCTATAGCACTCGCTTACTCCTCCTTAGGCCTTCAATGCCCCTTGTGTGTGAGAGCGCATTCCACGAGAGGTATGGCCTACTCATGGGCATGGTCTTGTGATGTTTCCATTGCCGACATCTGTGCGGCGGCCGGCTGGGCCTTTCTGTCCACATTTGTCAGGTTTTATAATCTGGAGGTCCCTAGGCATAATTTTATTTTGTGCCCTCTTCTTAATTTTATTTCGTGCCCTGTAACCGAGTACGTTTCTGTGAGAAGCAACTTGAGAATAATGTCAAGGTCAGTTAGCTGGGAAGAAGTTTAGGGAGTTAGATAAGATGTTTCTATCGTTTACACACGATAAGACGTGTGTAAAAATGATTTACACACGTCAGGTGGACATAACTATTATGGGATGTTGGTGATTTATTATGGGATGTCGATGAACCGGAAATTGTACTCATGAATAAAGGAAGTAGGATGGCTTTATGATAATTTACTCATTTGTTTATCCAATCAATTTTGAAAGTCTTTGTTTGCTGAAAAATTAATATGTATGATTTGACTGAATAAATACTCTGTTTTGTTTGGAGCTCACTCTGCGGCCGCGGATTTCGCCACTGTTTCTAAAATGGCGGGTCACGGTTACGTGGCGATGCCGGTCATTTAAGAGACTCTCGCGGCCCAACTCGCGCCGACTTCAGCTCCGTCATGGAAGTGACGCCCTTGCTGCCTTCCAAACCATGTAGGATTACTTTCTCTTTGGTTGGTAAATCTTACATGGCCGCTGGACAGGCAGCAGCCACACTTCATTCTATGGCTGTGCTTCAGGCTTATCAAGCTAATTTACTAAAAAAGCTGGATGAGGGAGAAGGCCTGACTCCTGAGGCTGTTAAGGAGCTCAGACGGGCTACTGACTTGTCGCTGAGAGCTACCAAGCATACTGCCCGCGCAATATGCAGGTCCATGTTGGGAATGGTATCAGTAGAGTGCCACCTTTGGCTTACTCTTACTGAAATTAAAGAAAAAGGCAAGTCTTTCTTATTGGATGCCCCCACGTCTAATGACAACCTATCTGAAGAGCCTGTGACTGCTATGGTGGAAAAATTTCAAGCAGCAAAACGGCAGTCTGCCGTTTTTTGTCAGCTCATCCCACACAGGTCTAGGGAGGGCGAACGACAACCACTGTCAGTTCGTTCGCACTCGTCCTCTCTACAGCGCTCCTGTGAGGTACAGCGAAGTAAACTATCACCTATGGAACCCCCCCTAACCTTCTCAGGCCCCCAACAGCAGTTCCTGAACCTTTTGCTCGTATTCGGAGGCCAGGCCCTCCATAGGAGAGTTTGGACAAACTCAAGCATATACACCTCTCTCATTGTGGCCTCCTGGCTCTGGCCTTAACTGTCCCGCCGAAAAAGTGCGCCTTGGGCGGTTTTAGGTCAGGCCCTATTGACAAGCATTGCGTCAGATACTCTGTGCGCCCCAGCCTTCAGAGTTCGGGGAAAAGCCCTAGAGTCGTGTATGTGGCCTGTTTACGGAGGCGTTCAAAATTCGCTTTCGAGGGCAAAGCTTACCAATACCGTGTTCTTTCGTTCGGACTGGCTTTGACTCCTCAGACATTTACGAAATGTATGGACATTGCTCTGGCCCCACTGCGGCTCCAGGGCGTCCGGATCTTGAACTACCAGGATGATTGGCTGATATTAGCTCAATCGCAGGATTTGGCTTCATCAAGACTTAGGCTCCTCAAATGGCAGAGAACTAGGTTTACGCATAAACCTTCAGAAGAGCGTCTTGCTGCCACATCAGCAAACAACTTTCCTGGGTGTGGACCCAGATTCTGGCATAATGCAGGCACGATTGTTTCCCGCACGCATTCAGTCGTTACAAGACTGTCTGAGCCACTTCAGGATAGGTCGTCTAGTCCATGTTGGTCTACGTCACAGACTGATGGGCCTTATGGCAGCAGCGTCCACTGTCTTTCAGCTGGGCCTGCTCCACATGAAACCATTCCAATGGTGGGTCAAACTTCTTATTGCTTTGTACTCTCAGAATGTGAAAACACTAATAAATGGATAGATACACTGCGTGTTTAACAAATGTGTCTCACCTATTACAGAAACAGTTGTTGTTGCTTCAGCTTCTCTCCCGTCATAATTCACCTTGCATGTCCAAACACCAATATGACACCTGGACACATCTTTGATTGAAATTGCACTTCCATAATGCTTGATTTGATGACAACCTGAGTTTTCAGGTGGAATCCATGTTATACTGGACTTAGCTGAACTAGGGTCCAGGTTACATTCCAGAGACAGAGAGTCACCAAATATCACGGCTGGCACTTTGGGTACAGTGACTGAAACAGAGAAAAGGGTGTTGAAAGGTGGAATATGCAACATAAGATTGTCTAATCATGTAATGTGTAAAGTTATAGCCAAAAATATCAAAGTATATGTGAGAGTGGAGTAACCGATTTAATTCTGTTCATACTGCCAAATATGCAGCGCAGAATTAAGATTAAAATCATTCTAGTGGGCAAATTATATTACTTAATCATTGCCTTTATGAGTATAGTAAGATAGATTATAAAATATATTCATAGATTTATTTTTCATGTGTTTTTTTTCTTTTTTGCAGTTCAGCCCTATGACACAGGGAGGCAGACTACTTCTTCCGTGTTCACATCCCGAATCAAGCTCAGCAGTATGTGTAGTGTCATTCAATCATCTATTTGAAAAAGGAACTAATAGAAAAGCTCATTTTTAATTCTCACCTCGAGTGTTTTTGAAAAATATATGAGAGCAATTAACAGAATAGTTCACCCAAAATAGACAATTCTGTCATCATTTATTTAAACATTTTGACTTCTGAGGAACGAAGATTTATTTATTTATTTATTATTTTTATTTATTTATTTTTACTATTATTATTATTATTATTATTATTTTGCCCATACAATGAAACTCAGTGAGGTCCAGTGCTGCTTTTGGACCCCACTAATTTCCATTGTATGGACAAAAACAGCTAAAACATTATTCAAAATGTCTTCTTTTGTGTTTCACAGAAGAAAGAATAACATAAGGATGAAGCAATTTTTGAGTGAACTTTAAGAGATTTTGTGGCTGTAAACTTTGGGTCTCTTTTTTACTTTTTATTTCTCACACACTTTCTGTACTTAGTCTTACCATGGTACAGTTTGTAGGTCTTGGTGTAAGTAGACGTTAATACATGTTGTTCACAGCGCCAAACTTCAAAATCAGAATCCTGTACTGGTGAGATTTTGAGATCGTAATCCGGTGACAGAGAGACCTGTGTTTTAACATCTTTCCCTATAAAAGACAATCATACATGTGCAGTTATATCAAACATGGTAGCCTGATTATTATTGTGGAGAAAAAAGGCATGAACTCAGTAAAAACATCCATCTCACCCATTTGGATCCCACTCTGAGGGTTCCTGCTGACAGCTGGTTTTGCATCTGAGCCGCGGAACCAGTTCACATAAACATTTTCTGCTTGTACTGATGAATCTCTAGGTATGGTAACGGTCCCTCCAATCTGTGCGTAAATTACTATGGGGCTTTCTGATGATAGAAGAACACATCGGTCAGAAGAAGAATGCTTATACAGACTCCATTTCATGCTCTTCACCATATAACTGTCAAGATATTTGCAACTTACCTTGCGCTTTGAGAAATCGAATGAGTAGCGATATTAGTATCCAACAAAACATCATTCTGTCCTCAGAGCAGAGCCAGAGAGGATGTTTGAAGGGTGATCTGTAAGACAGCCATAGAGAAATGTATCACCAAGAGCATCACATAGCATAGAGGAAGGAAGGGGCTTGTGGTGGGCTCAGATTTTTTTTGAGTGATTGAGAGAAACAGTAACAGAAACAGTGCAGGATGGTGAGGGGGAGACAGAAGCTTTGTGGTGGGCTATGGGTTACAGACATAAAGGAAGACAAGTACCAGTGAAGAAACATGAAAGAATAACAGCTAGAAAGACGGCAAGACAAAGACGCAGAGAGGTGTGTCTGTGGTGGGCTGAGATTGTGCGGGGAGTACATTCGTATCCCTCTCGTTTTCACCTCTTCACCTCCTCCTCCAAAACACCCCCTCTCTTCCTCCCTTGTTCCACGAAAGGCGGATCTCTCCACGCTTACACACAGAAAAAAGAACACCACATGGTGCTGCTGGTGGTGTCGCTGAGCTTGGAGTGAGGTGTGCGTTATATCTGCTTTATCTGATCTTGGCTTTTTTCTCTTTTTGTGCATGTGATCTCTCCTTTTACTCCTTCTGAAGAGATTGACAAATGCAGACTGATTTGTTACCTTGTCCACTCTGTAAATCCTTTGTTTCCCTTTTGAGGGAACTTGTGCTGCATCAATGACGGTTTGGGAACTCCTCTGCGTGAATGCGACTGAAGCACGTGTGTCAACTGAGTGAACGGCACAGGCGGGTGATGTCACGACCAGTAAAGCATAAAAGCACATCCGAAATAGCTTAGCTTCTGTGCCTCAGCAAGCGTTCTGTGTCATACTATTTGTCTTATTTATTGGTGCCTGTACTGATCTAGTACAGCACAATCAAAGTATTTGTAATAATGGCGAATAAGCAAACATTCAAGCAGTGTGTTCTTTCCCGCCCTCGTTTCCTAACAGGTGGGGATACACAACTTGTGTGTTATGTGTTTGGGAGTGAAACATGCCCTGTCAGCCTTCGAGGGGAATGACTGCGAGCATTTTGGAACGTTCTCATTGATGCAGCATCTCGTTCCTTTCTCAGGGAACTATGGTTACAGGCGTAACCTGAGATGTGTTTGACTTTAATTTGTAATATTCTTTATATTTCTCATATTTAGATTTCTAAATTAGTAACACCATGGTCATGGGTTTGATTCCTAAGGGATGCAAAAAAATGTAAAAACAGTTTGTGACTTTGTTCATTCCAGTTACATTTTTATTAAAAGTACTAAAAATTCAACAACATATAGTTCAAAATAATGTGTAATTAGTCATATGAAATATTCATTTTCATGCGGAGTGGGATACTAAATATTTATGTGGCCCTCGTGGTTAATGCTATTTATGCATATATGATATGGCTTAAATTGGTTAATTTCAGTACGAAAAAGTGCAATTTTGCACACAAAAAAAAAAGAAAGAAAAAAAAAGATTTACACTAATCAAAGGCTAATGAAATCATTAATCAGCAGCACTCAATGATTGGTGGTTGCATCCTGGAAATGTAAGATGTTTTTTGGGTAAAAAAAAAACATCTGCTTTGTGAATAAAATATGAAAGTAAATTTAAAACCATTAGTTGCGACATTCAAATATAATAGTTTCTATTAACTATTTGTAGGTAAGGTCCAAATGCTTTTATTGCTCTGATTCTGAATTAAAATTCCCCTTTATTTTGCTGTCATTTATTACAAAAATGTCTAATGGTGAACTTAGCAATTGTAATCTGGTTAAACAGTAAACAGACACACAGAGATGGAGAAGGGAGGGGAACATTAGTAAGACCAAGAACTTGAAACAAAACTTTCAGGAAAAAAAATAATGGACTCAATTTTTTTTTTTAGATTGAGATAAAATTATTCTAATCAAATTCAAAGCTATTAATGCTCTGAAGTGCTATTCCTTCAGTTTAGTACTAAGGACAGTGGAAATATAAACACTGATGTTCTAATATCATGTATGTGACTAATTGTTCATGTTACAATAGTCCTTCATAAATGTATAAAAGTCCTTCAGTTCATTTTCACAGCGTTGCACTCACCAGAGAATATACGTCTGTTTTACATCCCTTGTACGTCTGATGTCTTATGGTATATTGTGTATAGGTACGTTTTCTAGTTTCTGTATGAAGCAAGTTTTTAACCATGTAACATATGCCGTCAGTTTAATCAAACTGAAAGTATAGAGTTTAATTCCTGTTAATTTTTATGCAATTCATCCATTCATTTTTATAGTATTATAGACTTCACAGTAAATAATGTAGGTTCATTTAGCTTTTAGTTTCTAAGGAAATATAACTTGAAAAAGGTAGGAAAAGGAATTTATCCCCTATTCTGATCTAGAGAAGCATAAAAACAGATTAAATAAAACCCATAATAAAAAATGATTAAAGTTGCCAAGTGTAATTAAACCAACGTGATCTCATGAGAATACGTGTGTATTTTTACGTAAATTGTGTTTCTACTACACGTATTATTTACTTACGTTTTCATACACACAAAAACGTACAACATTGATGTATTTGTAGCACTAAAACGTAAAAATACTTACGTATTAACAGCAATAAAAACGTAAATCATGTAACGTAAAGTGTGAATGTATATGAATTCCCATGTATTAATATTAAAATCGTGGCTTTAATGATTTAATGTTGTTTTTAGTCGAATTTATTGTAAGCAGTTTACTCATCTACTTAATATGAAATAACATTTCTGTTCGTGACTTGTGCTGCTCGTTTCGGAGGATTGCATAATGTTAAACAAGACTACAATTTAAAACCTTATGAATAAATTTTCTGTAATTGTTTAACCATTTTGTAATATTTAGTTTGTTTGCTGTGCGACACAGAAGGCGTTTTCTCCTATACAGTGACTGACAATACAACCATAAAATACACCAAAACACAACATAAATTCACAAATCACATCAATTTTATTTGTTCGCTGTACTCCCAATCTTTAGAATCCATATGTTTGTAAGGAACAGATCCAAATTCAGACCTTTATCCATCGATCTTCATTTTGATTCTCAGCAACAGCGACCGTCACAATCAAAGCTCGCGCTCGTTATGATTCAAATTTGAAAGTAGCGCCACCCTCGAGAAGTGTTACGACATGGTTTACGGCACTGATATCGAATATACTGATATACTCATTGGTTCTCACCTGCTTCGTCACAGATTGCGACATGCCGTGTTTCAGTGGATTGACATTTGAAATGAGTGCGCGCCTTCACGGAGAGAAGCCGGATTTATCATGTTTTCATGGATTAATAAGTTAAATTCTGCTCTGTACCCTATAAAAAACTATTACCGCCAGAGAGGACTGTGACTGGAACTCATAATCATTTGAAGTTCTTTTGGTACCACTTTTGACATTTTTCGCAAAAAATAAATTATTGTGATTACGGTTGTTTGTCTGTCATTCTTTTATTTATAACAGTAGGTAGTTTAAAGAAATGATTATGGGTAGGTGTAGGATTAGTGGCTCAAAATATCGTTTTAATGTTATATTTTTACTAAAATTGTCATTTTCCTACACATTTCTGCCCATTATGTTTTATTCTTTTAACATTCTGTATAAAATGGGTAGGTTTTTAGGTTCGGGATGGGATTTATGGATCTTACATTTATCTACAAAACGATAAAAGGGAAATTATACATATATCTTTAAGACATGATAAGATTCGTAAATATTTTACGTTTTTTTCGCTGTAAAAACGTAAGTATTTTTAAGTTTTAGTGCCATAATTTCGTCAATATTGTACGTTTTAGCACCTTTCTAAACGTACAAAATTGTACGTTTTGTGTCTTTGAAAGTTACGTATTAATACCTACGTATTAACAATGAGACCAGGCTGAATTAAACAGTTTAAAATTAAATGTACATCTACTAAATATACTCACCTTATAAGCAAAATACTTTGTTCCTCTTCAAAGTTGTGCAGCAAATGTGTTCACTTTCAGGCCAAAATATTTCTATTTAACCTTCGTTGACGCCTCCCCTCTGTCTGATTGGCCTAAGAGGTGAAAGAAGACGTCCGGTTATTGACATGAAGCTGTTGAATTGAAGAGATTTTTTTTAAAGAATTTGGTTATACATTTTTCCCCTTTTTCCATGGAAAATCTGAGTTGTCGCTAGAAAATGAGTACAATAATTACTTTTCTAACCGCATTAATTTCTCCCTCCAAAACATTATTGTTAGAACAATATAATAATTCATAATAAATATCTAATTCATAGGGAATTTTACATTCAGATTAATGTCGAAAAGTTTAAATGACAATAATTAAATTACTTAAAATTTTAAAGTTTTGAGACATTGTCGTGTTGCGCCCCAAAAAGTTCTGAGTAGGTTTTTCGAGGCTGCAATAAATAATGACAGATATATTTTATTATCATATAAAGGCCAACATGTTCTCTGAAACCCTTATGTATCCTACTTTATTTTGAATAGCCTAGTTTTATAATTAGCTTTTTCCCGGCTTGAGCGAATATGAGTGGAATGATACAACATATAATGACTGTACTATGAACAGATAATTCAGTGTAATTTGAATAATAACTTGAATCATTGTAACCTGTACAAATGATCTCAGTGTGCTAAATCAGCATATAACACCACACATACAGACTTTAAAATGGTTAGCTGTACGTTCATGGATCAATTTGATTTGACAGAGAATTTGAATAAAATGTAGATGCCCAGTACTGTAAAGTACAGGAAATATTTTCTTGATTTAAATGTTAGTTCTAAAAACACACATAAACACACACAAAAACACAAAACAGGAACAGAATTTGAAAAGTATATGAAAGTGCAAATGCATCTCATTTCATTTATATTTTGTAATATGCAATTATGAGGCAAATTTGAAGATCAAAACGCATTCAAATATAGATCATATCCTTTAAAGAAGCAATGTAATGATAAACTGAAGATTACCGTTTCTTATATTATTAAAATAAATTAGCACAACTCAACTTCCTCTAAAAATGGACTGATCTCACAGGGTTTATGTTAACTTTATTTTTTTAACAACTAAATTTTTTTTCTGTAATGTGTCACTTCTGCTTCAAGATGAATTTCAAACCAATGCGGTTCCTTAGTGGAAAATAAACTAAACAAATACTGAAATGAAAGCTGAAGGATACGAAGAGAAACTAAATGATGTTTAGGAAAAGAACAAAAAAGAGACAGCCAAATAAACATTTCATGTCAAGTCAGCGTCTTTCTGCACAACACTTCTCTTTAGAGCTCCTCTTCTAGGTACTGTAGAGCATCTTGCAGCATCATATAAAGACTTTAAATGGTTAGCTGTACGTTATGGATCAATTTGATTTGTCAGAGAATTTGAATAAAATGTAGATGCCCAGTACTGTAAAGTACAGGAAATATTTTCTTGATTTAAATGTTATTTCTAAAAACACACGTAGACACACACAATATCAGTGTCATTGTTTTGTCTCAGGATGCACACCAGTAATGTTTTTTTTCTAGTGAACGTTTATAAAAGCTACTTAAATGCCCTAATGGAACTAAGGCTTAATCCTGGCAAAACCGGGCCAGGGTTTATGTTAACTTTATTTTTTAAAGACTAAAAGTTTTTTCTGTAATGTATCACTTCTGCTTCAAGATGAATTTCAAACTAATGCAGTTCCTTAGTGGAAAATAAACTAAACAAATACTGAAATGAAAGCTGAAGGATATGAAGAGAAACTAAATGATGTTTAGGAAAAGAACAAAAAAGAGACAGCCAAATAAAAATTTCATGTCAAGTCAGCATCTTTCTGCACAACACTTCTCTTTAGAGCTCCTCTTCTCTTTAGATGTATCTCTTACATTTATACTTCGTAACTCACCAAAACAAATAGTTCATGAGCCCAAATTCATTGACTTCTGATTCTTATTCTGATTATTGTGTTAGATTTGCATTTAAGAGGATTTAGAAGGCCAGAGCGATTCACAAGTCTTCTTGCACACCTATTTATCCAAGTTGCACTTTTAAAAATGAAGGTTCTTCAGTTGTTCTTTGCAGCACTTTGCGTTTGGCAAAGAACGGTTTTCTTAATAAGAACCAACGCTGTAAGGATTTTAGGATGGCTATATGCTTCTTTGGTGATGAAGAAACATCTTCATCTTATATTTTCAGTTCTTCAGCTCAGCATATTAGTTTCTTGGGTTCATGAAAGCACAAGTGCACTGATGTTGTCCAGTTTTGTTAAGACAGAAAAAGTTCTTTGCAGAACTTCGAAGGTTATCCAGCGACATCAGTATGTAAAACAGTAACATGTTTAAGAGTGAATAAAGCATCCTGCAGTAAAAGAATAAATACATTAAAGAAAAGCGAGAGAGAGGGGCATGTACTCTAGAGCATCTTTCAGCGCTGTAGGACAGGAGTGGTTTGCTAAGGGGAACCACATGAAGGTTGAAACAAACATGTTGCCTGCCTCACATCTGTGTCTGAGGTTTCACCTCTCTGTCATTCTCGCTCTTCCTGCCGTGCTCTGTTCATCTTGTTCAAAAAAATACCTTTAGCTTCATGCAGTTCTTTACTCTTTAGATCACTATTTTATCTATCTATCTATCTATCTATCTATCTATCTTCTCCTTGATTCTCTTTTTTTCTCGGAGGTAAAAGGAAAGACCCATTTTAGGGGATCCCTCATTACTCACACAGACTGAAAAGGTGTCGAGACACCAACATAATCATTACCGAAAGAAAGAAAGCAAGTAAGCAAGCAAGAAAAGTGGGCGATTTATTTCAATATGTCCCATACAGATTTTCGTTACATGTTTCCCCTTCAGCAAGTCATTTCTGTGTGTACTCGACTGAAGAACCAAGGACCGATATTGTCTTTATCTCCCACACATCTTACCTTGTAACTTGTATGAAGGACTTTTTGGGACTTTTTGGGGCAAATAATCTACACTTTTCTTTTTTTCTTGCCATTTTATCTACAATCTTTGTCTGGTTTGCTAAAATTCTGCGATAATTGTATGCATATATTGTGAGAAATTCGCTAAGGCTGCATGTCTAATGCCACGTCCACACGAAGCCAGAGCTTTCCCTATCTAATCTTTTTTCCTTGTCTCAAGAAATATCTGTAGTATACATGCCAGATCAGCATGTGGCGCTGTAATTCTGCTGTAGAGATACACTAAAAATGGAGAATAAGACTTGGAGCATGCGCATAAATCTTGTGCGCTGTATACAAACTTTAGTAAAGCTTAGAAATAAAGCTTTATTTTAGTAAAGCTAATAGGCTCAGTAGCTTCTGCAGCACGAACACAAGCATGTAGTCTGCTATTGTTGTTGTTGCTGTTACGTGACGTAGCGGTGTCTGACTAGGGTCGAGACGCATGGTGATGATATCCACGCAAGGGTGTCATTTTCAGATTTATCCACTCTGGGACCCGGTTTAAAAAATAGCGGTTTCAGGCTCCCAAAGCGTTGGATCCGTCTGGATGAAACGCCAATACGATACAAAATTTTTTACGTATACAGCTAAACGCGTCTCCATGTGGACGGGCTTTAACAGTGGATCTGAAATTTCAGAAACGTTTAGTGATTCACACATACATCTGCTTAGACTGTGGGATGTAGGAAATGTTGAAGAAGTCTGAGGTGTGCAGAGTGCTGAAGAAGAAAAGTGAGTGGAAATTACATAGAAAGACAAATTGCATTTGTCTCTTTCGTTCTTGAGTTTTCAGTTACAAACCTCCTCCATTTAATGAGGTCCTGTAGGTTTGAAATGCAAGTATGGCTAAATGTCAGTGGAAAGAGATGTCGAGAGAAAGAGAGATTACTGGCATTTGGTCTGAGGCTTACAAAAATTTGTATTTTTAGATTAATGTACAGAAGATTAGATCATATTTTAGACTGCAAATTTCGAAACCTCACAGTATAGATTATGATTCTGTTCCATTGCGTAATTGTTGTGTTCACATCATTTTATTTCTTGCACGCTGTGTTTTTCTGCTGATGGGCCTATCCGTAAATGGCCCTTAATGTATTTTCACAGAAATGCTTAAAAAGTCATACATATTTTCTGAAATCTGTCATCTATAGTGTCATTTCCTATATATACTTGTTTTTGTTTTCGTGTGGAGTTCCTTTGAATTCAAAATATACATTCTTCTTTTTTTTTTTTTTTATGTGGGGGCTGCCATACAATTCACATCTGGTTAAGATTTTGCTTGTTTACTGTGCTGAGTTGAATGAATCACTTGAACATCCTCAGTGTCTTCTGAGAGAAGTTAAAAAACATTAAACATTAAAAAAAAAAAACTGACTACAACTTATTGAATGCCTCTTCCATTACAGCAGACCCAGATCATCCATGAAGCCATATTTTTTGTTTTCTTTCTCATTAATTACATTTTCTGTTCTAGAATGAAACTAGGAAGATGACAAATGTCTGTATGACACACTTTGTGAAAGAGGGAATCCTGCTCTCATTATGAAAATCGCTCCCTCCTTCATAACAGCAGCACTCTAACACCAACATCTAACATAGATGCCCTCTCTCTTTTTTTAAAATTGTTAAAGAGATAGTTCACCCAAAAATTTAAATTCTGTCATCATTTACTCACCCTCAAGTTTTTTCAAATCTGTAAGAGCTTCATTCTTTTGTTGAACACACAAAAAGTCATTTTAAAGAATGTTGGTAATTAAACATTTGATGGTAGCCATTGCCTTCCAGAGTAGAAAAAATATATAGGCCTACTATGGAAGTCAATGGCTAACGTCAACTGTCTGGTTACCAACATTCTTCAAAATATCTTCTTTTATGTTCAACAGAAGAAAGAAACTCTTACAGGTTTGGAACTACTTGAGGGTGAGTAAATGATGACAGAATTTTAATTTTTGGGTGAACTATCCCTTTAACAAAACAAAAAAAGAGAGAGAGGGCATCTATGTTAGATGTTGGTGTTAGAGTGCTGCTGTTACTCGTTGTCAAATGCTACAGTAATGAAAATTAAGGGTCAGACCCATTGTGATGTAACACTGGACCAACCAAAAAGGATGTTTCCTTGACTAATAAAGCACACTTATCCTATTCTTTTAATTCCTCATCCAATTGTGATTCCAAATCCAGTGTAGAATCTATGAAACACGTATGTATTCTGGAATCAGGATGCTGATTAATGATTTACTGCCTCATTTTTCATCATTTATAGCCAGAGAAGGATGTTATGCTGGACTGAATTCTCAGAAGATCAAGAGATGTTGTCCAGTGATTGTATATAAAAAGTACATCAAAGCATGATAACGAAAGACTGACTGCGGCCAAATAAATGCGTGCCTGAGAAAATGAAGCTGTTTTGCTTTACGCATTACCCATTGTAATGCATTTGGTATACGTTGCGTATAACAAATGCATACGCAAACAGCTGATACCAGATTTTATGATTGTGCTCATATAATAATTTTGATCCAGATTTTTTTCATTTTGCTAGTGTGTCTTGAAACATTTTTTCTGCCCTCCACTTCAAAGTTTTGTTTCTATGACTGAACAAGTGGTGCTTTCGCAACTACAGGCCGCTGCTGGGGGGGGATTGGGTGATTGTTCTCCCGCGGTAGAAATCGTGTTCCGGGGGGGAGGAATGGGAACGTGGGTGCACACATCCCTACTTATTTGTGATTACAATTACACTGTAACAATGTCACCATTTTGCAAGTTTTATTCACCTGAGGGAACACAATGTGTTGGACTCTTGAAAAAGTCCTTACATTTATGTCATGGGGGATAGCAGACCTACTTCTATGTTTTGTTTGTGATTTTCCTCAACAATCCACAAACAAAAGCAGATCTTCAACAAAAGGCAGTGATGTCTGATAATCACGCACAGTTGTTTTTTTATGATCGGGCATCTGTTTGTATTTCTACCGTAACTCATCGGCTTCAGAATGTATTTGGACACCTAAGCCACACTTAAACATATGAATACCATTACATTAGATAACAAAATATCATATCAAATGTCATTGTTATTGTTGTTTTTTAATCTGACAATTTTCAAGCATACTATTTGACATTAACTACTTGAGTTATTGTAAGTGATAAAACAATAGATTAACCCCTGGTTTCACAGACAAGGCTTAAGCCTAGTCCCAGACTAAAATGCATGTTTGAGTTGTTTTTTGACTGAAAGCAACTTGCACTGACATAACTTAAAATATGTCAGTGCCATTGTTTTGTCTCAAGATACACACCAGTAATGTGTTTGTTTTTTTTAGGGCATGTTTATAAAAGTACTATTATACTTGGGTTGTCAGACGAGTTCATGTGATACACCTGTGTAAACTTGGAAACTGACTTCATACATCCACTAAAAAGCATCTGAATGCATTGCATTCTATTGCATTTTATCAGGTTCATGTGTTCCCTGGGAATCAAACTCAATTTTTTTCTGTTGGTAAAAGCATGTTTGAGCTACAGGAATCAGAAAAGTTAGTTAGATAATGAAAGCTCTAGCAGCTTTTTCTTTTTTGTGCAGATGGCGCATTTTTGCGTTGATTTTGTATCTAAAGCAATAACATTAATTTTTAAGTGGGCACTGTATAGAATGCGTTTTGATAAACTGCAATTAATGTGGATGGATTTCGGTTAGTAAAATTGGGTGAATGATGAGGATGGTGTCTATTAAAATTAATAATTCATAATCCAGAAGCTGTCCACAGACTTTGTTTCCTGCACAGACGGAATCAAACAGGGAAAGGTCGGCATTTTAGAGAAACCTGTACCTTGAAATTTTGAACCAACATATCCATTATGTGATACAGGCATACTAGTGACTTAAACATGAAAAAAATCTTTTCCATTTGAAATGTAGGCCTAAATATTGTCTAATTTTTTGAATTTTGTTTATGAAAATGTGCTGTTTCTGTTCAATATTACCTAAATGTACACATTTTTTTTACTTTTAAATTGATATCTTAATGACCTCAAATGATTTAAAGTAAACGTAGCAAATACAAAAAGGCAAAAAAAAAAAAAAAGTATTCAGTCGCACTTATTCAGTGTATCCGCGTGAACATTCAACAGATCACAAAACTGTTGAAACTTCATAAACCTTCAGCTTATCGGACAAGACTACAAAACACTAAACCTGAACACTACTTAAAGTCTTTGACTTAATTTTCACCCAGTTGATAAGAGTTTGTCTGTTGACAACAAATAATTGTGCATTTTCAGGTAATGGTCCTTTCTGAGGCCTTGGCCTACAGAACAGCTAGAATTAAACACAAGTGACTTAATACGATGCCTACTATCTGTTAATATTCTGCACAGTGAAGGCTGACACTTTTAAATCTTGTATGTCTACAACAAGAGTAATAAAACATAATCTACAAATGCACACTGACAAACACAAAAACTTATGCAGTAAGACATAAGAAAAACAAACAAATATTTAGTATACTGTCAATATATCAATACACCTAAAAATGTTTCTTAAAATGGTCATTAATGTTGATCATTCAGTTCCATGATAAGACATCACACCAAAAACGTCAGATCGGCATCCGAAACATTTGCGCAAAACTTCATACTACAATACAATTTTAAAACACTATATATGACCATATTATTTTAATGAACAAAACGAGCTGCTTGTAAACATCATTAAGGAACAAACACATCTCCACCATTGTCATTTTGAATGGAATATTTTATAGCTCATCATTTGTGTCAGACATTTATCTGAAGACAAATCACTTTTGGCTTTAAACGACAAAACACATATATCAGACATGCAGACTAATAACAAAAAGCAGCATAGTTTGTGTTTGTCATAGTAACAAAGCAATACTTACAGTTCCGATGAAAAGTGTGTGTGTGTGTGTTTTGTTTAGTAACAGAGCTACACTGACATTTTCTTCCAAACACACTCAGTCACACACACAGGACAGGAAACTGCAACGTGATTCGCATAGCTCTACGCTCATGTGTCTGTGATATCGTATGCCTTTGTTTTTACTTAGACACTTCAGTGCTATTTACCTCTATATCATTGCCACACATCATTCATCACACCAAAGGCCTTCCGTCTGCTTCAGTGAGCCTTTCCTAGAGCTCCTTTCACTTGCATTCCAATGTCTTTGTATTTTTATACAGTGCATTTTTATGTTATACTATGCCAGAACACAGACACACTTTTGTATTTAAAATCAGATGAATTTTCTTTGTATCAAAGTATCATTTATAAATTGCTGTATATAATTACATAAAAAAGAAACATTTGAGTCATTTGTTCTGTTTGTTTTGATGTCTGTGAACAGCTGTGCACATATGGACACCTGTGAGCTAAAACAATTCCAGCTGCACCAGTTTAATTCTGCTCATTAAAGCTATAGTGCAAATGTGGGGAAATACACACACACACACAGCACCCCGCCCATGTAGTAGCATGTTAAAAGAATATTAAAATTTTATTTCTGAAAGAAAAATTGAAACGTCATTCAAAAAGTACAGTTGTCAAAACATTTATATACTCGCCAAAATATACATGATGTTTTAAAGGTACAGTAACCATGGCATATTCATTCATCTGAAGCAAGAAGTGCATGTGTTATTCGTTGGCATCATTAAGCAAAAAGCACATTTAAAAGCACAGGCCCAGTGTGGCATGATTTTTTTCTCAGTAGTCTTGCACTCTGCTCTTCTCGATTGTATGGTTCGAGCCTGCTGTACGTGTACGCGGGTTGTGCTGTTGTCTGGGCACTGGAAGCGGCCTCTCTTGCTCTACCAACTCCACCTCACTCTCAGCTCTAAAAACAAACAAATGCTGTGAGACATCTGTAATACTGTAGTATTATTGCTTTTAACACTGTAGTTCATTTATGCTTTAAACTCATATGAATTATTAACTACGAATAAGGAAATATCAATAACCAAATGTGTAACTGTGTACATATAACCAGTGTTAAGGGTAATGCATTACAAATAATGAGTTACATAATCAGATTATTTTTACTAGTAAAGTAACAAACAAACAAGCAAGCCCGGCCTAAGTTAGAAAAAGTAACGCAAATATAACTTTATGTATTACGTGAACTGCGTTGAGTACTTCTGCGAGAGTAGCGTTGCCTGAGTCTGATCCAGAGTTGATGGCTATGCTTTCCCAGGCCGCCGAGAGGGTCGTGCTCGAGTGTAGTTTTTCTGTCAGAAACCGGTCTGGTCCCTCTTCTGCCTTCACCACCCTGGACGGCAGGGTGGCCAAAGGGTACACGGAGATCACCCCGGTTGAGCGTGCTGTTGCGATGCAGTTGTGTCCAACGGCCGCCACCTAGCGGGGTAATCTGCATCACCCATCCAAGGCCTGTAAGTTCTCATCCAACTTAATGGACAAGGCTTACAGAGCCTGTAGACAGGCTGCCTCTGCCTTGCATGCCATGGCCCTGCTACAGGTCTATCAGGCCAAAGAGCTTATAGACATGCCCCAGGGTGGCCCTGACCAACAGCTCTTGGATGAGCTGCACACCGCCACTGACCTCGCTCTTCGAGCGACTAAGGTGACGGCACGTTCCATTGGTCAGACATTGGAGCACCACCTGTGGCTTAACCTGGCAGATATGAGAGAGACCGATAAATATTGGTTCCTGGACTCCCCCATTTCCCAGGTTGGCCTGTTCGGCGACGCGCAGAAGCAGACGAAGGCAATGCTGCCTCCACCCAGCTGTCGGCTGCAGCCCCTCCCGCTTGCTCGGCGCCGAGGGTGCCCGCCTGCGTCGTCATCCACTCCCGCTAAATCTGCCAAGCAACAGCCTCCACCTGGCAGACAGCAGGGAGCTGGTCGCGGACGAGGAGCCCAGCCCGCTCAGCCCGCAGCCAAGCCAGGTGGCAAAAGATCACGCAAGCGACCCTGAGACGGGCAACCTGGAGGAAGTCGAGATGGCTCTTCGGGAGACGGTGAAGGCACTGCTCCCCCGGAGGAGGGCCGGGTGTAGAAACTGTTCCACCGCTGGCTCCTTGGAAAACTTCATTAAAAGAGCTATTTCCTCATCCTCCAGGTCCCAAGAGGGCGCGTCTGGCGGTGTGCGACGCTATGCCTTGCCATCCTCAGCCCCCTCTCATATCACCAACTGGCAGCAGTGTGTGTGTGGAGGCTGCGCTAAGTACGCCGTCTCACAACCTCCTGCCCCACTGTGGAACCAGGTTGCTTCCAGCACTCAGACCTCACTTCGGGCCATGTTGCCGTCCGAGTCGGGTCCCTGTGTTTTGCAGTTGAAGGTAAGTCTTTGGGAAAGTACGACCTGGTCTTCAGGTTCCTGATGGGTGAGGAGACTGAATCCTCCTCGTCCGCACTCTATACCCTCTTGGACTTGTCTCTGTTGCTTACCGCTCTGCAGAGACCACCCTTTGAGCCTTTGCAATCAGCCGAGTTGAAAACTCTGTCCATTAAGACCAGATACGTGCCCAAGGTTCCTACCACTCCCTTTAGAGATCAGTTAATGAACCTGCAAGCGCTGCACTCGGAGGAGGCAGACCCAGCCCTGGCTTTGCTCTGTCCCGTGAAGCTTTAGGACCTCAGACCAGCTCTTCGTCTGTTACAGAGGCCAGCAGAAGGAAAGGCTGTCTCCAAGCAGAGGATGGCCCACTGGATAGTGGATGCCATCACCTTGGCGAATCAGTCCCAAGGCATGCCTTGCCCGCTCAGGTTGACAGCTCACTCCACCAGAGGCGTAGCTTCTTCCTGGGCGCTGATGCACGGCGCCTCGCTGACAGATATATGTAGAGCTGCGGGCTGGGCGACACCCAACACGTTCACTAGATTTTATAGCCTCTGTGTAGAACCAGTTGTGTCCTGCATGCTCGTCCCGAGTGGAAATTAATGCCTGGAGCCCCCGTTCTTGTGATGGCTTGCTGCGCCACACCCTCCTCTCTGAGTGGATAAGTGCGCATATTGCTCCAGTAAGTTCCCCACCTGGTGAACCCTGTTGAGTTCCTCCACAACCCCTTCTGGCCTCAGACATTATGGAGTGTCTGTCGCTAGGCCAAGCACTCGTGTACTTCGCCTGTGCTAGGCTGGGTGTCATATGTTGCGACACCTACGATGGTCTCATGTGTATCTCTATGGTAAGTCTCCCTACGGTGAGCCTGGGTCTTTCCCTTGGCAGAGTCCGCTCTGCCGTCCCTGCCAGATGTTGTCTTCCCCCTGTGTGGCTGGAGCCATCCCAGAGACATTCCATATGTGCACTGCCCCTTGGTCAGTCATATTTGAAAGGGAACGTCTCAGTTAGGTATGTAACCCTTGTTCCCTGAAGGAGGGAATGGACTTTATGTGCCACAGTTCCTGTGCCACCACGTGCTTGTCTCCTCAGCGGAAAACAGAGTGCGCTTGCATGCGCTTTCGTAATTATACCCGCTCTGTGGGGCAGCGTGCAACATGCACATCTCACACGCAAATGTCCATTGGCTCGTTTAGTATACACTTGAAGGTGATAAGGCTCTCATCGGATATCCCAATTCGTCAGTTCACTTCTGACGTACGCCTCTGTTCCCTCCTTCAGGGAACGAGGGTTACATACGGAACCTGGATTGTTTTGAAGAACGTTGAAACAACTTTGAACATTGACTTTCTTTGACAAAAAAAAAAACTGACACGTTTTTCAAAATGTCTTCTTTTGTGTAATAATGTTTATTTTGAGGTGAACTATCCCTTTAACGCAATATAAAGGCCATACAACTTTTAGTAAGCCTAACTGTGAGTAATACAAGTTTCACTGTATTACACAGAGTAAAGGAAGAGGAGATACCTGTTGCATTGGTAGTAGTCTTTGGCTGTAAGAGGCTGCCGCATGGATCTCAGCTTTTTCACTCTCTTCTAGATAAAAGAAAAAAAAAATTAATGAGCCACTTCCTATCTTGCTTGCTTGCTGGCTTTCTTCCTTTCTTTCTCTCACCTTCATTAGTTTGGTCCTTTGCTGCATGAGAACAGTCACAATGATAAGTCGAACAGAACCACAGAACTAGCTCCTATGGCAATCCAGACCCACAGCTATACGCCAAACATTTCCTTTTTCCATGTTCCACCACCCTTTCACTTTAATGATGAAAACTGAACACTATAACAATATCAATAAACATTTTCATTAATTTTTAATTCATTTATTTTTTAAAAGTTCATTTAAAAGTCTCATTTTTTTTAAAAAACAACTAAAACAGACTATGTTGCCTGGAGGCAACACTGTACCACAGAGGGTTAAACAATATATTTTATTTGTGTATTGATTTTCAGCTGTTCTTTTCAATAGGCAACTTATTTCAGATCATCAGTCAAGCTTAGTAAACACTGTCACAGACATGAAGATGTATCTTTAATTTTACCAAGCTGATTGCTCACTAAAACCCCCGCAGTCATCATGTTTTCAGATCTTTTCTAGTTTGAAATTTGACATGACATAAAGTGGTGATATCTAAGAGGGTGAGCAGTTTACTTACTTTTTAATTAGTCTTCCCATTGATGCCATCATTTTGCTCATTCAAAATGACATGCGGAACGCGCACGAAAAAAGAGGTGGGAATTATCGCACCTGGATCGCACCTGAACCAATCATATCCAGTCATAACCAATCACATCCAATCATAGCGCGATGGAGGCATTGCCTCTCCTCACGTAATTTTCCCCCATTCATTTTCTATTACCCCCACAAAACCCACAGCATGCTTTAGGGGCTCTGCTGATTCTCTATGAGCTCAAGGGAGGCACAGGAGATGCAGACTCCCGCTGTAACTTTACCTGGGGGTGTCGCTGTTGGACAGTATTCCTTTAGAAAAACGAGAGACTTATAGACTTTTTATTGTCACATTTTGTAATATTTGCGTTGTTTTATTTTTGTAATATGGAATATTTTCTCATCCTAATTTTTGAGGAGGCACTGCAAAACTCAAAATACGTTGCGTCATGCATGTTTCGCAACAGCTTCAAAGTGAAATGTCCAGTGATTGTTTAGTTTTTTCCGGAACAGATGAACGTGAATATGGCAACATTTTAATATGTTGGAGTTTGTATGTATCACCGCAGTTCTGAATTGAAATGTCCAGTGAGTGGTGCTTAAAGCTTAATGCTCCATCACGTTTAATAATGTATACCCACACTAAACCCTACACTCAAAAAAATGAATTGTTGGATTTACTTAAAAAAGAAGTGTCAAGTGGTTCCACACAACTATATTGAGTAATTTGTACAAATGACAATTTAGTTGTATGAACAAAATAAATTCAAGTAAAGCTGACAAAATTTCTTTGAGTAAATACAAATCATTTGAATGTCACTGTTACATAATATTTATATATGCAGTTTACTTAATGTTATGTTTATTACGTAAGGTGAACACATTTATTGACTTAATTTACCTTATTAAATGAACTATTTTTTCTACAAAATGCACTCAAACAACACATTGAACAAACTCAACTGAATTGAGAGCAAGAATTCCATCCTATAAGCATGCGTATATGAGCCTAAACACAGACAATACTCTTCTGCATAATGATAACCACAAAATTCAAAAACATTATAGAAACTCCTCTAAATGTCCAACATAACTGAATATTAAACACTAACATAAACTAACAACATCTTTCCCTTTACTGAAAAACTCATAAAATAACACTTTAATCCCTAAATTAACCCTCCTAATGCAGCCCCTTGCAAAGCATGCTGGGAACTACGGATCCACTGCCCAGTTAGTTATGTCAACATTAATTTGTGCGTTTCACTCTGCAATGTTAAGTTGACTGAACAAACACTTACTAAGTAAAGCTGACAATACTCATTTTTAGTAGAAACAACGCAATTAATTTACGTTCATGTAGTTACATGAGTTTTTTAAGTAATGTGAACAAGGGTGGTTTGAGTGAAACTAACAACAGTGAAAGTTCTTTTTTTTTAGTGTAAACCTACCCGAAAGCAAATGCAATCATAACCATGGCATTTTAGCTGGTTTTTGTCACAAGTATAATTCTGTACCAGCTGAGCTACTGTGCAAGCTTGTTAAGTCAGTAAAACTGAACATCTGGAGCTGGGTAAGTGATGCACACTCCAAAATATATTCGTTCACAATCATGCACTATGATAAAAGGTGTTTTGAGGTCATTATTGTGCAAGGAGCCGTGTGAAAACAAGTCTTTATTAATCCATAATCTGGCCCTGTAATCATAATTGTGTGTGAAAACGATTAAAAGTGTTTGCTGTTTTACTGCCTCTAGTGTTCATTTCTGCTAGAAACTGCAGTGATATGTACGTATTGGTACATATAGGCTACTGAATAACAACTAGCGAGGGACACCAACCAACATCAGTCAATGTTAAACTGAGCTTTAAATTCTTAAACAGACATGTCCACTGGCCTTCCTCCTTTGAAGTCACAGAATTCAGGTGAATTACTTGACATTTACCATATATTTGATCATTAGGGTGTCTCAGCCACTGTACTGTTTTAGTTTCCGCCAATGTTGCAGTGCAGCTCACTACTAGACTGCACCAGCACTGGGCCTGGTTTAGCAAAGACTGAAGGAGAATAAAAGGAGTGGTTGCATCGTGGTACAAGGGGGACGAGGGGCCCGGGGACACTGCAGTCGAGTGTTTGGGACTGTAAGGGAGGTTGGCCTTGCCTGATTCTCACCTGAGCAATCTCATTTCACCCCAGGCATAAATGGCATACAGCCCATTCACTTTTTATAAGCCACAGAGTAGTAGGTATTCTCTGGTCGTTTAAGTGTTTGGCCCGACCTTCCTTTCTTAAGCCATACCATCTCCCTAGGTGTTATAACTCAACAGCACCCCCACTCTGTCAGGTCTTTCATAAAACCTAGCTGTGATAGTAAGCTTAGGCTTTGTTCTCCCCTCTATCTTTTCCTGTTCTTATTTTATTTTTTCTCTTTAATTGTTTTTGTTTATTTTGTTCTGTTCTATTTGCTGTTCTGTTGTGTTTTGTTTCTTTCAGTTCACATAAAGGCAGAGCCTATGAGAGCCATCAAGGAAAGCTGAATAACAGATTGACGACCCAAGCAGCCAGAGTCATTAGATGACCCACTTGTCTACCGCCCGTCAAAATCTTTATTTAGATCCAGCGCTCACCCACACAAATCGGCCCCACCTGGCCATTCACGGCCAAAGACAATAGGTGTCTGGCCTACATCCCAATAACTGTCTGCACCAGTTAGTCAAAGTCACACCTACAGCGTACATGATCACATACTATCGTAGCTCGCTAATTCTGCACGGACTTGCATTGGCCTTTTTGTGCTGTCTTTCTCTCACCAACAGTGAGCCGCTATATCCCGATCATCCAGCCCCGCCACACACTGGGATCATCTCGAGACCATGACCAACGCGTCCCTACCCAACGCCACCAGTGACTTACAGCACCTGAGCAGAGAGCAGCAGCACGACGACTTGAACAGGAGTTTCTAGTTCAGAAGGGGGTGAAAGCCCACTGCTCAAGACATCCCAGTATCCTAGAAAAAGGGGTGGGAGCCTTTCACACCTACCTGCAGGACATAGACATTCTCTTGCAAACTGTGGCCAACGTGACCACATGGGACAGACTGTATCTGCTCAGAATCACGTCCAGCCATGATGTGCAGAGTTTCCTAGATCGGCAACCAGAAACTGTCAAGTCAGACTACCAGCAGCTGTGATAGGCTTTGATTAGTGAGTTTTCTGACCCTGAATCGGACCAAGGGCTCATCGTCACCATGGACTTTAAACAGGGCCGACTTGAAACCCCACAGACGTATTACAACCAACTCCAACAGGCCTACTTCGGTGCAAGGAACGAGCCAGGAATGGAGGAAGATTTTAACTTTAGAACCCTGCTCCTCAGAAATCTGCATCCTACAGTGAGTCATCACCTAGTCCTGGCCTGTCCGCGCAGCATGTCCACAGCTGCGGGACTTAGCCCATAAGACCTATGCCAAGCAAAAGACTGCTTCTGAAAAGACTGTAAAAAATCCAACAATTTACCCTGTCTCTGATCACTGTTCAGAACTGGCCTTAGAGGGCGCACAACACCACTACAGTGACAGACTTTTTAAAAGAGACTGAACCTAACACCCAGATCCCTGCTGACCAGCCACTGACCACAGAACCAGCTAACCCATCACCAAGTGACAGCATCACCCAATCACCTCAGCTGACGGCTGCACATCCAGAGCAAACCAACCCACTTCATCACACTGTCAACCAGGACTCCAAGGTACCATAAAGTGCTGTTTTGGTTGTCTGCCTCCCTAACGAACCACATGGGACCAGCCCCAACTGCCTATCTGCACACAATCCCCAGTACCAAGACTCCTGGGGAATCTGATCGAAAAGAGAGTGGCCCGGAAACTCTACCTAGCCATCACTTTGGAAAATGACATGAGAACTGAAGCCCTGGTAGACACGGGAACAGATCTTTGATGTCATCAAACCTCTTTGACAGACACAGAGTTGTAGCTAAGAGACAAAATCTAACTCTCAGATCCCAAAAATGTGAGCTGAATGTGCAATCGTACAGCCAAAATGAGGTCCAACTTGAACAGATAGCTCCCATTCACCTAACAATGGGTCCAATGAGCCTGGTACACCATGTGTACATATCACTAATGGACACATATCCCCTTCTCATTGGCAAAGACCTGCTAGATTGCTTTGTGCCCTTATTGGACTGCGAGAACCTCTGCCTCTCCAGTCACCCGGATCACCTGAGCCAGACTGTCAGGTCACAGAGGTCATGGGAAATCTCACAGCCAGCCACGGGAACACCATCTCAGCCCCAGAGCAAGGGTCAAGTTTGCTACTCTGCACTTTCAACTCACCAAAGACTCTGATTCCTACTGCCCCAAGGTCATGGCAGACCTGCAGCTGAAAGATGTAACAACAACAGACATCATTCTTGCACTGTGGGCAGACAACTCAGCCATCAGCCTTGCACTGTTCAATGCTCTCATCAAAGGTGCACCTGACCTCTCTTTTGCCAGCAAGTGCACCTGCTTCCCTTTGGACTCTTGTCTGTCAACCATGGTGACTGACATTGTTTCAAATTTGTTTTTCTGTCTTTCAGACAGAAACTCCAATGTTCTTGCTCAAAGAAAGGCGACAACTCTCGAAGTTCTACCTTTGTTTATGAAGGAAACGTCTGGAAACATCCTGAAGACTTGCCTGGTAAGAAGATGTGTATCATCAGCATACATGTTCACCAGATCCTGTCTGGTATACAAAACTAATCATCAGCTCTCTATCAGCCAAGAGGCAGAGGAAAGGAAAGAAAGCAGGAGACAAAGTCATGGTAAAAACTGTAATGTAGCAATAGCAGAGTAAATAAAATTTACTATGTAATGTAATATGAAAAAATATGAACATAGAAGATATAAACAAGAAGAAATTAAATTATTTACTCACCCCGTATGTTGTCTCAAAATCATAATTTACTTTCTTCTGGTGAACACTAAAAATTTTTTTGAAGGTTTGAAGGATTTTTTAGTTCACAAAATTCAAGTCAATGGGGTCCAACACTTTTAAAGTCCAAAAAGGACATAAAGGCAGCTTGAAAGTAATCCATATCTAGTGGATTACTCTAGTGATTTACATTTACATTTACATCATTTAATCATTTAAGCTGGGGACACACTTAATGACTAGCTAAAACATTCTAAGACTGTTTCCTTTGACTGCGCCGATTTAAATGCTTACACACAGAATTTAAACAAACACAGATTAAATGCAACTGGCTCTGACTCGGCGCGTTTGGGCATCATCAGTCGTAAGTATCAAATTACATTCATAATCAGCCTTACAATTGTTAAGTGTGTCCCCGGCTTTAGCAGACGTTTTTATCCAAAGCGACTGGATTTTTACAATTTTGGATGATTTAAACCAATCTTCGCTGATGCAATACGATCAGTTTGGGTGATGAACAGAATGTAAGCCTACTTCCTCATGCCCTTTGCATTTGCGATTTTTGGTGACCTATCTCTCTTAAACAATATAAAAAGCATTAAATCAGAATGACCATGGATTCTGCTGTGGACAAGTGCCACAGGTAATCACATTAATGATGATATGGCATCTAACAGCACAGGTGCAGGTGTGGCATTGTTTAGGCTTAGGAAATATATTCCGTCTATCAGTTTTAGTTCTATGGCGAATTTGATCAAGCTTAAAAACATGACCACCTTTACTTTCCAAATTAAGTTACATGATCACGTTTAGGAACACTCTGTAGTCCAACAGAATTCAATCAAAAATTTGTTTTGATCCTAATTTTATGCTGATTTCTACTGCAGGACACAGAGCCAGAAGACACTCGCAAGGGGAGAAGATGAGGATCTTAACCATCGTTGAAGATGACATTGCCACCATCCACTCAAACCCAAATATAAGGTGCCTCTCTGTAGTACTATAAGAGCAGATTGGGCCAGATAATGTGCAAGACCTTTGCCACAGCTGTTAATCTCTTTGGCTTGATTTATGCCCTAAATGTGAACTATCCTCAAGAATTAAAATACACTTTTGAAAAAATTCAAAAGTATTTATTGTTCTTGACCCCCAGCGCTCAGCAAGAGTCTGGCCCTTCAAAAAAAGTATTAATGTTCAAGTAGCTGCAATCCATATGGATAATCATAAGGTTGAGCATTTATTTATTCCAGTTTGTATCCCCCCTCTAATTTAATGCATAAACCTTTTTTTTAAATAAATCTTGAAGAGTGGAGTAGAACTTCATCACCTTCTAATATATGTACCTCATGCAGACAGAAACTTTGTTTTGCAGAATTGTCAATAAATAATTTCTGTAATGATGGCAATGTCTTTTGTACTGTGTTGTATTTACAGTATGGTTTGTACTCCCTGCATTTGCATTCATAATGTGAGGGCTATACAAATGAGATATTTGGTAAAAGTTGAATCAACTTGAAAAAGTAAGGCAACCGGCTGCAAAAGCTTTTATGAGTTTACTGAACTTCAGGCCTCTGTAGGTGTGCTTACTTGTTTCTTTGAGTTGGAATGGTAGTTTGATGAACTTACTGAGGAAGGTATAATCAACTTAATCAAATAAATTTAGTGAACTTTCAAAAATGATTTGGCACAACTTCAACTACTGAAGTTGAGTAAACTCAAAAATGCTTTGCATCTGGTTGCCTTATTTTTTAAGTTAACTCAACTTTTTATTTTTTACAGTGTGGCTCCTACGGCAATCCAGACCCACAGCTGTATGCCAAAATGGTCCATGTTCCCCCACATGCAGGTGTTTTCCCTTTCACTTTAGTGACTTCCTGTCCACACCTGTTCAGTGATCAAGACGAAGACTGAGCTGTTGATCTGGGATCTTGCCCAGTGCACATAAAAGGGCATCATTTCTATTGTGGAATTATGTTCATCCCTTTAGGAATGCAGCGATATTAAAATTCTGGCTGATACGAATAAGCTGAGGCAGTTGTGGCCTAATGGTTGGAGAGTCAGACTTGTAACCAGAAGGTTGCAGGTTCAAGTCTCAGGGAATGTAGGTGGGGGGAGTGAATGAACAGCACTCTCTTCCACTCTCATTACTCACAACTGAGGTGCCCTTGAACAAGGCACCTAACCCCCAATCACTCCCCTGGCGCAAAAACTCGGGGTGTGTGAGCACTTGGATGGGTGAAATGCAGAGCCCAAATTCCAAGTATACTTGGTCACTTTCACTTTTATAATTATTTTCCATGTTATGGCCAATAACTTTTTTACTATTTTGTCTATATAAATAAAAGATAAAGCACTAAAAAAATAATTTTAAATGTAACAAGAATTTAGGTATCAACTAATGTACAGTATGAAAAATTATATTTTATTCAGTTATAGTGAGTGTTAGATGACAGCAAACAGTCTAAATGTAAAAATAGGGGAAATGTGCATACACAATTAAATGTCCAATTCCAACATATTTTCAATAATAACTGATATGGTTCTGTAGGAAAGATACAACTGTCACTGTCTCCACAGCAAACTGCACATTGAGCCTCCAAGGGCTTGCAAAATTATTGTCCCATGTGTTGTTCTTTTTAACATTTTAAAAACATATTCTTCCTTCAAAGAGGAGGATGAACTTGAAGAAGAGGGTCATGAAGAAGATGAGGCTCACGAAGCAAACCCTCTGCAACAAGATATCAGGCTGAATTTGTTGTCAGAGATGCCATCGTGAATGCATTCTTTAATGAGTAATATAGCCAAGTAGTTGTAGCAGCAGTAATATTAAAAATAAAATGTATTAGTAGTAGATATTAATAATAAAATGTATTAATAGTAGTAGCCTAGTAATGTTAATAATAAAATGTAGGCTAGTAGTTGCAAGTAAAAGTAATGCTATTTATTAGTAGTGCTATTTATTAGTAGTATTAATATTATACATGAATGTATTAGCTATATATTTATTATTGGTGTTTTGTTAATATATTTGTTCTTAAAATTACATAATACAAAACTTTTCAGGTCTGTCGTAAAATGTATTATTCGTCAATTGATATAGATGTTATTTTCCCTTCACTGCAGAAGTTTGTTGTTAAGAATGAAGTTTAAAGGTCTTGATTTTCCTTCTCCTTTTTGAGTTTTTCTATCTCTAACTGCAGTTTTATCTTTTGTAGCTGTAGGACTTCTTTCTGTAGTTCCAGCAGTTCTTCTCTTGTAGCGGCTGGAGAGGGTATTTGCTTCTTTCTGCAATTCAAAAGTGTTTTGGAGAAATTATGTCTAAATAGTCTAAAAATAATATTGAGGCTGTTCTAAGTCAAATTACCAATAGACTAAAATAATTGTTAACAAAGAAGCAACAAAACCTCACTTGGTTGCTGCCTGGTTTGGCGTACTGCTGGTGCTCTGTTGGTTTTGAAGTTGCTTTGGTTGCTGGGAAGGTCTAACACGTGAAACAAATACAAATTATCATATTATTTTGTCATATTATGCCTGTCGTGATTTTTAAATCTTTTATCTTCAGCAGTGATAAATTTGATTTGATTTTAAGACAATAATGTTCTCTCACTCCGTGTTATGTTCCTCTGGTTCAGCTTCACTCTCTAAACCACCAGAGATGCCAGCCAGGACAGGTGAGTCCACCCCAAGGATGTCTTGGACCATTTTACTAGAGTCTGACAGTTCAGGCGGCGGTGGTCGTTCACCTGCAATTTTGTTATCAAAATGCACTTGGTGCCGTGAAAACAGGCTAATAAAAAAAAAATTTCTTACCAGTTTTGTTGGAATCCCTCTTATGAAGGCTTATTTCTTTTCTCTTTTTTTTTTTCCACCACAGAGATGTTTTCATTTTTATGAAATTATTACCTTTGAAACTGTCCTCTTTACTCCTAGATTACGTGCGTTAATTTTCTCTGTTATTTCCTCCCACTGTTTATGGCATCAGTTACAACGGGATTAAGTTTGATTTTTAAAATTGCTTTTCTTTTCCCATATTCATCAAGAAGTATACACTTCTCCTCCTCTGTCCAATTTGGCTTTCTTTTTTTTTTTGTTTTCCTTATCCATTTCTTTATTCATTTTATCCATTGTTTTCTATAAAGCTGCTACTGGGTTAACGTATACAGTAGCGTGTCCATGGCAACAGTAGAATTTTATAATGGCAAAACCTGGGTCGCTGTCGTGAAACACTTAACAGTTTTCGTTACCTAAGAGAACCGTTTAAGGGATTATATGCAACACCCTCAATTCATTCTCTTGGGTAAGGGGAAATCACGGCTTAAGTCTCATACTTAAGGGAATAACTTAAGGTGCTTTATGCAACCAGACATTGATATATAGAATGCATCCTTACATGTCTGATTTTGTAAAGTTGTGAAATGTAGATTTGTTTTACCTGAAGGTTTGGCCACAACCGTCAAATTCGTCTCTACAGTATGCTTCAGTCCTCCCTCAAACTCCACTGTACACACATACTTCCCTTCATCCCTAAGCTGCGCCTGAGAGAATAAGAGAGGAAATGACTGTCAACTTACACTCTTAAAAATAAAAGTTGTTTATTGGCATATATGGTTCCATGAAGAACCTTAAACATCCATGGAGCATTTTCATTGCACTAAAGGCTCTTTAGATTATACATTTTATAAATTCTTCACATTAAAAAAAAGGTTCTTATATGGCAGGGGTGCCCAACCTTGTTCCTAGAGATCTACCTACCTGCAAAGTTTAGCTCCAACCCTGATAAAACACTGAATCAGCTAATTAAGATCTTCAGGAGCAGTTGATAATAACAGACAGGTGTGTTGAGCAGAGCTGGAGCTGAACTCTGCAGGAAGATAGATCTCCAGGAACAGGGTTGGGCACCCCTGCAAAAAAAAAAAAAAAAGTTCAGTGTAAGGTATTCACATTTATCAACGTGACATCATATTTGATGTTGAGTTGTTCACTAGTAAATGTGACTTTTGATGAATTCTCGCCACTCCAGTGTAAGCCTTTGGTTTCCGTGTTCTTCAAGGTTGGGAAAGAGACTGTGGGGAGGTGGTCAGCCGTCCATTTCCCACCCACAACACGTTGAGATACACGCTGAGGAAGAGAACAGGGCAGCACTATTTTGCCTCCTTCAGAAACTTCAACAGCTGTGGTCTGAAGACCTGCTGGAGACCCAGACAAATGTCATTTATAGTATGAAATGTGAAATATCATAATATTTTTTTTTTTTAATTGTTTAATAACAATTACTGAGGGACACCAACCAACAACAGTCAATTTTAAACTGAACTTCAAGTCATCCTTGATCAGACATGTCCACTGGCCATCATCTTTTGAAGTAACAGACTTCAGGTGAATTACTTGTTTTTTATCATCTTTTTTATCATTAGAGGGACTCATCCACTGTACTTCAGTGTTTGGGTGTCCTGTAATGTCGCAGTGCAGCTCTGCACTGCTAGACTGCACCAGCACTGGGCCTGGTTTAGCAAAAACTGAGACAGAGAGAAATAAAAACAGGAGCAAAAGCATATAAGAAAAATACAATTATTCTAAAAATAAATACATTAAAAAAAAGACAACTGTTTGTTCTCGCCACTGCTGTCGTCTCTCACCTGACACAACATGCAAAGTGTATCGTTTCCCTGTCTGACTGCAGGAATAAACTCCAGCGTCTCCTGTCTCCAGTCTGGAAACCTTCAAAGTTCCTCCACTTAGACTTACTCTATTCCTAATATGGGAAGGACCTTTAAAAATAAAATCAATTATAGTGTGACTACTCACAATACTTCATATTCAAATCATTTTTGTATCAAAAGGTGAAGAAACTACCCCTCCGACTAGTTCCAGTTTTGCCATCAATTTTCATGATGAGAATGTTGTCCAATTTCCATTCTACATCACTGTTCTGAGATACTCCACAATCCATGGAAACCTCACCCCCGACTTGACCATACTTGACGAACTCATCACATTCCCCACACGATATGAACAGTGCTGACGGAGAGAAGTAAGAGGAGTTAAAGAAAGCAAAGCTATGCAGGCAGAGTAATTACAGACTGTTTATAATAAAAGGTACTTCAGAATATTACAATGCACTTTATGAGTTTATTTATGCTCACCAAGAAGGAGAAAAAAGAGGATCTTGCAAGTTTGCATTCTGTTCCTTTTTCTAAGAAATATACTGAATGAAAAAAAGTTTATTTTTAAATCAAAAGCCCGGCGTTATATTAATTTATTTATTTTTTCAATGAGAATCTGATTAGTTTTGTTTATGAAAAGAGGCCTATGCTTTTACAACTAAGAAAAACAAACAAACAGACAGACAGGAAAACAACATATGAGGCTATGAGCCACAAGTGCAACTGCTTTCGGCAATTTTGTTTCTTTTTTTATCCCTCAGTAAATGATAGTCCTAATTTCAACCGATTAAAATTCAATTTGAACCATTTGAGATAAATATCCAAGACACTATTAGGCTAAACAAGTTATCACCATTTGATGCCTCCAAATTGTACACAAACATTAGTAGACATAGGAAAAACAAAACAAGCTTAATAATGTTGTCTCTAATGTATAGTAATATACATAAATTTATTGTAGAGTGTTTGTGGTGCAAATGAGCATTTTTATTTTAATCTGCTGTTATTATTACAGATTATTATGACCAGCTGACAAATTTTTATAAATCCTGCAAAATCCTGTGGTTACATTATAATCTTGTAATCGTTTATGTCGTTTACTTTGTTTTTTTTTATATTACATTTATTATTAAAGTCAGTCCTTATCTGTGTATGTTCAAAAATCATTAAGTTAACGAAAAGATAAAACGAATATTTATATTAAAAAAAATACATAAAATCTAAAAACTTACAAATGAGCATCATGATCGTGTCCTCTTTTGGTTGATAAACTACACAATATCTGAATCTCACCAAGAAACTGAAGACAGATTTATCTTTACTTAGACCACATGCAGCAAAATTCTGTTGAATCTCTTTTAATGTTATTTTTCCCCCCTTTTCCCTTCTTTTTATTTAAACTCCTTCACGTATGCAAGTAATGTATTATATTTTATAGTTAAAAGCTCTGCTGTTTATACTCACATTTGAATGCTGTTTTATGTTCTGTTGAAAAGAAAAAAATTCTGCGCCTTTAGTCCAACTGGCAAACCAGCCTGTGTGAGATACCGGCCGATACGAAAACCTGAACCTGCACTAGAAACTGAAATGAAGTAAGAAAGCGGAAGATTTATTTTTTGGAGCGCAACAACCGATGTAGGGCAGAAAACGCCTCTCACATGCACTTCTCAGTGGGAAATCCTTGTTAGATTTGAGAATTAAGCTTATAAACAGGGTCACAATAACGTAATGTATCTGTTAAAAATTTAAATTGCTAGCATTTTACACCTAAAGCCTAAACAGCATGTGCACACTGATGCAATCTCAGTAGACAACAATGCAGATTCAGATAAGATACAAAGAGGTTTACTTACCATCAAAGCTTGACAACAGTAAGACATAAACGACGTTTTAACTTTCCATTGTTAACCAGATGTGCTTAATTGAATGTCATTCGTGACGTTTACTCACTTTTACATTCATACATAATTATATTTAATTAATTGCCTTTACATTTATCAATCTTTGCACTTTCAGTTTTGCCAGTAAACAACATGCATTCATATTAGGTTCTTCCTATAAAATGACTGTTACTGCTGACACTGCATGTGGCAGAAAATTCCTTCACACACCCATAATCACAATACACAGAGTCAGAAGAAGCAAAGAGACACATTTTTATTTTAAAGCAAAAAGAACAAAAGGAATTCTTTCCTCCCCCAAAAAAGGAGAACAAATCATAAGGAAGAAATTGAAACCGCACAATACCTTTTGCATTCATTTTTTAAATTTAAAATTCCAATATATAATATTTAGCTGTTTTTTTTTTTTTTTTTTTTAGTGATATTAACTTGTCATTAAACATTTTGCAGGAACATTCTGGAACACATGAAGGGAAGGAAGGTGGAGCTTAGCTCTAGAAGCAATGATGTCACAATAGCCACAAACCAATCGGGGGGAGGCACGAAGGAGACTAGAGTGTGTGGTAAGGCGTTGTACAACATATGGGCGTTTCGAGTAAGAACACTCTAATCCGCACATCTTACATCTCTTTTTTTTTTCCTTCCATCTTTATTATGTCCGATTTCTCTCGGTAGTGAATAAATTCGATGGAGAAGTGCTTTGACTTATTAAATGGCGCATCGGTTCAGAAGCAGGAGTTGGGCCTACTTTTTTTTTTCCAGTAGATCAGATAGAGAAGTGTGTGAGTGTGTGTGTGTGTGTCTGGGTGAAAGAGAAAAAGATACTATTCTAGTTCACTTTATTCCACCACTCTCCTGTAAAAGTACAGGTAGCCCAGGTCCTTAGGTGGTTTCTCAGAGGCACAAACTTTCTGATCGTTAAAGATTACCCACCTGAAAGAAACAAACACAGACAATATAATATTACTGAGAAGAAAATACTGAGATGATATTGTTGTACAAGAGCTGCATATGAATAATGATAGCGGGAGTAGAGTCAGCTGATGGAGAGAGAACTTCACTCACTGTTGGTCCTTCTTGATGTGGCAGACATAATGACCACACATTGTGCTCGATCCCATGTGACTGATGAACGCAAAAAGCTCATACTCTTCAGGACAAAAAATGAGAAAGGATTTGAATCATTAGAAGAGAGCATAATATTAAAAAAAATAATAATAATAATAAATTGATAAATGCCACACAAACACACTTACTTCCTGGTCCATCACGGACACGTGGTCCTGGAGGAGGTTCCCGACTGGCTTCACTTCCTCCCTCTGAGCGTCCACCCTCAGACACATCCATGGACTCCAGATCATCCAGATGAGAGAAGATCCAGTCCACCGCACGCTCTAGAATATTATTCTGCAAATACAGAAATTCACAAAAGAGGGCTTGAATCTCAAAAAAAAAAAAAAAAAAAAAAATCAACAAATGGTCTGTGAAAAAGTGCGTAACCTTCATAACAAACGGACTTTGAGAGGTTTTATTTTCTGTTCACTTTATTTGAGGTTTGTAATTTTTGTAACCTGTTACCAAAATATAAGACCCTAATGTGATTTTGTATTTTTTTCTTTCTTTCTTTCTTTCTTTCTTTCTTTAACATTAACTAGACAATCCAAGTTGTTATTTCTTGGGTGTCACAATTTAAAAGGAATTTTATATTTTTGGTAGTGACGTAAAAACAATGTGGTAATTAGGTTGCTTGCAAAATTGGGGAAAATTATGTTATGCTTTTGGTAATTTAATTAACCATGAGAAAGATTTTTACTGCAACAATTCATACAATATCAATATCATAAGATTACACAACTGTTCAAAAGTTTGGGGTGAGTAAGATTTTTTTTTTTTTGGTGAATGCAAAATGAATTATTTTATTCAGCATAGACATGTTAAATTGACCAAAAATGGTAGTAAAGACATTTATAATGTAACAAAATATTTTCATTTTAAGCAAATGCTTTTTTTCCTATTCACCAAAGAATCCTGAAAATAATGTAGGTGGTTCCACAATTTAGCTTTGAATCACATTAAAATTGTAATAATATTTTTATATTACTGTTTTTGACTGTATTTTTCCATCAAATAAATGCAGCTTTGGTAAGCATAAGAAAAAAAAAATAATAATTACTGACCCAAAACTTATGTGCGTAGTGTATTGTTAATTGTTCAGTAAAATACAGAAGTATCTTTTAAGTGAGACGAGTAATTGCAAGTTTTTTGTTAAGATAACTATTCAGACAACAGAAAAATATATATTCCACCATATCTAATAATTCTCAAAAAAACAAAAGGGACACCAAAGCATACCATATTTGAGTAAACATCTTACATACAAAGCAGCTATAAGTAGGTTTATCTATAAAACACTGTTGAAAAATCAGATCAATCAATATATTTTTGTATTTTATATCTGGTTAACGGGTTAGTTCACCCAAAAATGAAAATTATCCCATGATTTACTCACCATTAAGCAATCCTAGGTGCATATGACTTTCTTCTTTCAGACGAACACAATCTGAGATATATTATAAAATATCCCAGCTTTATAATGGTAGTGAATGGTGCTCCAAAAAAGCGCATCCATCCATCATAAAAGTGATCCATATGACTCCATGAGGTTAATAAAGGCCTTCTGAAGCGAAGCAATAGGTTTTTGTAAGAAAAATATCCATATTTAAATCTTTATAAGTAAGAAATTACTTCCAGCAGACGGCCTACGCAAATCAATTTACACCAAAAGAGTAACTTCTGACTTGACACTTGACGCGCTGACAAACATGGAGCTTACACGTCTAAGCTTATGATACTCCTACATCATACATCACTTTAGAAGTTACTCTTTTGGCCCAAGTCAATTTCTGTAGGCTGTCTGCCGGAAGCTAGTTATTTTACTTTATAAAGTTTAAATATGGATATTTTTCTTACAAAAACCCATCGCTTCGCTTCAGAAGGCCTTTATTAACCTTTGGATTACTTTTATGATGGATGGATGCACTTTTATGATGGATGGATGCACTTTTTTGGAATTTGCCATTCACATTAAGCTTGGAAGAGCAAGGATATTTTTTAATATACCTCCAATTGTGTTTGTCTGAAAGAAGATGGTCATATACACCTAGGATGGCTTGAGGATGAGTAAATCATGGGATAATTTTCATTTTTGGGGACACTATCCCTTTAAGAATAACAGGTGATGTCTCTCACCGTAGCTCTGAGAGCACGAGTGGCCTGGTCTCGACTGAAGCCCATAGAAACGATGGTTGCTAGGTGTTCCTCAGGTAGACTCTCCGTGGGTGTTGTGCCAGGAGCGGAACTAGAGCCAGGCAACACTAAAGGTGCAGAGAAATCTGCAGGAAGAAAAAAAAAAATAAAAAAAAAATAAAAATAAAAATCACACACAGAGAATTATTACTCTAAATCTGCACACTGATTTAAATTCTCTTCACAGCTGACACTCATTGATGAATGCATTTACCAGGGTCTTCCATGTGCCCCATCACCCAGTTCATAGCAGCGTCGATGCCAGTGTTGCCCGTGTAGTACACGGCCTTCCGGCAAGCCTCCAGAGGAAAACCCATCTCACACAGCTGAGACACTGTGGAGTCATCCAACACTGGAGCTGAGAGACAGACAGAGAGAGTGGTCTACACACATCTTTTGATAGAAGGAATATTTACACAGACTCAATGCTAATCAAAATTAAATTAAAAAGTTTAACCAATGCTTAAATCCAAGATAAATTCAATTGAACTGAAAACTGAATACTGAGTGAGGCTGTATTACATATGTATAAAGAGTGCACCATATAACAAAAGTGTTTATTTCAAACTAAAGCAAATGAATTTAATTAACAAAAGACAAAAAGAAGAAAGCAAAGGAAAAAGAATGAAAGACTCAAGTGAAGACAGATGCAGTCGGAAAGAGGAGAAAAGATAGACTGACACAGCAGTGGGGAGTAGAGAGAGTCGTCCTCCTCGTTGCCGTGGGAACCCAGGATACCTTTAACCTCCACATCGGGTGTCATGAGAGGAGGCGGAGCCACCTCTGGCAGAAGCTCCTCCCCTGGCTGCTGTCCCATGGCAAGAAGTGCGCTCAGATCCAGCGTGTCAGGAACGTCAATGCTCACGTCTAATAAAAGGATCACATGATCATATTAGTCTTGAAACTATGGCTGTCAATCAATTAACTGAATTATTTAAATTTATATATTTTTTTGTACAGAATGAACTGTTATAGTATCAGACATGGCCAAAAAATATATTTATAATTCACCTAGTTTTTTAGGAACCCAATCCAAGCCAAAGGTAAATTTCTTGATTTGGATAACAAGATGGTCAGGAAACGAAGCAAAGCGAGTGGTCCTAAGAGACAAAGATGCATAAAAACACAGAAGAAACCCAAAGGCTGACTGAAATGAAAAATAAGTATTATTAATTACTTTGTGGCAGTGGTTTTGGCCTGAACTGCAGAGCTCCAGAAATCTGTGAGTGTTTCTGGTTCACTGAGAGCAGCCAAACAGGCAGCAAATGGGATTTGAGCACGTGTCACAGCGGGGGGAGGGGCTCCAGTTGACTCCGCCTCCTCACGACGACGCTCAGCTTCTTGTAGCTCCTCTGATAAACAGGAAGAGAAGATGATAAATGAGAGGAAGGATAAAACAGAATGGATACACAGAAGCATACTATTATTATTTTATCCAGTCTTTCCAGCAAGTTCTCAATGTAAACTACATTCCAGTGAGTGTCTAACCCATATTAGTTGCCTGATCCATGGGAACGGGCAGCTGGACAATGTAGTCCACTCGTTGGGTATACTTGGCTTTTTGTGACTGCTGGCATACGATCTTCTCTTCCACCAGGAAGCGGAAAGCTTCTGATGGATTCATGCCAGACCGACAGTTCCTCTGGCCAACATAAAGAAAAGCTGAAATGAGTGAATGTACAAGTAGAGAAAAACAAGAATAGCAAGAGAAAGTCATCAACATTACCTCCACCATATTTATAAAGTGAAGAAGAAACTCCTGTGCATCCTGCTGCCGATTGGTCGAGAACTCAGGGTGGCCTCGTCCAACCAGAGCTTTGAACATGCGAGGTGCTATGCCAACCTGGTCACCCTGTACAAACAAAATATTTAGGAATGGCTTTATCTCAACAACTGAACATAAACAGAATAAATTTCTGTCTTGCATAAATTGTCACATTTCATTAGAATGAATTTATTAATGTTTTACAAATGAATCTGCTCATGTTTCCTGAATGAGACCCAGTGAATTAGAATCGTTAAGAGTTGGGTGGGTGTGTGAATGTACCCTGGGTTCGGTGGAGGTACTGGGGTCATCTCCAGGGTCCGGGGCCGGCTTAGAGTACTCTCCTGACAGAAGGCCATAGCCCAGCTTTGCTCTGATATTAAAGAGTGAAAAGGAAGGGAAAAAGAGGGAAAAACATTTTTGCTTACAACAAACCGCTATAGTGTTTATGCATTTTGAAAGAAGAAAAAAAAAAAAAAAAAGAAAAATCGAAGCAGTCGTTCATGTTTTTTTCCCTGCTTTCTTTCAGGTAGCAGACAGAATTGATGTATAGTGACCTCTGCTGGAAGTATGGTATTAAAGGGTTAGTTCACCCAAAAATAAAAATGGTCATTTACTCACCCTCAAGTTGTTCCAAACCTGTATGAATTTCTTTCTTCTGTACAAAAGAAGACATTTTGAAGAATGTCGATAACCAAAAGTTTGATGGACCCCATTGACTTCTATAAAATGGGGAAAAAAATACCATGGAAATCAATGGGGTCCATCAACTGTTTGGCTATCGACATTCTTCAAAATATCTTCTTTTGTGTTCAACAGAACAAAGAAATTCATACAGGTTTTAAACAAATAGAGGGCGAGTAAATGACAATTTTTATTTTTGGGTGAACTATCCCTTTAATGAAGCCCGTACAGTATCATCATTAATAATGATGACAGAAACTGTTATCATTAATTCAATCTCATGTTGTTCTAAACCTGTACAACTCTTTCTGTTGTGGAATATGACATGAGATATTAGGCTGAATGTTCATGTGGCTCTTTTCAATATGGTGAAATTGGAAGGATGCTGTTTATCTCTAAATATGATAAAAAAGCAAAATAAAAGTGGAGCATAAAAAAGTGCACTATATTCCAGATTTTCTGAAGTCATGCAAGGGCTTTGTGCGAGGAACATAACAAAATTTCCATTTGTGTATTTTTGAACATTGGGGATCAAGATGTGTTTGACTGAAATGATTAATGATTAGAAATTCCATGTGTTTTATAACCAAATATGGCCTGCCAAGTTTAAATATGTGAAAGTGTGAATGAGATATGAAAGCTACTGAAAAGAGCAAGATTTTGGGAGTGAACCATCCTTAAACACCCATATTTTAAAGTACATGTGCATTTGAGAGTTTGTGGGTCAGATACTCACACTTGAGTCTTAAAGTCCTGGGTAGGGTCACTGGGCGCCTCAGCAAAGACCTTGTCAATGTTAGAAACGTATCTGAATATCAAAGAGAGTGAGAGAAACAAAAGACACATTTAGAGACTTTATTTTATTTCAGCAACTGTTAACTGGTGAACATAAAAATTATATAAAACATCCATGTCTAATACACATAAACTACCATTTAAAACTTTGGGGTCTGTAAGGTTTTTTTTTTAATGTTTTTAAAATAAGTCTCTTATGCTAACCAAGGCTGCATTTATTTAATCAAAAAATACAATTAAAAACTGTAATACTGTGAATTATTATAATGATTTAAAATAACAGTTTTCCATTTTAATACATTTTAAATTGTAACATATTCCTGTGATGGTAAAGTTACATTTTCAGAAGTCATTATTCCAGTCTTCAGTGTCACATGATCCTTCAGAAATCATTCTAATATGTTGATTTGGTGCTCAAGAAACATTTCTGATTATCAATGTTGGAAACAGTTTGGCTTAATATCTTTGAAACATTTTTTCAGGATTCTTTGATGAATAAAACATTCAAAAGAACAGCATTTATTTAAATAGAAATTGTGTGTACAAATTTCTTTACTGTCACTTTAGACAAATTTAACATGTCCTTGCTGAATCAAAGTATTAATATTATTCTTTTCTTTTTTTTAATCTTACTGACCCCAATCTTTTGAATGGTAGTGTATTTGACAAACATGGCAAAGACACTAAAATCACACAAACACTCTGGGAGAAACTAACTTGGTCTGGAAGTCTGGGATGGTGAAGAGCACTTGCATGACAGAGTTGAGGTAGCAGCTGTTTCCCAGGTTCTTCATACCGGTGAGCCCCGGGCCCCACAGGGGCCTCAGAGTGGTGCCCGACTCCTGAATCACCTCCCACTCTCCCACACGCTGGTTCACTGCGATCTCCAGCTCAGTCATGGTTCTTTCCGTCTAACATAGAGGGAGGGACACACTTAACAGAACCCTTTCTGAACAGCTTTTTAAGCAATTTAAGAATGAAAGCCCATCTTGCAGATATTTTTAGAATGACTGTACCTTTTCCATAGTCATCATATCAATGCCAAAGTGAGAAAGGTGCTCTGGAAGCTTAGAATCTAATACCATATCATCTTCATCATATGAATAGACATCTGCAAAGACGGACATCACACAATGTTGTCAAATATACACAATCATTCAAAAGTTTGGGGTCAGTAAAAAAAAAAAAAAAAAAAATTGACAACTTATTCATCAAGTACACTGAAAATTGTTCGTGTTTTTTTTTTTTTTTTTTTTTTTACTTTATATTCATCAAAGAATCCTGGAAAACTATTACTGTTTTCACAAAAATATTAAGCAGTGCAAGTGTTTTCAACATTGATGATAAAAATAACTGCTTCTTAAGCACCAAATCAGCCTATTAGATTAATTTCTGAAGGACCATGTGACACTGAAGACTGGAGTAATGATGCTGAAAATTCAGCTTTGCCATTACAGAAATAAATAAATAAATTACACTTTAAAATATATTGAAAGAGAAAGCAGTTATTTTGAAATGTAATGATATTTCACAATATTACAGTTTTACTGTATTTTTAATCAAATTAATGCAGCCTTGGTGAGCAGACGAGACTTCTTTCAAAACATTTAAAAAAAAACAACAACTTTTGAACGGTAGTGTATCCTTACAGGGATAGATCACCCTGAAATGGAATATATGCTTGGAATATACGGCACGTGTCCCATGGGATCATTCAGTGATACTTTTACATCTTTTTATAAAAAGCTTGATGCTGGTCGCTATTCACTGCCATTATATGGATGAGTGAGTGCGGGGCATTTTTAAAAACAATTTCCTTTTGTGGTCCATAAAAGAAAGAATGGTATACGGCATTAGAACAACACCAGGGTGAGCAAATTGACTTAAATTATTTTCATTTTAGGATGAACTATCCCTTTAACATTACTGGCTTGAAATATTCAATGTCAACAGGATTTAACTATATTCCAATAGATTTTATGTGACAATCTCACCTGCTCCATCAGGTGTTATTGTGCCAAGTTTGACAGCCAATGGGTATCCAGTCTGCTGGTAGTGCAAGAGGGCGTGGTTATTTCCTCCTGATCCATCAAAATATCTCCGCCCACACAAAACTTTCCCATCTGTCAGATTCATCCAGATGTTCTCCTGGAGGTCACAGACCTCACACTTCCAACCACTGAAAGAAAGATGGGAGTATCCAAATGCAAACAATCACTAACTGTAACTTTCTCATATTCTCAGAGCTTAGCCGTACATATCAAATGTGTCAACAACATTCGCACATGTGTATACCTCGGAGGGATTTTGACCCCATTGTCGAGTTGTTTAAGTTCAGCTGCGTGTTTTGATTCCTGTCGCACTTCACCATCCCACTGTTGCACCTGCAGAGCGTGTGACACAGAGTCTGCTGCCTGCAGCCCCGCCATCGACAGAGACACCTGCAAGCGAGAATGACACCAACAGAGCGAATGACAGTCTGCTCCGTTAGAAAATTCAGCTTACACTTAGATAATTATCACTACATAGCTTTATATCTGGTACATAAATCAAAAGACGTTACAGTCTATAAACAAACTATTACAGCTTAAAGGGATAGCTCACCCAAAAATGAAAATTCTGTCATCATTTACCCCCCCTCAGGTTGTTCCAAACCTGTATAAATTTATTTGTTCTGTTGAACAAAAAGGACGATATTTTGAAGAATGTGAGAAACTGAACATTTCTGGGGCACCACTGACTTCCATAGTATTTTTTTTCCTACTATGGAAGTCAATGGTGCCCCAAAGCAGCCTGGTTTCACACTTTCTTCAAAATATCTTCCTTTATGTTCAGTAGAACAAAGAAATTTATACAGGTTTGGAACAACTTCAGGGTGAGTAAATGATGACAGAATTTTCATTTTTTGGTGAACTATCCCTTTAATAAGAAAGTTAACAACATGCCATCCACAAGTCTATTATTATTATTACATAGTGAAAAATAATATTATTAATTTCAATATAATAAAATGAATTCACCCGCTCCCGAACAACATCTGGCATGGAGGCTAGATCCTCCGATGTCACTTCCTGTCGGTCTGGGAACAGAACCACCTTGACTTCTTCCTCATATTGCTCCTGATCAACATCAAACCCTCCCTCAATTCCTACGAGAAACACACGCAAACTTTACAGCCTTTTATGTTTCATAAAATAAGCTTACTAACAATAAAAACTAGTATGTACTAAAATATGACACAAAGACTGAGGGCAAAAGAAAGCAGGTGCTTACCAATGGCCAGTCTTGTGGGCTTCTTTTTTGGAGGGTCACCTGATCCAGAACTGGTCTCATCCTCCTTCTGATAGACAGACAAGGTTAGTCTATATTTGCCAGAAGAACAGCACTTGAAATGAGACACTGCTAAACTTGGTTGTGCAATTCGTTTTTGCTTAGTACAAAAGCATAATATGACATGAAGGGTCGCAAATCAACTAAAGTGAATTAAAGTATAAGTGTGTTTTTCATTGTTAAAATATTTTCTCCCATACCATATTAATATACAGAGACATAAGCCATGTGTATGTTGATTTTCCAGAAAAGTCTGTGCCACTATACAGTGCCCACCCAATTTTACATCAGCCTTAGTTACAGTATTTTTTCCATTAATTTTTTCCCATAGGGATTTTTTTTAATTTAAGAGTTATAAGCCATGAACCAAACCAACCAGCTATGAGGTGAACCACATCGTTGCAAATTTTGATATGAAGCAAAAAAAGTACAAAAGGTACAAGACTGTGTAGTATGTACTTAAAGTTTCAATGAAACGGAAGTAGCGACAGACCTTTTCTTACGAGTGTAATAGTTACAGAACATCGAAATAGAAAGTACTGGTTCATGCACCGGTTATTAAGTGGATATTTAGATGTGGGCGTTGCATTCAAAAGTGGAGGCGGATAAACATGAACTTGCAGAAAAGTCTGTCATTTACACAGAAAGGTCCTGTTATGTCATTTTGATTAAATATTATGAGGTCAAAGCATTTAAAAAAAAAAAATGTAACAGGCATGAATTGTTCTCAATAAGATCTATAACACGCACTTAGAAAATAGACAGGATGATTTTTCATTTCATGCCAACCTTAATGGCTTTAATAAACTACAATCTCATTGTGCAAATGACAAAATAAAAACAACGGATAAATATAAAAATACTGGCTTAAAGATGTTGATTATATACATAGAAGCAATATATTTTAAATTTATAGCAAAATATGCATACAAATATTTAATTAGTTTGAGAGTGTAGGGAAGATTGATTGTTACAACATTTGCAGTGCTTTATGGAAGTGGGGGATCAGTAAGAGCTGTTTCTGCATGATTTGCTTGTCGCGATTCTGATTGGTGGAGGTTTCTTTGGACATTCATGGGTAATGTAGTTTTTCAACAGGAATTCCACTGTTTAACAAATTAGTTGAAAATCTAGGCTGATGGCTTTAGCAAATGGCTTCAATATATCATTGATTAACAACCTCGTAGCTCAGAACAAGTCTGGCTTTATTGGTTATTACGTTATAATTAAAAATCAATTCGCCTATGGAGAAAATTCATAGAATTTTACTTTCCAACCCAACTATTGAACAAAATCATTGCTTAGTTTGTCCCACCCACCCTGAAACAGCAACACTGGTTAAACCAATGGCGTGAGTCTGGGGGGCGGGACTCTGTTTGTCTGGCCAATGAAAGAAAGGAGGAGTGTTTAGGAAACCTGTTTGACGTCAATCTTTTTTTTTTTTCTTTTTTTTTTTAAATTTGTGAGGTTTTTGTTTTAAAGTAGACTTTAAAGTAGCTTTAAAGATTTATGAACATTTACTCAAAACATACAAGATTATTATTCATAAATGCACAGAATGATGAGTCATGTGCTTACCTGTGTTTTCCGGGTCCTGGTGATGTGCAGGTAAGCTCTCTGGCCGGTTTTGGCGTGGTGTCGGTCTACGTACTTGCTTCCAAAGCCGAGAAAGCTGTTCATACAGACATACAAGCCTCCCTCACTCTCCTGAAACAATTGGAAAGAACTGCTATAACAAAATACTGTTGGTCAGCACCACGCGCTCAATGAGGCTGGCTCACCCGCACACCACAAAATAACATTCACGCGTATGATACACAGGCTCCCCAAATAAGAAACTTTGCAGCTACTAGCTCAAGTTAGCGTTATAACTAGCTCACAGCTAGCTAAAGTGATATCAGCGGATAAATTAAAGTTGCAGAAAATGAATGGTTTAGTCGAGATGTAACCAAAGAGTGCAGAGTAAACAGTGCAATGATGACTCGCATGACATAAAGGAAAATAGTGCAAACTTGTGCACTAAATAAGCGCTAGTTAGCAAACATTCCAGTATCTCTCAGCTCGTAAGAAAATAAAAGCAAAACAGCAACCTTATGCAAACAAACAAAAAAAAAAATCCCGAAAGTGCGCGATGACTGTGCAGTCTACAGAACTTACCGGGCTGGCAAATGAGAAGGCGCACTCGTCTTTGTGAACACGATCTCCGGGCCTCGGAACCCGAATAGTAGACAGAACCGACATCAATATCTCGCTAACCTCCGTCATCTCTGACTAAACACTATTTGCCTTCTTGCCTACACACACGCTTGCCCGCCTGGGTTTTTTGGCCCCCGCTCCTGAAATACAGTCCGCTTCAAGTCTCTGACAGCCCCCTTCTTTCTCTCTGTTTCCCCTCAATGAAAAGCTGCTGCTGATGATCCAATGTGTTTCATTCGAGGCCAGGGGCGCTGCACACACTCGCACTGCACACATTACAGCCGCAAATGTTTGACCGTGAAGTCTCTAAAATGTGCGCACTATATTTTTTACATTTCAATTTTTGACATAAAAATGCAAATATGCACACTTGTGTGACGTCTTTCATGCAAGAGTTTAATGATTGTTTAATGTACCATAGCAATCTTGGCGTCACAAATACTTTCTTTAGGACATCATCACTGAGGAGAAATTATATACTATATTGTGAATTCTCGTGTATTTTATGTATTACGGTAATATGGAAGCCATGACAGTTGACAAAATGAGAAAGCGGAAAATTTTATCTCATGTAAATAAATATACTGCCCTCATGCGGCTGGGAGTGTAAGTACAGCCACGCAAAGATTGTGCATCAGATTATAACTAAAAAGTAGGCTATGCGATGAATCAACCAACTATCGTTCCTTTTATTATCGTCATAGCTTATTTGTGGTGTAGACTTGACAATTCTCATAGAATTAAAGCGATTAATAAAACTATAACTATCGTTGTCGTCCTTGGTGTGAACGGGCCTTAACCCTAGCTCTAAAAGTCATTTTGCAGAATTAAGAAAAAAAATTAATGAAATTATTAATTCATTAAAATTAATTAGAAATTACTCGGACTCCCTGATCCAAGTGGAAATATTGGTTTAATTCAGCCTTATATGTTTGAACAAATTTATTCAGAGGAAGAGCGAATTATACAAGCAGACCTCAAACAAAAGCAAGAGCATGCTCAGTTGATACTGTAATAATATCTTATTGATGAAACAGATTTGGGAGTCGCTCCAGTGCATATTTGTGTTTGCGCTCTAGAGAACGTCAAATGTTACAACGTGTTTTTGCAGCGGTGAGCAATGTAGCCAATCGCAGACATGTTTGTTGATCTCTTGAACGCAGTGGCCAATCAGAGGTGTTTAATCTTCTCACCGGTAAAAACACCGGAGTTTTTGTTCGATTCTGCAACGTTCGCGAATTCTCTTATTAACAAAGTCTCGGCACGATTTAAATAAGAGATTCATTGTGCAGTGTAGACAACTTTATTGATTATAATGAAACTTTGTGAGATTTAAGAGCTTTTTAGTGATTGTAAAGGGAGCAGTCTTTAGCTATAATCCATTCAGAATTTGAATAAAAGTCGACACAGTGGTAATTCATATGATTAGCATTTGGCTTGACTACCAAACCCTAATAATGTGTTGCTAATGTTACACAAACCATGTTCGGCTTCTCAGACAGCTGCGTAACTGCGTTAAAAACGATAGGAAAACCCGGGGAGGGGCACGTTGATGGGATTGGTTACAATATATATTTGACGGTAGGAATCAGGGGCGGTTTTTCAGACTGTCTTTGGCACGCAGCAATTTTATGGGGAAAATACTCAGCAATGGTACAGACTGATGAATTTGCGCATAGTTTGTCTTAAAGCATATTAAAAACACCACAAAGGCATAGAAACAACATTTAAAACTTGATTTTCACCACAGGGGTTTTTAAATACACACTTCCATTGACTTTATGTTTTAGGTAATATATTAACCCTAACCTTACCACTTATATCTTTTTTTAAGTAACTACGTAATAAAAGACAGTATTTAAGTAAATATGTAATAAACACAAAATAATAATGCACCAATAATTACTAGATTTTTATAAGCAAACGTGTCCTCAAACAGACACAGTAGTTTCCTCTCTCGTGCTGTACCTATATTTCTTGCTGCCAGGCACGTATTCCCCTCATTCCTCTGTGGGACCTCCTCCCTCCCTTCATTCGCACTAGAGTGCTGCATTATGGCGCTACACTCAAACACAGTCCCTGTATACGTGGCGTCCCTCTTCATTCTCAACTATGTGTTTATAACGGCAGGCAGTGGACTTTCTTCAGAGAGTTCATCCAAACTTTTAGCCCCTTACGATGAGCTCTATTACCGCGGGGTTCGGGCGTATTTTAAGGAGGATTGGGAGCGCGCGGCGGAGTTCCTAGAGAAATCCATTTCCACACGAGACATGCTCCTGCGGACCAGACGAAAATGTCACGACGAGTGTTTAACAGCAGGAGATGACAAAGTCTCTAAACTAGGTAACTGTTAACTTTTTGTACTGATGCACAAAGTGTGTTTTGCGTTTCTCCATCACAGTGTGTGAGTGTTTCAATGATGTGGAGTAACTCATTCAATTGCTGTGCTTAAAACTCAGTCCAAACTAATGCAACAATACAAAACATGCTCTGCAAACTGGAGACTGCCGTTTTCCATGACTTGTCCTGTGTGTAGACACAGCGGATGCTACTTTCTGGGACCTGGGGATACTAGACTGGATCCAGGCGCAGGCCGAGTGTGTGAAGTTCTGTATGGGTCGAAGTGTTTCTCCTGCTGCTTTGCTCCCAGTATCTTCAGACATTGAGTATGAATTTGGAACACGCAACCCTTACAACTACATGCAAGTCACCTACTACAGGGTAAAATCAGTAATCATATGTTTATACGTGAAATCAGGCAAATAATAATTAGATACGTTTATCACAACACACCTGGAAAGGTCTGAGTAAGCCTGACCTGGTTTGTTTTGTAAGTTCTCTCTTCCCCCTCTATACAGTTGGATAAAATGGACAAAGCAGCTTCAGCTGCTCATACGTTCTTTGTGGCCAATCCGAGTCACCTGGAGATGAGGAACAACATTGAGAAGTACAGGAGGATGATAGGAGTGAAAGACGAATCCTTCCAGGACAGAGAGAGAGAGCAGGAGCAACACTGGGTGAGTTCAACAAAAGAGAAAAGGTTAGTTCACCCAAAAATGAAAATTCTGTCATTAATTACTCACCCTCATGTCGTTCCACACCCACAAGATCTTTGGTGATCTTCAGAACACAAATTAAGATATTTTTGATGAAATCAGAGAAGTATATGACTCCTCCATAGACAGTAATTTAACCACCACTTTCAAGGTCCAGAAAGGTACTAAAGACATTGTTAGAACAGTTGATGTGACTGCAGTGGTTCAACCTTAATGTTATGAAGCGACAAGAATACATTTTGTGCGCAAAAACAAAACAAAAATAACAACTTTATTCAACAATATCTTCTCTTCTGTGTCATTCTCATGCATTGTTTACGTTCAGCGCTTCCAGGTTCTACGTCAGAACGCCGACTCATTATTGTCCGGCTCCTGCGTCAGCATCACTGAGCCAGCGTATGAGATATTATTGAATAAAGTTTGTTTTTGCGCACAAAAAGTATTCTCGTTGCTTCATAAAATTAAGGTTGAACCACTGCAGTCACGTCGACTGTTTTAGCGATGTCTTTAGTACCTTTCTGGACCTTGAAAGTGGTGGTTAAATTGCTGTCTATATACCTCCTCAGATTTCATCAAAAATATCTTAATTTGTGTTCTGAAGATGAACGAAGGTCTTACGGGTGTGGAACGACATGAGGGTGATGAATTAATGACAGAAATTTTCATTTTTGGGGTAAACTAACCCTTTAAATACAACTAAAACAAAACTAAAAAAAAAATATTTTCGTTAATTTAAATAAAGCTAAAATAAAATAAAAAATAAATATTAGATTAAAAAAACCTTTAAATTTAAGAAACTTAAAAATTACAAATGTTGCATTTGACACTAACTTAAATAAGTTTAATTATTAAAATGACCAAAACTGAAATAAAAATAGCTTAATTTTTTAAATTAACAAATAAAAATGACAAAAGCACAATTAAACTTAAAATAAAATTAAAATGAGAACTGAAAATATATTTTAAAAAAACTAATTCAAAATACTATAATAGTTTATAAAGTATATAATAATTTGAATAATTTGTATGTGTAATACTTTTGTATTAATGTATGTAATGTGTAACTTTCAGTTATGTATGAAAGTCTTAAGAATTGTTGTCTTAAGTAACTTAAAATTTGTATAGATTAAGCTTAGCAGTGGAAGTGAAGCTTAATAGAATTAGAATGAAGAAAGAGGTAGGTAAAATAAGCTAGGGCTTCAGCCTACCCCTTTTTTCTGGGAAATATGTAACATTATGTATGTTGATTATGGAAAACTGTGTGTGAGGACCTAACAAAATCTTGATGATGATGAACAATACTAAAATAAATGCTGCAAATGTCACCACCAAATAAATAGATTTTGTAAATTGAATTGCATGAATCGTTCAGTGTGCTTACTGACGTCTGAGCAGTTCTCAAGACTGTAAGTAGTGTTGTGTGTCATGATAGTTATTTTGTTTTTCTATTGTGTTGTGCAGTCTGTTATTTTGACAGTTTCTTCCCACATTGACCGAGCAGTCTTTTGTCTTTTGTCTTAGAGCTGAATATGTGGATAACGTCTGTCAATTACATACTTATTCTGCACCTCACTGTCCTCACTCGTCTCTTTTTCTCTTTCCTAACCACTATTATAAAAAATAAAATTATAAAAAGTTATGAAATTAACCACATTAGCTGTCCTGTATACCCATTTCTCTATCATTTTCTCATCTTTTTTCACATTGTTTATCATTTTTTAGGAGATGTATGATGCAGCCGTTCTGGCTGAGAGCTCGTCTGATTGGGTGAAGGTGGTGAAGAAGTGGAAGGAGTGTGTGAATGAGACGCTTAAGCAGACAGAAGAATGCAGAGCTCAGTGTGAGATGGCGCCACGGGTCCTTCCGGAGGAGCCAGACAATGCACATGGTGTTTACGAGAGAGCTGCAGGTGAAAAAGAATGTTCATTGACAAAGTCTATCAAGTTATTGCAGCCACTATTAGAAGTTTAACACGTGAATATTTCAAGAAATAGTAAAACTGGTAATATTTTGTTTATTATAAAACAGTTGAGTAAACTCAGTCCTTCTCTGTCTCTTCAGACCTCTCTCTCTCCTTGCTGTCATGCAAACAGACATGCGTGACCTTAGTGTCAACACGACCTGGAAGGGTTTCTGCTCTGGAGGACTTTCTGCCCTTACAGCTCGAGCATCTACATATTGCACAATTCAAAGGTTAGATGTCATTAATAGGTCAGATGTTATTAATACGCAAGCACTGATGTTTCCTCCCCATGTTTCCTCACAAATTACAGTGTTTTTGTTATTTAAATTATATTAAAAATGATCCATTATTATGTTTTTTTTCTTTGTTATTCACTGTTTATTTTTGGAGATAAACAGTGTTTTGTTTTATTTATTTTTCAAAAATGTAATAGAGTGCAACAGTCGGGTTCCAGAAGAAGAAAAATCTTTTTTTTTTTCTTTCTTTTTTTTTTTTATGAAACTGTTTACAGACAGCCTTACTGTGAGCTACGATGTTGTTAATTGGTAGTATTTGCTTCTGTTGAAGCTGTTAGCCTGCATTATTTCAACTTAGTTTTAAAATAATCGTGTTGAACAGCAGAATTCCTTGTGAAAAACTACATTACCTATGATGCTGTACAGAAAATTCTACCAATCGGTGTCGAAACAAGAAAAACACACCAAAAGATCTCGTTAGCGCCGCCCCACTCCCATGAAGCACCACAAATGACGTAATCGAGTCGGTCTCCTTACGCTCTCAAAATACTTAAATATTTGCTATATAAAATCAACATTTTAAACGAGTAGTTTTATATTTCTCTATTATTTTTAATTCTGTTCATTCTATAATTTTAAATGCTGTTCACCGTGCTCTGTGGGATTGTATTTCTTTCCCTCAATACTTTTTGCTTCAAATCAAAGTTTGTAATGTTGTGATTCACCTTGTAGCTGGTTGGCTTGGTTCATAGCTTAAAAAAAACTTTAACTAAGACTTTTTTTAAATCCCTATGGGAGAAATGAATGGAAAAAATACTTCCGGAACCAACGCCGCTGAAAAAGTGGGCAGGCACTGTTGCTCTCTATTATATAAGAATGTAAATATGAATGTAAGGGCACCAATGTAATACAGTTGTGGTCAGAATTATTGGCACCCTTGATAAATATGATCTAAGATGACTGTAAAAATAAATCTGCATTGTTTATCCTTTTGATCTTTAATTCATAAAATTAGCAAAAATCTAACCTTTCATTGAAGGAAAAGAACTGAAAGTGGGGTAAAATCACATTATGAAATAAATGTTTTTCTCCAAAACACGTTGGCCACAATTATTGGCACCCTTTTATTCAATACTTTTTGCAACCTCCTTTTGCCAAGATAACAGCTCTGAGTCTTCATCTATAATGCCTGATGAGTTTGGAGAACACCTGACAAGAGATCAGAGACCATTCCTTCATACAGGATCTCTACAGATCCTTCAGATTCCCAGCTCCATGTTGGTGCTTCTTCTCTTCAGTTCACTCCACTCATTTTCTTTAGGGTTCAGGTCAGGGGACTGGGATGGCCATGGTGGAAGCTTCATTTTGTGCTCAGTAATACATTTTTGTGTTGGTTTTGATGTTTGTTTTGGATCATTTGGATTTCTAGCAGAAGCGGTCAGGTTTTGATTTTTTTTATCTGTTGGTATTTCCTAGAATCCATGATACCATGTATCTGAACAAGATGTCCAGGACCTCCAGCAGAAAAATAGGCCCACGGCATTAAAGATCCAGCAGTATATTTAACCGTGGGCATGGGGTACTTTTTATCCATGTGTGCACCAAACCCATCTGGTGGGTTTGCTGCCAAAAAGCTCTTTTTTTAGTTTCATCTGACCATAGAAGCCGGTCCCATTTGAAGTTCCAGTCTTGTCTGACAAGTGAATATGCTGGAGATTGTGTCTGGATGAGAGCAGAGGGTTTTTCTTGAAACCCTCCCGAACAACTTGTGGGGATGTAGGTGCTGTTTGATAATTTTTTTTAGGCTTTCTGAGACTCAAGACTCAACTAATCTCTGCAATTCTCCAGCTGTGATCCTTGGAGAGTCTTTGGCCACTCAAACTTTCCTCTTCACCACCCGTTAGGACGATTTAAACACACGTCCTCTTCCAGGCAGATTAATAACATCTTTAGTTGACTGGAACTTCTTAATTATTGCCCTGATGGTGGAAATGGGGATTTTCAATGCTTTAGCTATTTTCTTACAGCCACTTTCTATTTTGTGAAGCTCAACAATCTTTTGCTGCACATCAGAACTATATTCTTTGGTTTTACTCATTGTGGTGAATGATTAAGGGAATTTGGCCTTTGTGTTTCCTCATGTTTATACTATGGAACAGGAAGTCATGGCTGGACAATTTCATGTTCATGATCACCCTGGTGTTCTAAAAAATGTAAATATGAATGGGAATACACTTCAGAAATATCTTACTCATAAAAAATTCTAGGGGTGCCAATAATTGTGGCCAACGTGTTTTGGAGAAAAACATTTATTTCATAATGTGATTTTTTTTTTTTTTTTTTTTTTTTTTTTTTTTTCCCCACTTTCAATTCTTTTCCTTCAATGAAAGGTTAGATTTTTGCTAATTTTATGAATTAAAGATCAAAAGGATAAACAATGCAGATTTATTTTTATAGTCATCTTTGATCATATTTACCAAGGGTGCCAATAATTCTGACCACAACTGTACATTAACACAGTGGTTCCCTCATGATATGTCAGACGACTCAAATTTGCAATACTTAAAATATAAACATTTATTAATTTTAATTTAATTTATTTATTGTCTTTTTGTTATTTCTAATTTCTGATCTGTATACAATTTTAATACCAGCGTCAATGACTCTAACACACAGGCATAGCCTACATTTTTTTTTTTTTATGTTGCAATGTGGATGTGAATAGCAGTGTTATTTTAGTATTATTCATATACTGTTATAGTATTTAATAATATTTTGAATTAGCCTTTATTTTTATATTCTAGTTTTAAGTTTTCAGTAATTTTATGTGCTTTTAGCATTTTATATTAGTTTTTTTTATATTAATATTTAGTTTAATTTACTTATTTCAGTTTTAGTAATTTTTGTACTTCTAACTTATTTTATTTTGATTATTTATAAGTCAACATTTCTTATTTTTGTAAAAGTTTTTCATCTAATATTTATCTTTTATTTCAGCTTTATTTCAATTAGCAAAAACTATTTTTAAGAGTTTAATAATAAAAACACTGGTGAATTGGTGGTGTAAAACCTCCAATCACTGTTAGAGTACCTCAGTTAAAAAAAAAAAAAAAAAAAAAAATCTAAATACTATTCTGTTTGTTGGTGCTTGACCTGAAAAGTGTGAGAACCATCATTAACCAAACACTGTTGTTACCACTCTTTGGCGTTCTGCAGCTGGTGACCTGAAGGGGGCGGTAGAGACCCTGCGCTCCTTGCTGCTCTTTTACCCCACAGATTCAGACTCCCTTAATAACATGGAGCTCTACTCTCAGACTCTAGAGGGCGACACAGAGGCTCAGGAAACAGGCCCCATGCCGGTATGATGAATGGACTGGTGGAGTAACTATGATGCATGGGAGATGGGGTAGAAAGAATAATGTTTGCATTTATAGATGGGTGTGTCTGTTTGATGGATGGATAAATGGATGAGTCAATAAAAAAAAATCAATACAGACTTTAAAATGGCCATTTTATCTTTTTTTTTCTCAAAGGAAATTGCCAAGTATGTCAGGAGAGCTTTGCAAGAGAAGAGACTGCTGTACTTTGGGATGGCAAACTTGGATTTTAAATTCAGTGACCCGGTATATGCCTCATTGCTGTTGCTGGAGTTTTTTTGTCTTTCACCTCTCACCTTTTGTTCTACTTTCTGAAGCTAGCCAAAAAAGGCCTTAGTCTCACTCTCTGTCCCCATCAGGATCTGTGGACACCCGAGGACGTTGTGCCTGAATCTCTGCGAGAAACCTGGAGGTGAGACAGGGAAATAGAAAAATAACAAAAAAGGAATTGGTGAGATGAATTTCCTGGCAGCTTCAAACTTTTCATCTTCTCAGAGCAGAGAAAGAGCAGCTTCATGAGAAACTGAAGCAGGGCCAGAAAGTGGAAGAAGTGGATGATAGTGGATTTTATGCAGGTACAAGCACTGTTTCTGTCCACCGTGTTCCTTCCATCATATTGTAATATTTATAATATGTAATTTAATATAATTATTGAATTGAATTAGTTAAATATATAACATTTTGACCTAGGTGGTCCTATTCCTGTGGTTGGCGTAACACTCACTATGGATGATCAGGGGCTGAACGGGACCAACCGTGTGGTGCTGGATGGAGTTTTATCCCAATCTGAATGTGATCGCGTGATGCAGCTGGCTGCCGTGAGCTTTTAAATAATAATTTAAAAATCTGCCATGTGAACTACTGTTTCAAACAGTGCAATGCCCAGAGAGCAGCTGGAAAAAAAATCTCACCTCACATTCTGCATGTGTTGATAACAGGTTGCTGCATCAGTGGGTGATGGTTACCGGGGGCGACGCTCTCCTCACACGCCACATGAGAAGTTTGAGGGCTTGACTGTTCTCAGAGCACTTAAGGTGAAATATTACTCCCTCATGACTAGGGGTGGAATGGTACAAAAACATGATGGTTTGGTACGTACCTCAGTATTGATGTCATGGTTCGGCGGGGGGCGAAATCTAAACATAAAATTGCTTCTTTTTTCTTTTTTAATAAACAGTGGTTTATTGAACAAATTGTGTCTCTCTCTTTAAATAAATTCAATTATAATTAACATTTTCTTAAGGATAAAAAAATCTATCATAGCTAATGCTGTAAACTATATACAGTGAGCCCTTTCTTGCACATTACTATAATATTATTATATTAAAGTTTACAATATTATTATATTTAAGGTTACAATTAGCAACAGAGCCCAAACTATTAAATTCAGTTGCTATTTATTTATCTAGATATATTAATCAACACTCAAAAAACAAACAAAAAAAAAACATGTAAATTGCACATTAGGCAGGTTTTGCACTAACTTCTAAATCTAATTATTAAATTATTTTTCAAATATTTTTCTACTCCGATTAATTTTTTTAAATATAATCATTTACATAGTTACTGTCATCTCATTTTCATGACAAATTTACTTAAATATATATTTAATAACTAAGACATTACAGGTAAAGTAAATATAATGAATATATAAGCTAATATAGTGCATATATTTAGTGAAATGCTCCCCTCTAGAGTTCATTTCTCTAGTGAACTAACATGCTGTGGACACTAAATGACTTGCCTGAGGTAAATGTAATGCTACGAGAGATATTATTCTCAAGCTATTTTATTTATATCTTTCTGCGGTTGAAACACTGGTTGAGAGATTATTGCACGTAAACATATCTATGCATAGATCGTCTGTTCTTCTTCTGCGCATTTCCGGTTGTGGCGGTTAGCAAACAGCATTTCATTACCGCGCACGCCCCCTTCTGGATTGGAGTGTGGATCACCTGTGACCAACTGTATTCAGTGTCTGACTGTATGCACCGAAATGTGACATCCATAACGTGACGGTTCGGGACAAATGCATGCACCGTTACACCCCTACTTATGACACATATTAGAATGATTTATAAAATTAGACATTCTTACATCAAATATCCTAGATAGTATACTAGAAAATATCTGTTTTCCAGTTGTCTCAGGATGGGCTGGTCAAACAATCAGATGCCAAGCTGCTGCATGAGATCGGGGAGACCGTAAAAGTTCTGATGGACTCGTACTTCAGAAGTCACTCTCCTCTCTACTTTGCTTACACACACTTAGTGTGCCGCTCCGCCATCCCAGGTACAAAACTCTATCGTGCTTTAAAAGGAACAATTATTCACACATAAACACACATTATTTTAATGTCTTGCTCAGTGCATATATGACTTCATATGTGTAAAGGACAGCAAGAGGGGCGGTCAGATCTTTCTCACCCAGTTCATGTGGATAACTGCATCCTGGAGCCAGAAACCAGGCAGTGCTGGAGAGAAGCTCCTGCTTTTACTCATCGAGATCTCAGGTGCACAGATGTGTAGATGTAGGAAAAACACACAGGAAATTCACTCAGAATGAATAGGCTTGCTGATAGCTTCCTTCATTTGCATACATTTATTCACTAAAAAATAAATTCAGAAGATTCAAGATTCACATGATTAAAGACAGAGTGTGGTCTACTTTAGTTGGCTACAATTACTGCTGGAAAGTTCAATATAACATATATAGAAACATTTATATAAAATTCCCTTACTGCCAGCTTTCTGTTGAGATTAATTGTGCAGCATTGATTGTATTGGGTAAATAGCGCTGACTTTTGTAAATCCAGCATTATGAGCCTCATTTGAATAGAAAGGAAACATATGGAAAATAATGAAAATGCCTAAAATATATTTAATAGGTTTTTTTTTTTTTTTTTTTACTTTTCTTTTATGCACACATTGATGATTTGTTTGTATTGTTGCCTTTACAGTGCAGTTCTTTACCTGAATGATGATTTTGAAGGAGGTGATTTCTTCTTCACTGATCGAGACACCAAAACAGTCACCGTAAGATACATTCCCCAGTATTCACTAATTTTTTACTTTTATTCAGATCCTTATTTACAAATTTCTCATAAGCTCTCAAAACAACAATATATAAGGACTTGATATAATCTCCTGAATAGAGCTGCACGATTAACCATTAAAATACTGCATTCTCAATTCAAACACCCACGCGATTTCATTCCTAAATGACGATTCGCCTGTCTATTAAACCTTTGACAAAATCACACCGGAACATACAGATCTGCATTTGCGCTGCCGCTGACCCAGAGAAAGCAGTTCAGGTATGAAACAGCTTCATATACAGTCTTTTCAACCGCACAGTATAATTATTTCTGTGTTACAAATATTCATATTGTCACAGAAGTACTTGGATAAAAATGTATAGTTCAGATATAAACACTGATGTCTACGGAAGCGATCAAAATAGAGCAAATCACCTTTTGAAAGAAACTTGGTGCTTCAAATAATGACTATGGATTACGTTGTTAATTAAACATTTTAAATAGACTGCAACAATTAACATTTTGTCAGAACCTCTAGTAAATCTCATGTTATTTTGTTCTCTGTTTGAAAAAAGAAAAAAATCATGCAGCTCTACTCCTGAATAACACCACCAAAGACCTAATGCTTGCCCGAAACTTTCTCTATATTTTTATTTTCTTCTTTCAGGCAAAGGTTAAACCAAGCTGTGGGCGACTTGTTGGATTTACATCAGGACCTGTCAATCCACACGGAGTTACTGCAGTAACGAAGGGTCGACGATGTGCACTGGCACTCTGGTTCACCACTGAAAAGCACCACAGAGATATGGTATGGTGCTGTTATGGCAACTTCCAGAGATGCTAAAAGAGGAAAGGTGTTATGTGCACTAACTCATATGTTTAACTTCATTTTAGGAACGCGAGGAAGCTGAAGCCTTATGGGCAGCTGATGGACAGATTGTAGTAAAAGAGGAGAAGGTTGATACTGAGAGCGTTTTGAAATCTGCCCGCAGTGGGAGAAGCCAAGGAAAAGAGAGGAGCAAAGAGAGAGAAAGAGTGACAGGCAGACGGGATGAACTGTAAGAATGACAGATGAATGAGCAGAAAATAGACATCCATGGACATTAAATGCCATGCTGCTTATTCACCCTGTCATTTCATGAACCTGTTCCACACGGTTTTGTGTGTCTAAGTGTGAGTGTGTATTTGTGCGTGAGTGTGTGTGTGTTTATGTGTTTGTGCCCTTGTTTCAGTATGTCTTATGTTTTGATTCTGGTTAGTATTTCAAAGAATAAAGAAGCAGCGAATGCGCCAATTATGTAATTTAGGGAGTAATTTATTCTTCTTTATTATAATTTATTAATTATTAAAGACATACTAAATTTTTCCTCATTAATTTTTTTTACTTATTAAAAATTAATAGTATTTTTAAAATAGTAAATGATGTACACACACACAAGTGATCAATAACCACCTAAACGTAATACATTTAAAAACGTGTAAACAACCTTTACATGGCGCAGGGTTTTTGCGTAAAATTGCATCCACGCCACTAGGTGCCAGTATAGACCCAAGACCACTTTCATATCGATCAACGCAGCAAACAAAATATGACTGTGCGCACATTTATCATTAATTTGTTATTGTTTCACAGAATCAAAACCAAGAGAAAAAAGACAGAAGGTTCAAGTGTTTAATAGATCTAGATGATGGTACATTAAAACAAGTGAGTGGAGTGAGGGAGGAGGGGAGGTGTGGCACATTAGCACTGATGGAACGAGTGAGAGAGAAAAAGAGGGAGGGAGCGGGAGAGAGGCGGAGAGCGAGATTACAGATAATCCCTCATAAATGAGTGCATTTGTTTATGAAGCTTACAAATCTCCCATTTAGAGTATGGAATAATAATCCAGGCAAGAAATCATGTAATCATTTATACCCGACTCCCCATTTCAACATGACGCCCCTTCCATTAAACCCAAACCCTAATATCACTGACCCTCCTCTAATACACCAGCTCCTGCCATACTTGCGCTGACCATTGATCCTCTGTATGTGTTTAATCTACATTGTGCTGTAAAATAGAGGGCAGAATGGCTATTGGTGCATAAGGTGTTAATATGATCCTATGCATCTGATACTTAGGCCTGGAAAACAGTTAAGAGTTTAAGAGCAAAGCAGATGTATGGACATACCTCTTAGGTAAATGACTAAGACCCTTCTGACCTGTTTCCACTGACGTTTGACTTTCACTGAGATGCGTTCATGAATAATCTCTTTCTCCCTCATGATAACATATAACATTACACAACATGTTGGTGTTATGCAGGATTTTGTCCAGTGCTGAAGAGCATGGATAGTAATAGTGATAATGGAACGGTCGATGTTGCATTTTCATGCATTTAACCAGGAGTAGGACATTTGTTTAACCTGGATTTCTCAATGTAATCACACAGCTGCAGGTTTTTCACAGTGTGTCCATTTTTAGCCAAGTGACTGGGTCCTCTATACTCATTTTCAACCCAACTTGGGTTGTTTTTAACCCAGCATTTTTGTAGGATGTTTTAGACACATCAAGAGTCGCTTGGATTCTTTTTAATCCGGTGAACAATGGCTTCATGAAATTGTGCCGTTTTTCTGTATTAAGAAAGTTTAGTGTGAAACCGTATATTGTCAAATTTCACTTCAATGTCCATTTACATTCCAACAATCATTGTTTAAGCAATATCACAAGAGCAAGAGCAGTGATTTACCATTGCAAGTGTGATAATGTTGTTTTTATAACAGTTAAAGTCTGTGTGAATCAGAAATGACTTCAGTATTATGATGTATTTTAGAGTGAAACGGAATATTGAATGAGAAAAAATAGAGGGCGGGGCTTGATTTTAGCGCACCCCTTTGCCATCTCTAGCTTGCAGCAGACCGATGGTTGAAGGGCAGTGAGTGGTACAGCTGCCAAACTGACACCATCAGGGACAAGGAATGCCATTCCAGGGGGGCAGCAAATTTTCAGATTCTGAGTAAAGATTATGAATTTGTCCGAAGAAGGTCTTGAAAATGGCCGAAACATAACTTGTTTTAAACTAATAAAGTGACTAATAGAGTGACTGTTGCACCTTTTCTTCAGGTGAGATGAACTTTTGATTTTTGGTTGCACCTCCAGATGGTTGAGCATCTATTTTTAAAGATTATGAAGACAAATTAATTTTTTCTCTGAATTCATTTTGACTAGTAATGTCAGCTAACAAAGTAAATGAGGCCAATTTGGATTTCATGCAGACTTTAATTAAATGAGTAACTGAATAACATATTAGACAAAGTATTGCCAGATACTTTGCATATTTTTTTTTCTCTGCGCATTGAAAAATATTTCCAAACAAAGCAGAATCAAATGCATCCCTGTACAACACAATGTAGTGGAGTTTCGTTCCTGAACAAATCTGTTTTGTTCAACAATTTGGTTAAATGAATGATTCAATGAATCGTTTGTAAAGACATAGCCACCTACTTTCATAACTGTGTAAATAACCTCTCACTGAAAAATTCCCACCACTAAAATTCACAGTCTGTCTAAAATGTGCAGTGAAAAGTGCTGTTTTGACCTGCATCTGAAACTGTACTTCCATGATATATAGAATGTGAAAAACACTTTACAAGTAGTATGGCCGAATTCATTAGAATTTATAAGAGTATGTGAAAAATACTAGGATGGTTACTATTTCTGCTGAGATTGGAAAGCTGCTGGACCAATCAAATTCAAGGGCAGTAATACATAAAATATATATATATATATATATAAAATAAAAATAACATTTACAAATATAAAGTTTCATTGTTCATGGTGGGGACTTTCCATTAACTCCTATTGTTTCATACTACGCTAGTGATGTTTTGTTTTCCCCTTTACCTCCCTAAACAAAAACAGTTTTTTTCATTTTCATTAAAACACTATTTAGCATGTTTAATAAGCTGTTTTCTTTGTGGACATTTTGGCTGATTTCACCATGTACTATCCTTCTGGAGGCATTTGCTTCCCATGATGTAGGCAAAACCTGACCCACCTACACACACACAGACTATACTACATGAATACACACGACTCAACTATACATTACAACAAAGGGTTTTTTATATGACACTGAACCTAATGCTGCACATAACTTTTCCTCAACGTTCATCCATGCGAAAGTAAACCACTCCCTTTTGTCCTAATAGAATATAATCCTTTTCACCCATGGGTTGCGTTGTCCCCCCTCCTTGCTAAATCGGGTGATGATTTTATCCACCATGCTGCGATGTTTTGTCTGGCTCTGCGAGGTGGGGGAGGACGAGTTATATTTATGATAATGATAGTTTGTCAGTTCTAAATCAGGACACAAAAATTGATTTAAGCAAAGCCTTAAATGTTCACAGGCTTTTAAGCTCTTTTGCTCCACAAAATTCATCCTCACTCATTTTTGTTCCTAAAACAATGTTTTGTTACAATAGCATTTACACTCTTAAGAACAAAACGTATTGTACCTTGTGTAATTATACTGTAGCCTTCCTCTCACCTCAAAGTATAAATATCACTCATTTTGAAACATTTTCCAAGGTGTACGCAACACCAACTCCCAGTGATCTGAAACGGTTCATCATTCCATACATAGAAATGTCTCTCCAATCCATTATTTACTGTTTTCAGCTTCCTCGCAATGATGTGAGAATGTTGTGGATATTCTGCCTGCTCATTCGTGACTAATAGGCCTCTGTAGCCATGACCATCATCTAAAAAGTTTTGGTTTTCTGGGACATCCATGTTCAGAGTTTAGGGATGTATCACCAATGCCTTCAGGATCAGGTGTGGACAATTTTGTTCAATACTTTTGTCATTGTAGGGTTTTTCAGTTTAATATCATGTCTAAAACCTTAGCGGAGCACTATTCACCTTAAAGCAAACTTAGCCAGCATTGGCTAAATACTAAACAGGGGGGAAAAAAGTCAAATCTATCCCCTCTGCTCCCTCACCTGGCCCTTCACACACCTGCTTTTTTGTCATGTGACCCTATGACCTGATTCTCTCCACTATTTAGTTCTCGTCTTTTGCTCTCTGTTCTCTCCTTTCCTAACAGATTTCCCTCCCTCTCGCTCTCTCCATCCAAGGCTTTATCCTTTCAGCCCTGATCTCACTTCATCCCCTCCAATCCTCATCTAGCCATCACAAAAGCATCATAGAGTTTACAGAGAGAGAGAGAGAGAGAGCGAGAGGGATCAGAAGGTGCGTAAAGCAGAAAACCTGAATGAACAGTGTCCCGAGAAAAGACAAGTGGATAGAGAATTGGAAAGGAATAAGAAATATAAATACAGCGGAGAAACATCCAAGAGGAACAGGTAAGTGATGGAGGTTTTTTTACTTATTCACTTCTATATTTTGGGTTTGTTTGCTACTGTTTTAACTTATGAATATGGCAAAGTTAAGATTTGATAATGAATTCCACTCGGAAATGTCCAATTTAAGTCAGAACCAAACCATAACATAAGTGTCAATCAGTTTTATGCTTTAAATCCATAAAAATATTGGGTTTTTTGGTCTGTAGCAACAATTCTGTAATATTTTTCCTTTTCATTTTTTGGTAGTATAAATATTTTTTAAGATATCAAAAGAGACAAGCTATTGAATAAAAAATTATATCGGTACAAAATTGTAATGAATAATTTCTCTACTTAAATAATTTCCAATGACCTAACAGTAACTCATAGTATAATGAATGTAAATGATCAGCTAGACATTATAAATCATTTTTAGGTTCTGTATGAATAGTTACAGGACTTTTTTAACCATAAAAAGTTTGGAGATTACTGAATAATATTATGGAAGACTGTTCTTTCAACATAATTTGCTTTAAACTCAAATTCAAATGATAGCTAGGCCACACTTTCACACCCATTCCTAGCTTTCTCTTCTCTCTCTCTCTCTCCGTTTCTATCCATCTATCCCCCTCCCCATCTCTGCTGTAGCTCTTATCCAGATGCAAAGAGCAGTCAATAATCGGATGAGAGCAGATTTGATTCAAAAGGCCTCCCTTAAAATCTCAGCAGTGTGGATTTAAACTCACTCTCTCCTGCCTCTCTCTCTCATTATCTCTTTCTGGTTATGGCGTTTGGTGCTCACAGTCTTGTTGGTAATAACATTATCTAGCCGTTTTAATTCATACTGATGTCAAAAAATCCAGGTATGGTGTTCACCTTGAGTTCTAGAACAGGGACTATTTATTGATGTCCTTAACAGGACAGCTCCCTCCCACCGGCCCACCTCTCTCCCATCCACACCCTTTATTCTCTCGCTTTCTCCTCAAACAAATTTTAGGCAAAAGTCATTTGGTCATGAGAGCTCGGGAGATACACAAAGATTCAAAAAAGAATTCAACAAAAGGAAATAGCTTACATTAATCTTCCTTTGCAAGGTAAGACATGATATTTAAACTTAAGAGGTATGCTTTATGACTCGCAAAAAAATATTTTCATTAAGACGACTGACAGCACACTAATTATAAAAGCAATTTGAGGTTAGCCATCCAAAATGAAGGGCAAAATTATTATAGATGACAATACTGAGAGAGTTTAACATCATCAATAATATATAACATGGATCTCAGTAATGTTTTCCGCAAAAAAAAAATAAAAATTTATTGTTTGAGGGCTCAAGAATATTACAAATTAAAGCAGTTGTAATGTGCGCATAGAGTCACACTTATCATTGTTAAATCCCTTTTATTTCATAGGAACAGTTGGACATACCCAAAAACAAATGTGCTGTAGATGTATATAATGTATTTATTAACTAAACTATCTATCTATATGATAGGTGTATGGATATTAGATAAAGCAGTTTCTTGTATGTCATTGTGCTTGACTCTGACTCATTGCGCCCTTGCATGTTTGTGGTGGTGGCACAAGTGAAATTTTGCATGCATCCTTATTTGTGAGGATTTGCAAACCAGGTCGAAGGGAGTTTGAATTGCAAATAGCTGTTGAAGGGGCAACTGCAGATATATTACAGTGAAAGCAACAACAACAAGCCTTTCCCACAAGCAGTAAAATAAATTGCACTGTCATGATTAATGAAACAATTAAATGTATATTCACATTTAGGAGTTTTCCCCAGCATTCTCTTGGCTCTACTGAGCTCACTTCCTGTCTGTATCTGTGGGTGACCGTGCCTGACAACCACTGCCATGGGTGAAATGGAGCAACTGCGAAAGGAGGCGGAGAGCCTGAAGGATGAAATCACTGTTAGTGTCAATAGTTTTCCCCCCTAACGTTTTTAACATCACAAACATTTACGTAAATTTACAGAATATCAGTTATAGATCAGCTGTAATATCTGTTTTCTATAGGCGGCTCGTAAAGCAGTGCAGGACCTCACACTGCAGGATCATGTGGCGGGGACAGCTGTTGTGGGACGTGTCCAGCTAAAGACCAGGAAGACATTGAGAGGACATCTGGCCAAAATCTATGCCATGCACTGGGGGACGGACTCAAAGTAAACACAATAAGGCTTCCATCTAGACTATATGCAAATAAAAGCAACACATGCTGTACCACTAGTCTACAAGTGCATCCATATACACACATTTACATGATACTGATATGTCATTTTTAATAGACTTATGCTTTATTTAGGCAAAGACTGGTAATTGGTAATACTTTACAATAAGGTTTCATTAGGAAACTACTTTAGTTAACATGAACTAACAATAAACAATACTTCAACAGCATTTATTAAACTTAGTTAATGTTAATTCAACATTTACTGATACATTATATACATATAAAATAACACTGTTGTGGTCCCCTAACATATGTATTTTCTAACCTGATATTTCTTTTTGTCTCTCTCAGACTGTGTGTTAGTGCGTCTCAAGATGGTAAACTGATTGTATGGGACAGCTACACCACCAATAAGGTACTGAAAGGTTTTTCAGTGTTAAACTTTCCTCAGTCTGATATTAGTCCTTAACTACAAAAAAATCATTGAGCCTATCATTACTAATTGTTACAGATGTAATAAATTACAAAATCTGTTGCTTTAACCTGGAGCTGCTGTCACGCACATTTAAATGCAAATCATTTCTGGTGAAGGCTATTAAGTAAATCAGTTTCTGCCAGTGGTCACATTTGTGTGCAAGAGGGAGGAGACATATTTAAATGACATGAAGCACGAAAGCTGGGCTTTCGGTTCTTTTTGAAAACATGGAAGCTGCTTTATGCAACATATTTAAAATAGGTCATTCTGATTTTATTTAGAGCTATTGCAACTTTATATCTCACAAATGACTCTATTTGTCATAACTGCACCTTTATATGTTTCAATTGTGACTTTAAATCTCATAGTTGATAAAGGCACATTTGTATAATTATGCAATTACGAGACAATCATCCCAATTATGATAAGTCTCAAAAGAGAGAAAGTTGCCATTGTGAAATATTGGACCTCATTCATGAAACATGAGCAGAATTCCTTAAATGTTCAGATTCATGAGTGTTCGTATTTTTAAAATGTTAGTTGGTACGATTTTGTATCGTTTTGTGTTCTTTTAAGGCTAATTGATGACACTGAATTTTGATAACACTACTTACTATAATAATATATAACAAAATTTACACCCAAAAATTTAAATTCTGTCATTATTTACTCAACTTTATGTCGTTCCAAACCTTTATGACTTTCTTTGTACTGTGGAATATAAAAGAAGATAGTTTGAAGACTGTTGGTAACCAAACAGTTTCGGTTCCCATTGACTTCCATTATATGAACAAAAAATACAATGGAAGTCAATGTAAATGATGGCAGAAATGTAGTTTTTGGGCGAACTAGCCCTTTAACCAATTAGTTTAATCCCATGTTAGCATCAGGGCTTAACCAATTAGTTAAATGTGAAAATAAATTTAATTGATGAACAAATATGATTGAAAATTACTCTGAAGTTGACTCATGAATGAGGCCCAATGTATGTTAACATTTGTCAATAAACTTTAAAAACCTGTAGAATATTAACTAACTGTTGTCTCTGATTGTGGTCTAGGTGCATGCAATCCCACTGAAGTCCTCATGGGTGATGACATGTTCGTACGCACCTTCAGGAAACATGGTGGCATGTGGAGGACTTGACAACATGTGCTCCATCTATAACCTGAAGGGCAAAGATGGTAACGTGAAGGTGATGCGTGAGCTCGCAGCACACACAGGTGAGAATCGCTTCGAATACTTCTCATGCAGACTGATATAATAACCAGTTAGCAATACACAAGAGCAATATCTAGCCCATGATATATTTTACATCAGCTAGCTGCCTCTTGACATCTGTCTTTAATGTATATAATTTGAATTGTGTTGATCAGGTTACCTGTCCTGCTGCCGCTTCCTGAGCGACAGTGAGATCATCACCAGCTCTGGAGACTGTACCTGGTACATTCACTTTAGATTTTTAAAAGCTAACTAAAAGAGAAAAGAACATTTTGCAAATGATGTATTCAGATCAGCACATTTTACTTCCTTAAATAACATGACCTCTAACCTTCTTCCAGTCTTCTGTGGGACATTGAGACAGGAACAGAGAAGACCGTCTTCGCTGGCCATCTGGGAGACTGTATGTCTCTGGCTGTGTCCCCTGACTTCAACACTTTCATCTCAGGAGCTTGTGACTTCACAGCCAAACTGTGGGACATCCGTGACGGTCAGTGCAGACAGACCTTTGGAGGCCATGAGAGTGACATCAATGCCATTGGGGTAAGACCTTTTTGACTCCAAGGCTTCTCATTGTCGACAACAATATATAAGGCTCCAGTTCACAATTTACTGGATAAGTTGTTTTCTAATAGTTTCTACTGCTAAAATATTTGGTATCTAGAAAAATGTATACACATTATTAAAATGCCCATTTAGTATTATTTATATAATATTATAGTATTTAATAATTTTGAATTAGCTTTTATTTTTGATTTTTTTAAAGATTTTTTTTTTCAATTTTAGCTTAAGTTTTAGTAATTTTGTTATATGATTTTGTCATTTTTATTTTTAGTATTTTATTTCTATTTAGCTTTATTTTTGTTTCAGATTTAGTCATTTTAAATGATTACAATTAAACTTATTTTATTTCAGTTTTTTAAGTTTTTCATATTTAAAATCTATATATTTTATTTGATTTTAGCTTTATTTCAGGAAATGAAAAATAGTTTTAGTTAATAACATTGCCAACGAGTTTTACAATTATATTAATTTAAATGACTTTTCCAGTTCTAGAAATCACACATTTAGAATTTGACTACCTCATATATACAGGTTTTCAAAGACTGAGAGTCTTGGTTCCTCATAGACAGGCATTGAGAGGGTGAATTAAAATAAAATAATTTTTTTTTTAGCTTAATTTTAATGCTTGTTTTGTCTTATTTTAAACAATACTAAGTCATCTTGAGAACGACTGCCCTAAACCAATGTATTTAACTTTGACATGAAGACTATCCCACACCTTTGGTACTATAAACATGAATGATTCATTAAACTGTGCAGTTTGTTGGAGAGATGCTTTTGCTTCATTAACACAATGAGCAAAAATCCCATAGATTTACATTGAGGAAGGGGCTCAAGCCATCTTTTGGGACAAGAAATATTCTAGAGCAAGGGTGCCCAATCCTGTTCCTGGACATCTACCTACCTGCGAAGTTCAGATCCAACCGTGATCCAACACACCTGTCTGTAATTATCAAGCGCTCCTGAAGATCTTAATGAGCTGCTTCAGGGTTCAACGATGCACTAAAAACTGAAAGTTTTTTTTTTTTTTGCATTTTTCACGTACAAACCACACAAACGATCCCTGTTCACATGGATCCAGGAAAACAACTAAAAACGCTGTATTATGCATGCCAGGCCAGTAGTTGGCGATGTTACTTTGTAAAGAAACACTACGTGCCAGACTGACCATGTAATACGCCTTTGCATGATGACATCATTTTCATAAATTTGCGTTTTTGTAGTTTCCACTGAGTATCCTTTTCAAAAAAAAACTTTGACAAGTTTTCAAGTTTCCATTTTCAAAATATTGCATTTTCAGGCCCCCAAAACGCAGTTGTCATGTAAATGAACTGCCAAAAAGCATAAAAAGTTTTCTGTTTTTAGTTGAAAACAGTGTCGTGTAAATGGCCCATCAGTTATATTTGATCAGGGTTGGAGCAAATCTTTCTCAGGAAGTAGATCTCACCAGAAGAAGTGGGTCATCCGGGTACTTTTTGCCTACTCTCTAGTTCCATGAATTCGGACATACTTCCTTGCTTTATCACATACTGTTTTTCACCTACTATATAGTAGGGAAGTATGTGATTTTGGATGCACCCATCGGGTTAGGCTCTTTTAACCTGGATCAGAAAGCAACCACCCAGAAGAACTAAGAAACCACCTAACAACCGCATATCAACAAACTAACAACCTCTCAAAACTCCTTACAGCAACCACATAGCAAGCCCTAGCATAGTGGCCGTGAGTTTTGTAATATATTATAATAAATATATTCATTTTTCTCTCTGTGTCACTTTTCAGTTTTTCCCCAATGGCAATGCAGTGATCACAGGTTCAGACGACGCTTCCTGCAAGCTGTATGACCTGCGTTCAGACCAGGAGCTCATCACGTACCAGGACTCCAGCATCATGTGCGGAGTGACTTCCATCGCTCCCTCCCTCTCTGGAAGACTCATCCTCGCTGGGTACGACGACTTCAACTGCAACATCTGGGACTCGCTTAAGGCGGAGAGAGTGGGTGAGTCACTGGAAAGAGATACAAGAATGGATGTGAACTTCAGGAGAACGGTAAAAAACATATCAGATGCAAAAATATCTGTAATAAAACCGTGTTTGTCTTTTACAGGAGTGTTGTCTGGTCATGACAACCGAGTGAGCTGTATCGGCGTGACACCTGATGGGATGGCCTGCTGCACAGGATCATGGGATAGCTTTCTGAAGATCTGGAACTAAAACGCTGTCTCAAAGAGAGGCAAAATCAGAATATGTCAAAGACAGGGTAAAATGTAAAGGGGACAATTGGAACAGGACTATGGGATATAGTTGTATAAGTAGGGAGGGAAAGAGATATGTTTGTTGTGCCGTCACAACGAGAAAGATTGTGAATAAGAAAACCTCATTTAGAGATGGGCTTGATCTGTAGAATAGTCTTGTCAAAGAAACCATGCAATAACAGAAAACTTGTTTTTTTCAGGGACTGCTAACTGCAAAAGTGGGCATTTACCAAGCCATGACCTATTTGGTGATTTGTGAGGTAATTTTTGGATAGGGTCATTAACACAAGGGTGTGTTACAGCATATTATCACTATAGCATATGAAATAAGTCTTTCAACACTAGTTGAATCACGCTTACTGATATCTAAATGCATCCTGTGCTATCAAACCTATATGACAGAGGTTGCCAAAATAGTTGCGCAAGATTGAGTATAAAATTTCAGTCTACACAGAATGACATTTTCACTTTTATAAAATGTGGTTTACAAACTATAGATTAAATGAGTTTTAGTGAGATTGTCTGATTGAACTTCTTTTGTTAAGTTTAGTGTTAGATTTTTTTGATAGTGCACTGATAGTGTCATGTTTTTTTTTCCTGCTTATTCAGGCCAATAAAATAAAAACTATTGACAAACTCGACTCCTTTTTCCTATAATGTTTTATTATCTCTCATATCTGATGGAATTGAAAACAAAAAATGTGTACATTATATTCAGAGGAAATTAATACTTTTAATTGATGAAAAGTGAAAATAAATGCTGTTCTTTTAAACTTTCTATTCAAAGAATTCCACAAAAATATTAAGCAGCAAAACTATTTTCACCACTGATAATAAAGCTTCTTGAACAATATTAGAATGATTTCTGAAGGATCATGTGACACTGAAGACTGGAGTAATGCTGAAATCAGCTTAGCCATCACAGGAATAAATAATTTTAAAAAGTCACTTTAAATTGTAACATTTCACAGTATTATTGTTTTTACTGTAAATGCAGCCATAGTGAGCATAAGATTTCTTTCAAAAATAAATTCTTACGGAGCCCAAACTATTGAACAGTAGAACACTGATCTTGGATAAATATCAGATTTTTTGATATTACAAAATAGTTAATTCAGATGAATCATTAAAGGATTAGTTCACTTCTGAATGAAAATTTGCTGATAATTTACTCACCCCCATGTCATCCAAGATGTTTATGTCTTTCTTTCTTCAGTCGAAAATAAATTAAGGTTTTTGATGAAAACATTCCAGGATTATTCTCCTTATAGTGGACTTCAATGGCCTCCAGACGGTTGAAGGTCAAAATTACAGTTTTAGTGCAGCTTTAAAGGGCTTTAAACGATACCAGACGAGGAATAAGGGTCTTATCTAGCGAAACGATCGGTCATTTTCGAAAAAAATACAACTGTATATGTTTTATATATACAAACGTTCTAAGTGCCTCCGCCAAAACCGCATTTCTGTAAAAAGTTTTTCTCCAAAAAGTTTACGCTGTATGTCCTACGCCTTCCCTATTCAACTTACGGAACGAACGCAGCGCCAGTTACATTTTTTTCGTAAGTAGAATAGGGAAGGTGTAGGACATACAGCGTAAGCTTTTTGGAGAATGCGGAAATGCGGTTTTGGCGGAGGCACTTAGAAGGCGAACGTTTGTTTATATAAAGCATATAGTTGTATTTTTTCACTAGATAAGACCCTTGTTCCTCGTCTGATATCGTTTAAAGCCCTTTGAAGCTGCACATCCTGGAATGTTTTCATCGAAAAACCTTAATTTTCTTTTCGACTGAAGAAAGAAAGACATGAACATTTTGGATGGCATGGGGGGTGAGTAAATTTCAGGAAGTTTATTTGAAAGTGGACTAATCCTTTAACACGGCTTTTAAAATGGAGGTGCACATCCAAGTTAAACAGACCTCTGACAAAATTGTGCTGAAGAATTTTTATATTTTTCAGTATCCGCAGGACTGCAGCAGTGGTATATTGCGGCGTTATCACTTGCTTTGTGAACAGTCTGTAGCAATAACAAAGATTTAAATCTGTTCAAGTGTATGTTTTTGGGAATAATAGTTTCATCCAATGTCCTCAAACCAGTTCAAAAAAGAAGAAACAAACTTAAAATCAAATGTTAATTTTATTTACATTAAAAAAAAGACAGTGTTTATTTACAAACACACATAGAAACAGTAGAAGAATGGAAAAAAAAGAATAATCATGTAGTTTAAGGCTAAAAACTGTAGTATATACATAGTGTTGGCTGGATTTATCCTGGTTTTCCCAGTTAGTTTCACTCATTCTCCTTGTTGAGTGACAGAATCAGAGCTCTCCTGTCCATCTGGCTGAATCTCTGTTTTTCAGGGGTGGACACTTTCAGCTTCATCTAAAGAGAAACATGAAGATCCATTTACAAGAGACGAAAGTGATTACATAACATGGACGCCTACAGTAAAATGAACACCGAGGTTCAAATATACAGGGTTCCTACACATTTTCCATTTCAAAATTCCATACTTTCCCAGACTCAAATTTCCAAACCTCTCTGTAGTTTTTTTCAGACCATATTTAACAAACTGTTCATACAGCATTATATTAGGTATAGTACAGTTATCTGTAAATATTTTTGTTTTCTCAGGGTTTTTTTTTTCCAATGGTTTTCTCAAAGTACTTGCATATTTACCTCGGACACATCAGTAAATGAGGTTTGATGCTGCACAATCAACAAACCACAAAGTGCAGTGTGATTTAGATGATGGCATGCTCCTTTATCTGTTGCTGGTTTGATTGGCCCACATATTATTTTAGTGAAGGTCAAAAGAGACTTGCTTATGGTAAAGACAAACAATTGACTAATGAAAATGCTAATGAAATTATGCCTTGAATTCATTTAGTCGTGTTTGACAAATCACTAAACATTTGCCATTAAAACTCTCTCCTTGTATGATACTTTTTTTTTTTTTTGAGATTCTATATTTTCTGAAATTTATATTTTAGAAAACTGAGTAGGTGCAATTTTTTTCCCCCTCATACTCCATTTTTGTTTTTCCACACTTATCCAGACCTGGAAATTACTCGCATCAAATTCCATACTTTTCCAAAGTGCGTAGGAACCCTGAGTATAACTAATAACCAAGAACGGTGTGATTACCTGTAAATTGCGGTCTCTGGGTGAATTAGCCTCCCTCAGGATCTGCAGAGGCGATCTGCCCTCACCAATCAAAACTTTTTCTGTAATATTAAACAAGCAAATTCCTCACAGTTTGATACTTTATAACCACAGAGAAAAAGCGCTTAAAAAAAAAAAAAAAAAAAAAACCCTTAAAGATACAGATTTATCATTTTGTTAGTCTTCTATCCACCTTACATTTAACGTAAGAGCAATGCAGCCATTTGTAATTTGAATGTGCGAGTCTTCCAATGTCGTCTGTCATTCATTCAATGTCATTCAGTTATTTTAGCGGTACAAAATCAGTTTATGCTGTTTGATATTGCAAACTGGTATGTGTTATAATATTACCTTATCAATCATAAACATACTGGTTTGTAGCGCAAATAGTTTTAACTTTTACTGCACTGTCATTCTTCTATTTATTTACCTATAACAGCTAATGAATTGGAATTCTTGCACACTCAAAGAATCAGTATTGAAAAATTAAGTGGATGAAAAAGTATCTGCCACCAGCATCAGAATCCAGCAGAATGATAACAAATAATGTTGCAAAAGACACTTACCTCTCGGTCTTTGTTTGGCGCGCACAACCATGTTGTTATTCTCATTTGTGGCTGTGTTTTTGGTGGAGAGCGGTGAAGAGACAGAGGTTTTTCCACGTCCCTGTACCCCTCTTGCTCTGACACCAGCGGTCCCGAAGCCCACCCCCAACCACTGGGGTTTAAAAATGGCTTGACTGGGGCTGCGGGTGTCAAACTTCAGACAACGGATGCCAGACTGGACTGTTTCGACCTGGGTGCTGGTCACAGGGCTGGATTTGCTGGATGCAACAGCCGGTTGAGGTGTGAGAGGTTTGCTCACCTCTGGCTGCTCATGGCTCGACTCTGGAAGAGCAGCTGTGACCTGTTAGAGGGACAAACATCATTTAGTCTCTCACAGGGAACAGTATGGATTGTTTCTGACGCCAAATCAGGCCAAAAGTTCAGATTCCCACCTGTCCTGAAGTTAAAACTTCAAAAACAATGTCTGTTTTCCCCACTTAATATTTAACATGTTTAAAGTAAATTACATTTTGTTTTTTAAAGAAATTTGTATGACTTTTAATATAATTATGCAGTATTTTTAAATGTATAAAAAAAAAAAAAAAAAAAAAAAAAAAGTATAACTGTGTGTAGATAGATAATGTACTACCATTAATAAATTTGAGATCAGTAAGATTTAATGTTTTGAAAAGTCAATGTCAAGGCTACGTTTATTTGATGAAAAAAAAGCAGTAATATTGTAATAACAATTTAAAGTAACTTTTCTATTTTGATATTTAAAATATAATTTATTCATATTATGGCATATCTAAATGGTCAGCATCATTACTCCAGTCTTCAGTGTCACATGATTCTTAAGAAATCATTCTAATATGCTGAAACATTTCTTATTATCAATGTTAAACAGTTGTGCTGCTTAATATTTTTGTGGAAACGATGATTTTTTTTTTAGATATCTTTTGTAACATTTTATGTGTCTACACCATCACTTTTGTTTAATTTAATGCATTCTTGCAATATATAGGCCTATCCCAATCTTTCAATAATCTCAAAAACAAACCTGTTCTTCAGACATCTGGGATGTAACCTCAGCTTCCTCCAGGGTCACAACAGCTTCAGCAACAGGCGTGGACGTTTCAGACTCTGTGAACTGTTGGGCGACTGAAAAGAGTGCGTAAGAATGATCTTCATTCGCTTGCCTCTCAGCAGGAGGAAGAGGAGTCAGAGGACGTTCCTCCAGAGAAGAGGAGTAAACACCTTCACGACATGCAAGAAGACTCAAACTAAGCTCTTTCTTTAAAGGCGAAGCACCAAGCAGCAGAGCCTCCTCTGCCTCTTCCAGCGAGGCTTCAGTATCTACCTCTACCTCCATCTGTGTGTCTCCAATCAACACAAACGGGCTGCTGCAAATGGAACCGTAGCCCTCAGAAGGAGAGGACGCCACAGGAGCGAACACGGCATCTGTGCATTCGCGGACGGAGGCTGAGTTCTGAGCTTTTACCACAGGGAGCAGGGGCTCTCTGGGGCCTGTTTCATTTTGCCGAGCCACATTGGGCAGGCTGGGGTGTTTGGTAAAGGAGACCGGAGGAAGAGTCGAAACAGAGTCGCCACCAGACTTAACATCATTGAGAAAGAAGGTGCTCAGTCGCCGGGCGAGAGATGTGACGCTCACTGTAAAGGAGACAAAGGAGTTTGAGATTAAAGATCTATTTTATAAATGCATGTTGTTGATCTTATTGTGAACTATTAATCCATGCATGTTTCATTTTAAAATTTCTTTTTAAAAAAATTGACAATGTAATTTTTAAACAAAACTTCGGCCCCTTTCTTACAACCAACTACAAGCTCGCATTCATATCTGCCTCCATCCAATCAACTACTAATGGAGAGATCTAAATCCCCACCCTGCATTTTCTTTTTTCTTTTTTTTATTGATCATTTTTCCTCTCTCGGATGTACGTCAGAAAGAAGAAAAGATATCTCACTACTTAAATCACAATTTAAAATGGCAGGGCTGATTCACTAGAGTACAACAGATTCTGGAATTAAAAATCATTTATTTTCTCCACAGGGAAACTGATTTTTAACAAAATTACAAACCCTAAAGCCAGATTTTTTTTTAAAATAAGCATCTTTAACAGAATCCTGGGGAGAAAATGTGATTCCACTCAAATGATTTGTTTCATGGCTTGTAACTCTTTATGGAAAAAAATACTTCCGGAAGTGGGCAGGTACTGTTGCACTCTAAAAGGCTGAGCTAATGAATATTAATTAGCTCTCAGCTTGAGCTCCTTTCACAGTTTAATATTTTGAATGAAGAATGCAGAAGCGCAGATCCCATGTAATAGACAACACTTCACTTACCCTTTATTGGTGTTCGAGTAATGCCAGGCGTGGGTGAGCGGGGGTCAACAAATCCAGGCCCAACGGACTCCACCACAGGAAGAGGAGAGTAAGCCACACCCACCTACAGGAACATACAATCAATTCAACTATTTTGTTTATTGCTCACTGCTCATAAGGACGAGAAATGCCAAAATTCACCTCACAGTCCGGCTTATCGATAAGCAACTAAATCATTCAGCACTTCATTTAGCAAAATTGTGATTAAAAAAAATAGTGTTGTTAAACCGTATATTTGTACCTGTATAGGTGTGCGGTCGATAGCACAGGACGGTGAACGCGGGTCTGCGAGGCTCGCTACACGCGCTGCTTTCGGCCGCTGGCTCGGATCTACCTTTGGTGTTGATGCCACAGACAGCTTGCTTTCACTGGCACCCATTTTTACTCTGTATGCTAGAAAACACCATTGTTTATAAAAACATGCATGGTAAGAAGCGAAAAAAAGTAGTTAAAACTTTAAAATACTGATTTTTGCACGCATTACAAAGCGTTTATAGCTTAAAAATACATTAAACAATAAGCACATCGTGCCATGTAGCATTTTACCAAAAATATACAGTTATTGTTCAATAATCAAACTCACCTTAAAGCTCGTTTTCCACGCGCAGTCCACTATATATTCCTTTTATATTTCACAACAGATCAGATTAAATGCTTCTCTGTCACGTTTTAAACATATACATGTATAAAGCAGATATCAACAAAGAAATGCTTGACTCGTCTTCTAATCCAAACTCCTTGTGACTCGAGAGAGAGCATTTAAATGGATCATTCTGTGTTTGCGGCGATTTTTAAACAGACCAATAGGAGAACGCGAGAGTTCCTGCCTCTGCGCCTTCTGATTGGCCGAGACGGTGAATACATTTTTATTGGGCGTGTATCAGCGATTTGAATTACAGCCGCGTGTTGAGTGCTGACGTCTTCTTTGAATACTTTGAGTAAACAGTCAAAACAAACCGTATTACTGTTGTTACAAAAAACACGTTAGTAAATTACCCAAAGAATTTTTTTTTTTTTTTTTTTAAAAGTGTGTTTTAGTTTTACTATTTTGATTATTGCTAATAGTCACGAAACTGGTACGATTTGAGTCCCTCTTTTTCAGTGTATTTTATCTATTGGGTCACCAAAATATATTTTTAAAAGCTTTTTCTATTAATTGAAATGTCTCCTTTAATAATGTTTAAAAACATGACATACACTTTATCTTCATATTAGAAATTATTTTGTTTTTTTCAGTTGACACCACCTATTTTGTCATGTCCCTCAAGACCTTCTATGAAAGTGTACTTGGGATATGAATAATACAATGAGAAAAAAGTCTTCATTTTGCCATTCCCATAAATATCCATATGTGCTTTTTTGCTGGTAATGATTTTTTTCTAAGTAAATTCATGATTATTTATTAAAATCACATCATTTAGTTCCGTACCTCAGTAACCCCTCAACCCCATTACACAAACCATTCTCCCCTATAAAAATAACGAACTGATACTTATGTGACATCATTAATAGGAAGTGACATCATAGAAGTCTTCTGAACAACACTGTGAGCAGACACAGGCAAGTTACCACCTTCTTTAATAATTATAACTAAATTATGTTGTGAAATTGTGTTGGTCAAGCTTAACGACTCAACACCGTTACATCAATTAAAGATAGAAAACTATTACTTGTGAAAATTATCTTTGTTATTTCAACATTATTCATGATTTCTTAATATCATGCATGCCATGCGCTCTCCATTTATTCACTAGATTTAGAGCAGTGGCCATTTTGGGCAAAAAAATCACAACCCCGTAACAGTCAACCCCGTTATACCTACATTTTTATTTATTTATTTATTTATTTTTGTTAAGTTTATGAAAAAGTAATTTAAAGTTAGTTGAATTCTGTCTGAAATGTTCAGAGCAATCATAAGAATACTGATTTTAGTTCAAATTCTGAAGTTAAGCCTTTGATAAAAAATGATGAGGTTGCCGTCACAAAAAGTGCCCATTTCAGGCTTTAGTATAGCAAAAGTGTGAGATTTTATGTAACTTTTATATTTGCAATTACTGAATTAGTGTGAGGGACATCTGATTAATAGGAAAATGTTGATTTTATCACAAATACATTTTATAATAATATTCAGAGAGCTTCCATAGTGTCCATATCTTAAAATAATGACCAATAATAATAGGGATTTGATGCCTCAGATGGGAAAATGGAAGTTAAATATGTCATTAATGTTTTGGGAGGTTCAGAAAAGTAATACATTTTGGTAAAAAAATCTAAAAATGTGTAAGTCCAAAACGCACCGGTTTCATGGAATGACGCAATAGCAAACTCTGAATAAAGTCACAAAGAAAGTAATTATGTAATTCTAAAATGTATCACATGATCATAAAATTATAGGGTGAATTCAGGTTGGTTAAGACACTTTCTCAGTCTGACAAAAAGTGTCCCAATCAACCTGAATTCACCCTATAATTTACTTATGTTTGGAAAAAATGAAAATGATTTTTCCTCAAGTTACTAAGCATTTTTGTCAAAGCTTTATTGCTGGAAGTCATAGCAATTTGAATCGGCTATATGCAAAACATTAATAATTATGGTACAATACACAATATGGCAAGTAGAATTTACAATTAAGCAAATAATTTTACAGCAAGAGCAAATATCCGATAAGAAAGAGTGCTTACAGACATGTCTTTCAGTCTCACAACCCTTCCCTTGCTTATGAATGTAGTTGCCAGTATAACTTTAAGGCTTGCAAATCACTGATACTTTGTACAGGAGCTGTAGTGACGTACAACACAATTATATCTCCACATCCCTCTTCTCTGTGTCAAACAGAGGCAAGTACTTTTGAGCTCACAGTGCAAGGACCTTATTTTCCCCATATGACAAATATTACTGTAATTTTGAGAAGGATAGAACGGTAATCTTCAAGATTAACAAAATGGAAGAATTACAACAGATTCTCTGTAAGCGTAAACTTACAAAAACCATATAAATACTGTTGTGTTTTTAAACCGTACCATGGGCTTTTCCACATGTCCTTTTTTCTCAGGCATATGTCTGTCCATTAATGCAGTGCTGGAGCTGGGTGTTTCACACTTTTTTTCTCCTCACATTGTAGCACCTCTAAACGTCATGCCCCTTTGTTGAAATGTACACCTTCGGTCTTGATGTTTTCTCCCCAAAACAAGCTTCTCCACACTCACATTCGATCTTCCTGCGCTCCTTCAACTCCTCCATCCTTCATTCTGTCTCTCCTTCTCTATGGGAGAAGTGCGCCAGCAGCGTGTCCAGATCTCGCCGGTCGGCGGCTGAGTAAAGCGAGCTTTCTCCCATCATGCTCAATGCCATGCGTAAGGTGGACCAGATGTTATCTGACATCACAGTCACTGCTGAACCTGGCCCTCGACTCGCACCTCCCTCTCCATCCCCTGCGGCCTGTCGCTGCAGAGAAAGGGCCTCTAGGAAGTGCTCTACGGCCTCCCTGATGGAAAAACGAGAAGTGGCATTTGTTGTTGTCGTCTTTTAGCTTTTTGTTTGCTTGTTTACTCCGATGATTGTTTACTTTCTTCTTTTACTAACCTGTGTGCACCCAGGTTGACACAGCTGATGCCCAGGTTGTATCGGCTGCGTACAAATCCAGGCTGTAACTCCAGCGCGCGTCTGTAAGCAGCGACCGCTTCCTCTGAACGATTACCATTCGCAAGAGTTGCTCCCAGCTTGTTCCACAGCAGATAATCCTTCACGCAGGGTTGAGAGAAGGAAGAATGTGAACTAAAATATTGATGAACAATGTGTAGAATAAAACATTGTGCAGAATCCGGCGTATAAGTGTAAATGCCTGTCCACCAACAATGATAACTATAAAGGGAACTATAACAATAAACTATATTAGCTCCACATCAACATTCTGTTTGATATAAGCACATACTGCAGGTTTGTCGCTTGCCGCTTTAAAGTCACCATGAAATCAGAATGGAATTTTTTTTTATGGAATATCTCAAAGACATCTCTCTGATGACGTGTTTACTGACGTGAGGGCGGTACAACCTGTCACTCACATGAGATCACAGCAATAGCGAACCACAATGATCCAACAATTAATCCAATTAACTCCTCATGGACAAAATCAAGTCCCGTCCTACATTGTTTTCTTGTTTGAGAAGCCGTTTCACTTGGATATACAGTACGTGACAAAAGTAAAGATGTTTGCAACTTCCATTTCATGCCGATATTAAACGCTCAAGCTCTTTAAAGTTGGGTGGATTCTGATTGGCTGACAATGTTTTTATCATTCATCAGCTGGAAAAAATCGTTCTGAAAGGGATTCCAATTATATTGTTCCTCTGTGTCATTATCATTATATCATTATTTATCTAAATAAAAACATTTAGTTTTCAAATGTCTCCGGACAGGTTGTACCGCCCTCACGTCAGTAAACACGTCATCAGAGAAGAGATGTCTTTGCGATATTCCATAAAAAAAAAAAAAATCCATTTTGATTTCATGGTGACTTTAAAGCGGCAAACGACAAACCTGCAGCATGTGATTATATCAAATAGAATGTTGATGTGGAGCTAATATAGTTTATTGTTATGGTTACCTTCGTAGTTATCATTGTTAGTGAACAGGCCTTTACACTCGTGCGCTGGATTCTGCACAATGTTCACATCATCCACACAAGCGTTTTCCAAAAGTTGCTCATCCACACTGAAACGTCCGAAAACGCTTAAATCACCTTACTGCACATGCGTAAAACATACTAAAAGCTCGCAAGATGATGCAGAGAGAGCAGATATAATAAAGTTGTCACGCTATTCTTCTAGCACGATCATTTTATTAGTATAATATCGCATCACTCAATGTTGCGTCTAGGTCGCGCTCAAAATCGGGTTTAAAACGCAGCGGTCATCATATTTTGCCACGCAGGACAGCAAATGTGAGTACATTCTCTGTCATCTTTGCAGGAATGTAATACGAAGATTCTACAAAGGAACATTTATCTTGAGCAATACTGTTGATGTAAATAGCAGGCACGACAGTGCCGGTATAACTATTGATATCTATGGGTACAATGTGTGTCACATCACTAAATATGTGTCATTGTTTTCAAATACCTCCATTTTCATCATCCACACTACAACTACAAATTTATCCACAGTGTTTTCAAAATGCTCCGTTTTTCTTAACAAAAACGCCGTCTCAGTGTGGACAGAAGGCCAAACCGGAGAGAAAAAGATGCGTTTTCAAATGAAAACGTATTGGTCTGGACAAGGCCTATAGCTGTGGTGTGGACTTCCCAATTATCATAGAATTATAACGATTAATAAAATGTTAATAGTTACAGTTATCATCCTTGGTGTGTCATTTGTATGTTAAGTGTGAATGAACCAACCTGTGGCGTCACAGACAGGGCGGCAGAGAAGCAGTCCACAGCCTTGTCATACTCTCCACTCAGGTTGAAGAGAACGCCCAGACCACACTGCAGCTCAGGGTCAACCCGTGTGGGGTCAGCGGCCGCTGCACTCAAAAACAACGTCTGCACATCACCAAACAGTGCCCTAAGAGGAAGAATAAAGAGGGAAAGAACTGGATTAGCCTGTAACCTAAAGGGATAGTTTACCCCCCAAAACTCAAATACTCATTATTTACTCGCCCACATGACCTCAAAGCTATCATATGGCTTCAAAAGACTTGGAATACAGTTCATTTTATGCCACTTTCATGGTGCTTTTGTCATTCTGGAGCTTAAGAAACCCAGTGCTCATTCACTTTCATTAGGCCAGAATATTCTTCAAAAACCCTCCTTTTGTGCTCCATAGAAGATAGTCAGTCCAAGCAGGTTTGGAACGAAATGGAGAGTAGATTTTATTTTTTGAAAATATTCTTTAATAAAGAAAAGACAGTGCATAATCATTCCTGAGTCATACAAAAAGTATTAATATCTGCACTGTCAACTGATTAAAACATGGTATATTCAGCAACCCCACAATGCTGTGCAGATGGAACTCACACCTGTGTTTGCATTAGATGTATTTTTAGAGCACTGCTCGCTTATGATCGGTGACGAACGTAAATCTGTTGCTTGGTTACAATGCCCTGTCCAGTGACTTATGCATTTCTCATGCCGGTGAAGACAGGCACTGAAAACAGGCTGCTTCCACATCTGATCAATCCAGAGTTGTACAATCATGAATAAGATTTAAAGGAATTCTGTGTCCAATAAAAGTTAAAGTTTTTAACATAATTTGTGGCATATTTGTGGTAAAAATAATTCTGACTTGTCCTTCAGTTTTTTTTAGTAGATATCATGGTTACAGTAACGAGTCCTAACCATTTTACCATAGTAAATCTGAATTTTCAGCAGCCATTACTCCAGTCTTTAATGTCACATGATCCTTCAGAAATCATTCTGATATGCTGAATTGCTGCTTAAAAAACATTTCATATTATTATCAAGTCGTGCTGCTTATTATTTTTGTGGAAACCGTGACTTTTTGTAGTATTATTTGATGAATCGAAAGTTCAAAAGAACAGGATTAATTTGAAATAAAAGTGCTGAATAAATGTATTAATTTATTTTAGAAATATCTTATTGAACCCAAACCTCTGAACGGCAGTGTACAGATTTCAGTGTGCTGTACCCCGGTGAAATCAACAAAATCTAATGTTGCTCATCATCGCAGCTGATTAACACAGAAGAGATTTTTGGTTTGCATCTTGTTAGAACACAGTGTTACAATGGAAATAAACAGGGTCAGTTTTTCAGACCTTGAACCCAGAATGTTTCTTTACTGCATTCAAGAATCCTCTTACTCTGGCAGAAGAGATCCAAATCTCTCCCTCTCTTTCTCCCTCTCTCTCACACCCTCCCTCTCCTTCTCTCGTTCATGCTGCTCCAGGATCTGCCGGTATTTAGGGTTGTGCCTCAACCAATCACGGAGCGTCTCGCAGGCCTGTCTGTGCAGTGACTCATTGGTGAAGCTCACAGCTAGAGCCATGAGGGCTGTCAGATTATCTTTTTTCAGCTCAATACATCTGAAAACAGCAATTGAGACTTGAATTTAAAAAGGCGGGAGCAGTATTTTAATAAATCAGATTTGTCATAGTCAGGAGAATTTAATTGATGTGCACAGTAAGGCTGAAGTTACACTTCTCACCTGCGGAGGGCGCTGATAGCAGCAAACTCTTGCTCGTTCTCTGCCTGGCAGGTGCCCAGATATTGCCAAGCCTGCAGTATCGTCACACACAGTCAGCGTTTCACAAAGACAAACAAGACAGCAGAACAAAGTTAGAGTCCCATGAGACAAAATGTATCATCAGTTTTTGGATGTCAAAATTATGCGTATAAGGCTCTGACCAGCTGGTTGTCTGGCTGTCTCTGAACCGCGCTCTCAAAGAGACGTACAGCTCCAGGAATGTCCCCCGCCTCCATCCTCTTCACGCCCTCAGCAAACGGATCCTCGTGGGACAGGTACGGGTTGTCTTCTTCAAACTGATATCCCTAGGAGAATAGTAAAGGCATATTCACAATGATACATGAAAGTTAACATTCACAAATTACTTTTCTCACAACGATTTTTTTGCCATGCTCTGAAAAAGATTGGATACCTGAATAAAACACACCACTGTTCAAAAGTTTGATAGATTTTTTTTTTAATTATTATTATTTAAAAAAAGTAAATTTTTATTATTTAAGAAATTAAAAGGTTAGTTCATCCAAAAATGAAAATGATGTCATTAATTACTCACCCTCATGTCGTTTCACACCCGTAAGACTTTCGTTCATCTTCAGAACACAAATTAAGATATTTTTGATGAAATCCGATGGCTCAGTGAGTTAATTTATACTTTCAATGCCCAGAAAGGTACTAAAAACATATTTAAAACAGTTCATGTGACTACAGAGGTTCAACCTTAATGTTATAAAGCGACGAGAATACTTTTTGTGCGCCAAAAAAAACAAAATAACGACTTTTCAACAATATGTAGTGATGGGTGATTTCAAAACACTGCTTCAAATCTTTTGTTTCGATTCAGTGGTTCGGAGCGCCAAAGTCACTTGCTTGATTTCAGCAGTTTGGCAGTTTGACACGCAATTCGAATCACTGATTCAAAACAAAAGATTCGATAATATTAATATTCGATAATCTTTATAATATTAAGGTAGAACCACTGTACTCACATGAACTGTTTTAAATGTTTTTAGTACCTTTCTGGGTGTTTGAAAGTGTTAATTATCTTGCTGGCAACAGAGGCCTCACTGAGCCATCGGATTTCATCAAAAATATCTTAATTTGTGTTACGAAGATAAACGAAGGTCTTACGGGTGTGGAACGACATGAGGGTGAGTAAAAAAATGACATTATTTTCATTTTTGGGTGAACTAACACTTTAATACTTTTATTCCACAAGAGCATATTAAACTGATCACAAGTGACAGTAAAGGCTTTTATATAATGATAATAATAACATTAACAATAATTAAAATTTGAAAATGTGAAATAAAATGATTTCTGAAGGATCACACTGAAGACTGGAATAATGGCTGCTGTTAAATTCAGTTAAATTTTGTCTTGAAAATATATTTAAAATTAGGAAATGGTTATTTTAAATTATAATAATAATTATTCACAGTATTGCTGTTTTTTTTTTTTTTTTTAATCAAATAAATGCAGCCTTGGTAAGTATAAGAACACATTTCAAAAACATTAAAAATTCTTACCAGCTTCAAACTTTTGAACGGTTGTGTATTTGGAATCTGAACAATAAAAAAAAAATAAAAAATAAAAAAATCTACTTAAACTGATAGTTCACCCAAAAATGAAAATTCTGTCATTAATTACTCACCCTTATGTCATTCCAAACCCGTAACACTTTAGTTCATCTTTCGTTCTATTTTGTCTATTTTTCTCCGCCAATTAAAATATTTCCATGTGAAGCCAAAGCAGAACCATAGACCGTAACTAATCATTGTATAAACAGTAATAAAGCACAGACTGCAGCCTGGGAAAGGGCTCAGAGTTTCAGTTGGGCGGAAGTATCCATGCTGTAAATGGGCACAGGTGTACATTTACATTATCCAGATACCTTGTCGTAAGAGCTGCTGAGCATCTGGTCAAAGTCTGAGAGCCAAGGGTGAGCTTCAGCATCCCTCTTTGCCATTTCCTCCCACTCCTGCTGGAGTTTCTCCCAGAAATCAACATCACTCTGAACTCACACACACAAAACAACACACAAGCACCAATGAATGCAAAGGCATCACATTCAAGTTCATGTATAGGTGTGCAAGAGTGCAGCCTGGCTCACCTCCACCGCTGCTTTGGCCTGCTGGAAGTCTGGCCCATAAGTGGTGAATTCATCTACCCAAGATTCTGCAGATTCTGCCGAAACCTACCGAGCACAGCGACATGCCAGGCTGTTAACAGCCTCCATAACACATCACAGAGCCTGCAAATGCTTAAACAATACTCAGCTGAAGGGAAAAAAGACAACATACTGTGATGAATGAGAGTGGGGGAATAAAGAAAGGATGTAATGGAAAAAGAAAGAGGGCTTGAAAGACCAACAGAGGAAGAAAAAAAAAATCTCACCCTCATTCATCCATCTTTCCTTTCCTCTTTATATTAAAAATAGCAAGCAATGCTCAGTGTACCTTCACTATTGCAGGAAGTCAAAGTGGTTTCAGTAGCTGGGCACAAATGAAAGCAGTGTGAGCAGGGCATTAGCTGTACAGGCCTGGTGTCTTGCAGCGATAATTATGTTAAAAGCACAATTAAATTAAAGCAACAATCTGCTCACTTTAAAGCAAAAAAGGTTTGGTCAGCAGGTGCTAGTTAACATAATGAACATGGCAAGCCTAAAAACAGACAAAACAGGACTACTGCATCACTGTTGCCAGGTGATCAGGGTCCTACCTGCCTGACGAGAGTAGCCCATTGCTCTGCCTGTTTAGCTTTAACTTTGTCATTCTTCTCTTTGCCCTCTCGTGTTTCCACTTCCACAGTCCCTTCCCCTGATTCCAGGAGCTGGGCAGCCAGTATGGGACAGAGGGTATAGGGAGGGGTATTTATGGATAATGTGCGTTTAGTGTGGGATTGTTAAGGATAGCGGGAAAATTTAGGTATGGATGGAGGTTTAAATGTAGGGATCAAGATGTCATGACAACCGTCCATGACAGAAAGAAGAAGGAGATATCACAATTAAACTATTGCTCATTTGAACCATGGGATAAAACTAGGGCTGCAACAACTAATCGATAAAATCGATAATGAAAATCATCGATAATGAAGATCATCATCGATTAGTCGCGTCTGCCACTGTGCACGGAAAACGTCCGCCAGTCGCATCAAATTACAGCACTGAATAAACGCATTTCTATGGACAAAATGCATCTAAAAATATTGGAGGAAACAGAGTGACCCAAGCTGCCCAAAACATGAGAATTATTTATTTTAAGCTTTAAGCTAATGCATTACCGTAATGTTTAACATGGCTTGCCCTGTCAGGCGCTTTGACAGATGCGTGTGACAGATGTGTGACATGTTTCCTCAGGGCAAAACTTTAATTTTACAGTTATATCCTTATCTTTAAGTGTTACAAAATTCATGTGAGTATTTCCATTTTGCATGAAGGCTCATCCTGACGGTCTGCGTTAAACTTCAGACTTTACTGAATGAGTGCCGGTGCGCACATGCACATGAAACAGACAGGACGAATTAAAAGAGGGTGACAATTAATATTTAGAACAAAAATATACATTTTTCTGAAATCTGTTGTTGGACGGTAAATTTAGGTTTAAAAGTCAACATGTAATTCATGTATTTTATGACGTGTAATTGAATATAAATGTAAGACGTTTCTTACATTTACAGAATAAAAATATGACAGTAACAGGTTACTGTGTCCAGAGTGAATGTGTGTTCCTGCAGAACATTCCTCTTATCTGTTAACACTGAGTTTGTGTTTTTGTTTTTGTTTATTATCTATATTATCTTTATTTTTAATGTAGGGATTTAAACTGTCCTTTTGCTTTATAGCTCTTTTGCATATAGCATAGCCATAGATATGGATATATTCACTATATGTTTTCATAGCATTCAGTTGAAATGTTTGTTTGAAGGACAGCAGTGGGCAGGACGTGGAATAGTGTGTTTTGTCAATAAAATAAAAAAAGAAAATTGGGCTTTTTGTAAATTCAGATTAATCGATTAATTAAAGACATAGTCGACCAACGAAGCGATTATCAAAATAATTGTTAGTTGCAGCCCTAGATAAAACCATTTTTTATAAACAGGGTCCAGTTTCCTAGTCCTTTGTAGACCTAGTCCTGGACCAGTACTTAAAATACTGTTTCTAATTTAATACATTTTTATATTATCAGCACAACCATTTGAGTGAGAACTCAAGCTGCATTAACTCCACAATTTTGAATGATGACCTAGAAATAGTGAATAATCTATAATATTTCTTATTCATTTTACATCATAATGCTTTGTTATTAACTATTAAATATTAAAATTGTATGTCTAAAACATGTATAAAAATTATATAATAAAATATTACAAATACATCGATTTTGAAAATAGGTTACACTACCGTTCAAAAGTTTGGGGTCAGTAAGATTTTTTTAAAAGAAGTTTGTTTTTGAAAGAAGTCTTTTTTTTTTTTTTTTGTATATATTTCTTAAAATTGTGGAAACCGTGATGCATTTTTTTTCAGGACTCTTTGATGAATCTAAAGTTCAAATGAACAGCATTTACTTGAAATAGAAATCTTTGTAACATTATAAATGTCTTTACTCTCACTTTTGATAAATTTAATGCATCCTTGTATGTACAGAGTCCAGTCTCTGAAACGAATTAAGCTATCCAAAACGGTTTTTCCTCATGGGTAATTATTTAAAACCAAGCAGTGCAAATTGCCAAGGATTTACAGTATGCTATGTAGATACAGTTAACGTTGCCTAAACAGCGTGAGCAGAGCCAAGATGGCTGCCAAGGGGCTGCAGTGTCACCCTTCACAGTGTTTCCTCTATCAGAGGAGCTGGGAAGGGCTCGTACCTGGTGGAGGCTTGAGGCCCAGTGCTGTGCCTCCTTGGCCTGTGCTTTATCAGTGTGCTCTTTTCCTGCTCTGTCCTCCACAGTCACACTGCCCTCGCCAATCTGCCTAATGAACCGCAGGAACTACACAATAACAACAACAACAACAACAGCTATTACACATCTACTGCTAACAGGAAACACATTGGCGATGCATTGAACACACACAAACACACAAGTCCATCAGCGGTTTCTTCTTGACAGTTATGGTCAGACACAAGTAAACCACAAGGATGAAGGAGTAACGGCCAAAGGCATAACATATCCCAAATTATATGGCAAAGCAAGAGCAGAGTTAACTGAAAAAAGAGAGAAATATGAATAAGTGAAGAAATGCCCATGAAAACGTGAACAATGTCACATCACTTCATCTACAACAAGGCAAAAATGAACCTAAATAATAATCTAAATCCCATGGAGAATCTGTGATCAGTCCTCAATAATGTATTACTTAACCTTTTAAAAATAACCCAGAAGTGCATACTGGGATGTAAAACAGTCCCTTTGAGACAACATTAACATGGTTTTATCTTAACTTAAGTGATCCGTTGTGACAGATCATTTCTGTGATGTGGCATTGGTGAAGGCAGAGCAAATTTATTCTGAAATAGATACACTTTAGTCAAATGTCTAGCAAAAAACATTTTTCATAAACTTATGTTAAGAAAATTCCAGTTCTGCTACATTTAATACAGCAATATGTCATGAGAGGCCTTGCATTACAGTGATTTTACCAAGGTGGATCAAAAGCCAAAAGCCCTCTGGTAAAATCAATTTGGTAACACTTTACAATAAGATTCATTATTTAACATTAGTTAACTACATTAGTTAACATGAACTAATAATGAACTGCACTTATACAGCATTTATTAATCTTTGTTAATGTAATTTTCAACATTTACTAATACATTATTAAAATCTTGTTAACATTAGTTAATGCACTGTGAACTAACATGAACAAACAATGAACAGCTGTATTTTCATTAACTAACGTTAACGAACATTAGTAAATACAGTAACAAATGTATTGCTCGTGATTAGTTCATGTTAGTTAATACATTAACTGTTTAATTAATTAACCTTATTGTAAAGTGTTACCATTAATTTATTAAGCTATTAATATTAATAATTTATTCATCAGAAAAAACAATTCTTCTACCAAGTAATAGAGTTTATTAACCCAACCATAGGTAGTTTGTGGTTATCAAGCAATACAGCAACTTATATAGAACAGACTATTCATATTAAAATGGCATATTAATTTAGAAGTGGAACTATTGGTTTACAATTTGTGTTTTAGGTGCAATATGTGCATGGTTGTTTAATATATCAGTGCATGTGGTGACTTTGACTAAAGTGTTTCAGGTGCAGCTCAAAGAACACTTAAACAGCACAGACCGCAGCAGGGAAACCCTTCCTTTTGCTCTCACCTCTGTGTTCTGTAGTTTAGGGTCGTCCACTTTGGCAAGGAGTTCATTCGCTGTTTGACGTAGTTCTTCACCTGACTGGTATTCTTGTGTCCTGATAGGATAAAAAACACATTAAAGTAAGAATAGGATCAGGACACTGTTGAAATCTATTACTTTTGATTGAACCTTAGTATAATCTCAAAAGTTTGGGTATGATTCAGCAAGGATGCATTAAGTTGATCAAAAGTGACAGTAAAGACATTTATAATGTTACAAAACATATTTCAAATAAATGCTGTTCTTCTGACTTTTTCCATTTATCAAAGTAACCTAAAAAATGTATCACAGTTTCCACAAAAATATTAAGCAGCACAACTGTTTTTAACATTGATAATAATAGTAAATGTTTCTTGAGCACCAAGTCAGCATACTAGAATGATTTCTGAAGGATCATGTGACACTGAAGACTGGAGTAATGATGCTGAAAATTCAGTTTTGCCATCAGAGGAATAAATTACACTTAAAAATATATTAAATTTATTAAATTTTTAATTGTAATAATATTTCACAATAGTGTTTTTTACTGTAATTGTGATCAAATAAATGCAGCTTTGGTGAGTATAAGAGACTTCTTTCAAAGAAAAAAGAAAAAAAATCTCACTGACCCCAAAACTTCTGAACGATAGTGTATATTATTCTTATGCCAAGTCTATTATTATTATTTTAAGTCTTGACTATTATTATAAGTCTTATTTTTATGCCATGCCAAGAAACACAAAATACCATTCTTTGTCCTGTTCCCTTTCTCCCAAATCTCCAAGCCATAACTTCTCCTCTGATTGCTCCAGGTACTCCTCTGCCCAGCGGCCAGGGTCTATGAGACAGAAGGAAGGGAAGTGAGTGGTGGAAGTATAATAAAAGACAACAGAAAAGGTAAAGCTATGGAAAATGAAAGGATGGCTGGGCAAAGATGAGTGAAGAATTGTCAGAATTGTCAATTGTCACCTAATGACATTGAATGAGATCGAATGATATGTTAATGACATCTGATAGCATCTTAAATTTAAAAAAAAGGATCAAATATGTGCCATATGTACACAGTCATGGCCAAAAGTTTTGGCAGTGACAAATTATGTTTGGCAAAGTTTGCTGTTTCAGTTGTGGTGATGTTGATTCACATTGTTTTTCTGCAGAGTGATCAGATGCATTTTAAATAATTGCAAAATGCTTCACTGGCCAAAAAAATGAACTTTATCACAAAAAACAAATTTCACTGTTTTTTTGGCCCTGGCACAAAATGACCAGCTAACATCATTTCACTCATCATATCATCAGCACATGGTAAAGTGTGAACAAATGCTAGTCAGGTGAAATCACTGGATTATAAGAGCAGACTGATTTTTATAAAAGGAGGGATAAAGTGCTTCCAATCATAGTGTTCTTGTGTTAGCAAAGGTTACCTCCAAAGAAAGATGTGCATCCATCATCACTTTGCATCAAAAGCCTCACATGCAAGGAAATTGCTGCAAAGAATTTTGCACTTGAAAGAACCACTTATGAGTTCATCAAGAACTTCAAAAAGAGAGAGGTTCAACTGCAGTGAAGAAGGCCTCAGGATGTCCCAGAGTGTCTGGCAAGCACCAGGACGACTACGGAATCGTGTCACCACCAGTGCAGAGCTTGCTCAGAATTGGCAGCAGGTGGGTGTGTGAGTGCATCTGCACATACAGTGAGGCAAAGACTTTTGGACAGCAGCCTGGTGTCAAGAAGGGCAGCAAAGAAGCCACTTCTCTCCAAGAAAACATCAAGGACAGACTGAAATTCTGCAGGAAGTACAAGGATTGGACAGCAGAAGACTGGTGCAAAGTTATTTTCTCAGATGAAGCCCCTATCCATCTGTTTGAGACATCTGGAAAATGTATTGCTTCTTCCGGAGAAGAAAAGGTGAACACTACCATGAATCCTGTGTCATGCCAACAGCAAAGCATCCTGACACCATCCATGTGTGGGGTTGCTTTTCATCCAAGGGAGTGGGCTCTCTCACAATTCTGGCCCAAAACACCTCCATGAATAAAGAATGGTATCAGAACATCCTGCAAATTAAAATTCTCTCAATGATCCAGTAGCAATTTGGTGATGATCTGTGCATTTTCCAGGATGATTGAGCACCATGTCACAAGGCAAGAGTGATAATGAAGTGGCTCTGAGATTATTACATTGAAATTTTGGATCCGTGGCCAGGCAAGTCCCCGGATCTTAATCCCATAGAGAACCTGTGGTCAATCTTCAAAAGGCAAATGAACAAGCAAAAGCCCTCAAATGTGATCAACTCAGAGCACTAAGAAGTAAAGAATGTTTCACCATTAGTCAGGATTTGGCCAAGAAACTGATATTCTGCATGCCAGAGTGAATTGCAGAGGTTATGAAGAAGAAGGGTCAACACTGTAAATATTGCATATATTGAATGCTTTTGCCATTAAAAGCCATTAACTTGAAATACTTGTTTTCCAGTATACCACAGAAACGTGAAAAAATTATCTACAAATACTGATGCAGCAAACTTTGCAAAACACACAATTGATATGACTGTCAAAACTTTTGGCCATGACACACACACACACATATATATTAACCTGCAACTTCATTGATGAATTCTCTGGTCCAGTCAGCATCAGCTGGATCCAGACCAGCTTGTCCAGAAGAAGAGGCGGAGTCAGCACTAGACAGGAACTCTGCCGCCCAATCGCCAGACAGAGCCAGAGCAGCCACGTCAGGAGCTGAGAAATGAAAACATATAGTTATAGCACATTGAAACGTGCTGAAATCTGTCTAGACGTGTGTTTGTGCATGCTACCTCTCTGTGGAGCCTGTCTGTAGCTCTGTTGATCTATCTGCTGCATTTCCTCCAGCAGTTGACCCATATCAAAAGTGTGAGGAGGTCTTTGTGGGGCCTGTAGAAACTCACTCACCAGCTGGATTTCAAAAACAACAGGGTGTCATTACAGGGACATAATCACAGATTACTTGACCTGACACAAACTGATCAGAGGTGCGTTTCACAAAAGCATCGTTAGCCAACTAACATCGCAAGTTCCGTCGTTACTTACATAGTTCAATGATTTGGTGTTTCCCGAAACCATAGTTCAAACAAACATTCGCAAACTGCATCTCAAACTTGTGTGGTTGGAACGACAGCTCTCGAGCTGTAGTTAGAAGCATAGTTTCTTGTTTTTATGACATGTTGACTTAATAAATCGTTATCCTGAGCAAAATAAGCAAGCTGACATTAAGTACAATGTATATCTTTTATTTCGAATATATACAAATGTCATTTATATATTTTAGTTTGTCAAGAGATTTAAAGCACTGTTTTTGGAGAGTGCGCATGTGCATACGTGCTCTAGTACGTCAGAACAAGCATTTGATTTAATCTGGAAATAAAGCAAAATAACTGAGGAAAATGAGAATTAGTCCTCTAATGCCATGTCCGTAATTTATAGCAAAAAATCTAGCATTAATTTGATCTCAAACGGATTCATTTAAAGAAGTTATTACTCACCACCTGCCTGACGTCATTCACCAACGTGGTTGAACGACAGGTTTGCGACAATACGGTTTCGCGAACTAGCTAGTTGATTTGTTCAACGATGCATCGTACTATGGCAGTTCAGCAGTGAGTTACATCGTTGATCAGGAAACGCACCCCAGGTCATTGAAAACACCTTGAAATATTAAAAAAACAAAATACACACCTCCTCTTCCGTGGCTATTTCAATTGAAGTAGGAGGAATCTATGGGGGAAAGAGTAAAAAAGCATAATATTATTTTCAATGCTACAACTAATGACTTTTTGCAAATAAATTAATAAATTAATCGATTAATCACTGCAAACAATCGATTAATGTATAAAAAAAAATGAATTTTTAGATGAATAATCTAACTAACTAATAATAATTTTCAGATACATCTATTAAATAATTTCTGATCAGTCAAATAATCATTTGGTTAGCTTACCAATAAATAATAACCACAACTTCTGCCATTAATCTTTCAATGTTTTATTTAAACAACACAGGGCGGTGAGAATGTGGTTGCGACTGCGAGTTCTAACTTGCAGGTGTCAGTTTGTTTATAGAATGCAGTTTTCATGTCCGCAAAATACAAAATTGAATTCCCAAACTTTTGATAATTGGACTCAAGATTTTTGGAATAAAGTCTCATTTTCAGCATGAGAGCTGGAGCCACCATCATTGGGGATGATTGTAAACAGTATGATGCATTGACACATTCCATGCAAACAAGTGTATTTACATCAGGGATTCACAATTCTGGCCCTCGAAAGTCCACTTTCCTGGAGAGTTTAGCTCCAACCCTAATCAAACTCACCTGCCTGCAGCTTTCTAGTAATCCAGAATACCTTGATTAGTTGTTCATGAGTGCTTGATTAAGGTTGGAGCTAAATATTTGCCACGGTTACAAAAAAAAAGGTTAGTAACTTACAGTGGGTGTTGACCGATGTCTCCAGGCCCCTCCTTCTTGGGTCATGTGACCAGTCAGTTTCATAAGGGGATTGGCTCCCCCACATTCCGCCTCCACTAACTCCCGCATCGCCATGGCAACACACCGTAAGGCTGATCAAACTAACACCTTGAGATATCTACAAGACAAGTACATGAAATATCATTAAGTAGTATGTTGTTACCCACCACTGTCCATATTATTATTAAAAGACCCCCAGCCCTAATTTTGTTTTCAAAACTTACTCAGGAAATATTCATCGATAAAATACCAGATGGTTAGTATTAATATTTACATTTCATAATTTAATTATCATTAAACCGTATTTGTTTACAGTGATTTGAAAAACTCACGATAAATACTGTGTCCAGCACTAAACAAAGTTAGCAACAGTCAAGCAGGTGAACCACGCAGCATAGGTGATTTGTATAAACATGCCGAAGCAGTGAACAGTTTTAAAAGAATGCTGAGGGAAATTATTTGAATAAATGTATGAACCATTTAATGTATGTTATATGAAGGGAACTGACTGTCTTCTGAAAAGTTTCAAAGGCATTTTCTTTTTTTCTTGCCTCTGTGTAATGACTAAAGCTGCATTTACACCATGTCGTAATTACCATAACGATTCTGAACTGTAAAAAGCCTTCACATGCTTGTAGAACTTGTAATTACAATGTGTACACTTGTCATTTTCTGAGAGCTACGACTTGTACCACGTGGCCACTGTACCACCTGACCACTGCAGATTTATGGTGTGTTCGACTTGGAAGTGGCACTGTGGGAAAGGGCTCTATTTCTGCTTCCATAAGCGCCACCTACTGTCAGAGAGTGGATTTGCATTGTCATTCAGCCTGTCTGCAATTCTGTTTTCAGACCAATTCAAAAATTGGACTGAATTTTATGCACACTGTTGTAAACTGGTTGATTCTAAATCTAAACAATTCATATACTAATGTATGTAGAATTATTCACAGAGCAGATAAATACCCATAATTCATCATTTTGACATCAAAACTTTATATGAACATGTAGTACATAAAACTTTAGAAATGTAAATCAAAAATGTATACTCATTATAAAATGTTCATTTCAATAATTTAGATGATTTTCCAGGTCTAGAAATCAAAATGATAAATTATATGGGATTTTGTTTTAGCTTATTTTAAATGTTGTTTTGTCTTAATTTAAATTTGAAGAGGCCCCCTTGGAAGTTTGCTCGGGCCCTAGTGGGTTCCATCCCCCAGGTTGAGGACCTCTAGACTGGTAACCCAAAGGTTAGTTACACAGAAAGTTACTGAGATCATCGTGCCCCTGAGAGTGACATTCTTGGCAGTTTTTACACATCTTAGTCTGTTTATACAAATAAAAATCTATAACAATCTATAATAATTATTGTAAAGCATTTCTTCTCCGGAAGCAGTATGGGTGAATAACTACGCCACCGTACCGGTCACAAACAAAACAGAACCTGAAAGACAATGAATCATCAGCTTGAGATAAATCCTGTGGACTTAGCTACCTTTCCACTAACATAAACATATGCTCCATCAGCTTAACCAGACTAGAAGGATTACACAGATTTCATTGTTCCTGAAAACAGCTATTAACAATTAACCAAGATTGCATGTTTGTGCACAAACAGTCCAGGTTTACCTTGCTGTCCTTATGCAATAATTCCAAAACAGCCTGCTTCCTTCGTGTATGTCACCCCTCTGATGAAAAATCAATGAGATGAACAAGAGTGTTTGTGCTATGAATGGCCACCGGTTGAATTGGTCATCTGATCACTGTTTTGAAAACTACATGACATACATAGGCTACTGAACTCTTCTGCTCTCATCTGGCTCTTGTCTAGTGTCGGTTTGGCTTCAGCACAGAAACATTATTGAATGCAAGTGTCGCTTTTTCCAAATGTAAATGGCAGTTGAACATCCCAACGTACTAACTAACGTTAGACCACAACCGGTTAGCTATTCACAGCCGTGTTTGTGCAGCAGCTATGAATGATAACAATGAAGCTAGCAGGTCAACTAAGTCAATTATGTTGCAGGCAGTTAGCTTACAAGCTAAATAAACTCCTTTCACCTGCACAGGCGATGTTGTCACCTCTCTTCTCCTCTCTTTCTCCTTTTATCCCGTGAGTAATGCAGTTTAGACAAAGACAAAACACGACGGATCGAAGCAGGCCCTAAAAAGACGTCTGAGGTTCACGGTCCCCTGGTTGTCTGTACCTGACGGGTAAATGTTGCGCTGGTGACCGTCCTGTCTTTATTTACCTTCCCCGTGTGGCCCACTGAAACATGAGCGAACCAGCCACACGAATCCTACACGCTACGCTTCTGCTATTCACAAACGCTGTTTGCGTAAAGACAAGCGCTTTGAACTGTGCTGAGCATCAAGACAGACGGAGCGAGATTTACGCTGAAGTTACGTAAAGTTCCTAAAGTGACAGCGCATGCCTTGAGTGACAGGTTGATAACCTATTGTTTCAACAGCCAGGAAAATGTGCTCTAAAGATTTTAAATTCATTCCTGTTGTGCAGTACCTTGTGAGCTCTGTAACTTTTGAAAATTAATATTGCGGGTAATTTGTAATTTAGGGGAGTATTGGTATAAAACGGCTATAACCTACTACCAAAACAGAAATATGCTCTGGTCAAGCTTAATTTATAGAACACAACGGCAAGAAAACGAATATGTTGCCCAAGAGGATGGGAATAAACAAGTTAGTTGCAATTTCAATAATAATGTTCAGATTTCTGTATTTTTTAAATCCATTTTTTAATCCATTGCATTTCTACCGTTGTTTGCCCGCTAAAACTTATGTCACTTTCTGAAGGACAATGTCATAGAAGAACTGTGGTGTTTTTATTTATTTATTTATTTATTTATTTTCTCTCTTTTTTCAAAGTAGTTAGTATTGTCTGACAGGAAAAGCCGTGGTTACTGATACTTTCACCTTATAAAATATAATCGAACAACCAAAGACTGCTGTGTTTTGTTTTATTTTTATTAATAACATTATAATAAATGTAGATTCCTTACTAACACACACACTCTGTTTATTATATTCATAAAATGAATTAAACCATTTCTCAGAAGCCCTTACAAAGACACAGCGCAGTCAGTTTTTCCCCCCTAAGTTTATTCATTTATTCTTTCTGGTTCTGATATTTTGAGCTTTTTGTGTCATTTTTTTGTTGTAAGTTTATGCCATTTTGTTGTATTCATGTGTTGTATTAACAAAAAAATATATAAGTAGTAGTTAAAAACCTGAAATATTTCCCAATAAATTCAGTTATGTATTCTAAAAGTAACAGGAATGAACATTTACTGCCTAACTAAAACAATTTCAATTACAGCGCTCTAAATAATCGCATTATGGTCATATGTCATTTTTTTGTTATGTTTATTTTGAAATATTTTGTAGTCTGCAACTATCCCCTTTTCAAGACTAACATGAAAAAACCAGAGAGCACCTGCTGACGTCATCCGTGTGTTTTTATTATGAATTTTTTGAACAGATTATTTCTTCAGACGGTTATCAATAACAATCAATCCATATAATCCATGTCATTGTGTCTATAAGTATAGTTAATTGTCCCAATGGTAACCATTGTAATAATATAGCTTATTAATGCAAATTTATCCATTCTTAATATCACACTGCAAAAACGGACAGGTTTCCACTGTACACTAACACAGACAGAGAAATAGTCACGGGAAAAGAGAGGGAATTGCGAGCTGGAAGGAGGGAAGGGGTGGCACAGTTGTACATTCAAAAACCAAAAAAGCAGTGGCAGTATCTAAACAGTGTAAGGATAGAGAAAGGACAGGGGAGAAAAGAGAGAGGGAGGATGATGGCAGAGTGAACGTGTTCTAGGCATAACAATAATGTGCCTTTCTGTTTCACTGTGGATCAGATATTAACAAGTTTTAAATTACACAATTGAACACACAATTAAATAGACATTCATCAAGCCAATCATTACCGCTCTTATTACTAATACTATTATTGTCATTATCACTGTATATTACCAGTAGAGATATTAGAAAAAAATACCTAGCCTAACCTATCTGAAAGTGCAAAGACTGAAAATGAACGCAAATAATGGAACAACAAAAAAATGATAATAATAGTAGTAGTCATTTGTATTTACATACATTTAAGTACAATCAAAACTGCCCAGGTTGAGCTAACATTCTGTTACAGCAGAGGGCATTGCACTGTACTGTGTTTTTTGTGAGGTTGTGAGAAGAGGTGCACAAAAGTTTTGTGTGTGTGTGTGCGTGTGTATTGTGATGCTTAAAAGAAAGCACTTGCATACCTAGCTGCAGTCTATCACTATTACGAAACACCTTTACTGACTAGTCCTCTATATCTGTACATGTGAATTTGTTCAAGGAATGTATCAAGAGACAGATTGTGCAGAGGAAATACAGCTTCTGACATTATATTAGATACAAAAGGCTGTAATTTAAAACATTCGGAGTCAATTCGTTTTTATGAGTAGACAATTAGTGTTTTCATTGCATTTAACACAGTGATGTGAGCACATCAATTGGAAAGGTTGTAGGATGAATGAACATATACTTGTGCCATTAATAAATTCTGGGATCTGGGTCGAGAGTGGCGAAGAGGGAATGCATTGTGCATTGTGGGAGCGTACATTCCAGAGAGAAGCATTGCATTCACAGAGGCTGAGATTCTATAACTGTGTCACAGGTGTGTTAGACACATTTCATTATCTTTGATGGTGCGTCTGTGTGTGTATATTCCTGTATTTTAAATGAGTGGGTGGAGTTTTTTAATGTGGGCGTGGCCAATTGAATCAGTAGCGTCTGGGGGTGGAGTCTCTTCCCTCTTTCTTGATGATGATTCGTTGGTCATCACTGGTATCATCGGGCGAATCCACTACTTCTTCCTCATCATCACACTCTCCTTCAATATCTGTTGCAATGCCCATGCGGTTCTCGTATGTCTAAGAGAGAGAATAAAAAGAGAGCTGTGTAAGATCCCACACACATCAGTAATAAGTTTGGAGTCAAAAAAGTTTGGAGTCAGTAAGATTTTTTAAATAAATTAATAGTTTAATTCAGCAAGGAAGCATTAAATTAATCAAAAGCGACAGTAAAGACATTTATAACATTACAAAAGATTTATATTTTAAATAAATGCTGTTCTTTTTCATTTTCTATTCATCAAAGACTCCTGGGAAAAAAGGGAATCATAATTTCCACAAATATATTAAGCAGCACAACTGTTTTCAGCATTGATAATAAGAAATATTTCTTGAGCACCAAATCAACATATTAGAATGATTTCTGAAGGATCATGTGACACTGAGGACTGGAGTAATGATGCTGAAAATTCAGCTTTACCATAACAGGAATAAATTACATTTTAAAATATATTCACATAGAAAACTGTAATTTTAAATTATATTTCACAATATTACAGTTTTTTCAGTATTTTTGATCAAATAAATGTGAGCATAAGAGATTTTTTTTTTCAAAAATATATTTTAAAAAATTTACCGACCCCAAACTTTTGAACAGTAGTACATATATCTAGTTTTGGATTCATACCTCCATTGGGTTCACAATGATTGTGAGGGCCGAATCATCCCATTGGTTGCTGCCCTCTTTGCCTCCGCCTCTTGCTCCTTCACCACGACGGTGGATGGAACGGATGCGGAAGACACCAAGAATCACCATGACAACCAAGAAACCCACACACACCATGATGATGACAGTTGCAGCTCCTGGAACAACTGTACGCATGAGGAGAGAGAGAGAGAGAGAGAGAGAGAGAGAGAGAGAGATTATGTTTATTCTTTATATTCTATCATTTTTTAAAGGGTTATATCATGAGGAATAAAACCTTTGAGATTATACTATTACAATATAATGTAAGTTTCAGAACTCAAAACTTTCTCTGCAGTAAAAAAGACCATTTACTAACATTATAAATTGACCTTAAGAGCTTAAATAACCCTTAAGTAACTTAAATAACTATAGATGCTTGTTTCCGCCACTGCATAAAAAATAAAAATGGTAATTGCGACTTTTTATCTTACAATTCTGACTTTTTTCTCGCAATTTCGAGTTTACATCTCACAAATTCTGACTTTTTTCTCTGAATTCTGTGATATAAACTCGCAATTGCGAGTTAAAAAGTCAGAATTGCGCGATATAAACTTGCAGTTGTGTTATAAAAGTCAGAATTGCACGATATAAACTCACAATTCAGTCTTTTTTTCAATTCTGACTTTATAACTCGCAACTGCGACTTTATATCATGCAATTCTGACTATATAAACTCGCAATTGTGAGAAAAAAGTCAATTGTGAGAAAAAAGTCAGAATCGCAAGATATAAACTCAATTATGAGAAAATAATTCAGAATGGTGAGATATCAATTCGCAATTGCGAGAGAAAAAGTCAGATTTGTGATACAAAAAGTCTTTTAAATTGTTTTATTCTGTGGCAGAAACAAGCTTCCATAAATAACCCTTTAATCACCAAAAATGTATTTTATTTAGGAGAAAAATGAGATGTATAGATATATATATTTGTGTTTACATATTTCAGACATGTACCTGAGTTGCGGTGTGGGTTGGGGAGTGTGTGTCCACTCAGTTCTCCAGTGTGATGGGATGGGTGGAGGAACTGCTGCTGAGACGCCAGCAGGTGAGACGGATGGTACAGACTGTCCAGAGAATGCAGAAAGTTCACCTGAGCAAGTGTAGGAGAAAACAAAACAAAGACAGTGAGATTGTGTGTTGTGTATCAAATTAAGAGTGTGAACTTTCAATGGTCAGGAAGTGTGTGTACTGGGTTAGTGTGCTATAGGTCAGACTGAAGGATCCATGTCAGTGTCACGTGTTCAGTGGTGTTATTACCTCAAGCGTGAGCTCGTTGCTGGTGTACCGGCCGTTCATTTCTGAGCACGACAGACGGAACCTTCTTTCAAAACGAGCAGAGCCCTTTGCTAAGCGATAGCGAATGGAGCGCAACACATCTTCATACACAGAGATAGACTCCGCTCCTGAAAGAGAGAAAAGGAAGGATTAAAGCCTTTTTATTGTAAAAATAAATAAGAATGCATTCATTATGTGATTCTATGATTTGCATGTACAGCCCTAAATATATTCAGACACTAAAGTAACACTTAAACATGTATAAATGTTTTAATTATTTTAAATTATTTATTTTATGGCATTTTAAGGCATTTATTTTGAAGAAGCACAAAAACTAGCACAATAGCACAAAACACTATTCAGTATAACAATTTATATATTGTTCAAAATTAAGACAAACTTTCAAAGTGATGGCAATGTAAGCTGGTAAGCTAATGATGAAAAAATTACCAGTGATGGCAATGTAGGCCGTTGTGTTAATGATGTCCAGCCCCCTCTCTCTTAACGCCTCCATGTCAACTAGAAGCTCCTCCCTTTCTGGGTTTAGCTCCTCCCCCAAGGGCTGGACTTCACACCCATCCAGAGTGTGAGCAACAGCATCTGACATCAGTGCTGATAAAGAGACAGAAAAAGACTGAATGACTCTCTAGCCTTTGGCCTTAACTGAAGTGAGAGGAGAACAAAGTTTCCTTTACTTTCCTGCAAGTCTACTGCATTGCACAAGCTTAAAGTTACAGATAACAGAACAAGTTATATGTTAACCTGTAAGCAGATAAGCAATTCCATTGCTTGTTTTGCTCACATTTTCTATAGACAGAAAACCCTTACATACTAACTTGCAAACATTTGATGATGGCCTGACCTTGACTTCTTTAATAGAAAACCTATCTATGCTGTACCACCTCCGGACAAAACCAAAACAAGCTCTTAGACTGCAGATCTTTTGTTCTTAGTTATTCATCAAGTTGAGCCTCTGGCCTATTACAGGGTCCTATGTGTAGATCATTTTCCAGAAATAAATGAATAGAATCCATTTTGATAAAAAGCCCTTATAGAGGTCATCCATCAAGCTGTAGGCTCGCAGATTACTGTTTTAGGTGAGATGTTCAAAGCTTACCTCCTCCTTCCATGCCCTGAGCAGCTGTGTTCACAGCGTGAGACAAGGAGCAGACGATACGGAGCTCAGGAAACAAGGGAACCCCTTGAGGGCCCTCAAATTCAGCGGCTGGTCGGGCCAGGTGGGGTCCCACCCCAGACAGAGAGATCTGCGGGGCATCAGGCTGAAGCACGACCAGGTAACCCTCCAGCTGCCTGAGAGAGAGACAGCTCTCTTCACTGAAACACCTAGAGAAGGATAAAGACAAATATGATGATTTAAACTTAATAAAGTATCTAAATATTTTGTGTAATTTTTCTGGAATACTTTATGATTATAATGTGTTAAAAGTCAACACATTTAATAATGCTTTAGGCTGACTTGTCTAATATAATAATGTAATATTTTTATTTGGGGTCTTTTCTAATGAATAAATTACTGATCTACACCACCATTCATAAATTTGGGGTGAGTTGGAATTTTTTACATTTTTGAAAGAAGTCTCTTCTGCTCACCAACGCTGCATTTATTTGATCAAAAATACGGTAAAACAGTAATATTGTGAAATATTATTACAATTTTAAAAAGCTGTTCTCTATTTTAATGTATGTTAAAACGTAATTTATTTCTGTGATGGCAAAGCTGAATTTTCAGTAGTAATTACTCAAGTCTTCAGTGTCACATGATCCTTCAGAAATCATTTTAATATGTTGATTTGGTGCTCAAGAAATATGTCTTATAATTGTTGCAAACATTTGAAACGTTTGAAATATATATAAATTGTTTAACAAATTAAAAGTCTTTACTGTCACCTTTGATCAATTTAATGCATCCCTGCTGAATAAAAGAAAAAAAATCTTACTGACCCCAAACTTTAGAATGGTAAAGTATATATGATTAATTGTGATTCATTTTATGAATTAATCAGCATGTTATATTATTAATTAATACTTGATTGTGTGGCAGTATTCACGCTACTGTATGTAGAAACGTGTGCCCATATGTTGGTGAATATGTGCCAATTAATCTGTTCATTGTGAGCAGCTGGTTACATTTATCTACGGCTGATCGTTGATGCTACAGCTGCTCACCACGACCCCTTGACTTGATATCTGGTAACATTTAAGTAAAGCCCTACTATACATGCTTGCCAAAAAACAGACAGAGCTGTTATTAACAAAAATAATTTTAGCTAAATTACAACATTTTTACAGATTTTCATTACTCTGCACGTAGCAATTGATGGTTTCCTCTCCTTCTCTTTAATTCGCTTTCAGGAAAAGCCTTTTTTTCTGTATTTTAATTTCAGCTTTTGCAGTTGAACACAAACTAACCTACTGTTGGCCACTGCAGTAAAATAATTTTCTGACAAAATGACAAATAATATTGAGTTTGAATTTATAAGACTTTAGATATGATGGTTAATTTGAAATGCTGAACAAAGATCATTATTTCAGTGTGTGAGTTGTCATGTACCTGAGAGAGGTAGTGAGTTTTAACGGACGGACACCAGGGGTGGCAAATCGTAGAGAGTTTCTGTATGTCACCTGCTGAACAGCACGGTTGAAACTTTCAATGTCGTCTCCCTCTAACACCAGCACAGACTGGCTAGGGTTCACATGCACCTGAGGAAAATAAACTGGGGTTAGTAAAAAAATCAAGCTAGTTTAAATTTTACAAGAATATTCCAGGCTAAATAAATATTCCAGGCTGTTCCAGGTTAAATATTCCAGGCTGTAGTAATCTGCTATTGACAGATTACTACAGAAAATAATTTCAGTTAGACAAAAAATAATGCAGAACATTTATACTAGTGCATTTAAAATGGAAGCCTTTGGGAAGAAATCTGTGCTGTGTTATGGGTAAAAATGTGAAGCTATCAAACTTTAAGTCATAAATTGAATGTACCTTCATGCCTGAGCCCAAAGTCTCAAGGTCTCCAAAATCAAGCCCCTCTCGACAGGCATACAGGCACTCCACTACACTGTGTGGCTCCACATTTCCTGGACGCACCGTTACTCCTGACAAAAGCCCTTTGTAACCACTGACAAACTTCCCTGTGGGCCAAAATGAGAAGATATACAGTATATATAAATATGAATCGATACAGACTCTTTTAAGAACATTAAACACATGCTGGCACTTAATTGAGTCTCTCTATTGATCCCAGAAGGCTTATGAATAACACATACTAGCACACCCTCATCCACACACAAACATAGGCGCGTTCTCCTGGAGTGCACCTCACCTGTGTCTTTACTCTCTGGCATGGTGTTGTTCACAATGTCTTTTGGTTTCTCTTCTGGCTCTACAGCGAGGAATAAGAAAAAAGGAAATAGATAAAAAGCTGTATTCATTCATTTTAAAGGAATTGAAACCTACATTAATGTTCAAATGTCTTTTATGATCGCTAAGGCTGCATTTATTTGATCAAAAACACATCAAAAACAGTAATATTGTGAGATATTACAATTTAAAATAACTATTTTATTATGTGATGCAAAACTGAAGTTTCAGCATCATTACTACAGTCTTTAGTGTCACATGATCCTACATAAATCATTCTAATATGATGATTTGGAGCTCAAGAAACATTTCTTACTATTATCAATGTTGGAAACAGGAGTGCTGCTTAATATTTTTGTGGAAACCGTAATGATTTTTTTAAGATTATGACAAATAGAAAGTTCAAAAGAACAACATTTATTTGAAATAGAAACCTTTGTAACATTATTAATGTCATTGTTGTCACTTTTGATCAATTTAATGCATCCTTACTGAATAACAGTACTATTAATTTCTTGAAAAAAATCTAACTGACCCCAAACTTTTGAATGGTATTCTGTTATTTTTTATTGAAAGAAATATCACTTGTTTGCTATATTCTAAGGCTTCTGAAGCCATACGAATTCCATTTTGGCATCAATGCACCATTTTATTTTAATCGGGATGCAGGTTAGATACAAACTTTGGTGGAAGTGAAGATTATCAGTGTATAACGACTTCAGTTTTCATTTGTTTCAGGAAACTTCTACTTCTATATTTCTTTGATAGTGTTTTTTTTTTTTTGGTCTTTATTGAGTCCCTAGTCACTATAAACTGGTTTTATACAGCTAAAGTTGTATAAAAATAACAAGTACAACACATGGATTGAAATGACATGAGGGTAAGTAAATATTGGCATAATGTCATTATTAGGCTAACTGTTACTTAAAGCCTCAGCACAGTGTCAAAACATCATTTTAAATGGTGACCCAGTTAGCAGAACAGCAGGAGATTGAAAGCTTGGGCATCTTTCTACCACACACACACTAAATGAGTGCCACAGTGTGTAAGAACGGTTCTGTTTAGCTGAATAATATATGAGTCTATTAATAGCTGAAACACACAAAGTCTCAGAAAAGAACATGACTAAAGATTTCTGCTCCACCTACTGATGATATCTTCACACCAGTTGAAGATTTATCACATATGACTAACTGTAAAATTACCCCAGCATGCTCCGATGACCAGCCGTTGGTGTGGTGCAGGGTTGGGGATAGCTCCATTGTCATGGATGAGTGCAGGGTCAAAGGTCACGCCATCCACATAGAGTGTGACAGAGGGGAACTGCACACTAAGGGACAGGTGATGCCACTCACTGTCACACACCTGTCAGAAACAGAGGTCAAAGTTCAGCTAAGCTATAAAACAAGGTGTACACATCCAGATGTATATTTATATGATGCAAAACAAGATGTCACTATTAGTTCCTGTGACAGGTTAGTTTACCTGTTCCAGTTTCCAAAGGAATTTGACGGGTCTTGCGGCGGACACATCCGGCCAATAGAAGAGAGAGAGACGACAGCCATGTACCGATAAAGAGTAATGTGAGTACGAGTCATCTGGAAATGAGATCAGAACACTGTTTAGTAGAGCAGCTCAAATATGGGATGTCAAAGGTACTGGTACTTCAGTGCCAAGTTTCATTGTCAAAAATGCTTATCTTGGTATTATTGATATGTGTCAAAATATTATATTTGTGCACTAGAAACTTCAGCCAAATACATTGTTTGTATTATTTTTACATGAATAATTAGAAGCAATGCTTATTTTATTTATAAATACTTCAAAAAGACTACATTCCATTGTTTTAATTTAATTTGTTAATATTTATTTTAATACGTACCCTACCATTCAAACATTTGGGGTCTGTAAGACTTTTTTATTTTTTTTAAGAAATTAATAATTCAAAACTAATTCAGCAAGGATGCATTAAATTTATCAAAAGTGGCAGTAAAGACATTCATAATGTTACAAAACATTTCTATTTCAAATAAACTCTGTCCTTTTGAGTTTTCTATTCATAAAAGAATCCTGAAAAAATTATTCCACAAAAATATTAAGCAGCACAGCTGTTTTCAACTTTCAACATAATAATAAAAAATGTTTTTTGAGCAACAAATCCACATATTAGAATGATTTCTGAAGGATCATGTGACACTGAAGGCTGGAGCTGAAAATTCAGCTTTGCCATTACAGGAAAAACTGGCATTTTTAAATATATTAAAAAAGAAAACAGTTATTTTAAATAGTAATAATATTTAACAATATTACTGCAACTGTAATCAAAAATCTTACGGACCCCTTGAACGGAATTGTAACTTTTTGAGAGTGTGGTCAACAACATATTCTTTTTTTCTGTGGTATTGAATTTTACTGCCACTAGTATCGACTACTGAAATATTGGCATGATGACAAAGCTAACACAGACTGACCATTCTTTACAGTGCTGCAGACAATAGTCTCCTCCTCTTTACGGGTTCCTCTCGCCTGATTGGCCGGTGGTTGAGCGCTGGCACCTCCTCTTCGCATCCACAGCTGCAGGGTAAAGTGGTCACCGGATACTGCTGAAGCAACTGAATCAGGTACTACAGCAACATGCGTGGAGCCATTGAAGGAGAAGACCAGGGATGAATCAGAGGATGGTAGAGTCGGCAGTGCGGCGGTCCAATTGGTTGCAGGGGATGGAGGTGGAAGGAGGTCGACTTCACCCCTCACAGCACCTGAAAATGTTAAAAGCCAACACATTATTGATTTGAAAACAGGGATGGTGTCAGCAAGAACAGCAAGAACTATGGAATTATTGAGTACACCCTAATTTGGCGGGATTTGCATCCTGCTGTTAATCTGAGGAGAACGGAATGATTTGGGACATTTTCCCATCTGCTCTAAATGAGATGAACAGTTGGGCACAACAGATAAACTCCAAGTCATCAATTTTCTGTCCGCTAATCATGTCTAATTGTAATGAACGATGGTCTGCCATCATCAAATTCAAACAGTAGACAATTTATCGGAAAAACAAAAATCTTTCCCAGATCAGAAATTGATACCATTTACAAACGTACCACAGAGTCTGCGCACAGATCGATCGGAGTAGCTGTCCCTGTCACAGCCCTTCCCAATATGACCCGTCTGAAGCTCAACAGTAGCCTGGATGTTCCAAACTGTTTCTTCGCAGGTTTCCAAGTGCAGGTTCGGAAAGAGTGGGATACTGCCGGAACCAGGAGTATACTCGATGCGCTTTGTCCATCCTGTGATACAAACACACATATAATAATATAAAATAACATATCTCTTGACATAATGTTATCAAATTTTAATAATGTTCAATTCACAGCCAAATTTTTATAAATAAATAAATAAATACCTATCCAGCCTGGCTTGCAGGAAGGTTTGACTGTGACTATGACCTGAGCATCAGCCTGAGCTCGATTCTTCCCACAATCAAATGCTGTCACCCAGAAACTGTGGACACGCTGGCGTTTGGAGTCCAGTGGCTCAGTGTTCTTTATGTTCCCTGGATTTGTAAGAGATAGAGAGATGTTTATATATCTGGCTAGATAGGAAAAATAAGCACAGAGAATGTTAAAATATTTGAAAGCCAGAGGCTTTGGTGACTGATTGGAAATTATAAAACCATTTGAATAGTGCCAGGGACACTAAGCATATGATAAAGAAAGCATCAAAAGCAGCTGAAAATGAGAGCAAAAACAAAGCAACGAAAGATGAGAGTGACAGGTGAAGGCCGACAGTGGACTGGAGGAGAGAGAGAAAGTGAGAGAGAGAGAGTAAAAGAACGATATTGAAGTGGCACAATAAATAAAAGGATATTCACACAGTGGTGTCTGGTACAGCCTGAGTCTGACTGACCCTAATTAGGAAACCAAACCACACACACTACAGCAGAAAAATCTGCAAAGTCATGGCTAAAAGGAGGACTTCTCTCCCTTGTGCGCCTTCCTCATTGTATCTTTCTCCCAAGTTTCGGTTTCTTTCCATTGGCCAGTACCTTCTTCATCAGCATTTGTCATGTTACAAAATGTCGGCTATTGATCGCCTCCTCCTCAGTCTGTCAATGGGTGCTCTGATCTGCACTGAATGATCAGGAAGGGGGACTATCTCTCAGTCTCACTGCAGAAACTGGGAGGTTCAGAGAACTTGGATGTTACCCTAAAAACCAGCTCAACATCCACATGCCACCTCAGAGATAAAGAAAATTTTGGAACAATCATCATTGGTATAAAATGATGATTATAATTTTATATATTACAATAATATTATGGGGGTGAATGTAACAGCAGTTTTAGGCAATTTTAACATCCTAAAAATTAAATAATATTAATCAAATGTGTCTTAAATAAAAAAAGCACATATCAAAGTAATAATATTGTTGCTTTAATAATATTATACTATAAATAATGCTCTATAATTTTCACATTTACACAGGGACCTAAATCATAATTATCTGAATTAAGGTATAGTTCACCCAAAAATGAAAATTCTGTCTTAATTTAGTCATTCTGCAGAACACAAAGGAAGATATTTTGTAGAATATCAGCAACCAAACAGACCACTGGCTTCTATTGTAGTCAGTTTTTTTTTTTTTTTCAACAAAATCTGTCTTCTTTTATCTTTTATGTTCCACAGAAGAAAGAAAGTCATACAGGTTTGGAAGAACATAAAGGAAAATGATACAGATTTTTCATACCTTTAAATCCTTTTTACTAAAATATGTTGATAGCTAGTGAAAAACGGCCTTCACCTACATACTTCAGAGAAAAAATGTTCATTATACGTTTTAAAGATTCATTTTTTAATTCAGTCCAACAGTTTTTTTTAATTTCATAATTAGAGTTAAATTGCCTCCAACCTCACAGCCTTGATCTTGTATGGAAGCTACTGGCGACAGCATAATCCTTTTATTCATGTTAAATATTAATCATCAACCTGGAGATTAAATAGATATTAGCTCGTATTTAAAGACATTAAAACACCAGACTAACAATTTTGTATTAAATATATATTGTATTAAATATATATATTCAAACCAATATCTATTTAATCTCCAAATTATATATATTACATATTATATTGTATATCATATTACGATGTATATATATCACATATATTAAAATCACTATTTTTGTTAAGTTGTGGTGAGTAAGCTGAGTTAGTTCACTCCTACATCAGAAGTGTAACTGTGAGTATCTGTGTTTTATCAATGCCGGGAGTTGTAGTTCTCACCATCATTATCAATGGTGAAAGGGACGTTGGGTGTGATGATGTCATAGAAGCAGATCTGGCTGTACTGAGGGGAGCAGTCGGCATCCACGGCTTCCACCCGCACAATACGATCAAACAGACGACCCTCAGGCACAGACGCCTCGTACCGACGCTCCACAAAGACAGGAGAGAACTCGTTCACGTCATTTACACGGACGTGCACGGTGGCCCTTGGAAAAAAAAAAACGGTTAAGAGTGTAATTTAGAATCTAAAATGGAGAACAACAAAATGGGTTTCTGCATGAATTTGCAAAACCCAGATTTTTAGGAAAACTCCACCTGAATTAAAAAAATCTCTTACTTGTGGGATTTCTTGCTGTTGCTGCCGTCAGGACCTTCACCGCAGTCATACGCCTGGATGGTGAAGCTGTGCTCCTTCTGGCTTTCACAGTCCAGAGGCTCCTTGGACCGAACCAGACCTTCTCCAGTGGAGCGGTCCAACACCACGGCCTCAAACTGTGCCGAACCAGAACCACCTGGTCCGTTATGAACCCTAAACCCACAGATCTCCCCTGAAAAGAGAAACAGGAGTCTGCACTGATTACATCTGAATAAAATATATTTGTACGTGACAACCCTTGAATAAAATCCTAATTTAAAATGCCATTAACTACACAAGTGAAAAAACATTAATGTGTGAAATGATGTGAAAAGGGCTGCCGAGTGTTCTTCTGGAAGTAAACACTTGTCTGTGTTCAGGAAGTGCTGTTACACATGACACGGCACTGTGAATGTTAGCTCAGCCTGCGGAGGGGGGAGGTCTGTCAGCCTTAATCCCTGTGTAATTCGGGTAATTTGTGTAAACATAACATGTAATTACACACCGCAATACTAAACTAGCTGCTAAGTTGCTCCCTCCCCTTCAAAATAACCCTTACATCAAACCCTTAACTAGACCCTGTCAATTGGAAGTACACTAGTAATATGATTATGCAAAACTAGTGTTTCCTTTTCACACTTCAGGTGTAAAACTACCTGTGCAATCACATTTATCGTTGTTCTGTGAATTTTCACAAATGAAATCTAGGAATTTTAATAGGAATCCATGCGATCAAGAATTTCATGTGAGGATGAAGCGTTGGCCAACAGAAAACTGCTTGGTTTGAAAGTGACTTCTGTGTGCGCTGTGTTAATAGACAATGGACCTTTTTTGCCTACTAAACTTTGCTAATGTAACCTTAAATGGATTAATCATCACAGCATGACTATAGCACGTAAATGTGCGACATTATCAGCATCTTTACCAGCATAGTGCAGTGGTGCGTCTTTATCCAGGGCGAATAGAGGAGGGTTGAGGAGGACAGTGTTGTCGTTTTCCATGACGATCCCTTGGTACTCCGTCTCGATCCATGGCTTGTGTTTATTGGCTGAGAAAGAACAATAACAAAAGCAAGGGACAGGTGTGAGAGAAACAGGAACAATCTGTGATTCAGAACAAACCGTTATTTTTTTTTTATTGACAAGACTATTTATAACACACTGTTATGAAGGTGAGTGGTTCAAAGACGAACACAAGCAGACCAAGTCGAAGGAATTTGCAACAAATAAAAAAGTTGTGCTAAAATACATTAGTGGCAGATGGTGCAATGGTTCGGCCAGCTGTACGTATGCATAACACTTGCACATTACGTTACAAACATACCCATATGGGGATCCACCAAAACTGTGTGATGGACACACACACACACACACACACACACACACACACACACACACACACACAGAGTATGCTATGCCTCACTGCTTTGCAGAGTAATTAGGTATAGAGATGTTTGGCCTGATCGCATACCGTGAGGTATATTGCGCCTATCACTCAAATGCAGACAGATAGCTCTCTGTGAACGCTCAGAGAAAGACCGAACCATGCAAACCTACATCAAACTCCCTGAAAATGAGAAATCTTCAACAATAAGTGTGGGTCATTCTGGCCCGGTGCTGCATTTCCACTAAATATCTTACATTCATTATCTTAAATTTCCAATTTTTTTGCCTTGCAATTTAAACATTTGGTTTTCTGTGATGTATTTTGCATTGTTGTTGCAAATTCCGCAGATCTGTCATTGAGATAATGTTATCTAGTTTGCTAACATTAGGGAGGTTTTGTCAAATTTGTAAAAATAAATTCTGATAGTCTTAAAAACATAACTACGAGCTGAAAACTGCAAACCAATCATATTTTTGAATTTGTATGCCATTGTTTTCCATTGTGTTGGTGTTACATTATAGCTGTGTAATTTCAAGCAATTGCATTTATTTTTGTCATATATACCATTCAAAATTTGGGGTCAGTAAGTTTTTTATTTACATAAATGAATACTTTTATTTGCATTAAACTGAAAAAAGTTACAGTAAAAAAAATTACAAAATTGTAAGAAATCGTAACAATTTTTATTTTAAATAAATGCTGTTCTTTTAAACTTCATATTGGGCAGTATAATTTACATCAAATTTACTTTGATTTATGTCAAAGAATCCTGAAAATCATGGTATCCACAAAAAAAAAAAAAAAAAAAGCATGAGAAGGATTTCTGAGGGTGAGGGATCATGTGACACTGAAGACTGGAGCTTTGCCATCACATGAATAAATTACATTTTACAATATATTAAAGTAGAAAACAGGTATTATAAAAATTAATTTTATTTCACAATATTATTTCACAATATTACTTTTTTTTTTTTACATATAAATGCAGCCTTGGTGATTAACTGAGCATAAAAAATAAATATTTCACGAGTTCGCACTTACATATTATCAGATATAGTACAGAATATTGTACTATATGTGTATTTGGTGTATTTGGCCCAAACTCAGAGCACCCCCCCATCCCTGGCTGCGATAGGAATAATCAAGAGTGAGGAGTTGGGGTGGATAAGGGATGCTGGAACTGTCGTGGGTAAGTCAGCTGTATATAAGTCTCCTTTCGCGCTGATTTGGTAGATTATCTGAACATGCTCCTCCCGAACTTTGTTAATACAACATCATTTCTAGCAAATACATATTGTTAGGAATAAAAATCTTTCTTTTGCGGTTGTGCAAGAAAAAGTCATTACTACTAATCCTTATTATTGATCCCTGCTTCATTAAAATGACTGGTCATCCTAGTACTAGACAGTTTTGTTGACCACTAACCCAATGCACCAGTCTTGCATGTAAGGATTTTTCATGTGTGGCTGCATGCTGACCAACTTGCTCTCATTTTTCAAGTTAGTCTGTGTTTTTTTGCCATTTATCTCTCTACCTATCCCTCTCTCTCCCACCCACCCACGCCTGCGTTCCTCCCTCTCATCCCTCACTCAGCCATATAACATTAATCTGAGCATCAGACCACTGGATTACTCCTCGGATTACAGAATGAGAGACAACGCTTTGCATCTCACTCCATTTATCACACGTGCTGCTTTCACACACTGACCAGAGCGCTTTGAACGACTCTGACAACAGCTGCGACGGAGGATAGATAGAAAGGGCTACGTACGTCTGTGATCACACAAGGAGAAACATTAGCCATAAATTAAGAAATATAGCATCTCCGGTTTCCCACATCTCTAAAAATAGCTGAGACGAGAATAGATAAGCTTTCACCCTTTTCTTCAAGGACAAGAGTCAACCTCTCACTCCCCCTCTCTTTCTCACAGAGATCCTACAATATATATCTAAGCATCCTTTCTGTCCTCCTCCTCCAAATTTTGCTCTCCCACCCGTTAGTCTACATATCTCTGTCATTAGCTGTCATCTATTCACTCCTATCTTCCAGTGTGTCATTCTGTTTTCTCATATCTCTTCACTTTTTTCATCATGTTGTCTCTTCCCATGTCACCTTGAGATGCGGCCTACCTTTTGTGATCTCTACAAAATCTACTGTTGTCATTCATACAGGAGGCGAACTTACATTTTATACTTTACAGCTGTAACATACAGCAAAATGAATCAAGTGGCTGGTTTCAATCAACTGTATGTGCCAGAGCTGCAAGCAAAAACGTTAATAATACACTCATTCGCCCTTAATCATCAACACAATGCTCAATATCAACATTCAAAAGGATGGAGGAGACTGACCTTTGTTGCCATGGGCAACCGAAGTCAAGCAAAAGAGGAGAAAGGAGAGAAAACTCATTCTGGCCATCTGAAGGAGGAAGGAGGGAAAGGACAGAGGGAAATAACATGCATTAACCTGATATAAAGCAGTTTAAGATAGAGGAAAATGACTGAGACAGAGAGACAGACATACCTCCTTGCTTGCATTTCTTTAAACGTAAACATAAAGACAAATACTACGCTCTGGTAAATGTGAATATGATATGTAACATCCTTGACATTATCTTTGTGGCCTAGTATGGCCGAGTAGGTCTGGCTTACATGTAAGATACAGTATATATAGTCCATATTTACTAGTGACACCCAGCACTCAATAAAACCTTTATATTAAGCTATTTGAGCGCGCGTGAAATTGATAAGTCTGCGCATCCTCGTTAACACGCGCATGCAGGTGTATCCCCACGAATGTGCGCGCGGACGCGGATATCACATTGGCAGGTTTGTTAACAGAATATCAAATGTGATTCATTACGCATGTCCCCGAATAACATCTGATTTGAACAGATGTATATATGCCATTTATATACATCAATATTCGTTTTTAAATAAATGAATATTAAAAGCTGCCAACTTGAATGACGAACGGATATGTGATATAACCTACTGCTGTTTCAAACGCGTTATTATTAAAATGACCGGCATTAAATGTGTTACAGCTCACTCATATATCTATGCGACAAACATGAATCGATTTTTTAAGCCTGTAAATAAACCTGAAATCACCATATCATATATTTTCAACATATTTAGATGTTATTAACCCCTGTCGTAAGCGCAAGAACCGAATCAGAAATATTATTTTGGGATCAAATGTACGTTACCGTGAGGTGTGTTATGTTACCCTGCTCCGTCTCCTCTAGGCATCCGTCACACACTCACACCTATGACAGCCTGATGCCCGCCGACACACGAGCACACTGAACGCAACGGGTGGAGCGATGGGGCCTCCGGTGCCTCCCGAAATGATTTCAACTGTGAAAAGGAGCGAACTGGAATTTGAAGATTAGTTACCAAGAAACCAATGCCCCCGTTTTCGGTGGATACCGTGAGAAAAAGACAGTGGTTATATCTCCTCCCTCTCGCAGTTTCTTAACCCGCCCACACTGCGTCTCTCTCGCTCTCAGGTCTCACCCCCGGTAAGCGAATTTACAAATCCTACTGCGACGAAGGCTTGGTTCTTAATATTCACAGTACAACCCTCCGCCATTGGAAGGCTAGAACGTAACTAATTAATATTCAGTAGCCAGGCCGTGTTCATTGGAGGACACTAGCGTGACGTTGTAGCCGAGTAGTTAATATGCAACAACCAAATCGTTGCTATAGGAAGTTACCAAGCGATATTAACATAAACTATTTAATATTAATAAGATAAGCATTGTCAATAGTAGGAAACCTGCTAGCGGTCCTTAAGTCAGCGCGATGGCTGGCTGTGTGATACATCTGGCTGGGAAGGAAGCATCTGGAGGGCTCGCGCATACTACTACTTATCCTCAAACCACACATTTATTCCCGCTTCGAGTCTATAATGAAGGACATTTGCGAATGCGTTTGAACTCCCCACTATCACAATCTGTGCTTCAGCTCAAGGGCCCGGACTGCAAGATGACGTCATATCGGCTCCCACAGCAGACAGACAGACCTAAAACCCTGACACCACAATTCAAAAAACACCACAACACACCGGAGCAGGTTTTGTTAAAATCCAGCATTTTTAATGAATATTACAAAAAACGTTTTCATTTAAAAGTAATTGTTTTTTTTTTCTCTGTTTTTTTCTTTTTCTTTTTTGTACATTTGGTAGCAGTAAGGCAGTAGTAGTTGTTTCCCAAAAACAATTTTTACATCAAAATTTGCAACCACATGTATAAATATTATAAAACAATTCCGTTGCTACAGTGAGCCTCTGCTTCTTCGGATTGAATCTGGGTGCAGGTTTTAAAAATCGGTCCTCACTGAAGAGTGATGTACATTTGTGCCAAGGGTCTTCAATATGTCATGTCATACAGAATGGATATGAAGGCAAATATGCGTAGGAATTACTGAGAGCAGATCGCAAAGAAAAAGACCTGATGTACGAATACAAATGTTGAGAATGTTAGATGTTTTAAGTATAAAAATAACTTCACTGTGCAATGAAACACAATGACATTTTTAAGGACTGTACACAAACACACACACACTTTTTCAATCTGAATAACAGCAGTTTTTTTTATGTGCACAGTTTAGTTCATTGCTCAGTAAATACTTATAATTTAAATATATATATAATTGTCTGCTCTTAATAATACTGACACACATTTACCCTCATATATGATTCCGGTGAGTAGTGTTGATGTGTTTCTGTTTTGCTTGTGCTCATACACTGGACAAAAAGTTTTGCTGGAGAAAATGGAGTGAACGAGAAAAGGTCAGGTGGATGGCCTGACAGTGTTAAATGGAGTGAGAGGATGAGATGACAGAATGATGAGCCTTTTTATGAAAGTGTGTCAGAAAAAAAAACCTATAAAAAAAAAGCAGTTACCATAAAACCCCTTCCTAAAAAAAATGAGAAGATCCCCCATCAGAAGTTGTCTGATCACAAGACAAAAAAAATGGTTATAAAAATGAAAAACATTCATTTATAATGCCAGGCGATGCTGAGTGTGCAGTCACTGTTCACTCTTATGTTTGTGTCACATTTCAGTGTTTCTCTTTTCAATCTAAAGGTAAGCAAGTTGGGAGTTGCTAGCAAAATAAAATAAAAAAGGTCTCATTTGTTTCCATCTTTCAAAATCATGCTCTACATTCCCTCTAAAAGTGCACACATGTCCTCAGCGACAGCAAAAGCCAGTTCTGATTAGTAATGATCTCATTTCCTGTTTCCTGTGAGTAATGAGTGCAATGGTATGAGCAGATACAGTATAATTATTTTCAGCCACCAAACATCAGTAAATCTTATTTAACGAATATTGAACCTCAGAAATGTTTGTACTTCTGCAGCTTTTAACCCTTTTCATTATAGTCCACCACAATTCCCAAAGAATGAGAAAACTTTCAAACGCACTAACATTTGTACACATACATCAGTGCTGTATGTAAATAGTAATATATTACTAAAGGCCTTAAAATTTGTCCTCTTCAGGTGCTCTTTAAAAGTCACAGTTCACTTCAGTCAAAATGGCCGCAAACAAACCTGTGTAAGACAAAGAGGGGAAAAAAGGATGATTATTTTACTTTTCTCACACAGTCACTAATTATAAAGCACTTTTAGTCAAAGATTGCTAAAGGTTTTGTCAATTATCAGCAAAGCCTCATTATGATCAGAAACAAAACGCTTGGATGACAGGAAAAAAAGTCTCGAATGGAAAAACTATGGTGCAACAAATAAACAGACATTTTATGAAGACACGGATGAATGAAACATTGCTGCAGTGCCAGTGAAAAACTTTGAGAGAGAGAGAGGATGATACATTTTTCCTACTGGAATTAAATGGCTTATGGTCACACTGATCCTAACTGAATCATCAGTCATGATCTAATGAAGTATGATTATGCTGCTTATAAGTCCTCCTGGGAAGATCATACGTACGCGTTCGGAAGCCGTAATTAAGATGTGATGTGGGTTCAAGTGATTTGGGTCAGAATAAAAAGGACACGCAACTCTTTCTTTGTCACTTCTGGGATTTTTTTTTTTTTTGCTCGAAATCAATAATATTTGCAAGGTTTGGAAGAACAGCGTGCTGATTTTTTTATCTTGAGTTTGTTGCCCAGCCCTATTTGTTTGAACCGCGAAGAGGTGTCTACTTTCACCTAAGCTTACGCTACTCCTACATCCTACGCCATACGCTGGAACTCGATTCTCTCGTGAGCGCGCAGGCGGCCGTTAACGGAAGCTAGATATTCTAGTTTATTAAGTTATAAATATGAATTTTTTTTTTACAAAAACACATCGCTTCACTTCAGAAGGCCCCTATTAACCCCATGGAGCTGTATGAATTACTTTTATGATGGATGGATGAGCTTTTTTTGGGCTTCAAAATCGCGGTTACTATTCACTCCCATTATAAAGCTTGGAAGAGCCAGAATATTTTTTTAATATAACTCCAGCTGTGTTGAAAGAAGATAGTCATATACACCTAGGATGGCTTGAGGGTGAGTAAATAATGGGATAATTTCATTTTTGGGTGAGCTAACCCTTTGAAGACATTTATAATATTAAAAAAATGCTGTCCTTTTTGTTAATAAATAAATCCTAAAAAATCCTCACGATTTCCACAAAAATATGAAGCAGCACAACTGTTTTCAACATTGATACTGATAAAAAATGTTTCTTGAGCAGCAAATTAGCATATTAGAATGATTTCTTTGATCGGCTCACAAGCGATAGATGTAAATACCATGTAAACAGGGCCAAAGAATATTTTGAGTTTCAAACTGATAAAACATTGTGAAGGTGTTCATGCAACTACTAACATGATCTGAAGCAGTAGCATAAACTTCCACTGCTGCCGCAAACACAGGAAATAACAGATGTGACACACTCCAAAAAAAAAAAAAAAAAAACATTCACACTAAAAAAAACACACAAACAGTGAGAACAGGGTGGCACAAACAGGAGAGTCTCGAAGAGACAGATGCTAAATTTACCTTTCTAATTAATCCTCCTTTTTCTCACTGCCTCTTTTTCGAGGCACGAACACCTTGCGGAGGTATGGCAGCACAAGAAAGGCAGCGAAGAAAAAGATGTGGCCACAGAAATAAATGGAGTAGTAAACCTATAAAACAAATACATTCAAAATGTAAATGACAATAGCAAACACTTCGATAAAGGAGGTTAAGATCATGATCATCCAACATCAGATTAATGATTAACGAATCCCTGAGGAGCAAGTACACACCTTTAGCCACTTGTCGTAAGTGAAGAGGCAGAATGGCACCAGAGGGTATCCCATAAATAGCCAGTGAACTAACTGCTGTACTAAATAAACTAGTGGATACAGATGACTTTGAGCGATGGATGTCAGCAAAGGACTGTCCCGCACCAGTGCCTGAGCCTGCAAAAATATTTACAGAACAGTTATATTACATTTATCCTTTGTCTAATGGCATGTGTCCACGTATGCGGAAAAAAAGCTCAATATTCTGCCCAAAATGCTAGTCAAATATTTTTTCTTTTTAAGTTTTATTAATGAACATTACTTAATACATTAAAAATAAACATTTACCTAGATTAATGAATACTGTAAAAAAAACTTGCTTTGCCTCTATGTCAGTTTCCATGGCACTCAGATGCCTTAAAAAATAAAGTGAAAGCGCTTCGCTCTATTCACTCCGCACCGGTGGACACATACCGCAAGTAAACATGCACAATGTTTCAATCTTGCCTAGGCCCTAGAGCCATATTTCACTGAATAATATTACATTTCAACTTGTTTTCTTTTTCTCCTGAGAAGGTTAATGATCAAGCTGTACCATCAGCATTCATCAAAAAAATGTGTTTGGCTCAGACAGGAAATGTCATTTGTAAATATTCCATTGACTTTCATTTAATGTCTACTGATGTCTCACATTTTCTGACATGAGAACTATTTGTCATTTTTAAAGAAGGACTACAAAGGGTGAGATACTTCCTCACATACTCACAGCTGTCTTCAACCTGTAAAATTGTGTTGCACAAAAAAGCTACTCAAAACAGTTGCAACAAGGGCTGTTCTTTTTGGAATTTTTGGAATCGACTCTATCGAACCAGGAATCGGAATTGGAGTCGATTCCAAAAATTCCAAAAAGAACAGCCCTTGTTGCAACTGTTTTGAGTAGCTTTTTTGTCAAGAATCGATTCCTCACTGTTGTTTTCGATTCTTTTTCAATTCGTTTTTTTTTTTTTTTTTTAACGAAAGATCGGAGGAACTAAATTTCGCCATGACCACAGCATATAAATGTTGTAGAATGTAGCCTTCTCATTAAATTAAGCTTTGTTTGTAACATGAAGATACATTTCTATAGCTCTGATTGATTCTGCCCCTGAAAAGGGTCATAGCCCAGTAGTAAGAATGCTAAAAACAAAACAACGCTCATTCAAGCACATGCATTATTGCATGGATGGAACAAGACGTGTCTAAAATGGATGTGCACAATTCAGTTGAATGATAAAGTTTACTTTAACTGTACGCTTTCGCACAGAACGCACAAAGAAAACTGTACACTGAAATAACCACAACATTAACAACAACGCTGAAATAAGGGCGCGTGGCTTATCTGTCAATCATATGCGAGTGGAAGTTGCATTTGTTACTACAGAAACACTCTCGGCCACTGAACTGTGCTCTTGATGAGTTTCCTTTCAGAATTATCATTGGCTGATAGGAAAAAAACTGTAGCATTTTATTTAAATGAAAATAAAGAGAAATTGAATCATGGTTTCCACAGAAATATTAAGCAGCACAACTACTTTAAACATTGGTAATAATAATAAATGTTTTGTAAACACCAAATCATCATATTAGAATGATATCTGAAGGATCATGTGACACTGGAGACTGGAATAATGATGCTGAAAATTTAGCTTTACTGTCACAGGAATAAATTACATTTTAAAATATATTAAATTGTAATAATATTTCACAATATTACTGATACTCAAATACTGTTGATCAAATAAATGCCATCTTGGTGAGCATAAGACAAGAGCATGAAGAGCATAAAACACTCTTGAACAGTGTGTGTGTGTGTGTGTGTGTTTGAGAACAGATTCTTTTCTGAAATGGTCAAGTCTGTAGATTAAGGACACAAAATGTGTTGTTCTATATGAGAGGAGGAGTGGAGGGAACAGGTGGTACCGTTCAAAAACTGATAAATGTCCAGTGTTCACAGTAGCAAAAAAATCTATACGTGTATATTCTCTTCATGAGACATACACTTATATTGGACACAAAATTAATATTGCAGGAGAATGGAAAGAGCAAGTAAGCACCATCTTGTTAGAGTTCACATCCAGGCTGGACTTGATTGATAAATGTCCACTGCCACTGACTATGAAGTTAGACGCTATTAGACAGGTGGCGCTGTCTAAAGTACAACATCTGTTTTCCAGTGTTCATATTCAACAGAATGTGCTGAGCAAAATGAATAACAAAACAGTGAGCTTAGTGCGAAAGTGGTTTGGACTTAACACACATAGCATTTGTGATATTATTTTTCATCCCCAATGGGAAGGAGGGTTGGGGGTACCAAATGTGATATGGATTTATACCAGCATACGGATTTCCCACCTTCTGAACATGCTGAATAATGATGACAAAGATGTTAGGGAGCTGGCTAGATCCTCCGCAAGCTGCCTCAGTGAGACGCAAGCTGCCTCACTTCCTTGGTTTCAAAAGAAAACCCAGCGGGAAACTTGACACCCACTCTGCTGGTTTTGGTCATACTGGCCGGACCTGAATGACCTCTGTGTTCGAACTGGGGTATCGCTGGAGTGGGCGCGGTCTGACTCTAGGATTTTGAGGGTTTCAGAGGACATTATTACTGACCCCCTAACCTACGTCAGGGCAACAGCCACATACGGTGGTCATAGCCACCTGTTAACATCCATAGGTGCCTGGCGAACTCTCACGGACTTACACCAGCATCATCAAAAACAGCACTGGACTGGACTGAAACTTCAGGGAAAACTTGCATGTCTTCCCTCTGCTGATCATTCTGTTTCTCATTCATTTCTTAAGTATACTGCACTCAGTGAGGACATTGCCATTTTCACAGTAAAAGCCAGGTTACAACCTCATTGTTTGCATCGCATCACAGAACAGATTACTGAAACATTGCCGCATATCTTGAATGGCTGCCATGCTTACAAGGGAATGTACATAGCATGCCACGACAGAATAGTGGACCTTATAGTCAAAGACATATCAAACCATTTTTCACCTTCAGGTAAGAATGTATAAACATTCCTGTATAAAATCATCCATGTTCCAGTATTGCAATAGTAACTCTGAAACCTTTTCACATCTGTTTGCTAATACACTAGGGGTGCAACGGTTCAGATTACTCACGGTTCGGTTTGTATCACGGTTTTAGGCTCACGGTTTCGGTACGGTTCGGTATGTGCTATGTTCAGGTAAAAAATTACTACTGTCAAATAAAAATAAAGAAAATAAGAACAAATAATCAAACGGCACAAATAAATACATTAAAGCAAAGATACAAATAAAAGCTTTTCAGGTACAAAAATTGAATAAAGTAGCTAATAAATTGTAAAACAACATTGCATGTAATCTTCACTGTATAAATTAAATAAAGATCAATCATTATTAATTATTAAGTTACTATTCAGTCATGAGCAATGAGTGATTTCCATGTCTTTTGTTGTTTGATTAACATTAAAAACACATTCAGACAGCAGGAATGCAAGGGCTGCTGTCTCTTTAAGACATAATACACGGATCAGTAGACTGGTACTTAACACATGCGTTCTTTCTCGAGTGTATAAGTTCACTTAAGACATAACCGACTATGCGTGCGTCTCAATCAGCTCCCTAGTTCAGTAGTCAGGGCACTGATCAGGGAGTCGGCCACATTCATTTACATGATATATTGATTCACGACCTAGGAAGCTAGGGAGCTGATTGAGACACAGGGTATGCTTGCTAGGATACTCGCCAAGACCGGCATGTTGACGCAATTTTGTGTGAATTTGTCCGTTCAAGAACAAGACATGAAAGAGACCTCAATATTTGCGCGCTGTACACGCGCTTACGCGTGCGTCCTTCGGATGAGTGCAGAAATCTTCTCACAGAGCTCGCGCAAGTTCTCTTTAGCGCCTTGCATTCGAATGTTTAAATTGGCATGGCTTAAATTAGTTTAGTATAAACGCAGATAGCAACGTGTGCTGTTCAGGTCTCACCTGCGCTCGTGCGCTATCAACACCCGGGTGATGACGGCGTAAATGACTGGTCATATAGAGCATACGGCACTCGCATTGAACAAAGTTAAGGGGAAGCCAGAATGCGTATCCATCGACAGAAACATACATTAGCCTAACTCTGTCTGTCTGTTTTATTTATTTTCTGCAAACCATATTATAGATGCGTATGCATCGTCAGATATGATATGAACCACGGTGCAAGTGCGTGCCGAAACGAGAACGGTACGGTTCGATTTTTTTTTACCGAGAACCGTTTCACCCCTATAATACACCAGATGTTGTTGTGATTAATGAGGAGTTTAGAGAGGTGTTCGTTTTGGAGGTTGCATGCACATTTGACTCTAGTATGGAGGAAGCCTTTATGACTAAGGTTGTTAAATACCAACCACTCCTAAACACCATCTCAGAGATAGGTTATCGGGCCGACTACTTGTTTTCATATTTGGCAGCTTAGGACACACACATAGGCTGGTTGTAAGAGGGCTTCAACAGCTTGGGATGTCCAAAAAGAGGGCTAAGTGGCTAGCAAAGTACTGTGCTCTGTCTGCTATTATAGGCAGCCGCATATATGGCGAAGATGTTGTTACTTATCCCCATAAAAACTGAGAGATATGCTTAATGTTGTACCTGTATTTGACTGCATCTATAATATTTATGGTCCCTGTAAATCATTCCTTTTAAGTGGACTTAAATATTTTTTTTTAAATGTGTGTGTGTGTGTGTGTGTGTGTCCTGTGTAAGCTGTTTAAGATACATTTAATATTTGATAAGTTTACAGATGATATATCATGATTCTAGAATGAAGTTTTGCTTCAACACTCATATAGGAGCAAGACAATCATGTCAAATAAATTCTCAGTGAGTTCCTAAACTTAGAAACACTATATCTTCAAAGCTGTAAACTTTCAGAAATGAGTCACTTACCATGAAAGTAAGTGACTCAAAAGACTTTAGACATCTTGATTCTAAACAACTTCACGCCTCAAGTCTGGTATAGTAATGTTGCCATGGTTACCTGCTTCTCCACATTGACAATGATGAACTCCAAGGAAAAGCAGATGAGGTATCCTGAGTGCAAGCCGTGCCAGACAGCCAGGAATAACAACGTAAACATTTGAGACAGCAACTTGTTACCCATAAACTTCAATCTCTTAAACACATGCCTGTATTATAGAAGAAAAATGGAGAGAAAATGAATTGACACATACAATTAAAAGAAAAACAATAAGATTTTGAAAGCCACTGATATCAAATGTCAAATACATAAGAGAGAGCATACCTGGCCACCCAAGCATTTGTGTTGATGTTGAAGGAATTGATGGTGCCTGTGAAGAGGGGCGTGGTCTCAAATAGCCACACCCTCACATTGGCACAGGCATCCCATTGGGGCTCCCCTTTTTCGTTCTTCCCATTATAGCCCAACCCGGAGAGTATACACACACCTTCCTAAAAATATAAATATATATTTTGGGATGATTACAGAATACTTTTAAAGCTACAGCAGCCCCAAAAAGTATTTGGACAGTTAAAGGTGCAGTATGTTGGATTTCTGTCCACTAGAGGTCACTAGAGGCCTATTCAAAACAAAGGCATAGCTTGATGACGCCAAGTGTGAACGTGTACATGTGTGAATCTTGGTACATGTGGTCTTCACCTCACAGCCGGTTGAAAAGAATCGGGATAGACTCGGGAAGAAATCACGTTCATGGATGCAATTATAAACGTTATTGTAGTATGAAGCAGAGCAGGACCGAGTGTTGTGGGAGCTGAACAAGGCCGCTGGAGCGGTTGCGCAACACACGCCTCACGAGCAGCGGAACTTTTATTATGCCGCAGTCGTCGGCGCTGCTTCTGCTTTTCTGGTCATGAGTATGAGGTAACACAGCTCTGTTTATCATTTTAGATACATTTGAGTGTGTTGAAAATGATGTTATAACGTTACTCTGTACGTTCGCTCGGCGGCTGCTGTGAGACACTTGTTGCACACTGCAGTAAGATAGATCTATTTTAGAATATCATATTAAATGCTGGATGGCTTGTGTTGATAAATGGCATGCAATTAATTTTAAAACGTATTGTATGATGGAGAAAATTCTGTATTACTGTTACTAAAAATAAAGCTGCATCTGATTATGCTATGTTAGCTACTTGACAAAATAGAGTTTTTCTCTGAGGCATGGTAAAGCATGGTACTCGCAAAAAATCAAGAAAATTAGATTTAAACAATAAGACTTAACGTGTTGAGCTATATAACAATAATTAGTTTTCTGTCTATAAATATATCAAAACAGTTGTTCCCTTGTCCATTAAAACATGTAATATATTAAAGCGTCTTTGGTGTTTCCATGGTTTCTACAAAATAAAACTGGAAACCGAGGGTAACAAGGGTATGAAGCAATTGACAGGCGACTTCTCGCACGTGCCGGAGCCTTGGTTAAAATCGCAATTTTCCTCACGATTTACAAATAGATGGAAACATTTGGGATATTGTAAGTACTCAAGTGAACAAAATATATAACACTGGTCTAGTGGTTTTTGGATATTTTACTGCAAAATTCTTACATATTGCACCTTTAAGTCACATTTAAAAACTGTACAAATGTCATTGCATTTGATACAAAATATCAAACCATTCCCAAGTGAAATTATATATGATGTAGTTTGGTTATAAATAAAAAAAACAACAGATATGCTGTTCAGAACTAACACCGTGTCTACACCGGACGTGAGCCGCACGACAAAAGACAACAGGACCCATTTTAATCAGTGATGTTGTCTGCAGTGTATGCGGCGTGACGCGAGCGACAAATCTCCGACAGTAAACTGATGCCTCGTATTAATGATGTACTGACACGAAGGACAAATGCTTTGCAATGGGTGCTTTGTCGCCTCCAGTGTAGACAGCTTTTAGCTGTTGTGACGCAAGTGACAACGGTCGCGTCCGGTGTAGACACGGTGTAAGACTCTGCACTAATTATCTTGTTTTTTTTTGTTTTTTTTATCCAATGCAATGGCATTCAGACATTTAAGGTGTGACCTAAGTCTTAAATAAAAATATAAATAAATAAAAACTAAAAATTGGGCCACTGAATGTCAAAGAAACCAATCTAAACAATGCAAGCACACCTACAAATCACAATCAACAGACAGTTTTAAGCCTGAAAACCTGTTTAGCATCCTCTCAACCTGATCAGGTGTGGCTTGTACTTCTAGTTTGGTGAACCCTACGATGGTTCAATTTCACATTCTCAGCTAGAAAAAGAAAGCCACGTCTTGTTTGTAATTGACTTGTTACACAGCTAACACCTCACTAAGAAGATAATTAAGATACATTGACAGGGTGCACAGCATGAAATGTAACGACTCTCAATTACCACAAGTGTGCTCTTAACGTGGGATTGTGGTTGTGCTGTTTACTCACCGTGATTAGCCAGCAGCTGATGTACTTATACAGGTTTATTTTCACCCACACTAGGATGTACACACATTTGTACCAGAATGGATGTGCCTGAATCACAGATCAAAAGAAATGAATCAGTTCTGATGCATTATGAAATATCTTTTTTTTAGCCTTATAAAATAATTTTAAACAAATAGTATGTTTTTTACGTCCCGTACAGTATTCAAATGATGAGGTTTAAATGATAACAATGTCAAGATTTTTCATAGGTGTTTGTCATTAAAATCAACAATTGATTAAATGAACAATTATATATGATGATCCCCTTGCAAGGGGGCATAAATATTTTGTATAAAGACCCATTATTCTGTGTGATATTACTGTATAAAGGCAATGTATTAACGCAACATTTGAAAACATAATTTAAAAAATATGTAATTATATTAAATTATATTGTCATTGTACTAAAACCAAAATAAATTATTTACATATTTTGGAAGATATTTAACGTAAATAAACAGACGTTTATATGAGTATTTGAGCAATGTTAAATTAATAAATGTTTTCTTTTAAGTTTAAACTTATTTGGATTCACTATGTTACTAGAACTCACTATATTACTAATGATAACGATAATATTTATAGAAAATATGACTCTCTGTTCAATAAAATTTTGTTGTATAGTTTGTAAAATATGCCAAATTACACCACACAATGAGAGTATAGTGTGTATAACATGATTATGATGCTTATTGTCATGTTGTACTTTAAAGGGATAATTCACCCAGAAATGAAAATTCTGTCATCATTTACTCTTAGAGGTGCGGTAAGTAGTTTTTCAAAAACACTGTTTGGAAGTTAGTCAGGCTGACACCAACAACAAACCTGTAACCAATCAGCATTAGGGGGCGTATAACAGTCGAGGAGACAGAATGAGCAAGAGGGAGATTTGAGAAAAAAAAAAGAAAAAAAAAAACTGCAGAACGAGAGATGAGACACAATACAAAAGAGCTCAAAGGAATATCACTGGAATGAAGGTTTATGACTGGGCAAGCGCTTTAGGACCGCATTAATATTAGAAAAGCTTTCCAGCGCTGGAGAGAGCTAAGTGGGAATGCCTGAAAACAGATGCAGAGGCTGCTTTGATTCCGCTTCTCATGTGATTAACACTGGGTTTTGAATGTCTGGAGCTGCTGTGCTGTTTGCGACTAACAACGAACACTTTGTTTTTACTCTTGTGTACTATACATTCATTTTTTGTGTTTCCTTGTCCTTCATTCATCATCTGCGCTTTATTTTTTGTGAAGGATTTTGTTGCACGTCAGCTGTGATAAACAGACATCCACTCTCGCACTGCGTGTGTAACAGTGGCCAGATAGTGAGCGCTGTGCAGGTGAACCACTGCACACTGACAACCGCTAGAGAATGCGGTGTTTAGCGTCATTGTTAGTGCACTCGCCTCGCCTGCCAGCAGCGAAAGGGTCGGGGTTCGAGACCAACTCGGAGCAGGGTGGTTAGGATTGGAGGGTGAGTTTTGGAGGCAGAGCAATGCAGAGAGGGATGGGTTTGTTTGGGTAGATTTCAAATATCAACAATGTCCAACAGCGTTTTTGAAAAACTACTAACCCCAACTTTAATATCATTTCTTCTGCTGAACACAAAAGAAGATATTTTGAAGAATATGGGTAACCAAACAGTCCCCACTGTCTTCCATAGTATTTTTTTCCCCATACTATGGAAGCCAATAGGGTCCATCAACTGTTTGGTTACCCATATTCTTCAAAATATCTTCTGTGTTCAACAGAACAAAGAAATTCATACATGTTTCATACAATTTGAGGGTGAGTAAATGATGACAATTTTCATTTTTAGGTGAACCATCCCTTTAACACATAATGTTTGAAGTAAATGTAATCGTTCCCACACCTGATTATGTCACGACTGCTTTATTTTTACAAGGCAAGTGTATACACATAACATGCAGTGAGAGCTACAGCTTTGGCTCACTGCTTGAATGACTGCTCAATTAGTTTGTGCTGAAATGTATTCATTGAAACTTGATAAGCAAAACTGATTAAATTAATACAACTGAGTCTTTGTTATAAATGAACACCCCTAACAATGAATAATTTTCTATATTTTTCACTGTTTGTGTGAACTCATTTTAACTTGCTCCTCTGCAGCAGTCAAAATGCAGTTATTTGGCTTGCAGCAACCATTTTTCATTTCCAAATTATATATAAATAGCTGCCAAGACTAGACCTGACAGAAAAATGCTCTCATTCAGACTGAGCTTTCTGTTGCATCAGCACCACATTGAAAAGACCACAGAACAAAAACAAGTGGCAGCTCACGAGATACAGGCACAACTGAACTTAAATAGTAAACATTCATTCTTTGTTCAGTCATAATCCACTTAACATTGATTCACTTACCTCAAACTCATCTGTTAAGTAGTAGCTAGCTGGGTAGAGCGGCCCGCCTATCGCAAAGACTGATAGGGTGATCAGACCTAAACTGAATCGCTTCATTGCTGGAACCACACTGCAAGAGGAAGAAACGTTTGTTAGATTAAATAGTTAATTAACAGAGGACTATAATAAGCACTATAAGGGGTCAGTAGTGGTTAAGTTGTGGTCAAAAGCAGTGCTGCCTAAAATACATATCACTCATTTCAATTTCCAACTAAAGCAACAATTGGAGTCATAATATGTGAGCACAGCAATTTGCTAATGTTGAGAAAACCTTAACTTTATGCAAATGAGCAGAGACACAATGTGACAATGGGAGTAAAGAAGACTGTGCTATTTTTCAATATAATGTAATTGAGAGTGGTTTCGCTGTTCCATATGATTGGTCTCTGCTCACATATAGGGATATAATCAAAAAAATTATGTGTGGAAAAGCGTGTCAAAATCTGTCTGCATTCTGATTGACTTTTCATGCATTGGTAATCATTTATCTTCCTCATGATATGATGTATTGCAATTCATATACAAACAACAAAACACAGAATGTTCATTTTTAACAGTAAGAAAACTGATTTCTTGTCAAAATGGAATGATATCTTATTTTTATGAGAAATATGTCTCATTTGTAATTAAATTTTCTAACCCAAGGGCCTGTTGTACAGCAATCCAATAGCATTAGAGCATCCAGTGCCAATATGAATGCTTACAGCTTAATGATTTACGACAAACACAAAGATTAGGCATGTCACAAGAGTGAGTTACTAAGACTTGTTCATTATCACAGCATCCTTGAGCAAGTAAAAGAAATCAATGTCCTTGTAATGGACAAAAGATTCCTGCAAATCACTTTGGATGAATAACTGTTTATAGAAAGTAAAATCATTGGTTTGACAGACTTTGGCTAAGCTAGTATTGTTGAGCTTGTGAAATTTTGTGCACTTACCTATTAGGTGGTTGTCCAGGGACATCGGTCATCTCTCGAGACACCAGCATCTGGTAGTTTCGCAGTGTGAATTGAGGCCCTACCAGAAAGCCTCCATAGAAGTATGAGAAACCAAAGACCTCCAACAGAGACGGCGTAAAGCTGAGGGCAGACTTCTTCTGCTCTGCACTAATCTGAGATTGCTACATAAAAGAAAATGAGTAAATTAATTAAAAGAGAGGGACTGGGAAATTGGACCTGGCTGTAGAATATAAATTGCAAAACTTATTGACATTTATAAAGATGACAGATATGCACTACCATTTAAAAGTTTGGGGTCGGTAAGAATTTTTTAATGAAAGAAGTCCAATACTAACTAAGAGTGCATTCATTTGATCAAAAATACAGTAAAACATTAATATTGTTAAGTATTATTAATGTTTAAAATAACGGTTTTCTATTTTACTATAATTTAAAATATAATTTATTCCTGTGATGTCAAAGCTGAGTCACATGATCCTTCAGAAATCATTCTAATGTGCTGATTTGCTGCTTAAGAAACATTTCTTATGTTGAAAACATCTGTACTTCTAAACTTTTTTTTTTTTTTTTTTACATTTAGTTAGGATTCTTTGATGAACAGAAAGCTCAAAAGAACAGCATTTATTTGAAACTGTAAAGACATTTATAATTTTACAAAAGATTTCTGTCACTTTTGATCAATTTAAAGGGTTAGTTCACTCAAAAATGCAATTCTGTCATCAATTACTCACCCTCATGTTGTTCCACACCTGTAAGACTTTTTATCAAAAAGTATTCTCGTCGCTTTATAATATTAAGGTAGAACCACTGTAGTCACATGAACTGTTTTAAATACGTCTTTAGTAGCTTTCTGGGCAATAAAAGTGTAAATTAACTTGCTGGCAATAGAGGCCTCACTGAGCCATAGGATTTTATCAAAAATATCTTAATTTGTGTTCCGAAGATAAACGAAGGCCTTACGGGTGTGGAACAACATGAAGGTGAGTAATTAATGACAGAATTTTCATTTTTGGGTGAACTAACCCTTTAATGCATTGCATAAATATAAAATAATTAATTTCTTTAAAATAAATAAATAAATAAATAAATCTTACCGACCCAAACTTTTGAACAGTAGTGTACAGTAATTCAGACAGTTCTCTTGTTTTGAATGCACTATAGTCATGCCAGTGAACAAAGAAAAGTGTATGAACCCTTTTACACCTGGTACCGAGATATATATCAAGTGATTTGATCACAAGCAGTCAGTACTTAATACAGGATCAAAGACATTTAGTGATTTTTTTTTTCCCACTTAAACCACATTATGAGGGTGAAACATCACATTTGTGGCTTGATTTAAATTACAAATATACAGTATTTGAAAGAAACAGTGCAGTATTTTTTGCTCATTTTTTTTCCACTTTATCAACATGCAATAAGTGTTGTCACAGCTGGTCAAAGGAGACGTGTGATACCAGGTGAAAATAGCGATCTGTCTGACTGATAGAATCACCTGAGACGGATGTTAATACCAGGTGTAACCAGGGTCTATTTTCGGTCATATGGTAATCTTTACACCCTCAATAAAACATTGCTTCAAGATGAGTAAGAATTGGCTTTCTAGGGTGGCTACATTTATTGACACAAAGGGTGAAATCAACAGATATAACCTCTTACACACAATCACATGATGCCAACTATGTCAAGCCACGGCGACTATTAATATTTAGACAGAGGTGTTTGATGTGAGCCACAGATGAAATCACTGCAGTATAGAACTAAAAGATTACACAATTACATCTCAGGGATTTTCACTACATTTCACCTTGCCGGGCATCATTACACTGATCCATAATGGCCATTTAGCAGAACGTCTGCTACACAACTGAAGAAGATACTTTGTGGTTCCCCATCAGTTCCTTGTGCTCAAATCATGAATAAAAATACAAAGAGTGATGCAGGAAGAGGAAAAGCAGTGAGATAATGATCAGAGGATGAAAGGTGAACAAACTGAGCAAAGGAAGACAAATGGTAGAAGTTAATAGCAACTCATAAAGTCACACTCACTTCTTTTCCACCGTCATAGTAATCAAGCGCTAAACCTGCAATGAGAGAATGAATCATCATCAGTACTAACATGATATGAGCACTACCACTGGCGGAGCAAAATAAGGCGATGCTGATCACATAAAACAACAATATTGCAGACAATACATCTTTTATATAGTGGAAAATTTCAAAATAGTGATAAAATAGAAAATAAATAGTAATAACAATGGTAATTACAATAGTACACTTAAAAAATAAAGGGTTACACTTTATTTTAAGGTGTCCATGTTACAGTGTAATTATACTTTTAAGTACTGAGTAATAATAATTAACTACATATACTTACTATAGGGTTAGGGTTAGGATTGGGGTTTGATTTAGGGTTAGTTGCATGTAATTATGCATAATTCATATTTATTACTACGGTAACTACATGTAATATGTGTAACAAGGACATTGTATAAATAAATTGTTACCAAATAAAGTAAAAAAAAAAAATACCATGGTTTTGAAAACAGGCACATATACGATAGGGATGTACCATACATATCAGTTATCTACAATATCAGTTATCCACAAATATTAAACATTTTAATTAATTTTATCAGTGGATATTTATTGTGCATTCATTTCCTCAATTTTTTTTTATATTACTTTTATATTACCTTTGCTGTCCTCTAATACTCAACAACTAATCTTAAAAAACTAATAATTTAATGACACCGTAGAAAAAATAAATAACATACTATATATTATAAAATGTGATTCTTAAATTCACTTGTAGGATTAAAGATTATTGATTTTAGTGTGCAATTCTGTGTTTTAACATCTTTATTAACACCAACATAAAAATAATGATATATAAAGTCAGAGGAATAATAGGTAAGGAAAAGATGGGAATCAAAAGCAGGCATCATACCGATGAGTTTGAGTGTGAGGACACAGTGAGGCATAGTCCATTTGATATCATACTCGTCTGTAGCTGTGTAGTAATAACCCGTCAACAGATATGTCTGCCAAACAAAAAGAGAGTGTACACCCTGAGGTTCTGTTGACATTGACTGTTTTCATGTCTGGGTTCAAAGAGACCCTAAAGATATGTTAACTTTAAACTTTTATTTTCCCTTCACATTTTAGGTTCCTCTGGCCTTATCAATAAAAGATTTTTCACAATATTTTACCACAGCAGACATGCAGTTTTCAGAAACACGCCTGGTAGACATTCCAGTAAAATTTGCTTCTGCTTGGGTCAATTTGACCTCAGCAAAAACACGGTAGGGAAACACAATTACAGAAATCAAAACAGAAAACTGGCAGGAGTGTAGCTCTTGCAATGTGTACACCAGGCAGAAAATCTCATTGTGAATTTAATCATGTTTTTTTTTAAACTGGGGTCTGTGTGACCTTGACATAAAATAATAAACAAGTCATGAAGTATCAATCTGGTACTTTCTTCCAACTATTAAAATGAGGATTAAATACATGATGCAATATGGTATTGATAAGCTTACAACAGTTCATGCACAAGATCACGTCGAGCACAATAACTGATAAAGAGATAAAGAAAAGTGAATGAGTGTGTGTGCTGCCTCACCATCTGAAAGATAAAGCTACTCAGAACACATGTGACTGTCCTTCCCATCAGCCTCAGCATCAAGAACTGAATGACTACACATAAGAAGGAGTGACCGACCTGAGACCCTGAGAGTAAGACATGGAGAGATGAGAGTTATTGCATTCCTGCAGTACCTGACCACGACATAACAATATAACAGTTTATCTACAATATGAAGATACAATATACGAACAGAATACGTCAGCCAGAATGCCAGTTGTGTCATCATTTACTCACCCTTGTGTCATTTCAAACCCGTATGATTTTCTTTCTTCTGTGAAGCACAAAAGGAGAATTTTTGTAACTGAATGAGTAATATTTTTGAAGGTCTCTCTTTTCTATATAATGACAACAAATGAGTATTGGGTATGTCAAGCTCCAAAATAGCAAAAACACCATTAAAAGTATCAGAAAAGTGATCTATGTATTGTAAACCTATAAAAACGGTCAGCTTTGGAATTTTAAAGTAAAATTTTGAAGTTATTTACTGACAAATCAAATATAATATCTTTGACATCAATAAGATTTGTGAGAACCAATGGAGTATGATGTACCATTTTTGAAGTTCATATGACTACATTTGTAAAGCTTCAATAAAAGGTGAAAGGGAACATTATGAGTGAAAAACAACTACATTTTTGGCATGTTTATCACACAAACACATTGTATGACTTTAGAAGGGCTGAAATATGGTGCGCAAGTAGTATGGACTACATTTATGATACTTTAATTATACTTTTGTGGTGCATTTCTTTGACATTTTGGAGCTTGTTAGACTCTGTTCCCATTCATATTCATTATATGGAAAAAAGGTGGCTGGGATATTCTTCAAAAATTCTTCTTTTGTGATCTACGGGAGAAAAGTCACGTGGGTTTGGAACAACATGAGGTTGAGTTAATGGCGATGAGAACAAGAAAATCCCTTAAAAATTAGTTAGAGAAAGACAGGTTTCAGACTCAATGACAAACAAAAGTAAAATATCTCAGATAATGACAAAGAGAGACAGACCTGCTGTTAGATCCAAACGCAGCACAAAAGAAATCAAATACACAGAATACAAGCACAAGTTAATTTTCACATTTCCCAACACAACACTTATCTGTTTTCATTAGCTTGCTTTTCAACCTGCCACTCATATTCTCATTAGCTACGCTCTCACCACCAGGGGTTATTGCCATGGCGACAAAACCTCATGTCTCTCTGTCACAATCTTCTTTATGTCAAAGCCACAGTCACCAGGAAATCATTACCACAAACTGTAGAGCAGTTAGTCAGGATAGCCTTCATTTTCCCTCCATTATTCTCAAGGACATTACATGGTCAATAACTTTAAAGAGTATAGCCTCAAGAGAAAATCTGACAGTGGCCAAAAAGAAATAATTAAGCACTTTCACTGGACGTCAAACATGTTATCATTAAAAATACAACTAAAAACACTTATCGCTGTGTTTATTAACTTTATATGAACGAGAAATATATACTACCATTCGAAAATCTGGGATCAGTCTTTTTTTTTTTTTTAAACGAAATGAAAACTTTTGTTCATCAAGGACATATTAATTTGATCAAAAGTGACAGTAATGACTTTACATTGTTATTTTTTACATTTTAAACATTGATGATAATAATAATAAATGTTTCCTGAGCAGCAAATCAGCATATTAGAATGATTTCTGAGGGATCATGTGACACTGAAGACTGGAGTAATGATGCTGAAAATTCAGCTTTGCCATCACAGGAATAAATTACATTTTAACATATATTAAAATAGAAAACTATTATTTTAAATTGTAAAACTATTTCACAATATTACTGTTTTTACTGTATTTGAAATCAAATAAATGCAGCATTGGTGAGCTTAACAGACTTCTTTCAAAAACATCCATATATATATATATATATATATACACCAACTCCAAACTTTTAAACGGTAGTGTAATATTTTTAGAGCAACTGTTCTGAAATTAGGAAACTGAGAAACAGCTTTAAAAAAGATATACTAAAAGTCTTTATCTTTGACAAAATTCAACCACATAAGCAAAAAGAAAAGAAAGCCAAAAACAGAACTGTGATATTACATTAATAATACTTTTAAAACTTAATAAAAACATGTATTCTTCTTTATCTTCCCTTTTTAAACTGACAGCGAGAAAATGAGAAAACAATGTTTGAATCCACTTTGATGTCATTTAATATTGAGAATGCAACTGACATACTTTGTCCATTTAGTTAGACTCAACTCTTCTTGTGTAGTTAGATAAGACATGATAAAATCTGTGTGAACAGAGCAAGTTCAACATTGCATGAAACTAGGGGAAATGATCTAATGGCAGAAAAATTCTCCAGTCTAAATACGGTGGACCGACAGTCGCTAACCGTGAACCGCTGTTAGTTGACAAGCCCTGCCGTAGATCATATGACTGACATTCACGTAATCATGACCAGTAGTGTGCTGCTAAAAAAAGCTAGTAGATCTCACTTAAACATGTTACAGTTGTAAAGACACTAGTTATCAGATCTTTCAGCTCTTCACTCCTTCCCTGCTTCATTCTCTATCTCACCAAAATTAAACGTGGCCAGTGCCAGGCCGGTGAATGTGTGGAAGAGATGAACAACTGTCGCAGACTGATGAAAGAAAAACCACCGGTACACCAGTGCAAAGGGATAACCTACAGGGGAAAAGAGAGAGAAACAGATTAGGTATATAATGTGAGGCAACTGTAGATAAATGCTTCCTGCATGAACGTGTGTCATGGCACAAATTTGACAAACTAAATTTTACTCACGGGGACACGACAAACTAGAGAAAGCTTTGACGGAGCGTTAGACGGATAGGAATGTGTAAGATCTGTATTGAGGGCGTGGTCAGTTTAAAATCAAGCAAGAATATAGAAAATTGGATTTCTGAAAGCACACCTTTGAGATTCTCAACGGATGCCTACATCAAGACAAGAGAGCTCTGAAGTAAATAAAAAAAAAATTAGGGGAGCACCAATATTAAATATTAATATCTAATATTAAAAATATATATTATAATAATAATGTTATATTAATATCATAATTATAAAATCAATAAGCTGATGAATATTTTCATGTTATGGCCAATAACCGACCAATATGGCTGATATTAAAATTCTATACTATTTGGTCTCCAAAAAAAAAAAAAAAAAAAAAAAAACATAACAAACACTAGAAATAAAAGTTTAATACTGCAAGTGAATTAACTTTTCAATTTTACTTCGACATGTGCTAAAGATTACATTTAGCATGCTTCGTACTCTTAAAGATGAGTTTTTTTTATATACTTTTATAATATTTATTAACATTCCGAACTGGCTTTTATTTTTATATTCACAGGTTTCATTTTTTGTAATTTTATTATGTGCTTTTATCATTTTTATTAGTTGTTTTTTTTCTATTTAGCTTTATTTTTATTTCAGTTTTAATAATTATAGAACTAAAGCTTAAACCTATTTTATTAGTTACCAAGTCTAAATTTTGAATAATATTTTTACTTTTGTTCAACAAAAACAATTTCTTTAATTGAGCATCAGTTAAGGGTGATCTGTATGTAAAAATAGCTGGAATATTTTGTGCATCCATAGTAAAAAGTTCAAAAGTTTTAATGTTTTTCCTCACACCATCCTCATTGAACACAGCATTACATTATGAAAACAGTTTCATCAACATATGTATCATGCACAGATTAAAATCGAAAAGCTGTGGAAGTTTAGCAGGCATCGTTCTGAGGATCCATATGATAAAAATTTTGTTGAGGGACTAGTAACACTAAATATATTACAAACAAATGAACCACAAAGAAACACTACAATGGTAATGTAACAGTCATTCCATTGAAATCATGCAAATGTTTTCCCAACTCAGTCAGATGCCCCAAATGTCGTTCATCTGGTTGAAGTGGTTAAGCAGTCCACTGCAATGCACCTGGCCAAAGTACAGAGAACCCTGCTATCTGCTCTCACACCCCTATTCTTATCAACCTGTAACCTGAGACCCTGAAACCCAACTTCATTTGTATTGAATCCTTACAACTAACTGTACGTCAAAGGACTAAAATGCAGTTGCAAAACGAAAAGACAGCTGTCAGATGAAGGTCTAACGAGTTAAACTAGTTGCACTCATGACAATCCTTGCAGCTGTGATCAGTTAAGCATGAAATTTCGCCTGGCATGTAGGTCACCCTTGTCGACATTTGATTTTGGCTAGAGTCGGTGTGAATGTTGAGAGTTGGTGTTAGTTCCGTGTCTTTAGTGCTGCTGGGAGCAGGTTGTGCTTGACGTGTGACTTGAGCACACTTCTAATACAACTAACAACTACATAACTGTCCACGTTTCTAAGGACTCCTAACGACACTCATCACCAGGTCTCAGCAGAGCCTAAAAGATCTCACTTATGCGCCGTTCACTTACCTAATAAGACAGACAAAATCAATCGAATAGCCGGTTCGGGTGAACCGAAATATTCGGCTATTTTCTCCAAGAAGGGAGCCGCCATCTTTAGTGTGGGCGGAAGTAGCTGCGGTTGGGTTTCCGTGAGTGTGTGGCGTTCGTGAGCGCTCACGCACTCCTTAACTCCGTCCTGCTACTCCTCCTACCGCGACCTCTCACACCATTCACAGTGAACCCCGCGCTCGACCTTCACTCTCAGCTTTAGCAAACGCCTTGCGCAATGCTTGTGCCATTTCAGTTCATAGTAAAGCACCTAAATGACGCGACATGAGGATGACATTGTTTACTAAGTTCAGAAGTCCATTTATTATAACGGAAACAATATTAGTCACGAGATTGGGTTTGGATAGTAAAAGAACAAATCTAACGATTGACATAGGAATAAACTTAAGTCCTAATTATTAATATTGTCAGTAAAAAGTGTCCTGATAAAGATGATAAAGCAGCGTCACAATACTGCCCTCTAGTGTTTGTCAAACCAAACGGCCATCGTATGATACAACATTGTAATCACGTCCATAAAACACCCTGCTGCACTTATCCTGTTGCACATGCTCTGCATACTAGGAACTGTTTGTATTGTTTCCTGTTCGAAGTTTTGTGGCATTTCAAAATGTTTCTACATTTTATTTACATCCTTCAAGCTGCTCAAAAAGAGAATGCCTTAAAACCCTATAAATTACACACAGAAAAAAGGGTTTAAAATTGTACCTTTAGGGGTACAACAGCTTGTCGCTGGGGCAGTACACTTAAAAGGACATTATTGTACCTTTTTTTACTCCAAAAATTAGGTATGTACCTTTCCGAGTTAAAAAAAAAAACTTACGAAAATAATATGTACCTTTTTGGAGTTAAAAAGGTACAAAAATGTCCTTTTAAGTGTACAAGCTGTTGTGCCCCTAAAGGTACAATTTTAAACCCTTTTTTCTGTACTTGCAAAATATATTGATAATAAAGAGATAACAAATGTATAAAAAAAAAAAAAAAAAGTCTATATTGTTTCCATTTTCCACTATTACTCTAGACATCTTTTCTTTTTAGAGAACAAACATTTTTTGGTTCTTTTTAAACAACTGTATAATACATAATTTGCACACAAATGTACAATAATACACGTGGTTTGTTTTAAACAATGGCATAGAGCAAACCAGATCTGGAAAATCACTTTTAACTTAGTACGTTACATAGCTAATGCGTTGTTCTTTTGGGAATGGTGTATTTCTGAGCTATGCTGTCATTTATGTATTGAATATTTCTATCTGTTTACTGTGAGTAATGTCATTGTTGTGACCTGTATAGGAACCACGGATATAAATGAAAATGAGCAATGTTACATGTTCACTGAAGTTTATTAGCATGCATTGTAATAAATATAAATACATATTAAATTTAATAGAATATTATTGAATTTAACAAATTATCATTTCTCTTTAATTTGCCTGTTTCGCGGCTGATGCGCACTTCGCAGTGCAATACCTGAGACAGTCCACAATATTATCCCACAATTGTGCAAGACACAAAGTACTCCCGTTATTTCACTAACAACTCTGAAACTACTGTTCGGTAATTAATCTTTTTTTTAACCAACAAAAAGGTGGGCTTCCCTTTAAGGGAAACCTTCTGGACAAATACTAAAAGAGCAAATTTCCAAGTTTGTTTTGCACGAAGAACCATCCTCTTTACTTTCGACAGGCATATCGATTACGGTGACTACATAACTGGAGTAAAATAATTTATAGAGATATCAGAAGACCAATTAAACCTGAAATAATGGTTTCATTAATAAACGTTGGTGTACTTCATGCAATATTTTTTCTTTAAATAACTTAAAATAACAGAAAACGTCTTTAGCGAAAAGCATTGTGGGAATGCAAATTTAATCCCACCTCCAAAGACACACCGCCCTCTATTGGCCGATAGATTCATTTTCTCCTATTTCAATTGGATGTATCAAAAGTAAAAGATTGTAAGTGCAAGAATTAAAAATACAAAAATTATTTAAAAATATTCAGAGTCGCCCACACACTGATAATACGCCTCAGCCCATGTGCCCTCTTTCTTCTCTTCTGAACACAGTATATCACAGAAAGCAGTGAATATTTTTATTGATTTTAAAGATTTACAAATAGTCAGTGGTTACATTAGGATAAACAATAAATAAATAAATAAATAAATAAAGACATTAAAAGATAAATAAAACATTAAAATGTTTACAGATATTGATACATTTTTGCTTTCTTATTTTTTAAACTTGATATAGTATGTGACCCTGGACCACAAAACCAGTCAAAAGTCGCACGGGTATATTTGTAGCAATAGCTAACAATACATTGTATGGGTCAAAATTATAGATTTTTCTTTTATGCCAAAAATCATTAGGATATTAAGTACAGATCATGTTCCATAAAGATATTTTGTACATTTTCTGCTGTAAATATATCAAGAATTTATTTTTGTGAGTGGATATGCATTGCTAAGGACTTCATTTGGACAACTTTAAAGGCGATTTTCTCAGTATTTTGATTTTTTTGTACCCTCAGATTCCAGATTTTGTATCTCGGCCAAATATTGTCCTATCTTAACAAACCATACATCAACGGAAAGCTTAGGCTATTTAGTATGTATAAATCTCAATTTCAAAAAAATGACTGGTTTTGTGATCCAGGGTTACATATTTGTTTAAGTATTATTGTAATTGTTGAACTGACGATTTCTCTAATTTCTCCACATTTACATTTATTATGTATACTAAATTTAGCTAACAGAAGTAGCGAATTACTTGGATTAATTAAATATTAAATATTAATATTATTCCCTATGATAAGCATGCCATAAACAAAAGAACCGAATAAAACATTTTCAAAGCACAGCCATGATGAACAGTGGATGCAGCTCACTCTCTCTCCTATGATCAAAAGACATTCACGCGTGTTGTCTTGAGCCAATCGCAAGCGCCGGGGGGCGGAGCTTAGTCGCCAGCGCTATATAAACTCAAGCGGACTGTATTTCCTCGCTGTCTCTTCGACCGGAGGATCTCCGTTTGTTTCCAACATCAAGTATTTTCTGGTAAAAGTAACACTTTTGCAGTCATGACTGGCAGGAAGTTTTTCGTCGGTGGCAACTGGAAAATGAACGGCGACAAAAAGAGCATTGAAGAGCTCGCCAAGACATTGAATAGCGCCAAACTCAACCCAGACACCGGTGAGAATTTCATTCAGTTTCCTCTTCAGCACAATCACACGCCGTTGCAAACACAGGCCTTTTGGGGTTGTGCAACCCGCTGCATTGACCCTGAAATGACATTCACGCGGGACTTTTGACAGCTGCCATCGCCTTTACGCGCATCATTTACAGGCTCTTTCTCGTTGTAGTTATTTAATAAGGTAACAGCTCTGTTTTCTACAGGGTAAATCATTCTGTTGCTTGTAACTATCTCGATTAATCTTATAGCAGTAACCAGACAGAACTGTTTTGCATAAACTGTGCCTTAACATTTAAACCAGATTCTGTTAAAGTAATATATAAAAGAGTCGATTGCACTTCGTTTTGTGAATGAATGATGCTGATTTTGTGTCGTGACTCAAGGGTTAAAGCTCTGAATGGGTGTGTGATTTCCAGCACGTAGCCACCGTGTGCATGTTCAAGGCCTGTCAAATCAAATGACAGGATGAGTGAGATGCTCGGTTTATCGGAAAAACTGTACTATATTAGCTCATGCTATTTCTTTCTTCTTCTTTTTTTTTAATCTATATATATGACACTGGAAAAACAACGATAGTAGCTACTGTTACGCATTTTGAGTGATTGCTGAACTCGCGCTGCTTCCGCTATTCAGCGTGACGAAAACGTGCATCCCTCTCCGACGTTTCTCAGGGCTTTATTTGAGAATCCAGACAGAGTCGATCTGTCAGTGGCACAACTGTGGACTTTGAATTGGTAAAGTCCAAAAGTCAAGCTGCTTGTGCGTCGCCTCTTTCATTCACGGTCTGAAACCCGAGAGAAGCGCTTAACTGGCAAAGGTCATGGGTCAGACTGTCATATCTCGGACTAGCTTTTGCCTTTTTGCTTTACTTCATGGCCTGTGTAGTATGCAGTCATATGAGAAACTTTTCCTTTGACCTTTTATCAAGGCGACGAAGTGCCAGATATGCCTGCCCTTTACAGTGAGTTTAATTTAGGCTGACCCAAGATAATTTTACAGTATAAATGCCACCTCCAATGGTGATGCAGCCTAGCCTTAAAAATCATATGAACACTGTAAAACCTGACATATGAAACAAATGCTTTTTCAGCAAAGTTTTGATGTTGATGATTTAGAGGCCTTAGAAATCCATGTGTCAAATATGATACAGCAGGCTTTATAGGGTTAAAATAAATATTAGCAAATCTGTCCATAATTTTCTGAACTTTGCTTACACTTTCCTGAACTTTGCTTCCATCTTGCAGTGTTCTTGAGCATGATTTTCCTGTCAGTAATCTGAATGGTTAAATGTTCAGGACATTAACATCTATTTGTTAGTGATATGAAAGCAACCATGGTGGTCTGTCACATTAAAAAAAGCACTGCAGGTACAATTCAGGGTGTTTTTTAACCCGTTTGCTTGTTTGACAGAGGTTGTGTGTGGAGCCCCATCCATCTACCTCGACTACGCCAGGTCCAAGCTGAATCCTAACATTGAAGTTGCTGCACAGAACTGCTACAAGGTTGCAAAGGGAGCCTTCACCGGAGAGATCAGGTACTTGTCAACCCGTTTACAGTCCAGAAAGACAGTAAATGAAATATGAATAAATAAATCATGAAAATGAAAATATATATTATTTCATTCACATTTTTCTGTTTTTACTCATTTGTCACAATAAAAGATCTGTCTTATTCTTTCAGCCCAGCGATGATTAAGGACTGTGGAGTAAAATGGGTGATTCTGGGACACTCTGAGAGACGCCATGTGTTTGGAGAGAGTGATGAGGTAACTCAGTGCCTTGCATGTTATAGAAAACCCTATTTTCATTATAGAATAAATCAGCAGCTGTAGTGGAGTAGTGAATATAGTACTCCATGTGTTTGAGCAATATTTTCTTATACATAATTTCATTAGGTGTATTTGATTTTAAGTGTAATGTGTTGACTGTGGAAAAGCTACACTAAAACCATGTGTTTTACCGCCCCCTTGTGTGTAGATTGATTTATAGCAGCTGTACTGTTCTATATAAATCAATGTTCAAGCACATACATACAAAACATAGCGCTCAGTTACAGACACAGTTTCCTTCTCTTTAGGTAAAACAAGTAACAAAATATGCGTAGCACAAGCATTTTAAAAGTGAATTTTCTTTAAAACAGATATTTGGGGGGAGGAGTCATTTTTAAGAAAAGCTTCTGTTTTTCTAATCTCTAATCTTTGAATGAGTATCTCACTCATGATGACTGAAACAAACAAGGTGAATAAAAAAAAAAAAAAAAAACTTACTCTGCACTGATTGGTCAGATGGCACAGTCTGTTGATTGGTCGACGACTTCTTACAGCACATGTCGGAAACAAAACGCCTATTGCCATATCTGAATTTCAGCTCCAGAGGCTTTCTCACTATTTGATACACAGTGGGCCTCATTTATAAAGTGTGCGTACGCACAGATTTGATCTTAGAGTGTGCGTACGCTTAAATCCACGCCAACGCTCATATTTATAAAAACGGTCTTTGACGTGGAAAAGTGCTTAGAGCCACGTCAGGGTCTGAGCAGACATACGCACTTTTCCTTTTCAGATTACTGCAGGTTTTTGGAAATCTAAGCTATTCTTGTAGCTTGCCAAGGATTTGGACAATGACTGGTGATCTTTTATATGTAAATGACATTAATTAGGTGTCATTTAAAACGCGGAGAACTGAAACCATTCAGCTGCGCGCAAGTTCAAGATCATTTGCGATTTATAGATTTCACATCCGAAAGAGGCGTACGCTTGTTTTCTGTGTGTACCTTCATTCTATGAATCACACGTACGCACAACGGAGAAATGATCGCAAGATCAAATTTAAGACGGTTTCTGCGCAACATTTTACAAGTGAGGCCCAGTGATATGAACAGTGGTGTCGGTTTTTCCATATTAATTCCAGTATGAGTCCTCATTCTTTGGAAGTGCATGCAAAGTGGATTCACAGCACTGAAAACAGTGTCTTGTCAACAACACGAACCAAACTATTCCAGGCCTCAGACAGCTACAACTACAGTGTTTGAGGACAGTTCAAAATAGACATTCAAGAGCAGCCAATGAAGACCATAGGCTAGTATAATGCAAATTTGTTACATTTTTACTTTTAAAATATTCTTAGACATTTTTCTTTTAACCATTATGAAAGGGCTTCCTTTTATAGAAAACCTACTAGACAAATACTAAAAGAGCAAATTTCCAACTACCACTCGTGCAGTGAAGTCTCCCATCAATTTGAGTGGGTACCTCACTGGTGGTGACTGAGTCTTGCATACGTTTTAGCAGCGTTTGAACAATTGAAAGGCATTATGGGTATGCAAATTTGAACAGCCCATACAATCCTCTCACCCCCTATACTCCTGCCCATACTGTCTCTGGACATAAATGTATACAGTAAGCAATGGGATAAATGTAGCACTGTGTTTGTAGTAGTATAACATTTCTTTGAACAGAAAAATTACAAAAACATTCTTGTGATTTAATTTTATTACTTTGGTGGTTAAAAATCAACTATTATGGATATGCAGATTTGACATGCATAGTTTCTGAATGAGCATTTTTACAAAAATAATGGAATTGAACAGAATTTAATAGATATCATTAGTCACTTTAAACATAATGACAAAAATTACATTTAGTACATTTAGTAATAATGAAATAAGAAAATAAGAAACATTTAAGTTTAAAGCATATACTGGTCACCATTTCACTTAATAAATCATAAGAACTTTCTGATCTCCCTCTCTGGATTTATTTTTTCTGATAGTTGATTGGACAGAAGATTGCTCATGCTCTTGAGAACGGTTTGGGTGTGATCGCCTGCATCGGTGAGAAGCTGGATGAGAGGGAGGCCGGAATCACGGAGAAAGTTGTGTTTGCACAGACCAAGTTCATTGCAGGTATCTTTCAATTTAGTGAAGTGTGTGTGTATATATATATATATATATATATATATATTATTAAACATTTCTTGTATTTAAAATAAGACTATCATCTATTTTAGATAATGTGAAGGACTGGAGCAAAGTGGTCCTTGCTTATGAGCCTGTTTGGGCCATTGGCACTGGGAAAACTGCATCGCCCCAACAGGTACAGAAGAGCCGATTACAACATGGAGGTTTTTCATACATATTGCCTGGTTTCAATTACCTCAGTGACTCAGTCTCTTTCTGCTGTTCTTACAGGCTCAGGAGGTGCATGAAAAGCTCAGGCAGTGGGTGAAGGCCAACGTCTCAGAGGCTGTTGCCAGCTCCGTCAGAATCATTTATGGAGGTCAGTCCTCTAAATTTTGCAATCTTTTTCCTCATAGAACAATACATGTGTAGACTATATAATTTTTATATATACATACACACAATTATGAAGATAACTTCCTTTTAAAATTTCCTGGACAAATACTTAAAAAAAAAAAAAAAAAAAAAGTTAAAGCTAGTTTTGTAGCCAACACTTGATTGGTTAAATTAAATATTTGTTAAACAGGTTATATTAAATATTTCACTTGATTTTACTTTATATTGAATAATTAAGAAAGCATTTGAAACATGTAAAAGGCCTCGTATATACAAATTTAGACACACCTTCTTTAATGCTGTCACCTCCCACCCACTGCTTATGATTGTGTAAGAATGTAAATAAAAAAATGGAGAATTTATAGTGGGCTGCTGTGCCAATGTAACCCATACACATACTGACATGACGCTAGTGCCATGTATTACTGTAAGCACTGGTTACTTTATGGTTGTTTGGGAAAGTTTATGGTTCATTCTGGTTTATATTCACTTCAGTGTTTATATAGAAACATTAAATAGGGATTTATTATAGTCATGCCACACAACTACATAAACGCACATAAAAACCGTATGTTCGCTAATCTTGACAAAAGTGTATATAGTAACAACATTCAGTAGTTTATAATCACAATTGTCACTGTACATAAAGTGCATGTTATGTTGTTACAAAATGTTAAATTTAAAGTAGATGTAAATCTTTGCTGTAGTCTAATTTTTCATTTTCAGTCAAACTTTAAATAAATCTTTCTTTTAACAAGTATGAAGGAGCTTCCTTTTAAAGGAAACCTACTGGACAAATACTAAAAGAGTGAATTTCCAACATATTTTGGCGCAGTGAAGCTCCCCTATCAGTGTGTGTGGATTCCTCACTCATGGTGACTGAAGTGATGGTGACAGCGACGTTGCATTAAACTGTTTAGAATGTGTATCATGAATTAATGCCTATTGCTTCACTTACTTTTTTTTTTTTCAAAAATAGCAAGGGTAATGTTGTATTCCACTCTTATCCATAGTAATGTCTGAACCGCTTAAAGTGAAAGGGATTATGGGTAGCAAATTTGAATAAGTCTTCCAAGACTGAATCTAGATAATAAATATTATTGCTTTTTAGTACATACATGCATACATACATGGAGGTTTGACTGTTACTAAACCATTTAAAACAAAACTTTTTTTTAACCCATATGAAGGAGCTTCCTTTTAAAGAACACCAACTAGACAAATAATAAGAGAAATTTTCAACTAATCTTTGTTGCTGTGATCCTCTCCCATGACTGTGAGTATCTCGCTCATGGTGACTGAAGGAAAAAACTTCATCCACTACTAATTATACATACTATTTCTAAACAAAGTATCACCATTTATGCTACTTTAATATTACTTCTCTACAAAATATCAAGCTTAAACTTTAAACTATTTTAAAATATCTGTCATTTAACAAGTATAAATGGGCTTTCTTTTATAGAAAACCTACTGGATAAATACTAAAAGAGCAAATTTCCAGTTAATCATTGTTCACTGAATCTCTCCCATCAATTTGAACGAGTATCTCACTCATGGTGACTGAAGCAAACAAGACTAAGTTCAACGTGTGAATGTTATTATGCAAATTTAAACACACCCCCACCAACATTACCTGCTAATTATGCATACTGTTTATGGACAAGAGTTTTTATGATGGCACATAAGCAACGTGTTAAAATAACACCACATGTAGAGCTGTGATATTACTTCACTATAAAATACCATGCTCAAATTCCCTTGTTTATTTCAATAGTTATAAAAGAGCTTCCTTTTAAAGGAAACCTACTGGACAAATACTAAAAAAATACATTTCTAGCTTGTTGTGAAGTGAGACCTCTTCCAACACAACGACACCATTTACACAGCTATAATAATATCTCACTCTAAAACAGTTCAAAATATTTCAAGATATCTTTCTTTCAACAGTTATGAATGGGCTTTCATTTATAGAAAACCTACTAGACAAATACTAAAAGAGTGAATTTCTAGCTAATCGTTGTTGACTGAATCTCTCCCATCGATTTGAACGAGTATCTCACTCATGGTGAGTGAAGCAAACAAGACCAAGTGCAACATGTGAAAGGCATTATTATGCAAATTTACCCCCTGATAGCACATGAAGGCAGCATAATTATGCACACTGTCTCTGGACAAGAGTTTTTATGATGGTACCTGAGCAACAAGTTAAAATAACACCACATGTAGAACTGTAATATTACTTCTCTATAAAATGCTATGCTTAGAATTTCACAGTCTTTATTTCAACAATTATAAAGGAGCTTCCTTTTAAAGAAACCTACAGAACAAATACTAAAAGAGTACATTTTTAGCCAGTTGTAGTGAAGTGAAATCTCTTCCATCATAATGACACAAAGTAACAGCATTTGCATAGCTGTAACAATATATCACTCTAAAACTACAGGAGACCTTACTTTTAACAGTTATGAAGGAACGTTCTTTTATAAAAAACCTACTGGACAAATACTAAAAGAACAAATATCTAGCTAATTATTGTTCACTGAATCTCTCCCATCAATTTGAACGAGTATCTCACTCATGGTGACCATTGTTGGGGGTAATGCATTACAAGTAACTTGAGTTAGGTAATCAATTTTTCAAGTAACTAGTAAAGTAACGCATTACTTTTAAATTTACAACAAAATAGCTTAGTTACTTTTTTAAATAAGTAACGAAAGTTACTTTGTTTTTTCCATTTATTGACTGACAGCTCTCCTGTCCCCATGTTGAAAGAAAACCTAAGTGCAGAGGCGTTGTATGTAAACATGATGGTTATTGTAGTTCTAGACTAAATGTGAACATTTACTCATCTCACTTGCACAAAAACAGGAATCCATCAAAATGAATAAAAACAGTGAAATGCAATCTCAGAATATTACACAAACCTGCAATAATTAAATATATTAAATAAAACACTTTATTAGCCAATGTCTTTGCTGTTGACCTTCGATGATCCAATTCAACCATACTAATAACCAAAAATGACTTTAGAAAAACATAACATTTGTGATCAGCCTGAGGCTTAGTTCTATCATTTGCAAAAAACAGAACTTTTTTTTTGTTATAAAAAAAAAAAAAAAACAAGCAAGCCCAGCCTAGGTGAGAATAAGTAACGCAAAAGTAATGTAACACAAATTGTAACACATTACTTTTCATAAAAAGTAACTAAGTGACAGTTACTTTTTTAGGGAGTAACGCAATATTGTAATGCATTACTTTTAAAAGTAACTTTCACCAATACTCATGGTGACTGAAGCAAACAAGACCAAGTTCAACGTGTGAACGTTATTATGCAAATTTTAAACACACCCCCACCAATGTTACCTGCTGGTTACACATACTGTTTCTGGAAAAGAGATTTTATTATACATGAGCAATGAGTTAAAATAACCACATGTAGAACTATAATATTATTTTGTTTCAAAAATTCAAACACAAACTTCCACAATATTTATATATAAAAAAAAATAAAAAAAAAACTTTCTTTTAACAAGTATGAATGGGCTTTCTTTTATAGAAAACCTACTAGACAAATACTAAAAGAGCAAATTTCTAGCTAATCATTGTTCACTGAATCTCTCCCATCGATTTGAACGAGTATCTCACTCATGGTGAGTGAAACAAACAAGACCAAGTACAACACGTGAAAGGCATTATTATGCAAATTTACGAGCTCATCGCATTCAAGTTTTGAAATGGGAGGGTGTTCATGTGCAATTTTTACCTAGGAAACTCGTATTTATGATAATTCTGAGAGCATGTGAAGGCAGCATAATTACACATACTGTTTCTGGACAAGAGGTTTTTATGATGGTACCTGAGCAACAAGTTAAAATAATATTACTTCACTATAAAACACCATGCTCAAACTTCTACAATATTTATTTCAACAGTTATAAAGGAGCTTACATTTGAAAGAAACCTACTGGACAAATACTAAGAGTTTTAGCTAGTTGTAATGAAGTGAAATCTATTCCATCATAACAACACAAAGTAACACCATTTGCATAGCTGGAAATATTTTGAAAATATTTCAAGATATTTTTTTTTTTTTAACAAGTATGAATGGGCTTTCTTTTATAGAAAACCTACTAAACAAATACTAAAAGAAGAAATTTCCAACTAATCATTGTTCACTGAATCTCTCCCATCGATTTGAACGAGTATCTCACTCATGGTGACTGAAGCAAACAAGACAAAGTACAACACGTGAAAGGCATTATTATGCAAATTTAAACACCCCCCCCCCCAACGTTACCTGCTACTAATTACATATACTGTTTTTGGACAAGAGTTTTTATGATGGCACATGAGCAATAAGTCAAAATACCACCACATGTAGAACTGTAATATTATTTCATTTTAAATACTCAAGCTCCAACAATATTTAAAAAAAAAAAAAAAAAAAAAAAAAAAACTTTCTTTCAACAGTTATGAAAGGGCTTTCTTTTATAGAAAACCTACTGGACAAATACTAAAAGAGTGAATTTCCAACTAATCATTGTTCACTGAATCTCTCCCATCAGTTTGAACGAGTATCTCACTCATGGTGACTGAAGCAAACAAGACAAAGTTCAACATGTTAAAGGCATTATTATGCAAATTTAAACACTTCCCCCATCAACATTACCTGCTATTAATGCTGCCTTTACGTGCTATCAGAAATTTGATAATTCCCACTTCTGAAGTCGTGATTATGAGCTCATCGCATTCAAGTTCGAAATGAAAGGGTGTTCATGTGCAATTTTTACCTAGGAAACTCTTATTTACGATAATTCCAAGCACATGAGAAGGCAGCATAATTACACATACTGTTTCTGGACAAGAGATTTTTATAATGGTACCTGAGCAATGAGCTAAAATAACACCACATGTAGAGCTATAATATTATTTCAGTTAAAAAAAATCAAGCTCAAACCTCCACAATATTTATAATAATAATTAAAAAAAAAACTTTCTTTCAACAGTTATGAAAGAGCTTTCTTTTATAGAAAACCTACTGAACAAATACTAAAAGAGCAAATTTCCAACTAATCATTGTTTACTGAATCTCTCCCATCGATTTGAACGAGTATCTCACTCATGGTGAGTAAAGCAAACAAGACCAAGTGCAACATGCAAAAGGCATTATTATGCAAATTTAAACACACCCCCGCCAACATTACCTGCTAATAATGCTGCCTTCACATGATAATTCCAAGAGCATAATTATGCATACTGTTTCTGGACAAGAGTTTTTATGATGTACCTGAGCAACGAGTTAAAATAACACCACATGTAGAGCTGTAATATTACTTCACTATAAAATACCATGCTCAAAAATCTTTATTTCAATAGTTATAAAGGAGCTTCCTTTTAAACTGGGCAAATACAAAGAGTACATTTTTAGCCAGTTGTTGTTGTGAAGAGAACCCTCTTCCATCATAAGGACACAAAGTAACACCATTTGCATAGCTGTAATAGTACTTTATTGTAAAACCTCAAGTCCAAACTTAAAAAATATTTCAAGATATTTCTTTTTCAACAGTTATGAAAGGGCTTTCTTTTATAAAAAACCTATGAACAAATACAAAAAGAACAAATTTCCAACTAATCATTGTTTACTGAATCTCTCCCATCGATTTGAACGAGTATCTCACTCATGGTGACTGAAGCAAACAAGATTATGTTCAATGTGTAAAATGCATTATTATGCAAATTTAAACACACCCCCAAACAATGTCACCCACTACTAATTACATGTACCATTTCAAGAGTTTTTATGTTGGCATATAAACAACAAGATTAAGAAAAGCCACACATAGAGCAATTCCACTGATGTTAAACATCCAACTTACACAAAAAGATAAGATTATAAAGAATTTTTTTAAAGAAACTTACTGGAAGAATATTCAAACAGCAAATTTCCACCTAGTTGTTGTGCAGTGAACCTCCTTGTATCAGTATTAGTGAGTATCTCACTCACGGTGACCAAGGCAATTATTTTATACTTTTACTATTATATCATATCTAAAAAGAATATCCAGAACTATGAGCCAAGCAACAGGACAAACACTACACAATATTATAGTAATATTAATACTGAAGTCATCTGAGGTGATTTTCATTACAGTTGGTAACTGAGATACAAGCTGGTGCCAACTGCATTCATATGAAATGAGAAAGAGTGAGTCCATAGTGTGATTTGAGAGACGTGAAACTAGCATCGGTTTCTGTTGCCTAGATGGGTGACCGCTAATAAGAAACATCTGACCACTGGATGCCACGACCGACCAATCTAAATTTAAGTACTTCAAACAACCATATAATAAACAAAAATACAACTTTACTGTAGTACACTTGTTTATCAAAATATCAAACAGCACTTTTAAAAATTCAAAACGACAATCTTTCTTTCAACAAATGTGAAAGAATTCTCTTTTAAAGAGAACCTGCTAGACAAATACTAAAAGAGCAAATTTTCTCAGGAAGAAAAAGCTGTCACTGGGGCGGTACACTTCAGGTATTAATATGTTTCTTTAAGGTACTAATATGTACCCTTTTTAGGTGTTTTTTTTTTTTTTTTTTTTCCCTGAGAGTGTTCCAACATGATACCAGTGTAATTTATTACTATAAACTGATGAAGCTGTGCTTATTTTAGGGCACTTAATGAATGGTTTGCTTTACTTTTTGGAAGATTTAGAGACATTTTTCAAGCAACAGCAGATCCAAATATCAACAATAAAAATATTTTATGTTTGCTGCTCTTTATATAAAAAAGAAGTCTTGTTGAAAGTGTAACCTTTTTTTTTTTTTTATGGTCCACCATTTCAGGGTCTGTCACTGGAGGGACCTGCAAGGAGCTTGCTTCTCAGAAAGACCTGGATGGCTTCCTGGTGGGCGGCGCTTCCCTGAAACCAGAGTTTATCGACATTATTAATGCGAAAGCATAAAGAGCTGAAACCATCATCTATCTAAACCTTAGGGCTTAGGTCTGCTCCCAAATCCTGCTCTTCTTTAGAAAGTGTTATCGTGGTTTTGTTGCAATTGTTTCACTTTTGTTTTTTGTATTGTTATTATAAAGGGACAGATTGATTAAAACTCAAGGGTTTTATTTCACTGAAACACATGCAACTGAGAGTGTTCTACTAAACCCTCCCATTTGTGTAGTGAAGTACAGGACTGTAATGAGAACCATCATGGGGCTTTAGGGCCCACGCCTCTACTTGAATAATGTTTACCAACATTCTTGTGTACACGGTGTCAAAATTAGGAAGTCAATCATCCTCAACATCTTATTTCAAGTGAAACTACTTTCCATGAATGTGGTTGTCCTGATGTTTTCCTGTCCCTCAAAGAGTCTCTCTCTGACTGGCCTGTCGCGAAGGTGCTCATATGTAATATCCTTTATACCAAATAATGTTGGTTAAGACAGAAATATTCTAATAAATGTTTCAGAAGTGTAGAACTAATTTTACTGTTGTCTCAAGTTATTCTACTGGAACATTCTGCATAATTTAATGTTTGTAGCCACACACATATACCTTTAGTTTGGGGTTAAATTTTTAAAATTGTTTTTTAAGTAAGTCTCATGCTCACCAAGACTGAATTTGATTAAAAAAAAAAAAATACGATTTGACACTGAAACTTATTAATGTTGAAAACCATTGTGGTGCTTAATATTTGTGGAAAATTTGGTACCTTTTTTCAGATTCTATCAAATTGAAAACATCTAATTGGAACAGTTTACATAATGCATACTTTTGATCAATTTAATGCATCCTTGTGGTTTTAAATCATCAAATGTTAGTGTACCTGTATAGTATAAATCACTTTCATAAGTGAAATAATGTACTGATTACTAGGTTTTCCCTCACAGCAAGATGAAACTACTTTATAAAACACAGCGCAGGGAGCACACCGTACATAGGAACCTCTGTAACTCTTAATATTTAGAAGACAATTCTAATAGCTTCCACCACTGAATCACAATCTGTACATCATTCTTTATTTTTCTTTATTTTTCTCACAAGATAAAGTATGTACATTATGTACAGATCAGCATCTACAAACGGCAGTATTTTCTTTCAGGGCAGAGACATTAGGGCTTTTGAGAGATGGAGCTGTAAAAGAAGAAACAGATACAAGCACAGTCCTGTCGAAATACTTACTGCCAAGCACTGACCAAATATAAACCAAATCGCAACACTGCATTATAGTACATAATACAGAAGAAAAGAGGAGAGAGACAGGAACATGCAGAAAAAATAACAGATGGCTGAAAAAAAAAATTAAAGATGAGAAGTCAATGGCTAAAGTTGAAAATGTAAGAGAACACTTACAGAGGCAAATCTAAGTACAACAAACTATATGAACTAAAAGAAAAGCAAAGATTTGATGCAGAGGAAAGAAGTTAAAGAAATTCGATGTGCAAGAAGAGGACAGGCAACATTTGAAGAGAGGGATAAGACCGTTAGGAATACTGCTGTGAAAATATTACACAACTACAACAAGGCTAAAAATACATTTCATGAAAGAAAAACAGTGGCATCAATTGAGATTAACATTGCTTTGGACAATCCTTGAGTAATATTCATTATGGGCAGCCAATCTCCATTATTATTAGAAACTGCAGTGAACTTTAAAGACCTGAGGACATTAACTGTAAGGATTTCTCAAACCTGTTGCTTAGATATCTAGAGTTTATATAAGGGTTTAAAATGTCTGTAACTATCTGTATGTCCAGGTATGTCCAGTATGCAATTCTACAGCTTATTTTAAACCTCCAAGTTAAACATCAGAAACCTGTTCAGTCCACAAACAAAACCGCAGTTAAGTACAGTAATTGTTTAAAAAAAAAAAAAAAAAAAAAAAAAAAACACCCACTAAATCAGTTAACACTAAAGATACAGTTGGGGGGGGAAAAAAGAAGAAAAAAAAGGGGGGGGAAATTTAAACAATGTTAAGAATAGACAAAAGACACACCTGAACATACAGCAGCAATTCTACTAAACACTACATGGAGCCAATCCGGAAATACAACCCATACATCATCTTTAGACTGACAAGGTGTTTTTGTCATTTTAGAGAAATTGAGATTGGCATAAAAAAAGAAAAACAATGCAAACTGAATTCGCCAAGCTCTCAAAATGACAAGCATCAGACAACAACAGGCACATTGAAGATTCAATTGGCCGATGTCTGGATGTCTCAATGGCCATTTTCCAGTGTGCCTCTGGATTTGTTTTGCCCTCATCTTTTCATCTCTTGCTCTGCTCCGATTGGGCATGACTGCAAGAAGAGAGAGATCTGGTAATGAAGGAGTGCAGGAGAGAGGAGAACAAGGGATGGGAGGGGTTGAAGGTTGAGAAGGAGAGGAGAGCAAAGTCAGTGTGGCAACCAGTAGCATCAGTAAATTATTCATTTACAATGTACAACCAAATACAAACATCCAAACAGAATGAAGCCCTAAAGTAGTCAAAATAAACTTAAAAAAAAAAAAAAAAGCCAAACTTCAATATATTGCAGTCTTCAGTACTCATTTGACCTCAAAGTCACATCAGTTAAAGGGATGGTTCACCCAAAAATTTAAATTCTGTCATCATTTACTCACCCTCAAGTTGTTCCAAACCTGTATGAATTTCTTCCTTCTGCTGAACACAGATTTGGAACAACTTGAGGATGAGAAAATAACAGAATTTTCATTTTTGGGTGAACCATCCCTTTAGGACATGTTACAATTTAAAGGATTAATATCTTTGGAAGAAAAAAAATCTAGACAAACAATATGTAATGTATTAGAAATTGTGCTTAAACCAAGTATTTCCCTTGTTGTTGGATACTTTGGTGTCTAACAAGTGACATTGAGTATTACAGGTATGAATGGAGGAAAAAAAAAAAAAAAAGCTGAATGGGGAAAAGAAGATGAACAAAACAGGAAGGAAAGCATTAAGTTAAAATGACAAAGAAATAAGTACAATAAACAAAAATAACTGCTTGGGAATGTTAACAATAAACAAGGGAAATATTTGGCATTACATTGTCAATTCATGAATTTCTGCCTCCTTCATGTGTGGATTGTAAGAGTTTTACTTTCTGACATGTAATTTATTTAGTGTCTAGCGGAGCATGACATTTTAGAATAATTTTAATGTGAACATTTCACTTTGCACTGCTAACCACCCAAAACATGTTTAAACTTTAAAAACTGCCAGCAAAATGACTGAATAAATCAAAATGACTTACCATTGTACAAACAAAAATCAACTATAATAAACCAAAGTATTATGAGAGAAAAATAAATCTCACTTTGCACATTATTTGCATGAGCACGTATGTACATATTTCACAGATGAGATATTAGGGATGCTTTCTGCTCATAGTGGCCCTGAGCACATCTTGCTTAAGCACACATATTTCAGACCCAAGCCTTATCCATGCTCGATGAATGTTAAACGCATTTAATAAATCTGATTACTTAGACAGCAGAAATGCTAAAAAGCTCCTCACTCATTTGCAATGAAAGTGATGTTTGGGTGACGACTCCAATCAAATAAATTTAAAGCAGTCCATTAGAGATTAAGGAGCATAAGATGAACTTTATAAAACTTTAAATTGGTACAACTTTTTTTTTTTTACTATAATGTATTCATGCTTCAATTGGCTAGATTAAGACCATGATGCCATATGAATCTCTAAGACTTACTACTGCACCACAGTAATATCCATGTAAAATGAGCAGATCTTTTGGTGTCAATCTTACAGATAAGGGGTGCAACAGGGTTCAGTATTAGGCCCGTTTCAAAACGCAATGACAAATTCACAACCTGCCAGCAGGGTTAAAAGACATCAAGCCAAGCATGTCGTTCAACAGTGGTAACACCTCAACCCAAGCTGAACGAAGATCCACCACGCTTTTTCAAAACATCAAGTCCTTCTTACCAGCCATTACCAGTAGATGTGGCCGAAGCTTAAGGAGCCATACAAACCCATGTGTTTCCAAACCCCAGCAGGACAGTGGATGCCCTTGCAGGAATGAGGTGGCTAGTGGAGAGAAGACAGGATACAACTGCCATCTTTCTGTGAGGGAAAACTGATCTTGCTTTTCCTTCTGAATGAATGAACTTGGTGTTGGGTGTAGGGACCATCTATGTTGGGTGGTGCTTGAGGAGACTTGGATCTTCAGTGGCTGATGGTCAAACTTAGTGGTGAATGAATGCCCTAGGTGGACCTGGATGACTTTAGAACGGTTGGCCCTATTCAGATCACAGCTGAGGTGGAAGTGAAAGATTTTGAGTCACTGAGCTGTAATTCCTGGGTGTCGAGGAATGATTAGGATGGTATCTATGACTAATGAAGCCCAGCTTCTCGAGTGTTGAACGTCGTGTGGGAGAGGTGACTGTGTGGGAAGGGGGGGCAGAACTGGTGATGGTGCAAAAATAAGGCCTAATCTGCATTTCTGAAGGTGATCTTGTTTTAGCTCAGTCCAAATATTATGGGTTATCAGCACTAGGATCCTAGAGATGAAGTGAGGCACCTCCACCTCTGACTTACTGAAGACATCTCAGGCAAAGAGAAAGATAGGGCATACAAACCATCTTCTTCTTGCTTAAAGGATTGCACTGAAGCTCACTTGGCTTTAAAGTCCATTAAAGAGGAAAAAATCTTGGAGAATGATCCTTTGCCTTCACACAGACTTGATGAGCTGGTATGCTGTTGGTGGAAATTGGCTCACATTATATTCAGCATTAACTGTGATGTTTTCAGGTCTTGAGCTTTGTGGCTGTTTGCTTGAGAGGAGAGAAACATGAGAACACACAACACTGTTAGCTTGAAAATTCTTTTTGAGCTCTATGATGTGGGACCTGACATGACCTGCTGACCTGACCCTATCAGATCTTTGCCCTCTGTTCCTTTTTTCTATTGGGATAAGGGAAAATCTGCAAGTACTTGGTTGCCTGATACTTCACTAAATGGGCTGTGTGAATAGACTATACTGGGTCTTGAAATGGCACCTAAATCCCTGTATATGGATGTCAACTGTCCATCTGTCAGAATGTCCATCACTCTACAAGAGTTAATAAATCTGAGAAATCTCTCATATATATGATCAGCTCTAGACTCTGAATGTGTGTCTATTATGCAGATATCTGGTCCCTTATCTACATTCTGTCTTTATAAGCTCTATAAGTGTAAATCCTCTGGTCAACCCCAACCCTTTCCCCATACTACGAGGTTGTAAGACAGGATGAGCTGACTTTACAGTCTATTTTGCTTGGGTCAGAGGGGGTGAATGCAACCCCAAGCCCTGCTAGAAATGCTAAACATGAGTCTAAATCTGGGAAGGCCAAGCTGGACTGCACATACTCCACCGGCACAGAGGGCCTGAACCTGTGACAGAAAAGGGAAAATTAGAGGGAAAACTTTAGACTTCAAATCATCAATAGCATAATTTTTGCAAGGAATTTCCCTGGCATCTGTACTCACGTTTTAAGAATGGCCCTCAGTGCTAGATTTCTTTCACGCTCCGCAAACTTGTCAATAAGGTAAGCAGCCATACGTGGAGCTTTCTGATAGAGTTTGAAGAACCGGTAGAAGTTTCCAAGAGCCCAGGCAGTACGGAGCTCAAGAGCATGAGCTACACATGGATCAGCACGGAGCTCAGGGGTCAGGTACACAAGCTCGGTGGTCAGGTCTAAGATAAATGTAGCAAGAGCAATAAAAATTGGAGCACAAAATAGTAAAAGTAATACCTGAACTAGTGAAAAAGCAATTTATACCTCCAGAATTCTTAGTAAAGATGTAGTAGATAATTCTGTAGGCAGTGAATTCTCCAACGTTGTCTGATGGGCAGTCTTTATACAGCGCCTTCAGCTGGGTCTGGCACTGGTTGAACTCCTCGTGGTCGCCCTGATAAGTCAAAATGTGTGTTTAGTCCAAAAAGGAATAAAAGTGTCTTTTAATCAAAGCTGACTTTTCACCACATACCTTTTCCAGAGCAATGCGAGCATGAGTCTCGTAGACCTCCACGGTGAAGTCCGTACGCACACCTTGAACCTGAATGACAAGATTTCAAGATGAGACACTACGGCCCGGTTTCACAAACAGGGCTTGGACTAAGCCAGGATTAGGCCTTAGTTCAATTAGGGTATTTTAAGTAGCTTTTATAAACGAGCCCTAGAAAAAACATTACTGGTGTGCATCTTGAGACAAAACGATAACACTGGCATATTTTAAGATATGTCAGTGCAAGTTGCTTTCAGTTGAAACAGCTCAAACATGCATTTTAGTCTAGGACTAACTTAAGCCAGGTCTGTAAAACTGGGGGTACATGAGTAAGGCAGGTAAGTGGTACTAGTAAGTGTTACTCACAGTGAGATCCTGTCGTATTGACTTCATTTGTTCACATGCGTACAAGTAATCCTGATTGGTTTTCCAATGAGCTTTCACTGCAATCAGGGACTTTCGCAACACCTGAAACACAAGATTCAATACAAATCTTCAATGAAACTGCCATTGTACAACCCGTGAGTAACACATACAGCATCCAGTGTTAATCACAGATCTATAACCATTAAACAGATCCCTAAAGAAAAGCAACACTCACAGATACAGGTCTGACGGTTGCAGGGTCAGGAGCACAGGTGAGGCGCAGGTAGTTTTTGGTGATGTCCTGGCAGGTGCCGACTATGGGGCATTCATCCCAACTCAACCCCTCCTGGGTGCCGTTGGGGACATCAAAAACATTGATGTTTAACACCAAGGGCTCAGTGCGTAATTTAGTGTGGAAGCGTGCTGCACGGCTCTGCTTCTTTGCTTCACGATTTGGGTCGTGAAAGTCAAGGCCTGCGTTACCACCTTTCCGCTTTTTACCAATACCACTTGTTAGGTCTTCCATATTCCTGATAGAAGTCAGAGGAGAAGGTAATGAGGCTACTAGCAATTTATTGAAGTGGCTACTTTCTCTCAAACGGACCAAAATGTCATGAAAACATTGGCTAACTAATGTTAAAAACGTTATTGGCATTCAATTTTGGTGTACAAACAATGATATCTCACCTTCGCCCTCTGTTTGCTTTGCCTCTTCCTCTGCCTCTCTCTCCTGCAGCTCCTCTACCTCGCTCTCTTTCTGCCCCACGGCCTCGGCCACCCTTTTGTTGCCGCCGGGACAATGGGAGGCGAGGATCACTTGACATGCTGCTATCTGATTGGGAGCCAGAATCACTGCAGAAGGAAGAGAGTCACCATTCAAATTCTGCTGATATCCAATTTCTATCATACTTCAAGTGATGATTTAAACTAGGGCTGTCACTAATGATTATTTTGGTAATCTAGAGTAACTGGATAATATTTTTGTGGTAATAAAAAGTAAACAATAGCCTTTAAAATGTATTAAAAATACATATATAACAACAATGTGGCAATAATAATTGGTTCAAATAAAGTACCAAAAGCAAATAATCATATGGTTTTATTGAACAAAACTGTTAAAATACATAGTTTAATATACATAATAGGGCTGTCACAAATCCTCAATTTAATTGGAGTACTTTATTTTTAAAAAATCCTTGATTGCAATTTACCAGTGTCGATTAACCAGTAAAATACCGAAGTGGGGGTTGCTTATAAAGTCCATCTAGGAACACATTGTGTGCCATTTCAACAGATTTGTAATGTAAATCATTTACAAACCTACGCCAACACAGGAGACTACAACGTTTCTAAATAGGCTAATTGTTGCTCATCGTGATTTCAAAATAAACATTTAAACCCTTGCTGAGTTTGCATGTTTTGATGTCCACATTCTCGTTCAATGACAGTGGCTGTAGCATTTCTATTGTAAAGAAGTGGCCAAATATTAAAGATTATGTGGACATTTGAATTAAATGTTGTTTGGCCAATATTAAATAAGGATTTGATCACGCTGTAAAGGGTAACAACAACCACCAGGCCATTTGGCACCCTCTGCAGGCATTTGTTATAATACATTATGTATGTAAGGTGATTGTTTATATCATGTGTATTATATTACTTATTTTAACTTTGTTATTCAATAAAACCATATGATCACTTGCTTTTGATACGTTATTTGGACTAGACTAATGATTATTGCCTCATTGTTATTATATATGTATTTTAAGTCATTTTTACCCTCTGGTGTTCGGTCATTTTAGACTGAAAAAAAAAAAAAAGATTGGAAATTTAAAAAATTGCCACTTCATCGGAATGGTACAAAACCTGACTTTTATGCTGACTGCTATGTGCAATGATTCTCTTGGTGACCGCTCGGGTCCCTTTCACACCGCCATAGCAAAAGAATGGGAAATAGGCAAAAATACATGTTTTTTTGTGTACAATCTACAAATCAGCCACGATGCAGAGACAGAGAAAAAAAAAGAAAAAAAAAAAAAAAAAAAAAAAGTGCACAGCAATGAAGGGGTGACACTAAAATATCGAGTGCAAAATAGACATTCCACCCCCCCAGCACATATACTACTTTAACTGGATCACAGACTTTTTGATTTCACAATAGCACTATGCTATATTATGATTTTTAAATGGTTTAAATATATTATGCAGCCTTATGAATGGTCCAATAACATTGTTCATGGATTCTCGTTCTTGGAATGTGGCACTTTTTACCGGTTAACCGACAATCAAGGTTTTTTTTTTTTTTTTTATAAACCGAGTACTCAAATTTAATTGAGGAATCGTGACAGCCATACATTAAAGTGTTGGAATTTAAGTAACATTGCAACCCTGTGCATTACCTGCGGTGATGTCTACTCCTGTCCCTGTGTCGGCTGTGAGGGGATGGGGATCGTGATGAGGAGTGGGACGAGCTGGAGGAGGGGCTTCTCTGAGAAAAGACATTTCTGTAGTTACCCAGCCTGGCCCCACCCCTGCCACGGGTGGCTCCACCTCTCCCAATAGCATTCTCCTGAGAGCGTTGAGGAACCACCTCCCAGCGAGACTGCTTTTGCTTCAGGCTGATAAAGAAAGCAGTTGTTCAGTGCCAATTTATTTTATTTTATTATTTTTATACACCATGTCCGCAGCAAGGCTATCTACATGGTGAGAGCAAAGTGAATAACAAAAGTCTTATAATTAACAAAAAACTACAAGACTCAAGACAGACAAGACAAAGATTCTAAAATACATTCAGGTGACAATTTTAATACATCAGTTAAACATATCTCTGAATAAAAATGTTGTCTATTCATATTAAAAAAAAAAAAAAAAAACCTCCAGTCTAGTAAAAAATGTTTAACAGTCATTGGAGTTTGACAAGGAAGCCATGATGGTGGTTCTTCACCTTTCAATAAAAAAAAAAAAAAAAAAAAAAAAAAACACGTGTAAATCTCGAACTTGATTATACCTAGATTTGAAGTTACTGAAAAAAATCTTGTACTAGGATTTATTTCATATACGTTTAGTGCCAATAGTTAAGTAGCTTGAATAAGCCACTTATAAAATGAGGAATGCTGAACTTTATTAAGTAGAAAATTACAGAATAGAGATGCAACTCACTCTGGCAGTGGTTCTCTGGTCCAGTCGATGGTGTAAGCAGAGCCATCCTGTAGTCTGGACTGCAGAAGGTCTTTCAGTACTTTTTCTGTACGATCCTTATCCTCTTCAGATTCACAGGCTGTGAAGCAACGCTGTACATACTCTTTCATAGCCTGTGGCCAGTCCTGAGGCCTTCAAGAACCCCCCCAAAAAGTTATTGTTATTATTGATTTCTGACATTAAATATCACTGAGCTAATATGAGGGATAATATGCATTCAAATTAGCACAGCTCTAATTATCTGTTCAATCTAGAGAGATGTAGTCAGTTGCTACTGAGACACAAGCATGTTCCAACCAGCCTTTTAATTGTAAATATTAGCCAGTACGCTTACCGAGTTTGGGAATTTCCAGCTGAAGTTGTAGATGTTGCAACAACAGACCCAGGCGATGGGTTTGTCGCATTGGGGGATGCCAATCCAGGGGCCTGCTCAGCTGAAGGGAAGTTTTGACTGGCCATGACGTACGGGCGCTTTTGTATGTTAAATTTGACAGCGCCTGTTCCAGGAGCCTCTGTTGAAGAAAGAAAACATTAGGAGGATATACTTAAAATGACATGTTCAGCACACATAAGCACACAGAGACACATACGTTTCATGCGCTGCCACAGCTGCTGTCCACCTTTGTTCATATTGCCAGCGTTAGGTTTCTTACAATCCACCATGCCTGCGCCTCCATATGGGCCCTGTCCTGGAGCCTGCTGCTGAGGGGGCTGATATGCTGGAGCTTGGTAACCCTGGTACCCTGGCCGAATCTGCCCAGGATTGTAGCCCCGCATCATGGGGTTGGAATCCGTAGGGCTGTATGGCATGGTACCATTAGGGCTGTAGGGGGTCTGGGATGGTGGAGGAGGATACTGAGCATTGGGTGGGGGAGGTATGGGGGGTGGAGGAGGGGGTGGGGGCTGGTCAGAGGACGTAGGACTCTGAGGGGGAGGTTGAGGGGTTGCAGGAGGAGGGGGCTGGGAGGGATAGCTGGAGGATTGATCTTCCACCATAGGCATGGAAGGGGTCTGAAAGAGAGAGAGAGAGAGGGAGAATGAATGAATTACTTAAAATTTACACAACTAGGTGATATACATTTGGCCAGCAGTAGCTCCCAATGATATATAAAAGTCTATACCTGTCCAGTGGGTGTAGTGGGTGTCTGGTAGCCCCCTGGAACACCATACTGTCCTGGAGGATATGATCCTCCATACTGGAGGAATGAAAAAAATATATATATATTGTAAACTGCAGAAAAAGGAACATCTGTAATGGTTTAAAGTTGGGCTAAGTGGCAGGGGGTTATTATAGTTATCTAAAACCATTAAAAAAAAAATCATTACTTGAAATAAAATTTTATTTCAGCTAGTTGTCAAGAAACATCTAATTTTCATTTAACTTGTTACCTTACTCCCTGAGCGTGATGCGATAAAGCGAAGCAAATTATGATCACGTAATATGATTGACAGCTCTAGATCGATTGATGTTCTTGTAAAAGAACATGTGAGAATAAATCTGTTTGAAGACACCAATGATTAACTCAGCGTCGATTCTGTTCTCTCTTCCGGAATACTTTTTCTGTGTTTTCTGGTTTTTGCGCTCAGTGTCAATGGACCTTTAAACATTCATTTAATGATGTAAAAAAAAAAAAAAATTGAAACTTGAATAAAAACTACATAGACATGTTTTAAAAATAAATAAATAAATAAAAAGAAAAAAAAAACTAAAAATTAACAAACAGAAAAAGTGCAAAGTGCAAGTGAGTTAAAAACAGAAGACCATGAGCAGACATTTCAGCAGATTGCTATCCTCAGTGCGGATAGCAAACTGCTGAAATGTCTGCTCATGCTCTTCTGTTTTTAACTCACTTGCACTTTATTGCACCATGCAATTTATAAAATCAATTTTGTATTTTCTAGACCTCTTCAGTCTTTTTGGATTCAGTGTGCGGTCAGCCATTTTTTTCTGTTTTGCTCTAGTTTATCTTTTTTGGTTCTACGCACCTGAAGGAAAAGGAAAATTTTTTCAACTGAGAACCCAACAATTTTCTCTGATCTAAAACTTGACAAACAAAATTGAAAATATAAAAATAAAACCTAATTCAAGCATATTAATGAAAATCAAACTAAATTTGTCTCAATATATCAAATATGTTGATATCATCCAACTGGATGAAAATAATAATATTATTATTATTATTATTATTAATAATAATTGGGAGCCTATGCCTTTCATCGCTACGTGATTTTCTGTTAAACTGCAAATCAGGCTCTAACTTTCAGTAACTAGCATCAACCCCTTTAGACTGAAAATTGGAACAAAAATCTGGGCAAAATCATGTAATGTTTTGACTGCAATTAAAATTAGTAGCAGTTTCTATGTTCACATTTAACTGCAGACTGGCAAGACCACTATCAGAATGAGCACATAATTTTGTAAACAACACAAAATTTGACCTGGCTGCACTTTATTTTTCTTTATTTTGCACTTTATTTAATGTGCCATAACGCGTTTATATCCAATATAGCCTTGTTTCCAAAAACGGACGCCACTTTTCTTTTCAAAGGCGCATAAAATATAATATTGTGGCTTGGCTTGATACACGGTCTAATGCTCTAACGAAAGCCAACTTTTAAACATCTAATGTTTTTATTTTTTGTGAATCTCTTTACATTTATTTGTGGATCATAATCTATTTATTTGGAATAAAGGAACGATTCTAAACCCATACTGGTGGATGGTTTCAGTGCACAGCACGCAGACACGACTAATCAATAATCATTGTTGATTGTTTTCATTATTGATTATGAACTATTTTACCGATTAGTTGTTGCAGCCCTAATGTCAGTCAGTTCAGTGTACTACAATACTGTAGAAAGACTAGGCCTATTATACTTGCATTATATTTTAGTATAGGAGCAACAAGTAGAAATGTGTTTTAAGAAATATAAAATAGTGTTCTTGGTGCAAACACAAATAGGCTGTATACAGGTACATGCTGGAAGAATATGAATGAGTGCATTTATTTACCGGAGGCATGGGGTAGTAGTAGTTATAGGGATATGGGTAACCAGCATATTGTTGCTGGTTCTGTTGATACCACTGCTGATAGTACTGTTGCTGCTGTTGTTGCATTGCAGAGGAGTCTGTAACTGTCGGCTGATACTGTCCAGACTAAGAAATAATAAAAAAAACAGAAGAGAATCAACCATTTAAAAACACAACACAAAATGGGCATACACAGATGATGCAACTTTAAAAAACACTAACCTGTTGGGTGGTGCGATTGGTTGGTGAAGTCTTGGTTGAGTTCTGACTTTTACTGATGGAGGCTAGAGCCTGTCTGGCTTTTTCCCATTCTGGGTTTTCATGAACTGGGCCCTCTCCACCTGAATTACTACCATACGGCCTGTGAATGACAATAATGTATGTCTGACTTTAGGTTATACCACATCTAGAAGGTTCCAGTACACTTTTAGGCATCTACACAAGACCCTGACCCATGCAAAATATAAGAGTTCACATACAAATAAAAACTGACTGTACCAGCACACCAGTTTATAACATTATATTATCAGTACACTTTAAAATCTGAAAGTGAGTCATGAACATTTAGTTAACAGTTATTACCCATACTACGCCTAGCTTACATTATTAAAAAGTGTGTTGGCAAATGCCATAATGGTAAGACTACAATCAAGACTGCAATGAGGCCTCTAATAGACCTTATTCAGAGCTGCGCCATGACAGGTATGAAAGCGAGTCTGTGAGGGATAGACTTACCGTGTTTTCAATGGCATCCGCTGTAAAAAGCTGTATTAAGCTCTTAGATCACTTAAAATTTTCCACAGCTCATACTGTCGGGAGTTTTTTTTGTCTATTGAAATTTCTTGGAAAGATATTTTTGCAGTGTTTCGTCAGCAGAACAATCCAAAAACACATTAAATAACAGTACAACAACCCACCGAAGAGATGTATATCTATCCCTCACAGCCTCGCTTTCGTAGCAGTTAAAAGTCAAAGATGGCGCTGCTGTGAATCTATAAGATCTATAACTTACACAGGTCAAACGTTAATTCGACGTGAAACAAATTTTAATGTGGACTAAATTTTCTAATATCATTTAAGCTAAAATTTGAATTACGTTTTCAACCAATAACTAAGTCATAAGTGTGTGTGACAAGAAAATTCGCTACATACTTGCAAAGTGATGCGGATGGGCTACGCATTATTTACACCCATTTAACCTCATATATGTTTACTAATGTCTTCTATTTGTAAAAAAACAACCGTTTCAAAGTCTAAATGGTGTGGCAAAAGACGTGTATTATGATGATTAGGATTTGTAAAGTGTAGAAATCTTACCAATTCGTTGTCGGGGCTTGCTGTGCCGCGTTCGCAGCCATTTTGGCAGAGCTAACGAATTAGCTACTGTTAGCTCGTCCGAAAATTCTGCGCAAATATGAGAAAAGTAATAGTTCTAACGTTCAGTATAGGAAGTTTTGAAGAAAATCGCGTACAAAAGCTGCTTAACAGTGGTTTATACCGAATACCTTAAATAAACCAAGTTCCAGTTGATATTAGGATTATACTGGAGCCCATATCAACTAGTTCGCCGAACTCAATGGTTGAACGTCAACACCTCTAACAAAATGGCTGAAGATGATGGTGATGGTGACGCCGGAAATTCTGCCACCTTCTCTCATTGGACGACAGAATGTTCTGCACATGAACAGCCTGAGAAGGCGAAAATTGGCCTTTCTATCATATTAAAACAATCGATTCTGATAGGTCCGAAACTTATTTCTGAAAATATATAAAATATTTTCCATATTCCTTAGCAGCCCCAAGATTTATAAAAACAGATTAAATAAATACAGATCATTAAAAAGGTATACATTACAAAAACAAGGTTCACAATTCACACAATATATATAGAATATATTGCAATAAATAAGAACAATAAAAAAACATTACAGACAATATACAAAACAAGCAAACTGATTTCAGTAAGTATTGTGGAAATTTCTTTCATAATCTCATACTAACTTGAGGATCCCTGTAGAACAGTGGTTCTCAACCAGGGGACCTCAACAAACTTCTCAAGGGGGTCTCAAGATTACTTAAATAAATAATAATAAAAAGAGATAAAAACAAGCATTAAAACAAGCTAAAAAAATCAAGATATTTCTTAGTATTTGATTATTTTTTGAACGAATATACATCTTTCAAGTTATGCCGATCTCTAAAATATTTTATTGGGTAGAAATTGTGAGTGGGGGTTAGGGTGGAGCCCCCAATATCCACAATATGGAAATTTTTGTGGACAATGGAGGGGCCTTAAAGTCAAAAAGGTTGAGATCCACTACTGTAGAACAATGCATTCCTCCTTCATGTATCACCCTGGATGTTCTTTGTGTGCATCCCTTTCTGGGTCAGTCTGTAATGACTGTTGTGCCACTGCATAATAAAGGCTGGCAAATTCTTATCAATGACAACAATTGGTCAGATACAAGTATTGTTGTATACAACTGTATACTGTATGTGTATATTGTATAGCTGTGTTCTAGCTTACTTTTGTCACTTTGTTTTCGGCAGGTTTGATGGTTCTAGTTAATTGAATTAAAACAATAGGTCTTAACTTTTTTATTTATTTATTTAACAAATAAATAAATATCTTCTAAAAAAAAAAAAAAAAGACAATCAGGACGGTAATAGCGAATGTCACACTTTTACATCTACAGTATTGTTTAAGAAAAACATATTGTCTCTGTCCTGGGTTGTAACCAGAATCACATGTTGGTTTTGCCTAGAAAAGGACACGTCAGACACGTAACACAGATACTGTAGAGCTCTCTTCATTGGCCTAATTTTCCTCGATTTTGATTGGTTCCACTGACCTAGGGGGACACTTGAGCGACAGCTCACTCTGGCAAATAGAAGCACTGTCAACACATTCAAACCCCGCCTTCTCGCTCGCCTAAATGGCTAGACGTTATGTCAGTCTATTTTTATAATTCTCATTGGTTGGTTTCCAGAATGAGGCGGTACATTATTTGTTGTTGTTATAGTGGGAGAAGTGGGCCAGTCGACATCTTCAACATAGAAGGCGATTTATAATATAAAGTTATTGATTTTTGGTGACTAACATCAATTCTGCGCTGATACGGTCATCTGATCTTCGTCCAAGCGGGAAGACGGGCGTTACATTTGACTTCTTCCTGAATCTATCAGTAGCCGTCCAAGGTAACGTATGTTCTGTGTGTTTACCGCAATGATCAATACACCCAGTGTAAGGTTTATTGTGGATAAGGTTAGTTTCATGGTGGAAACGGTCGTGGAGTTGTGGTGGCTCAAAGTTTCAGACACCAACCCCGCGGTTACACACTAAGTTCACTTTGTTCCCTGATCAAGGATTGTGTGGATGGAATAGCAGGTCATATATCATGTGAACTCGCGGCCTTACGTCATCAGCAGTTGTTATGGGCGCAGTTATCTTACAGTATCATGCACTTTCCGACGGCAGCAGATTATTATTGTTTATGAGTGTTAACAGTGAGAGTTTCAGGCGCGGGCATTACTGTGGAGGACATGTTTTCGCATTGCAGCACTCCCTGTTGCAACACCATAAAGAATCACACGCGTGTTGTTGGCTTCCAAACTGTTTCGGATACAGGCAACGGTTACAAAAAATGCTATGGCGGTACCATGGTAAAGTGATGATATAACGCGGTATATACAACGGTAGTGAATAACTATCATATTCATATACCATGGTATTTACACGAGTAAGCACATGGTGCATGTCCAAAAAAAGAAGTACACTACACATACTGGAATACATGTTTGTGAGGAATATAGTGCAACTCTAACTGCAGTGCTCAGTAAAAGCATGCTATTTAGAGCACGGAAAAAAGACACCCTCAGGTCAGAGTCATTTTTGGCATACATGATCTGCTACAGTACTGCATGCATTTTTCTGATATGTTTTTACACACTCAGCAATTCAGACGTAAATAGGAAGGCAAAATGCAAAAAAGTCATATGAGAGTATTTAATTTCTGTTCTAATGGGATGGGTGTGCATGTCTGTATTATGTAAGTAGATGGTTGGGTGAACATAAACAAAACAAACAGGCATCACTAGTCTGCCTAGTTCCACAGTAATAGAAGATTCTGAAGCATTTTCCACAACCTTCAATGAAACGCCATAATAATCTGTAAAGTTGTGCAGGATGAACTAATGCAGACAATGTGTAACTTTGACTTCTCTATCTTTATAGTCCTTCATAGTTATCGTTCAAATGTTTTATTTTTATTGAAGTCGTTGTGAAATGGAAGTTACTATAGTCTTCTCTTTCCTATTATGTTATTTATCCATGTGATACGGCTTCTCTAACAAGAAAAAATGTAGGGTGGGACTTGATTTTGTCTGTTGGGAATTGATTGGATGGTTCTGATTTTCTATTGCTGTGATCTCATGTGAGTGACAGGTTGTCCCGCCCTCACGGCGATGAACATGTCATCAGAGGAGAAGTTATTTTGAATAAAGATTATGATGGCACATGAATTAAAAAAAAAAAATGATGTGCATGGATCATTTAATTATTAAACACATCATTAATAAAATACTGCAATATTTCATTTATAAAAATTTGCCAATTTTTATTTCATGGTGACTTTAAAAAATGCTTCTTGTAGCTGTTCTATTGTGTTAGGTTTGTAGAAAGAGTACACATGGTTTGAATTTTAACATAACATAAACATAACAAGGCGGAAGTATATGTGAACAACATCTGGACTGAGGGCAAAGGAGAGGAAGAGCCCATGGTGGGGTGGCAGAATGACCAGAGCATTTGATGAAAAATAATTTGTTACTTCTAGAGTATATGATTGACTGATTCAGAGAATAAATAGAATGTGTTTTATTAATGATCATATGCAGATCTGACAATGTGTTTATTTCTGTCTGTGTATGAATGCCAATAACTAATCAGGCAGATGATTTAATATATCAAATCAGGAGGCCTGAAATGTTTTTGTTAGTTATATTTTAATGTTGATGTTATTGTTCATGTTTGTTTGGCCCTCAGATGTCTAGCCAGTATCAGCGAAGTGTTCCACTGGAGGTCAGGAGAGCGGAGGGGGAGAGAGTCCGTGCCAAACATCCGGATAAAATTCCGGTCAGTCTCATGGTTGGAAACTATAATAACAAACAAGAATACATTTCAGTTACATTATTTGGATTGTTTCATTGCTTTACTTCACCCAAAAATTAGCATTTACTCACACTCATGTCATTCCAAACTTGTATTTCTGTCTTTCTTCTGTGGGGCACAAAAGAAGATATTTTGAAGAATGTTGGTAACCGAACAGTTTTGGTGACCATTTACTTTCACTGTATGAGGCACTTCTTGAAATATCTTCTTTTATGTTTTACAGAAGAAAGAAAGTCATGCAGGTATGGAATGACATGAGAGTGATGACAGAATTTTCAATTAATATTATATTCCTCTGAAAGGAATGTTTTTGGAGAGTTGTATATTTATTTATTTGTTTGTTTGTTTCCTTAGATAATTGTGGAGAGAGCTGCAAGGTCACGAGCTCCTGAACTTGACAAAAAGAAATACCTTGTGCCTTCAGACCTAACAGGTAACAACTCTTATTTAGTGTTGGGCACGTTACTTTAAAAAAGTAATTAGTTGTAGTTACTAGTTACTTCTCACAAATAGTAACTGAGATAGTAATGGAGTTACATCATTATAAAAGTAACTAATTACCAGGGAAAGTAACTATTGCGTTACTTTAAAAAAAAAAAAAAAAAAATCAAATATGTTAAATAACTTGGATGCCCCCAATATTAAATATAATTGTAAAAAAAAAATGAGGCTTGATCCAGCTCGTGACTCATGATCCGCTCTTGCTCACGACATGAAATTTCTCTGTACTGTACTTGTTAGCCATTAAAGAAAACATAGTTTCATATTTATGTTTAAATAAGCCTATGTTATGTTTTAAATTCATCTATTTGATGATGAAAAGTGAACAGCATGAGTAAGATAGGATACATCATACGATGCGCAATATATCGGGAGACATGGACTGGGTCAGACATGATTTTGACCACTTCATTAAGTTTTGTTTTGTAGAAAGCCTTACTTTAAAGTGAATTTTGTTTTGTAAAAATTGTATCTTAATTTTTAATGTTTTATCAACCAATTGCCTGGATTTAATAAATAAGAAGCAAATATAGCAGACAATATAATCATGACATGGAGGCGCCGGCGCGATCACTTGCACGTGAACTGGAGCAAGTCTTATAGGCTAAATGAACCGAAACTCAGCGGCTGCTTGCCTCACAGACATGACAAATATATCTATAGAAAGCTTGAAATGTCTACTTTAATAGAAATAATTCAAAACTAAAAGAAATAGGCTATTCTGATTATGTAATCCGAATGAAATGTGCATTCTCTCTCTAGGCGCGTCCAGTATGTGGAGATGATGAGAGTCAGCAATGTCAACTTCAACTTTGCAGCCGACACTGATTCAGAAAACATTACTTTATTAATAAACAATTAAAATGTCTCCTTGCTGTTTTTGTCACATTCATAATCATTACTTTTGCCGGTTCTTTATGGCAAGCTTTATGCGTGCCTTTGAGTGCTAAATAGCCTATATTAAATGCTCATTATTATGGTTTATTCTCTCCATTATTTAAGAAATTAAATTAATATAAATGTGATTAGTACTAATGGCTTAAATGAACAATTGCTAGTCAACTAGAAAAACTTATTTCACATATTTTCGCAGCATGTCACAAAGGGTATTCTGGTTTGAGCTTGCGCTCCACTCGCATGCTTTGACACAGACACACACACAGAGCCTGCATCGTACATTATTATCAGTTTAAAATTATATTTGTGTATGACTAACCTGTACTATTTCTTTACAACAAAACGCTTTGTCGGTCTATCATCTCTAGTCACACACCGATTATCATCAGTTAGCATGTGTCCCACCCCAACACACACCAGAGATAAAACTTTGCAGGTCCTATGGCTGAGAGAGAGACTACTCGGATGAAAACCTCTTCAGTGCTCAATTATAGTAACGCTGCATTTTTTTTTGTCAGTACGACGACAACGACAATGGCGATGTAATGGGAGAAAAAGTAATTTGTTTGATTACTTGTTACTGAAAAAATAACGCCGTTATTCCCATCACTGCTCTTATTTCATACATGCCTTCAACATTATGTAATTTTATGTAAATTTACAGGGAAATTCACCTCATCTCATGATTGTCCATAAACATTGCATAATGATATGCCAGTATATTAAGGACTCTCTCTGACCCTGAACTTCCCTATTTTCCTCTTTCTTTTGAGGAAGAAATGAAACCATTTACAAACTTTTAAGTTTTGAACTGACTGACATTCTCTGCAATTTTTCTTCTAGTCGGCCAGCTCTGCTTCCTGATCAGACAGCGGGTGTCTATGAGGCCAGAAGAAGCGCTCTTCTTTTTCGTTAAAAACTCCCTTCCTCCATCCAGTTCCCCTCTGTCTGCAGTGTATGAGGTAACTCAAGCACCCCTCTTTACTAGTGCTGAGTAAGATACTCATATTTTTAGCAAAGGGTGTTCATAAAATTCTAAATACATTTCTTTAAAATCAAATGATGACATTGATTATACACTGCCCGGCCAAAAAAAAAGTTGCGGTTTGGATTTTAATAGGCAAATGCTTAAGAGTCTATGATTGGAACATTATTGCAGTAATTATTATGTTTCTAGCTTGTTATAATGTTTGGTGACATACTTTGGGGTGTGCTGGAGGAGACTTTACAGAGGTGCTTGAGTATTGCATTGTCAATACAAGATCTTGACCAAAAATCGATGCACCTCTTGATGGAAATAACATCACAACAGTGTATAAATGTTCTTTTTAATTAGTACATGATTAATAAATAAAATCAAAAACAAAAAGCTAAAAAATGTGATGTAGTTAAAGGGTTAGTTCACCCAAAAATGAAAATTCTGTCATTAATTACTCACCCTCATGTCGTTCCACACCCGTAAGACCTTCGTTCATCTTCGGAACACAAATTAAGATATTTTTGATAAAATCTGATGGCTCAGTGAGGCCTGCATTGACAGCAAGATAATTAACACTTTCAAATGCCCAGAAAGTTTCTAAAGACATATTTAAAAACAGTTTATGTGAGTACAGTGGTTTAACCTTAATGTTATGAAGTGACGAGAATACTTTTTGTGTGCCAAAAAAACAAAAATAACGACTTTATTTAACAATATCTAGTGATGGGTGATTTCAAAACACAGCTTCATGAAGCTTTGAAGCTTTACGAATCTTTTGTTTCCAATCAGTGGTTCGGAGTGTGTATCAAACTGCCAAAGTCACATTAACCACTGAAATTTTGAAACATTTCAAAAAACACTTATGACGTAACAAAGCCTTTTTTACTGAAATCACATGACTTTGGCAGCTTGATACACGCAGTTTGATATTGACCCTAAACGTTTGAACAGTAGTCTATATGCACACACTTTTTTACTTTACAATTTGAATCTAAACTAATACAATTTAAAAATACATGAATACAATTTCTGATCTAAATTTATCACCTCTGTTTTTAGGAACACCACGAGGAAGACCTGTTCCTGTACATGACATACAGTAATGAGAGTGTTTACGGTGCTTGAGACAGAGGACACAAGGATTGGAGAAAGAGAGAGAAAGACAATACATTATTTTACCACTATTATCCCACATTCAATACATTGTACCTACAGGGGGCATTGTTCATGATGGGGACTGAAGGGTGCTGTTTGCATTTATCAGTATTTGGGGGAAACTTCAGTGTGTTTCTTTAAACAGATTCTTGGCAATAAAGTATTGGGACTTGAGAATTGAGAGACACTAAAGAGAAAGTGGTCAGAGGTCAAAAATCAATTTCAAACACAGTAGTAGAGTAAGCAAGTACTGATTTTCTCTTTCTCTTCCAGGAGCGCATCATTTGTATGTAATGCAAATAGGTTTTTGTTCTTGTTTTTCTTTTTTTGTAAAGTATTATCAATAACTTTTGTGCATATAATAAAAAATCTTTAAAATATTTTAGCCTCTTTTTTGTCTGTGTATAATGTTTTAGTACATATTTTATTCATTCTTGTCCACTATTTTTTCTATTCAGAAATTTTTAGACATGTTTAACATTTAACACTTAAACTTAGAAGGCTTAAAGAGCCATCAGCGACTAGTGTTTGATATGTTTGAATTTATTTTCCTTTAGGATGAGACATGATTAATGGTTTGATTCATTCTGACAGTATGAAAAAGAGAGAAGTGTCAATGTGCCGAAGTGTAATGAGGAACTTGCGGGAAAACAACTGATCATGTGTGATGCTCAGATTTATCCTTCTGTGAGAGTATTCGCATCAGGTCAGCATTTTTACATGCAAAGCTTTTCTGTTAATACTGTGTCATTTTTCTCTCAGAATAATTGTCAAAGACAATAGGAAAATTAAATCAGTTCTGCTGAAGAGCTTGCACCTACTGGGACCTCTGACAAATTAGTCAGGAAAACGAAACCCAAGGGAATTGGCAGACAGAAAATAAAGCCATGGAGAGCAAGAAAGAAGTAGAAGTGGAGTTGAAGGAGATTGCAACGGTTGAGGAGGATAAGGAAAAAGAGAATAAGGAAAAAGAAGATAAGGAGAAGAAGGAGACAAAAGGTAAAATGTTTAATCAAATATTTTATTTATAAGCCATAAAAAAGTTATTATTAGCTCTGTTGAAGTTTAAAAACCACGACTCTACCCTTCACTGTGCGTTCAGTGGGAGAGACTGCATTATGTGAGCAGGGCGATACCTAATTTCTCTGATCCAATCATATATACAAGTCACTAAGCTTATTTCTTTTGTTTTCTTCTCATATCTAACTGTTCTTCTATTTAACTGCATTGTCTCCGACTGACATCGCAGGGGAGGCCGTAGATGAAGGGAATGTTTACTCCAGTCTCACCGACCCATCTGAACATGTGTATGGTGTGCCCTCTTCAGCCCGCTCTTATACAGTCAATAAAGGTAACACACTTTTTATACACTCATCAAAACTAACTTTCATATCACTGCAAAGTTTAGGCCAATTAATTGCGGATAAAGTGAATAAAAGGACTCATGCCAGGATGGTTTGACTTCTGCATAAGTTGTGTGCAAAAGCTAAAATGATTAAATAAATTAGAAAGTATGCAAAACAATGTTGTATTTTTTTTAAATGGATATGCGTTTCAGGAATTCATACGCATATTCATTGTGTGATATAAAATGTGTGATAGAGGATCCAGCTGTCTCTTTGGTCTAAAACAGGACAAGTGAAAAAAGGCCAAAAAGAGGAACAAAAACAGATGGAGAAAAAGAACAACTGATGAAGTGGTCAGTGAGTTACAGCAAAGTATTTAACAAAACAAATATTATTTCTGATCTCAAGATAAAAGGTTGTAAAAGATGTACATAAATAGTCTACACTGTAAATCCGGTTAAATTTACAGTAAAAAAAAAACAAAGTAGTTATGTTTACCAGAACCAAATCATGTATTATGGTAATGTTGTATGCTACATGCATCCAAATGGCATTTAGGTGACAGTAGATTAGGGCATAAAAAATGTAAAAGGAAACATAAATCACTTGTGATAAGGGATTTCAGGGAATGCCCCCTTTCCCAGTGAATTCCCAGGAGCACCAAAAAGAATGTGGTGATGGAAAATAATATGAGATGGGAAGAATTTATATTTCACTGCTTTTGCGTTCTAGTGCAAAATATTTTGCTTTTCCAGGGAACTATGCAATGTAAAAAAATATTTGATGCTGTTATTTTGGGGAATTGGATTATTACTGAACAGTTTACTGCACTCCATATATTGTCATTGCCAGTTAACAAGTTTTTTTTTTTTTTTTTTTTTTCGTTTTTCAGCATATTCTTAACCTTTAAAATTGCTTGCTTTTATTTTTTTTATATATATTTGTTATCCCAGGTTTTGGGGAACATTGTGAGTAGTGCTTATTTAGTTTAATACTAAACAGTTTAATGCTTCATAGCAACACCTCTCAGTGGCGGCGTTTCACAAAAACCCAAGTAGGGCATTCCTTCTGGCCATACAACAACGACATTCCCAAGTAGGCTAATCGTATTATATGTAAACAGAATGTGGACCAAAGTCCACGGACATTCACAGATTTAACAACAATACGAAGTTAATGCAAATTTTAAAACAGCCCTACCTACACCGTGTCCTAACAAGACTCGACGCGACAAGCGAGAAAAATGTATCTTTTCCATATTAATCAGAGTTTTGCTGTTGTTGCTGTTGTTGTTGTTGTAATGTTTTTACTAACCAGCCGCAGCGGCGACGATTCTATTTTACAAAAAGTTTCTATTTCTGCAGCGTTGCGGCTGGAACAACATACAAAGTATGACAACGATAATCTCAGCTGCTGATTAGTGCTTCTTTTAATGTAAAAAGAATGTAATGTGACTTTGAATATCATTTTTCGTGGACAGGCTAATCCACCTCAGACCTTGAAAATAATTTAAAGGAAAAAACAATGTTCAAACTGTCAACTCAGTGTGAACAAACAAGTGTATTCTATGATTACAAAAAAAAGACTGAGTATGTAACCTATCTTTAATCATGTTAAAAAGTTACACCATTTTAACATGATTAAGATTTAGGAATTTGATAATGTCTTTTCCATTTCAGTGCGCTTTCAGTGAAACCCCGCCCACACGCTCTTCTGATTGGCTGTGTTTATTTTGATTGACTTTGTTGTGTCTCGCTTGCAGCTGAAAATCTTGTTGCGTCGCGTCTGGTTAAGACACGGTGGTTTTGCTTTTCAAAGCTGCAGCTTCTGCCAAAGTCCAATTCAAGCAACAGAACTAAGGAGCAGCATCATGAGCTGTTTATGTCCTTTGTTTTGGAGGGTATGGCAACTGCCATCCGTAAACGCCGCCCCTGACTGGTTTCACGTTAGGAACATCTGTTAGCCACGGAGCCCCACACATGACATGCAAGAAAAAAAATTAAATAGTGCGCACGATTTACTAATTCGTTCCCTCGATTTACTAAATCGTGCGCACGATTTAGCCTACTATTTTTTCCCTGCATGTCATGTCCGGGGCTCCGTAGTTACCATCGGCCCTTTATAAATTATATTGGTCTGTAATTTGTTAAGAGTCTTTTGTTCGACCATAGTTCACAATGTAAAACCCATATCTGGGACACAGCTGCATATTTTGCTCTCTGGAGGACAGCGGGTATCTTATTTTGTCCGGAGAGCACTTCAAGGTTTCATAAGGTCATTCGAGGACACAGAGCCGGTATTGTGTTGCGTAGCGTCGTCGTCAGACAGACTGTACGTTGCTACAGTGACGGGTGAAAAAAGTCTTCAAAGCCCCTGCGCGCGGTCGAAACCCCCCCGTATTGTGTTTGTGCGCTCATTTAAAGAGCCGAGCTGCGGTTAAGTGCGCACTACAGTACCAAACGCTGTGTAGATTATTCCCTTCGTCGAATTGAACCGAATCTGCGTTGGTAAAGACATGTACGTAAAACTGTGCAATTTCGGCAAGTACGCAGACGGCAAGTCTGAACCGAAAAAGCTGCAGCCGGATTCAGGTGATGAATGTTGTGATTGCACATCTCTTGACTTCCGCCATTTGACGGTCCTTGTAACGACAAACGTATTATGTTTTTTTCCAGATGCATCACCAGATATTCACCGGAAAGTTCGTGTTTACCGCATCATTTCACTGGTTCTTTTTGTCATCTGCGTCCTGTTGATGATTACAGTCCTTGTTCTGTTTATGAAGTGTAAGTATAACCATCTTTTATATGTAGGGGCAAGAATTTTTTATTTATTTTTTATTTTTAGATTTGTGGAGTAAAAGTTACAGTTTTTATTTGGAAGTAAAACGAAAAAAAATAGACCCTTGGGGTAAGATGGCCACCCATAATTGGCACAGAAGGCTCCAAGTGGCAAGTTGTTACTAGTGTTATTTTTAAATGTAACAATTATTGTAATTAATGAGGTTATTATCCAGTATTTCCATGAATTATATGAAATCTTTACATTTGCGTTCATAGTGTTGCTATTATGACATAACTTTAATTAAAATATGGTCAATTATATATGTTAATATTCTTATGCCTGTATAATAATAAATCATAATAATTTTACCTTTCAGAAAAAAAACCTCTTTTACCGGTATTCTGATTTGTCTGTCATTGGTTATTCAATTAATCAACTAAATTGTCAAAATGACATGTTAAATAAAATAGTTGATTTAGTATTTTACATTAATGACACTTGAAGAAAATATAAATAAGAATTATATTAAAAGTCATTTATGCATTCTATAAAAGGTTATCCAGAGGGGCTTCTTACCCCAGGTAAGGGGTCAAATTACTCCTATCCTACCCCTCTTTTAATATCTTACATTTTGTGCTATAACAACTAAATTAGCAAATGTTTCTATTTATTTCCTATAATAACACATTAGCTGATGCATCATCATCCTGCACATACTAAATTTATATCCAAATAAGTTACAGTTTAAAAGTAAACCCACATTGTACATCTTCCTCCATGTTACCCTACAACTTGGAACCTATAGTGGCCCTGTCCCAAATGGCACCCTAAACACTCACGGCCTTCCTACGAGTCGGCACTTTCGTGACGTAACGCCGGCTTGACTGTCGGGAAGAAGTCTGCCGAGGAGCTCGCACCAGTGCGGGCTCAGCAAAAGTGCGCATCGAGGGCGCATAGCAGCCGCAAAGGGGGCACTCACGAGCACCCTTCTTTAAGCTTAAATGACGAATGGGACACCCTACGGTCTCGTGGACTTAACGGACACGCGCACGCAGCGGCCATTGTAAGTCCACAAGACCGAAAGTGCACATGAAGCGTGCCATTTGGGACAGGGCCAGTATTGTTTTAGTAACTTAAGTCTTTTATTGTCTTTGGTTTATTTTGGTCAAAATATGCTATAAATACCACATCGTTTTTGATATTGAAAACAGGCTTACAATACAAACAATATCTAAACAAACAAAATATAAGCTAACTTCAGTTTTTTATTAATAATAACTATTTAAAAAAATGGTCAATCTGTGGTGTTTATGGTGTTTGCCCTATACTTAAAGAACCACTTATGGCCTTTCAGAATGTTTTTTTGTGAATTCAAATTAAATTTAAATATTTTGCATTTTTCTAGGATCTAACCCTTAACACATGCTGTTTTCATGTGTTAAAGTGGACAATGCTGCTAAATGCATGGATGTAATTTTTTCCATACACAAAACTAACAGCTGTATGTACAATGTTTATAAACCTGTTCATAAACTAATAGTAGAATAATACAGAAGCTTATATACAATACATTGTATTGCAACATTATGAAAGGCCAAAAGTAAAACAAATTAACCAGGAAAAGTCCTGAGTTCTTTAACATTTCTTTCTTTCTTTTTTTATTAAATTGTGTTAATCCATAATGATTGAATTAAAACCACTTTATCATAACACACTTTGAGAATGATTGTGAATTTTTAATGGTTTTCAGTATGTTTTTAAGCATTACAAGTGGGTGCAGTTTTTAGAACAATAGAAAAAAAAGGATGTTACACAAAATTACAGATTCTAACTTTCAGTACAAAAAATAATCCTGGCAACTATGGTATTTTGTTGGAAATGGTGATTGCCATGAAAATAGTTTTTTATAGAGGTCAGGTGTGCTGTAACATTGTTCGACTATGCTATAAACAGTGACTGGGACGCAGCCATGTCAGGTGGTAGAGGAGACTGACAGATCTCCACCGGAACAGCTGGAATGCAGCCTGGAGAAATGCCAACAGGTTTACCAACAGCCTATTGAAGGAGCTCGTGAGTTTGTAAACAACAAACATATGGTTGTCTTTTTTTTTTTTTTTTCTTTTTTTTTCTATATGCAACTTATTTTTAAGTCACTTCAGAGTTTTCTTGTTTCCCCACTTGTATGTGTATGTGTGTGTGCAGAGCGTCTGTGCAGTAATTGTGCCAAGGGCTGGTTGAAGTTCGAGAATACTTGTTACTTCCTGTCTCAAAACCGCCTGACCTGGCAGAAGAGCAGGGAGGAATGCCAGAGGAAGGGAGGAGATCTTGCCGTCATCACTAATGAACGTGTGCAGGTCAGTAAATCTAGAATTATGGTCAAATAAAAAAGCTAACTGGAGTGAATCTCATTTAAATGTATTTTTATGCCTTTCGACAATATCTCATCTCTGCAGATGTATCTGAGCAGGCAGGGGAATTTGCACTACTGGATTGGGCTAAGTCGTGTGGGGACAAATGAATGGACATGGATTAACAACACTGTATTGACAGTGAGGTGAGGAAAAATTGTGACTGAAAACACATTGAAGGGCAATGTGTTTTTTTAATTGCCTGAATTGGTTTCCTACAGGATGTGTTTTTATGCTGGCAAAAAATTCCCAAAGATTTTTCAAATTTTCTACATTTTTTTTCTCTCTATAATTAAAAAAAATAAAAGTTTTTTTTCCATGGAGGGGGTGATCATTGATTTCTAAAAAGGTAGAGAAAAATGTTGGTAACACTTTACAGTAAGGTTTTATTAAGGTTCAACATTAATTAACCTCATTAGTTAAAACAAACTAACAATGAACAATATTTCTATAGCATTTATATATATATTAGTTAATCAACATTTACTAATACATTTGTAAGATGAAATGTTGTATCCGTTAACAATAATGCACTGTGAACTAACATGAACATGTGAACATTAACAAAGAAGAGGAAGAGTTGTTGTAGTAGAGTGTTGTTAACATGCCGTCATTTTACGCCGGTCTGCTTCCCAAAAGAGGGTCAGTTCAACACTGGATTTGCACAAAAGATTAACAAGACGGCACATGCTAGTCGATGAGTTGAATCAACTCCACAGCAACTACATACATTTATCCACTAACCGTTCAAAAACGTCCAGATGCATTCTAAAAGTTGTAACTTCTTCCTGAGTCTCTCCATCAGTGTTTGACTCCGGTTTGAACAATGTAAGGCTGAACACCGTTACTGACAATCACCATTTTGGCTGCGTGAGATTTTCCAGCTTTGTTGTTGTTGAGCAACCGAAGTGTGAGCTGTTAAAGCTCCGCCCTCTCCTAGAAAGGGGGCCGGGAGCAGCAGCTCATTTGTATTTAAAGGGACACACAAAAATGGTGTGTTTTTCTCACACCCAAATAGGGGCAAATTTGACAAGCTATAATAAATGATCTGTGGGGTATTTTGAGCTGAAACTTCACAGACACATTCTGGGCCCACCAGAGACTTATATTACATTTTGTGAAAGGGGCATTATAGGTCCCCTTTAATGCATTAACTAATGCTAACAAATAAGACCTTATTGCAAAGTGTTTAAAGGTGAATTCTGATTTGAAGTCCCTAAGTTTATTTCCAACATTATTTATATTTTCTAAGTGGACAAAAAAAGAAAGAAAAAAATATGAAAAATCATTCAGGAATGTTTTGTTGTTGCAGCAGAAAAATATAAATAAATTAGGAAATAAACTCAAGGAGGCACTTGCAGTTTTTTTTTTTTTTTTTTTTTACACCTTACCCTTCAAGCCTCCATGAATATTTCATCATATGGTTACAAAAACAAACAAGCATTATAAAATGAACATATTTGTTTAAATGTGATTTAGTAGCTAATGACTGACTATGCTTCTTTATGCACACAGATATTGGGAAGATGATTCCTCTACTGGAGAATGTGCCATTCTGGCTGCAAATGAATCACCTGAACGGAGCTGGCGCCCATCTCACTGCAAATTATATTTACAGTACATCTGTCAGAAGATGTAGATGTCAGAAGATCAACTACACCAATCACAACCAGCTATATATCTTGATATCATTACTTAATACATAATCAAGACAATCATAATTTCTCTAAAGATAAGAAAAAGGGATATTTGGGCCTTTTTTTTTTTACAGCATGCATTATGAAGCATTATAGATGCAAAAAGTTTTTAGAAATTGTCCCTTTTATTTGTATTACAACTGCACTCATGTCTAACTCTACTGATTATTTGCACAAAGCTTGTTAATTTGCACTAATAATGCCTAGTGTTCACATGATAGTGTACTGAATTGCGCATACATTCTCTTTGAAATGTCTCTTTTTGTATTTCATAATTAAACTTCTACCTTTATATGTAACAATATTGATGGTGCACACCTATATGTTTGCATATTATAAAACACTAAAAGAGTACAGAATAATTTAACAGGAACCCTTAAATATTAGGAATGTCATATCACCTAAACATTACCACTTGATCTTGAGCCATTTTTAGATATACTTGAAATCGGGGCAATCCACATTTTCTTCCTTTTCACATTCTATACTCTGGCGAATGATCTGCCAGCATTGTCTTGGCCTCCTGTAGGTTTTATTCTGGTTGCTTTGCTCTGGATGATTTCCAGTGTCACTCTTGCCTGATTCCTCCTTCTCCTTGGCTGATTCTCCATCCTTTGAGAATGCGGTAACGTAACGCCTCATCTTTTGCACCAATGGGTCATTGCGGTCTTCCACTCTGGAATCATGAGATATTGTGAATGAATAAGACTAAAAATAAGAGTGTTTTATGATGCTTTTGTATTGGATTTGTGATTCAGGGTGTCCTTACCGGAGATACCAGCATTCTCCAAGGCCAAACGACAGGCCACAGACACCCAGTCTTGGCCACAGACGCAGTGGTAGCCTCCGTTCGAGCATCAGAGTAGTGGCCACCACCTACAAACAGAGAAACCCATTTTCACCCAACATGCTTTCAGAACAATTACTGTGGGACTGAACTAGCTACAATACCAACCTGGGTCCTCCAGAGTTCGTCACGCTCCTGGGTGACCCTCCACTGTGTGTCGCTCATCATGGCGATCAGGAGGTTGAACAGGAGGATGTAAGAGACCACGCTGAAGTAGATGTGAACACAGTGCACAACTGGATGTGTATAGAGAGTGTGGTCCACTGGCAAGTCTATCAGACCGATGCTCAGCTCAAATTGAGTGAAGATGGTGATGGGGAGCGAGCGGTATGGCGGTAAAGCTAAAGATTCTTGAGTCATGTAGTAGATCCACAAACCTGAGGAAGGAGAAAGGAAGTCAATATTTACATTACAAATTCACAAATGAATAGTGCAGGGTAGTAACTGATTATTTGTAATCTGTATTATGGAATCAGATTCTAAAAATTAAGTACTTGTAATTAGATTATAGTCCTTAGTCAGGATAGACACCATATTGAATTTAATGTGGATGAAAACAAGGCTGTAAGGGGTAGGCTTACTGTCTTTATTTCCAGCAGCACGCAATGTATAAAGGTCCTCGATCACATAATATTCACAACTTTTAAAACTGATTTATGAAGGTTTTTTTTTTTTTTTTTTTTTGGAAATATGTTTTTGTCAGCCGAACAATCGGTATGTTGTTAAAGAACAGTACAATCTATTGAACACACTGTACTTCTCTCACTCATTCCTTTAAAAAATTAAATATGGTGCTGCATCGACTAAGGTCTGTTATGTTTGAAAATAACAATAATCAGATTATTAATCAGCTCATAATCAGATTACAGTTGGCGTTTACTTTTTTATGATTTACAAAATTGTTCATAATTTATTGAATTTTATTAACATTTTAATTCTAAAAAAGCTTACTGCATTTATACCTTCGGAAAGTTCAGCAATTTATAATTTTACATTTTTATAAATTAATTATTAGCTTTATCAACAAACCCCAGGAAACCCTGATATAATCTAATGTCTTATGTAGTTGATGACAAAAAATGGCATATATTTTCTTTCTCTTTGTATTTTTACATCAATTTGGTACAAGTTTATCCTATTCAAATCAAAATCAATGTGATAAACAAGTTAGGTCAAAAGTAATCTAAAAGTAGTCCAATTATATTACCTATAGATTACATTACTAATTACAATTTTCATCATGTAATTTGAAATCAGTAACGGACTACAATTTGTATGCAATATACCCAGCACTGCGAATGAATATCTGGGGATGCAACTGTATTTGAACTAACCTGTTGCGGATCCAATGAGGAAGATGAGAGACAACCACATGAACTTTGTCATATCTCCAAATATTGTCTGCAAAACAACATCAACACAAATACATTATTAAGCTACGCTAGGTCTTCAACCAAACAACAGTTAGAGGCTGCCTTAGCAAAATGCTCCACCTTCTGAATCACAATGACGTAAGGTCCCAGCATCTCAAAACCTCGGGCGAAGTACATAACGTTAGACCAGCCAAGAACCAGAGCCCAAGCCATCGGCACAAGCTCTTCTGCTATTCCAGTGGTGCGCAGCACACACAAAATCACAACCAGACACGCGTAGCTTACCCTGCCACAGAAATACAAGGAAATTAAATGCAAGTAAATGCATGAAGTCAAACTGCTTTCATTTAACAAAAATGCAGGGGTTTTCAAATGTTTTAATGCCAAAGACCTGCAATATGATTATCCCCAAGTGATGGACCCTCTTCCTGTAATATAAAGGCAACAATATATTTTATATGTACAAAAATCTATTTATACTGTCTAATCGGGTCAGTAATTAAAATAATAATAATAATAATAAATTAATACTTTTATTCAGCAATTGCTCATTAAATTGATCAAATGTGACAATATAAAGACTTTTATATTGTCAAAAAAAATGTTTCAAATCAATTTTTTTTTTTTTAATTTCTATTCATCAAAGAATCCTGAAAAAATGTATCAGTTTCCACAAAAAATGAAGCAGCACAACTGTTTTTAACACTGATAATAATAAGAAAGGAGCACCAAATCAGCATATTAGAATGATTTCTGAAGGATCACGTGACACTGAAGACTGGAGTAACATCTTATGGGCTCCTGGACCACATTTGAAAACCCCGGCGATAACAGACTGCATAACAAGGTAAACTTACAGAGTGACATGGAAGGGGCCTCCAAGGGCAGACTGGCCAAAATAGCGTTTAGCCCCCACTTTCAAAATACTGGGAATCTGAAAATAATTCAATATAAGGTATGAGTGTTTTGACATAATACCAATAATACTTAATACTATAATACATGTTATAGCATAATATTTCTAAAGTCAGATTGAGTTGTGTGGGAAAATTTTGCTGACCTCTATCAGCAGAATAACGATGGCTCCTATGACACTTATAATTTCTCCAATTAAACGCAGGTGATCTTTATAGGACTGATAGCTTTCCTAAACACGTGCACACAGAGAGAAAGAGAGATTAGGTACTTGCAAACATATATAAAAGTGCTTTGCAAACAGTAACATAAAAAAAATAATGTGTCACACCGTGAAGCTTTTTTGCAGTTTTATGGTGTTGTCATTGTCTGCTTTGGTGTAATTCTCAGGAATGTCCTTCAGGGGGCGGTTTATACAACACAACGTGAATATGCTAATATACAGCAGGTACACCAGCATCAATAACCTGTAAACAAATTAATAGAGCAACATCATCAGTTTGGCTGAAACCATAAATGTCATACTGCACACTACTGCTATCAAAGTGAAATCATTCTGATAAAATCTGAAAAAATGCTGAATATGTGGAAAAGCTTGAAGCTTTTACAGTCAGCAGAAAAAAAATAAGGTACGACAAGGACAACATGACAGCGTTCCTTTAAACCTCAACATGTCACATTACACTACATTTTGGACAATTATATCAAACTTTTTATAACATTACATTTGATATAATATACTATTATATGTATATTATCTAGCTCAAACAGTTAAAGGGATAGTTCACACAAAAATAAACATTTTTGGAACAACTTGAGGGTGAGTAAATGATGACAGGAGTTTCATTTTTGGGTGAACTATCCCTATAAACAAGGCACAAGCAACGCCAAAGCCATGGGTTTGATTTCCAGGGAATGCATGAACTGATTAAAATGTATAGCTTGACTACTATGCAAATAGATTTAGATAAAAACAAATGTACATTTATGCATTATATAATATAATATAATATAATATAATATAATATAATGCGGATAATATGCTCCATAAAATATAATTGATTCACCTAAAAACAGACAAACCAGTTGCCTTAAAAACTCTGTACTTGATAATGTTTCTACTTTAAAACAAAAATCTTAATTTTGTGGATTTTTAAGCCAAAAAAATGAAAGAAATGTAGATATCCGAGTAATGATTACTTGATTAAAACTAGCAAAAATTGCAAAAAATTAGCATATTTGTTTAATTTGAAGGGCTGTTTACACGACACCGTTTTCAACTAAAAATTGACAACTTTTTATGCGTTTGGCTATTCATTTACACAACAACGGTGTTTTAGGGGCCTAAAAAACACAAACTTTTGAAAAGAGTTTTCAAAGTGCACGTTTTTGAAAATTATCCCATTATCATCTCAGTGTAAACTAAAAAAAAACAAAACGTGAATTTGTGAAAAAGGTGATGTCATGCGCATGCGAATTACATGTTCAGTCTGTAAGCATGTAGTGAAAGTGACATTATCATCTACTGGCCTGGCATACATAATACAGCGTTTTTGTTTGTTTTTGCATCCATGTGATCCGTATAAACGGAGATGGTTTTGACAACGTTTGTCGTCTGTGTGCGAAAAGGAAAAACGTTTCCATTTTTAGCACATCATTGTCATGTAAACATACCCTGAAACCGCTGTCATTATTTAAAGTTTATTAATTAAATAAAAAGATGAACTGTTTAAATGCTGTTTTTATAGTACGTGATAGTGTGGCACCTGAAGTAATGTTTCCCATACAGATTCCACTTCAGCCTCACGAGCTGTCGCACTGGAGTCAACTCAAGAATCCTTCTGGCCTGAGACAGAGACGAGGCACAAAGCACTTAGTTAAGAGATGAACTAACAACACCCCAGATAAAGCACTAGGATTCAGTTTGTTACTACATATTATTATTTATTATTTTTTTTTATATTATTAATATTCACAAGTGCTGTGAACTGTTTGAGTTGAGGTTTTCCTGTCAGGGCCTGTTTGATATGCTGTAACATTTACACACCTCTCTTTTCTGACTGCTGACAATAATCTCAAGCACTGAGAGGTCATCCACCCTGGAGTCAATCTCAGTGAGGTCGTAAAGATTGGAGGTCAATGGCCCCAAACTCCACTGAATAACCCGTCTGCGGTTAACCAAGTGCTGGAAGGCCTGCGCAGCATCACACAAACATTAACATGCTCTTTAAAAGCTGCAAAATGTCAATCCTGTGACAGAAAAGATGTTTTTGGAAGAGATGCATGAAAAAATCTTTTTCTCACCACAAGGTTGCCTTCCTTCGCAGCGAGTTTGAATGGAGTAAGGCCTCTGTAGTTGGGAATCATGTCTAGAGGCATCGTGGGGTCCAGATCTGCATCTTGTGACATCAGAATGTCAAAAATCTGACATGCAGTTGTTTTATTGGGCTGCAAAACCAACAGATGCAGGATGGTATTACCTGTTCATGAGAAAAAGAAAGTTACAACCACAGATGCAGATATATATGTCACATTGGGAGTAAAATAACTAATTAGGCCAGTAGGTTATTTTTACTTACCCAGGGAATCCTGGGCCCGAATATTTGCCCCAGCTTTTATCAACATGGACATAATTTCTTCATTACCCACACAGCTTGCAAAGGCCAGGATGTGTTCACCTACATTTACACAATTTATTTATTTATGTATGCATGCATGTATGTAACAGTCATGGGAAATAGTAATATTCACCTCCCTTAATGCTCATCCACATTTCAACTTAAAATATAATAATAAATATTGGTAACACTTTAGTTTTAGGTTCCAGTTCTCACTATTGACTAGTTGCTTATTATCATGCACATTACTAGGATATTGGCTGTTTATTAGAACTTATAAAGCAGATATTAATGCCTTATTCTGCATGACCATATTCCACATCCCTTAATCCTACCCAATACCTAAACTTAACAACTACCTTACTAACTATTAATAAACAGCAGGAGTTTACTGAGGCAAAAGTTATAGTTAAGAGTTAGTTAATAGTGAATATTGGACCCTAATCTAAAGTGTGACCAAAATGTACTCATTTACACACCCTAATGCCATTCTCGATGTATATGACTTTCTTTCTTCAGATATAAACAAAGATTTTTAGGAAAATAATCCATATATTGTAAGTGAATGGGTGCCGACTGCTTAATGCTTGAAAAGCCACACACAGCGATTGTGACGGTAATCTATATGACCCCACTAGATGAATCAATGTCTTCTGAAGTGAAACAATAGGTGTGTGTAAGAAAAGTACTAGTATTTTAAAATCTTTTACCTATAAACCATCGATTCTGGCAAACAGTCCTAGGCGCGTTCACAAGTTTAGCTTGACATAAACGTAAGTTTGTTGTTAAGTTTGTGCGAGAAGTAACGCAGAAGCACAGAGGATGCCACTTCTCACATGAACTTCACAACACAACGCTCGTATGACAATGATTTATAGTTAAAAATATGGTAATTTACATTATTTCGATGGTCCCCTTTAGATATTCTATTAACTATAAGTAACGTTGCATCTACTGTACATGTCAACTAACTCTCATTAGAGTATTAGTAGAGTTTTAGTAGACTATTTAATATCTGCTAACACATCATTTTGATGCTCCCCCAACAGACATTCTACATAGTATAAGTAACTTTGCAAGTACATGTCAACTTACTCTACTAATCCTAACCCCTTATTGTACTAACCCTACCCCTAACAGTCTACTAATACTCAACTAATACTCTAATGAGAGTTAGTTGACATGTAGGTTCAATGTTACTTATAGTCAACAGAATGTCTAAAAGGGACCATCAAAATAAAGTGTAACTAAAAAGATTGATATTTTTCTTATACACATTTCTAGTTTCATTTCAAAAGACATTGATTCATTGACTGTGATTACCGTCACGATCGCTGTGTGTGGTTTTTCAAGCATCAAACAAGTGGCACCCATTCACTTGCATTAAATGGACTCACAGATTTATGCCTGGTTGTTTCATAGACAAGGTTTAAGCCTAGTCTCAGACTAAAATGCATGTTTAAGTTGTCTTCACTGAAAGCAGCTTGCACTGACATATCTTAAAATATGTCAGTGGCATTGTTTCATCTCAAGATGTGCACTAGTAAAGTTTTTTTCTAAGGCATGTTTATGAAAGCTACTTAAAGGGACAGTTCACCCAAAAATGATTTTTTGATTACTTACTCAACCTCAAGTGGTTCCAAACCTGTAAGAGTTTCTTTCTTCTGTTGAACACAAATGAAGATATTTTGAAGAATGTTGGTAAGCAGACAGGTGATGGCACCCTTTGACTTCCATAGTAAGAAAAAAAAATACTATGGAAGTCAATGGGGTCCATCAACTCTCTGGTTACCAACATTCTTCAAAATATTTTATTTTGTGTTCAACAGAATAAAAGAAACTCAGGTTTGGAACAACATGAGGGTGAGTAAATGATGACAAAATTTTCATTTTTGGGTGAACTATCCATTTTAATGTCCTAATTTAACTAAGGCCTAGTCCTGGCTTAGTCCAAGCCCTGTCTGTGAAACCAGGCCATTGATTATTTTCTTAAAAGATTTCATTAGTGTTTATCTGAAGAAAGAAAGTCATATACATCGGCATGAAGATGGGTAAATGATGAGAGAATTTTCATTTTTAGGTGAACTATCCCCTTAAAGGGTTAGTTCACACAAAAATTAAAATAATGTCATTTATTACTCACCCTCATGCCGTTCCACACCCGTAAGACCTTCGTTCATCTTCAGAACACAAATTAAGATATTTTTGTTGAAATCCGATGGCTCAGTGAGGCCTGCATAGCCAGCAATGACATTTCCTCTCTCAAAATCCATTAATGTACTAAAAACATATTTAAATCAGTTCATGTGAGTACAGTGGTTCAATATTAATATTATAAAACGATGAGAATATTTTTGGTGCGCCAAAAAAACAAAATAACGACAAAGTCACATGATTTCAACAGTTTGGCGGTTTGACACGCGATCCGAATCATGATTCCACACAAAAGATTCATTATGCTCCGAAGCTTCCTGAAGCAGTGTTTTGAAATCGACCATCACTATATAAGTCGTTATTTTGTTTTTTTGGCGCACCTAAAATATTCTCGTCGTTTTATAATATTAATATTGAACCACTGTACTAACATGAACTGATTTAAATATGTTTTTAGTACATTGATGGATCTTGAGAGAGGAAATGTCATTGCTCCCTATGCAGACCTCACTGAGCCATCGGATTTTAACAAAAATATCTTAATTTGTGTTCCGAAGATCAACGAAGGTCTTACGGGTGTGGAACGGCATGAGGGTGAGAAATAAATGACATTATTTTCATTTTTGGGTGAACTAACCCTTTAATAAAAAAATTTCCTAAAATGATTAATAAATTAGAAATATCCATCTTACCAAAGTACAGAAGTCCTCCTCTTCTTTTGCGGAAGTACATGCCTGTGACCCTGGGTGTTGCCACATCACCCCCTCTTGTTATCAACTCCCGGACTAAGTTAACATTCTGGTTAACTGCAGCAATGTGAAGGGCTGTTAAACCTGTCAATCAGAGCATACATCCATGAGATCTTCAAGCATAAATTGTTTTGAAATTGTGTGTTTAAACGTTTGATGAACCTTTAGATTTTTTTAAATAATGACCTTGGTAGAGTTCAGAGGTCATAGGCTCGTTGATGAGCTCAGGTGCTCCATCCATTAATGCCACAGCCGCTTCAAAATTATCATTCATCACAGCAACATGCAGAGCCGTCTCACCAAGCTCACCTGGAATGCATACACGGTGTCATATCCACCTTTAAATAATTTATTTGTCATTCAATGCACCAGTTATATAATGTTAAATAATGGCAAAAACTGTGGTTTACCTCTCTCAAAGATATTTGTAGTTGAACAGTCAAGCAGTTTTCTTATACAGGCTGCATTGTTCTCCTTAGTGGCGGAAAACAGGGGGATGTCATTCACTCTGCAGAACAGAAAGAGAAATGACTATAACCACAGGTGGGAGTTGAAATCAGGATTTCTACACAAATTTCTGAAATTAATTCAGACTCCATTAAAACTTTTGGTGGATAATTTAATTTTCTTTTTTTTAAATAGATTTAATCATTTTTAAGAGATTTAAGAATAAACTTAAATCTCACTTTGATTTACACTGTTAAAATATTGCATACATTGTATATATTTACACAAAATCTAAAACCTAAACTTACCAGCACTTCTGCATTATTCTTTTACTGCCTTTCAAGTGGGGCTTGACATTAACACCCATCAACCCACCATTTTACTCTCTCTCTAATCTCTCCAACAGCATGTTTGACACACAAACCCGCCTTCCCTCACTCACTCATTTCACTTGCTCTGGATGAATATTGTTGGTGTTACAAGGTTTGAATTTCGGCGTGGGATTGCACGTATTGTGCATAATTTTACTCATTCCCACAGATTTTGTGCTCACACCCAAAGTGCGTGCACATAAAGCTGACTCTCAGTACTAAATTGAGTTGTTTTTCGCTGCTTATTGCGCTTAAACAGTCAGATACACACAAAATAATGTCAAAATGCTGGTCTTGGTGAATATTCACGCAAACACTGTCATGTTATGTTTTAAGTGAAAGTAAACAGTTGAGAAAGAAAACGCATGTATAACACTATAATGGATCCGTGCGTCAGGTCTTAAAGTGACAGCAGCATAATATACCTGCTGCAAAATTATATTTAGATAATATTAAAAATATCTTTATGTCAGTTTTTCCCCAGTAGTATAGATCTCAAAATTGTGGCCAGTGAAAATTCTGAGTGGCTAGTAACTTTAGAAAACCAATAGCCACAGTGGCTGGTGAGCAAAAAAGTTAACGTCAAGCCCTGCTTGCAAGCACTAACATTTCCTTCTTGAAATGCAAATGTAGTTTCTAATTTATTATATTGAAAATAGTAAGTTATTCACTTTTTGTTCTGCATGAGGAAGGTCTCATCCAACATTTCATTCCATCCTTTTCTATGCTGAAGGCGGAACTTCATTTGGCTCCACCAGTGATTTATCTCTCCTGCAGCAGTTCTGGAGATGGCTGGTGTCATGGTTTCTGGAGGAGTGTCAGACCAAAAAGACTGACAAGAAAAAAATCCACATTACCAAAACAAGTAAACTGTGATTTTCAAAAATTAATTATGAATCTCTGCATAATATTTAAAATGCAGATGAAGAGGTTTTCCTCCTCATTAGCTCATTCAACAATACTTACAATTAGTCTATCAGTATACTTTATCTTCATAATTAAAAAGATCCTTTGAATGTAACAATTTTTTTTTTAATTATTATTACACAAACTTTGATTACAAACTTTAATTTTGTTGGTGTAACATAATCATGATGTAATTTTACAATATTTTTGACTAGAATAAAATTAATTTAGATGTTACCAGACAAAGCACAATTTTACGTTAACATTTTTAGAATTGTTCTGCCAAATCTAATAAAAAACAAAACTAGAGAAATACAGGAAAAACAAACACTTACCACACTATCCATTTTCATAACATTACAATCAGTTATTTATGCACTTGCTACAAGACTGTGCCAAAGATTCAAAGCAATAGTAACCTACCTTACAAAAATCCTAAATATGTTATTCCAGTGTTATTCTTAGTAATTGGTGTACAGCATGCTTGTTTGAATGTCAGTGGACAATAGAAAAGTAAGCAGTCTGACATCAGTATTTATACATCTAGCTGAGCTTAGAAAGGAGGGAGGAGGACGTCACTCACACACACACACAGGTGGACAGTAGAAGAGGATCCAGAGGTTTAAGGAGCCCAGTGAGTGACCCAGTGTGGTTTAGGACAGATTGGGACAGTTGTGTTAAATACTTGTGTTTGTAGTTCATATAAATGTTGTGTTAACAACTTAAATACTAGCTTTAAACCTGTCCTTACTATTCAAGATTACTTTCTTAGGATTTATTTATTTATTTTCTTACTTAATTGCTTACCTAAGTGATCTACTTGATTGGGATTAAAGGAAAAAAACTTAAAGGGGCTTTCACTATGTACCTCTATGGAGTTTCGAGATTGGTCCGTGGTCCATATTTTCCGGTCCTCACCCATCATCTTTAACTGAGTAGGCTACCTGTAACAAAACCATATGAGTCAACACTTTTAAAAACACTGTGTCAGATAAATGTACAGCAAACCTGTTTCAAACCAGCTGAGGAATACCAGGATGTTCCAGATGATTCAAAACAACTTTCAGTGGCCGGGAACATTCACCTTAATGGAAACGCGGTAGGTTTTGAGGTGCAGGGCCCAACGTCTGATCACTGTCCGATCAATGAGCGTTTGTTCTCCGCCGCTGAACACTGGATCATTCAGTCCTAAATCCCCATAAAACCAAAGAGTGTTCCTCGTTGATAGCCAGTGACAGACTACAAGACTTCTTCTCTCAGTAATGTGGTGAAGGACTGGTCAGACAGATACCACCACACCAGGTCAAGGCATAAACCGGTTTTCATAATTGTTTTCACGTCTTCCAACGTAACAGGACAGACCACTTATGTTTTGCCCCACTAATAGTCGCCTAATGATGTTTTACACGTAGGTTTTCGTTCCAAAGCAGACGTTTACATACCGTTAAACTACCAAAAAACATCCGTCAAGCAGTCTCAACGAGCGAAACACGAGGTTTAGTTTAACGCAAAATATGATGTACAAGATGTTATTAACCATCAAGTAGATTAATTGAAAGTTCTCATAAATGTTTCGTTTGTTTTTCGGTATGTCGTTGTAATTTCACTGGCAACATTTGTTAGTCTAAAATGATTTTTTGATGCATTTTGCAAAAAAGTTGTCCACAAAAAAAAAAAAAAAAAAATGGTTGACTTCACGTGAACATTTTTACATGGTGTAAATAGTCACGTGACCAGTGGAATTCCAGTTTGTCCCTCTGATGTCTGTCAGTGCTCCATACATTAGCAATAAATTACCAATTTTTGACTATGTAGATTCCTACTGGTTACTGTTGTGTCCATAAAGCACAGTTTTACTAACATTTTTGAAACGTTTTCAGCATCAAGATAAAATCTGGGATTAAGTGGACATTATATGCAAAAACAACATCAGAGTGGCTGTGTAATATAGGGTCATTTAAGGCATAATACATAGTGGTCAAACACTAGAGACCTAAAAAACAAGGCCTAATTGTATGTTTACATCACAAAGAAGAAATAAGTGTTTTGGTTAACCAAGAGAACAATGTCGGTGCCGGTGGGGACGTCAGTGAAACTTGATATATTGTGTAAATCAACTTTTAATGTATACATTTGCAAAAGGTTTTACATTTGGCTAAATGTTATATATTAATGTAAATAAGTTTCAGGTGAGTTTTGATAGTGTAAAAGACAAATGTTTGATGGTCAGGGACATGAGTCATAATGGTTGGCTAATAGTGTTTTAAATGGCTTGTGTAAAGGGCTCAAAAACGCATTATGGGATACTATCTATAGAATGTTAGTTGGACCGCATGTTGTGAAGTAATGGATGTTATTTTTTCTTCTTCCAGTTATCTTAGTCATGTGTTGTTTTGCATTAAAAAGCACATATTTGCTGGATGTTATTTTGGAAGTTCCGAACAGCCTGATAACCAAGGCATTTTGACTCCTTTTGGGTGTTACAACAATTTTTAAGATGTAAGATTTACGTGTGCAAATTACTGTGTGATTTCATCCTGCCTACCACAAATGTTTGCAAACAACTTATTTTGTTGCAATAATTTAATGGGCAGTTTCAGGTAAGTTCAGCAAGGTCAAAGTGTAGCGTGAATGTAGAGTTATGGTTATTATTATAGCACTTAAATAAGTCTTTGCAGGAGACTTTTCACAAACCTATATGCTACAGTATGTGCGATATTGTCAGAATAAATATTTTGAATAATCAGCAACAATTTACTTTAGCGACAAAAACAAGTGGCTGTGCATGTTTTTTTGTTTTTGCAACATATAGTTTACGCATAAGGACGTTTTTAAAAATAAACAAGAATCATCTGAAACTCTATATTTCACCTTTAATTTTTTTCTCAAGTTTTCAGTTGTGCTGCTTAATATTTTGCTGAACTTTTTTGCAGGATTCTTTGATGAATATAAAATTTCAAAGGGCATTATTTATTTGAAATAGTCATTTTTTCAAAACAACGTAAAATTCTTTACTGTCACTTTTGATCAGTTTAATATGGAAGCTCGTTTCCACCATGGAATAAAAAATGCAAGGTAAGGACTTTTTTTTCCTCGCAATTGTGACTTTCTTTCTTAGAATTGAGAGTTTATATCTCACAATTGTGACTTTATAACTTGCAGTTGTGACTTTATATCTGAGGGGGAAAAAGTTAAAAAGAAAAAAGCTTCCATAGTATGATGCATCCTTCCTAAATAAGTTATAATTAAAGCAAAAACTGCATGTTTTACTAACTTCCATTTAAAGCAGTAAACTTATGTATGTGTGGATTTTGTGTCCATTACCCCTATCAGATCATACCCAGATCTCATTCTGAGAATCTTGTCCACCTCCAGGTAAAGCTGACGCACTGATCGGTGTGATAAGTGTCATTTTGCTGACTCTGTGCTGTTTATGGGAAACAAGGACATTTTAGCAACGTAATGAGTAGACTTTTTTTTAACTTGAAGATAATATAAACAAATTCATTAGTCATCTTTAAACAAAATCGTATGTATTTTACAAATTTGGACAGTAGTGGAACGGTGGTGAACAACTGTACAATCAAACAGATTCAAATATACATCCACTTGATCATACACTCCCTTTTTACACATTTCTTTACAAAGGAATCCATTCATACGCCCAAACACACATTTTTGTTTATTCCAGCAGCACTAAATAGTTTCATCCATACTGTAAATCTGTCACACACACGCACACAGAATATACACAAGGAGCACGTTTCTCTCTTTCACTTCAGCCAGCAACTGTGATCACATTTACTGCAACACTTACTTCACAATGCCCATATATTACAGTGTGTGTTAATGCTACATCATTTGCGGGGTATTGAGAACACGCCTGCTAGTGGACAGGACTAGGATGGGTGAGGGGAAATGGGCTCACAGTAGCACAGATGTGCCTTTGTATGTGAAATGATGGTCACAGGTGAGATGATGGAACATCACAGGTTGTAGTCATAGGTAAGCAGTGAACTACCGTGGCCTTAGTGTACGATTGATACTCGCAAAAACTTTACTGTTTGTGTCTCTGAATAATCAGCTGTAAGTATTGTATGATATTATACAGCTGTACATTTAGAATACAGTGCAAAAAATATTTTTCTCAATAAATAATGTCTTATTTTTGTTTTGTTTTCCAGTAAAAATAACATCCATTAAACAAAAGGAATTTACTCAAAGCAAAATTGCATTTTTTTTTTCAGTTTATCATGAGAAAATATTGATTATTTTTATTTTTATATTGCCAAATAGTTTTTTAATAGTTAAAGAAATGAATGCTTGTTGAACAGACACATTTAATTGATCAAACCAGAGACTGTAAAGGCATTTATGTTTCAAAATAATTTCAAAATAAATAGTTATTTTACATTTGAATAATATTTCACAATATTACGGTTGATAAATGCAGTCCTTGTGAGCATAATGTATCAAAAACATTAAAAGATCTAACAGAGCCCAAACTTCTGAATGGTAGTGTGTATTTTCTGAAAAGAATATTTATGCATTCTTTAAAAAAAGGGGAAAAAAATAATTAACAAGCTCTCAACCTAATGTTTTAGATATTTTTACTGGAAAACAAGGCAAAATACTGATTAGAAACATGACTTTAAGCAGAGTACTGAGGGCCTTGTGGTGGTTATTATGGGGTTTTCAGTTTATCAACCAATATAATTGTTGTTAGGTTGTATAGTTAAAAAAACTTTTAGTGCCCTTAACCACAAGTGCCAACAAAGACATAACAGTCATTTACTTTCTATTTAAAGTCTCTGATTGTCCTTGCAACTGATTGTGAAGGAGCTTTCTTTTTGTGTTCTTAAGGCGCAAGTTCATACTGAATGGCATCAAGTAATGAACTGATAAGTTAGAAAGTGAGAGGTAGTGCAACACTGAAGGAGTAAGCAAAAGAAGAATGTGGAAGACAACAGTTCAGCAAGGGGTGGAACAGATGGGCGAATAATTCATAATAAAACTCCTCTTTTTCACTCAAGGCTCTTTTTGTCGTCCTCGTCTCTATTTCAGTGTTCTTGTGGGATAGATTTCCCAGCATGCACTGCTGTGTCAACACAATGTGGGACGCATTAGACCTCCACATGTCCCTGAGTGAGGTGTGTCCTGAGCTGCTTAGCTGCATTTACGATCTTCCGCTGATGACCGAGAAGATTCACTCCGAGAGCCTGAACATCCCTGAGCGAAAAAGAGAGAAAGGATACATTATATGCACAGCACTCGCACAGAACACAAATTAAGATATTTTTGATGAAATCCGAGAGGTATATGACTCGTCCATAGACAGCAATATAATCAACACTTTCAAGGTCAAGAAAGGTAGTAAAACATTGTTAAATCCGTCAACGTGACTGCAGTGGTTCAAACTTAATTTTATGAAGCGACGAGAATGCTTTTTGTGCGCAAAAACAAAAAAATAATGACTTTATTCAACAATATCTTCTCTTCTGTGTCATTCTCATAAGTTGTTTACGTCGAGCGCTCCCAGGTTCTACGTTAGAACGCCGACTCATTATTGGCATTATTGACTCATTATGCATCGTGCTGCTCAAGTGTGCAGCTTTAGCCAATATTGAGCCGGCATTCGGACATAAACACGGAAGCCTTAACTGTACTTACTGCATCAACTACATAAGGATAATGACAGGGAAGAGAAGAGATTGTTGAATAAAGTCATTATTTTTGTTTTGTTTTTGCACACGAAAAGTATTCTCGTCGCTTCATAACATTAAGGTTGAACCACTGTAGTCACGTCAACGATGTCTTTAGTACCTTTCTGGACCTTGAAAGTGTTGATTATTGTTGTCTATGGACGAGTCATATACCTCTCTGATTTCATCAAAATATCTTATTTTGTGTTCTGAAGATGAACGAAGGTCTTACGGGTTTGGAACGACATAAGGGTGAGTAATTAAAGACAGAATTTTCATTTTTGGGTGAACTAACCCTTTAAATAGTTTTTTATGTATAGATTTTATTGTTTAACCCTTGTCCCAGATCCAGACATTTAATCTTGAAATATGAATAAAATAATATTGTTCTTATTTTATTTTAAAATGTAAGACTAATTACCTAATCTAAACAAAGAATGAAAATAAAATAAACCAATATTTCATTAAAAAGGTATTCATTTTAAAAGAAATGAATTCAGCAAGGATGCATTAAATTGATCAAAAGTGACAGTAAAGACATTTTTATAATGCTACAAAGGATTTTCAAATAAATACTGCTCTTCTGACCTTTCTATTCATCAAAGAATCCTGAAAAAAAAAGCATCAAGGTTTCCACAAAAATATTAAGCAAAACAAATGATTTCAACATTGGTAATAAGAAAAAACGCACCAAATCAGCATATTAGAATAATTTCTGAAGGATCATGTGACACTGAAGACTGGGGTAATGAAGCTGAAAATTCAGCTTTGCCATTACAGAAATAAATAGCATTTTAAAATATATAAATTGTAATAATAATTAACAATATTACTGTTTTTATTAATCAATAAATCAAATTTTAATAATTTTGATAAATGCAGCTTTGGTGATCATAACTATATATATATATATAAAATATCCAATTATGTATATATCAAGTTATGAAAGAAGTGTGAAAATATGATTTAATTGGGTGTATTTAAGATGCATAAAATACTAGCTGTGACAACATTAGCATTAGCAAGAAAAGGAGTTGGCCATTTGATTCCAAAAGTGTTTCAAATGTCCATCCCAGAATGCTATTAAACACATTAAATAATTAGAGATATGGTGGGAAGGACACTGTGCTGGGAATTTTAATTTCTTTCTGAAAGGAAAAAAATAAAAATAAAGAAAAATAGTAACTCTCCTGTGATGTATGTAATATGTTGGACATTATAAGTGGACAAACTAGTGTGAAAATTGTGTGTTTTAACTTACTCCATTGTGAGCATGCTCACTCTTTCCAAACTGTGGTACTGTGCTCTCTCAAATGCATCCTTATACCGGTCCATCTTTAGAGCTGTTAACCAATCACCAACTGTTGTCACTGATGAGAGGTCAGTAGGTGTGGGGCTTAAGAGTGGCTGGCTGGGACTAAGAAAGAGGAGAATATTGTAAAAGATGAATCAGAATGTTGCCTAATAATAAAAAGAGGTAAATGTAGTTTTGAGCATCTCACCGGCTGTGTTCGGCCTTTAGGGAGGCAGGGTGGCGAATGAGACGGTCAAGGGACGACAGGAGAGAATCAAAGCCCGGCCGGTCCTGCCTGTCAGCCTGCCAGCACTGCAGCATTAGAGAGTGAAGAGCCGGGGGACAGCCGTTCGGAGCAGGTAAACGGTACTGATCAACCACTGCCTTCATCACCTAGAGAGGGTAATTAGAAAAGACATGATACTTAGAGAAGTGTTTCATTGTATGAGACAGAGAAATAAAAAAAATAGAAATGGACAATTATTTTGAGAAAAAAGGAACTGAAAAAGCAAGAACTAAGAAGAAAAGAGAAATAAGATGAGAAAAAAACATTTAGTAAGATGTTATGGAAATATTTGGTAACAGTGATTAATTTGGTAACTGAGTTACCATATATGCAGTATTGTGCAAAAGTCTTAGGTCACCAGCTTTGTTGTTTTAGCAATGTTTTAATGACCATCCATATTTATTTTTAGTCTCTTTGTTATGATACTAACGGTAAATATGTCCAAATTTTTTTTTAAAAAATTCTGAACAAAATTGTTTCTTTAAGCAAAAATCAGTAATAGAAACTTGGAGAAACTTCTCATCAGATTTTGAAAGTTTTCTTGGCCTTCCAGTCCTTTTCCATTCCATTTAGGTTTAAGAGAGATGGTTCCTGCTATTGCTCAAGTGTAAGGGGAGGTCAATAAATGCTTGCCACTTTAGCCTATAAAAGCTGTTTTTTCATATATTTTTTTTAGTTTTTTAATACTGCATACAAATTGACTGTATTTTCTGTTTATATTCTAATAAAGAAACTGAGAAATAATTACATATGGTCATTATATAATTGCTAAAACAACATCTAATGGTGACTTTTGCGCAGTACTGTATATACACTACATTCCCAAAAGTTTTGGGACGCCTGCCTTTACGTGCACATGAACTTTAATGACATCCCATTCTTAATCTGTAGGGTTTAATATGGAGTTGGCCCACCCTTTGCAGCTACAACAGCCTCAACTCTTCTGGGAAGGCTTTTCACAAGGTTTAGGAGTGTTTATATGGGAATTTTTGACCATTCTTCTAGAAGCGCATTTGTGAGGTCAGGCAGTGATGTTGGTGAGAAGGCCTGGCTCGCAGTCTCTGATCTAATTCATCCCAAAGGTGTTCTGTCGGGTTGAGGTCAGGACTCTGTGCAGGCCAGTCAAGTTCCTCCACACCAAACTCGCTCATCCATGTCTTTATGGACCTTGCTTTGTGCACTGGTGCGCAGTCATGTTGGAACAGGAAGAGGCCATCCGCAAAGTTGGGAGCATGAAATTGTCCAAAATGTCTTGGTATGCTGAAGCATTAAGAGTTCACTGGAACTAAGGGGCCAAGCCCAACCCCTGAAAAACAACCCCACACCATAATCCCCCCTCCACCAAACTTTACACTTGGCACAATGCAGTCACAGGGTTTCTGCAGGTTTCATCAGATCTAATTTAATGCTTTTTAATGCCAATTTTTAATTTTTTTAATGCCATATATATGCCGCTAAATGTCGATAGATGACGTCAAACGGCAATTAGAAAATTCATCATGTCATTGTTGTCAAGTGTCAGCCCTTTACATTTGTTTGCTTCTCTGCTGCTACACTTTTGCTCACATAATATATTTGATCACAGCCAAACTCCCAATAAAATTGTTTCAACTATATATATATATATATATATATATATATATATATATATATATATATATTATATAATTATAATATATATTTTCTATATATATTTTTTCTGTTTTGGTAGTCAGACAATATGAAATGGTGACTGAAACGCGACCCATTAAGATTACACAGGGCTCGACATTAAGCCTTGTCATGTGGACACGAGTAAATCGGTTACTTGTACAAGTAAAACAGTAGCTTGTCCGGGAAAAAAAAATAGATTTATTTATTTTTTGTGGTAGAAATATAAATTTGTTCTGAAGCAATATCCTTTCAGAATATTGCAGCTTTAACATATGTAAATCTGCATATTTTGCATTTAACTGGATTAAATAATGTTATGGGATTGCTTTAAATGTTTTTTGAAAATACAAATATGAAATGTTGGAGGGGAAATTATATTTTAAAAATGAAACTAAACCACCAGTAGGTGGCGTCAAGTAACCGTCTTATTGAGTGGGTCATTGATTCGTTCATTCAAATGGCTGATTCATTCAAGAATGAGGCAGTTGTTTATGTATGGATCATTATATCTTTGACCCAACCGATTCGTTCAAAACGCTGAATCATTCAGTAATGAAAACAAGGGTGAGTGTTGCGCTTTGGTTCTGCTGTGATCTTTATTTGAAATTATTTTTGCTGCTAAAATAGAATAAAAACAGTCAATGTTCCTTCTAAAATGTAAGTGGCTTAATATTAACTACTTGTTAATTGAACTGTTGTATGAAATCAATGTCGCGTTTTTAATCGTGATGGTAGCCAGTTTAGGAAAACAGCATTCTTGGTCCTGTGATTTTGCTTACCAGTATCAAGTTATAAAAACTCCACATTTTGAATTTTTACCGCAGTATGTTTAACTGAGATTCTTTTTGTGCTTCGCCCATGTTTCCATTTCTCCTCGAGATGGTGCGCGAGCCTCAACACCTTGTTATCGTCGCTACATTATACAGCCTATTATTATCCACTATCTATCGCCACTTACACTAAATGTAATAAAATCAGTCATACTCCCGTTTTGGTATTTACGTTTTAATCAGGTCCTTGTCCGGTCAAGAAAGTAAAGTTCGAGCCCTGGCATGTTAATCGAGACGTTGTCTGACAAAATCACCATACACATAAGATAGACATTTGCTGTGATTTTGGCTATATGTACTAAAAAGTCGCTAAGTTGGTAACACTGATGCAGCCTTCTGTCGACAGGTCCCAGCCCGCCGCTGTCCAAACCGGCGTTATGGCAATTTTGCACCGGCCTGAGGCAATTACCAAACTGGTTCCGTGTGCGTATCACACCAATGTACATTTGCGACAGCAAATCAAAGTTATTAATTATTTAGGCTTTATTCAAAATAAACTGGTATTCTTTTTCTTCAAAACTATCTAAAAAATTTAATGCCTGTAGAAATGAAATTTAATGCTTTTCAATGCCATTTAAGGCCTTAATTTTCGCAAAATCCATTTATAATGCCCCGCGGATACCCTGAGTCAGGCAAGTATCGTTTTCCTGGCAACTGCTAAATCCAGACTCGTCCATTGGATTGCCAGACAGAGAAGTGTGATTTGTAACTCCAGAGAACACGTCTCCACCGCTCTAGAGTCCAGTGGCGGCGTGCTTTACGCCACTGCATCTGACGCTTTGCATTGCACTTGGTGATGTAAGGCTTGGATGCAGCTGCTCGGCCATGGAAACCCATTCCATGAAGCTCTCTGCGCACTGTTCTTGAGCTAATCTGAAGGCCACACGAAGTTTGGAGGTCTGTAGCTATTGATTCTGCAGAAAGTTGGCGACTTCTGCGCACTGTGCGCCTCAGCATGCGCTGACCCCAGCTCTGTGATTTTACGTGGCCTACCACTTCGTGGCTGAGTTGCTGTTGTTCCCAAATGCTTCCACTTTGTTATGATACCACTAACAGTTGACTGTGAAATATTTAGTAGCGAGGAAATTTCACGAATGGACTTTGCACAGGTGGCAATCTATCACGGTACCACGCTTGAATTTGCTGAGCTCCTGAGAGTGACCCATTCTTTCACAAATGTTTGTGCACTTTCACAGTACTGCTAAATCACAAGCAGTGAACTGCACACATACTCGGTACTGTACTGAGGTTTGTTTATGCAACTGCTTATCAAACAGTCCGATAGCTCCCTCTAGTGTACATTTGGTTTATATAATTTCTTTGTGACAGCAAGTGTGACTGTAAAATATATAATGCTCACCTCTTGGTTGCTCATGTCCCAGTACGGACGTTCTCCATATGACATGACCTCCCACATGAGTATCCCAAAACTCCACACGTCACTCGCTGAACTGAATTTACGATGCTGGAAAGCTTCGGGTGCTGTCCACCGCACAGGGATCTTACTCCCCTGAAAGACAGAAAGAATAATTTGAGCAAACGCAAAGACAGCGCAAATTAACAAAGATGTCTAGGCCTAAATAAAGACACACCACAGCAAGAATGGAAGGAATTGAAAATGAAAGGAATTTCAACACATCCACACTTTTGAACATTTAAATTGTGTTTTGTATTGTACATTAACAGGAATCTTCCCATAACGCACCAGTGAAGCAGTGTAGGTGGGCATGTTGTGGTCCAGACCCCTCATTAAACGTGACAGGCCGAAGTCAGACACCTTACAAACCAGGTTCGAATTCACCAGAACATTCCGCGCAGCAAGGTCACGATGGACGAAATTCCGCTCTGAAAGATAGCGCATTCCAGCTCCAACACCTCTCACCATGCCAACGAGCTGCAACACGCTGAACTGATCTTCATTTTCCTTTAAAAATTACAAATAATTACAAAAATATATATCACATTTATAACATTTTTAATTTAATGTTTCATCATTTTGTATGAAGAGTAAAACATCTTGTCATTTCTAAATAATATATTATAATGGTATATAATTTATATGAATATTATTATTATATAGTATAATTTAATTTATCTTGTCATTTTTTTCTTACCCTGAGAAAGGCATCCAGGGGTCCGTTCTCCATAAACTCTGTGATAATACGTTCAGGAGGGGAGCGAGTGATCACACCTTCTAGTTTCAGCACATTGGGGTGGTCAAACTGGCCAAGGACTCCTGCCTCACTGAGAAACACATTCTTCTCACGGTCTGTCACTCCCCAACGCAAAGTCTTAACCGCAACCAACACCTCTCTACGACCTAGTGGCCTGTACCGGCCACGGGACACCTCCCCAAACTGAGCTAGAAAGAGAAATCGAGTCATTAGATTGTTCTATTTCAAACTGAGATTCAAACATATCACAAAAAAGCCACAGAATCCATAATGCCTGTTTTATCTGATTTATACGCTTTATGTCAAGTTAAAGGATTAGTTCACTCCAGAATTAAAATTTACTCACCCCCATGTCATCCAAGATGTCTTTCTTTCTTCAGTTGAAAAGAAATTATGGTTTTTGAGGAAAATATTCCAGGATTTTTCTCCATATAGTGGACTTCACCGAGGTCCAACGGGTTGAAGGTCGAAATTGCAGTTTCAATGCATCTTCAAAGGGCTCTACACAATCCCAGCCGAGGAATAATCAAAATGTATATACTTTTTAACCACAAATGCTCGTCCACGACTTCACGCATTACATAGTCACATTGTAGATAAGACCCTTATTCCTCGTCTGGGATCACGTAAAGCCCTTTAAAGCTACATTGAAACTGCAATTTGGACCTTCAACCTGTTGTTCCCCGTTGAAGTCCACTATATGGAGAAAAAGCCTGGAATGTTTTCCTCAAAAACCTTAATTTCTGTTCAGCTGAAGAAAGACATCATGGATGACATGGGGGTGAGTAAATTATCAGGAAATTTATATTCTGGAGAGAACTAAACCTTTAATGTTATCATGACTCTGGAAATGTACCATTCACACATGTACTAACCAGCACCAATGACCTCTTCAATCTTAAGGTGAGCAGGGTCGATTTCTCGTGCAAATTCTTTGACTGCCTCACTGGGGTCTTCGTAAGTAGAGGGATCCACATAATATTTCACCCCACCTGAATGAAATAACATCCACTTTACGTTTCAGGTTTCAGCCACAGAGATGTTCTAATGACTGGTTCTGTCATAAACATGCTGCCAGTGTGCGCTCAAGATTTCAGACCGAGTAAAGAAATACCACAAATATGTCCACCACAGTCAGCACTACAAACATAAAACTACTGACACAGCACATTTATCATCCGTTGTCAAAATACAGAAATTCTTACAAACCACAATTATTACATAATAGCAATAATTACAAAGTAATCTGAATACAGTCCACTTTAGACGATGAAGTGAAAATGTGTTTGTTCCTCTTCATTCATATATATGTAGTGACTGTTGGAGAACAGAAACACAAATGTAGTTCACACAAAGACATAAAGCTCTCACCTCTGTTGCTCATGTATCTCTGAAGTCTGTCACTATAGGGGCTCTCTCTCCTTTTACTAGTGGAAAAAGATGGAATAACTAAGACACAATAACTGTTAGGTAATTTTATATACAATAAACAGTCCTTTTTTAGGTTATATATTATATTACACAATAGCTGAGGTTAAGGGTTTTGACGCACATACCTTCGAAACACAAACACAATGATGATGGCTATCACAACCAATAGAAATGCTGCTCCGCCCATTACTGATCCGATCATAAGGGGCAGGCGATTTTGAATCTGCTTTGACTGTTCCTCTACAAAGTGAAAATCAAATATCAAATTAGTTTAAACAAAATTAATAACTTAATATAATTTTATAAAAAAAAAATATATATATTCACACACAAAACTGTTCAAAAGTGTGGGGTGGGTAAGAGTTTTAAAGTAACATTTCTTATTATCAACACTGAAAATATTTTTGTGGAAACTGATTTGTTTCAGGATTCTTTCATGAATAGAGTTCAAAAGAACTCCATTTATGTGAAATAGAAATCTTTTGTAACAACATGCAGTCACTTTTAATCAATTTAATATGTCCTTGATGAATAAAAGTATTAATTAAAATTTTTTTATGTATTTCGTGTAAAAGTTAGTGTATATATTTACCTAAGCATAGGTCATATGCTTACTGAACAAGAAGCATTTCGTACTGAAGCATTAGTAAGGAAAAATGGCATCTCTTATTATACTGTAATTATTATACTCAGACTGAAAAATGAAAAGAAATGAACTCTGAGGAGCATAATCAGTAATTATCCTCTAAGGTGCAATTTTACTAAATATACAACTAGAAGACACCATTGTTACTGAGACTGCAAAGTTAATAGCATATGAGTATGCTTGCATATATGCTGGCTAGAATGATAAATTATGTGTGACATAACATATTTTTGGCCTACCCATTGCTAGAGTGCTGAAGTAAATAGTGTGGCTGTAGGGCCCGTAGCCTCTCTCGTTTCGAGCACGGATCTGGAAGGCATAGATGGAGCCTGGAATCAGACCTCCAACTGTCACTGTGTTTGTTTCACTGAAGACGCTCACAGCACTGTCCTCATCAGACCCCTGCCAGATAGAGAAACAGCCATCTCTGTGAGAATAAGGGCCATCTATTTGCAGTTAGTAAAGTTATTAACACATATTTACACATCAATATTTTTTAAAAAAAACAGCAACACTTGTCGCGTGGAGGGATTAGAAATGAACAAAAAAAATAGAGCTAAAAGATTTATTTACACATCATACACAATGTTTTATATTGATGTAAAGGGATAGTTCACCAAAAAAATGAAAATGTCATCATTTACTCACCATCGTGTCGTTTACAGTTTTATTTCAGTATTATGTGCTTTTTTGTCATTTTTATTTTTCTATTTAGCTTTAATTTATTTTTATTTCAGTTTTAGTAATTTTACTACTTGAACTTGTTTTAGTTAGTTGCCAAGGCTAAGTTAAATGTTATAAGTGTAAGTTTTTCATCTAATATAAATCATTTTTTTTTTAAATTTCAGCTTTAATTCAATCAACAAAAACTTAATAGTGTTAATTTTAGTTAACAACAACATCTACGGTCATTTCAAACCTGTAAAACACAAAAGGAATGTACTGGTCGCATTTTTCCATGCAATTGACCAAATGCACGGAAAGTTCTTAAAGGGATAGTTCACCCAAAAATGAAAATTATCCCATGATTTACTCACCCTCAAGCCATCCTAAGTGTATATGACTATCTTCTTTTAAAGTAACACAATCAGAGATATATTTAAATATATCCTTAGTCCTCCAAGGTTTATAATGGTTGTGAAAGGGGGGCCGCCTTTATTAACCCATTGGAGTCATATGGATTACTTTTTTTTATAGATGAATGCATTATTTTTTACTTCAAAATGTGGCCCCCCATTCAGAACCATTATAAACCTTGGAGGACTAAGGATAGGAGTCTAAAAGAAGATAGTCATATACACCTAGGATGGCTTGAGGGTGAGTAAATCAATGGATAATTTTAATTTTTGGGTGAACTATCCCTTTAAGAACTTCCGCAATAATATAAGACAGCTGGAAAACTTCCGGTGAAATGTCACTTGTTGGTGTTTTCAGTATCTTCAATGTCCTGAGGTAACTTTAACTGCATCAATAGTGTAATACTTAGTTTATAATCAGAATATAGTCACTTAAATAGGCCTAGTGTTAATTTAGTTATTCAAACGTAAGACGACATAAAAAAGATGCGTCCCTCAGTGTTCCTCCTCAGCTAAGGAGTTTTCACACTTTCGTGAGAAAAAAAAGCAACAACACACTGTAAATTAAAGATTTATTGCTCACTTTAGTTAGTTTCACTGAATAAAATGTGAGTTTTCACAAGTGTGCCGAAATCAGTGAGCTCGCGCTGCACTGACTGACAGCTGCTGTGATTACAAAGGGAAAGCGCGGTGCTCGCTTTCTGTGTAATTCATTCACAAGAAAAGTTATTGTTTTTCATGAGATTTTGCGAGTACTTCATACTTCACTTTGACAAAATGTATTCTTAAACCTAATGATTTTATAATGTTTAATATTTATTCAAAAGCGAAACTGAGTGAAAAACTATTACAGGAAATGTTTAATATGAGCCAATAAATGCTCCTCTGCTGCCATCTGCTGGATATCGCGGTAATTAATGTCTTTTTTATTTTTAAATAAAAGTGTTTTCTATCAAATGTTGGATTTCCTACATCTTAAAATGTTTGGTTTTACAAATGGGGACAATCTCAGAAGGATGAGCAAATAATGTTTTCACATTAAAAATAACATTTGAAGTGCTGGAGAAATGCTGCATGTGCGTTTCTAATTACAGACACCGCGTTTCTTATTCAAACGTTCCCATTACCTTTGTCTTTATTGCAATCAATAAAACTGTTTTATTGGCAAATTAGGCAATAAAATAATTGCATTAAAATATAAATACAACATTAAAAAATCATCCATTGATGGTTTTGTGTCAATTTACAGCGAGTACATAATGATAGCCAACAGGAAATGCTCAAGATGGCTTAACAAAAACCAGGAAGTAATTGTGCATATGGTCAATTCTATTGAATAAAAAAAGTTTTCAATGTTTTTTTTTTTGGGTGCTCTATTCATTTAATAACAGTAATGACCTTGTCGTAGTATCGGAGCTGGTATTCCAGGATATCACCATTGGGCCGGTCAGGCTGAGGCCAGGACAGTGTGATAGAGTCTTGAAATCTGCTCAACTGGTGCAGCATGGGAACCTCAGAAGGCACTGAGACACAAACATGTAATTATAAGAGTGACCACATGGCGGCTCATCACTTCATAATAGCCAGCCTACTTTTCTACTGCTCTGAATGCTTTAGATATTCAATGCCTTCCTCATTATAAAGAGCATTATAGAGCGATAATACACACGTGGATTCACATGTAGGTCCAAATAAGCCATTTACTTCATGCTTTGGTGCGTGTTTGATGGTTAGTTAGACATTGCTGAAGCCTCATCCGTGTTAATGAGGTCATGAGTTAACCATTCTCCATTCCTGCCCTCTTCCCAGCCCCCGACCCCCTTCGTCTCAACCAATGTCTCTGTCTGTTAATCAGTCATGTGGAAGCGCATGTATAGGTGACTCAATCCCGTTCGATCAGCAGCACCCAAAGCTTAAATAATGGTAGTTATATAAACTCATTATACACAGGTCTGCAGAATCCATCTGAGCTTGAATTACTACTAAAGATAGAAAACGAAAAGAGAGACAGCGAGAGAGGGACATCTGAATTGCACCATTTGTTTCCAAAGTTTCTGTGGGCTGCCACATTGATTATCCTCCCTCCATTTTTCATCTCTTTCCGTCTCTAGCTGCTTTCCTGACCATTATATGAGATGACAGCATATCGTGACCCAAAGCCACCTGGGTCCAGATAGCAGAAGATGAAATATTGTGATAGTGTTGGATGGAAGAGCTGACCATGGGGAGAGGAAGAGAAAGAGAGGGGTGGAGGACGTCTAGACACAGCGATGGCAGGAGACAGATGCATTAAGACATAGATACACTGTGCAAACAGTTTGGTACACACTCATAAACAACCCAGCTTACATGCTCTTCGTACCTGATTGACTGGTGGTGAAGTTAATGCTGGCAAACTGAGGTGGAAAAGGGCTCAGCGCTGACACTTCATTTATTGCTTGAACCTGTAAAATCATACACAGCTCATTTTGTAGCTATGCTCTTACATGCACATAAGCTGCATTAAGACATGATAATGAGCATTGTGTAGCAGTATAGGGGAGACCAAGGCTAGTCATCACACTTTTTATTCCAGTAAATATTTCTCAGGGGAGGTTTTATTTTTCTAGGTCAATTTCTGTATAGGAACATGTACTGCCGTTTAAAAGTTTGGAGTTGATACAATTATTAACTGTTTTTGAAAAAAGTCTCTTACGCTCACCAAGGCTGCATTTATTTAATCTAAAATACAGTAAAAACAGTAATATTGTGAAATATTATTACAATTTAAATAGCTGTTTTCTATTTTAATATATTTAAAAATGTAATTTATTCCTGTAATAGTTAAGCTGAATTTTCAGCATCATTACTCCAGTCTTCAGTGTCACATGATCCTTCAGAAATCATTCTAATATGCTGATTTGTTGCTCAAGTTACATTTCTTACTAATATCAATATCTATTATTGTTATAAAACCATTTATTTCAGAAACAATGATCAATAGCTGGGGAAATTAGCAACAAAACAATGACAATACACACATGATCCATAAAACAGCAAAAATATAAAATATTAAAATATCAAACAACAGGTTTCTCATGTGACAACTTGTTCTGGTCTCCCCTATATCAGGCACTCATTTAATCAGTATGTAAGTATGATGTTCACTATGAAATCCAATTTTTGAGTTTGTGATGGCGCAAGTCAATCCAGAAAACATTCCAAAATTGTATTCCTGCTCGTCTGTACTATGCTGTACTGGGTCTATATCAGGGGTGGCGAACCCGGTCCTGGAGAGTCACAGTTCTGCAGAGTTTAGCTCCAACCTTGAAAAAAAACTCACCTGCCTGTAGCTTCCTGGTAACCCTTCAGACCTTGATTAGCTTGTTCAGGTCTTTGATTAGGGTTGAAGCAAAACTCTGCAGTAATGTGGCTCTCCAGGACCGACGTTCGCCACCCCTGGCCTATAACAAAGTGCTGTACGTAAGTACCTGTATGAGGTAGGTGACCCTAGTGAGCAAGTTTTTGAGGGTGACTCTTGTCTGCTTTAAGCCAGTTTGAGAAGGGGAAAAAGAGACGGTCTCTCCACACCAGGAGCACATGCTGGGTGGTGTGCTAGTAGCAGACGGGCAGATTCGGCACACCACCCCATACCACACTTCCCTCCGACCGCCCATGTCCGTGGGAGGTCTCCAGCGCAAAGACACCCCACCCTCTGAACTCTCATACTCCCATGATAGAGACACCGGCGCTGATGGGGGGCCTGAGAAAGAAAACCTGCAGTTATTCACAAACACTGTTAGTGTTCACCAGCTGCTGAACCTAATGATTACCTTCTATAAACCAGAACAGAATTTAAACTTGAGGAATTTGGGCTGTTGACAAATGAGTGCCCACAATAAAGAAAAGGAAATCTTTTAAAATATTTTTAAAAATGTAGTTTGTATTCATGTTGGTTTCATATAGTTTTGAAAAACTTTTATACCATTTTCAACAAAATTATTTTTGTATCCATCAAGTAAAATGTAATAACAAATTTTGCATAGACCTTAAATAGATCAGTGTACAGATGTTAATCATTATCTTCAACAAAGTTTTTAAATGAATTATCAATTAATAAATCTCAAGTTCTTGGTGAGTCACACCACATGACATTGTACAACTAACCGTGCCTTATAAAAATGTCTAATTAAAAAAAAAAAAAAAATCAGTCACAAGGATCTGTGGGTGTCCTCTCTGTGATATAAATTTTGTTTATTTATTTTTCTGAATGTTTCTGCATGTTGGTTGCACCAAATGACTTGGTTTGGCAGTCAAATCTTTTTCCAAAATTGATAAGCAGTGAGTCAGTTTTGCTGAAATTTTTTTTTTTTCCCAAGAAATAATGTTTCTTTTCAAAAATGTAATTTTTTTGCTTCATTATGATATCAGGACAGCTATTTTACCCAGACATTTTATAATTTATGTATTTTTATTGTACTTTTGAATAAATGAATAGATCCCGATAAAATATTAGTGTCATGTCATTGACCTGCACTCCCAGATAAAAAATCTGCAAAAATTGTATCTTTAGGGGTGCAACAGCTTGCCACTGTGGGAGTACCCTGAAAGAGACATCTTTAAACCTTGTTTACCCCTAATAGGTTCATAGTAGTTCTTTAAGGGTACATATTGGTACTCTAATGGTGCTTTCCCACTGCATGGTACATCTTGGTACGGCTCACTTTTGGGGGGTTTTCCACTGTGTACAGTACCTAGTACTTTTTTTAGTACCACCTCGGTTGAGATTCCTAGTGAGCCGTACCGATACTAAAATGTGACGTGTAAACACTGCTGATCACTGATTGTCAAAGAGAATCGCATTATCATTTGTTTGCTTTTTTTAAACGACTTGCTTTAAACGACCGTCGCACAGTTGAAAAAGGAAAACTTGAAAAAGGAAATGGCTGTATTGTGGTCAGTAGACGAGGTGGCGGCACAACTATAACGATCAGTCTATAATCCCACCCACTTTGAAGCGGTACTAAACTGCAGTGGAAAAGTAAACCAAGCCAAAATAAAGCGAGCCGAGTCATGCCGAGCCGAGCTGAGTCATACCACGCAGTGAAAAGGCACCTTAAGGTACTAATATGCACCTTTTAGGGGTTGATAAGGTACAAAGGGTACTGCCCGTTTTACATATTTTTCTTGACAGTGTATAAGGTTCATTGACAAATAAGGTTTTTAAAAGTTAAAAAAAAAAAAAAAAAAAAAAAAAAAAATGGAGATATAATTCATTTTGAAGTTTTATTAAGTGTTAACAATGAGATTATGTGGTTTTTATAATCAATTAATGCTGCTTTTGTCATTTTTTACAAGATGGACAAAATTTGTCACCAAAAAAAGTCATTCAGTTTAACCAAAATTATTTAACCGAATGACACTTTTGGTTATACCAAATGACAATATTTTCAAACAATGCTAACAGACTGATATCTAGCTAGATAGCTAATTAGGAAATGACCTTTTGACACTTCAAAATCTTTAAAATACCTTTATATGTAGCAAAATATAATTAAAACCTTTTGGATTCAATAAAAGAGATCTAGTTGTACTACCCTACATACTTTGGATGTCATATCTTTGTTTTTTATTATTATTAAGGCCTTTGGACAAAAAAAAGACTCGTCACATCATTGACCCATAAATGAGGATTTTCTATTCATTGTATTGTTCATTGTCTTATCTTCTTGCATAGCTGGTTGTTCTCTTACTTGTGCAGGCGGTGGTGTTGGCATCGGTGGGTGCGCGGTAGTAGCCACTCCGACACTCGCAAAGTTTAGACCCTTCTGAACTGGTTCTGCTGTTAGAAGGGCACTCTGTGCACGAAACTGAGCCGGCCACTGCTTTATAGGACCCGACTGAGCAGGCTGTTGAAAAGAAAGAAAAGCATTACAATTACAGCACAAGATGTACTCAAGCTGTTTGGAAAGTGCCTGATTCCTGCTTTGGAATTCTGTCAATTACACCAGGAACTGGATGCCGAGTACAGAAGGGGAATATAATGATCCAACTGGATGCATTGACTGGCAAATGAAACGTAAACTGTTGCAAAGAGAATTGGAAAATCAATTTGTTTCAAACACACTCAATTAGTGGGTGCAAATTTAATAAGCAAGGTTTATTGTTCTCACAGGCACTTGATTTATTTAGTCGGATGTATAATTACCAAGAAAACAAAGAGCAAAAACATTGTTAGAGGGAAATCGCTCAGCCTGATTGTTGTTATTCTGACAGGATGTCATTTAATGAGAAATCGCTTCTAGTTTCGTAACATGCTGCATGAAAAAGACAGATTTGAAGCTGTTTAAACCACTTGCCACCCAAAACTAATGCCGCAACCATGTGACCTCTGATCGGTTGTTAATTTGAGTCCTTTGCGTGAAACACTGCTTCAATGGACACTGCTGTTGCAAGTGGATATTATTGTATGCTCAGCAGCTGTGAAACGTGTCAACATTTCATTGGAGATTGATTGTGACCCAGCTTGAAGCTCAGCAATGACCTCTATCCTTTCAATTGTGTGGCCACAGAACAAACCACAACAAACACAATATGAGGTACATCAGGGAATCAATATGCTTGCATAATCCACAATGAAATGTCCAATTGCATAAGGCTTATCAAACAATACATTCACTTAATCACAGAAGAGCTCATATTATGACACTTGTGACAGTAATGCTGTGATTTGGTGAAGTGCTTTGTCATGGAAAACCTGTGACATTTTAAAGCTTTATCATAATTACGGTTGAGCTAAGAGTTGCCATTTCATCCTTGTCAGCCTTGAAGTCCTAACAAGTCCCCATGTGAATAGACAGGTCAGGCACGTATAACACAGTTTAAGTACTTCAATGACAGAAAGAGAGAGAGCAAGAAAGAGATTTCAGTTTTCAGAAAGCTAAAAGGATTTTTATGTTCTCACTTGTCTGTCAGATTTGATATTCGCTCCTAAACACTAGTGTGAGAAGTGAGAAAGGGCGAATGAAAGATGGGCGTAGTAAGAGAAAAGAAAGAGAGCATTGTCCATCTTTCATGAGGTTGGATTATATTATCCAATGTGTTCTCCTATAGCTGTGACAAAAGACAGGTTTTAGCTACAAATCTTCTTCACTCCTCAGACAATCTCCTACACCTTCTCAACATTCTCTCTCTTCTATTCACACTCCCCATTCACCCACTCATCAGCCAATCACAGGTTCTCATTTTCGTCTCTAGCGGCCACTATTTAGCCACAAGGCATCTAGTTTCCTCATAAAAATAATTTAACACATCTATGGCCATTATTAACTGGCCCAGATTTCTTATTAATTAATGAGATGGCATCGATTTGAAACAGAAGTTGTTGATCTGCAGAAGACACAAAAAGTGTTTTTATGACATGCACGGCTGGCATTGGAGTAAATATAATTGATAACACTTTACAACAAGGTTTCATTTGTTAACAATACACTACATTAGTCAACAATGAACAACACATTAGGCCCTATTATAATATTAAGATGGGTACACAAATGGGCGCAACTGAAATAGACTGCACCATTGACCAACTGAAACCTGGTCTAAAGTCAATGGCGCAATATTTGTTTTGTTATTTAAAGAGTGTGTTAGTAATATGCGCCTATAGGTGGGTGCACAACACGCGTACATTCTGCTTATTACACACACAGGGACGCGCAGCAGCACACAAACATGCCAAATATTAAAAATAAAAGGATTACAATGTAAAAGATTATTCTTGTGTGCATAAAGATAAAAATGCTTTGGTGGAATCTGGCGTGTCCAGTAGATGGTCTGCTCGTGCGCTTTAACCTCGTGCAGGAGCAGATCTGTTTCCTCACTAGAGAAGCATTCAGTTTTTCCACTTACAAATTCCACCATGTAAATAGCGAATCCACCATGGCGAGAGCGCAACTGGCTTTTAAAGGGAATGTGAGATGAGACTCTGTTAAAGAGTTAGTTCACCCAAAAATGAAAATTCTGTCAATAATTACTCACCCTCATGTCGTTTCACACCCGTAAGGCCTTCGTTCATCTTCGGAACACAAATCAAGATATTGTTGATGAAATCAGATGGCTCAGTGAGGCCTCTATTAAGAGCAAAGCCACTGAAACTCTCAAGGTCCATAAAGGTACTAAAAACATATTTGAAAGAGTTCATGTGAGTTCAGTGGTTCTATCTTAATATTATAAAGCGATAACAATATTTTTGTGTGCCGAAAAAAATAAAAATAATGAATTTTCAACAATATCTATATGGGCCAATTTCAAAACACTGCTTCATGAAGCTTCTGAGCTTTATGAATCTTTTGTTTAGAATTAGTGATTCAGATCTCCTATCAAACGGCTAAAATGCTGAAATCACGTGACTTTGGTGCTCCGATTCACTGATTCGATTCGTAAAGCTCTGAAGCAGTGTTTTGAAATCAGCCCATATAGATATTGTTGAAAAGTTGTTATTATGTTTTTTTGGCGCACAAAAAGTATTCTTATTGCTTTATAATATTAAGATAGAACCACTGAACTCACATGAACTCTTTCAAATATGTTTTTAGTACCTTTATGGACCTTGAGAGTTTCAAGGTCCATAAAGCTCTCAATAGAGGCTTCAATAGAGGCTTCATTGAGCCATCGGATTTCATCAACAATATCTTAATTTGTGGTCCAAAGATGAACAAAGGTCTTACAGGTGTAGAACGACATGAGGATGAGTAATAAATGACATTATTTTCATTTTTGGGTGAACTAATACTTTAATGCACTGTGAACTGGCATGTACATTTTTATTAACTAACATCAACAAATGTTAATAAATGCTGTGAAAATATATAGCTCATTGTTAGTTCAACTTAGTTAATTAATTTAATTAGTTAATATAGTCATTTTTATCTCAGAGATGTGTCCTTTCACGAACAATGATAAACCGACTGTGACCTCTTGAGGAAAAGCCGCTGTATCCGTTGTGCAGAATGAAGGGGTTAATCACTGTGTTGTCAGTAAATGTTTGAAATATTTAATCATTATGTTGTTTACACTATGTTATCCTTCTCCATCACATGACAAAGTGGGTGGCCTGGCTGGGATGTTGCCAGCCAACTCAGTAAGTATGCTGATTATTCTATCAGGCTTCTAAGTCTTCTATCAAATTTCATCACAATCTTTATTTGAATATATATATTTGATCAAAAATACAGTGAAATATTATTACAACAAAACTATTTTCATATTTTTAAAATGAAATTTATTTGGTGCCCAAGTAATGTCTTAATGTCTTAACATGTTTTCATTATTATCAGTGTTGAAAACAGTTATGCTGCTTAATATTTTAAAACATGATATATGTTAGAAATCTTTTGTAACATTATAAACATCTTTACGGTTACTTTTTATCAATTTAAAGGGGTGGTTGATTATGATTTCACTTCTTTAACTTTAGTTAGTGTGTAATGTTGCTGTTTGAGCATAAACAACATCTGCAAAGTTACGACACTCAAAGTTCAATGCAAAGGGAGATATTTTCTTTTAAAGAATTCTCTGTTTAAGGACTACAACAAACGGCTGGTAGGGACTACAACAAGCTTCTTCCCAGGTTGGTGACATCATTAACCCCAAAATTTACATAAACCCTGCCCCCAAGAACACGCAACAAAGGGGCGAGTCCATGTTGGGCTGCTTTAGAGAAGAGGAAGATTTGTTGTTGTAAAGTGTTGTTGCCATGCTGTCATTTTACACCGGTCTGCTTCACAAATGAGGGTAAATTCAATGCCGGATTTGCACAAAAGATTAACAGGACGGCACATGCTAGTCGATGAGTTGAATCAACTCCACAGCAACTACATACATTTATCCACTAACCATTCAGAAATGTCCAGTTTCATTCTAAAAGTTGTAACTTGTTCCTGAATCTCTCCATCAGTGTCCGACTCCGGTTTGAACAATGTAAGGCTGAACACCGTTACTGACAATCATCATTTTTGCTGCGTGAGATTCTCCAGCTTTGTTGTTGTTGAGCAACTGAAGAGCGAGCTGTTAAAGCTCCGCCCTCTTCTGGAAAGCGGCAGCGCATTTGCATTTAAAGGGACACACAAAAACGCTGTGTTTTTGCTCACACCCAAATAATGCAGATTTGACAAGCTATAATAAATGATCTGTGGGGTATTTTGAGCTGAAACTTCACAGACACATTCTGGGGACACCAGAGACTTTTATTACATCTTGTAAAAGGGGCATTATAAGTCCCCTTTAATGTGTCCTTGCTTATCTATTATTCTATCTATCTATACACACACACACACACACGCACACACACACACACACGCACAGACACACACACACACGCACAGACACACACACACACACACTCACTATTGGCCATACCAGAAAACTATTATATTATAAATTATATTTTATTATACAATCAAATTTAACTTTATTAACAAATAAACAAAAAAATTAATTTTGTTTATATATTCCATTATTTTCTTTAATTATATTATATTATATTATATATTCAGTTTACTGAAAGTGTATGTTGGTTTGAGCAGGTTTATGTGCGTGTTTGAGAAATCAAGAGAGAATTAAGCTAAAGGCATTGGTGGGGGAGGGGCTGTTCAAGTTTAAATAGAGCACGCCTCAAACAAAAACAAAACTGAGATGAAAAATTAAATTAGGAAGCATGTTGTATTCAGAGAAGCAGTGAAAGAGACATTGAAAAAGATTCAGATGAAGGAAAACTGTAAAAGCAAATGGGCAGAGAGAGCGAGAGACCTCAGTGAAGTGTATAATTTGCCGTTGACATCGTACTTGGTATTTAGATCGCTGACCCAATTTCTCTCTCTCTCTCTTTTCCTCTCGTGGTTGCTCTCATTCTCTTTATTTGGCTTGCAGCATTCTGACTAAAGCACACAGATGCACAAACACAAACACACATAAACACATGAACACACAAACAACAAACACAGTGACTGACGCACAACTTCAAAAACGAGACATAAAAAGGTATGGACTTATTTAGTACTCTCTCTCTCTTTCTTTCTGAGCTGAGCTTCTCAGACCACTATAGAAACCACCCTAGGAAATTCATTTCTCTCTAATTAATCTCCATAATTATCCAATTTAATGTGAAATTATTTGCTTGTAATGCTCTGCTGGCTCCTGGCATTACACAATACGCTTGTTTTCCGTTGATTAGATTGTTCAGCAATAGCTAAACTGGAGACTGAAAGCTCCTGGACGTCCTATCTGAGACAGAGGATCATTCGACAGCGGATGATTTGCAGTATGATAAAACCAAATCATGCTTGCACAGAAAAAAGTCAAACACAAATTGGCAACTCTTTTGGCAAGGCTTTTCCCTCTTCTGCATTACCCTCAGAAAGAATTAAAACAAAACATAACCAACATATGCACTGGAGCAGCCTATGGAAAAATAGGCAATACACAGCTTAGTATTATTCATTGACAAGTGCCTAACACTATCCACTTTGTTTTCAGTGTAGAATGAGTTAGTATTTATGGTAATAGTAGACAATATAATGTATGCATCACAATCACGATGCTCTCTGCACATTATAAACAACCTAGTCTTGCGTAGCAAGACCACTGATCTATATAGATCAGTGAGCAAGACCTTCAGACTGATGACAGAGCATCTGAATCCAATCACAGCTTTCACGGGCCAAGTAATGCACAAGAGGACGTCTGACTGACATGTAAAGCAACCAATCACAATTTGTTTTGTTCCACGTCAGGTTTAGGGGCGTGAAAATGAGAAGTAGATGTCCCTACGATAACAGACTGGCGTGCATCTATTAAGTTATTCATTCAAGAATGCTGTGCAAGTTTACAGCAACAATGGAGCCGCGAACTTCACGTACTTTAGAAAATCCAGCGTTTAGTTAATCCTGATAAGCACTCAATATCACAGTTGTAAATACAACGGCTTTCTTCTTCCATAAGGGTCTTTGGTGTCACAACAGTTTTTTTCCAGGTGGACCGTTAAAGTGTTAGTTCAACCAAAAATAAAATTGTCATTAATTACTCACCCTCATGTCGTTCCAAACCCATAAGACTTTTGTTCATCTTTGGAACACAAATGAAGATATTTTTTGATGAAATCTGAGAGCTTTCTGTCTCTATAGATAGCTATGTGACTACCACTTTGACGCTTCAAAAAGTTCATAAAGAGATCGTAAAACTAATCCATATGAGTTTAGTGGTTTAGTACAAATTTTCTGAAGAGACTCAATCGCTTTATATGATGAACAGATTGCATTTAGGCTTTAATTCACATATAAACATTGATCAGCGAACATAAACAGAAGCTCAACCAAACCTGCTTGGTGCAGAGAACAAACCCTGTTCCAGAAGCTCAAAAGTGCTGCTTAACACACGAGAATGAACCTCGTTTATTCCCGCACACGTCCAGCACAACATGCTTGAGCTTCTGTTTACTACAACTGATGTGTGAGTTGATGAATGTTTATATGTGAATAAAAGCCTAAATTCAATCTGTTCAACATATGAAGTGATCATGTCTCTTCAGAAAATTTGTACTAAACCACTAAACTCATATGGATTAGTTTTACGATCTCTTTATGAACTTTTTGAAGCATCAAAGTGGTAGTCACATAGCTATCTATAGAGACAGAAAGCTCTGAGATTTCATCAAAAACATCTTCATTTGTGTTCTGAAGATGAACGAAAGTCTTACGGGTTTGGAACAACATGAGGATGAGTAATTAATGACAGAATTTTCATTTTTGGGTAAACTAACCCTTTAAAGAATGAGACACACACATCTCCTGGAAATCCTGTAGAATTCAACCAATCAGATGGAGACTTTGAAACTCCTGAAGTGTTCCCCATTTTGTGTGCCTTATGCATCAGACATTCAGCCAACAGTCAGTGGGCGTGACGTCTGAGGCTGAGACCTTTTCATCCCAGAGAATCGGGCAAACTGGCACCAAAATGAAAAAAAATAAATGTCATTGTACACCCCAGTGACTGAATGACAGGAATCCAGAGTGTGCCTTTACGCTATCTGAATAGCCTTAACAACTTGGAGGATATAAATCTTACAGCAAATCAACATCACCCCTCCTTTCAGGGCTGCTGTTTAGTATATTAGTATGTCAGGAGTGAAAATGAGTCATTCTGCCTTCATAAACACCAGAAAATCTAACAAAATATGAACTATACCCAGAATCTAGAAGATTCTACAAATGACATTTGATATTAGGCACACGTGGGATGAAAAGATGGACACTGAGCTGTCCACTATGCTAAAAAAGTTTTCATGTGTGGATGAGCAGGTGTAATTGTTTCATCTGCTCAGTCTGCTTTAGTGACTACAATCTTGAAGGACAAGTGAGGGCAAAGCAAAAGAACAGTCATGTCTTTGGGGGCTTTGAGACTTGCTCTTTAGCACACAACTTGCTCAAAGCTAGTAGTCTCAAATCTGATACTGTAAATCAACACATTTGTCCAGAAAATATTTAAGTTGGAATTCACTATACACCGTGTGTGTGTGTGTGCGTTTAAAAAAAAATCATTTATCCACGTCGGTAGATATTGGATATTTAATTACATGCCTATTTACTTTTTTTTTTTTGGCTTATTAGATTACCTTTTCTGTCACCTAACGCTTACTTATCTTTAAAAACACTAATTTAATAACACTATTAAATGTAATCTTTAGTAGATCTCAAAATTAATATCCATTTTCATACTGCATATTATGATGTTGTGACGCCTGAAATTCACTTTTTTATGTTGCATTTAAAATGACTTAAAGAATTAGTTCACTTTCAAATGAAAATTAGCCCAAGATTTACTCACCCTCAAGCCATCCTATGTGTATATGACTTTCTTCTTTCTGATGAACACAATCGGAGTTATATTAATAAATATCCTGACGCATCCAAGCTTTATAATGGCAGAAAGCGTTACTAAACGAGTATGAGCTGAACGAAGTGTCTCCATCCACATCCATCATAACATATTCCCAGGGGCGTAGCCATCATTTCAGAAGTGAGGGGGACAGAAATATTGGGTGTAATACCACTTTTTATTTGACCTTTGTCTAATTGATAGATTTCATTTTTTTTTTTTATATATCTCATCTCTTGCTTTTAATAAGAAATCAAATACACTGCTGAACAATAACTAATATCTAATATTTTTTCCCTATATTTTATGACAATTTTATGATTGGTTTATGTACTACAAACACTTGTGTATTAAGTCCTCATGGATTTTATACAATGTAAAAAAAGATCACAGAATAAAGCAGAAAATACAGCACCTATCAAAAATTTGGAAACATTACAATTGTAATTGTACAATTGAAATATGTCTCTTATGCTGGATTTATTTAATCAAAAAAATTCAGTAAAAACTGTAATATTGTAAAATAGTATTACAATTTAAAATAGCTGTTTTCTATGTGAATGTATTGTAAAATGTACAATATATGTGGTCAAAGCTTAATTTTCAGCATCATTAGAAATCATTTTAATATGCTTATTTGCTGCTCAAGAAACATTTCTTATTATTATCAATGTTGAAAACAGTTGTGCTGCTTTATATTTTTGTGGAAACCATGATACCATTCAAACATTTGTGGTAAGATTACAAAAAGAGAGAAATTAATACTTTTATTCATCAAGGATGCATTAAATTTATCAAAAGTGACAGTGGAAATAAATGCTGTTAATTGAACTTTCTATTCATCAAAGAATCCAGAAACATTAAATGTATCATGGTTTCCACAACAAATTTAAGCAACTGTTTTCAACATTGATAATAATCAGAAATGTTTCTTGAGCAGCAAATCAGCATATTAGAATGATTTCTGAAGGATCATGTGACACTGAAGACTGGAGTAATGATGCTGAAAATTCAGCTAAATACATTTTAAAGTATATTCACATAGAAAACAGCTATTTTAATTTGTAATAATATTTCGCAATATTACTGTTTTTACTGTATTTTTGATTAAATAAATGCAATAAGAGACTTCTTTCAAAAACATTAAAAAGGCTGTCAACTAGCACTGCATTATTCATATAGTTTATTGTCAATAAATACCTTGAGATAGCTTGAAAAACACACATAATACATATCTTGTCGCAATCGTGTGTGTTAATGTCTTCACGTTTCATCAGTCAGTGCGTTTCCGCATTTTATTCAACTGCTGCTAGAGCGAATAGCTGAATTATTTCTACGAAACCGTTTTGGACATTCTGCGAGAGAGCGCCCTCCGGCTTCCAGTATGAATGAAACATCTATAACACGAGAGTGAGCACCACATAATGTTTAGATCGCCTTGTTTTAGTTCAGAATAAAATTACAAGGCATGCATAGACTATCTTGTCTCTCTGAATTTAAATCAAGATTTATTCACATTGGCCTCTATGTGAACACACTTGCCCAAAAAAATGTGTGGGGGACGAATTTACGTTTTATTAAAAGTATTCTACGCCCATGCATATTCCACACGGCTCCAGGGGGGTTAATAAATGCCTTCTGAAGTGAATTGATGCGTTTGTGTAAAAAAAAAAAAAAAAAAAAAAAAAAAATCCATATTTAACAAGTTATGAAATTAAATATCTGCCTTCCGCCACACCGCTTTCCGTATTCAACTTACGAAGAAAGTGTAAAACTCTCGCAGTTCAAAAAGCTTACGCTACGTCCTACGCCTTTCCTATTCAACTTACGGAAAGAAAAACTTAACTGATGCGACGCCAGTTCCGTTTTTTTCCATAATTTGAATACGGAAGGTGGTCTGGCGGAATCTAGATATTTTACTTCATCACTTGTTAAATATGGATTTTTTTTTTACACAAATGCATCACTTTGCTTCAGAAGGTCTTTATTAACCCCCCGGAGCCATGTGGAGTACGTTTATGATGGATGGATGTGGATGTAGACACTTTCTTTAGCTCATACTCATTTGGTATCGCTTACTGCCATTATAAAGCTCGGATGCATCAGGATATTTATTATTATTTCTCAGATTTTGTTCATCAGAAAGAAGAAAGTCAATTCATAAACACCTAGGATGGTTTGAGGGTGAGTAAAGCTTGGGCAAATTTTCATTTGAAAGTGAACTAATCCTTTATGTTTTTAGAGTATTATTTTTTAATTTATTTAGGCATTTACTTAGGCATTTATTTTATTATTGACCATGTATCATTTATCAGCAATTACAGCTTTAATTAAACTTTTTATTATTTTTGGCAATTGAAAAACAATTGAAGACAGCTGATGCTCTTGACCAGACAGCAAAGCAGCAGCTAAAAGATAAATAAATAAAACAACATTTTTTTGGTTTATCCTTGAAAGTAACTTATCTTGCTTAATTATTTTTAGTGAAAAGACAAAAAATAGTAAGTTTATTTATTTATTATTATTATTATTTTTTGCAGTGAAGATTTCACTGTCATCTCACTGGTCATAAAATCAGAACATAAATCATAATTCACATTCTTGTTACTTCAGTTACCAAGCCCTGACTGGAATACAAGGAGACAAAACATGAGAAATTCAAATCAGTTTGCTGCTAAATGTGATACAGTCAAATCGATATCTAAATGAAATATGGAACAGCTGCACTGACTCACATCACAAATTTCTGCTATCTCAATCCTCTAGTCTTTAACTTGTCCACTACTTTGTCCTTCCCCCTCCTCTTCCCTGTGGTTTCTGTCACTTGTTCAGCTGAATGGCCATTACATCACCGTGACCTAAATGTGTCACAACCCTCTCTTATCCCCACTCTCTCTCCATCTCTCCACCACTCCACTTTCATCTTCAAGATATCTCAAAACTTCTTGTCTGATTTACTCGCATCGCCCTCAGAAATTAACCCCTTTCAGTGAATGTAGTGCCTTTCAGCTCCACTTTCTTCCACTACTGCATCTCTCTCTTCCTCTCTGACCTAATCCCTCATATAGAAGGAAAGGAAGAACTTGTTGATGATAAAGATGAGTAAGTCTTTCTCAAATTCTCTCTCTATTTGCTTCTCTTCCATCAGCTAATCAACAGACAATAAAGGAAAAAGACTATACTGAAAATGCAAATTATGCTGACAAAGTTACAAGAAAAATACAGATAATGCAAACACACAGGTACTGGCCGGCACAGTATAGTTGATTTCAGGTGCAATGTAAACACAACCTGACCCACAAATACATTTATTGTTTATATATAAAGCTAATTATAAATACTAAAGACCAGTTGCCTAGGGACATCCATTTTTAATAATTATATCCCCACACTTATTTAAATGACAGTTAATTATTGGTGCTGCTTAATATGTTTGTGGAAGCCTTGCTTTTTTTTTTTTTTTTTTCTTCTCAGGATTCTCTGATGAATAAAATGTTTAAAAAACTGATTAGGAATTAAAAAAAAATAATAGATTTGTAACAATGTAAAAGTATTTACTGTCACTTTTGGTCGGTTATTATTTAGTCAAGTATTGAATTTTCATTTTAAGTTTCACTTTCCTTACCCCTAACAGAAAGCTTTTTGTAGTTTACACTTAAGGAATAATCATTTAACTTCGGAATATTTTTCTAAATGAAGACACCCCCTCGTTAGCTAACTTGTGGAGACAAATTTGTATCTCGGAACCACAAAACACAGTGCGTGCAATGCAGCGTTTGTCTTTTGTGTCTTTAATTAGATCTGTGTTTATGGGAGCCTTCCCGTTTGCCTGAATACACCGTGTGTAATTTTCTGTCCATCAAATTTTGTGCATAATTACTATGACAGGGAGCCCGCAGAGTTCTGATTCAGAGATAACTGACACAACAATGACGCATACACAATGAAATGATAAGGTGAGTGAAAGGGGACTGGTGGTTAGAAGTAGTATTCTGGTTGTCAAACGTTAGTGGATCATACTCATAGCACATATGCTAAGCTGTGAAAACTCTGATAGGACACCCGTGTGAACTTGAGATGAACTGATTTCATCCACTAAAAATCAAGTTGACACCAGTTAGTTAAAAGGCAATTTTAAAAATTGCTTTAATTTTTTTTTTTTTTTTTTTTTTTTTACTGTAACTAATAGACATGTTGAAGTGTAAATTAAATGTCAAAATTCATTTTCAGGTATGCAGGGTTCCTTGGGCAATCTAAAAATACATCCAGCTGGGTAGTACTTTCATTCATGTAAGTGTAGTGTACAGAAACCATGTGACTACATTAGCAGTGCTTCGTTCAATGAATGTGTTTTTCAAAGAAAATTTTATGTGAACAAATTGTTTTTTTTTCCCCCTTCACTTCCATTCATTGATTTATTTTGTGTTCCATTTTGCCTTTAGACATACCTATAGGCTTGTAGAATGGTGCATCAAACACAAAAAATAAATGTAAATAATAAATCAGCTCCACAGCAGATTCCAAGTGATCAAAGGCAGTTCAATTCATTGCTCCGGTTCCATCTTTTTTGAGCACTCACAATTTGTTGCCATTTGTTGGGAAACCGTTTAAAGAAAAAAGCTTAAAGACTCTTTCTAGAGTCTCTTAGTAGTATTGAAAACATGCAAATATTAATAATTTAGAGACTCTTATTAGTACTGTAGACATGCAAATATTAATAATATAGAGTCTCTTAGTAGTATTATACACGTGCAAATATTAATAAGCACATTGTTTCGGTCACAAAAACAATGTTTTATTTTATCCAATCAGTTTAGTAAATGATTCAGTGACTCACTCATAAAATACAAAGATAGATTTTTCCATCACTTACTGGCGTAACCTGCAGAAACAGTCACTGAATGAACCAGTGAATAAATCTGAACAAATCTTTTTTGGTGAATAGATTCAAATGATTCAAATCACTGAGACAAATCAAAATTCAAACCATTAGACTACATGTTTTGTTGACTCATTTAAACACGCTGAGCCCATATGATTGGGCTTATATTCTGTCACTAACCGAATCAATGAAGAAATCTTTTTGCCAAATAGATTTAAAAAGATTCGAGTCACTGAGATGAATCAAAATCCCCACTTTTAGACAACAAATTTTGACTTACCCAAACAGGCTGAGCCATTATGATTAGGCTTATAATCCATCACTGAATAAATCAATGAATGAATCTGGACAAATCTGTTTTTTGTGAAGGTATTCAAAAGATTTGAGTCACTGATATGAATCAAAATCTCCATTAGACTACATTAGACATGTGCCGATATTCGGTAATACGATATATCACGATAATGAATATGCACGATATTGTTATCGTGGGCACTTCAAAATACAGTGAATAATTATTTATTACGAATTATTCAAATTTTTATAATGCATTTTAAGAAGACTTTCCCCATCAACCGTATAAAATGCACAACACCGCTGTAAGCTGCGTCAAAGGGACACGCGCACTCATGTAAACAAACCCAAAATGCACGAAAAGCACATGGCAGAACGAGTGAAGGAGATGCGCTGAATGAAAGTGCGCATTCACTTTCTGACAGCAGAGGGTGCTGATGGAACAGCAGAAATGCAGCAGTTACCCCGGAAAAATCGCAAACAAAGCAGCTGCGCTACTGAACAGTATTTAAAATGCTTCAAACAGCCATTCAGTTTTTTGGATTCGCAATGTTGTTCATCACAGCACCAAATACTTAATACTTAAAGACTTAATAAGCTATTTATTTTCAAACTTAAACATTTTTATATTTTATTCTGGACTACTACAACATGCCCTAATGATTGAAAATGTTCTTATTATTTGTTATTGTTCATTAAAACTTAGTGAAATAAGGCTTCATTAGTTAACATGTTAATTCATTATTACCAAACTGACAATAAAAAAATATTTAAAGCATTTATTATATAATGAAGCATTTATTAATCTTAGTTAATGTTAATTTCTTAGTTAATGTTTAATAACATTACTAAAATCAAAAGTTGTAACTTATTTAATGGACCTGAGCTAAAACTAACAATGATCAGTTGTATTTCTTAACTAACATTAGCATTCTGTAACAAATGCTATTGCTCATACTTAATCTTGGTTAATGCATTAACTAACGTTAAATAATGAGACCTTATTGTAAAGTGTTACCTGTTGTTCTTTATAATTCTTTTGCACTTTAATCTGTTTGAAAAATTTTACTTTATATTTTTTTTGTGTATTGTGTTATTGTATTTAAACATTCAGAGTTCTTGCTGTTATAAAAGAGTTCTTAAACCTGTTATACTATGAAAACACTTTTTCCCCCAACTTATTTCAATATCGTGATAATACCGTATACCGTGATAAAAGCTTCAGCAATTATCGCAACATGAAAATTTGATACCGTCACATGCCTAGACTACATGTTTTGCTGACTCATTTAAACACGCAGAGCCTGTATGATTGGGCTCATATCCCATCACTTACTGAATCAATGAACAAATCTTTTTGACAAATAGATTTACTGAGATGAATCGAAATCCTCACTATTAGACTACATATTTTGACTCACCTAAACATGATTGGGCTTATAATCCATCACTAAACAAATCAGTGAACAAATCTGGATCTTGAATCAAAATCTCTACCATTAGACTACATGTTTTTTGACTACCCTAAACAGGCCTAGCCATTATGATTGGGCTCATATCCCATCACAGTGAATCAATAAACAAATCTATTTGGTAAATGGATTCAAAAGATTTAAATCACTGAGATTAATCAAAATCCCTACGATTAGAATACATGCTTTTTGACTCACCTAAACAGGCCTAGCCATTATGACTGGGCTCATATCTCAACACAATGAATCAGTGAACAAATCTAAACAAATCTTTTTGGGAAATGGATTCAAAAGATTAAAATCATTGAGATTAATCCAAATTTCCACCATAAGGTGAGTTTTGTTGACTCACCTAAACAGGCTGAGCCATTATGATTGGGCTCATATCCCGCATCACACGTACATCCTCCAACAGGCACCAGCCATTCGCCTTCTGTGTTACAGTGCATTCTTGGTGCTGTCCCACCCTGTGATTGGCTATGGGGTACACAAGTTCCAGTCACCGGAACTAGAGACGTTGGCTCCGCCCCCGAGGGCGTGGCCGGGTAGAAGGCCAGGAAACGACTGGTTGCTGGACAGCGACGATAAAATATGGAAACACCCATGAGTGACACGCATGCTCCACTGTCTACTATTGCTAACACAAACCTAAAAAAAAGAGAAAGAAAAGAGAAAGGGTGATGAAAAGAGACAGGCGACAAGCTTATCAGCCAGCAAAACATCCATTGAGACCAGGCAGACTAATAACTGTTGTTTGTTTTCATATTCAAAACCATATCATTGCAAATATTAACACTGTGGCTGATATTTACTCAGCAGAATTGCTTGATCCCGAGTGACCATATTCAGAGGGATCCTCATTTCATCTGCACACAGTGACCATCATTCATCAAGCGATTTAGGGAGATGGGGGAAAGGCAAAAAAGGTCATCGTACCCTTTGCGTGTGAGAGGAGCAAAGCTGCGGGTTTTGACGTTGATGCGTCGTGCGTTTTCAGGTTTGTACTGGTGAGGTAGACTTGGCTCCACACGGCTGAAACTCTTGTCCGCTGCGATGGTGTCGATCTTCACCCAGCCCTCTCTCGTCTCTCCACTAGTAGGCTGGAACGGTGTAGGAGAGAGAGAGCTATCAAACTAATTATTAATATGTCAGTCATGTTTACAGGGATAGTTCACCCAAATTAAAACTGTCATTATTTAAGCACTCTCATGTCATTTCAAACTAATATGCTGTGATTTTTTTCCCACTGAACATAGAAGGAGACATTCTGAAGAATGTGCACACTCCTCTAGTGCTTAAAGTTACAGTTCATAGAAACAGCAGTTGTATATAGTATATACACCGATCAGGCATAACATGATGACCACTGACAGGTGAAGTGAATAACACTGATTATCTCTTCATCACGGCACCTGTTAGTGGGTGGGATATATTAGGCAGCAAGTGAACATTTTGTCCTCAAAGTTGAGCAGGAAAAATGGGCAAGTGAAAGGATTTGAGTGAGTTTGACAGGGGCCAAATTGTGATGGCTAGATGACTGGGTCAGAGCATCTCCAAAACTGCAGCTCTTGTGGGGTGTTCCCAGTCTGCAGTGATCAGTATCTATCAAAAGCGGTCCAAGGAAGGAACAGTGGTGAACCGGCAACAGGGTCATGGCCGGCCAAGGCTCATTGATGCATGTAGGGAGCGAAGGCAAGCTCCTGTAGCTCAGATTGCCCAAGAAGTTAATGCTGGTTCTGATAGAAAGGTGTCAGAATACAGAGTGCATCGCAGTTTGTTGCGTATGGGGCTGCATAGCTGCAGACCAGTCAGGGTGCCCATGACACGTACAACCTACCTAAGCATTGTTGCAGGCCATGTACACCCTTTCATGGAAACGGTATTCCCTGGTGGCTGTGGCCTCTTTCAGCAGGATAATGCGCCCTGCCACAAAGCAAAAATGGTTCAGGAATGGTTTGAGGAGCACAACAACGAGTTTGCCTCGACGGGTCAGAGCTGTTTTGGCAGCAAAAGGGGGACCAACACAATATTAGCAAGGTGGTCATAATGTTATGCCTGATCGGTGTATACTACATAGCTGTATATAGCAGTATATAATATATTAAAGGTGTTATTTTTGGGTGGATAGGGCCCGTCCTGATCACTTTTTATCAAGGCCAATTTTGTCCTCAGTACATTTTGAAATAGGGAGGGATGTATTTAATAACGATGAAGCAGCTTCATTGTTGAACAGTTTTTCCATTGTTTGTGTGCGTTATAATGAGTGTCGATCCAGCACTGGAATGTGTTATTTTTAATGTCTTGCGGAGTGTTTATTGTAGCTGTTAACAGTGGTGGAAGCCAACAGCGCAATCTTGGACACATGTGCCAATCTATTGCTTTCCCGCAGCTGCCGTGGCCTGCTATCCATTGTAGTGAAATCTCCAAACAAAATGCCATTAGATCCCTGGAACCTGGAAACTCTGGCTTTCCACAGAATAAATAGCAGTATATGGGTTTGAAGCAACATGAGGGTGACTAAATAATGACAGAGCTTCAGTTTTGGGATGAACTATTCCTTCAAGGAGCTATTTTTAGCGCGGCAGCATTGCATTTAAAAGATTAACTACAAGAAGGCAAAAAAGAAGAGATGACAAGAGCTTTATGTAACTAGAATAAAACTAGAATATAAGTATTTGATTTATATAAAAATGGAGCACATTACATTCCCAGAGGAATAACAACAGATTTTATTTATTGTTTAGAGCACTATCTTCTCCCCTGAGGAGTAATAAGCCACACATATCTCTGAGAATCCACATAACAGCATCTTAAAACCACACTGTGTACCTTCCTCTAACAAACATGACCTGGTAATTGCACTTGTAGGAGTTATATATCTCTTGCAGCCACTCTACCCAGAAATGTCTAAAGGTATATGGTCAAAAGATGTTGATATACATAATTGAACAACGTAAAAAACCAATAACCAAAAACCAAAAACCAAATTAGTATTTGATTTTACTTAAGCAATGAAAGATACACTTCTAGCTTTAATATTTTACATTAATATATTTTTCATTGGAAGCCTGCAGGCATGTGTCAGGTACTATGTAGTTTTCGTCTTTTCTTCTGAGTGATGCATCTGGGGAAATGTAGTTCATACAATATACAGTCATTCAAAGAGCACAAGGGTCTTATTTTCTTTGAAAATGAATCCCATGGATCCTCAGGCTCCATCATAACAAATGTTCCAAGTACATCTTAGTCAGTCAAACAAAACAGAATGGTACAAGACTGAATGCTGCCAAAATCCTTCATATGATGTCTGTGTGTGGGTGTAGGACAAGGTATCCAACAAACCAGCATTTGATAACAGGCTAACACTCATGTTAGTTTTATAATGCTAATACTATGTTGCAGAAATGAGATAATTGGAAAGTAAGTCTTACGTTGTGCTACAGACATGATCTCAAGATATCTCCATTACAATCATTATAATTTGAGTAGGGATCTATGATTTTGGGAGATACTACTTCTCACTAATAATCACAAGTTATTCCACCACTTCAGGTCATGAACATTTCTTTTCTGAGCCATGCTCTTTTACCTTTTCTATTAATGTTGGTTTCATGTTTTTATTTATTTATTTAACCATTTTACCATTTCTACCATCTTCAAGACTGGCTTAAATGTAATAATTTAAAAATTAAAAAAATATTTTATTTTATTTTTATTTATTTGTACAAATTTTAATTATAACCCAAATTCCGGAAAAGTTGGGATGTTTTTCAAATTTGAATAAAATGAAAACTAAAAGACTTTCAAATCACATGAGCAAAAGTTCACAATAGAATATAGATAACATAAATGTTTAAACTGAGAAATTTTACAATTTTATGCACAAAAAATGAGCTCATTTGAATTTGATGCCTGCTACAGGTCTCAAAATAGTTGGGACGGGGGCATGTTTAAAAATGGTGTAGCATCTCCTCTTCTTTTCAAAACAATTTGAAGACGTCTGGGCATTGAGGTTATGAGTTTCTGGAGTTTTGGTGTTGAAATTTGGCCCCATTCTTGCCTGATATAGGTTTCCAGCTGCTGAAGAGTTCGTGGTCGTCTTTCGTTTAATGATGCGCCAAATGTTCTCTATAGGTGAAAGATCTGGACTGCAGGACTCTTCTATGACGAAGCCATGCTGTTGTAATAGCTGCAGTATGTGGTTTTGCATTTTCCTGCTGAAATATACAAGACCTTCCCTGAAATAGACGTCGTCTGGAGGGGAGCATATGTTGGTCTAAAACCTTTATATACCTTTCAGCATTCATAGTGCCTTCCAAAACATGCAAGCTGCCCATACCGTATGCACTTATTTACCCCCATACCATCAGAGATGCTGGCTTTTGAACTGAATGCTGATAACATGCTGGAAGGTCTCCCTCCTCTTTAGCCCGGAGGACACGGTGTCCGTGATTTCCAAAAAGAATGTCAAATTTAGACTCATCTGACCATAGAACACTTTTTCACTTTGAAACAGTCCATTTTAAATGAGCCTTGGCCCACAGGACACAACGGTGCTTCTGGACCATGTTCATATATGGCTTCCTTTTTGCATGATAGAGCTTTAGTTGGCATCTGCAGATGGCACGGCGGATTGTGTTTACCGACAGTGGTTTTTGGAAGTATTCCTGGGCCCATTTAGTAATGTCATTGACACAATCATTATGCACTCTTTCACAGCTCTGCCCATCTTTACTTCTGAGAGACTCTGCCTCTCTAAGACATCCTTTTTATAGCTAATCATGTTACATACCTGATATCAATTAACTTGTGTTCTCCCAGCTGAATCTTTTCAAAATTTCTTGCTTTTTCAGCCATTTGTTGCCCCCGTGCCAACTTTTTTGAGACCTCAAATTGAGACCAAAAACCTTTTAAATTTGACATGAGTTCATTTAGTGGACAAAAGTGTAAAATTTCTCAGTTTAAACATTTGTTATGTTATCTATGTTCTATTGTGAATAAAATATTGGCTCATGTGTTTTGAAAGTCTTTTAGTTTTCATTTTATTCAATTTTAAAAAATGTCCCAACTTTTCCAGAATTCGGGTTGTATTACACTACCGTTAACCTTTGGGACAGTAAGATTTTTTTAAAGAAATTAAATTTATCCAGCAAGGATGCATTCAATTGATCAACAGTAACTTTCACATTAAATTAAATGCTGTTCTTTTGACCTTTTTATTTGCCATCACGGGAATAAATAAAACTTTAAAATACATTACAATAGAAAACAGTTCAATTGTAATAATATTTCACAATATTACTGTATTTTTAATCACATAAATATCATTGCATTTTGGGGAGTTCTGCAACATGACATTTTACAACATAAATTAACTTTGTCTTGTCATAAAAAGGTCAGTTATCTGATAATTTGTTTATTGACTCTGACACACAGACATGAGTGTCTGCAGGGGTCCTGTCTACGATATCAATTTCTGTTTCAGGATTTTTTTTCTGTTTGTTGGACAATGTGGCTTTTTCAGTCACACCACATGATAATATATATATATATATATTATATATATATATATACACACACACACACACACCATGTGATTATATATATATATAAACATGATTTATATATTATATATATATATATATATATAGAATAATGTCATTGACCCATGTACATTGAGCTTAGTACAAATTTCTCAATCCTTCTTTAATCTCATTAAAATCTGTGGTCCGGGCCTCGAAAGTGAGATAATCCCTCGTCACTCACCTCAGCTGCCCAGGTTCTCTCCAGCTCTCTCTGGGAGTCAGCCTGTTTGTAGTACAGTATCAGTGTCTCCCTGCATGTCGGGGAGGGGGAGCGTAGACTGGCACAGTCACGAACCGAGAAACGCAGTGTCACAAAGATCCGTGGAGCTGACTGCCGGTACAGGAAGGGCGTGGCCAACCAGTTGTCTTGGAGACGAGGGTTCTGATTGACATTGCAGACTTCAAAGGTACGCATGAGTCTCCCCTTGTCATCTAACACGCTCACCTCATCCCACTGAAAAGAGGAACAATGTTGGAAAATAAAAATGAGCCTGAGGCGGCATGAATACTGCACAACCACATTTTCAGTCACTTGAAAATATATAATGGGGTCCAGACATCTAAGATTCCTTTTGACTTTTTATAATGACGTTTTTATTTAAAATGTATTTGTAAAAAGTATATATATATATATATACACACACACAAAACTTAAAAAAGTATATATATATATATATCTTAGTTTTTTGGACCTCACTGTACTTAAAAAATATGTAAATAGCAATGAATATAAAAAATACAATGTTAGGAGAACTATTGCATGTATATGGGCCTCAGAGATAATAATTCAATAGATCTGTGAAAAAAATAAAGATGCCATATTTGGTAAAATATCATAGATTAGATCAGAGAAATGCCCTGCCCTTCCCTGCTTCTTCAGGTGATTTAAGCTGAAAATCCCAGACAAACCTCAAATCTCTCCAGTAATACACAATACAGAAATCACAGACACACACACACCCTCACTGACTCACAAAAAGGCGGCGAACAACTGCCACGCTGAGAAAGAGTGAGACAGAGGATGAAGAAAATAAATCAAACAGACAGAATGACTAAGAGGAGACGGAGAGAAACACAGCATCAAAAAACTTAACATGAAAGGACTGCTGGAGGAATGAAAACATTTGTTTAGAGAACTAAAAAGGGAATGAAAGAAAGAAATGGGCTTGAACGGGAAGAAAAAAAGATGGGGTGGACAGCTTGAGAGAATGAGAAGATGAGCGAAGGAGAGGGGGAGAAATTCAGAAAAGCACAGATGGATAGATTAACAAAGATATGTATGCAGACCAAGTGACAGACAGAAAGAGTGAGAGAGAGAGAGAAACTGAGGTCTGGCAAGAGAAGCTGGGACAGGAAGTAGAGGACTGAGTTCAGTTCTTCTCAGTAGGTCAGACTCTCTGCACTGCCCAGGGCCACAGAGATATCACAGTCGAGCTGACAGCAAATACACACAGAAGAGGACGAAGGAATTAAGGGAATGAAGGTTAAATACGCTATGTTTTTAGAAAGGAGGGATTAAAACAAGAAATACAAACTCACAGGCCCACAGAAACAATAAAAACATATAAAGGAAGACACACAATAAATCACCTTAAAAAATTCTAAAATGTGATCTGTCTGTTTCAGGTTCATATAAATTTGTGTTTCTAATCTAATGCATGAATCTTACCCCTGTGTCAGGATATGTTGTCCAGCCTAGCTCAGCGGTGGACTCTGTAGTGTCCAGCAGCATAACTGAGAGAGGAAAGGAAGTAGAGAGAGAGACAGACAGATGAACAGACAGTTTATTAGTTGGTTTAACTAATAGCAGCATTGAAGTCACTATGAAATCAAAATTGATCATTCTTATTTTTTTTTTATATTGCAGTATTTATTATTAATTATTTATCCGTGCACATCATTATATTTTTACATTTCATGTTCCCTTGTAATCTTCAATCAACATAACTTCCCCTCCCTCTTGCACTGACATCTCTTCTCTTCTCTGAAGACGTTCACTGGCGGGACGACCTGTCACTCATATGAGATCACAGCAATAGCAAAACCACAACCATCTAACGATCCAATCAAATCCTGATGGACAAAATCAAGCACCACCCTATATTACAGAAATAGAAACCGTCTATATATATGAATTCACTATTGTGTCTGACAAATAAAGTTATTGTCTCTTAAACGAAAGAATCAATTTTGAACTGCTGAAATGAGTCGTCAGCGATTCCAGTCTCACTTCCTGTTACATATCTATGTAACAATGTAACAAGCATTATGCCAGCCTATGGTCTTCATTGGCTGCCCTTAAACAACGTCTACTTTGAACCGCCGTCAAACACTGTAGTTGTAGCTGAGGCCTGGAATAGTTTGGTTCGTGTTGTTGACATGTTGAGAAGACGCTGTTTTCAGCGCTGTGAATCCACTTTGCATGCACTTCCAAAGAATGAGGACTCACACTGGAATTAATATGAAAAAACCGACAGCATCTTTTGTATCACTAGCTATGTTTCCATCCAAAGTTGCTAATCTAATTGTCTGCAAATTTGGAATATCGCATAAAACATTTGCGAATAAAGCAATCCAGTGAGTCGAAGAGAACAAAATCGTCACTTCCTGATAAACTTGCGCTAAATTACACTAAGAAAAATGGAAGTTGCTGCAGTAGAAGCCACTGTATATAATAATAATTTTCACATATAATAAATAATTTGCACTACAGATCGCGCAGACGAAATGCAATAAACGCTGTCATGCATTCAGATGCCTGGTGTTTGGGAATGCAGTTGTGTGAGGCACTTCTGGAAGGGAACTATACCGAACCACTTTAACGGCAGACTTTGCTCAGGCATTTCAGAATAACCAAAACAGCATTTCAGATGCTGTGCAATGAGATCTGTCCGCTGGTTGGTCCAGTTATGCCATCCCATCGCAAAGTCACATGTCTTTTTTGATGCATATCAAGGAATTTATTCAGTAAAAGTGTTTCCATCGTAGTTTATGCGCATATTTTTGTATCGCATTAAAAAATGTATCCGACTCAACTGAGCGCACAAGTTTTTAATACGCATTTTTAGAATTTATGCGCATCTTGGCATTTCCATCCAGCATTTTTTTTACGCGATATTCCAAAATGCGCATAAAAATAAGTGGATGGAAACATAGCTACAGTGTGTATCAAGCAATGAAGAAGCCTCTGGAGTTGAAATCTAGATATGGTAATAGGCGATTTGTTTCCGACACGTTCTGTAAGCAGTCAACCAATCACAACAGACTGGTCCGTCTGACCAATCAGAGCACAGCAGGCTCTCGGACAGGATGGGTTTAGAGCAAGCGGCAACCTCCCCGTTTCTCTTGAAGCCAATATGGAAGTGACTTAAACTGCAATTCACTGACTGGCTGCTACAACCCCTGGCAAAAATTATGGAATCACCACACTAGATATGACACAAAAAAGGTTTTGTTCAATAGCTTAACATTCTGGCTTCAGGAAACATACCTCAAACAAATCCACTTTTGTTATTATTATTAATGGCATGTCTTTTTCCAGAGCAAGTAGAGGAAAAAAGTATGGAATCACTCAATGTTGAGGAAAAAAATATGGAATCATCTGTTAATTTCCATTTTAAACAAATACTGGGACAAGTCTAAAAAATGCTAATTAGTCAGTAGTTAGGGAGAGCTTTCACCTTAATGGGTTGTTTGACTTGGCTAATTGAAATGAAATATGGCCCCAAGAAGAGAGTTCTCTGTTGAAACAATGGAAAGGATTATAAAACTCCTTCAACAAGGGATTTCAATACGGAGTATGGCCAAAGAAGTTGGTTGCTCCCAGTCAGCTGTGTCTAAAATCTGGTGCAAGTATAAACTAAATGGGAAGGTTATAAAGCAAGACATACGGGCAGACCAAGGAAGACGTCAAAGCATCAAGATAGAAATCTCAAAGTAATATGCCTTTACAATAGAAAACACATAACAAATCAAAAGAAAAACAGACAGAATCAGGAGCCAATTTTTGGGACAGAACTGTAAAAAACCAGCTTGAACTTACATATAGAGCTTACTGAGCTTACATAAAAGCCAAATGAAAATGAGTACTAACACTTAAACAAAAGAAAACAAGGTTACAGTGGGATAAAGAGAAGCAATCATGGATTCTGGATGATTGGATGAAAGTGTTATTCAGTGAAGAACTGCGAATCTGCATTAGCCAAGGAGATTACGCTGGAACTTTTGTCAGTTGCCGTTCTAATGAAACATATAAAGATGACTGCTTGAAGAAAACAATCAAATTTCCCAACCCATTTATGATATGGGGGTGCATGTCATGTAAAGGACCAGAGGAGATGACAATCATTACCTCAACAGTAAATGCACTGGTGTACACTGAAATTGTGGACACTTTTCTCATTCAATCGATAGAAAATAGGTTTGGTGATGATGAAATAATGCATCTTGCACAGAGCAAAGAGTGTTAAAGCTTTTCTTCAGGAAAGACATATCAACTCAAAGACATGGCCAGCAAACAGTTCAGATCTCAATTTAATTGAAAATTTATGGTGGAAATTATAAACACTGGTCACTGGTATAAACACTGGTATGACAAGGCTCCACCCTGCAAAGCTGATCTATCATACACTATTTGAGAAAGTTGAAACCAGCCTGATGGGGAATATTGTTTTTCATTAATGAAGTCCATGCCTCAAAGAATTTAGGCTGTCAAAAGCCAGAGGAGGAGCAGAGGAGGAGTTTTTTTTGTTGATGATTCCATATTTTTTTCCTCAACATTGAGTGATTCCATATTTTTTTCCTCTACTTGCTCTGGAAAAAAACATGCCATTAATAATAATAACAAAAGTGGATTTGTTGAGGGATGTTTCCTGAAGCCAGAATGTTAAGCTATTGAACAAAATCTTTTTTTGTGTCATATCTGTGATTTGTTTGTTTGCTATAAAGTAAAAAATCTTCTAAGTGTGGTGATTCCATAATTTTTGCCAGGGGTTGTAGGGACAGGCTCCAAAAGAGAGCAGAATCTCATTGAGCCCCATGTTAAAATGCCCAACTTTACAGCAGAGAAAAAAAAAAACATGTTTACAGCCTGGTACAAATTGTGGTTTTGGTCTACATTGCTAATTTTGCCCTTCATGACAACTGTGAGGAGGGTGATTTTTTTTTATAACTCATCCATTTAAATTATATTAAGCCTTAAAGTTCTGCATAATTAAGGGCGCGGCCACTTGAGTGACAGATGGATTGCCGCTGCTGTCATCACTAGCTGTTTGTCTGCTGCCGCCACGTCATCTCAGCTCCGCCTCTTTGCCCATTTTCTGTTATCCGGGAGTGATGCGCGTTGACACGCTGCCAAGATGGCAACAGCCGGCTTTAGGCTTCAAAAATGCTCTTCAGAAACCTACGGGTGACGTCACTGACACTCCGTCCATATTTTTTACAGACTATGGTTTAGAGAGACAGAATCTTCAAACGAACAGTTTTCAGACTGAGAAATGAGGTGATGTGTAATGTATATTATCAGAAAATGATACATATTTTTTTTTTGACCTTGGATGCCTGTAAACCTATTGTAGGAGACCAACAAAACAAAATTAGGAACCTTTAAAATAGCATAATAAGGGCATTGTCAGCAGGAGTATATACAGCAAAGGTTGATATGACCAGAATCCGGCATCTAAGCAGTCCTTTCCCATCATCTCATGCTTGCCCTGACATTCATCTAATAAACTGTTTATCACCATAATAAACTGTTTATCACCAACAGAGAAAGAGAGTGAAAAGGGGAATAAAAGAAACGAGTGAATTCTTATCTGGAATCAATCGTACTGTTTACAAATGAATTATTTGTGAAATGTTTCATGTTTATTTAATACCACATATTTTTCCAGATGAGGGGCGGCTGAGCTCTGGCTCCTCTAGGGCAGCGTGAAATAGGTCAAACTCTCATGTAAAGAACCTAAAGTCTCTTAAATTCAACAAACCAAACTGAGCAAACATAAAACAAGCGCAGTCATATAAAACACACTCACAGAAGGCCTAAACCTCATACAAACACACACACAGCTGGCACATATACTGAGGATGAGAGTGTTTTTAATTCTGCCTCACCCCTCCCTCCTCTATCCGCCCTTAAATCCACGAAACTGATATTATTCTGTGGCTTACACTAAATCCACCCCTCCATCTCTCTCTCTCTCTCTCTAGCTTGTGCGTAAACAGATTTTTTTTAGATTATATTCACAGATGGGGACCCCACAAATCTCTCTGCCAATCTATCATTTCCCTCCTGTCTGTCTCTCTCTATTTGGTTCTTATCCATCGCTTCTCTTCCTCCTAAAGACAGTGATGCCTTGGAGCATGCAGGGCTGGGATTTGGGAGAGCTTTACACAGTGAACATGAAAAGAGGGCACTTCTATAACAGTGTGTTTGGAAATGTTGTGCTTTTAAAGGATTATGTATTCCTTAATGTTAAACATTAGTACCGGGACAGCATGAAACGGAAGTTGCGATTGTCTTATCTTCCCTATTGTTTTTTAAAAATAATGATGTGCGCGAAGAATCATTTATAATAAATACTGTTATATTCCATAAAAAAAAAAAAAAGAATTTGGTGACTTTAAGAATAATCACTGTTATCAAAAAGGTTTTATATTAATTAAATATGCAAATTATTTTGGATTCTTCTGCTTTTTGTAAGGTTTAAAAAAAAAAAAAAAAAAAAAAAAAAACCTCTAGATTTTTCCCGAATGCAATTTTCCTAAAAGCAGCTGAAATTCATGCTGATTCAGCTTGTTTATAGTTTTACTGACTCTTGACCACTTAGCAGATAATCAGCAGTTAGTACGTTGCTCTCAGGCATTTCATGCATCCTTTCAAATGCATTTAATGAATGTTGCAGAACAATTTAATTATTTTAACTGACTAAGTTTGGTGTTTGTAATTAGTCAGTCGATTAGTGTCAAGTGAGAGGATACCCACAAGGAAACTTCCCCATTAGTGTAACAATTGTCATGATTTTGTTGATAAAGATCTTTAATCAGGGACTGCAGGGGGGAAAAAATTATGCTAAATGAAAATAATGAAATGCAACACTCTGTATAATCATAGATAGCTAGAATAGCATAATATACTTATCCACCTTTAAAAGGGAGGAAAAAATGCTTCCTATATTGTGTAAAGGTTTGGGGTCAGTAAGATTTTTTTTAAAGAAATAATGCAAAAAAACAACAACAAAAAAAGAAAAGAAAAAATATCATGGTTTTCACAAAAATATTAAGCAGAAAAACTATTTTCAACATTGACAATAATAAGAAATGTTTCTTGAGGACCAAAAGACCATATTAGAATGATTTCTGAAGGATCATGTGACACTAAATGCTGGAGTAATGATGCTGAAAATTCAGCTTCAGAGGAATAGTTATATTATTCTTGTGAATAAAATATATTAACATAGAAAACAGTTATTTTAAACTCTGATAATACTGTTTTTCACAATTTTACTGTTTTTACTGAAATTTTTGATCAAATAAATGTAGGCTTGGTGAGCAGAGACTTCTATCAAAAACATTAAAAACTTATGAACAGTACTTTATCTTTTATTGTTGATGTCAAAGGCATTTTTTAAAATTCATCTGTCTCTAGTAATATGGATTCTACTAATATAATATTTGACCCAGTGTTAATTCCATATATGTTAAGATGGTAAGCTTCAGCTGTTGTTTACAACTTAGTCATGTTACTTAGTATTGTTAGCCAGATGCACTTCGTGAATACATTTGAAAGTCCCCCTGTGGTGAAAATCAAGTTTTTAATGTTGTTCATATGTATATCTGGTGTTTTTAACATGCTTTAAGACAAACTATGTGCAAATTCATAAGTCAACACCATTGCTGAGTATTTTCTCGTTAAAACTGCAGTAAACCAAAGACAGTCTCAAACAGGCGGTTTGAAATCGTTGGTGTTTCTGACGTCACAAACTACCTTGTAACCAATCACGTCAACGTGCCAGCAGGCATATCATTAACTGACCGTGCAAGGGAGTCTCAAAAGAAGGTTATCCCGGTATATTTTTCTGTTGATATGAAAAATCAGGTAGATTTAGCAATATGGCGGGTGTATGATGTATTTTACGATGTTTTGATGAACTATATGCCTTTCTCCACCAACGTTCTGAGTTGTTCAAAGCATTTCTAAGGATACTGATTGTTAGAAGGCAGCTGTCTGACGGGAACATGGTTTGTGCAACTTTAGCAACACATTATTAGCTGTTTGATAACATAGTCAAGCAAAAAGCTAATCATATTAATTACCGTTATGTGTGTGACGTTGTAAAAAGCAATACCATTGTGCAGCGTTTACCTCAGTAAGTTGACCGAGTGGATTTCATCTGAGCTCGTGCGAGTGAGTGGAGGCGGGGCTAATTATCTTATTCATAGTTCCGTGTATATTAAATGAGGCAAGGGTGTAGAGTTACATTCAAGCTATTTTAAGGCATTAAGATTTTTAATTTTTTTTTTTTTACAGGAAAGAAAAAACGTTTAAATATGTAATTTTGGTGATCAAAGATGAGTTTGACTTGATTGACTTCAGGAGGACTTTAATATTTGATTTTATTGTTGGGTCACCATTTGATGTCCACTATAAACCAGTGCTTATGCACACTGAAGTACATGGATGCTTACCCCAATCTTTTGACAAGTACTTTCTCACAAAGACATGCAGACAGACATATAAAGGCTCAATTAATCTTTGATCCTAAAGAATAATTTCTGATGACCTTGCTTTATATTAGTATAGTTTTTTCCTTTGAAACACATTCAAACACACACACACACACACACACACACACACACACACACAGTATTCAAGGACGAACTCTCCATAGGGAGTTCGTCCTTTTTGACCTCATTATACACAGGATGATTTATAATAATTCTAATTCTCTTATATGTACCTGCATGCAAGTAAGGCAAATACAATGTGTATGGACTGTATTTTAACATACTGTGGATTTTTATGCGGAAATTTACCTTGAAATATTGCTTAAGCATCACTGTTTGTTAGTTTATGTGGGGAGTGAATGTGATTCTTTAATTGGCAAATTCAATATGATCCAACCAGTTATAAATGTGTCACAACTGAACTCAGGATTCAATGCAACTATGGCTTCTAAAGGTACTTTTAAGACTTTGTTTATATTATTAGCAGGTCTAAAAGTGCTAAAAGGATCTAAAACGGTATCCAGAAACTCCAAATTGTCATTTACAGATGGCCTCTCCATCTGTTAGCGTGGAATGAACAGAGGGATGATTCTGGGTCAGGGCTGTTACTGAAATTCACAGGGCTGGGACAAAATTTTTATATGCCCGAGTGTAGGCTATACCACAGAGGTCCTAAAAATGCCCCCCTTTCCACAGGGTTTGACTGACAATAGAAGAGTGAGTCTTGTCACTCTTCTTCACTGACACATTTATTCTCCGATGGGTAGTTGACAAATAAACATGAGCTTTTTTACATCAAGAATTTAGGTTAAAATTCATTTATATGGATAGGGGAAAGAGTATGTTTTGAATTATGTAAGTGGTCACCATTCATTTTAATCATAAGCGGAGGGTGAACCAACTCTAGGGTAAGGCTAGATGCGATTCCTCCATAAAAACACATTTAAATAGAATGTCATGGTAGTTAGTCTATGTGTCGCCTATCAGCATCCTACACATCCCAGCATAAATGCTCTTGTTAATAAAGTGGTTATGTTCACAAACCACTATAATTTGAACAGGCAAACATACTGTACGCGTGATTTGGCATGGTAGCCGGTTCGAATAATAAATAGCCTAACCATAGCCTTACCTAATGCAGCAAAATATGTTATCTTCAAATTCTGAATGAATTATATATTGCCTAGAAAGCATACATAAAAGCGCTCCCTTTATAATCACTAAGCTATCACTCATCTTATTTCATCGCAATCTCACAAAGTTCTGCTAATCGATTAAGCTGACTGTACGATGAATATCTTATTTAGCCTATATAATACGCATCTATACTTTTTTTTTTTCCAACATTAAATTGTAACGAGAGGATTTGACTGTGAAGATCTCAGCACTGGACAAAAACGCGTTTTGCCCAATGAGTTCAAGAAATCATCAAATATGTTTTTAATAGTTGTACATAGAAGAACCTGTTAGTTTCGACACTCTCAAGAGCACAATCACCAAATCTATTTATGTTTATCAGTTTATGAGGAGACTGAGTGCAGAATTCAGTCAGAATTCCGAGTTCAGCTCGCGCACTAAACAAAACTCCGGCGTTTCAGCGATCACTAATCTGAACGCCTTTGATTGGCAATTGCAATTATAAGCTCAACAGAATCGTGTGTGATTGGTTATAGTGCGCAATGCTGTGAACACGTAAAATGTATAACGCAACATGAGCAGATCTATATTTAATCCCACAATCAATGAATAATTTTCATTTTCACCTTATTACTAGATTTAGTTTAAATGTGCAGGTGCATTTTTGGCCAAGCCCCCATTAATTTTTGACCCATGGCCAGGGGAAGGCTAAGCCTATTATTTTAATTGTTTCACCACTTTTAATCAACATTTTGAATTCACTAATTCATTTCAATGGTCCTGCAATGTGACAAATACAGTGGTGTAAAGTATTTGAGTAAATGTAATTAGTACTTAAAGGGTTAGTTCACCCAAAAATGAAATTTCTGTCATTAATTACTCACCCTCGTGTCATCCCAAACCCATAAGAACTTCGTTCATCTTCGGAACACAAATTAAGATATTTTTGATGAAATCTGAGGGTTTCTGAACCACACATAGGCAGCAACGTCATTGCACCTTTAGTACGGTCCGAAAGTGGTGGTTAAAATACTGTCATGGAGGAGTCAGATACCTCTCGGATTTAATCAAAAATATCTTAATTTGTGTTCCAAAGATGAACGAAGGTCTTAAGGGTGTGGAACGACATGAGGGTGAGTAATTAAAGACAGAATTTTAATTTTAAGACACCAAGGATAGTGAAAACAGACAAAGCAGAGAAACAGAAACTAAGGGAAACATAACAGAATATCAAAATAAGAGTCTATGATAGTGACAGCTACATTGCTCAACGCTGTAAAACATGTTGTAAATAGAAACCTTTGATGCTCTCTAGAACACAAACACAGGGTCGTCTGCCAAATCTGGATGCAACCACATCCTCATCATCTCATATATGAAGCAACTACCCGCTAATGAACTCACATTCATGTCAAGTAGCTTGTTAACTAGTTTGGGTGAGTAAAGGCAAAACGCACAAAATACAGTACCTTCATTGCCCTGTAGATGAAAGATATGGCAGAAACAAAGGTTTTTGAAACTTTGAATCAATTGAGAATTTCAAAATGCTCGAAATGACACACGCTGGTGACCCCTGCTAGTTAACATTGTAAATGCAGTGAAAACTTAGCCCAAACACGCATAAAAACACCTTTTACAAACAAATTACAAATGTTTTATTGAAAGTGTAAATTATTAAATGCAATTAACAAATCATCTAATACCATTAAATATTAAGCGTCTTTATAATAGTCTTTGTAATGTGTGTTATTTTTATAAAATATTTTAAAATTGATCTGAGATCGGGTAAAAATACAGACATTGGTTCATGGGTTCACGGAGATCATCGCCCCCTAGTGGCAAACCATTGAAATTTTGAGAAATTTTGAAATGGCTGTGACGTAACGAAGCCTCTTTTACTGAAATCACATGACTTTGGCAGTTTGACACTTAAGTACAATTTACTTAACTAATTGTAATTAGTTACTGTACTTAAGTACTTCACACCACTGATTTCTTCTAATTATATTTAGACAAGTGCAACTTTTTTTACACAATGCCATATATGTTTTCACTTTAATTTAAACCAAATAATTATTAATTTAATGAGATTCGTATGTGCTATTCAACACTGGGGATGGCTATATTTCCATATTTCTTGTAAAAATGCATGATAAAATATATTGAAGAAGACAGAGAAAGTAACTTACTCCGTTACTTACTAATCTGTGTTTAATCTCAGTTTGAAATGATTTCATGCAGGGTTTTCCCCCATTTGACTTGTTCTGAGTTCCCTAACTATAATTAAAAGTGTATGACCCGAACTCCTAAATAGATTCTCAGGTAGCCCGTAACCCTGAGCATAGACATGTATGAAGTGCCGGGCTGCACTCAGTGGGTCCATTGTGATGCAGAGAGATAGGGCTGTTTGCACACTGATGGAAGCAAAAACTGCTGTGTGGGCCAAACCAAGTAAGTAAGTGCTAGAGTAATGCACTCCACTGGCATATCATTCTCATTCCTGTGTTGCACACACACACTGTCCCCTTCACTCTGTTTCTCTGTCCCCCTCTTTTTGTGTTTATTATTAAACAGGAAAGTGACAGAAGGGCCCTGTCAGAGTTTAAACACAGAGATACATTTAGTTACATTATTGATGTGAGAGAGAGGGAGAGAGAGACAATGTTTGTTTAAAAAGCTGAGACACAGGAGCACTGAAAGAGAGACACACAGCTAGAGACAGAAACATAGTGACAGACAGTGCGTGTGAAAGGGTTAAGAGATAAGTTGCAGTGATTTTTGACCTGTAGAGGAGACCAGGGGTGCGTTTTCCAAAAGCATTGTTAGCCAACTATGGTCACAAGTTCCAGTGAACTCTATTGGTAAGGACGGAACTTGCAACCATAGCTGGCTTTGGGAAACACACCCCAGGCTGGTTGTCATATGGAGAAGTTCTCACAATGGTTTTGTCTTAGTAACAATAAGGTTTTGAGTCAAAAGATCAATTAATTTTTTTCTTCGTCTAGCAGTGGTTTGGTATGTTGGTTTTTGTCAATTCTGTCCTCCAGATTCTTAAATCTACTTATTTGCATTCATTTATACAAGAGCCATCTGTATAATTGGTTATATAATTGGTTGAACTGTATCCCTAAGGTAAGTTGATATTTTATACATTTGATGTTTGGGCAAGGTGTCACATTTGTTTCATATGTTTGGATTTGATGCAATTTATTAATTACAATTAATGTTGGCCAAAACATGGTATTTTTCCTTATACAACATTAATTTCAGGTGCCCAAATTTGCATTAGTAGTGGGGATTTTCACTCTTTCTGCAGGTGAAACCATTATGCCAGTAGGTGACTATCTTTATGAGTGAGTCATTGAATCCAACGCCCAACCCATTTGTTCAAATACACTGATTTCATTCTGGATTTAAACATCGCTACTGTGTTTTGTTCTGAGATACACAATGGTCAAAATCTCTGCTTTGACTTTGTGTGGAAATAGTTTCGTTAGAAGAATGAAAATAGACAAAGTAATTGGCGATTTTGAATCTAAAATAGAAATTGTTCAATATGAACATTTTAAATTCCTGTATTCTTGCATTCTTGTATTCTTTATTTCTTTCTTTCTATCATTTATTTGTTTGTTTGAACTGTTTTACAGTTTAAAATTCCATGGAAAGCCAATTTAATAGTCTGTTTAATGGCTGGTTGTCTTTGTGACAAATTATCCCATATAGTGTCACATATATATAAATCAACCCTGAGAAATATTAATTGAAGTAAAGAGTCTTATAGTATTAGAGTAACTTGAGTCTGTTGTTCAGCAGACATATAATATATAAACAGTAGGTTGTCCTTTATTTTCATTGCCTGTCTGTGCTGTGTATTAAAATGTGGGTGTCTTGCATTAGCAGTGGTGTGTCTCTGTGAGTTGTTCACTTGAGTGCTCACACTTGCTCTCACTCTGGGATATGTGCTTGCTTATGAAAGGGTAATGCTTTCTGTCCTTTATAGGGTGAGAGTATGCATGTATTTGGCTTTCTTGGTTCTCAGAAGTGTTAACGCACTGTGCCAGTTCACGCTTGATTAGTCAGTCTCACTCAAGACAACTCTCTACAATGTTAATCCTGCTGTAGTAGTGAAGTGTGAGTGTTTCATTCCAACACTTTTCTAGAATAGCCTCTCACACATATGCGCACAAACGGCAAGAGTGTAGCTCACAGGTGTGATGAAATGCAAGCCAAATGTTTGTTATATACACAGCAAAGGTTTCTTCAACTATGGGTCATTTAATGGCTGATTTCACCTTCTTTTTAAATGAAATGGTCAGTTCACCCAAAAATGAAAATTTTGTCATTATTTACTCACCCTCATGTCATTCCATCCAAACCAATAAGACTGTCGTTCATCTTCGAAACACAAAGAAAGATATTTTTAACGAAATCTGAGAGATTTCTGTCCCTCCATTGACAGCCCATGCAACTACCACTTAGACTCTTCAAAAAGTTTATAAAGAGATCGTAAAAGTAATTCATATGAATTGAGCGGTTCCAAATTTTCTGAAGAGAAATGATGAACCGATTTAATTTAGTCTTTTAATCACATATAAACATTAACTAACGCACATGGTAAAGGCTCAAGCATGCTTGCTTGACATGCGAGAACCAATAAGGTTCATTCTTGTGTGTTACGCAGCACGTTTGAGCTTCCACAAGAACCACTGAGGATTGTTCTTGCACGTCAACTACGGCTGAGCTTCTGTTTATGTTCCTTGATCAATGTTTATATGTGAATAAATGCCTAAATTCAATCTGTTAATCATATAAAAGCCAATGTGTCTCCTCAGAAAATTTGGACTAAACCGCTCAATTCATATGGATTAGTTTTACGATCTCTTTATGAACTTTTTGAAGCACTGAAGTGGTCGTTGCTTGGAACGTCAATGGAGGGACAGAAATATGATGTTGAGTTATTGATGACAGAATTTTCATTTTTGGGTGAACTATCCCTTGATGTTTATGATGTAATTTCCACCACAACACACAAGGAGACAACAGTGTCGGATTAAATGGTTTGAGATGAAATATGAGACACAGGGCCCTATCATACACCTGGCGTAATGCGGCGCCAGGTGCGACGCAGGTGTTTTTTGCTAGTTTCAGCCAGACGCAGTTATCATTTTCAAGTCCTGCGGCACATTGTTTAAATAGCAAATGCATTTGCGCCCATTTGTGCACCCATGGGCATGCTGGTCTGAAAACAAGGTGTGTTCAGGCGCATTGTTGGCGTGTTGCTATTTTAAGGCTCTGAAACCTGGTGTAAAGTCAATGGCACGATATTTGTTTTATTATTTAAAGAGTGTGTTAGAAATATGCGCCTATATGCGGGTGCACAACACACGTACAATCTGCTTGACACACACACAGGGATGCGATTAAGATTATTATTGTGTGCATAAAGATAAAAATGCTTTGGTGGAATCCAGCTTTTCCCGTAGATGGTCTGCTCGCGTGCTTTAACCTTGCGCATGAGCAGATCCGTTTCCTCACTAGAGAAGCGTTAAGTTTTTCCACTTGCAAATTCTGCCATGTAAATAGTAAATCCGCCATGGCACGAGCACAACTGGCTTTTAAAGGGAATGGGAGATGAGACTCTGATTGGTTTATTAAACGTCGCGCCCAAAACACACCCATTACTCATTAAAAGAATAGGGACAACCCCTTTAGACCATGCGCCAGGCGTGTCGACCATTTTTCATGTCCTTAAACTAGCGAAATTGGATACGGACAAGCCCTAAGAGCACTTGCGCCGTGCGCTTTAGACCATGCGCTTAGATCGTTAAAATAGGCCCCTTACTGTGTGAAGTGTGAAGGAAAATAAAAATCAAGGTAAAATATCACTAAACAGAATATTTTTATTGTGTGCTATTTCCAATCAGACTGTAAATGACAAATTATGCAAAATGTGTGAAAATATTAGTTAATTGTGTTAAAATTATCTCTTTATTAATCTTATTGTAAAGTGCCCTTGAGGTTTGGAAATTTGCCATTTAAATTATTGTTATTATTATAAAATGACAGAATCCTCCTGTAATGCATGTCCACTGTTGGGTCTTATTGATAGGCAAATTAAAAAAACATCTAAACGTCCACAAGTGCCAGTAGTTGAAGAAACACTTTGATACATATTTGCTTAATTTATATGCATTCAAACACATGTATTTTAACTCTTTCATATCAATTCTGAAAAATATGTTCAGCACCCTCATGAACCCAGATGGGCATGACTGTGATAATGTGACATCCAAAGTTTTCTTTTGGTTGCAGTGTGTTTACATGCGTATGTGTGTGTGTAACTTTGTCAGCTTCTCTTTAATTTGGTCCAGATGTCTATGTGTACAGACAGTCACCCCAGGACACACGCAGTCACTCCCTCATTACCACCAAACCACGGAGAGACATGGCATGAGTGAGACAGGGATTAGCACAATTCCAGATTTAAGCTCACGCACGTCAGTGAATGTTATCAGAACTCCTCATTTTGGGTTTAGCTTGAATTGAAGCTTTTATATAGTCTGTCTCTCTCCACAAAACACTGCTTATGACTCACTAGCACGCTGGCAGCACCCTTCTTCTCCTATAGCCTGCAGCTCTGGACCTGGACGGCTCTCATTTGGCCCTAGAGGCGCGCTGTATTTTTCTGCTTGATCTCATCAATGGCTTGACCTGTGCACACACACACACATCAATTCACCAGACGAGCGTGAAGTGCTTTTTTCTTTTCGCTTTTGTATCCTGCCTTTATTTAGCCACGTTAGTCGAGTTGAGCACAACACGTATTTCATGCGGTGTCCTAAAAATCTTCCCTTGCAGCGATGGAGGCCGAATGTTGGAACATACAGTAATAAGCAGCTCGGGATGTTCTGCCATCTTTGCTCTTAGCGGGCTGACTTTTCCGCTCTTTTTTTCTGAAGTACAAAGGGCTTCTTACGTGATTGTTGTGCATCCAGCATGTTACTGCCATGGGGCGACCGTTTAAGACCTCAATTTTGCTGCATAGACTACACTGTAATGTTTTGCCAGGTACTCAAAAATGGGCTTTATATGGAAACAACGAAATTAAGTGGTTTTAGAGTCGGATCAGGTAGAAAAATCGTGTTAAAGTAACAACTGCACAGTATATTTTCAGGCTTTATTCAACAGTATAGTAAAAGAGAGACAGAAAATGATTGGGGAGGGAGAAGAACAGGACAGGGAAAGGACCACAAGGTCGCCTGAAATGCTGTTGCACCATATGTCGAATTGCTGACCAGAAGACTATGGCTCCGACGACTTTATTTCTTGTTATTGCAAGTTTATACTGCGAATTTGTACCTCTGTATCTCACAATTGCAACTACAATCGGGAATTTATTTCTGGTAATTGTGACTTTATCTCAAAACTGAGACTTTATATCTCACAATGCGATATTTTATATTTCACAATTGGTACTTTATTTCTTATAATTGTGACTATTTCATGACTGCAATTTTTTTATATCTCACAATGTGATTTTATATCAATTGCGACTTTATTTCTCATTATTGCAACTTCATATCTCACAATTATGACTATATCTCACAATTGCAAATTTATATTTCACAATTGCGACATTATTTCTTAATGTGTATTTAAATTAGTATTTCACAATTGCAATTTATAATTCCAAATGTGGTTTTATATTTCATAATTGCCTGTTTATATTTCACAATTGTAAGAGATAAAATCATAATTGTGCCTTTTCATCCCACAAGTTCACAATTATGATCTTATTTCTTTTCATTTTAACTTTATACATATCTTTATACATTTTAACATATTTATACATTATACATATATAATATGTCATATTTATGATATGATGTTATCTCACCACTGCAACTTTATATCTCACAATGTGATTTTATATCTAATGCAACTTTATTTCTCATAATTGTGACTTAATATTTCACAATTGCAAATTCTATCCCACAATATTGCAACTTTATTTTTCATTATAGCAACTTAATATCTCACGATTGCAACATTATTTCTTAATTGTGACATAATATTTCACATATATAACTGCAATTTATATCTCACATTTAGATTTTATTTAATCTCATAATAGCGACTTTATATTTCACAATTGCAGCTTTATATATATATACTTATGACTTCATATTACACGATTGCAATTTATTGTATTTTCATAATGTATCTCACAAATAGGGTTTTATTTCCCATAATTGGAACTGTATCTCACAATTTCAACTTAAAATTTCGCATTTGCAACATTATGTCTTTATTTGTGACTTAAGATGCTTTTCCACTGAAATTACCTGGAACAATTTGTCCCAGAATCTTTTTCCCCCCAGACCTCTTGCTGTCAGCATTTCCATCGCGGTCTAAAGTACCGTGAAAATTAGTCCGGTGATGTAGGACTGTGTGCGACTTTCCAGTTCCCGCTGGATTTCGTCCTCCGCATATAAGCTTAATAAAGCCTAAACCTCATCATCGGCCCATCGGTCATATTTTTTAAACTCCATTGTTGATTCAAATAGCAAACAAGTCCCCACCCCTGAAAGTTCCTGAACTTTGAAAAAGTACTACCTCGTGAGCAGGGACTTTCTGAGGGGGAAATTTTCTCACAATGTAATTTTTTTTTTTTTTTTTTACATTTAAATTGTGATTTTATATTTATTGTATATCTTTATACAGTATCTTTACACTACAGACTTGCATATGAGAGTTCACTCACTGCAAAAAAACAAAGAAAAAAAATACAATTTTTTTTTGTTTGTTTTTTGTTTGTAATTTATTTTATATATATATATATATATATATATATAGTGCTGTGAAAGTGACCATGTGAGCGACCGAAGCTGGCTAGAGGAAGGGTTGATATTGCAGCTGAAGATGGAGCAGAACAGGGTGATGCAGTCCGGCCTGGAGCAACAGTTTGAGCTTGGATGGGTACAGATCTGAAAGCTCAGCTGCGTGACTCCATATACTGACAGCAGGATCACTCATGAGGAGATCACGTACACACACAACTATACTGTACACACACACACATATATCCAACCTGAGAAGAACTGGACATGAAACAGAGCTACCAATGAGGGGAAAAAGCTCAGTGAAGCCCAAGCTGTGCTGCCTGAGGGACCTTTTCATGGCACTGTGTGAGACATGACATGAAACTGTGCTCTTCTCCTCTCTCACTGCACCTCTCCATCCTCCTCACCTCCTTTACATCTCCCTCTTTTTACATGGGCGTGGGTGTAAAAGCTGCTTTTACCAGAATGTGAGGCTTTTAAACCATTCTGTTTCTCTCAGCGAGGAACACCCTGCTGTGTGCATTTACACTCAGCCCTGTCTGCACATACAATCTCCTTTTCAACACAACACCCCTGAAGAGTCAAGTGGAGGCTAATTACCACAAAAAGGAGAGCACAGTCAATTTTACAACCAGACCTCTGGGACTGACCTTATGGCGCTGTCTTCAGTTCAGACTGACAAGATTGTGGCAGGGATAAACTCCCTCTTTCTGAGCTGAATTGTGTTTTGACTGCTCTATTCAGAATTTTGTTTTCAGTAAAAATACATAATTATCTTTAAAAAAGCAAAACAACTTGGAGACTTGTGGTCAGAAAATATATTTTAAGTTTATTTTTCTTACCCAACTTCTTTCTTATTTTAATCATAATTTATCAAATTTAGTAAAGTTTCTGCTTACAGCAACAAAAATGCTAGTTTGATAAGCATATATTCTCAAAAATAAATATTTCAAATATATATATTTGCAATTTACTCTTCAAAAGCTTGAGGTTGGTAACAAGGTTTTTTTTTTTTTTTAATATATAAATAAGTCTCTTATGTTCAGCAAGGCTGCATTAATTTGATCAAAAATATAGTAAAAAAATGTAATGTGAAACATTATTACAACTTAAAATAACTCTTCTATATTAATATATTTTACAATATAATTTATTTCTGTGATGGCAAAGCTGAATTACCCTAGTATTTACTGTCACATGATCCTTCAGAAATCATTCTAATGTGCTGATTTGGTGCTAAAGAAACATTTATTATTATCAATGTTGAAGTAATTTGTGCTGCTAAATATTTTTGTGGAAACAGTGATGCATTTTTTCAGAATTTTTTGATGAATAGAAAGTTCAAAGGAAAAGCATTTAAAAATCTTTTGCAACCTAATAAAAGTATTTACTTTCAATTTTGATCAATTTAATGCATCCTTGTGGAATAAAAGTATCAATTTCTTTCAATAATCTTTTATATATATTGATCCCAAGCTTTTAAACTGTAGTGTAGGATCATTTGTTGTCAAGTAGAGACTATTTGAGCATTTAATAATTTAGAAAAATACATTTGAAATCATATGAATGAAAGTCTTCAGTCATATCAGCCTTCTAAAATCTATTATATTGTACATGGAGCAGGTCACCTTATGGGGGCCTTACAAAACCATAATTTTGTGATCACATGACCAGCTAAATACTACCCAATTTATTTTGGTAACCCCCGTTACCTGACACTTTTGCTTACAAACTAAATGAATCATTACTGACTACAAACAGCCTTTCTACAATGGCATCAGTAACTGAAAACTCTGCTGTTGATGTTGCATTCACACCACTAGGTGTCAATATACGTATTGGCCAGTGCAACTTAAACAAAAAAATACTTTATTATTATTATTATTATTATTTAATTACAAAAGACTAAATATAGTTAAGAGTGCTTGTGTCTGATGTGATCATTGTCACTAGAGACCTACAAACGCCTTCCGGAGATCTTGAAGGCAGGGGACTCTATGTGAACAGACAGGCAGAGTCTATGTGAATGGCTGTTGAGTTAATTAAAGGTGATGAAGGGTACAGGCCTTTGCTCTAGAAGGGCAGGTACAACTGCATTAGTTTAGAGTTATGGGCCTGAGGGAATGGCTGTGGACTAGTTAAATGTGATGAAAGGTATAGCATTTTGCTATAGGACAGCAGGTAAAGTGGTTTGCTGAATTAGTTTAGAGTTATGACCTTAAGGGAACGACCTAGAATCATTAGAGGTATGAGTTTGTGTTATGGGACAGATGTGCAGCAGTGGTTAATATAATATTAGTGCAAAATGGGGAAAAGAGCACAAAACACTTGGACAGGCCCTTGTCTTTTTCCTGTCTATTTCTCTGTCTTATAAGAACTAGCTGTTCTGTGTTATGGTCAACTAATTGTTTAGAAATTAAACATTTTATTTGTGTGTATTTATATATATTATTATATTATATTATATTATGTTGTGTATATATTATTATATTATATTATATTGTGTATATATATATATATATATATATATATATATATATATATATATTATACACACATACACACACACACATGTTTGAACAATGAAGATATTTCTTATTGTCACCATAGCTGCATTCATTTGATTAAAAAAATACATTGTGAAATATTATTGCCATTTAAAATAACAAGTTTTCAATAAATTGTTTTGTATTTTAATACATTTCCAAATGTAATTTATTTCTGTGATGGCAAAGCTGAATTTTCAGCATCATTACTCTAGTCTTCAGTGTCACATGATCTTTCAGTAATCATTATAATATGGTGATCTGGTGCTCAAGAAACATTTCTTATCAATGTTGAACATTATAAGTATCTGTACTGTCACTTTAAACAATTTAATGGATCCTTGCTGAATAATTTATTTATTTATTATTTATTTACCTACCTACCTACTTACCATTACTGGTACCTTATTAAAAAAAATTGTAATAATTTATTATTATTTCTTTTCATTTTTGTCACTAATCCTTTGGTAAAACTGTATAAAAATCATGCCAATAAAATACTCTGAAATTATAATTTAATTATTAACAACTAGTAACACTGACTACGCAAGTGAAAATTGTATTTAATATGATAGAATCAACCTGACTACCTGTGTAGAAGGGGTGAAAAGGGGCTCATCCATAAAAATATTGTCCCGGGTCTATGCGAATTTAGCAATATTCCTTGATTACACCAAAAAAAAAAAAAATTTTTTTTGATGGTCAGATCAGGTAGAAATAGTTCCTTTGACTTTTTACAATGCATATAGTCTCATATAGCCTTTCCTATTCATGCGCATAAACACGTGTCCTAATGTGAACAGAAATGAAAAGCACAATAACGGATTCAGATAAGTTAGAAAAAAGAGTGGTAGATACAAGCTTCTGTGAAACAACATGTTCCTAACAGACTCTGGCATTCCAAATACCTTACATACACACACACACACACACACACACACACAAAATGAGTCACTCAGAGCTTTTTCACAAGAGCTCACTATGAGATGCCAACTTCATCAATCCATCTATTTAAACTGCTCATGTCTGCAACGCATTGACTGAAAACCCCATTTAGCCAATAGAAAAATGAGACAGAGAGAAAGAAAAAGTGCAAATGAAAAGACGCAGAGATGTACAGTGAAGTGAAGTGGGTGAGTGGGGTCTCTGTATTATCACAGAACTGAACAGTCTATGGGGAGAAGGAGGACCATTATAACAGCTATAATATCAGAAAAAAAGGGGCCAGAGAGTTGGGAAGGGGGGGTCGCATGGGTCAGAGAGAGACAAAGGTTACACAACAAATTATTCACCCCTCCGCTGGCTCTATTCTACACCCTTTTGTTAAGCATAAACGCAGCTTGGCAGGATCCACAGAGAGCTCTTCAATTCACAGTAACAACTCATAAACAGCCACTCATTATACAGTACAAGGGTCCGTTCAGATCTTCAGCCTCAGACTGACACAAACACATGCACTACAGCTATCACATGTGCAGATGTTGATTAGAGTGAACTGAACTAACCACAAACAGACCTACAAACTCATTCAGAGACTCATTCACATGTTGACACACACTCTGAACCAGACCGGACAGTAAGAGCCTCCAAAACGCACACACACACGGGGGGCTGAGAGCACCAGGGGGAGCAAAGGAAGTTTCATACCTTCTTCAGCTGAACTGTGCTGGACCACAAGAGAGACAGACAGAAAGATCCTCCACATTTCCATCAGAGCAACACACAAGAGAAGTCCAGAGAGGAAGAACACAGGAGAGGGAGACAGGAGGAGAGAGAGAGAGAGAGAGAGAGAGAAGGGAGGAGGAGTCTGTCTACTCGTTTTTATCTCAGATTAAAGAGAGGAGAGAAAGAGAGGGGGTGGGGGAGCAGGGAGGAGTATTTATGTATGATGATGATTATGACTGAGAAGTCACTGAGCAAAGAACAAGGAGAGAGAGAGAGATGAAGGGACCGGTAAACTGACTTTAGCTACTCAACGTGATGGAAAGCCTAAAACGAGTTCGGCTAGTTCGCAGAAAAAGTGTCTAGACACGCAGGAGACAGACGCTCTCACAGTCACATTTCGTGAAGGCTCTGGTTTGGCATGCTGATCGGGCACGGCGAGCCAGATTGGAAATATGCATCACTCAGTAAAAGAAGCTTGGAAACCTGCCTGTGTGTTTTCTTTTCTTCTCTTCTTTCAACTGCTGCTTTTTTTCCCTGGGAAAAAAAAAATACATATTTTGAATATTTTCTTTTGGCCTTGGAAATCTCTCATTTTCCACACACACATATATACATACAAAGGTTCTTCAATATAGACATAGAGGCTGTTGTATTCCTGAAGACTAGGGTTGTGCAATTGTCTCTTTGAAAACAGCGCCTTCTGGTGGACACATAGTGACTGCAGAAGACATCGGTGGTGGTGCCCTACACACCATCTATGGAAGCCCATTTCCACCACTTAAGAAAAAAATGCTTTGATAAATCATAATTATGGCATAAAAAGTCGAAATTATGACATAAAAAGTCGTAATTATGACATGCTAAGACATACGAAGTCAAATTACAAGTTATAAAAAGTAAATCATGACAATTATGATTAAATAATTAAGATACTAAATCATAATGACCGTTTACAGTCATAATTTAGACTTTTTAATGACAATTATAATTTATAAAAGCATTTTTTTTTTTTTTGTTATGTGGCAAAAATGGGCTTTCATAACGTCCTGTTATGAAATACTCCATCATGTAAATCATCACACAAGCGCATACAAACAGCCGCCTCCCTTCCTGACAGTTATTCCGCTGTTCCTCTTTGCCCCTATCTTCTCTTTTATTATAATTTACCTATATCTGACACATTTATATCTATTTTATGCCTCTATTTTATCCAGTTCTGTTGTCGGAATTGGGGTTAGCTTAAAGCCCGAGATAAGTCTCGGGCGTGAGCTTGTCCTTTAAAGGGGACCTATTATGCAAAATCCTTAAGGAGTTTGTACACAGATGTGCGTCCACGGTGTGTGTAAACTACCAGCCTATAATGGTAAAAATCCAACCAGTACTTTTTTTTATAATCCCCATTTATCATTTTCAATCTCTCAGAACACGCTGTTTGATATTTCCCCCTACTCCTACTTAAGAGTAGGGAAACCCCACCCATGACTGGTGATGATCTGCCCTGTTAGCATAGACACACCCCTGAGTGAGAAGCACAGAGTCCGCCATTTCTGTGTACTCGCTGTATAGAGATATACAATGTCTGTGCCAAAAAACATTACATTTACAAATGTTCTGTTTTTGGATGTACCAACGAACATACGAAGCTTCATAGACACTCGGCGGCCATCTTTGAAACGCCTCTCGGGCATCCAAGTGCAGCTCCTATCTCTTTGAATGGGGAAACATCAAATTCTCTAAAGCTGTTTGCCAAGCTTTAAATTAACCAATGAAATCTGTCTCATAAATTTTGTTTCTAAACGCTCGAATCATGAAAAAAAAACGGTATTTTTCAGGCTGGATCAACCTAATGCGCATGCGCAGTCCTAAATGCGCGTCTCCTGTGCCTCATTTCGGAGGCGCGCGTCTGAATGTTTCTATAGAAACCGGAGCTTCTAAGGGCCGCTGCAGTGACGCGATGACTTTACCAATCGTCGTTTGGCTCTCATTTAGAAGGCGGGACTTATTCCGCCATATTGCGCGTTGCACTTTCTCCCATTCATAATAATACGAGTGACGCGTCTTGTGTTATTTTATTATTCAAGAATGGATCGGTACAAACTGTACGTGATCCTCTCCGGAGGATACCGGTCACGGCAGAGAAAGAGAGCTCGCGCACTTTATTACAGTCCATCGGAGTTGTTTTATGGATATAAAGTTTACCAGTTTATTAAGCACCCCCGAAAAGGCATAAAGTAGGTCTGTATGTAATTTGTTTACTGTTAGTTGTAACGAGTGTTTTTGTGTAGTTCGCTTTGTATGTTAATGATAATGCAAGGGAGAGTTTATAGATAAAAGACTTTAATGCGCACTTCTTGTACTGTTTTATTCAGCTCTAATGGTGATTTTCTGGAGTGATAACGTACGCGTCATCTTTTGTGTGATGTACAATAAACTTCATAAACTCATCAGTAAAGATCTGGCCATCATTCGGACGGTTCGCTACAACAGGCTCGTACTAATAGTGGATAAAAGCAAGATGACAACATAAGATTTAAACGGAATTAAACTAAACTATACCTGTTCTGTCTCCATGCAGCATATATTCTCTGGCTCTGTAGGGATCATTTTCAGACTCCGATTCGAACTAAACACAGCTACAGAGAGTTTCTGAGATTATTAATGCGTGAGATTGTCACTGGAGCTCGGAGCATTAGCTCTTGAAGCTCCGCCCTCTTAGGGCATGAGCAGCAGCTCATTTGCATTTAAAGAGACCCACACTAAAACGGCACGTTTTTGCTCAACCCCAAAAAGTGGCGAGTTTAACATGTTATAAAAAAAATCTCTGTGGGCTATTTTGAGCTAAAACTTTACATACACACTCTGGAGACATCAGAGACTTATTTTACAAATCTTAAAAAGGGGCATAATAGGTCCCCTTTAAGGACAGAAAGCCAAATTTGTTTACCATATTTCAAAGGACAGGATGAGCAGGTGAAATGAAATGAAATGATATTTAATTGATGTTTTTTAAACATCTGTCGTTAAAAGTCTAATTAAAGTGCATACTTAAAGGTGCACCAACTTTTGGCCCTCTAGCAGTTAAAAACTATGCATTCTGCGGAAGAACATTGTTTTAGTTGTGCTTCGGCTCTGCATAACTGCGGATGAATACTGCTCAGTGCCCATAAAACATTAACCAATATATAACCAGGTTAGTTGAAAGGATCTTAAGCTGACTAGCTGAAGATGTTACTGTAGCTACACCCATTAATAGACACATAACTTACTTCCTTGAAAATAAATTCCAGGACAGCGGCGCTACAACAACCATAATGAAATCCCTCTGCAACAATGCTTTACAACTCCGTTCAAGAGCTAGCCTACATATGGCAATTTATCTGTTGAATAAAATACCTTAGCTTTTGAGTAATAAAAACGCCATCTCCGCGTCGCTTTTACATTTCAAATCCCTCATTTCTTGCCGTCTCTGACAAGAAAAAACAGTGTTGATTTTCGTTTTATTACAAGCTCTGTCGCGTCCTCTTTTTGCCAGCAGACTTTCCTATGTTCTTTTTTTAAACTGGTGATTCTCCAGAGGTTCGAGATAGCGTTCTCCATGTCAACCTTCTCCTCGTTGTGACAACTAACCACTCCCACACCACAACCCAGGTGTAAGAGCAACTTTTCTCTATTTACGTCGCTTGTGAATAACGTATGCACACAATTTTCCGCTAAACCATCCCGACAGGTCTAAAATATAAACACTTATAATAGGTTTACCATAGTTAATCAGGGAATTTATGATCAATTTTGAAAATAAATCAGAAGCTATCTCATGATTGTGGCTTACAAATGAAGCAATATCTATTAGAATATATGACACTTCTTGATGATACATGTCATGACAATGAAAAGGCCCGTTACATGACAATTATCTAAAAAATATGTACAGAGTTCCTGTGATGCAAACAGTTACAAACAAAAGTCAAATCAAATCATGAGGGAATGTTTTAATATTGTCAATCTCACAAAATATGCTTCCAAGTGCTTACAGTATTAAATATACACAAATTTAGGACACTGTGCTTGAAGCAAAAGTAAAAACATAAAAATTTCGAAACAAAATTAATTATATTTAATTATAAAAGCTATAAATAAAACAAAATATATAAATATATATAAAACATTCATAAAAAAAATCTCCATCATGCAGAGTGCAACAAAATGCAGTAATAAATGTAAACAAACCAAAATATATTCATATTTACATTGCTGAGCAATACTTTTACAGTAAACAGTCCTAATTACCCCCAAAATCAAATGGAGTCTAATTAAAAACTCAAAATATCAGATGCACATAGGTCCATGTTAAACAATAAATGTGTGCTTGTGATTGCTGGGCTGTCATGATTAACTTTCATATGATCCTGTATCAGTAGTGTTCGTACAGTCAGGTGGAGTGACAGCCGTTATGAGAAATACTTCAGGGATGAGTAACACCATTTAAACACTGATAATTCCTACCGTACCTTCAGCAAGACTTATAAAACAGTATAACCTACATAAACATCGTCACATGCTTAAATACATAACTGAACATGTACAGTGGGACTCAAACTATATTGAAAATCTAGGATTTTAAATCCAATTAAATAGTAAAATAAAGAAGAATTATTTCAGATTCTGTTTCTAGGTTCTGTTTCTAGTTTGACACTGACCATGAGAACTCCTTTGCACAAAAGACCAGATACTCATGGCACAACAAGTTGTCTAATGGATAGCAGTATTAAAGGCCATCAGAGAGTCTGATTAGTGCATAAATTAGTGCAAGTCTGATTTAAGTCTTTGGGCAATATGAGAAATTTGTTAATTAACTATTTAAATACAAGTCATAGTAATCAGTTTAATATTCCACATGATTATGGACAAGTGCTTAGTGCTCAGTAGAATACACATACAATTACACATACAACTAAACTCTATATCTTACTAAACATTCAGCAATTTATCATAATGCATCTGCAACTACATGTAACACTTATTTGCGCCATAATGACTTTAAAATTGCCAATTATAAAAAGGCTTTCAATACCATCCAAGCTAATACCTCCAAGCTATTTCCTTTATAATAATGCCCATTATTTAGCTGCATCTGTCCATTTAGGGTGTCAATCTTGTGTGTAGATTATGGGTTTTCTCTATAGGTTTGTTCCACTTTTCTCCTGTCCAGCCAGCTCAGTCATCTGAATCTTGTCTGATGATGGGGACACTGGCATAGTGACGGCACCCTCTGGGGACGTGTAGTTGGCAGCATTGGACCCTGCGACATTGGAAAATCCACTGGCAATGTCCTCAAATGTCCGGCCTTTGGTCTCGGGAACCCGGAAGTAGGTAAACAAGAAGAAGATGATGAGGAGGATGAGGAATATGATAAACACATACGGGCCGCACAGTTCCTGGAAAGGAAGCAAGGTCATAATAATGTGTTTAGTTCTTGTGTCCATGCAAAAATGTGATAGTGCTGAATTCTGAGACAAGGTTCTTACCAATAGTGGTGGGAAAGACAGTCCGACAATGAAGCTGGCGGTCCAGTTGCAGCATCCCGCCACAGCGATGGCTGCCGGACGTGGACCCTGAGCGAATAACTCTGCCACTATGAACCATGGGATAGGCCCTGGTCCCATCTCAAAACTGGCCACAAATCCTAACACTGCCAGAATGGCCACAACGCTGACTGCTGAAATTCCCTGCTTGCCGGAAATTGAATCATTTGTAAAGAGAAAAAAAAAGAGGAAGGATACACTTCAGTGAATGAATTCTAACATAGTGTAAGTTGGCATTCAATAGTAAGATCACATACTGACCGCTTCAGATGCAGTCTTGGCGATGACAGTGCTATTCTGAACAGGGTCTGCAGGGTTCTAAAGACAGAATGAATTTAAAAATTAATAAAAATGTAATGTCTCTATTCTCTAATATTTAATTTAAATAATCCCTAGTTTAATCTATCCCATTTACTTCTGAAGATCAGTAGTTTATCAGTAGGCCCATTTAATGATAATATATATTCAGTTTTATTTAATTTTATATATATATATATATATATATATATTAGTATATCAAAACTCACCACAAGTTTAAGAGAAATAGTCATGAGCAGAACACAAAAAGTCATTCCAGCCAGTCCAATCATATGAAGTGTTCTTCTCCCTGCCCTCTCCACCAGGAAGAGCTGTTGAGCAAAGCAACGGGAGCATCAACACACTGCTCTTTAGTACACCCTCACAAAAGTACTTTAACAGATATAACAAGGGCATGAAATTGCAAATGCAAGGGTGATGAAATGAATTTGACAACTGTTTACCTACAGTACAGTTCTTTTCAAATGTTTTGTGTATGTGAGTATATTAACTTACAGAGACGACAGTGAAGAGAGTGTTGACTGCACCCATTCCAATGGTGGCAATGACTGGCTCAGTGATACCGGCTTTTCGGAAGATCTCTGTCGAGTAATAAATTACCTGGAAAATGTACAGAAAATGCAGCTGTTTAACATTTAGAACAGTTCATGTCAATACTTTAAGTTGAACAGGGGAAAATATGGAAGGAAGCTTAAGAATTCAGGGTTAAAACAAACACTTATTAATCAGTATTTTTGTCTTGTTTTCCAGTAAAAATATCTGAACATTATTAAAACAAGATACATTTACTTGAGAAAATTGTGCATGACTTGTTATAGAGAATATTAAGTTTATTTTTCTTAACTCATTGGAAAATAGTTCTTCTTGATTTACGCATTAAAAAACCCCAAAAATATTTCAACCCAAATTGATATGGACATGAAATATTGATTTGAGTTGACATATTTTATTAGCTTAAAACTTCCACAAAGCAAAATAATTCCTAGCAAGTGACTTTGAGCCATGACGAACAAACCACTTCAAAAAAGTGAAAATTTAAGTGTTAATGTACTCATATCACTTTAACAAAAAAATTATTTTGTGTCCACAAAATGTTGATACAAGTTGAAACTGTTTCAAAATCTTACCTGCTTATTATGTTATAATCTATTACAATGTAAAAAACAATCGTCCTGGCAACAAGACGAACACTACAACAATATTACAATACTATAAATACTGAAGTCCTCCAATTTCATTTTCAATCAGAATAAAGTATCCTTATAACCGTGTAACTATATATCTCATAAAATATATTTTAAAAAAAAACTTAATTACCTATATATTTGAGGCATTTTAAACAAGAATAGAAGATGACAAAGAAGAAGAAAAATATATATATATATATATATAAAAATTACACACTATATTTACAAGGTACATATAGTATACAGTCAAACCAAAATTTATTCAGACACCTTGAACATTTCACTCATTAATACAGTTTATTCACTATAGTTTAAAAAAATGGTAATAAAATATGACAAGATCAGAAAAAATTAATCTTAATTATGTCAGATAACACTTAAGCAAAACATGATCAGGTCAAAGTGTCTGATTAATTTTTGGTTCCAAATTTGTATCAATTTTACTTGTAGTTCACTGTATGAAGAATTTTTGGGTATAATATGTCACAGTTTACTTTATTTTGCTATCCTCACTTAAATGAACTGCAATGTCCTGCACCCACTAGTAACATTATATCAAAAATATTAAAAATGTTTGAATAATTTTTGGTTTGACTGTATATCTTGTTTTATACTGTAGATGTTTAGTATTTTTACCCGAGAAAACCAGTCACTGCTGGCTATAAATATGTCACAGGATGAACAGGATGTGCTAATCAAAGATCATTATGTAAGCTTTTACGTAACTAGTGTGGGGAAGTGCAGGTGAAAAAGTGTGGAGTGTGGAGACTCACAGCGTTGATGCCGGACAGTTGCTGGGACAGCTGCAGGATTATGGCGATAATAATGGGCTGTCTGTAGGCGGAGTTACGGAACAGCTCCGGAATAGAAACCTTTTTCTCCATGGACATCTTCATGGCCTCTTCCTTCATCTCACGAATATCATCCTCCACATCTGAATGCCCACGAAGACGTGTCAGCACTGAGAGCAAAAGAAAGAGAGAGAACAACATAGTCAGTGCAGAAGAGTAATTACTGTACACTTCAGTTGCTCAGGCAGTGCTAAATGGTGTGTTCTGCATGCCTCCTGCTCTTTCTAGATCCAAATTTGATGCTTTTAAATTCTGAGCAGTCATAGGAGACTCACCTTTGCGTGCCTCATCCTCCTGGTTGACACTGATCAGCAGGTATCGAGGGCTCTCTGGGCAGAAGATCAGCATAACAGTCTGTAACACTGCAGGCAGGATCGTCAAAGCCAGCAATAATGGCCACAAAGACTGAGACCCCAGCAATGACTCCAGACCCAAGATCTACCATAAAAAAAATACACAAAAATTTACATTTAACTTTTTAAGTGTATATAATCAGTATGTTTCCTTTCTTCTGTACAATACAAAAGTATCAATTCTAAAGACCATAAAATACAATGAATAGGGACTGAAGTTTCAAAAAGGAACCAAAATCATCATAAAAATGGTCCAAATATCCTCTGAAGCCATACAATAACATTTAATGAGAAAAAGGATATTAATTTGTTGTTATTCACCGACATCAGTGAATGACTTCAATTCAATTTACATTCAATTCCAGTTCAATTTATGAACGAATCATTCAGACCAGTTTTGTGATGTGAACGAACTCACTGAAAATATCTCACTCAAAAGAATTATTTCTTCACAAATCTGACATCACTACTGAATGTGCAGAGAACACGTCAAGATCTTTAGGGAATAATGACTTTAATTTCATCCTGTCCCTTGCACAAAGTTATCATGTGACTTCAGAGGGCTATAGTATGGAAGCTTGTTTCCGCCACTGAATAAAAATAAAAAAGGTATAAATGCGACTTTTTATCTAGCAGTTCTGACTTTTTTTCTCACAATTGCGAGTTTATATCTCACAATTCTGGCTTTATAATACGCAATTACGAGTTATAAAGTCAGAATTTTTTGTTATAAAGTCAGAATTGTGAGATAAAACTCGCACTTCTGTAAAAAAAGTCATCTTTTTTCCTCAGAATTGGACTTTATAACTAGCCATTGCGAGTTTTTATCTCACAATTCTGAGAAAAGACGTCAGAAATTTGAGTTTACAATTGTGAGATTATAACTCGCAATTCTGACTTTAATTCTCGCAATTGTGTTTATATCTCGCAATTCTGAAATTATAACTCGCAATTGCGAGTGTATATCTTACAATTCTGAGACAAGAGATGTAAACTCACAATTGTGAGATAAAAAGTTGCAATTACCTTTTTTATTTTTTATTTAGTGGCGGAAACAAGCTTCCATACTATAGCGCACAAGTTGTATAGACCAATTTTATTATACTTTTATGGTGCTTTCGAATCTTTTTTTCAGCTTGGAGGCTTTGGTGTTATTATAATTGCATGAAAAAAAGAGAAAATTATATGGGTTAAATGAGATATGGGTTAGTAAATGATGACAGAATATGATCCCATATATTGTATATGATATACATGATCCCTATAATCTTTTATTTACATTCATCCATAGGAAAATCTAACCTGTGCAACCAGGATGCCGATGACCACCCCAAGCTGGTGAAGGGTGCCAAAAGCCCCTCGCAGTGCCGTTGGTGAAATTTCACCCACATACATGGGTGTCAGTCCTGTACAAAGACCACAGAACACACCAATCACCAGGCGGCCCACTATCATCAGCTCATAGGAGGCGGAGACTTTGGATAAGCCCATCAGGCTTCCACCAATCAGAGCCAGGATGTTGGACAGCAGCATTGATTTTCGTCTGTAAAGAGAATTTTGGAGATGAATCAAGAAAATGTTTTACATTAGATTTATGTCAAAATAAATTGTGTGATTTTGAATTTGGTCACTATTTCCTCACCTCCCAAGTTTGTCAACCAAAGCACCAACACTAAGAGACCCAACCATGCCGCCAACATTGAAAATGGAAACAGCGATACCCCAGACATTTGTGAGTGTGGTGTCCTTCATGGTCTCTCCAGTGCGCTCTAGAGTCACGTTTCGGATGAAGTTCTGCACTTTCTGATCATCAAGAGAGAGACAGACAGAAGTGAGTGATGAAATGTTGTTTTTTGAAGTCTAAAATGCTACTCACTTAATGAGACATTTACCTTATCGGGTGCGTTGATGACTCCTGTGTTGAAGCCGAACTGCAGCGAGCCGATGACGGCCGTGGACACACAGAACACCAGGTAGTGTGTCACCTGCTTCATCTGAACAAAAAGAAGGAATACACATACTGTGAGATGCAGAATCAATGACAAGAGTAGAGATGAAAGTAACAATGACCCAACAAAGTCTCAAAACTGTCCTATTTCTGAGAGCAGTCCTTAAATCTGAGAGATTTCTGTCCCTCCATAGACAGCTACGCAACTGACACTTTGACGCTTCAATAAGTTCATAAAGAGATCGTAAAAATAATCCATATGAATTGAGCGGTTTAGTCCAAATTTTCTGAAGAGAAACGCTCACTTTATATGATGAACAGATTGAATTTCGGCTTTTATTCACATATAAACATTCATTAACACACACATCTGTTGTGGTAAACGGAAACTCAAGAACCATGCGAGAACCAATGAGATTCATTCTCGTGTGTTACGCAGCACGTTTGAGCTTCCAGAAGAGGTTTGTTTTCACGCATTAAGCAGGTTCGGTTGAGCTTCTGTTCATATTCGCTGATCAATGTTTATATGTGAATAAAATATGTATTAGTTATGTAAAAAAAATTATGTAATCTCTCTATGAACTTTTTCAAGCGTCAATGTGATAGTTGTGTAGATGTCTATGGAGTGACAGAAAGCTCTCAGATTTCATCAAAAATATCTTCATATGTGTTTCAAAGATAACCGAAAGTCTTATGGGTTTGGAACGACATGAGGGTGAGTAATTAATGACAGAATTTTAATTTTTGTGTGAACTAACCCTTCAAAATTATTACTGTTTTATTCTGCTTTCTAAAGACTGATTGGAAAACCATGAGATTAGTTATTTGATTCTATTGACAACCACTATTTAGCTGTATGTTTCTTTTGTTTTTTCTTCCTCTATTTATATATACAGTAGTTTAAAAGTTAAAGTAAGGTCTATAAACCTTCAAAATTTCTGTTTGAACTTACTGAAAACAACAAATTACAAAATACAGTAATTTCTCAGAGTATGTATGAAAGTGGAACAAAAAAAAAAATCAGTTGACATAATAACTGGAATGTGTCCCTATGTGTCATTTTTTCCCCTAATCATAGTCTGGCTGCTGTGATCTTGACGTCTGTTCCTCCCACTTGTGTGAAATTAAAAGAAATAGCAACCTAAGCTAATTGTCAGCTATGTTACTTCTGTGCGGCTGCAAATAGAATAAACTTGATCAGAGATTAATGAGTTAAAATCAATCCGATTGATGGAACAAATACGTGTCAGGCACAATGAAATGGCACCCCTTAGCATCGCACTACATTTTTTTCTTGTTCGAGAAGCCGTTTCACTCGGATATGCACCACAACAGGGAAGAAAAGACTATCGCAACTTTCATTTCATGCCGACTTTTAGTTAGGGGAGTCACGAATAACAATAATCTGATGGCCGGTTCTATAGGGTGTATTGGGTGACATTTGTATTTTTATAGGTTTGTAGAGCCTTTTAGAGAGTAACTTAATATTAGTAACTAAGTCATTTGTAATGATGTTTTCCATGAAGTAATGGTAATCTGCAGAGGACTGAGTAACTTCCTCACTACTGCATGCAATATTTGGCAAATGTTCGTACAAAAACAGCGCACTGCACCTTTAAACCCGCGCACAGGAACTTCTGCGTGTGCACACCAGTCTGATGTTATGATAAAGACTTAAAAACACCCAAACATGCACACACACAAACAGCGGCTGACTCCTGGAGAAGTGACTGTGAACAAGTATATGGATGTCATCATGTGACCTGTAAGAAGCCAGAGCCATCTGTATGAGTTCATAACGAGTTCAGTTCTGCTGATAAAGTGTGATCCATCACTGCATCATTCATTTCTATCGTTCGGGACAGACCAGATCACATATTTGCACCCCCAGTCTCCCTCCCTATTCATTTATTACATCAACACATTCAATGACTCACTTAATAGATTTGTAATGACCTGCAGGGGACTTGCACACTTGGATTGGGAATTTCCATTCTTTCTGTCCGTTCTAAAACAAGTGAGAACCGGTCGGAATGCTGTTTATATTATGCTCAAGTTCGAACATGCCATCTGAACCCGGCTCTGCTCAGGCATTTCTCCTGGTCGGTCTCCTTTGCACATCTCAGTTTCTTAATTCACATGCTGTAATCCTCTCTTTTATACCAAAATTGCACAGAGATTGTCTTACACATTCCAGGATGATTCCCTTAATAAGAACTAGGATCAGAATCATTTGGGATTTGGTCCAAACACCATCCAAACAAGACAAAGCAGGTCAAACAACGTCCCACTACAGCTACTTGCATGTCATATTTCTTTAGGTGATTAATCAAATCAATTGAAAAGTAATAGAGATTATCAAAAAAATACCAAGTTAAACCTGCTAGTGCAACACATTAGCCACACACAAACATTACACAATCAGTATGTAAATCTTACTGGCAACTAAAACAAGCTTTATCTACAATAAAAACATATCACAACATTTCAAATCCACTCAGACATCCCCTGAACATTTACTACAGTTCTTGCATGGTAACAGTTTACTATATCCGTGAATATGTAGTAAGACCAAAGTAACCACAAGGGTGGCTCCCCATTAGAATTACTACAAACTATGGCACATATTATGAAAAATAGCAGCCTAAAACATATCTAGGAACTACCAACTTGCCATAAAATAAGCAGATGAGGTATATATTACACAAAAATCAGTTTCTGCATCTTATCTCTTGTGAAAAAGAAGTTCAATTAAGCATATTTTTAAGAAGAGTACTTAAGGAATTATATAATTCAGCACGAACTGAATGTAATGTTTTCAGATACTTAATTGGATGTTAGCTGCAATTAGATTAAAATGTATTATAGTTTAAATTTATATTAAATGCAATAGGCTGAACTTAACGGGGCTTTTCTGACTCACTTAAGGACTTAAGTATCTTTATACGTCATAAGTTGAAGTTAAAATGTGCTGCTGAATGTACTGACAAGCATTTACAGTAAACTAAAATTTACTTTAATGTCATTTCTATTGAAACTTGTATGTTAGTCAACAGATCCAAATAAATGTACTTTTTAAAGCATGACAAAAGATGATTAAAACAATGATTAAAAGTATTAAGGGCTGGTTTCACAGACAGGGCTTAGCCTAAGCCAGGATTAAGCCTTAGTTCAATTAGGATATTTAAGTAGCTTTTATAAAAGTACACTAGAAAAAAACATTACTGGTGTGCATCTTGAGACAAAACAATGACACTGACATATGTTAAGATATCTCAGTGCAAGTTGCTTTCAGTTAAAACAGCTCAAACATGCATTTTAGTCTGGGACTAGCTTAAGCCTCATCTGTGGAAACCGGGGGTGAAAGTACTAAAAGTGTACTTAAGTGTGTTAGGGTTTGGTTTAGGGATAGTTGCATGTAATTATGCAAAATTTATAGTTATTACTATAGTAACATGTAACAAGGACACTGTAAAATAAAGTGTTCTCACTTTAAGTATACTTAAAGGAACACTCCACTTTTTTTGAAAATAGGCTCATTTTCCAACTCCCCTAGAGTTAAACAGTTGAGTTTTACCGTTTTCGAATCCATTCAGCCAATCTCCGGGTCTGGTGGTATTTTCTAGGCTGATATGGCTAGGAACTATACTCTTATTCCGGCGTAATAATCAAGGAACTTTGCTGCCGTACCATGGGTACGCAATGATATTACGCAGCACCTGTGACCCCCTGCTTGCACAGGGAGTGTGCCTTGCAACCATGGAGACATTTGTGAGAGACGCTGCGTAATATCATTGCGCCTGCTGCAGCCATGGTACGGCAGCAAAGTTCTTTGATTATTACGCTGGAATAAGAGTGTAGTTCCTAGCCACATCGGCCTAGAAAATAGCAACTTTTCATTTTCCATCAGTCTTAGTACACGATGTAACTACAGAAGAGTCAAGTTTTAAATAGGAAAAATATCGAAACTCTTTGGTCATTTCTGAGAGAGATGCTAATGGTCTAATCAGATTCAATGAACTATGCTAAGCTATGCTAAAAGTGGTACCGCCAGACCCGGAGATCGGCTGAATGGATTCGAAAACGGTAAAACTCAACTGTTTAACTCTAGGGGAATTGGAAAATGAGCCTATTTTCAAAAAAAAAAAAAAAAAGTGGAATGTTCCTTTAAGTGGGCATTTAGTTAATGTTCTGCAAGTACAGTTTTTTTTAAATATACTTTTAAGATTCGGAATAAAATAAGTGCAATACACTTAGGGCACACTTCTTTCATAAGGGATGTATAAAAATGGTTAAAAATGGTACATTTCATAGGGGTTATGGTGATGGTAAAGCCTTTTCTTATTAACCATAAAGAAGAAAACTAAACATCACAACTTGTTCTGTATATAGTGAGTGACAGAGAAAATCCTCTACCTTACTGTCTTTCATCTTCTCCATTCTGCTCTTTGTTGCGAAAGCCAGTTATTGTAACTGAGACAGAGGTTTTGTTCTTCCTCTTCTTGCAGTGAAACCAAACTTATTTGGTTAAGCACAAATCTGGCTTTGGAAAAGGCTCTAGAGTGGAAAAAAAAAGAAGTATATGAACAATTGTTTTCAGTAACATGAAGGAATGAAAAAACTTTTATGTCTTCTTTAAGAAAAACCACAAAAAATGATGATTTCCTTCAACGGATGTATGCTGAGTTGAGATGTCAGTTGAGCATTAGTATTGTGCAACGCAAATTGCAAAGCCTAAATGTGGAAGTCAAATATAAGAGGCATCTCTGTCAGCTCAAGATCTTCCCTCTCTATATCGCTCAAATGTGGTTTTATTGGTTAACTCACTTTTTAATGACTTTCCTGTACTCTGACATTTTAAACATTCTACCAGTGAATAAAACCAATCTTGCTTTAGTTTATAAAAGCTTCACGCAGTTTCTTGATTAAAGACAAATCTGCTGGTTATGCACATAGTCTTAAGTTATAGCTGCATTTATGCATCAAAAGTTTCATACAAACACAGTATTACATTTTATTTGATTATTATATCAATAAAACTTGTTTTCATTATTGTAAAAATAAATCCTTATTTAATTCCCTTGTCACAGGCTAATTTCTGTCATTTCAGTTAAAACGTTTATCTATTTTCTTCATCAGTAATAAAATTGAAAGTGTTCAAAAAAAAAAAAAAGTACAATACATTTTACTGCATGGTTATTTTAATAACGATTTAAGGCAACAATTAAACAATTTTAACATTTTAAATAACGTTTAGATACTTATGAAGCAATATTTTGTTCAATATTGTTATAAAAGATCATTCCAATGTTAATTATAGTATGTTATATTTGTATGTAATAATCTAAAATAATATTTACCTACGTTTATGTTTGCAGAACTCGTGCGTCGATCAGGTAGTTGCTGGTGTGTGATGAAACACTCTCGCGCTCGTGGGTTTTATGGAGAGCGAGACACGAGCACAAGCACGTTGCACTTTTTTGTCGTCACAGCCATGCTCCCCCTGTTTCTGTAATATTTGAGTCACAGGATTAAACGAGAACTTTTTAAGTCATTCACGTAACCTCCTTTCTTAGGAAATGGCCGTGTCTCAAAACAAAACCAGAACAGCCTACCTAGACAGCATCAGAGCATCATAGGCGCGAGCAGTTCGCCTGCTCTCGGAACGCGCCTGACGTCAAGAACTCTATCTAGACAGGCAGCTTATGAGATTTTGGGACCTGCCTCTATTTTATGTCCTTATTTGGTTACTCGACAGTAGACTGGACGTGAATCGCGCCTCTGTTCATCTCGCGCAGCATCCCACCAGAAAAAAGCTGCTGGCTTACAATAAAACCGTTATTGTTGTCATGTGAGAGGTTCTGTGAGAAAATTACGTCTTTTTTGTTTGTAAACAAGTAGTCCTCTCTTCCGAGATTGGACAATTTGCGGGGTTTTCTGGCACTTCATACAAGTGTGTGATCTAGTGATAACAATTTCGTTGCCTACGCTCATATAGCTGTCATTTGTTCAGTGAAACTGTCCATTACAAATTATCTGGCAGTGTAGATATAGTAGGAAATGACATGAAAGTGTAATTTCTACAATGTAATAATGCATAGCCTAATAATAACTAACACACAAACACATACATAACGCTAGACTAGTTGACTGTGTTTTTAAGACAGTCAAACAGGAACTTGCTGAAGGAAACACATTTTGAGAACTGAGATCACACTGTGGTCTTTTTTTCTTTTAGCATAAACTAACTCTGGATCCTTCGAGACAAATTCTCTATGAGCCCGACATTTTTAATCATTTGTTAAAAAACTTATACCTGAAGGGTGCCAATTTATCATTATCCCTACAGCATCACAGACGAGTTTTTACATGCTTCAGTTATGTACCAAATCTGTCGCCGACATGAACACGAACAGACTTGTACAAATGTTGTATAAAGGAAAATATTTAGATAACGTATTAAAATATGCATTGATGTTATTTACGGGACATAATAAAAGCAGTTTATCAGAATTAAACTAAAGTGAAGAAGTCTGAAACTAATTCGAAGCAGCTTATGTAAATTAAAATCAAAACCTACAGTAGCAAACAAAAAAGGGCAGAAAAGTTACCCAAATGTATGTATATATGTGTGTGTATATATATATTATATATATATATAACATTTGATCATCATCACACACACACATAATTAAACTTATATTCTATTCAGGGCGACCAAGACAATTATTATTGCAAAAATTACTGCATTGTGAACATGAAGACTTAAGTTTATCTTGATTGATACACTTCCTGTGTGTCCTTTTGCCCTCATGGTTTGCATCAGATATTAAAAAGATATAGAAATAGAGGAATTTCTAGGCATTCTGTGCAATTGGTACATTGTCACTGCTATTACTACATTTGATCAGTCTTAGCAATGGTTTCCGCCACAGTAAGAACCTAATTCATGCTACTTTACCGCCATCTGCTGTTTTAAAAGCCAAGAGCATGATCACTTCAAGCAATAGGATTAAACTGAGCCAATAATGCGGGGTAACGGCTAATATAGAACCTCCTGATTTCATGAAACCTGATCCTGTCTGTTCAAACTGAATTTGGCTTTTGTGTCATTGCTTTAAGTCTATATGGTTAATTAAATAAGGCATGTAGAAAGAACAGAGTTCACCTTGATCATCAACTATTTGCAAACTTAACATTTTGTGCAATCTGACATCTAATATATACATTTTTTTTTTATTTTAAACATCAATACAGAGGTCTTCAACCCTGCTCCTGGGGACACACTGTCCTGCAAAGTTTACTTCTAACCTACTTCAGCACACCTGCCTGTGTGTTTTCAAGTGATCCTGAAGAGCTTGATTAGCTGCTTCTGGTGTTTGGAATTAAACTCTGCAGGGCAGTGGGTCCCCAGGAGCAGGGCTGAAGACCCTAATATAGCAGATATTCTTTAACTCCACACCTCACAAAAGGTGGTTAATAGAATGTTTGATTTAGAAAAACTCAGTACAAACTATAATTTGTTTGCACTTTATTTAAAAAAAAAAAAAAAACCATTGAAATCAATTCAAATTGTGCGTTTTATTTTGTAAATTGCAACAGTAAGATGTAGTGACACAAAGCGTGATGCTAATGTAGGACCTCAAAATGCTAAAGGTCAAAAGGTCACATGATTCCAAGTTGCACTCTGAATGACCTTTCATCCTCCAGCGGGCAAACCAATAACTAAGACAACATCAAAATTGGATAATTATTATGAGGTACTCTACAAAATGTTGGGAGTCCATGAATTGAAGGTAACAGAGACCATTTAGATCTTTCCAGGGAAGCTTCCATCCTCAATCTGTCCATCCCATTTCTCCACCTGAAGGAAGGAAAGAACAAAGACAAGAACACATTGTATTTCAAACATAATTCACACATCTTATCATACTTCGCTTGTGTCCTGTTCATAAAAGTGAAGGAAAGGGAAGGGAAAGAGCAATTACATCAGGTTACATATTAAAAAAAATCGTTGACTTAAAACATCCTCACTAAAATTTCAGGATTTTGTGACTTCAGAAAGTGTACTATATAATACTCCATTTAAAGGTGCAGTAGGAGATCTGGGAAATGCTAATGTTAGCCCGCTAGCATCGAAAGCAATGAGATCCCACCCTCCCTGCAAATCGCCATCCAAAGCCGCCACACCTCCAAAACACATGAACGCACACATACACACAGCTGCTCTCGGCAAAGCGTCACAAGAGACGGTGTTAAACTACCTCATGTCTCAAAGCACATAACATTACAATAATAATGAACATAAACAACTTAGAAACTTTGCACGTGACTGAGGTCTGTCTGTATAAACTCTGCATAGCATGAAACGCACTGATTACGTATCATGTCTGCGAACAGGGTGCGCGAGGGTATGTAAAAACATATGCTTACAGGCAGGTAGAACATTATATTTGGCCTAAACAAAATAATATAAAAATTGGATGAACATTTTATGGTTCTTCGACTTCCACAGACGATATACATTTAGACCATTTAACAGTGATTGCTATCAGGATATGAGGAGACTTTCAACCAGTATAACAAAAAAATGTTTCTGTAAAAATGTCTCTTATTGCACCTTTAAGTGTTCTTTACTTAAACCAAGTTGCTTATCTACACTAACATTTTTAACAGGGGACATTTTGTTATGATGATCAGGATGGGAAACTCCCGCTGCCAATAATTGGTATATACCTGTTTGTTTTTAACTGATTTATTCAGGTAGCAAATACTGAAAAAGTTCAAACGAACGAGATGCTTCTAAGATGTTATAGCTAAAAAGGCATGGAAACAGCCCAACAGTCACACTAGTTTCAACATTCAATTCTGGCTGCAGTCCAGGACTACTAGTTATCTGAAAGTCAGGCAGCATGACACCCAATTCTAGGGAAATAAAAAAAAAGAAGAAAAAAAAATGTTTTTCTTCTTTTTTTTTATTTCCCCAGAATTTTCTCTTTTTTTTATTCAGGAGAATAGAGAACTCTTTGTGCAAGGTTTCACCCTAACCATGCTCAAATCTTTCTTCATCAAAATTTTGATGACTAATGAAAGGAGATGGTCCTCACTGCAGAACATGAGATCCAGGGTTCACTGGATCTAGATCAAACTCCTCCCATTTTACATATCCCTAAACCTACCCGTCTCTGCCACTTGGATCTAAACTTACCCATCTCCACCCCCTGGATCTGGATCCAACTCCTCGCACTTTACATATCCCTTACCCTACCCGTCTCCGCCCCCTGGATCTCGTGTGTTCTGCAGTGAGGGGCTACTGAATGAAAGTCTGCAGAGATTGCCAGCCTTAATCTAGTTAATGAAATACCAAAACTGCTGGATGGATTTCCAGTAACACTGATGTTTGCAAACATGGCCAGCAGCTTATAAGAATTCTTACACTAGTGCCAACTCCCCAAAGTATGCTGTTACACAGCCACATTTTGAAAGGGTATAAACAGAATGAGTCTTCTTGTACATCCAAAGAGACAATCTTTACCATGTTTATGTATTTATTAAAAAAAAAAAAAAAAAAAAAAAAAAAAAAAAAAAAGGCTAATAGCCACACTTGAAAGATTGTGTATTAGAGCAATAGACAATTTTGTGGAGGCTTTTTGGCACTACCTTCACACGTTGCTTGCATACTATTTCAGAAAGTGATTAAGAAAATAGACCTGAACGACTATTCAGGCTCTATTCGAGCAAAGAGAAAATACGGATGAAGATTTTAAATGGAAGACAGTCAATATATTTGCTTATGATTCAAGTCAAATTTATATGTCAATTTTTCGTGAGAAGTGCTCCTGTGTGTATAAGCACGAATAATCCACAATCTAATTAGACTCATTGTTACAAAAGATTTCTATTTCAAATAAATGCTGTTCTTATGAACTTTCCATTCAAAGAATCATGTAAACGCACGGTTTAAACAAAAATATTAAGCTGCAAAACTAATAAGAACAGAATGTTTTAAAACCAAAAACAGTCATTTTTAAATTTTAATAATTTACAGTATTACAGTTATACGGTATATTACACCAATTAATGCAGCCTTGTGCAGAAAAATCTTCTTTCCAAAACATTAACAATGAATGGTAGTGCAATTTAAGTGTAGGAGAAAACAGTAGCGGAATTAACATTAAGTGTGCATCTTACGCACAGAAACCATTGGCACATGCCGCTATGCTTAGGGGCACATCCGGTTTTCATTGGTATGTGTCAGCAGATAGTGGCATGTGCAGCTGACAATTTTGCAGAACATGGTGCCGTATGTTGAGGCACCTCCAGTAGTGACTGACAGTCAAATTAAACAGATATACTGATGTAATTGTGCCACAAAATCCTAAATAGCCTAATTTAGTGATTTAAAAAAAAAAAAAAAAAAAAAAAAAAAAAAAAAATAGTAGCAATTAAACGCGTTTACAAATAGGTCATATTTTTCAAACACGTAGTCAATTTGTGGCACATTTGTATTTATGTAATACCAGTGCTACTGTATGTTGATGATGCAATTCGAGGAAACACACGAAATAAATCTATAATTGGTCACTACGAATACCGCATTAACATTCACATCCATTACTGTAAACCTTTATTTTTGCATGATGCTGCAGGCACGCCGGTAGGTGTCAGTACAAGTAAGTGTAACATTGGCCAGCACGAGATAAACCAAAACTTACGACAGTTGAGGAAGATCCACGGGTGGTGTTTTTGTTATTTGTGAGTTAGATGGTAGCAAAAACAAAAAACGTAATCAGAGTCTGATACTGATCAAAATAAATTTAGATATAAATTAATTTGTGGTTAGTGGTTCTCATCTATGGCTTTAATATTTCACAAATAAGTTTATGGAATTACGTCATAAGAAATAAAAGCGGTTTTAACAATGTGAACATGCTTTCCTTCTGGAGATGCCTAAATGTTTTGATAAAGTATTTGACTTGCTGTAATATAATAATTTAATATAATATCTACAGACCTACATTACTCTGCATTGTGAAGAGCCGGTGTCAAGGTCCAGCACACTTCTGAATGGTTGGTGCCAGTTTTCATAATGCATTTCAAAATGGTAGATGTCACTTTGTGCCATTTTCTCTTATTGTAGTTTACAATATGAAATACCTGATTGGTAAGTGTCCATTTGTGATGGCACACCCCTGCTGGTTTCACTTTTTTAGTTGTGGCCACCTATGTAAATAGTGTCTATAATCTTTTATAATTCCAAATGACACAGCTGAACTGTCAATCCTATGCAAATAGAAAAAAAATGTGTTGAATTATCAAAACAATATGCATCTAAATACACTGTATAAAAAATAATAATAAAAAAATATAATTATATATATATATATATATATATATATATATATAAAACAAAGAAAAACTATTAATAAAAATGAATAGTAAAAACAGAGGGCTTAGTGATGTCAGCGAAAAGGGAAATTTCAGAGGTAGAGCGATTTATTTTAATGAGACGCACACTGATAAATGTGCATTACATAAATGGCTCAATGTGGATTTTATGTTGACTACAGTGTTATAACTTAGTTATTCAGACAGACTCACCCAGCTCATTGGACACAGGCTCTTGTACACTCTCTGATACCATTCGCAGGGAGAAGTTTCCTGCCCTTTGCTTGACAAAACCTTATTACACCTGTGGAAGTCTGAGAGAAAGAAACAACATTAAGTAATCTGCACTGAAATCAGCCAGAAATAGTCCGTAGTCTACAACCCTGACATCCACCACGTGTCATTCAATTCATATAGTGTTTTGATAAGGTCAAACAATTAATAGATTCACTATAGCTTATGTCTTCAGAGGTTTGTTGCAACTTGGCACTGGACTAACTCAAGCAGAGACACAGGAACAAGAGATTTACTACAAACAACCCAGCTTGATGTGACCTTGAACAAAACAGGCTGCAGAGAACTATTTGTGAAATCAGTATACTATTAACAATCACGCACCTAAGCCTCATATTCTTACTGATGTTTTTGTACAGGCCCGTGTGTAAAACACACTTCTCTCTTTCATAAATGATGCATTCGGTTATAGATTAGCTGTCCAAAGTTTGAAAGCACTTGTCATTATTTTCTGTACAAATATGGATCGTATAATAATTTCTACTGTACTTACCAAGGTAATTTTGGAAACAGTTTCTTGTCTGATTAGTGTTTGGAAAACGGGCATCGAATGGAGCCGTTCTGTAGTTCTTGATCTTGTCCTCAATAACATCAGCCATCTTCAGTCAAAGATAATAGGTCTGCGTGACATAAACATTCACAGATCAACAACATTACCAAAGTACTCAACTTAAAGTACACCATCGAGCTGTTAAAATGTCGTAGCTGGACAGCGTAATAAAACATTTGAGAGTGATATTCACAGACACAGTTTGAAGTGACGCCAGCCACAGTCTCATCATACGAGGCCTAAAACGTACTTGTGATACTTTAAACGAGCTCTTTAAAATTTCAAGTAATTTTAAGCAATAGTGAAATTGTAAACGCGTAAAATATGTTTAAAATAGGCTGAAAACAGCAGATATATTCACTCAAGTAACATAACCTTGGTGTAACCGGCTTATAGTAGCCCGCTTGCTAGCTCGCTAACTAACTCAAATGAACCGTTCTCGTAAACCGCCAGTTGATATTTCATGAATTTTACAATAGAGTAAAAGTAAAGCGTTTCAACAAAACTTACACAAGATAAACAATTTCAAGACAACTTGGACTAAACAAATATAAATATTAAGGGCCTACCTTTTGCTATGCCCTTATCGTAACGTCCTCTCGAAAGACTTTCTAAGCGCACTGAATTGTGGGAAATCAAAATATGTGGGGGGAGCATAAGGATGAGGCAAGGCGGGGCTTACGAGACCAATATTAGTACTTTAGTAGGCCTATTTATTATTATTTACACACTTCATTTATGTACGTTCCTCTTGTGTTTATTCTAGTCTTCAGATGTAATATGAAGCAAATAAATTAATAATAGTATTATACAACGATAATAGGCTATAAAATAATGTGTCAGTAATTTTAATAAAATAATAATCGCAATATACAATATAAAATACTATATTAAAAAAATGTAAAAAAAAAAAAAAAAAAAAAAAAAAAGAAATTAACGAACAACTGAAATCACGGATGTGACTTGCTGCAGAAAGTGTCCGCCAATGTCCTGGTTCAAATTGGAACATGATGAGAATAGGGGCTACGGGTAATTCATAAAGTGGAAAAAGGCCTTCAGCATATAATGGTTAACGTTATGTTCAGAACCTTTCCATCTCTGTAAAGAATGTTTATTTTAGCATTTATTTTTGGAACAGGCCTAAATCCATTGTCTGGAGCAGGATATTAATTTATTTCTGTATATTTTTATTTTTTGTGTTGTAGTTGTGTATACAATAGAGCATATTTGCTCTATTATTTTCTGACAAATGTAATAGTATTGTTTATTGCGGTTTTAGCCAGATATGTATACACACACACACACACACACACGTACATACATATATATATATATATATATATGAAGACTTCAGATGCAAAAGCCTCTAAGTGCCATCTGAAATTTTCTTCTAAAATGAGCATTTTTATCAAGCTTGTATGTTTATGTTCAGTTATTTCACTTTAAAGGCAATGAAAAGGACCTATTAATTGCCATTAAAGTGAAATTACTGAACCTAAACATACAAGCTTGATAAAAACGCTAATTTTAGAAGAAAATTTCAGATGGCACTTAGCGGCTTTTGCATCTGAAGTCTTCATATATATATATATATATATACAGTCAAAACAGAAATTATTCAGACGTTTTTGATATTTTTGGTATATTTTTACAGGACACTATAGTTCATTTATGTAAGTGAGGATAGCAAAATAAAGTAAACTGACATATTATACCCAAAAATTCTTCATACAGTGAACTACAAGTAAAATTGATAAAAATTTGGAACCAAAAATTATTCACTTTGACCTGACCATGTTTTTCTTAAGTGTTATCTGACATAGTTAAGATTATTTTTTTCTGACACAGTTTAACTCTGAGATCTTGTCATATTTTATTACCATTTTTTTAAACTATAGTGAATAAACTGTATTAATGAATGAAATGTTCAAGGTGTCTGAATAAATTTTGGTTTGACTGTGTATATATGTAACCCCTCTACCCAGGTCCTACTCGCCCCGCTCTGCACGGGCCTTAAACCTGGGTCTCCGGCGTGGGAGTCGGACGCTCTAACAAGGAGGCTAAAAGATGCGACCCTTAGTGTCAGTCGCTAGAGCATCTCTTGAGATCAGAGGAGTGAGGTTTACTCGCACATCAACTATACTAGCTGGCCTCCGTTATACTCAACCCCATAAACCTCGCTCCCATCCGGGTAACGGCACCAATGTAAGAGATAGGCCCCTCTCTCTCTCTCTCTCTATATATATCTTTTATAAATCAATAATGATCAGTTAAGAAATCTGTGCACAGCACTAACTAGGGGACAGTAATTGAACACAGTGTAGTTACTGTCCTCTGCCTTTGTAGGGCACTGCTGGCTACCAAACCATCTTCTCATTCACGAGCTAGAGTTGGAGTGTGAGAGATGTATACAGTAATAACTTTTTACCAAAGAAAGCGTGTGCTACTGTATGCACACTTCATTCCAAACACGTTCCCTCTGACCAGGAGCCAGGAAGAGCTTTCACTTACACACTAAAAACAAACATGGAGGGACAAGTCTGAATGACGCACAGGAGCCTTCACAGCCTGCTGTCAGTGCTTCCTGTCTGAGAGACCAACTGCTCTCAGAGCTTTTGGCTATGGTTTTTGGTCTGACATGGTGCATGTGAGTGTCTGTGTATTTATGTTATGTAGAACAGCATGATTGCTTTACACACACACACACACCAAAAATCATTTTTCATTATTTTTTTTCATGTTTTCCAGTAAAAATAATTGTTATAGCTAGATGTTCTTTGAAAGAAAAAATAACTTGAAAAGCAAAATTGCATACAAATTTAGTTAGATTTGTGTTTTAAACCAGAAAAATGGTTAAGTATTGGTATATTCATACAAATGCTTCTTATTCTTGTATACACTCTAATAGGATATATAGATATATACACATATTCACATAAACGGATATACAAATGCTTCTTTCCTGACACATCATTCTGTTGTTGACAAGGTTAAAGGTTACAGGTGCCTCTCTGTCTTTGACATCCTGTCCCAGGTTTCCTGCTTCCTCTTTTTTTCAAAAGCCCTACAACACAAACCAAAGTGCGTTGAATAAAACATGCTGAGACTAGTGTGAATTAGTCTTCTGCCCATTCTTTTAGGTAATAAATATACTGTTTTAATTCTTTTAGATGTATTATATTTCCTGAGGACTGTCCCCATCGACCTTAATCGGGGTAGCACCATATTTAATTTCTGACAGGAATGAAAACGAGGCTGTGAGGGACTGAAGTAAAGTGCGTTCAAGAGATTGTAGTGTTGTTCAACAACATGCCAAATGAAACATCTTTCCAAAGAAGTTTCACTAGAAGAAAACTCCATCAAACAGTTTTGAAAGTTGGGAAATTACATGTGATCTAGGCTCCTTATACAGCGTATACCATTGTAAACACTTCAAGTCTATCCCTCACAGCCTAATTTTCATCTACATAAAATTCAAAATGGCGTCTACCCTGACTAAGGCCTATAGAGTTCTCCTACTGTCAGACAATTTCCGGCCCTGTTTTGGTTTTGTATGGACGTATTAGACATCCCGACTTTTGCTTAAAATTTTTGGCGTTTTGTACATACAGCAGTGTCGTTGACATGCCTTTATGTGTATATTTCATATTCTCTCTCTGTCTCCCTCTCTCTCTCTCTCTTTCTCAGGATATAGGTGTTGTCCATTGGGGAGGAAGGAAATTCTGTCATTTAGAACAATGGGCCTGCTTCTCTATCTATAGACGCAGAAAAGGGGAGAAATAGAAAGCAAGAATAAGGACTAGAGGACCCTTCTAGAACAACTTTTACATCAAAAATGAAAAAGACATACTAAAAACTGGGTGAAAGGACAAATTTCGGTAAAGCAAAGCACGGCCTCATGCAGAAAATGGACTATTTAAGCCTAATTATTCTGGAATAAGGAGACAGAGCCGACCTCCACTGGTATTTATTTTATATTATTATAATACACTTCACAAACAACAACAGCCATTCCGAAGATTTATCCCGTTATAAAGAGGAAGTCCGTCACAGTGGGTAAGTCGCATTCAGATCATCCGCTGGTGAGAAAAGCCATTTTACTGATGCAAAATGACAGGTTTGGAGCTTTAGTCAGCATATACTGAAAACCTTTCCCAACCAAATGTTGTAAATTTTGTGTCTTGGTTGTTCTACATCCACCATTAACTTTGTAGAATGTGATGAAACCAATTATGGTCACAGAGTCAACATATTAAAAGTGAACTTCACTTTTGAGGATCGACAGAGGGCAGCTGACACTTAGGGGGTCTGTTCAGGGGTTTTCCCCGTCTGTCTGAGAGGATACATGGAGGTGAAGTCCACAATCAGGGTGGAGGACAAAAACATGTATGTTATTATGTATAGCCGACATTCAGAGCTTTTAATCAAAGTACAAAATGGATGATATTCATAGAATGTGGTTTGGCTTGCATGGCTGATCCTCAGCAGTGATAGTTTCATGTAGGTTGATATCTTCGTCATGGCCTCTTGGCGAAGCCACTTGACTCTTATTTGACTTCCACAAGTTTGCTTAGCTCAGGAGCAACAGTGCCAAACCTCTGCTTTTCATTAGACATGTAGACATGAATGTGAAATAAATCTTTTTCTCAGAGCCATAACTATTCACCGCCTGCCGTCAACTTTGTGGCATTCCCTGCTAGCTGCGTTAATGCTCTGTTACTCATAGACTGTTAGATGACGAAGAATGTATGACACGGCACGTCCTGGTTATTCAATGAGACTTTAGCTTTTCCTGCTATTTGTCTACTGAATGTCATTCGCTGCCGAAATCTGATTTTGGACAGGAATAAATCTCAATGACACAAACCCTGATAATGAAATCTTTTACAACTTCAAAGTCTTGCACGACAGCTAATATTGTTATCTTATGTCAGTGTTCTTCTGGTGTTTCTCTGCATCTGTTAAGACATTTCCCCTTCTTGCTTTTTCCTACTTAGCCTGATCCTTCCTTTTTCAATTTATTTTCGTCCATTTTATCTTTCCATTCTCCACACTCCCATCCAATCCTCACCTCCTCCCTCTCTCACTCCCTCAGATGGAGGAGTCTGGCAGTCCCCGATTTAGGAAGCTCCATTTCCCAGTGGGCTTGTGGATAAATTCTCCACGGAAACACTTTGCCAAGCTGGGAGCTCGTTGGCCCAGTGCAGCATCAGTCAAGTCAGTGTTCTGAACCTTCTCTTACTCTCTGGATCAATGACAAATAAGAGTTTCCATGACCAAGAAAAGGAAAAAAAAAAAAACTAGTTTAAAGCACATGTGCCAAGTTCTTAGAAATGCATTCATGTTGATTTCATATGGAAAAACTTTTATACCATTTTCAACAAAACTTTCAGTTTAATGACTCTAAATCTGTCACGTGTAAAAATATATATCATGATTTAATAATTCATAAAGTTTTTGGGGAGTCGAACCACGTGACATTTTATAACCTGAACTAACCTTGCCTTGTCATAGGTCAAATTATCTAATATTTTTAGAGACTTATGACCTTGACACACATTCAAGGCCTTTTAAAATAATTCTGCAAGGGTTCTCGCTTCGATATAAGTTCCTGATTTATTTGCATATTTGCTTGTATGTTGGTTGCACCACATGACCTTGAAAGATATAAAATAATTCTGCAAGGGCTCTTGCTTCGATTTAAGTTCCTGATTTATTTGCATATCTGCTTGTATGTTGGTTGCACCATATGACCTTGAAAGTTTTCAAATATTTATATAATACTTTCTCTAAGAAATAATAAGAAACGGTTATGCCAGACTACTTAATAAGGTTCTCTTTTCAATAATTTCATTCTTTTAATGAGTTTTTTTTCTTCATTCAGATATCAGGACAGTTGTACCACCCTAATATTTTTGAATTTGTGACACCCAAAAAATATTGAAATGAATGTTCATCATAGATGTATTTAAGTCATTGTATAACGAATTACACTTTTAATTGTATTTTTTAATGAATTAATTGGTCTGGACAATAAAAAAGGAGGACACATTATGTAAAGAATTCCATGTGACATCAACATGGACAATTACTTTACATGCAGTACTTCACTGAGTATGTAGACAGCTTTTATAATAACAACTGATACACAATAGGCTATATGATTTGTATATCACCTCCGTCCTATTGCTTCATTTTATTAGGTCCACAACTAGCTCAGATGCCACTTCCCTGCACGAGGCCCCATCATCAGTCCCTTCCTCCCTCTCTCACTCCACCCCTTCTCTTGCCCCACCCTCTCCATCCCCTTCTCCTGCCTTCCTCCGCCCTCGCCCAGCCAATCAGCAGTCCAGGGCCAAAAGGCTGTCTCACCTTTTCCTGAGAGGCCGGTCCAACAGTGACCGAGACCGTGCCATTGGAGAACGTGAGAGGGAAATATGGGCGCATTCTGCCACCCCTTCATCACATCACTACCTGCCTCCTGCTTCCTCTAATGCCCCTGGGCTGGTCAAGATCTATGGAGATGCCCTATCCAGTGGGGCTAACTATCGGAGCCTGCTGGCAAACGTGCACTCCACTGCTCGCCAGCTCATTCAGCAGGTCATCACCCGCTACACTGAGAGAGAAAGAGAGAACGAGAGTGAAGACACAGGTATTTCATTCCCTGTAATGGTGAACCAGTCTAGTTAGCTGTGGTGTGGTCACTAATGTGTACATTTATGAAAATACAGTCCCATAAAATGATGCATCATTTTGGCCACAGCTGTCAAAATCCAAAAAAGACAAAAGCACCATAAATGTATCCAAAAAATGTTGTCTTTCAGACTTGTGCCCTATAATGCAAATTGTTTTGTGCAAGGAACATAGTAAAATATAGTTCACTAGTCACAGATATTATAAAATTTAAACCGTTGCTCTGAAATTTCATTTGCGAACCCCTTTCAGATTCAGAAATGGCACATAAACATGCACTGTAAAAAAGAATTGTTGGTTTAACTTAAAAAAGTAAGTTACCTGGTTGCCTTAAAATTTTGAGTTCATTGAAATTAAAAATTTGAGTTAATACAATGAAGGCGATTGGTTTAATCAACAGAAACTCAAGTTATTATGTTATCTGAACCAAATAAATTATCTAAGCTGATTTGACAAAAGAAGAAATGTTGTGATAACAAATCATGAAAATATATTTTTTACAGTGTGCTATGCCAGGTTTGATGTCATTAAAGCCAAAATACCATTAGTCCTTTCATGTGTTTTCCAAGATTTTTTTTTTTTAACGTTATAAAAAGAAGTGTCTTATGCTCACCATGACTGCATTTATTTGATAAAAATACAGTAAAAACAGTAATATTGTGAAATATTATTACAATTTTAAATAACTGTTTTCTGTTTTAATATATTTTAAAATGTAATTTATTCCTGTGAGGGCAAAGCTGAATTTTCAGCATCATTACTCCAGTCTTCAGTGTCACATGATCCTTCAGAAATCATTCTAATATGTGATTTGATGCTTGAGAAACATTTCTTATTATTATTATTATTAATGATGAAAACAGTTGCGCTGCTTGATACTTCTGTGGAAATCATGATTATTTTTGGGTTTCTTCGATGAATAGAAAGTTCAAAAGAACAGCAATAATTTTAAATAAAAAACTTTTGTAACAATGTAAACTAACTGCAAACTTTTGAACAGTAGTGTATTCTGTTCCTCACAAAAAAGCTTGGAATATGGTGCATTGTCCATATGAATCACTTTTATGGTGCTTTTGTGGTGTTTGAAATGTTGTAAGTAAAGAACTAAGTGAAAATTCCTCAGAAATTGCACATTTGGAATGACATGAGGGTGATTAAATAATGATGGAAGTTTCATATGGGTCTGCTGTTGCATATTGGGTTCATTCATCCATTATCTCATTCTTGTAATGGATGAAGAATAAAACATCAAAGGCAAGCTGCAAATAATCAAATGTGCATTCTGAGTGGAGACATCACAGATTAAATATAGGAAATTAGGCTTTACCCACTCATTGTATCATTCCCTTCTGAATGTCCTAACTTCCTGTTCACCTGGTCAGCTCTCCAGAAATATTCCCCCGAGGACTTCCTGTTATGTGATGTCATTGGAAAGCCCATTCAGCAGCCAGATGGAGCCATTAAATGGCAAACCGAGTGCAGAAGGGGCGTGGCATCCTGGGAATGCCCCTTACAGCTAGTGGATATGTGGAGACCAAAGGATGGTTTCGAACGACGGTTTGAGATCCAGCGCCTTGATGAATATGAGAGGGAGGAGAAAGAGAAGGAGAAAGAGAGAGAGAGGGATGGAGAGAGCTATCAAGGTTGGAACATCTTCATATTTAACTGTAAGACATTTTACAAGTGTATTAACCAGTGTGCCAATTAATTTGTGGGAAAACACTATTGTGGTAACAGGAGTACGTTGGAGGCGGAGCCGAATGTCCTCTGGGGGCGGTCCAGAAGAAGAACGAGGTCATCGAGGGCGAAACACAGAACTTAGGAGGAGTATTAGTGATATGAACCTGAGTCTAAGACGTCGTCAGGGCAACAACGCTAGCAATGATCCTCGGCGTTCTGGCAATGCCCCAAACAATGGACAGGATAGAAAGAACATAGTGAGCATGATAGCAACTGAAGGTGGAGAGGTAAAATAAAGATACAGACCAACTTTTTAAATACATTTCAACCTCATACAATAATATGAAATCGAATTGATGACGCAGGGCTCAACAATAAGGATTTTTCTCTGCTTGCCTGGTTTTGGCCAGTAGTTCAGATTTCTACTTGCCCTTCCAAAATCCTCCCCCTCTCCCCATTTTTATTTATTTATTTTTTTTAAATCATCATCATAAAGAAAACTTCAAGATAGAAATAAATCCATAAATAATTTTGCTGGAAAAATATGTCATACATGGTAAAGCATTACTGACTGTATTTTTTTAAGGGGAGACACTACAGGCAAAAACACCATCTAAAATTTTTTTTATGCACCTGTCAATTTTGAGATTTTCGCTTTTTGGCTTTTCAAGTGTTTTTTCGGACTGGTGGAAAGAAAACAACCAAAATACATTTTTAAGTGTATCTTTTATAGCGCTTTATCTATTTGCGTCTGTAGATTTCAATTATAGTACATATCTTTAAAGGGTGTTTCCTCAAAATAAGATTTTTCTCCTGCTTTGAGTCAGAAATCTCCACTTCAGCTGAATTTTATTCACCAAACATTACAGTTTTATTCTTATCTATATTCTGAAGGTTTTTACAGAGGGATTTGTGAATATATAATTTATCTGATTTTATATGACATTTTATTCCTAAAAAAATGGTGAAAATGTATTTTTTTCTGGCTGATGACAGTATTTTGGAGTGATAAAAAGAGATATCCAAAATACCCTCCTTTAAAAACCTTTGACTCTAATATGTCAAGAATTTTGAACCTGATATATTCAGATTTTTTGTTCTAGAAATGTATGCAAATTAGTGCATATTTAATTAGTTAACGCCTCATTTGCATATTTAAACATAACATCAGAAAATTTGTAATACAAAAAATGTATTTTTTCAATTCTTAATGTAATCAATCAACTGAGGAAGTATGGTGATATCTATTAGTTCATTTTTTATCCTATTCACCTGGAGTGTCTCACCTTAAAAGGATAGTTCACCCAAAAATTAAATTATCCCATGATTTACTCACCCTCAAGCCATCCTTGGTGTATATGACTATCTTCTTTGAGACGAACACAAAAAAGTAATCCATACGACTCCAGTGGGTTAATAAAGGCCTTCTGAAGCGAAGCGATGCGTTTTCGTAAGAATATCCATATTTAAAACTTTATAAATTCAAATAACTAGCTTCCGGCGGACGACCGTATGCAGAATGTGCAAGTCGACTTGCGCCAAATGAGTAATCCTCTGACGCGATGTATGACGCAGGATGTAGGAGTATTGTAAGCTTAGACGCCTCTCGCGGTTCAAACAAATAGACTGTGCAACAAATTTAAGCTCCTCTTCTCTTATTTCGAAATCCTCCGAAAGAGGTTGCTCTTCCGTCGCATGGTTCATACCGGAAGCTAGTTATTTGAATTTATAAAGTTTTAAATATGGATATTTTTCTTACAAAAACACATCTCTTCACTTCAGAAGGCCTTTATTAGCTCACTGGAGCCGTAAGGATTACTTTTTTTACGGATGGATGCATTGTTTTTGACTTCAAAATGTGGCCCCCATTCACAACCATTTTAAACCTTGAAGGATTAAGGATAATTTTATATATATCTCTGATTGTGTAGGTCTGAAAGAAGATAGTAATATACACCTAGGATGGCTTGAGGGTGAGTAAATCATGGGATAATTTTCAGTTTTGGGTGAACTATCCCTTTAAACTATTCTTACTGATGCTACCAAGATTATCACAAGTCGTTATTACAATTTCAACAAAACTTCAACTAGCCAGCTACATCATTTTACCCCCTAGCTAATAGTTGAAAAAATGTTACAAGCAGAATTCACAACCAAAATGTCACAAAAAAACAATTTTTTTTTTCCAAAACATAAAAAGCAAACAAAAAAACAAGAGAAAACAGTAGCAATGGCTAAATGGGTCAACTGACAGATCCATCAACTGGTCCTGAAACCCTCTCACAATGGCATCCTTATTGTTTAGCCCTATAATGTCACATATCCCTAATACAGTAAATGAAACAACATTTAATCAATTTAATACGCGAGTCATGATAAATGCACGTAATCCATTCTCAGTACTATCCTTGTGTGATTTTTCAGGTCACTGGGCCAAGAGGTGGTGGATGTGAGGCAGACAGACGTACCCGTGCAGCAGAGGAAGAGAAAGACACCTGTGACCTGGAAGTGATGTCGCAGAGTCTGATCCTTCCACCGACAGATCGGCCTTACTTCCTGTTACTGCAGGGCTATGACCAGAGCAAGGCTAGACATGCATCATCTCACTTATCTTACTGCCATCCCATGACATCATACCTGTATTCCTCTAATCACAACATACCATCAAAGTTTCATACCTTTGAGTGGAATGGCCATTGAACAAACAGCACAAAACAGCCATACAGAAGCTCTATAAACACACGCGGGCTGGACAATACCGACACAAGCATGCTGTGTCTACTGCTTCATCTCTGCACAATGACCTCACACAAGCACATATTGTTGAAAACTGTAACACTCTTCATTCCTTATCGTTGCTGTATTTCTGTAACTTAAGATAGGAGATGGCACAGATTGTAGTAAAGACCACAATGATGATGATAACAGCTTTTTTCCACTTTAGTCGTTTGCCTTCTCACTCTCTCATTCTCTTGCTTATTATTTGTTCAGGACTTTGTGTTGTACATAATGACGGGTCACACACATGTTTTTGGGCGGAAGCCAACATTCCGTGAGCGTGAGATGGACAGAGAGAGAGAGAGGAAGGGGAAGAGGCCTCTAAAAGTGGACACTTACCTCTCAGCCCCTGACCTGCTTGCCCGACACCTCCTGATCAGAAGAGACTCAGCCGTCCCAGAGCAGCCACGCGGTCAAGGTACCCCGACACCAAGCTAAAAACAGATAAAAGCAATTAATACAATTTCACAACACAAAACAAAACTTATGGGGTTCGTGGAAACTGGGCTTTGGATTCACTTTTTACATTCACATTCAATAATGCAGCACCAAGGATTTCAAACATTCGTGATAAAACAAGAACAGGCAGTACTGATGTGAAGTGCAATCAGTGTTGGGTGGTTTAACTAAATATCTTAGTATATGAGCCATTTTGTTGAATAAATAGCGCTGACAAACTCTGCAACTCATTACTTTTTCACTGACGATATTTCAGCAATCATTTTATGTGTAAAAACACAACTAGCGAACATGATTCGCAAATGAAAGAATCTTTTGAGTCAGTCCCAGTCAATTAATTCAGTCTGAATCATGTGCACAGATCACTCATGTAATTAATCTTTTGGAGCATTTATTTACTCAGTAAAACACTAACGAAATACTTTATAACGCTGTCCACACCCTGCCCGATTTTCGCCCTGGTTTTCCACTCACCTACAGTAAATGGAAATCGCCGATAAAAGCCCGAAATCTGAGGCAAATCTGCACTCAGTCATGACCGTGACTAGTGTTGGGGAAACTTACTTTTAAAAGTAATGCATTATATTGTGTTACTCCCTAAAAAGTACTTTTTTTTCTCACCTGGGCTGGGCTTGCTTGTTTGTTTTTTAATAACAACACATTTTTTTAAGGCCCTTCCACACCAAAAGTGAAATGAATAAGCCTCAGGCTGAAGGAAAAGCATATTTACTCCTGTACAGTAGAAGATTTGCTAAAACAAATCTTTCAGCTGTGCTGCCATTCTGGATTAAAGCATAACAGGATACAGGAGAAGGAAGTTCAACACTCTTATTTCTAAATCTAATCTGAAGTAATTTTTGATAATTAGTATGGTTGAATTAGATCATTGAAGGTCAGCAGCAAAGACATTGGTTAATAAAGTGAGATTAAATACATAAAGTATATATGTGTAATTTAATATAGTTAATTATTACAGGTTTGCGTAAAATTCTGAGATTGCATTTCAATGTTTTTATTCATTTTGAGGAATACTGAATGTTTTTGTGCAAGTGAGATGAGTAAATGCATGTTCACATTTAGTCTAGAACTACAACCATCATGTTTACACAGCGCACACAACACCTCTGCATTTTATTTCTCTCAAAATGAAAAAGTAATCTGATTACGTAACTGAAGTTATTTGTAATGCGTCACCCCCAACACTGACCGTGACTGACGATCACTATGTGTCAGTTTTTAGTGACATGAAACTGAGAGAAGCGCCAATGCTTTGCAGATGCCTGAAAGGTATTTATGCTGCCCACACACTATACGACTTCCAAAGACATCGGATTTCTGTACTTTTCAGACTACACAACTGTCTGTTGTCGCCAATGTCAAATTTCAATTTTCAAAGGACTTGGACTGCAGACAGGTCTAGATATTTAGTCTGCTAATGCCACCCACACCCTACACAATTTTAGCCTGATTTTCCACTCATCAACAGTTAAAGGAGATCACAGTGGTGTATAAAGTACTCGAAAACCATACTTGAGTAAAAGTACAGATATCTTACCAGAAAATGACTTTGGTAGAAGTTAAAGTCACTGTTTAGAATGTTACTTAAGTAAAAGTTTTAAAATATGTGAAATTTTTTGTACTCAAGTACGAAAAGTATTTTTTTGATATTAAACGTACTTAAGTATTGAAAGTAAAAGTACAAGTAAATGTAAAATACAAAAGGAGCAAAAAAAAAATATTAAAAATTGTTCTATACAAAGTTTGAGCAGCAAGATTGTGTTCAATTTTAACTCTTTCTTACATTTTGTTTCTTTGAATTACAAAAATAGGCAAAATGTTTATTGTAATTTTTAAATATAAAAAATACTATATTAATTATACATTGATTGTTCATGTTAATTCATAGTGCATTATAACTAAAGTAAAAGACAACTTTAAAATGTTAAAATGTAAATGTTGAAATTAAAAATGACCAATACTTTTATTAACCTTATTTAATGTTACAAATGGACTCTTATTGTAAAGTGTTGCCATTTCATATAAATCCAAACAGTCATGCTTAAAAAATGCCATCTTTACACACAAAGGCATAGCATGGGTCTATTATATGTGTACTTTCACACATTATTTGCCTCTATTTTAGAAAACTTGATGATTATTTAATCAAAATATGTGTTATAGTGCCGATAAAAAAGAACTGAAATCGAATACATTTCTGATTTGTTATGTTTCTGTCGCTGCATGATGAGAATACAGTTTAAATATGCAACTTCGCTGAATAATGAATGCATAACAGCGAACAAATGGATAAAAACTAATGCAAATGAATGGTAACAATCGTGACATTAAACAGTTGGTGTTTTTATCACAGTTTTAACCGCTTGAGGTACTAATGTTAGCATCCTCAGCCTCGACGGCAAACATACTACCGTTCTCCACTAATGCAGCATCTTGTCAACAAACTAATTACTTTATAATGATATGAAAACATGTAGTGTACACTGTATAACATACCGTTTTGTTGTCCGTTTTAAATCCGTTTTTGAAGTGTCCCGCTCTGTGCAGCGCGTAGCCTCACGTCACGTGTCAAAACAAACTCTACGAGCATCAGTGATAGTTTTTATGTCGCCTCTAGAGGCCGCTCTCGTACTGTATAATGACAGCGCACTCTTCTCAGCCGCTCCAGCAACGGACGCAACCCAGAAAATGAAATCAACCGCGGTTGTGCGAGCACTTGTTTGCACGTGCTTGCTTGCAGTCTGTTCTTCCTACTTTATTTTGTAGTAAGTAACGAAAATGCTTTGGGAAAATGTATCGGAGTAAAAGTATACATTTTATTTAGGAAATGTAGTGGAGTAAAAGTAAAAGTTGACAGAAATATAAAAACTCAAGTAAAGTACAGATTCTCCCAAAAAATACTTAAGTACTGTAACAAAGTATTATTACTTCGTTACATTACACCACTGGGAGATCAGCCCAAAATCAGAGGCAAATCGATGCTACAGTCGCTATGTTTTAAAGGGTTAGTTCATCCAAAAATGAAAATTCTGTCATTAATTACTCACCCTCGTGTCGTTCCACACCCATAAGACCTTTGTTTATCTTCAGAACAAAAATTAAGATATTTTTGATGAAATCCGAGATGTTTTTTTTATTTTTTTATCTCCCATAGAAAGTAACGAAATTACCACATTCAAGGTCCAGACATTGTTAAATAGTCAACGTGACTACAGTGGTTCAACCTTAATGTTATAAAGCGACAAGAATACCTTTGCTACCTTTCTGGACCTTGAATGTGGCAATTAGCAATATAGTTTCTGTTTTAATTCTTTTGGAGATTTTGTTTAAACATGTATGCTATTAAATAAAATTACAACTGACTATTTTAAATATTTAATATTTGTTAAAAAATGAAGTAGCTTAAATGTATAGCAAGGCAATTGCTTCTAGGGCAATAAGTTTTTCAGCTTTTAGCTTAGCTTTTTTTCTGTTGCTCTTTCAGCTAGCTACATGTTTTAAGTAGCTTGCACAATACTGTCTGCAATTATACTTCTGGTTCTCATTCTTCCTTAGCCTTGGCACGTCCATTCAGAGGAGGACCTGTCACCCTTAATGGAGCTCCACTTTATAGAGAAGCAGCCCTAAAGCCAGGAGACTTGTTGGGGCTTGGCAGCCACTTCCTTTTCCTCTACCGTGACCCCCGTGTGACTCCTGCCCCGCCCCTGGCCTTACCACCACCATGGCAAGGTGACATGTCAACTTCCTTCGGCCCTGGCGGGATGACAGATAGACAGGAAATGCTCCGGCAGTATCTGGGGTCCACAGAATCACTGCTGAGATTCCAGGCCAAACATGCTGATACCCTGCTGCAGGTAAACACTGATATAATCAAATACTCCTTCTGATATATCTGTCATAAACAAACAGTAGTGCATGTAAATACAGAGTTCTGACAGGGGGGATTTTATCATAATGATTTACTGAACAGAAATCTGTAGACTACTGTGATTTAAAAAATCACAGCACAGTTCTGCATCAATGTTTATAATATGGCATACTTAGTGAGTGTTGCAATGAAACTTAATTTAGGAAAAATATAATCACTGGTGTAACAAATACTGCAGTACTTTAAATTTTGCCATGGCTTCATAATATTTATTTATACAAATCGGTTACTACTACTTTAATTTCAGGAAATTATTTCGAAGAATTCCAGTCCAGATTCAGGGGGTGGGGCCTTAGCACCTGCCTATCTTCTGTCGCTCATGATTGACTACGCCTCTAAACATCTGGATCCTGAATTAACACCACAACTGCTTTTAAAGGCAGCCAATCAGATCAAAGGAATTGTTTGGGTAAGTATCCAAAAGTCTAGCGCAGTGATTGCCGACCTTTATTAACCTTTATTGTGATTGCCTAACCTTTATATACAAAATATATTGTATCATTATTATTATTATTTTAACACTTAAAAAGCATTATTCTTGTGCTTTTTGTTAAAATCGTGAAAAACAATATTTCACTAAATGTCACTAAATGGAATTATAACATGGCAAATACTTCTGGGTCTTTTTTTATACCTACAGTACATGTTAAGATTTGTTTTTAAGGGAATCATTGTAATTATAGTCATTTTAATAATATTAATGATCATGATAAATTATATCCAGTTAAAAGGAACACATTATGCCTGATTTGATGCTGATGAAGGGGTGCTTGAGCCTTATTCATGGGACAAAATAGGCTTGGAACCACTGGTCTAGATGACATGAAACATAATATCATAAAGTGTAAAACCACAACCTTCATTAGGAGTATAGTGAAGTACAGGGCTGGGCTGTTATATAAGAGCACCGAGACGGCTATTGGAGTGCAAAGGTGATATTGAACATGACATGATTTGAACAGGCCATCACTGTTCCTCACACTTTCTGTGCCCGCTTTGGCTCATGCAAAGTTGTTTTGTCAAACTAAGGCACAGATAAAACTGGAGTAATGTTAAAACACACAACAAACACTAATAGTTTATCTGAGAGTGTTGTACGGGAGTGTCTTAAAATGGACTCTCTCTCTACACTGTGAAGCTGTGGTTGAGGAGCCACAGCTGCAGACACAGATGGGCTTTCACTGGAATTTCGCCGTAGTTTGTAAACAGAGGTTGACTGATGTCATTTCCACCCGTTTGGAAAATGTGCTGTCATTGTCCGGACACATCAGCCAAACACTCCCACCCATGCATTCATCCGAGTCTGCTTTAATCTCTCTCTCTCTCTCTCTCTCTCTCTGTCTGTTCCATTATTCATCTCTCAGGACAAAATTAAAGAGTTCGGTGACAAACATCCAACACAAAAGTAAGAACCTGCACCACCTCTCCGTGCTGTAGATCTGTATACACTGTTCAAACATTGTTGCTCAGTGACAGGCTTGTAAACAGCAAATTCCTTTTACCTTACCCAGCATTGAGCATGTGTTGTGCTATTATGTATTTAATGTTTAAATGTATAAATTAATGTATAAAAAATAATTTTATATTTAATGAAATAATGTTATATACACCTATATATATATATATATATATATATATATACACCGATGAGCCAAAACATTATGACCACCTGCCTAATATGCTGTTGGTCCTCCGCGTGCTGCCAAAACAGCGCCAAACCACAGAGGCATGGACTCTGCAAGACCCCTAAAGGTGTGCTGTGGTATCTGGCACCAAGACGTTAGCAGAAGTTCCTTCAAGTCCTGTAGGTCGTGAGGTGGAGCCACCATGGATCGAACTTGTTGGTCCAGCACATCCTACAGATGCTCAATTGGATTGAGATCTGGGGAAGTTGGAGGCCAGGGCAACACCTTGAACTCTTCATCATGTTCCTCAAATCATTCCTGAACAATGTGTGCATTGTGCTGAAAGAGGTCACTTCCACCAGGGAACACTATTGTCAAGAAGGGGTATACCTGGTCTGCAACAATTTTTAGGTAGTTGGCATGTGTCAAACTTAAATCTCCATGAATGGCCGGACCCAGGGTTTCTCAGCAGAACATTGCCCAGAGCATCACACTCCCTATACTGGCTTATCATCGTCCCACAGTGCATCCTGGTGCCATCACTTTCCCCGGTGAATGGTGCACACGTACGCGGCCGTCCACGTGATGTAAAATAAAACGGGACTCATTAGACCAGGCAACCCTCTTCTACTGCTCCAAGGTCCAGTTCCGATGCTCATGTGTCCATTGTAGGCACTTTTGAAGGTGGACAAGGGTCATCATAGGCACTCTGATTGGTCTGACCCAGTCGCCTTGCCATAACAATTTGGCCCTCAGTCACTCAGATCTTAATTCCTGCTTATTTCTCCTGCATCCAACACATTGATTACAAGAACAGATTGTTTGCTTAGCATCTAATCTACCCAGACCTCAATACGTGGCCTTGATAGGTGATGATCAACAATACTTCACCTGTGAGTGGTCATAATGTTTTGGCTCATCAGTGTATATATTTAAAACATTTTCCTCTAAAGGCCTGTTCACACCAAGGACAATAACTATAATGATAACGATAAATATATAGTTCTAAAAATCTTTCTAAATATCAAAGAAGAGCAGAATCTACACCACAACTATAACAACACAGAGAAACAATATCACTGGAATCACTTTCAGAACGATTTTTGCTGATGAACGATAAAAACTTTGACAGCAAATTTAGAATCTATCCTGCTTTAAAGAACTCTGGCATTTAAAGTGGTAGACAACAAAACTACAGCACATGTTAAGAATAAACAGAACTATATCATCCGCTGGTGTGGTCGCTAATATAGGTAAGCAATAAGGTACGAGAGGCTGTGCTGTATCGTGAATAAGTCACGGCTGAAGGGCGTTGTTAGGCACGACGCGAAGCGGAGCACTTGCCTCGAGTACCTTATTGCTTTTATAAAACGGTTACCACACAATACAAATATTAAAGTCAAAAATATGTATCAATGCAACTTTCATTAAGTAAACTTTAACTAAAAGCCTTCCTTCCGCCGGAAAAAATAGTCCCTGACCGAGCACAGCAACAGAAGTTACATTATTACGCCATTAGATGGCAGCAAAGACTGTCTTTATGAGTGTGTCACTCAGTAGCGAAGACTTTTACATTGAAAAGACTGAATTGTTGTGAACACAGAACAAGATGCAACTGACAAATGCTTTGACTGTCAGTCACGGGAAAACCCCTTAACTGTTAAAAGGACAAGATAATACATCGGACATTTAAACAGATTTGTTTATTATGAACATAGGACTGACCTGAAGGAAAATGCTAAATCTGAATGCAGGTAATAAAATCGCTCACTCAATGTTTTTCTCACAATACTCTTCTACACAATACAGTAAGCTTCACTGAACAATATAAATTGAGAACAAACAGTTTACGTTGCTAAGAGTGGTTGCTAAGGGTGTTGTGTAGTGATACACAGAACCGTTGGGTGAAGCGGTCATAGTCGTGTTTTATTGTGAATAAATCAATCAGAATCAAGGACAGGAACTAACCGTTTTATAATTATCTTTATAGTTACCGTTCTTTGTGTGAACGGGCCTTAAGAGTTTGAAAACATTAGAAATGATGAAACTATCCTGAGATGCCACAAACTAAAAATTTTAGATGGTGACCAACCATGTATCCATATTTTAAAAACATGGTATGAAAGAAATCATTTAAACATAGCAATGTATAAATATATGTGTGCATTTCATGCACCATGAAGAGGTTTTATAATATTTTTTTATATGTGTTCAGCCCAGCAGAGGCTGAGGTTGAACTTCCTCCCCCAAGCGTGCAGAAGCTCTCCTCTGACCTTCGACCTCTCATGTTCTGGATGTCCAATGCCACGGAGCTCCTCAACTTCTTTCAGGTCAAAGTCGAAGCCATGGAAAAAGAATGGGAATTTGAAGGTGAGCATGAGATCAGCGATTACAGCATGTTTTCGAAAAACAAAAAACACTTGTATTACACAATGTGCCATATCTTCTGCTGTAGACGTGTTATGTCTTTTGTTAAACTGAATCAGTTTTCTCTCATCTCTTATTATGCCATCTTGTCCTTTTTGGTAAACCTGCTAGTCTAAGCAAACATCATGACCTGTGAAATAGGCCTGAACTTTGAATAGAATTACAATGAGAATATATTCAACCTACTGACTTATGGCTTATACAACCCAAATACAAGCAGTTCATGGAACAAACGTTAAAATCTTTGTGAAATGTCAAAATGTACTTGTCAAATGATAAAATATTTGCATTATCAACAAGCAGTAATTTTTCTTTCAAAGATGAGGTCTTAAAATAACATTGCAATTATTATACATTTTTAATGTTAATAATTACTTAGTCACCTGGGATGGTTTATGTTCATCTGAAATTTCTCCATGGACATTTTAAGTTATGCGTGGTAAGTTTTGTCTCACATTAACCTGTAGCCCCGGGTGACCCTGTGCTCTCGGCTGACATGGACACCTGTTCTGAGGCGCTGGCACAGCTGGATGATGTCATTATGCACACCTTTCAGCAATGTGTTTACCATTTGACCAAGGTGAGAGAATGTGCACCAGTGCTGCTTAAATGACACATTTATAATATAATGTATTTTATGTATTTATAACTCATTTCTCTCTCTCTTTCAGACATTATACTCCCTCCTCCCAGCACTGTTAGACACTAACCCGTTCTCCAGTGAGGAGAAGAAGAAAGGAAAAGCAGGAGCAAAGGACAGAGCAGGTAGTGAAGGTGAAGGAGACGAGGAAGAGGACGTCTCCACTTTGCCGCCCACCGTCGCTGGACTGGTGGAAGTGTATCGCTGCTCTCTGCAGCTTTCCCGAGAAGCTTGCCTCTCTCCACCGCTAACCTCCCAAACTTTTGGCTACCTCTTCTTCTTCACAAACACATCTCTTCTCAACACACTCTTGGAGAGAGGTGAGAATTTACAGCCTTTCATAAACACAGTTGTGTTTGCGCATGGTTTCGAGCAGCGATGACAGCAGCTGACTTGTGATGGCAACGAGTTTATGGCTGGACAACTGGCACAAATGCAAGTGATGTTGAAAATGATTCGTTTGTTCCGTCTTAAACAGATAGTCTGTTCTCTTGGTCACGTGCGGTTCAAATTCGAACAAATCTGGACCTGGTCCTGGACTGGCTACAAGGAGCAGGCCTTGGAGATATTGCGTCAGAGTTTCTAAAGAAGCTATCAGTTACGGTCAATTTCCTGTGCATACCTAAGACACGCCTTATTCAGGTGAGAGTTTGAGAACAAACTGAAATAACTGTACTAGCACAATGTTTTAACATCCATAATTCAGTCACATGACAATAAATTTCAACTATCTTCCTTCAGTCATCCTGGTCAGGTTTACAGGAAGAACATTCTTTGCTAAGTCCTTCCCAGCTTCACCATCTTCTCACTCATTATAAGCTTGGACCAACGAGAGCCCCACCTTCCTCGTGGGCTCCGCCTCTCGGTACCGAGCTTGGAGGTGGTGAGTAACAACCTTAATAAATAATAAAAACAAATTTTTATAAAGTAATGACAATAATCCGCTAAACTATAGCTTACATCTACTTATTTTATATACACTACCATTCAAAAGTTTGGGGTCAGTATGATTTGTTTAAAAGAAATTAATACTTTTATTCAGCAAAGATGCATTTAATTGATCAAAAGTGACAGTTAAGACATTCAGCTTTAACATCACAGGAATAAAGTGCATTTTAAAATATATTAGAATAGAGTTATTTTAAATTATACCAAAAATTTGACAATATTACTGTTTTTACTGTATTTTTTTTATTAAATAAATGCAGTCTTGGTTAACATAAAATAACTCTTTCAAAAACATTTAAAAAATCTTACTGACCAAAGTTTTCAACTGTAGTTTAAAGGGTTAGTTCACCGAAAAATTAAAATTCTGTCATTAATTACTCACCCTCGTGTCGTTCGCCTTCGTTCATCTTCGGAACACAAATTAAGATATTTTTGATAAAATCCGAGAGCTTTCTGACTCCCCCATAGACAGCAATTTATTTACCATTTTCAAGGTCCAGAAAGGTACTAAAAACATCGTTAAAATAGTCAACATGACTGCAGTGGTTCAACCTTAATGTTATGAAGTGATGAGAATAGTTTTTGTGCGCGACACTTTTTAGTATTGGCCGATGCTGTTCACGTGAGCAGCATGACGCATGCGTGTGATGCTGACGCAGAAGCCGGACAATAATGAGTCGGCGTTCTGACGTAGAACCTGGAAGCGCTGAACGTAAACAGCATAGGAGAATGACACAGAAGAGAAGATATTGTTGAATAAAGTCATTATTTTTGCTTTGTTTTTGTGCACAAAAAGTATTCACGTCTCTCTTCATAAAATTAAGGTTGAACCACTGCAGTCATGTGGACTATTTTAACGATGCTTTTAGTACCTTTCTGGACCTTGAAAGTGGTGGTTAAATTGCTGTCTATGGAGGAGTCAGACAGCTCACGGATTTCATTAAAAAATATCTTAATATATGTTCCAAAGATGAAGAAAGGTCTTACGGGTGTGGAATGACATGAGGGTGAGTGATTAATGACTGAATTTTCATTTTTGGGTGAACTAACCCTTTAACATACACTTAAATTATACAAAATACAATTTATTTTATTTATTCAAATATTATCAGATATTTTTGAGAGTTTCTTGGACCATCCTCCTCTTATCCTGCCTAACGAAACACCTCGCCTGGACCTGACTCAGCCAATCCCAAGCTCGGATCTACTGAAGGAAGTGACACGCCTGCGAACATTCCTGTGGGGGCTCGACCAGGATGAACTTCCTGCTAATCAGCGGACTAGACTGTAACATTAGTTCATTCCAGTTGTGAAATTATGAACATTATCTAGTTCTCATATAGAGAAACTATCAGTCTTTAGATACTATCGTAGACTACATAAGGGCCTGTTCATGTATAATTCATTTCAGGTGACATTCCTTCTTTCTTTGCCTGTCAAGCACATCTGTTTGATTTTAATGGATATACACTGGCTTAATTAAGAATATGTATAATTCATTGCATTGGTTACCTTAAAGGTTTATGTTATAGGAAATTCATTGCCTGGTTGCAATGATAAATGCCAGCCTGTTATTTTACACAGTCTTCTAATGTTCTGTTAAAGTAGGTTTTTCACTGTTTGTATTTCTGTAATAAATAAAAATTACATATATCCCCTGGCATGTTTTATTATTATTATTATTATTATTATTATTATTAATGGATTATATTACTTTTTGTGAGAGGCTGCTGGAAAAAGTGGTGGCCACCTGCTGTTCTATTAATCAACACTGGGTGGCATGATCGCAATGGATTCAACGATTAGTTAGTGAGAGACACCACTGGTCAATTAAATCACCAGTAGCCTACACTAAAAGGGCAAATCACTTATGACATGCATTGACGCGGATCAGTATCCTGAAAATGAATTTAAATGGGACTCTATAAGGGTTTTGAATTATAAATAGCCTACTTTTTAAATGCCATGTGTTTATAGTGGAAATACTGATACTTGCAGGTGCCCTTACAAACATTTACCAGGGCAACAACATACTAGTTTACACTTAAATACCACAGTTATTGTTGTTGTTACTACTGAAAACCATAATAAATGAATGTGGGATTTATTTCTCTTCGTTTAAATTTATTTGATGACGGTTCGACTAATAGGCTACCAAGTTATCAAAACTTTATTGCAGTAATAACTGTAGTTTCCATGGAACCGATGGTTTCAAAGGTAGCCTACGTCTAAATATTTGTAAGGGTAATATAGCATTTAAATAGGTCTATCAGTTCGAAGCTAGGGTAAACCCTAGGTAAACATAATTAAGGGTTATCTCCTTGGGTGTTTCATACTGTTCATATAGGGCTAGAAGATGTTTACTAATTTGGGCAAATTCCAACCGGAAGTGATCATCCCTATGCCCTACTCACTCCGAAGGGGAGAGCCCTTGAAGTGGGGACTTTGGAGTGAGCATTTGTATGTCATAATGAAGCCGTTTGGAAGGCACTTGGCGAAGGGAGCAATGAAATACAACGTAATTTCCTCATTAGCTTCACATGGAATGTAACCATGACAAACCATCGCATGTTCCCTTCACTAACGGACTCGTGGAAGGGCCCTTCATGAAGGGATTTAATTGTTCACTTTCGTTCACCCCCCTATAAATGACGTCCCCTTCAAAAAAAGGGTGCAAAAACATCGTTTGAAAGTAATGCATGCTAGTCGGGTTACCGACATTTAAACCTAGCATTAACGTTCTTATTTACATATTTATGAGGTTTAGCGACAAATTCGCCCTAAGTAGTGCATATTATTCGGGTGTCCGTCCGACATATACATATTTATGAGGTCAACAACAGTGATTGGACGAACACAAATAATATAGTGTCTACACTCCAGTTAACGCATATTAACCGTTTTCTAAGATATGGACACTAATCACAGTGCATGTAAGTGCATGGATATTTAACGAGGTAAGCACCCAAGGCGGTTTATGATTAGCTGTCTGTTGCTAACCGTCTATGACGCCATTCACGCAGAACGATTTTTTGCTTTTAAAAACGCGAGAGGGAGGGTAGTGAAATGATAAAAAAAAAGGTCTATATACTTTAAAAAAAAAAAAAAAAAAAAAGTTGAACTTATTGTGTTTAACTAGTTTTTAGAATGCTAAATGCTGCAAAAGACAATGGTCAAACACGAGCATCTAGCGCGTGTTTACATAGAAAAACAGTTGAAAAGCAGTGCAGTGGAATGCAAAACAACCTGTCTGAATGGCTCAGAATTGCATTATTTTACTCCGCAAAAGATGTGCTAATGTCATAACCCAGGGTTGCAAGTGGTACTAGGGTTAAGTGTATTTGGTGTATATTTATTGTAGACAGAGCTATCTCTTATGTTGTGACGGAGAAAGGATATTTCACAGGCTACTGTTTGTAGATTTTTCACTCAGTGACGTTCGAAAATAAACACTCACTGTTCCTAACCTAAATGAAGCGCTGGATGGAAGTGGCGTCAAGCCCATCCTTGCTTCATTTGTTTATATTTGCATGTTTTTGAGGATATGAAAAAAAATTCCCAAGACGTGTACCTACGTCATATCGAGTCTTTAATCCACACTTATTGTAAAACACTGTTGTCTTTTCCGCGTTCTATCTTGACAACGTGCCAGATCTCCGTCCCTTCCGGTCAATTGTTTCATTATGCAGTTTTTACGGTAAGAATGTGATCCCGTGAGAGCCGTTTACATCATTCCGGATTTTAAATTTGTCCTGCCAGAGGCACCAGCCCTCGTTTGTTTTAAACCCCATCATCCGTGCCATGTCATCGTCTCAAGTCGGTGGCAGATTTGAATGAGTCATGATTCAGCCTCCCTGTGGTGGAAATTTAATCAATTAAGTTACTATACGACTTCTGATTAGCAAATCTGTGTGGTTTATGAGCGAGACTGTCCAGGGGCTATTTTGAACTTGTCATCCATTCATCATGGAATAATTTATGATTATTATTTGGGTTAAAGCAGTAAAGATGTTTTTCAGGCATACTGGTCATACAGCTATGGGTCAGTGATGCCAGTGTTGATGTGAACAGTCAGCCTCCCCATCCTCTTTCTGTGTCACTGTCTGCCCGGTCCTTAAAAGTGTGTCTGTATTGCTCACATGGCCGGCCATAAAAAACACACACATGCACTCTGAGCGTAGATATACACCCATTCCTCCAGGTGCAGCTCCCCGCACCTGTTGAAGTTCCTCTCTGTAATTAGGACAACACAATTATTTTTCGGAGCAGAGGGGGAAGGAGGGGTGACGGGGTAGACAATGGAGCACTTATTCTTGCTTTGCTTTCTTTTTCGACATCTCTCAAGTAATGATAGATTCTTCCCTCTTCAAAGGAACACAGGTTTCCTACAAAACCGCTGAGTCAGGAAAGAGAGAAAGGGAGGGTCTCCGTATGTGTCGGGATGTGTGTTCGTGGGCTAACTGTGTCTTTGAGCGCATACGCCACGTCTCCTGCATATAGAATATTGTATGATGCTTAAGTTTTCAAAATTCTGACGCAAGCAAGTGTTTAGTCTTAATCCTTTTCTTATTGAGATCTGCCTTCATTACACAACATGGGGCTTTCCAGGCTGCGACCCAATAACCTGAACCTTAAAGCCACCGGCTGCTCCTCAGCTGATGTACCTTATCTGTTGTTCAAGGATAAGAAAACATAGGCCTGAAATACTATAAACAAAATATACAAAACTGAAATGAAACATAAAGAGTTTAAAGTAATGTGGAATCACACGGTTTTTAGATGCTTTACAGAAAAGACCAACTGGCATGGATGTTTAGTCCAGCTGTATGTTGATTTGGTGCAGATCTAGGTGGTGGAGGCACGTCCGACCGTCCGTCCGTCCGTCTGTAAGGCCTATACACCTACAAACTTTGAATTTTTTATTTGAATTTCATTTTATCTTTAAACTGCCTTTGCCCAACTATGCTTTTCTAGTTAAAATAACAGTTAATTGAATTTCAGTACATTTTAATTCTACTTCCTAAATTCGAATTGTACATCCTCTTTGACACACACATTTTAATTCAATTTAAATTCAGTCATTGAAGTGCGCTGTAAAAAATCATGATTTATCACAACATTTTTTCTTTTGTCAAATCAACTTAATTAATGTGGTTCAGATAACATAATATTTTGAGTTTCTGTTGATTAAACCAATCGCCGCCTTTGTATTAACTAAAATTTTTAATTTTAACTCAAAATTTTAAGGCAACCAGGTAACTTACTTTTATAAGTTAAACCAACAATTCTTTTTTACAGTGTGGAGTTTAAAAGGCATTCTTAATTAAATTATGAATGATACACATCCCTGGCTTCCTGTTATTGTAGATGACTGTTTTGCCTGTTCGGCCACATATGAGTAAATATAAAAAATTAAAAAACATTTCAGATTTTTAAATCTGAAATATCCAATCTAATAAATTTATTGAGAACTTTAAGAGTTAAAAAAATAAAAATCTTCATTATGCTAGCGCCAAAAGATGGTGAATAGTATAAATGGAGACGTGTGTGCGCAGTAGATGTGTCTGCAGCCAGTGCGGTCAGTGAGGTTGAGCTGCCCTGAGTTTCCTACCCTGCTCTGACAAAGTCTGTGTGTGTGTGTAAGAGAGAGAGAGAGAAAATCTATCCTTGCATATTTGCGTGTGTATTTCTATCCGTGAATGGAGAGGGAGTGAACACGTGTCAATGTTCATTTACATTCTTACAGAAGCGAATCCTTGATGTGTAAAAGAGAAATATGAAATGGACTGCGTGTGTTGTCAGTGTGTGTGCGCGCATGGGAAAGAGAGACTGTGTGTAGGTTTGAGGTTAGACGCGGGATGAGTGAAACACCCAAGCTCTCCTCCGGGACCGATTCACTTTCTCCTGCTGCCAGGCGGATTGCGTCATCGCTGCCCACCATATTAGAAGAGCCCTGTGATGTCATACTGAGAGGTTATCCACCGGTGACGCTCCCGTTCTGTCTGTCTCTAAACATCAACTGCTCAGATGTCCCTTTTACCTCTCCCTACATCTCTCATCCAGCTTCTCTCACTCCACCCTAACCTTTGCTCTGCATTTCTCTCCCCACCTTTCCTTGCCCCTCCCTCTGTTTTATATTTGCTCTCTTTCAGGTTTGCCTTTCCTGGGAGTCTCCACTCTGGTCTCGGGTTTAGGGGTCTCGTCCAAAACGCACACCACACCTCGACTCCGGGCTCAAGCCCTTTGACCATCCCACCTCATCTGTCCTCCGCACTCCTCTCATCCCCTCGTCTCTCTCCTCTCTTCTGGGTCTGGGCAGCGGCGACGGGGTCAGTGGTGCTGTGGGTTGGGGCTGTGTTCCGACAGACCTGCTTTTTCTGTCGTGCTTTTGTTCCGTTCTGCGTCATCGTGTTGACTGAGCGGACCCCACACTTACCGGGCAGTTGCGCGCCCGGCCTCGGCCTAACACTGAGCCATGTTAGCGGCTGTAATCTGATGGCGGTGTTTATTTTATGTAGGCTCTCTTTGAAGGCGCTGAGAAAGTCTTTGGCCTTTTTGTCCCAACGCTTTGGCTGCCCGCGCAGAGGTGCTTGCAGTGGTAATAGTCAGGAAGAATAATATTTGCATTCGTATTCACTCAAAACATGGTTTTTTCCATATTAGTGTCAGAGAGGGGAGAAAGGGGACAGAAGGGGAGCTCTCACTCTTTCTTTATTTCTCTCTCTCTCTCTCTCTCTCTCTCTCTCTCTCTCACGCTCTCTTTTCAGAGAGTGTGGGGATCTCTGGGCCCTGGCTGTGGTGGCAAGCCTGCGTCTACTCCATCAACTCTTATTACGCCTCCACAATCCCATAATAGGTACTTAACCTCTTCACTGTGTTTGAAGCTCATGGCATCACTCACTGTCTGAGAACAGGCGCTTGGCCTCACTCTCTTTTTGCTTCTCTCTTTCTCTCTCTCTCTCTCTCTCAATTCAATTCAGTTCAGTGAGCTTTAATGGCATGACCAATCAAAGCAAGCATGTTGATGGCAGACACTGTTTGCATCCAAGTTGCAAATTTAATTTCTGCAAATAGAAATGTAGGAAAAACAATATGCGAATTGAACAGTGTTTTCTGTAAAATAGAAATGGATGTTGTAGCCATGCACTGGGGAAGCCACTATTAAATTAAATCTAATAAATTACTTGTGGTTTAAAGTGGTTGGCAAACTTTTTTTGCTAGTGATTTGGCTGCAGATGCCTTGAATCTGGGAGCAACAGCGTATCGGACAAAAACCTGGAAGGCATATTCAAAAGTTTAGATGATTTTATATATATATATATATCAGACATTGAGTTTTATATATATATATATATATATATATATATATACACACAGGTGCTGGTCATATAATTAGAATATCATCAAAAAGTTGATTTATTTCACTAATTCCATTCAAAAAGTGAAACTTATATATTATATTCATTCATTACACACAGACTGATATTTTTCAAATGTTTATTTCTTTTAATTTTGATGATTATAACTGACAACTAAGGAAAATCCCAAATTCAGTATCTCAGAAAATTAGAATATTGTGAAAAGGTTCAATATTGAAGACACCTGGTGCCACACTCTAATCAGCTAATTAACTCAAAACACCTGCAAAGGCCTTTAAATGGTCTCTCAGTCTAGTTCTGTAGGCTACACAATCATGGGGAAGACTGCTGACTTGACAGTTGTCCAAAAGACGACCATTGACACCTTGCACAAGGAGGGCAAGACACAAAAGGTCATTGCAAAAGAGGCTGGCTTTTCACAGAGCTCTGTGTCCAAGCACATTAATAGAGAGGCGAAGGGAAGGAAAAGATGTGGTAGAAAAAAGTGTACAAGCAATAGGGATAACCTCACCCTGGAGAGGATTGTGAAACAAAACCCATTCAAAAATGTGGGGGAGATTCACAAAGAGTGGACTGCAGCTGGAGTCAGTGCTTCAAGAACCACTACGCACAGACGTATGCAAGACAAGGGTTTCAGCTGTCGCACTCCTTGTGTCAAGCCACTCTTGAACAACAGACAGCGTCAGAAGGGGCTAAAGACAAAAAGGACTGGACTGCTGCTGAGTGGTCCAAAGTTATGTTCTCTGATAAAAGTAAATTTTGCATTTCCTTTGGAAATCAGGGTCCCAGAGTCTAGAGGAAGAGAGGAGAGGCACACAATCCACGTAGCTTGAGGTCCAGTGTAAAGTTTCCACAGTCAGTGATGGTTTGGGCTGCCATGTCATCTGCTGGTGTTGGTCCACTGTGTTTTCTGAGGTCCAAGGTCAACGCAGCCGTATACCAGGAAGTTTTAGAGCACTTCATGCTTCCTGCTGCTGACCAACTTTATGGAGATGCAGATTTCATTTTCCAACAGGACTTGGCACCTGCACACAGTGCCAAAGCTACCAGTACCTGGTTTAAGGACCATGGTATCCCTGTTCTTAATTGGCCAGCAAACTCGCCTGACCTTAACCCCATAGAAAATCTATGGGGTATTGTGAAGAGGAAGATGCGATATGCCAGACCCAACAATGCAGAAGAGCTGAAGGCCACTATCAGAGCAACCTGGGCTCTTATAACACCTGAGCAGTGCCACAGACCGATCGACTCCATGCCACGCCGCATTGCTGCAGTAATTCAGGCAAAAGGAGCCCCAACTAAGTATTGAGTGCTGTACATGCTCATACTTTTCATGTTCATACTTTTCAGTTGGCCAAGATTTCTAAAAATCCTTTCTTTGTATTGGTCTTAAGTAATATTCTAATTTTCTGAGATACTGAATTTTTGATTTTCCTTAGTTGTATATAGTTGAAATAAACATTTGAAATGTATATCTTTGTGTAATGAATGAATATAATATACAAGTTTCACTTTTTGAATGGAATTAGTGAAATAAATCAACTTTTTGATGATATTCTAATAATATGACCAGCACCTGTGTATATAAAATATATGGGTCATATAATTAATTTTAAAGTTTTTATTAAGTGTTAACAATGAGATTATGTGGTTTTTATGATCAATTAACGCTGCTTTTGTCATTTTTACAAGATGGACACCAAAAAAAGTCATTTGGTTTAACCAAAATTTCGGTTTTACCAAATGACACTTTTGGTTATACCGAATGACGATATTTAAAAAAAAAAAAAAATGCTAACAGGCTAATATCTAGCTATTTAGCTTTCTAGCTAGCTAGCAAAAGGACAATCAATCATTTTATATTTAGTACAAGATTTTAAAATATTACTACATTTTCCATTTTTCATAGCGGTTGTACCAAATGACCTCATGTTTTGGGACATGCGTATGAGCAAGTGAAAACATGAATTTTTCAAATAGTTAAGAAAAAGGCTGTTTCTCAATTCCAAGAATGCAGAGAATGGACTTGCGTTCTCGTGGAGTCTGATCTTGCCAGGCGACCTTGAAAGAATGAATTCGGAAGGACGCGAGGACACAGAACGCATCATTTGAGAATTGAGTTGTGCTGCGATCTTGTTGCTCAAGTGACTGACCCAGCATCTTATAAGTGGCTAATGCACAATAAATACAACATAACATCACAAACAAATGTCATAACCTATTAAAAGATTTCTTTCATATTATTATAGACATTTTCATATAATTTTATATCTTTTTATTTTACCGCGTGTATTTATGAAAATGAGTAGCTTTTGTGTTATATGCTTTGTCAATGTTAAGATTCTTTTTTATATTCCAATAAAAATACTGCAGGCTTTCTTCAGGTTATCACTTTATTAAAATTAAGCAAAACAAATGGACAAATGTTTACTTTCACAAGCCGTCACGTATATGCGAGCTTGTAGCAGGAATCTCATAAGTGAGAACGAGAACTTTAAAACTTGCAGGCTTCCTTACGTTGACCGCCCGTAGCGTCTTCTGGGATTTTTAACGGTTCGATTCTCTCAAGTCTGCATTCGATGCATCCTTGATATCAAGAACACATCTGGGTACTTTCATGCGTCCTCTGTTCTTGCGTTCTTGAGTATTGGAATTGAACTTCGACGGCTGATGATGACGTAGAGCAAGAACACAAGGACGCAAGATCGCTTAAGAACACATATTGAGAAACAGCCAAAGTTAGTTACTTTGCTTCATGACCATGTGGTCCTTTGCAGGTGTCTGAATGATGTCACATCCTGTCACATGATATTGACCGCATGACTTGATCCCTTTATATTGGTTACTCCGAATGATGTCAATGAAATTAATTTTTCTGGACATTCTTTCTCATAGCAAAGCAATTTCTACACATAATTGTAATACCATTTTGCACTCTGCTGTATTGGCCTTTGGACAGTTAAACCAAATGACCTTTTGACACTTCAAAAACTTTAAAATACCTTCATATGTAGCAAAATATAATTAAAACCATTTGGATTCAATAAAAGAGATCTACCTTACATACTTTGGGTGTCATATCTTTGTTTTTATTATTATTAAGGCCTTTGGACAAAAAAATGACCCGTCACATCATTGACCCATATACTATGTATGTGTATATATATATATACACGTTTTATTCAGTACAGATGCATTAACTTGATCAAACCTGAAAGTAAAGACATGAAAAGGTAGGGTAGGCAATTGTGGAGAGGCTAGCAACAGCAAATTAGCTTTGAAAACATAAGATCCCACCTTCCCTTCAGAGCGCTCTCCAAAGCCACGCCTCCTTGTCTCAAAGCACATAACATTACAATAATAATGAATGTAAACAACTTACTTGTACCACCTGACTGCTGCAGATTCATTTCAGCATTGATAGTGTTGGCATAGAAACACATAAAATCCTGAGGAACGTCACTGGTTGCCATATCGTAATTATAGTTACGACATGTTATGAATGCAGCATTACCTTGTTGTTTTGATTCAGGAGGAACTGTAAAATCTATCAGGATGAGATAGCAAGAGAGTTTCAACCAGTATAACTAAAAGTTTATAAAACAAATTGCCTATCCTACCTTTTAAGCAACACAATTGTTTTTGACATTGATAATAATAATAATGTCAGTACTCCCTATTACTCATGATGGCGGTGCAAAACACACAATCTGTCTTTATTACCGTTATAACATTTCACAATGCTTTTCTTTCATGGTGTATTTGAAATAATGATCCTGTAAGCAGTAAAGCAGGTGTACTATATACAATAATTCCTATGTGAGATGAGCTAATCTTTATACATTTACAGGTACACTTCATCAAACTTGTGTGTACTTGTGCATTTTTTAGCATTGTTTTATAATCTATCAAAGATCCCTTCAATAGTACTCTGTGCGAATGGCAGCAAGCAGTAGGGTGTGTGTGTGTTTGTGTGTGTGTCAACATCTCAGTGTGATATCTTGGAAAGCCCTCTGACATCACTTGTTAAACTCCAGTGATGCATTCTCATTCAAGTAAATTACAGCGTGCCATTTGTAAATCATTCAGTGGGCGGAGCTTGACAGCAAGCCAAACGACAGTTTTCTCTCCACATCAGTGGCTGCTAGGGTAAAGAAAACATTAGAGGTCCTTCATTCTTGCTTTCATCCTTTGAGTCTTAACAGGAGATGACATAGCCGTTTCTTCCTCCCATTCTCTTCAACAATATTGCATTATCTAAAGAGGGTATGGAAATTTGTGTCTCTGTTTCTCTTACTCACGCCTTCTTGCATTTATCCAGATGAACCATAATCATACGGCAGCTTTAGAATCAGTCTCTATCCTTTCCCAGACTCCTCCCAGAGCTGATCTATACACATTCGGCCCAAATATAGAGAGACTGATGCCTCTTTTGTCAAGACTGTGTGTGTTCTGGGTGGGAGGCATATGGCATGTGCTTGCTTAAGGCCCGGCCGATTCAAATGATGATGTAACTTCAGGAAACGGGGAAATCAACCCCGGCGGTCCTGTAATCTGATCCCTCTTCTTTGCTTTCATTCTTGCCCATATTTTGTAAGTTTATTAAAGCCTGGGTCAATGACTTGACACTTTTTTATCCAGATCTATTAATTTATTCAGAAATACTTTAAAAATGCAATTCATGCAGTGACTTGAATACAGCTGTTCTACAATGAATATTTTAATTCATTTAGATATTTTTTGCCAAAAGATATCAAAGTCAAAAATTACTTCTGCAGACCCTCATGACTGTGTGTACAAGACAAGGTTAGTTCAGATTGAAAAATGGCATGTTGCGACTCCCAAAAATTTAATATTTATGAATGAATAATTTGATATTTGTTTAAATTAATTTTTTACCTTGATAAGTATATTTTAAAGGCGTCATGAATTGAGAAATCAACTTTTCCTTAAGCTTTTGATATATAAGAGGTCATCGTATTATAAGAATATCCTGTAAGTTTCACTTCCTTGTTAGTCCAATAAAAGCTTTTGACACCAATCCCAGCAAAAGACTTGTCCCAGAATGTGCTTATCTATGTCATAGATAAGTTAAACGTCACCTCCGTAGAAGAAATCCATGCCTACTGCATCATTGCAATGTTAGGCCCGCCCACTGGCGTGTTAGTGAGATGACGAGGAGAGAAGAGCGACACAGGACTAAAAATGACATAGGATCCTAATGCTAAGAATATGGTTATTTATTTTCAACAATGTGAATGTCTCAGTTGAACATTATTTATTTGTATTCGGTACATTTCACTGTGGATTCTTTGGTAAATCAGTCACATTTTGGCACAGGCTTTGCAAACAGACTTCTATCATATGGACTCGACAGTAATGCAACAACATGTAAGTAACTGTGTTAATTCTAATGTCTAATCTGATATGTAATGTTTCATGTACAGTCAGATGTTCTTTCCGCCTATCCGTAAAGCAGTGGATCTCTTGTTCCGTCTTACCTTCGTGCTGGCGACGTCTTGGGAAAATGCTTTAATAACTTTAAACGCGAACTGTTTATGTCAAGAATTTACACAGTCGGCTTCTTTTGGTTACCTTATTTATTATTTCCTTTCTGTAACTGCCTTGCTTAGGGTTTCCGCGAGCAGAAACTTTAGCAATGTTGTGTCCTTGAATTGCTGTCAGAGTTTTATCACAATGATTGTGTGTCCACACAAATCTGTTAGCCTATTTGGAATAACAAGAATATTGTCTTTAAAAACAAATCTTTATTTTTAGAAATTGGTAGGCTATGATAATGGTATTGTTCTTGTGAGATTTATTTACGAGTAATGGACACCTGAAAGTAGCACACCTACATATAATACTCCAAAGAATTAATGGTGGGAAGATTTTAGATCATTTTACATCATACCAGTTTAAACTGAACTGGTGCAATATATTAAGATTGTATAATTTGTAAGAAGTGTATTGAAAATACAAACCGGAAGGACGTGCGTTTATTTCACAAATACATATAAACAGCTTCATCTGCAATAAAGACAGCAAAGTTTGCACGTTACTACGGGCAGCAGAAAGTGTATGGCTTCAGTGCTCCGTATTCAACTCCTCCTCTGACTTTAAGCAGCAAATCTCGCCAAACGGTAAGTTCGTTTGAGATCTGCCAAACACCTCGCCTTGAATTTACATAAAATTAGGCGACTACAGTCATCCTCTAACCACATTTGTGGCATATGTACAACTATTGGGTCGGAAGTGAGGATGCACTGCTTCGAGTCCAAACGGAAGCTGTGTGACGTCATGCGAAAAGGGTCTATTGTCAACATGTCTAATTGTAACGCTTGCTAACTTTTTTTTTTCAAAATCGCGATTTCTCGATTTAAAAAATAATAAAATGAGGCAAAACATTAAATTCGAATTAATCGGAAAAATTGCCCAGCCCTATATTTAAATGGTGATTAAATTATATATAGAAAGCGATCAAAGAACACTTCCTTTACAATCGCTGGAGATGTCAATCAAACAGCTCGAGTTTCGAGTTCTGGATTTGTGCCAAAAATCCCATTAAAAAAATCTCTTAGTTACATCGCATTGCACTGTTAGTTATGATGAAAGCATTCGTTAGTGTGCAGAAATTGAGTTGCAATGACGAGATCACTGCTTTCATGCGCTCAACAACATGTTTGTGATCGGCTACTACAATGTTCATCACTGCAACCTTTCATGCCATGATCTAAATGTAATGGTATAATCAACACTTTTCACGATTAGTTAACCCTGAGAGCTGTAACAGTAAAAACATACTAAAAGTATTGAGAGAGTAATACTTAGCTTATACTTTCATATACAAAGATGTTAGCCAATCACTGCAGTAGGCGTTTAATGTTTTTACTTGATGGTTAGGCTACACAATATTAAAACATTATTAACTTTTTTTTTTAATGGCTTTTGAAAACCTTATGAAACTAACAAAAATACATTTCTAATGTTTTAAACTAGATTTCTTATATGTCATTGACCTGTCTGTTGTTGTAATTCTGGGGTGAACTTGAGGTCAGGGTGGACGACTGGTTGCTCAGTGTGATTTGCAGTGAAAGTCCAGTGGATTGTTTGTTACAGGTAAAGGCTCTGATCTGACATCATTGTCAGCTTGGTGACAGACAAACAAAGAGTTAGAGGAGCTGTTAGTTCAGGTTGAGTCATGCTGAGTTGGTGTGACTGATCCAGTCAGAAGTGTTTGAGTAATGATGCCCTACTGTACCGTTGAGTGTCTGTTTTCTTCATCAAAGATTCAACTCTTTTTCTCTTCTTTTCTGTACTCCTCACCCCATCCTCCATCCACCCCCTTTCCCCACTGTCTGCCTGTTCATGCTTTCTTACATGTCTGCTGTCCTTCAGGGAAATTCCCTCTATCTATGACTCTGCCATTCCTCACATTCCTTTCATACCTACAAGACGATGAAATGTGCTGGAGTGTGTGTGTATATGAAGGGATTTAATGGAGCGTCTTGAGCGAGAGATAGAGGGGCACTGAGTGGGTGGTATTAGAGGAGCTTTTAGTATTAGGATGTTGTGCTTCAATGATCCTCTGACCGTGGGAGGTTAATTGGCCATGTAAACAGTTATAAATATAGAACGGTCATTATGACATACAGTACGTTTCAGTGACAAACACTGAGAGGGAAAGTGACTGAGTAAGATGGAGTGGGATTGTTTCAGCTTTGGAATGTGAAACTGACCATTCATACCGTAAACTCTGACTTCCTGTTACATGAGACTGATCTTTAAGTAATACGGTTGTTTTTCAAGGCCATCTGAAATGGTGACGTGTTCAGAGGGCACTTTTAAAGGGATAGTTCACCTAAAAGTTGTTATTCTGTCATCAACTACCTTCATGTCATTCTAAACCAAAAAAAAGTTTTAATGAAACCTGCAAGATATATGTCCCTCCACTGAAAGTCCATTACCTCAAAACTTTGAAGCTTCAAAAAATTTGTAATGAGATTGTAAAAGAAATCAGATATAATTAAGGCTTTTATTCACATTTATTCACATTGATCAACACACACACATAGAGCACATCAAATATGTTCAACCGTGCTTGTCACACCTGAGAACAAACCTCAAATGATGTTTTGATGAATGATTTGACTGTAATGAAAGTCAGTGAAGCACCAAACAACACTGGATCCCATAAACCTTATTCAGGGTCGACGCCATATTGAATTCTACACAGATGAAACGAGGCTGTGACTGATAGACAGTCTTTACAATGGTATGGGCTGTATAAAGCGCCAAGATCTATTGCAAGCTTTAAAACTCACCTTTTTGAGTTTTTCTACTGAAAATATTTTGTCAGCTGAACAAAATTCATATGTTGTTGAAAACAGTGCAATCCATTGAACACACTGTACTTCTGTCCCTCACAGCCTTGTTTTCATTCCTGTTAAAAATTAAATATGGCACTACCCTGACCAAGGTCTATTGACTCATTGTATGGACAAAAAAAAAAAAAAAAATTTCAAGATATCTTCTTTTGTGTTCCGCAGAAGACAGTCAGTCTTAAGGCTCCGATATTCTTAAAGCAAAATCTAAGAACGATCTCATAAAAGACATAATTTTGAACAAAATCAGACCAAAACGAAGCATGCCAAAATGAACTTTGTGGAAAACCAGCTCTGGCTGGTACACACTTTCGAACTACCGTTGGTCTGTGGCGATTATGTAATAGGTAAGTGCACTTTAGGGCCTCTCCTTCTTAGAGGTGGAAATCCTCTCCAGTTCATTTCTTCTGTTCAGTCCATCAAGTTCAGATGTGAGTAAAAACATGAACACACTCATAGAGCTGCATTATAGTAACAATTGAAGTTGTAATTCTAATTGAAAGCAACACTGACACTGTTTTTTTCATGTTTTTAATACTGTAAAGCTGCTTGCTTTAAAGAAATCTATTGTATAAAGTGTTGTATAAATAAACATGACATGACTGGAGTGCCGAATTGCAGAGCTGTTTATCAGATGCTTTCTTAATTGCTGTTTTCTCACCGCTGTCATTTTTGTTATGTGTTAATTTTGTTATTAGGAGTATGCAGCACATATTTACATATTTAAAATTTCCATTAATGTAATTATTAATATGATAAATCAATAAATTAAACTAAAACAATAATTTCAATCAAAATCATTATCAACAAAACCCATCTTTGCACTACAGTGGCACCTACATCTAGGTGTATTTACACAGTTTAATGCTGCTCAGAGCTGGCATGAATGCAATTACAATGGCATAAATAATGTTATGAGAATGTTATAAATGAAAAAGTTTAACAGAGAAATATGAAATGATGGTTTAAAAAAAAGATACTTTTAAATATCAAAAGCCACCAGTAGGTGGCGCCACTGTCTTAATGTATGACTCATCGAGTAATTCATTCAGTAAAGAAGCAAGTAGCAGTATTTACGAATGGGTCATTGAATCATTGATTTTCCCGATTCGTTCAAAGCCGGAGATTTGTTCACGAAACACCACTGTGTTGCTTGGAGGCGCACAACAGTTCTGCTGTGGCTTTTGTTGGAAGTATTATTTCGGTGCAAAATAGAGCAAACAATATTGACAACACTGTATTTAAAATGTACGTCACTTAATATTATCTTTTTGTTTGTTAAACTGTTGTATAAAATTTGCAATCGTGTGGATACTCAGAAAAGATGCATTCTTTCTTGTATAATATATAATCAACATTAAAAACGAACTCACACAGGATGTTTCTGTATCAAAGAGAGTTTGAATCTTAAATTGATCTCTATGCACAGTTTGTGTCTTTATTTGCTGTTCATGCTAGTAAGTGCTAAAACCCCACTTTTACAAAGGTACAAAAACAGCAGTAGCTAATGTAGCGCGATTTGCTAAGGTAGCATACTCTGCACGCAACCTATCATGCACGCTGCTTGTATGGATGCAGTCAGTTTTGACAGCAAATTAAGATGAGTGCTCTGGTTTCCCCCAAACAGGTTAGGACCTAGGTGGATGGGACATGCTAAATGTGAATATATGTGTGTGTGTGTGTGTGTGTGTGTGTGTGTGCGCGTGTTTTTGTGACACATCAGGACACAAATTTGTATAATGACATAGGTATGACATAGGTATTACAAGGAGAGGGTGACTTATGAAGACATTACCCCATGTCCCCATTTTTCAAAAGGCTTATAAATCATACAGAATGAGTTTTTGTGATAAAGTAAAAATGTGCACAGTTTCCTGTAATGGGTAGGTTTAGGAGTAGGGGTAGGGGTAGTGTAGGGCGATAGAAACAGTATAAAAACGGTTTGTACAGTATAAAAACCATTACGCCTATGGAATGTCCCCACAATTCACAAAAACAAACAGAGAGGGACCTGGCAACTTAGCCCAGAAAAAACATTGGCAAGAAAATTCATGGAATCACTAAGCCACAGAATCACCAAGAGTCATATACGACTGAAATTGTAATATGGATGGATGGATGATTGATTGACAGGTGAGTAGGCGTTTCTTTGAAGGATCTCTCTCAGCAGCTCCAGACTGTAAGTGATGAGCAAGAAAACAACTGAAAATGAATATTGTCCATGTCCACCACTGAGCGCAGGCAAAGAGCCAGCACCACCATGAGGGTGGCATCAGACCCCACAAGATTACAGCTAGCAAGACAAAACATGAGTTACTAAACAATGAGTTGCTGACAGCCCGGTCTACCAAAGACTCTATAATGGTGCCAATGAAAAGATTGGCATACAAGGTAGCTGTCAAACAGGGTGTAGTGGCACAATGGCCTCCTGAGGGGCACAATAATGACTCCAGGGGAGATTGTCCCACCCTATAATACTGTACTATAGTACTATTGCTTACTAAAAAACTGTTGACATAAACTTTGTACAGAGGAATATAGGTTGTTTCATTATTTGCTGTAGTTTGTGTTATATTAAGTGATTTATAGGCTACTTCACACAGTAAGAATGAATGTAAATCTCCTAGAAATCTCTTAGACAGGAAGACATAAAGAGGATAATTGCTTAACAGCACAATGGAAATGGCCAAGTTATTGGAAAGTGGAGATTAGCCGTCTTTGTACTTTGAGCCGATTTGAGTGTGGGACTAAATGGCACATTTTTGCAAGCAGTGCGGATGTTGGTTGGCATTAGTCACACGACCGAGAGCATGAGAATGCCCTCCAAAGGTTTCCCTCTTTGATATCACTGGGGTCACGATGAAAACCCAGTCAGTGGGACAATCCGATGACGTTGGAGAATTCCAAGTTCTTTTGTCTCCTCTCTCTGATACATTCTCACCCTCTTTCTCACCTTCCCACTGCCTCTCTGTCAGCCGACATCAGCCATCCATCGTATCTCATCCTGCTCCACGTCCCTTACTTTATCTTTACTTTTCCTATCCTCTGTTTTTGAGCCATGAGATTCCTTCCTTAGAAAACACACAGCCCTCCATTTAGCCCTCTGTGACGCAGGAGGGGAGCAAAAAGGGGTCCAGTAAGGGGAGGGTCCAGTTCGTGTGTAACAGAAGGTCTCCAGTAAAGGGGAGGGTGATGAGTTTGGCCTTTGGCCGCTTGTGACGCTGCTCTCTTGTGAGCTATCAGACGAGACTGACAAAGACACTGAGAATGCCTAATGTCTCCTGGGTGTCTTTTTTTAGCTACAAAGAATGTGCTAAATATAGCCCCACTCACGCTTGTTGTCTTGTATTTTCCTTTTGTCTCATCAGTCTTTAGTTCTTTTTCAGCTGTCCTTGATTAAGTTTTTCAGAGAGAGAGAGAGAAAGAGAGAGAGAGAGAGAGAGACATACCATACTAGTGACCAGACCTGTTTACATATTTCAATCCTGGTTCCATCCGCTTGTTTTTGTTATTGTTTAGCAGCCCCCGGTTTATGTTTAGCCCTCTCCTCCAACACCTACTCTTCCGCCAAGATGAAGAGAGATGGAGAGGCGGTGAAAGATGGAAAGATCATAGAAGAGATGGAGGTCAAAAAGGACATGCGTGCGTGTGTGTGTGTGTGTGTGTATAATATGTATATATAAATACATTTTTATTTAAAAAGTTGGTTTTAGATTTGTAAAAGTGACTCGTTTTCAAAAAATGTGTGCGAAGGCTAATATTACACTATTGGATTCATGCTTTAAAAAAAGTACATAAACTTAATAGTAAGAAACATACAATTCAAGATAATAGCCAGTTTCACAGACAGGCTTAGATTAAGCGAGGATTTAAGTGGCTTTTATAAAAGTGCCTAAGAAAAAAACATTACTGGTGCGCATCTTGAGACATATTTTAAGATATGTCATTGCAAGTTGCTTTCAGTTAAAAGAGCTCAAACATGCATTTTAGTTTGGGACTAGATTTAAGCCTTGTCTGTGAAACCAGGGGATAGTGTCTGAAATGCAAGTACAATTTTTCTTCTCAAATAAATTAATTTTAAGGATGTTTAGATTTTTTTTTTTTTTTTTTTTTTAAACTGGAAAACAAGAAAAAAAATCCTGAGCACAATGATTTTTGAGACAGACTGGGAAAGTGACGGTCTGAGATACAGACAAGACACATACAATGACAGGTGAGGAAAGAATGTTTAAGCAGACTAAGAGCGGGATGGTCAGCATTCCTGTGTTTGTATGCGTGTACTTTAACAGACTGAACTGAAGTCTGCAAAATGTTAACATGCTCATGAGATGGACAGATGAGACGCAAGAAGAGGGGGCAGAGAGGGCCCAGAGAGTATGGAAAGACTAGCCCATCCTGTAGATCGTTACTTTTTGCGTGGGTTGTCCTCCATCTTCCTTCTGTTCTCTTATTTTCTTTCTCTCCCTTGGTCTCTCTCTGACCTTTTGCTCATTCAGAAGTCTTTATTCTAGAGCATGTTAAAAATACAATATGTATTACAGTAAATAAATGAAAATGAATAAAAAATACACAACCTCATACACATGATTTAAGAGAGGATAAATAGTTACTTTTATTTCCTCTTTTCCTCATTTTTATTGAAATATTTAATTTCACCTACTGACCTGACCACAATGCACACTCATTCTCTCTTATACCATCTTAATGTCTTCCAGCAAGCAGCTTGCATCAGAGTGTGTTTGTGTGCGTCAGGGTAATATCTGCACACTCCTGCCAAGCTCCTAAGGACCGGAAGATAGCTACTGCCGTGAGTGATTTACAACTACTTATTACTGTTTAGGAGAATTTTCGTAACCAGATTCAGTCAGTGTTTGTAAGTGTGTGTTAAGGAAACAAAATATCATCTGGACACTCCAATATGTCAGATTTTGAGATAAATTCAAAGCGGGTAAGTTGCAATCCAACTCTGTGTGTGCGCGTAAGACACTTACTTAGTTACATGAACTCTCCCTTGTGTGTGTGGTGACAAAATGGGGTGAATTAAAAGGCTGGGTATTCATATGTTTCCAGATTTGATTTGATTTTGATTCATATATATCATATAAAATCTTCTTATATAATATAAACTCTGTTGCTGTAAATTATACAGGAACCTTGTAACTTGAGAATGTTAATTTAAAAAAAAAAAAAAAAAAAAATCACAACACTGATTATATCTGTTAAAAGGGATAGTTCACCCAAAAATGAAAATTATCTCATGATTTACTCACCCTCAAGCCATCCTAGTTGTATATGACTATCTTCTTTCAGACAAACACAATCGGAGATATATTTAAAAATATCCTGGCTTTTCTGAGCTTTTTAATGGTATTGAATGGGGGGTATTTTTCTTTTTTGTAAGAAAAATATCCGTATTTAAGGGTGCGTTCACGCGGCCTCGTAATTCCTGTAGTTCATGTCCTCGTAGAGCTTGTAATTACAGCTTGTAAGCTGGGAGTTTTCTGAAAGCTCCCAGATGTACCACGTGGCCGCTGTAGATTAATTTAGGCATTGATAGTGGTGCCATGGAAACGCATAATTCCCAGTCCAAGGACGTGAACAGCTCCGAATATAACGTCACGTGTTGTCATCTCAAGATTCCAGTAAATACGAGGTGGCGTGAACGCAGCACAAAACTTTATTAACTAAAATAAATAGCTTCCGGCAGATGACTGTACGCATACTGCGCAACTTGCGCCAATCCGTGACACGATATATGATGTAGTATGTACGAGTAGCATAAGCTTTAGAAATCCTCTGACATTTCTCTTTAAAAATTTTTGTTTTAGAATCCTAATTCATGACCGGTGTTTTGTTTTCCTCTATCCTCCGAGCTTCCATGTTCGTCATTGCGTCATGCTTCGGGTCAGGGTTTGCTCTTCTGCCACAAATTGATGCGTACGGCCGTCTGTCGGAAGCTAGTTAATATAGTTAATAAACTTTTTAAATACAGATATTTTTCTTACAAAAACCCATCGCTTCCCTTCAGAAGGCCTTTATTAACCCCCTGGAATTGTATGGATTATATTTATGATGGATGGTTGCATTTTTTGGGCTTAAAAATCTTGCCCCCATTCAATACCATTATAAAGCTTGGAAGAGCCAGGATATTTTTAAACATATCTCTGATTGTGTTCGTCTGAAAGAAGATAGTCATACACACCTAGGATTGCTTGGGGTTGAGTAAATCATGGGATAATTTTCATTTTTGGGTGAACTATCCCTTTAAAGAGACAACAATTGAACTGTGCAATTCAATTTCTGTTTATTTGACAGATGTAATAATCAACTCAACCAAAAAATGAAATGTTAAATTATTCAAATGACCAACTCAAAGGAGTCATTTCTTTATGATCTGGTCTGGACTATGCTGGCCGAGCTATGTTTTGATTCACTAACAAAAAACAGTTCATAAGAGTCATTTGAATGTGAATTAAACTACACTGCTCATGCTATATGAGCCTACAAGTGCAACTAAATAGAGAGAAGTGTCTTGCCATTATTTTCTCATACACACCCTTTGTTATTTTATCATATTTAATTCAGACTCTGTTAAACAGAGGCATAAAGCAAAAGATAGATCTTTTAAAAATCAAATTAAGATTAATCAGAAAATCTATAATTTTATACAGCCCTAGTGTACTTATTGGCTTGTATACAACAGATTTACTGTTCTCCTCCATGTGACTGAATATCATTTGGCAGAGGTGTAATCCAGCAGTGTTGTGTGTGTGTGTGTGGTTTCCTGTGCACGTGTGTTCGTACATGCTAGTGTTTGCTGCATTGTGAGAAAGATTCTGAGACGTCATTTTATTGCCCAATGATTATCTTCCTGCGGTGTGTCATTCTTTCTCTCTCTCCCCCCTTTTGCTTTCCCATAGAGCCATTAACACACTCAGTTGCTCTCTGACGTCTGTAGAGGGGTGCACGGGTTGGGAAAGGTGAAGGGGTCTTGCCAGATCGTGGTTGGTCAGGACACACCTCTTTCTTCTCTGCCATACAAAGAGTGGGAGCAGTTAGCGAGGGTCAAAGGACATGAACAACATCCTGTCTGTCATAAGAATTATCTGTCTTTTTCACTGTATTTATACATCCTCCCACACACGCACACACATTCATCTGCAGTCACTCTCACTCTTTTTTCCTTATTTCTTTCTCAACACCTCTGAAATTCCCTTCGGGGTTTAGAGAAATGATTCAATTATATCAGATCATGCTTTTGCAGGTATTTAGTGTCATATGATGCTCTGCCAACTATTGATATTGTCTGTGTGTGTGTGTGTGTGTGTGTGTGTGTTTGTGTGGTTCAAGTATACCATACGTTATGGGAACAAAATGTTCCCACAAAGATGGCAATATCCAAAATCCTTGTCCTTGTGGGGACATTTTTTGTTCCCCTTGAGGAAAACCGCATATAAATCATACAAAATTTTTTTTTTTTTTTTTTTTTTTTTTAAATGTAAAAATCCAGAAAGTTTTCTGTGATAGGTTTAGGGTTAGGGGATAGAATATACAGTTTGTACAGTATAAAAATCATTATGTCTATGGAATGTCCCCATAAAACATGAAAACCCAACATGTGTGTGTGTGTTCATGACTGAGGTGGCGATATGCAGTCCTGCACGTAACAATCATAATTATATGGCCCGAAACACTGGAGAACAGAATATTAAACAAAGTTTGATTTATTTTACTGCTGAGTAATTTAAACATCCTCACTTTTATCAAGTCATGTTATTTCCTATTTAGACTGGTAGAAACTTGATCCGTAACACTGACTAATAAACTTATACTTATTCATTCCCAACACACACATTGTTAAACTAAAACATGCAGCATTTCTAAATGAGTGAAAACTAAATGGTTCCACAAATAATGGTTGTAATTGCACATGCAGCTTGGCAGTAAAAAACAAACTAGACTATATCCAAATGAATTATGGTGAACTGCTTTGAGGTTTTGGCTTGGGAAATGAAAGAGTGATTATGATTATGAATGCAGTGCAAAAGATTATCAAATGTTACCAAGTAAGTGCAGACTTGATATGACCTAAATTCTTTAAAAATATTTTACTTACATTTATGAATTTGGCAGGTGCTTTAATCTAAATGTATTCATTGCATATGTATATGTATACATTGCAGGTATACATTTTATCAGTTCATGGCATACATTCCCAGGGAACCGAATCTATGACTTCAGCTTTACTAGTGCCATATGAAAAAACTACACTTTACTACAACTGTAATAAATGTCTGTAATTTGTACAGTAAAATGATACAGGGGAAAAAAAACTGGTTATTTGCATTATTCACATTATAGTTTTACTGTAAAATACTGTCAAATATGTTTTTTTTTCAAGTAAAAACTATGAAGTACTGCTTAATTTAATTAATTAATTTATATTTTATGGTGATAAACAGTAAAGGATGTTCCAAGAAGTTCCTGCATGACACATCACATATGAATATACTTTATATAAATAATTTAGTTTCTTCTTACCTTTGTTATCAGTAATGTATATTATGGTGTTTTGTGTTACATTTTCTGTTATTTAGTTCATGTTTATTGCATTATTTTACTGTCATTGTTGTATATTATCAATCTGCAATCTAAGGCTATGTTCACACTGTCAGTCTCAATCCGAATATTTGTGTATCCAATTGGAATCTTATCTAAAATTATTGACTGTCCACATTGTGTATCGCAACTGTTCAGATCCGATTTTTGTGTCCCACGCCACTCTTTCGTTTTCCCGAATATCTGCATTGGTTTCTATGGCAATGATATTGTGTTAGTAGGTATACACCAAAAACAACAACCACAACATGGAGCTGCCGCGCTGGACTACTGCGTCTCAAAACATGTCTCATTTATATTTTCATTTTCTGCTCGTCTGGCAGTTTGCAACAACACAACCTTGTTTCTACAGCGACTTTCAGCATGTTTCCTATAACAGCGTCTGACGTTTACGTTTTACGTGGCATGAGAAAGTCACAGCATGTGAAATTCGATCAGAGCAGTCAGACTGAAACGGATTTCTAGAAATGCGATTTGAATAGGATTTCAAACCACATATGAATAGCTTGAAATGGATTTGTAAAAATCGCATTTCATGTGATTTTTTATTTTTATTTTTTATTTTTTTATTTTTTTGATGTTTGGACTGACAGTCTTGAACATAGCCTAAGTTACTCGTCTCCTCTATTTTTACACTTTTAACTCACTCTTCACATATTTCACTTTCATTGTATGGTAAAGTGCAACAAGGACATTCTGCTAAACAACTTTTTTTTTCTGTGTTTTACAAACAAAAGAAAGTCATACACAATAATAAGTTTTGTGTGAACTGTTCCTTTAAAAAAAAAAATTTGCACCGTTCACGCACTAGATAAGCATTATCTGTGAACTGAAACTGAAAAGAATCTACTCTCTTTAGACGTTTTAAGTTTCATTCTCGTAAGTTTAACCATCAGTCTCACTAAGCCTGCTGCCCATTCATGAGGAAAAAAAAAACAGCTTTTCAACAGTAGTTCTTAAACTCAGCATTTTAACCACCTGTTGAAATTCATTAGCGCCATAATTGTTCCAATTAAGCTTCTGCCCTCTCGCCTAGGGTGCTGATACATCAAAGGAAGCTATTAAAAAAGACAACAAAAACCATTTCTAAGTTTGTGAGCGTGTTGGCCAATGAAACAGTGTGTGTATTATTGCGTGCTGCCGTGTATGTGTATTTCAGGAGGGGAGATCTGGCAGCGTGTGAACGTGGACATAATGAATGTGTGTGTGTGTGTCTCATAATGGGGGATATTACAGTAATGAGGTACCAGGATGTCTGGACACTTATTGCTCCCCACCTGTGTCTCACTTCCCCCGTGATCGAGGAGTGTGTGGGAGTTGGTGTAATGTCTGTGAGGTTTGTGACTACCGAGCTCAGACTACCGGTCTTTCCTCTGGTGCGTTCGGTGATGTGACGGACTGAACATCAGGACCACACACTCACATACACACGCATACAGCAGAGCAATCACCGCTGATTGGTATAACCCGCTAAAACACCCCCGCACATAATCAGACACACACGCCCTTTGGATTAGGGACTTAAACAGACTCACCAACAACCACCCAAGAGACCCCCATCAGGGCATGCAGGCAGAGAGAGTCGGTGAGTGACTAACTTCACTCTTTCTTTTATTCTTTTCCCAGCTGTGTCTTCAAACAGCCCTTTGATGTGGGAAATTAAAAGAGCGAGTGTGTCAATATCTCCCTCCATCCCTCCATCGCTCCTGCACACTCATCCATTTCCCTTCCTTCCATCTCTTCCTCTCTCCTCCCTTTCTTCTTTACGGCTGACCCAACAAAACCAGAATGTGACCCTGCAACCACATTACCTCCACACACCCCATGTGTGTATGTATGCGAGTGTATGAGAGAGTGGGAAAATGAATGGCTGTGTGTGAACAGTGCTTTTTGCATACATAAGTGTGAGTGAGGATGCTGCGACCATCAAAACTGGGGGTGATGTTTCATTGAACATGCTGTTGTTAAATGTAAACTTCATGAAAAATAGTATACAATTTTTATATGAAACCAATACTTTTAATTCTGATGTAGCTTGGAATGTGTTGAGTAAATGTTTTAAAGATTTTCCTTTTCTTTATTGTGTTATTTGTCATTTATTTGACCCATGACCCATCTAAGAAAATGGAGGATTGAATGAGTTTTGGATGCAGGCCAGATTTAAACCCCAGTGCCTTTACTGTGCCATAGTATTCCCCCACTTTTTGTTAGATAATCATTCCCATACTTTAACGTGTCCCCCCTCTCACACTTTTAGTGTCGTTCCTACACCCCTGAGTGAGATTTTCTTTACTTTTCGTGAATCTGGAAAGGTCAGCTATTAATGCCGCATGTGTGTTTAAGGTGCATTAACCCCTCAGCCATACTTTCTCTCTCTGTCTGGAAACTCCTCTCTGCTTCTGTTGCAACACTGTGCTATGCTTTATTGCATGTGACTCCGTGTTTCCAGCGCCGTGCACTGGTTTCTGTATATGCTAAATTAACCTTCCCCCTCTCTCTCCCTCTCTCTCTAACTCTGCCTGCCTCTCTTTTTCATCTTGAAGGGTTAGTGCTAATGCTCTGCAAGTTCCCTAACTGTTACTATGCAACACTTACAGGCCTTACTATGCAACACCTTTCTCTTTTATTCCTTCTCTCACTCTTTCCTTTACCCTGGAGAGAAATAAGGGGGAGCGTCAGCGAACGAAAAGGGTGGAAATAACAGACTGCTGTCTCAGGAGTGAAGTTTGAATAGGTGTGTATGGTAAATATGCGCAATGCAGCTTCCCCCCTTTACATTACATTATGCAAATAATGTATTTATTTATTCCTAATATAACGGGGCTGAGAGAAAGACAAACCGGGAGAGTTATGAAACTCAGATTGACAGATATAAAATGAAACAATGGGCTTTTTAAACTTTTGCAGTGATAGAGGGACGGAGGGGAAGAGATCTGCAGATGAAAAGATAAAGAGATGGACGATTTGATTGCCATAGATCGCGTAGCAGAGGAAGAGAGATAGCAGAGACAGACAGAGCTAGAGAAAATGATATTGCCAGAGGAAAAAAATAAAAACAACAGAAACTTCTTTTTTTTTTCTTCTTTCAAAAATTCGCAAAAGGAGACAGTGCCGAGGGGCGGGAAGCGCGCTCTGAGAAGGCGAGTGTGTGTCTGTATGTGTATGTGAGTGTGTGTGTGTGTGTGTGCGAGTGTTTTTATGAATGAAGTGGTGACTCAGGATGTGTCATACCCCCGTCTTTATAAAGGAAGTTTTAAACAAGCCTAAACATTTCACTTCGCTAAAAATTAGACTTACCCTCGCATCCTTCTCTCTCTCTGTCTCTCCCTCCATACACCTCTCTGACCCTCGCCGTGTATCTTTCCATCCTCACTCGCGTTTGTTAAAACTAAACAACTATTGGGACTGGACACAGTCAGGTTTTGGTACGGTTTTCTTGTTCTCGTTATTTCTGCACTTCTGTCATTCATTCATTTTCCTCCTCACCTCACGCTCTTCCTCTGTAAACTACTGTCGCGAGCCGTTCGCGCGGATACTGAGAGAGAGAGACGAACTTTGGAGCACGTGACAACATCTGGAGCTTCATTTATTTATTCATTTTATACTTTTGTTTATTTATTTATTTATTTTTCTGCGTATTTATTTGCAACATATCTGCCTTATAAAACAAGGACCTGGACAAATATGAAATGTAAGTGTCAAATTGTTTATATATTCGCTCTGTTTTTCCTTTTTTTTAATCACCGTCACTAATTTGCTGTTTCCAGTGTTGCGATTGACACTTGTTGCATTAACTCATCTAATCGCCTTTTGTTATTAAAACGCTCTCTGTCGCCTAGTATGTAACTTGTCAGCATCCCTAAGGACTTATTGAACTGTCAAACCTTTAAATGTGATTTATAAATGCGGGACTTTTGGATGGAAACCTGTTCGGGGTGTTGGTGTTAATGGGTAAAGTTAGTTTGACAGGATAATGGCTTGGGGCGCTCGCGGTTAGTTCATTAGAGAAGCATTTATCATGTCGACAGTAATAATGGATCAAGTGTTACTCGCTCAGGGCGTATTGCAGCTTCAGCGGACCTCTTCTTCTTCTAAGTATGATGCAACCTTCTCCCAAAAAGATGAAAGAAGTGTCCTCTGGCTGAGAATATTGATATGCTTTTTGGACGTGTGGAAACACGGTCCCGTTGTAAGAGTGGCACGGGCTTGTGGGACGTATTGGAGTGTTGTTTGTAGCTGTGCATCAATGATTTGCTCTCCTCCGCAGTGCTGGGTGACTCCTCCTCATCGCTGCTCCTCTCGCTGCTGTTGGCTCAACTGCATCTGTTAGCATCTGCCTTTCCTGCCCACCCCCGGCGGATCCAAACCGACTTTGACAAGCTGACCAATCAGACCAGACACCTTCTGAAGCTGACTCAGGATCTACTGGTGAGTTGATATGCTGTGACACCAGGAGAGGAAGCTCACACTGTACTCAGAGATGCTGATGATGATCAGATCTTGATCTCCAGCCTCTGAACAGCTGGGCTATAATAATGCTCCTTGCAAAGATTTGTGGACAGGAATTGGCTTATCTCTCATGCTTTCGCTCACACACAAACATACGCACACACCCGTCGATCGGCTTTTCATTCAGCTGGCTCATATTAGAGCTGAGATAGCAGATTGCGGTAGCTTTGAGTCCATGTGGGAGCAGATAAGGCTCATTACTGTAGCCTCTATCTGACTAAAAAAAACAGATCCCTGGATTCAGGCCCAGCAGCAGGGCCAACATCCCAGACTCCATCAAAGCTTGCAATGTAACATTCGTAAGCTTTAAACCTAATGAGCCTGAACCTACGGGATGGGGGGTAAACAAGATCTGCGAGGCTCAGAACGAGCCTTGTGCTCATAGCCAGCGCTCAGACCATCCGAGAGCAAAATGCTGTGGGCTTTAGTTGGGTTTTTGTGGTTGCTATGTGATGGAGATCTGTACTTTGAGGGTCTTGAACCCACATTGCCCCCCTCACCTCTCCGAGGCTTCCCTTTCCTACCTTGGAAACATAAACAGATCCTTGTTCCCATGGTTACTTGGAGGTCCTGTTTACCAGCATGAGTGAAGCACGTGGCACAGAAAGGTGAAAAGTACAGTGCTGCCTTCTATGTAGTTCCACTGTAAATGAAAATGTTAACAGATGTACAGCTTAATGGCATAGTGTGAGGCTTGATCATTTGTTAGGGTACGATTACAGATCCTTGGGGTTCATATTATAAGGGATAGTTCACCCAAAAATGAAAATTCAGTCATCATTTACTCACCCTCATGTTGCCTGTATGACTTACTAAGATATAAGATAAGATATTTTGATATTTTTTGTCCGTACAGTACAATAGAAGTAAATGGGTCCAGTGTTGTAAATGGGTACATCTTTAATTGAAATAAAATCTAAATATCAAATTTAGATGAAAAACTTAAATCAGTTTAAGATGAAGTACTAAAATTACTAACTGAAATGAAAACTAAAACTGAAATAAGGGATATAACAAAATTACTAAAAATTACTATAAAAATTAAAGCTTTTTCAAAATGTCATTCTTCAAAATATCTTTTTTGTATGTTTTGCAATGAAGAAATACCGTTTTGGAATGGCACGAGAGAGTAAATGATGACAGAATTACTTTTCTACCCCCTTAAGATGTGTTTTTGCTGTTCTGTTGACCCTGCATGGTCTTTCATTCCAGTTTACATTGAGATTATGTGTACAGCGTCAAGCTAACTCAAACCATTACTCATCTCGAACAAGAAAAGATTTTCCTTTCAGCACAGAGAATCACCTGTCTAGATCTGAATCCATCACTTAATCACATGCCACCTCCTCCAGCTCTTTGCTTCAATTAGACACAATAATGGTTGGTTGCGAGTGTGTGTGTGTGCGTGTTGTATATAAGGGTGTTTTGCGTCTGCCGCCTTGTGTATGTGCACCAGATGTTACAGCAGAGAACTCTATCAAAGACCCCACTGGTGACAAAAGGGCCCGACACACTTTGAAAAACATTTTGTTAGTTTTTCAATGACATGAAGCATTTATTTTGGTTTCTTTTCTTCTTGCATGGAGTTCCACTTTACAGGGGTCAAGGCTAGGAAAGAAAAATAGAATGGGAGTCGACGGAAAGTCCCCACAAGAAAGCTATAAAACTCTGTGTGCGTGTATGTACAGAATGTGTTACTGTTACTTGTGTGAGGTGGTGAGAGTGTGTATACATGCGATGTTTGTATGACCGTGTGTGCGTGCCGGTGAGAGTGTGCATGTTGTAAATAGTTGTGGTCTGTGTAGGTGTGGGGCTGCTTGTTTAGCTTTCGGTCTCCACAGCAAAGTGTCCTGATAAAAATCACTCCGATTTATCACATTCCCGTATTTGCATTCAGGAAGACAGGAGGAGGTAGGGCACAAGAATCAGTCGAGTGAGGTCATGATCCAAACGGAGAGGGTGGGGGGAGAAGGGGACAGGCGACCCAGGAGATAAAGAGATCAGAGAACGCTCTGGATCAGAGACGCACAACAAGTGCTCATGTGTGTGATGATAGTCCCACTAAGATGGACTCTGAGGTAAAGGATGGATGTGTCATCATTGGGCTGATACTACGAGCCTACGTAGAGAAAATAGAGCTGAGGGAGCACAAAAACAACAACAAATCAAGGAAAAAACACATCATTCCAAACAGTGCAAGAGTGGCGACGGAAAGCTGGCTTGAGCACGCTATTGTTTTCGTCACGTTGACTTCTGATTGGTTGGCGATGTTGTTTTCCTCCTCTGTTGGGGTTTCAAAGACGCAAAGGACGCATTACACCTGTCATTTTATCAGCACTCATTAGCGCCCACAAACAACCCTTTGGATGACTTGTAAACAGTCTTTGCTTTATTCACGTGGCGGCCACATTAGGAACCATGGATGTTGTAACGCACTGTCTAAACACCTACGAGAGCAAGTTAGGGTCACTCTTTGCCCCTTATGATACCTTACAAACACCTGAGTTTGTTTTTGTCTCCCTCTAGTGCCAGGTGAGGGCAGTGCAGCCCGGCACGGACCGGGCCATACGTCATGGCACCTTTTTTTAGTCCTGACCCTGGAGTTTCCCTGCAGCCCAGTGTTGTCTATTCCACTTTAAACTCCTTAGTCATTGCTTATGTTGTTATTCTTCCTCTAGAAAACATCCTGTGGCTTCAGGTCACGAACTTTTATTGTCTAGGTTCAGAAGTTAAAGCTCGGGGAACTCTGGGTGACTGCTGTTCCCTGTAATTCTGTGGTGGTTCTGCTAGTGGATGCCAGTCGTTTCATTTCTGGCACAACTGTTACTCTTGTGTTTTGGTTGTGGAGTTCAAAGTTGGGAATCTAGAACTTAGGTGTGACCAGAGGAAAGTGCCATGATGTTTCCATTCAGTAAATGTGTGCAATATGCAGTTTTTAACTTTTTATTGATGCCCGTTCTATCTTTTTTCCTTTCTTTTCAGAAGGACCCGGTGTTTAGTGCAGAGATTGATCACCACAGGTTCAAGTCTCTTCCAGCGATCAGCAGCAGAGTCGGTGACCTCACCTCTCTGGAGGTGTGTATGAGGACAAACAGACCCTTTATCAGTACAGAGTCGTCCCAAGCAAGGGGTCCCACTTGGTCAATTCGTAATTGCGGGGCCCAGGACTGTGTGTCTGTCTGTGTGCTTGTACAATGTAGTTCTTTGGTGTTTTTTATTATAGTTTGCCATGACATTATCTTGTTGTTTTGCTCTGAATTCTCTTACTAATGTTCTTTTTGGCTTTTTCTCATTTTCTCTCTTGCAGTTCAAGCCTACTCTTTCTCAGCTCCATGCGGACTTAAAGTCCTTCGAGCACCATTTTGAGTGGCTGAACAAAATAACACGCAAGCAGCAGCACAGCTCAGTACCAAAGTTGACGGACATGATCTCCCACATTAAGATCCTCATAAACTCCTTACAGCGTCAGGTACATGCTCAGACACACATCTCTCAACGAATGATACAACTGTTACATGATTGGCCTATTTATTTTTTATAAAACCTATAAATTGTAGACATATGCAATATAAATATAAAATATAATATTAATTCAAAGGTTTGGGGTCAGTAAGATTTTTCAAAAAAATAAATGTATACTTTTACTCAATGTATTATTTGAATAAAATGTATATTTTAATCAGGATGCATTAAACTAATCAAAAGTGACAGTAAAAACATTTATAATGTTACAAAAGATAGACCATTCTATTTATCGTAGAATTTAAAAAAAAAAATGTTTTCCATGATTTCCACAAAAATATTAAGCAGCACAGCTGTTTTCAACATTTATAATAATGAGAAATGTTTCTTGAGCACCAAATCAACGTATTAGAATGATTTCTGAAGGATCATGTGATGCTGGAGTAATGGCTTCTAAAAATACAGCATTGCAATCACAGCAATAAATTATATTTTAAAATATAATATAACAGAAAACTGTCATTTTAATTGGTGAGCATAAGAGACTCGAAAACATTAAAAAATCTTATAGGCCCAAACTTTTGATTATGTATTGATTTATTTTATATTATATTATATTATATGGAAATATCTTTTTTTTTTTTACATTTCAGATGACCAGAGCAGAGGCCCCCCGGATCCCCATTCCCTCTCCCTCACTCCCACCTACTCCCGCTTTTCACTGGGAGGTGGTTCAGTCCTCTCAGGAACTCCTGCAGCAGTTCAGGCTCTTCTGTGATTGGGCCTCACGAGTGTTCCTTACCCTTAAATCTAGATTACCAGCATGAGGAACCTCAAAATTTTCAAGCAAAAAAAACATCGGCGGTGAACTCTCCTTTACAATATAGCAAAAATGGCCGGGACTCATTATTACAGTCCAGGGATGGACTGGCCATAGGGAGCACCGGGACTTTTCCCAGTGGGCTGGGTTGACTATAGAAAACACTTTTGATATTGTCAGACCGGCCCATCTGAGTGAAAGGAGGAAGGTTGAATATTTCAACTTATTCTCTCCTACCCATTCACAACCTACTCTTGTTCAGTCTCATTCCAACCATAAGCGGAAATCGCAGGGGGGTCGGGGTGGTCAGGACCTGCCTCATCTGAGGGTTGCCCCCCCCCCCAAAAATATTATTTAAAAAAATGCTGTGTATTGTAAATAATATAATGATATATATTTAACATAATTGCGTAAGTAGTAAAACAATACAAACGTAAACAGGGCAAAAAAAAAAAAAGCGTTTTAAGTTTAGAAACATTTCGAGTCCCCCTTCCCTTGCCTCACAGTGCCTTGGTCCAAGTCAGGTGGGAGAAAACAAAGTTCTTCAGTAGTTGTGGAACTCCAGTAAGTAGGCTGTCAAGGCCATTTTATTCACTTTAAACATTGGATGAAGTGATTCTTTTCTCTTTAAAACAGATGATGCTGAGACATTGATAAATTAGCCATGACAAAAAAATGATGATAACCGATCTATTTTTCCAAGAGTCCGCTATATTAGCGATTATAACGTTACCTATCTTGTTTGGGAGCTTGTTTAATACTGTAGCTTGTTGGATAGTAAGTCACCCACTACAACTAACATAGCAATAAGCCTATGTGTGACCTGATATTATGGTAATATTGTAGATCTACCATTGTGTTTGGTTCTGCTCAATATGATGTTAAGTGGCAGATCAGTGGGCTTTCTGCAGTTGAATATCTAAGTAAGAGACGTTCTCTGTCCCAGACGAAACCTAAAATACTATGTGGAGGACGCAAGATAATTTAATACTTATAATATGACAGCGTAGCGAACCTATAAACCTGACTCATATTTAAACAACTATTGCTTTGTGTTACACATATCCTTACAAGTACAATTTTGGCTGTATTATTTGCGTCCGCTTCAAAAATTGCTCCTAAGAAATTTTGTTTATTGTCCCCCAACTATTAGATGAAATTTACCCTCATGATTCCAAACACCATTGATGTTTGCTTCCAAACCAAGTATAAGCATGAAAGTGAATCTGTGCCTAACACAATTCAGCGTTTTCAGTCATGCATAATTATTAATATTGCATATGGAACCAGGAAGACAACAATTTTATTTTAGGATGTTTTCTATCAGCTGAAATGTAGTGCCATAGAATTATGACCTCTCAAAAAATTAGGTCACATTAAATCATCTGACACCGTATTGGACAAAAGTGATATGAATCATGTGAGAAAGATTTAAACATCCCCCAATGCTTTGTGTGATGTTGTAGTAGGCGATTGTGGTGGGTTGTGATGGGCCGTGTATGTCCCAGGCCCATTTTTTTAGTCCCAGTCCATCCCTGTCGCAGTCTGAAGCCTGATCAGTGAAGGAGTCTGATCTGAAAATAACAGTGCACTCCAGTCGACATCCTGCTTCTGACGCTCCATTTAACCTTAAACCTTCCTTCGCCTTTCCTTTTTTATACAATTCATTTTTCAGAACTATTTGTTATTTATGTATTTATTTATTTATTGACTAGTTATTTATTTGATGATATTTATTTGATTTCTTGATACACGTCAATATTGTCAACATTCTTTCATTTGCAAGTCAAGAAGTAAAATGTACTCTTTCTTATTTTCCTTTATTTTTCAGCTTCTATTGTACCACACACACACACACACACACACACACACACACACACACACACACACACACACGTGACAGCTTCATTTTTGTCTCTTATTAAACTGATTGTATTTTTATACAATTTAATTTCCTCTTACTGTTACCTAGGTTACAATTCTCTGCCACTAGATGTAGCAAAATTTTGGGAGTGTAATGTATATCAGTGCTGATTGAGAGGAGTAGCACTGACCTGAACTTTGCTTGTCTTTCTTTTCTGTTGTTGTCTTTATTTTTTGCACAGCATATTGGGGTTTATATTGTTTTTTTTGTTTGTTTTTTTAATTATTGGTTCTGTGATTCAGGAACATGTTTCGATAAACTTTATTTCAAGCAAAAAGACAACCTAAGCCTTAAAATACTATGTATTGTGATACTTTGGTACTGTAAAACTGTACATACATGTTCCCGAATGTAAACTGGTATATACAATGCGTGTATACGTATAATATTGTTTTCTATAATATAAGTCCAGTGCTCTATCAATGTGTTGCAATATTAACATTATTTTTTCCCTTCCCTCCCTCTTTTTTAGGATTTTGTTACAGTATTTACTATTTATTGATATTATTAATAATTATAATTGTTATTATGTTCAAATAATTTATTTTCGCTAATCAGAAGCAAGACTTCTGTCGTGTTTTGTACTTTTATACTACTCGCCACCAAACATCTCTGTTTAGGTCTGTTTCTGTGTCTACATAGACTGAAAGTTGCTACATGTATGTGCACTAAATATGCAAAAACTGGCTGTGTTCCATTGTGTGCCTTGTGAGAGAGACAATAAAGGAATTTACATGTACATTTTAGAAACGTGTTTGTTATTGTCCGTTGTCTAAAAGGGAAGGCTATGTAATTATGAATGCTAAGATTAAAAATGGGGGAATATACCTTTAAAACGCAACTATTCTTTACTTTTGAGTAGGCCTAAACATTTTCTTACTGTAATAGGTGTAACGGCACGTTAAACACACTGAGCAAGCGATGACGTATGGGCTAAACTACATTACCCACAAACCCTTGCGCAGAGCCAAACCAGTGCATAACAGGAAATTCCTTTGTTTCTAATCAAGAATTAAGACTTATTTAGGGAGAGAGATTTGTATAATAACCTAACGGGTGTATTTCCTGTGGATTTTAAACAAAACTACGGACGGTGTACGTATATTTTAATCAAAAGTTCGTCATAATCTGTTTTTGACCAATGAGACGAACCAACAGGGAACCAGAGCGAACCAATAGCAGAAGACTTTACTGAGAGGCGGTCACAGACGGGCGACTGCTGGTTAGTTTGTGCTCTAGATTATTGTTAAGGTTGTGTGGACTAGCACTGCGGACTTCGGCCTTATAACATTACATCAAAAACGGCCATTTCACAGCAATGGACCAGGGGAATAACACATGCATGGAATAATATACTTATTCCGATAAATATTGCGACGCTTGAGGAACGAAGACAAGACTGAGATGGATTCGATAAGGCCGGATCGAGATAGCACAAATAATTCAACAAACAGCCGATAAAACGATTCACTATTGATTTGTATAGAAACTAAAGGGTGAGTGCGCTTTGGCCACTTGAAGCCTTTTATCTTCATTTTGTGTTTAGTTTTTTTCCCCATTTCCCTGGGACAAGAAGGCAGGAACACACAGATAGATAGCGAGTGAGGGAGGGGGAGTGAAGCAGGAGGAGGAGGAACTTTAAAGGAGAAGGTGTATCAATTCTCAGATGGTCTGTTTAATGCTGAGATACATTGATGATCGGAACTACTCCTGGAAAATAATTATTGTCAATATAACACGCAATCTTCTAATTTCTGGGGCAATCTGTTATCTAATTTATTTATTTATTTTCATCACAAATTATATTACTAGCATAACCGTTTCATAAATTTCATAGTTTCATAGAATGTCTTTGGTTAGTTTTAGTTTTTGCTTTAATGACACTCCACAGGTTTGTTGCATTATTTGAGAATGATCCAAGGAGCATCAAGTACTCAATGGAAGAACATCTTGATGGTCTGTGCAAAACATCAGTGTCACACATTTACTTGATTAGCGACCTAGATATAGGGCAGAATCTTAAATATATCAATTTTGTATCATGGAAAATCTTATAACAGGTTAGGTTCACATTACATTTAAATCCCAGTTTTTTTGTGTATTCTCAGACATTTAGACTCTAGGCTACTATATATTTTTATTTACAATATATCAGTATTTCTCAGCTGTTTTTGCTTCAGCATCCAGAATCAGAACAGAAACGTTGACACGTTACAGTCCTAAAAGTATTGCGGAAAAGTAAACCAAAAAGTAGAATTTTGCATTTGAAACATTAATATTACCACAAACTGACTGAATGATTTGCTGCGATGTGTTCAGATGACCAGTAGGTTTGTCTTGATAGTTTGAGGGTTTCTAAATATCTCTTGAATTTCACTTGCTCCATGTCCATGTAAGGCAAAATAAGTACAAAATATGTTCTGCGTAGCACAAACAGTGTTTATCCTCCTCATTATAAGTGTAGTCTGGGTCATGTTTTCTTTTTGTATTCATAGTTTTTAAGTATGAGGAAATGTCATTTAAGCTGATGTCGACATCTGTCTAACTTGGCTTGCTTCCACCGAGAGCTAAAATACCTTTAACAAAACATATGAGAAACATTTTCATGTGAGGATCTGATATGCTTATTTATTTTGTTATCCTTTACACTCATGATTATATGTATAGTTGCATTTGATTGTTTGAGTTTTTGCATACATATAAACAGATTTATGATTTATTATATGTATTTAAATGTGTACAGCTCTATCAACTAAGAAGAAGACGACAGAAGACTTTCTGCCTCAGAAAAGATTCCCAAGCTGAAATCTGAGAGAACTGGCCCAAACTCCATCAAACGCAAGCTATGGCTGCCATAATTAGACCAAAACTGCAAAACTGAGATCCCTTCACTACAGCCCAACTTTTTCTGATGGCCAACACTGTTGCTACTCTGGTGGTCCAAACCGAACTCTTACCTTCTCAAACATCCTCCTCCCTCTCTCCCTTTCCTTCCCTCCTCCCCTCCACAGAGGATGGAGAGGAGGATGGAGAGAGGGGAGAAGAAGGGGGTAAAGGTTCAGTAACAGTCGTGCTCACAGGTGACATGGTGACATCATCATCGCCCCCCGTTGCAGCGGTGGCTCAAAACCCAGAGCATCCATTCCAGTGTTTGGACTGTGGGAAGAGTTTTAAGTGGTCATCCAGACTGGCACATCATCAGAGAAGCCATAACAATGAGAGGCCATATCGCTGTAACATTTGCCCAAAGGCCTTCAAGGGCTCATCTGCCCTACTATACCACCAGAGGTGAGAGGTCAACTGATATTAGATATGGGTTGACATGCCAGGTCACAAAACCAGATGTGAGACGTGATTCTGTGCTGACTACTCTTTTTGTTTTATTATATGCTGTTACTTCATAAAATTGGTTTGTATGGTTTTTTTTTTTTTTTTAAGGTCTCATTCTGGAGAGAAGCCCTATAAATGTGATGACTGTGGTAAAGCATTCAAACGCTCTTCTCTTCTACAGGTGAGCCATACCAATCTCAAGCAGTCTCACCATATATATCTGTATGGTCCATATTCCGACTTTGAATAACCTTCATATGAGTTCCACCTCGAAATAAAAAGGAGTCAATTATCAGTTTATTAATTAAAATAAAAGTTGATAAATCATGGGCGTAGAATACGCTGGGAACTTAAATTCTTACCCAAAGCAAGGCGATGCGAACAGTATGGAGCGCTAAACACTCTCATGTAATGTATGTTTTATTTATGTTGAAGTGTGTTTTTGAAGCCAGCTCAGGGAATTTTTAGAACAATAAATATTGCAGTGCTAATTGACATAGTCTTTATTACAGTATAAAAACTATAAAATACCTTATTCTGTGATTTTAAAAATGACTATTTTTAAACATTGTATTAAATCCATGATGACTTAATGCACAAGTATTTGTTATACATAAACCCATCATAAAATTGTCATTAGGACAATATAGGAACAAATATACTATACACATTATTGGTTATTGTTCAGCAGTGTGTTTGATTTATTAGACAATTAAAAGCGATAAGAAAAAATAAAACCTGTCAATTAGACAAAGGTCAGAAAAAAAATTGTATTACTCTTGACCTCTCTGTCCCTCTCAATTCTGAAATTATGCCTCTGAGATGAATACATTTTTATATTTGACAAATAAGTAGTAAGTAGTTTTTTTTTTTTTTTTTTATATAAATAAGTCAGTGGTCCAGTAGTGAACTGTACAATGGTATTTTTTAGCTTGATTGCCAAATGGGTAGAAAAGAATCTCAAAAACAATAAATGTATATGTATTATGAATGTATATTTTATAAAAATTGCATTCAATTTTCAGCATCATTACTCCAGTCTTCAGTGTCACATGAATCCTTCAGAAATCCTATTAATATTCTGATTTGGTGCTCAATAATATTATTAATAATGTTAAAAACAGTTGTGCAGCTTAATGTTTTTGTGGAAACTGAGAAACACTTTTTCAGGGTTCTGATGATGAATAGAAAGTTTTTATTTGAAATATAATTTTTTGTAACAATCTAAAAGTCTTTACAGTCACTTTTAAACAATTTAATGTCTCCTTGCAGAATAAAAGGATTAATTTCTTTCAAAAAAAAAAAAATGACTGACCCCAAACTTCTGAACATTAAGAATTTTTATATAATAAATTGATCATTTATTTCATTATTATGTTTTAAGTGGCATTCTTAGTCGTCTGATGGCTGGAGATTATTATGTATACCCTTACTGTAGATTTAACCATTTATTGTGAGAATTTATGAATGTATTTGGTCTTAAAGGTGACTTTTCTTCAAATGTAACAATTTTAGCAACTTTTACTTAGTATCATACTATACTTTTACTATACTAACATTTACTTACTATCACCATGGTTTATATATCCAGATTCACCGCAGTGTGCATACAGGTCTTCGCACTTTCCAGTGCTCCTACTGCCCTTTGACCTTCAAATGGAGCTCACACTACCAGTATCACCTCCGCCAGCACACTGGTGAATGTCCGTACCCGTGCGACAGCTGCTCCAAAGCCTTCAAGAACTCCAGCAGCCTGCGTCGCCATAAGAATGTACACCTGGGCTTCAAGCCCTACGTCTGTGATGTCTGCAATAAAGCCTTCAGTCAGTCCACTAATCTGCGGCAGCACATGCGTGTACACACGGGAGAACGTCCGTATCTCTGTGGGGATTGTGGACGCAGCTTCACGCATTCATCCAACTTGGCGTTGCATCGCATCTCTCACGTAGAAGGAAAGGGGAAGAGTGCTGGGAAGTCCGGAGGGGCCTGTTCAGAGTCAGCAACTCAAGAGATGGAGGTGGTGCTGACGGAGGATTTGAACACTGTTGGGATGAGCATTTCTGAAATGGTGGGCCTTGTGGGTGGACAGGAGGGAGGAGTCGGACAGGTGTTCCTGTCCCATAATACGCCCTCGCCTGCTACCTCAGGCACAGCCAATCAGAACATTCTGCCACAGCTGACACTCACACCCACTTCCTCCTCTGTCACAGGCACAGAGCATATCCACATGAGCAAGACCGACACAGGTGCTAGTGTTTTGCTGTTTAGCTGTGGCAGCTGTAATGAGACATTTTCAACACAGAGTCACCTTGAGGCACATCAGACTCTACACCTAGATAGCCTTGGTCCAGCGGGCGGTGGAGAGGTTGTTACAGAAAATAGCACAGAGGCTGAGGGAGGTGGGGTGTCACTGGTGGGGGCTACACCATTGTTGGCAGACTTTGAAGAGGTTGTTGAAACCACCGCAGTTGCAGATAACGGTCAGGGGGCAGAGTTACTTGGCCTGGATGCGGTTAGAAATGAGTCAGGGCAGGCACAGTATGATCTACTTCAGACCTTCACTGCGTCTGTGAATCAGATGTCCACTGAGACCAGTGTGCCAACTGCACAAGCTACAACAGAATGTGCCTACTGTGGGAAGAGTTTCAAGACCAGCAGTGGACTGACCAGACATGTGGCTCAGGTGAGACCGAAGAACCTCTTGTGAATAGAGCTTTTTAAGAAACAACCTCCATTTCTCACTATCTCTTTCTTTTAAAGGCCCATCCTCTCGCTCTGTCAGAGTCGCGTTCTCAGTTCAACTGCTCGGCATGTGACCGCTCCTTTCCTCTGCTCTCCTCTCTGCTCAACCACCAGCACTCCCACACTCCTGAGCAGAGGCTGCTTGCTGAGGCAGAAGCGGAAGCAGAGATTGTCTGTCCCTCTCTCTCACTGCCCCTGCCCTCCTTGAAAAGAGAGGGAGAAGATGGAGAGAGAGAGATCCATGTCAGTCTAATTGCTGTCACTGAGGAGGGAGAGAGACGAGCTGTTAAGCCATCTGCCAAAGCATCAGGGAAGGGAAGCAAGAGAGGTGGAGGTAGCAAGACATCTGCCGCAAATAATGGTAAGAGTGCTGCAGTGGATGTTAAACCATTTGTTTGGTTTATATTCAAAATCTGTCTACTCTGACTGTGAGGTTTATTTATTCTCATTTATTAAACATTTATGCTATTTGTTCTTGAGCTTTTGATATATGAAAACCTTAAATCTTTGTATTATAAACACCCATTTAGTACATGAGACATTGTCACACACAGAGTGATATTTATCTCATGACTGTATTTCTGTTTTTATTCCCTATAGAGAGGCCCTATCGCTGCTCTGAATGTGGGAAGTCATTTAAAGGTTCATCAGGACTTAGGTACCACATGAGAGATCACACTGGGGAGAGACCGTATCGATGCACAGAGTGTGGCAAGAGCTTCAAAAGGTCCTCACTGCTCTCCATACACCAAAGGGTAAACACAGCAGCTTTTCAAATTGATTTGTTTCTGCGTAAGAGCAATGCTAAAAAACATATTCGTTGCATTATTAAATCAATGCTGTGATGTATTTGCTACATTCATTACATTTAATTTTTAAAATAAATTGCATGGAACACAAATGTAAATGTTTTGATGTACTTCTCATTTTTTTTCCAGTGCATTTAGAATTCATATAATTATTAATTATATCAAGTTTCAAAGTCACCATGAAAGTATCATAACAGTCTTTTAAGTTTGTGTGAGTAATAGAAATAAAATAAAATAAGAAATTAATATCAGAAAAAAATTGTGAATAGCAAAACACAAAACAAACAAAAAAAAAACACATCCTTGGCATACACCCTAGTTCTCTTTGGCACCAACCGTTCTTTTGAGGTAAAAATTTTTTACATCACAATCATTTGATGTGGTTAAAAAAAGGTCTGAAATCGTTAATTTATGGGCTGATCCAATTCAGTTCAACTCAGACACAAAGATTTGGTTTCAGCAGTTAGCAGCTCACTAAAGGAAAGTGTACTAGTGACTTAAATTTCGTTTTGTATCTCTTAAGCTATATAACGCTTGAGTCATAAAACGTGATTTATTATTCACTTATTATGCTTTTATGGTGCATTTGTGTTCTTTTTGAAGTTTAAAAGTTCCACTGAAATTTAAAGGGTTAGTTCACCCAAAAATGAAAATTATGTCATTAATTACTTACCCTCATGTCGTTCCAAACCCGTAAGACCTTCGTTCATCTTTGGAACACAAATTAAGATATTTTTGATGAAATCCGATGGCTCAGTGAGGCCTCTATTGCCAGCAAGATAATTAACACTTTCAGATAGCCAGAAGTTAAAAACATATTTAGTACAGTTCATGTGAGTACAATGGTTATACCTTAATATTATAAAGTGACGAGAATACTTTTTGTGCACCAAAAAAAAAAAAAAAACCGACTTTTCAACAATATCTAGTAATGGGCGATTTAAAAAAAACTGCTTCGAAGCTTTACGAATCTTTTGTTTCAAATCAGTGGTTCGCATCGCCAAAGTCATGTGATTTCAGTAAATGAGGCTTTGTTACGTCATAAGTGTTTCGTAATTTCAATAGTTCAAGTGACTGGCAGTTTGATACACGATCCGAACCACTGATTCGAAACAAAAGATTCATAAATCTTTGAAGAAGTATTTTGAAATTGGCCATCACTAGATATTGTTGAAAAGTCGTTATTTTGTTTTTTTGGCACACAAAAAGTATTCTCGTCGGTTCATAACATTAAGATTGAACCACTGTAGTCACATGGACTGTTTTAAATATATCTTTAGTAGCTTTCTGGGCACTGAAAGTGTTAATTTTCTTACTGGCAATGGAGGCCTCACTGAGCCATCGGATTTAATCAAAAATATCTTAATTTGTGTTCTGAAGATGAACGAAGGTCTTACGGGTGTGGAACGACATGAAGGCGAGTAATTAATGACATAATTTTCATTTTTGGGTGAACTAAGTGCATGGCAATTGACAGTGTTTCTTTACTCATGAATAATTTTAATTTTGGGTGAAGTATTTCTTTCAATTTTGTTCATGTTTTCTAAATCGGCTAAAAACCAAGATAAATACTAAAACATCTTGAAAATTGTTCTCAACCCATCTAGGTTCACACAGGTGTGCGGGCTTTTCAGTGCCCCTACTGTCCGCTGACCTTTAAGTGGAGCTCACACTACCAGTACCATCTTCGCCAGCACACCGGTGAGAGGCCATATGTGTGTCAGGAATGTGGCAAGTCTTTTAAGAATACCAGCTGTCTCCGTCGCCACAGTCAGCTCCATTCTGGCCTACGTCCACACGCTTGCTCTGTGTGCGGTAAGGCTTTCTCTCAGACCTCCAACCTCAAGCAGCACGAACGGACACACTCTGGAGAAAGGCCCTTTCAGTGCTCTCAGTGCCACAAGAGCTTCACCCACTCATCCAATCTGCAGCTGCACCTACGCACACACTCCTCGCGCAAGGACTTCAAGTGCCAACACTGCGGAAAAGAGTTTGTCATGCTCTCCTACCTGCAGAGGCACTTGAGAACTCACAGTTCTGGGGGTGCAGTAGCGTGTACAAAGGAAGCAGGAAAGGTGGCTAAAGGTAGCGGGGCTTCAGAGACAGCAACGATAAATTTAAACTTGAATGTACCTGGAGGGCTTACCTCATTGTTTCCCAGTGATGGCAATTCCACGTTGATTCTTTCACCCCCAAATCTCGACATACCTCCAAACACATCACAGAATTATTTCATGATCCAGACAACTTCAGGGCTGCAGCTGATCCCACTCTCCAATCCCACTCCAACACAGCAAGCTCCTCCTCCACCACCCCCTCCTCCCCCACCACCTCCACAGACACAGAATTTCCTGCTGCTTCAGTGCCAGTCCAACAATGGTAACCAGCCTAGTCTGATCCTGGTCCCCACAGCATCCAATACAAACACTCTTCCCACCCCTTCAGAACCACAGACTCTCCCCTTAATGCAGACCATTCAGGCAATGCCCCAAGTTCTTGCGGCACCCCAAACTCAAATTCAGCAATTTCAACCAGTTCAGACACAGCAGAGATTTATTTTGACCAATAATAATGCTCCCCTCATCACTGCCCAGCCTCAAAGCACATCGACGATTGCTCGTCCTATTTTAGGAAGCCTCGGTCGTAGCAGGAAAGGTGGAACTAGACGTGGACGGAAGCCTAAAGCTGCTACCCCAAAATCCCCTCCTACTGTTCAGACCACACCAATCAAGCAACCATTAATGTTGTCAGCTGCAACTTCCTCATCTACTACGACATCCAGTGCCACTTCTGCTGCTTCTGTAAAGACAGAGTACCCGCAGCTTAATTCTAACAATCCACTGGCTGTGTTGCCTGTCAGCACTAGCCAAGTACCTGAAAGTCCTTCTGTCTCTGCAGTTAGCATTATGTCGGTGACGCAAAACTCTACACTAACAAGCAGTTCCACTGTGTTGAGTGGTGATCCTGAGAGTGTTCCAGTCGAGGCGAAAGCTGTTGAAGAAATTCCAAGGGAGCGTTTTGTTCTGTGCCTAAAGAAAGAAATGGAGAATGGAGATCAGGGAGATGGGATGGAGGTGAAGGTGGAGATGGAGGGAGGGAATGATGCAGGGCAGTCTTATGTCTTGCAGATTGAAGGTGAGGGCCAGGAAGAAGAGGGAGGGAATAGTGAGGGAAGAGAGAAGTCATATGTACTCCGGTTTCAGACAGAGGGAGAATGTGAGGGAGATACAGGAAAAGAGAAGACTGAAATGGTCTCTCTTAACTTACTCCAAGAGTGGACTGGACAGAGTGAAGGGCATGGAACTGCAAATGCTGAGGGAAATGTTGAAGTAGAGAAGTCATTTGTGCTTCATTTCCAAACAGAATCTCCAGGTGAGGAGAACATTCAACCAGGCTCAGGCTTCATAGGAGGCCCAGGTGAGGATCTCGACCTTTCTTGCCACCCGGGTCAAGCTTTGGTGCCTCTGGAAGGGCAGGATGTGGTGTTTGAGCTTGGTGACGAGACAAAAATTGATGAAAGCACAGGGCCAGGGGACAGTGTTCAAATGATTGCACTGATAGAAGATGAGGACAATGGTTCTGGGGCAAGGGGCAGTTTTAAAGGTGCTGTTGGGGCAAACTCTGGGCAAATGGAGGGAATCTTCCAGTTAGAAGGAGGTGAAGGCATTGTTATAATTGAAGTTAGCACCAGCAGTCTGAGAGAGGGTGGAATAGAGGCAGCAGATGTAGGACATAGGTTAGTGGAAGGAACTGAGGAAAAGCAAAATAATGATGCACAAGTAAATAATGTTTTGTGTTTTGCTGATGCTATATGATGAAATAAGTGGACAATTGATTGTGCAGTCGCAATTCTCAAATCACTCTTTCTCATCTAATTCATCTAATTGCAGGAAGGAAGTGAGGGAACGGAGAACCGCCTGATTCTTCACCTTCTGACCCGTCCACTCGCTCTCCTCATGCTGGCCACCCTGTCCTCCATCCTCCGCTGTGTGCTGCACTCTTTTATCATGGCCTTGGTCATTCCAGTCTTCCTTCTCATCATCTACCTCAAGCTCACCATCCCACGATCGGTGGGCATCTTGGGCTCCAGCAGGCCGTACTGGGACTACATAGGCAGCAGTTACCACGCAGACACTGAGCCAGATCTACCTAATCCTCTCTCGAGCCGAGCCAAACTGATCACCAACCAGGAGAAATCCAGACGCCGCAAAAAAGCCAAAGAGAAGGAGAAGACAAATGAGAGAGAGCAGGTGGATGAGGATGAGCTGAAGGAGAGGGCGAGGGTTGCTGGAGAGGTGTGGGTTGCGGACTCTGACGGGGAGATTATGGGATGCGTGGCTAGAGACGGTTGGAGTCGGGACGGTGTTTGTAGGATCTGCAGGCTGGTGGTCCAGTCTTGGTACCGCAGAGAGGGACTGGGCAGATTGCTGGTGCAGGGCCTAGAGTCCAAATCAAAGCAAAGTGGCATACGACGGGTCTATGCCCACGTACCATTCCCTTCCAGGGTGGGAGAAGCTTTCTTCAGGAGGCTGGGCTATCGTCTGCAGGGCGAGACTGCAGGGACTGAGGGAGAGGAGCAGGATGAGGATTATAAAGAGCCACAGAAGGGTTGGCTGGGGTTCCCTTTAACTAAAGTGTTTGTTAAGGATCTATAAGTGTCATTGAAACAAAAACTAAAGGCTTTAAACATAATTAAAGGAATATTCTGGGTTCAATTCAAGTTAAGCTCAGTCAGCCTGTGGTGTAATGTTAATAGCAACCACAAAAAATAATTTTGGCTTTGGAGGATTTGAAGGTAAAAATGTGAAGCTAATAATTTTATAAAAGCAATTTAATTCTTATGTTAAAATGTGTATAATGTGAGCTGTAAAGTTCATTTTTACAGTTTTTAATGGTTTACGCATGGAGTTGTGTTTTCATGGCGATGAAGCTCTAAAGTTGAATATAACTATACAGAAAAGGTTAGTAAGCAGTTTTTTCCACACTAAAATCATGTTAACATGCATGTTGTTTACATCTTGTGGCTATACTATTGAAACAGTGGGTATTTCACTATTAACTGAGTATTTTACTATATTTTACAATTGGCCAAATTCACTTCTATTGTAAGTGCCTCACTGTAACCCAAATTTTTGCTTTTTTTAAAGTCATGAAACAGAAGTATTGACATCTTTTCTTCTGTTTTGTGATGTACATCCAAGTGTAGCAGATTATCGAAAAATAAAAAATGTTGGGGACTTGTTGTTAGTTCTTAGTAAATAGAGTTGGTTGAATAGTTCACAATAAGATCAATAACATGCATTTGGAAAATAGATTTAGTTTTAATGGCAACTTTAAGGCCATTTTGACTTGTCCCTTGTTCTTTTTTGGTAATCGACGTGTGTGCTTAACTTGTCCTGAACCTGAAATGTATAAATGGATCTGTTCATTTGTTTGTCCCAGTGAATCACTGACACTAGTAACCTCTCTGGCTTTGCCATCATATGTGTTATTTTATATAAATCATTTATATTATTGTGTAAGAGAATTGTAACTGAACATTACACTGGGTTTCAAAGCCTGAGCCATGAAGGTGTCAGTATCAGACTGAAAGGACAATCAGTCATCTTGTTGTTTATAGCATGGACTGCTTTTGAAGAGAATTTTTTGGAGGCTTTTTTAAAGACAAGTGGACAAAGATAGTGACTTACATGTGTTTTCCTAATTTATTCACCTTATTTATTATACTGTATTTATAAGTGAATTTGAGTTTTTTTTTTTTCCCTTTGTGAAAACATTTTGTTTACCTTGACTGCTGATGAAAAATCTCTCTGATTTTTTTGAAGGTATGAATAAAAGTTTTGTCCCAGAGGTGTTTCATGCTATTAAATTCTGCTCTTTTAATTAAACACACAGTGTAAAAACTTTCAAGGTGTTTCTACCAGGCATGGTTATCTATTTTTCTGCCTCACCGATCTTTCTGTACCAAAATACCTGTGGTTTAACTGCACTGAAATGCTCTGATAAATTTCACCCGAAGCAAACCTAGGCACATCATTATACAAACTCATTGCAAATTGAGTTCAATCTCATATCCAGCCCGGTTGTTTTAAATTTGCTGCAAAACACATTGCATGTACAGTTAATTCCTGCATGCTGCTCTAAATGTGTGTGTGGGTGGATACAGTTTAGTGACGCTGAGTGTATTTGAAACTGAGCTGCTCATGCTGTGTGGTTAGCTTAAAACACCAGCTATACCTTAACCACTCACACTACTACCCAACAGCACCTAAGGCTGTCATTCACCACCGGATGTTTATACAGTTTACTGTGTGGTTGGCTTGCTGCTCACCTGCAACAGAAAGCTGCACTGTCACGTTTAAGGCTTTTGTTGCTAACTTACCTAAACCTACGTGACTATTGTTTAAAAACCACACATGCTGTGAAAAAGAAGTGCACTAAAAACAATACGTAATAGGGAAACAATATAGTTTAAAAGAATATTCTTTAGTTTGAATTGAATGTAATGTTTTTGGACACTTAATTGCATGTTTTTTCCTACTATATAGTATGAGAAAAACAGTACGCCAAAAGAGTAGTGTGTCTGAAAACTTAGTATTCGAAAAACAGTAGGCGAAAAGTAACCGGATGACCTACTACTTCCTCCGAGATTCTGAAGTACACATTTAATGTACACTTTACTATCCATGAGGCCACGAGAGAGGATTTATGAATGGAAGTGAAGCGACGCAACTGACTCTGGTAGGTCATGTGACAGTAACAACATGGCGGATGTAGTACGTCTGAATTTCATTCATACTATAAACATACTTTTTTAACGCCATGAAGTAAATTCAAATTCAAATGTTGTACCTACTCAGTATGCGATTTCGGATGCAGCAATATTCATGAAAGTATGTATACTTAAGTGGTCTTTTACAAAAAAAATAGGCTACAAGTGCACATTCAAAACTTTTAAGCACACTTTTTTACTAGGGCTTTTAACTATTAAAACAAAACAGATTATTGAACTAACTAAACAACGTAAAGTAAGAAGACATGTTGAATATGTAGGCCTGTTGTACTCATTTTTCTGGTTTTGATATTACTTTACTGTACACAGTATTATGCGTGCTTAGGTTTTAATACAGTTTCAGGATGATTTGAATTGCTACCTGAAAGTTTTTTCTTTTATCCCACCTCTTCGGTATACTCACATTGAGATATATGAATGAATCTACAAGTAGAAGTAGATCCATAACCCTATTTTTTCTTCAGACAGCGTCATGTCTGTCATGCACATGCACAACTCTAATGTAAAAACCTGTTTTAGAACCAGCCACCAAGTTTTTATGGGCTACAATTGTGTTAGTCAACTAATGAGCACAATTACTTCATCTTTCCTTTTGGTAGCTTTTGCAAGTCATAGTGGCTGGTTTGTTGTGGAGTAGCTTTGTTTTAATGTACAGAGCTGCTCAGGCAATTGAACACCTGCTACTATATCCTCCTAACTGATGTGTAACTATTATTGTCACCAGGAAACAGATGTGAGTTCATGACTCTGGAAAGTAAGTGTGTTTGGAGTTGTGGTTGAGGTTGTCTGCACGATGGGCTTCACTTTGTGTGTGTGTGTGTGTGTGTAGGTGGGTGGGTTTCGGAAAATATGACTTGGTATTTCCGGCCAAGATTCGATTTATTTGTTGTGCCCCTTTGACACAATGTGGTGGTCTTCATTACCCACCATTAGCAAGCGACGGAGGAAAGTGGGCTCTGGGTCACCTGTGAGAACCAAACGTTAAAAATTCGGCACATTTGCTCACCATCATTTCTTTCTTTCTTCGGCGGAACACAAAAGAATGTTTTAGCTGTTTTTGTCTATACAATGAAAGTCAATGGGGTCCAAAACAACATCAGATCCAGTTGACTTTCAAATTATTGATAAAAAAGCATTAAGACTTTTTTCAGAATACCTTCTTTTGTGCTCCAGAGAAGAAAAACATGCTTGTAACGACATGAAGATGAGTAAATAATGACAGAATTTTCATTTTTTGGCGAACTGGCCTTTTATTATGATTAGTGGAAGTGTAAATTTATATCTGTCCTAAACAAAAGTGTAGTCTTTTCTTGATAATACACATTAAAGCAAATTATTATCAGGTAAAAAAATCATGCGAATCAACTTTAATGGGAGCAGGACCTACAGTATATTCTTTTCTCTGTTTTCCCATGTTATACACACATAGCGCATTGTGGTAAGACCTCAGAAAGACTTGTGGTCGGAAGGTAAATCATGGGAGCAGACAGATCTCTTCCAGATGTTCAAATTCAGACATACACTTACACACACTTGAGAGGGAGCTCATTGGGGAGCGGTGATTTCCCTGGCCGCAGAGTGCATGAGAGGGTGAAGTAGAGTGACTGGAGACAGACAAACACACAGGATGCCAACTTTAAAGTCACCAAGAAAGAGTCAAAGATAGTTGCAGACGGAAACAAACAAATAAGTATGCAGTAGATGTATTAACCAGGCAGATTCACCAGGCCCTCTCGCTACCTGTGCGCTGTTGTGCGTGCTTGTGTGTTAAGGTTAAGCGGCTTTTTGGAAAAACCCTCTGGGAAGGTCTCTCCAGGGGTTGTGGTGACCTCCTGTTGTAAAACAAGCTTTTTTCCCCCTTTTAATTCCCTGTGGGAAAAACTAAACAAGTGGAAAGGGTGCGGATGGAGAAAATCTGAGCAAGAGAGAGAAGGTATATGGGAGTGTTTGGGTTGTCTTTTGGAATTGTGTGGGAAAAATGAAGCGGAGGGTTCCCTGACTGGGTGCAAGAGATCTGGAAATTTCCAACTGGCTTTGGTTATGCTGTTGGCAGCAATTTCTGACGCACATTCTGGAGCAAAAAGGTTAGGAAACACGTCAAACGTGCAAGAGACAAATATGTTTTTAAGACAAGGTCAAGTGCTATTGTAGAAACTTGGGAAAGTAATAAAGAGCTTAAAAAATAGATAATAAATTCACGCATCCTTCCATTATGCCAATTCACAATTTAACCTAGCTTTAAAGGGTTAGTTCACCCAAAAATGAAAATTCAGTCATTTATTACTCACCCTCATGTCGTTCCACACCCGTAAGACCTTCGTTCATCTTCAAAACACAATTTAAGATATTTTTGATGAAATCCGATGGCTCAGTGAGGCCTGCATTGCCAGCAAGATTATTTCCTTTTTCAATGCCCAGAAAGCTACTAAAAACATATTTAAAACAGTCCATGTGACTGCAGTGGTTCTACCATAATATTATAAAGAGACGAGAAAACTTTTTGTGCGCCAAAAAAACAAAATAGCGACTTCCACAATATCTAGTGATGTGCGATTTCAAAACACTGCTTCATGAAGCTTCGAAGCTTTACGAATCTTTTGTTTCGAATCAGTGGTTCAGAGCACCAAAATCACGTGATTTCAGTAAACGAGGCTTTGTTACGGAATAAGTGTTTCAAAATTTCAATAGTTCACGTTACTTTGGCAGTTTGATACGCGCTCTGAACCACTGATTCGAAACAAAAGATTCGTAAAGCTTCGAAGCTTCATGAAGCAGTGTTTTGAAATTGCATCACTAAATATTGTTGAATAAAATCGCTATTTTGTTTTTTTGGCGCACAAAAAGTATTCTTGTCGCTTTATAATATTAAGGTTGAACCACTGTAGTCACATGAACTGTTTTAAGTATGTTTTTAGTACATTTTTGGACAATGAAAAAGGAAATGATCTTGCTGGTAATGCAGGCCTCACTGAGCCATCGGATTTTATCAAAAATATCTTAATTTGTGTTCTGAAGATGAATGAAGGTCTTACGGGTGTGGAACGACATGAGGGTGAGTAATTAATGACTGAATGATTTTTGGGTGAACTAACCCTTTAACGCCTGTTTGATTTTCTCATTTACATTGTCTTTTGTCTGTTCAACTAAGACTGTAACTCTTTTACATATCTCTTTAAATATCACATACACAGATTATTGAGCCGTGTCACTGTTTAAATCCACCTCACCCTCCCAAACAGGTTTGAAAACCATTTTCACCCAATCAGGGACCCTCTTTCTTACAGCTATATGGGTATGTCACAGGTTTTCTATACCTCCCTCTTCCTCAGTGCATTTTTAAACTCTCACTGACGTGCCTAAATGAGTTAGCAAGTTTCGACTTTCGGAATGATCAGCAAGCTGGACAGGTAAGTGAAAACAAAACAAGTGATAGTGAGAGACGGGGGATTTTTTTTTTATTCTATATGCTTATGCAGATAAAGCCAACTATATACCTATCTTTATAAGAATGTATAAACAAAGGAATAAATCAATGCATTCAGTTCATGCACTTTAATGACATGCAAGAGCATTGACCTGTTTTCAGACTTTCTCCAGTTTCAGAAAGTGTAAATTGAAACTGATAGTTATTATTGTGATTGTGGCAATGATTAGATGCATGAGTCTATTTTTAAATGCACATGGTTAAGAACCAAGTCTAAACTCAACTGACTGCAGGTGTCCCAGTCATGGTGAACAACGTGATCATTACGAGAATCTGTAGATGGGAGTTTCTGAATTATTCAATTTTGATATGATGCAACAGTTCCCTTTGATGTCTTTATATTTTAATTATATTTTATATGTGATTATATTTTAGATCTGTATAATTTGAAAGTAACTAAGAACTATTTTTAGCACAATATTGCAGCATAGAAGTTATTATTAGTAATGTTTGACAAAAATACTGTTTTAAACAGTATTAAAAAAATATAAAAAAATTCTTGCATTTTGCAAGATATTTATTTGAGAATCAGAATTATGCATACAAGACTTGTTTACAAGGAATGTATCTTGAATTATGTTTAACCCGTGATTTTTGCTGTGTGTACTCCATTATCTATTTTTAATGATAAATGTGATAAAAATGAATAACAGAGTGTCATATTTTGCTGTAGTGTGCTCATGACCCAGAGGAAATTTATCTTCAATTATAAGAATGTGCGCTGGGCCCGAGGGAGACACGAGACGTACCTTTGTTTTGTAGTAAAGAGACGCACTGGCCCAGACTCCCTCTCGTTTGACTTCGGACACCTGCGCAATCGCACCGGCTGCCATGTAGAAGTGAGGGGAAGATGAACTGATAATGTGAAAAGATATTATCATAAAGCCATTATATTATAGAGATAATAACTTTCCTCTTACTCATTCTTTCTCCATCTCAAGCTGCTCTTTCTTCGTCACTTGGGTGCGTTGTGTCCGGGCCTGTGTGGTTCCAGTGTGGACGGAGCAAAAATGTGTTATTCAGTGACCTGGTTCTGCTCCTGGTCGCCCTGCTCTAAATGCGCTCAACAACTTGCCCACTTCCTGTCGCAGACGCCCAACCTGCGTCTAAGAATCTTTGTGTCACGCCTTTACTTCTGTGATGAAGAGGACAGCCAGGAGAGGGAAGGACTGCGACACTTGAAGAGGGCAGGAGTGCAGATCTCTGTGATGACTTATAAAGGTAAATGGGAGAGGGAACAAAGGGGGTGTGGTTAATATTTGTGATGTAACATGGCAAATTACATGTCACACTTGACATTTATTAGAATCTGTTCTGTTTTTAGACTATTTCTACTGCTGGCAAACATTTGTTGCACGGAGGGAGAGGAGATTTAAAGCCTGGGATGGCCTTCAGCAAAACTCTGTCCGACTCGTGCGAAAACTCAATCGGATCCTGCAGGTTACAAATTTACTATCATTTTAATATGACATTACTAGAATATAATGAATAGCCTACTAACTAAATTCAATCATATCACTCGAACTAATATAAGATCACACTGATGTGGCCAACAATAGCAATGACAAATTTTATTCATTAAGAAAGTTTCCCACTTTACTTGTATTTTCTTTATTTAACAGTAGCTTTTGTGGTATTGATCCATATATATATATATATAGAGAGAGAGAGAGAGAGAGAGATGTAAACATTGGATGAGGTCAGAGGTCATAGGATATTTGTCAGTGCTAATTGACTTGCCTTTTTTTTTCACTTTAGCCCTGCGAGACTGAGGATCTGAGGGATGTGTTTGCTCTACTCGGGCTATGATCGCAAAAATGAGATTCACAAATCAATGAACACTGAGATATGAACTGACTGGGATAAAGAGAAATGGTGCTGTATTACCTGAGACTTGAATCCTTTGACTTGAATTTGACTTAATACTGGTCTTGTACTGTATGTATAGCATTAATGTGTTTTTTTGGATGTCAAAATAAAAGCTGTTATTTGGCATTACCATTTATTCTGTTATTCTATCTGTGATAAGCCAGTATTATTCTTAGTATTAACTGTCCGTCGAATACATTTGTTTCATACACTTCAACATTCAAAACTGGGGTCAGTAAGATTTTTTGTTTTTGAAATATATTAATACTATTATTCAGCAAGGATGCATTAAATTGAGTAAAGATATTTACTAAAGAATGCTATAAAGATTTCTATTTTAAATAAAGGTTCTTTTGACCTTTTTATTCATCAAAAACATTGATAAGAATCAGTATGAAATGCTTCTTGAGCAGCAAATCAGAATGATTTCTGAAGAATCATGTGACACTGAAGGCTGGAGTAATGATGCTGAAAATTCAGCTTTTACATCACATGAATAAATTACACTTCAAAATATATTAAAATAGAAAACACTTATTTTAAATTGTAATAATATATAGCCTATAACATTGCGGTTTTTACTGTATTTTACTCAAATAAATGCAGCCTTAGTGAGCATAAGAAACTTCTTTCAAAAAACATTTAAAAATACAGTAGTGTATGTCATTCTGACCTTGATACAGCAGGCAGTTTAAGTACACTGAAAAAAGTGTGGATCCAGTGTGAGTAATTTAACTCTAAAGAAATGTATATACTTGATCTGACTGAGAGAATTTTTTCTGTAGGCGGCCATCTTGTTTTGCCAAAGACCACGGCTGACACAATTCCGTAAAATCGGTATTTCTACAAATAAGTTTGATTTTATTGTTACTACATATAATGTATATATATATATATATATATATATATATATATACTACGGGGCTGTTGAATGCTTGAATCTGATTGACCAACGTTCTAAGGTGTGCAATTATTTTTAGGGAAACGCACGGCTAAAGTAGTTCTAGCGCATTGCAGTTCCATATCACTTCACCTAATGATTTCAGTTATTTCAATAGGTCCTCCAGCCTATAACCACAAAAGAAACAAAACCCACAATGACACCAACCAAGCAAATAAATATATTAAACAATAGGATGAAAACGACAATTTATTGTCATGGTTTTTGAAACAAAATACATTTTACTGTGTCCTGAAAGCGCATACTTTCTCGTGCTCTCTCTCTCTTTCAAATGTACACACGTACTGTATAGTACAGACGCACACTCACACAGAAACTTTCTGTCAGTGCTGCTCTGATGAATTAATCAGTAAAATAGTTTAGCAACTTAAAAGATAGATGACTCACCAGCAAGGTAATAACTGTGCGGTTCTTGAGGTAGATAAACTTATAGTTTCATTATTAGTAGAGACACTGCTACCGTTAGAGACTCTCTCTCTCTCAACTGCGTTAATAACTGTATCAACTGTATTATTCTGCTATCAAGGCTCAAGCCTTAGGTCTGAAATGACGTTTTGGAATTAGCAACGGAGGCTTGGGATGAGATGCGTAAGATTTTAGTCCCACCTCGTATATGTAAGCAATAAGGTACTCGAGACTGTGCTGTATCGTGATTAAATCACGGCTGAAGGGGTTGCAAGCACTCCGCTTCACTTATTCACGATACAGCACTAGCCTCGAGTACCTTATTGCTTTTATAAAACGGTTACCGCATAATACAAATATTAAAGCCAAAAATATGTATAAATGCAACTTTCATGAAGTAAAATCACTAAAAATGAAAAGATAGTCCCTGATCATGAACAGCAACAGAAGTTACATTATTACACCATTAGATGGCGGCAAAGACTGCCTTTATGAGTGAGCCACTTGGTAGCGAAGACTTTTATATTGAAAAGACTGAATTGTTGTGAAAACAGGGCAAGACGCAACTGACAAATGCTTTGACTAGCGCTGTCAGTCACGGGAAAACCCCTTAACTGTTAAAAGGACAAGATATTGCGGACATTTAAACATATTTTTCATTATGAACATAGGACTGACCTGAAGGAAAATGCTAAATCTGAATGCAAGTAATAAACTCGTTCAATCGATCTCATTCTCACAATACTCTTCTACATAATACAGTAATCTTCAATGAACAATATCAACTGAGAACAAACAGTTTATGTTGCTAAGAGTGGTTGCTAAGGGTGTTGTGTAGTGATATCATGATAGTGATATCATCAGGTAGTTTTATCATGAATAAAACACAGCTATTGACCAATCAGAATCAAGGACAGGAACTAACCGTTATAAATATTATATAATCATAACATTGCATGGTAGTATATATATGGTAACATAATATGGTAGACCTACTGTTTAGCTTTATACCATTTGTAACAGGGGGTCACTGCTCCAACCACCAAGAGGTCCTTGGCCTAACGTCCTAATTTGACCAAATCAGGTAAACTCAGTAGTGATGAAATTCTTATATACAGCAGTTGTTTACACAGCATATACATTGTGTGTATTGTTGAGACTGGTTCTGCGAGGGGGACTCTGGAAGTGCAACTTTTTTATGCAGTTCTGCCCACACTTTCTCCAGTTTGTTAACATTTCTAGATTCTGGACAGTGATGCTTTCTTGTTGCTTTCTTAAAACATCCCTGCTGGTTTCTTGAAACATCAAAGATAAACCGGTTACCAGCAGGAATTCACAATGTAGACAAAAATAAATAAATAAATAATTAAATAAATAACAATGTAGACCGAAATCATACCTCCGTTTTTATTGAAGAACATACGGAATCAGAATATTGGATCTTCTGGATTCACGAAATAAATCGTGGTTATTTTTTTTTTTAAATCAGTAATGTCAACACTCCCAGTTATAGTAGGCTTTACGAAGGTTTGAAAATAAGCAACGTTGTCATAATTACAGCAGAAATACCGGAAATGTCTTGAATAATTGTGTTGGAAAAACGAGGGCTTTGAGTCAAAAAGAAAACACACTCTGATAACTAATATGACTGATGGGAATTAGTTAAATTCTAGAAGGTAACCACACACATCTCCCTTCATCGAGTAAGCCTATAATTTTTAGAACACTGTATTTCAGAAAGGCACATTTCTGCATGTTCACTCGTTTAGTTTTTATTTCAGGGACTTATTCAGTAATGTTCCCTCACGGATATGTATCCCTCTTTCCCTTGTGTCCAGTAGAGGGATCTGTTTCCCATTTATGTTGTTGTCGAAACCATGAGTGACTCAATAGCATTGTGCTCTGAGTCTGGATCAGATGACAGAGGTAAGTGAAAGAGATGTAGAGTTCTTCAACCAGATTTAAAGACTACCGTTTTTTGAATCACATTGTCTAATGAATGTACGGAAAACTACTCAAACACTGTAAAGGTACAATCACATTTCTACAGCATTTCCAGTAATACTGATATCAAACCCGGGCAGAAGAAAAGAGAAAGACGCAAGTAACAAAGTTATTTCTGTCTTCCATCTGTTTACATATCAGTAAACATATTGTCGACATGTTGTCTCAAAAATGTGTTATTCATGACCACAATGAGATCAGTAAACAATCTCAGGCACCAGACACAGGCCATAAATCAAATCATTACATCATTTCTATTATTTATCTCCACTTATCAAAACAAAGAATTACTCAGAGAAGACACTTGTATCACAGATGTTTTGTTTCCCGGACAGGTCTTGTGTTCATAGCAAGTTGCTTTCTGCAGTCTTTTTATCATGTCTGTCGCCCCCTACTGTTTGATCTGTCTATAACATTTCATGACACTACATGCAAATTGGCCTCTTATTTTAATAGAATACGTGATTTAAACGTTCGGACATAAACACGGAAGCGCTGAACTGCGTTCACTGCATCAACTGCGTACGAGTCTGACAAGGTAGAGAAGAATTTGTTGAATAAAGTCGTTATTTTTGTTTTGTTTTTGCGCACAAAAAGTATTCTCGTTGCTTCATAACATTAAGGTTGAACCACTGCAGTCACGTTGACTATTTTAACAATGTCTTTAGTACTTTCCTGGACCTTGAATGTGGTAATCACATTGTTTTCTATTGGGGATAAAAAAAAAAAAAAAAGCCCTTTTGGATTTCATCAAATATCTTAATTTGTGTTCTGAAGATGAACGAACGTCTTACGGGTTTGGAACGAGATGAGGGTGAGTAATTAATGACAGAAAGTTAATTTTTGAACTAACACTTTAAAGATTAATTATGCTCTACTGCATATTAATCTTTTCTGGTAGTTTTCTATAATAACAGATTATATGTTATGCACAGTAATTACATCCTGACATATAAAACATGTCCGAAACAAATTAGTAGGATCTTTGAGAGTGAAACATTAATTCTGAAACATATAAATGAAACATATAAACATTTTATTTGCTATTGTGGATGTTGTCTTTTACTTACAGTGGTTGGTGTGGACATATACAGTATACTAGAAGAATATAAAGCACATATAGTGGTTATACAGTGGGCTACTTTAACATTCAGCACCAAAGCTGTGCATTGTCATGCCCTTTGTGATCCTATTAAAGTACAGTCTTAAAACAAAAACACTGAGGCATTCAACCAAGCTTATTTCAGTTCCAAGCACAAGCATTAAAATGATAAAAAAAAAAGTGATAATGAACAGTAATGATTGTGACCGCTTCGGTTTGCTTTTAGGAGTGCAACAGGTTTAAAGATGTTGGTCCCAGAACTCTCTTCTTTATCTCGCTGACTTTGTAATCCATCTGACTTTAGGCCTTGTTTGCCCAGGTTTTTGGGTTGCCACGGCGACAGCGTTTCCTAGTTGTCCTCTTTTGGCGTTTTGGCCACCCAGATTTCTCTCTACAGAGTTCAGCTGAAAAGAGAGAGAGAGAAAATAATATATTATAACAATATAAATAATTCAAAAATCATAAGTTCAAATTGACATGAGTGGAAAGTTTTGTAGTTTGTTACTGAGTGATTTACCCAGCAGGATTTCGTCTTGCTGGCACACGGTCCTCACACAGATCTCCTTGTTTATCACATAGACTCTTGGAAGGCTGGAGGAAACAGATGTCACCATATCAAATACAAATCTCATTTTGTATGTTCAGCAGAGGAGAATGTCAACAGGAAAGAGAAAGCAGATTAAAGATGTGTGTAGCCACCTGTAGAGACAGAGCGAATGGATACATCTCTTTATCGGCCGATGAACAGAGTACATCCTGGTGCAGGGGTATGTTTCCTCTCTGCAGTCTGTGGGACAGAAACAAGACTGTTATTGTCTTAGTGTTGATAGACATGGTGTACTCGCATTAAACAAACTCACCTGGTGGCTGCAAAGCAGTGACATCAGTGTCCTGTATTTCTGGCAAGAAAAACACAGCAAACTGAAAACATGTACAGGAGATCAGAGCTAGTTATTACGCTTTTAACTCCAGTGAATATTTCTCAGGGTAGGTTTATTTTTGAAAGTCGGTGTGTGTGTATAGACACATACTTTAAAGTCTTGGCTATATATACAAAAAAGCTAAAGGACATTTCTGCCGTTATGGCCCAGGAAAAAGATACAGTTCATTTAACAGGCTTTTGGGAGAGATGTCATAACAAGGATTTTGAGGCTGTATGAGAAGAATACCTTTTTGGAAATATTAATTATAATAGATATAATTAATACAATACGACAAGAGAGGCATTTTTTACAACTTTTTAATTTACTGAAACTAGGAGTGCCATTACAAATTAATTTAATGATATATGTAACCTCTTAACTGTCGCTAATGGATTGTTTGCCATTATATACTTAAAACAATATCTTAGTCTAAACCTAAAATATTATTGACAATCTATATATTGTTTAAAAGCTGACGAATTGTAGTTTTCATATTTCTGATTTTTAAGACAAATGACAGAGGAACAGTAATTTATTAGTTTGCAACATCAATATTTTCTGACTCATAAGGCATGTTAAGACATTTATTTTGAAATACCAATGAAAATGAAAAATCTTGTTCTTTTGCATGTCTTTTATGTTTTTGTTAAAGGTTGAATTCAAACCAAATGCTGCCATTCTGCCCATACTACTTCTGAATATGATGTCAGTTTCATAAACTGTATGAACATTATGGAAATAAATGGCTCAGGTCACTTAAACCATAGGCTATATGGAAATGGAAGAGTCCTTATGTGGTCACCAATGGAGCCTGGATGGCATCTAGTGGAAAAGTTTGGTACTGCGTCCAAACAAAATCTTACTGAAAGCTCAATTATTGAGATTTCAACCTAAAATTTGAAACACAACTTGATTAGATTTTGAATTTTGGCTTTGATTTTCTTGCAGCTTTAGAGTGAAACAGTTTTGTAAACTATATATTTTTTATAAATTATAAAAAATCATATTTTTACATTTTACATTTTCCTAAACTAAAACATCAATAACTATTTTTATATTTCACTTTCATATTTTTTCTTTCACTTCAAAAATAATCTGCCAAGTGTCCCCTTTATCATGAGACCAAACAAAAATTGTTGGGGTCTGTTCCCCAAAAATGGGAGTGACAGTTAAGGGGTTACATAATTATATTAAAATTATAAATTATATTTATTATAATAATAACAATAAGTAAGAGATAATGCTTCACGTCGGTGTCCTGATCACCCTGTCGGGGGTTTATTCTGAGATAACCGGATGGATGTACATTATCCCATTTATTACACGGCTACTTGCCACATAAGTAAATAATTAAGCATGAAATATTGATCGAAATATTTTATTAGCTCCTTAAACGTAAAGCTTCCGCGGAGAGAGCAGATGCTAGCGCGGCAAGTTCAAACTAGACGGACATTTTAACAGTCACACCACTTATTAAACGGCATTTCGCTACATAAATAATTATGGGGATAAGAGATATTGATCTGAGATGAAACTGTTTTAAAATTGTACCTGTTATCTTATAATCCAACAGTGTACAAAACAATAGTCGCAAAATGGCAGCAGCTGCGTTTGTATGAAACGAGAGAGCAAGTCCATGATACTGGATGACATAATTAAATAACTGTACACAAAATATTGATTTGACTGAGTTTTAATATTTTATTAGCTCACAAAACGCAAAATTTCGACGAAGAAAAACCGTTCCTAGCAAGCGTATAGCGCTGCTGACTTCAGTTACCCGGATGAGCCTGTATTATCTGTTTTTAGCGGTTGTTATCGGGGAATAACATACCGCTGGATGGCACAATTGACCAATCAGAATCAAGTATTCCACAGAGCCGTGTAATAATAATATTTAACTAAAATGATTACATAAAATATATAAATGATTAAATTCTACACTTTTTATTACCAATAAACTTTTCCAGTCATTTGTGATTACAAGGTTTTTAAATTTATTTATTTTTCTACCGGATGAAATATTTTAGAAGTTGACATTTCTTGATTTTTATTGATTGATTTTCTATTACTTTTTACTTATTAGACTATTTTATAGACTTTTGTTAAAAATTAACAATACATTTAAATGACATTAAAACACTAATTATTTATGAAACAGCAAAAAAAGATAATTTAATTAACTGCATTATTTAGAAAATGACAATAGATAGAACACACAACAACTTGCCCCCTACATTTATGAAAATATCTATATAATGTATAGGTGTTTGAAACTAATCTAGCCAAACCACTCCTAAAAAAGCAAGTGTTTGTGTAATTGGAGTTTTGACTCCTTTATAGCTACTGAGATATAATCAATGTGACAACTAGGCCCGGTCTGCACACACAAGTGTTCACACAATCATTTTAACAATATAGTTACAGTGTTATAGTGAATTACCAGTTTGTTGTGCCCGGACAGTAACAAGTACTGTGAGAGAAGGAAAAAAAAAAGTTTTGTTGTCTGGGCATTCAAAAAGAATCATTCATTCATATTAATTAAATGAATTGGCTTCGGTTTGGTTGTTTTGATGAACTTACCAAAGAAACAACAGCATAGCAGCACAGAGACTGGATAGCTGCCCATCTTTCAGGGTCTTTACGAGGTCCGATCACAGCTCAGGGGCTGGAGAGAGAGAGAGAAAGAACGGTTATGAGTATGTTTATCATAACAACCATGAAATAGCTTTCAGTGTATTTGAATAATAATAATAAAGTTAAAAAAAAGAAATAAAAGAAATAAAGATTATAAGGTTATTGCTGAGATATTAGGAATAGTAAGAATTAATACATTACTGTTCAAACGTACAAGATTTTTTTTGAAAGAAGTGTCTTATGCTCACCAAGACTGCATTTATTTGATTAAAAAATACAGTAAAAACTAATATTGTGAAATATTATTACAATTTAAAATAACTGTTTTCAATTTTAATATGTTTTAAAATGTAATTTATTCCTGTGATGACAAAGCTGAATTTTCAGCATCATTACTCCAGTCTTTAATGTCACATGATCCTTCAGAAATCATTCTTATGCTGATTTGCTGCTCAAGAAACATTTCTTATTATTATCAGTGTTGAAAGTTTTTGTGGACATTTGTGATACATTTTTTCCAGGATTTTTTGATAAATAAAAAGTCAAAAGAACAGCATTTATTGTTTATATCCTATTGGATGAAAATCCGCTTTAAAGGGTTAGTTCACTCAAAAATGAAAATTCTGTCATTTATTACTCACTCTCATGTCGTTCCACACCTATAAGACCTTCATTCATCTTCGGAAAACAAATTAAGATATTTCTGATGAAATCCGATGGCTCAGTGAGGCCTGCATTGCCAGCAATGTCACTGAACCTCTCAAGATCCAGAAAGCTACTAAAGACATATTTAAAATGAAGTGTGAAAAAATGAAGTTATGAAGTGACGAGAATAGTTTTTGTGAGGCAAAAAAACAAAATAATTTTTCAACAATATCTAGTGACGGCCGATTTCAAAACACTGCTTCATGAACCTCCGAAGCGTAACAAATCTTTTGTTTCAAATCAGTGGTTCGGAGCGCATATCAAACTGCCAAAGTCACGTGATTTCAGTAAATGAGGCTTCATTTACGCAAACCGAACCACTGATTCAAAACAAAAGATGCGTAAGGCTTCGAAGCAGTGTTTTGAAATCGGCCATCACTAGATATTGTTGAAAAGTTGTTATTTTGTTTTTTTGGTGCACAAAAAGTATTCTCGTCGCTTTATTATTATAAAGGTAGAACCACTGTAGTCATATGAACTGTTTTAAATATGTCTTTAGTACCTTTCTGGATCTTGAGAGGTTCAGTGACATTGCTGGCAATAGAGGCCTCACTGAGCCATCAGATTTCATCAAAAATATCTTAATTTGTGTTCCAAAGATGAACGAAGGTCTTACGGGTGTGGAACAACATGAGGGTGAGTAATAAATGACATTATTTTCATTTTTTATTGAACTAACCCTTTAATTGTGGAAAGCAAATGCAATTTTGTTTTGAGAAACATTTCAGTTGTCAGCCCAGTCGCTATGTATCCATTTGCCGGCAGGACAGATTTTCTCCTTAGTAGGCCCTGTTGTTAACACTTTGAGAGTCGCCACTTCCAAAATGTGTCCATTTATAGACATCCTTGAAAGACTTGGACAAAGCAAATGAATTCTAAAAGAATTCAGTATGAGAAGACAGACCTGCAGATGGCTGAAACCTAGATTTCCATTTGCCTGTGACTCACGCAGATTCTCAATTACTGATGTCACAGAACATAAGTTCTCTGTTCTCAATCGCTCATTAAAGATATCAGTTACAGCTGTTCCATCCATCCAGCTTTGTCTGCTTCTTTCTCTCTCCCCAAGTCTCCCTTTTCCTCTGAGCCTGTATTTCTTGGTGTCCAAGACATGAGCTCACACTAAAGAATGTGCATTCCCACCCCTCCCTGTGGACTCAACAAACTCACACACATATACACACACAGATGCATAAAATCACACACACTCGTACAAAAACACATATGTACCCCTATGCATTCCCTCAAACCATAGTTTAGCCTGAGGGATCCATTATATATTCATAAACTGACAACTCAACTGTAGAGTGCATGCATGCATCAACACACAGTATACACTTACATTCTGCATTCTTTTTCATTTAAAGTGTGTATTTCTTATACCGCTGCAAGTTTTTTCAAGAGTAATGCATATTTTTTACATATTCATCTCATTACGATTCTTCACTACCCACATTCTGAATGCTTATCGTCTGTTTTATGTGCATGTTAAAAGCAATGACTAGATGATGTGTTATATGATGATGGTAATGATGTAATATTCTCAAAAGAATTAGTTTTTAGAATACTTACAAATTTCCAATCCTCTGTTGCTCCTTGTGTTTTTCAGAATCCTTTGGCTTTTACTTTTCCCCTCCCTTTCTCTTCCCTCCCCTCAACATCCCTCCGCCTGTCTCTCTCTCACTCTCTTTCTATTGCTCATTCGCACTTCCCATTCTTATCCAATTTTTGGAGTTATGTGTATAGTCCTTATTATAGATAATATGGTATGGTTTTGCCACAGATTTATACAACTTTTTTTTAATGTATTTATTTTTATTACAGGAGAGGACACAACTGAGAATGTTATGGGGGCTTGACCTTATCATTTTGTCTTGGCGCAGTCCTGCATTATTAGGTAATTTATAGATTTTTTGTGTTTTGAACCAGAATATGTTTAAATTAGAGATATATAAAAGCAATGTTCTTCCACAATGTTATTCTTTTTTGAGAAACTCCTAGCAGAAGAAATATGCCTACAATATTCATTTGTAATTCACGGTGAACCTGATAACCAAGCCTACATGTTCCTGGATCAACATCTTTGTTCATCCTGGAGCAACATTCAATCAACCAATCAGATTTGAGGGACAAGTCAACAGTTTATGCCTAAGTTTAGGCTTACAACCACAGGGTTAGGTGCTTCTACATCAGTGTTATTCACCTATCATTTCCCTCTGATTTTAGGGATAACTAATGGTTAGGGCTAGGTTTAGGGGTAGGGATAGGGTTAGGACTAAATTTTCAGACAGGAATGTTGTTCCAGGATCAACAAAATACGTTGACCCAGGAACTTTTTACTTGGCAAAATCACCCTGACTGTTCGACCATATAATCTATGTACCAACAGGGGTCACCACAGAGCAGTGATTGGCTGTTCTGAACCGTTCTGAACACGTCTAACAGTATTATACAGTTGTATTTATACAGTTGCAAGAAAAAGTATGTGAACCACTTGCAAAATCTGTGAAATTGTGAATAATTTTAACAAAATAAGAGAGATCATACAAAATGTATGTTATTTTTTGTTTAGTACTGTACTGAGTAAGATATTTTACATAAAAAATGTTTACATATAATCCATAAGTCAAAAAAATAGCTAGACGTTTGAACTGGGTGAAGAGGTCCAAATTTTTCTTATTTTGTTTGAATATCATTGTTTTTCATTTAGTACTGCCCTTTGGAAGCAACAGAAGATACTTGTGTGTTTCCCGGAAGATAAATTCTGCAGAAACTCTGAATGAATCGTGTAAATTATTTTGTATTCAAATCGGTGATGTGTTTGGAGCAACTAATAATATTATACCTACAATAATCATATAACTTATTTATCCAAGGTAAAAATATATAGACCTATATTTGCATGTGATGGTTCTGCACACTAGTATGTAAAGCACAATATTGATTGGGAAGTTTCTACGTAATCCATTTTTTCCCCATTGCCATTTTCACAGTCCTTTAAGTGATTCAGATTAAAGTAATTTCCTAATGTAGTGTATTGTAGTGCTCATTTTGTAAGGTTGATCTTCCTATTTCAGATTGAGCCAGATTCATGTCATAGCGTTAATCCTAATAGACAACATTTTAGACCATATTAGACATTCTGATTTAGGGCTGGCATGTAAATGAAAGGAAAGTTGCCAGTGCTGAAAATAAACACTGCAAATACTGACCCTGAACCTCTATAGGGATGACAATCAGTTTTGAATGGGGAAAACCCACAGTGCCACTGGAATGGTCTAGTATTGACCTTTAGCTTAACTGGTGCCTCCTTTAGGCCCAGCCAGACAATCATCATCATGCAGTTGACACACCATGGCTGTATGATTTCCCAATATCCATACTGTGCTGTGGCGACGGTAGTCTAACTAGGTCGACAAACTGAGCACCAGAGGAGCTGATGACATATGACAGATGGAGGCATAGCGGGAGAGAGCCAAAGCTGAGATAGTCCAAGCCCGTGTACACAGCAACCCAACAACCTGATTGTGGAATTCCATGTGCTTCATCATGCCATGTGGGGTGGAGCGAGGGAGACACGGTCCTTGAGTCGATCAAAAATAAGTTAAGAGTGCCAGATCGTAAACACTATATAATATCTTGACCTGTTTATTGGAGGAATGTTTCTCCCTACCCCTCCCAAATGCACTGAAGAGCAACCTCCTTACTTTCAGGTGTTCTTGTAAACCTAAATTACCATATTTGTTCTTTTGGATAGTACAATTGGCTCTGTCTGACAGCATTTCTTACACTGAGATCTATGCATGACAGCTTATAATAGAAAGTTTGTAGTAGCAAGTGAGAGGTAATCTGAGATGTTTAGGAATCCCAAAGCTGTGATATTGCAGTAGTTGCAAGTAGTGCTTGAAATGGAAGTGCCGGTAGTCCCTTGGGGTGTGTGTAGCCACTCAATTCAAGCACTGGTTGCGAGTATAAAATAAGTCTTTACAAAGCCAGGCATAGAATGACCCTACAACGACACCTGTAAATTGCCATTTCAGGTAGCAAATCATGGGCTATGTTCATTATAGCATATAGTGACATACTACTACATAGTGACTTACTACTACTACTACTCTTGGACTGCCAATTAGGATACTTTGACACAAAATCGCATTAAAAATGCAAAGTAACTATCCACCCCATACAACTCTAAGATGATAACTGGTCTGGAAGCCACTTGCTGAATTAAAGATGCAAGAAATTATGTCATGTGACAACCATGTAGTGCAGTACACAACTGTTTGAAATGTTTATTGTTGTGTAATACATTTTTCAATAATAGGCTTTCTGTGTTTTTACAACACAATATGCAGAAAGCAGTATGCTGATATTCATCCAACAGATGGTATTGTGTTGCTGTGTCGGCTGTGCCATAAACTAAAGAATATTGGCTTTTTTAAAATGCTGCATGTTTTTAAATAAACAATATACAAAATGTAAATAAAAAATTTAAGATATAAAATTTGTGTATATAAAATATGTCTACTCAGAGTTTCAAGAAATTTTTATAAAGTTATTTCTAGTCCTATGTATGCCAGTAGGTGGCGCCAAGATTTTTGTGCATTTTCGGTGAGTCATTGAATCATTTACTCAACCAATTTATTCCAAATCACTGCTTCACTCAGGAAGGAAGTGCCACTACGGTGTTGGTCATAGGTGCTCAATGGATCATTCTGCTTTGGCTTGGCTTATTTAGGGTCTGAACACCGATGGTGTGAGGACCCTATTGGAATTGCTCCATTTCTTCTTCTTCTTCCTCTTCTTCTTCTCCGAAATGAATTGAATTTTTGAGGGCCTAAACATGCTCGAAAAACTCATGAAACTTTCCACATGCATCAGAAGTTGTGAAAATTTACATCTGATATGGGTTTCAGAATTGGGTGTGGCAAAATGGCTCGATAGCGCAACCTATACATTTTCAAAGAAGTGCCCCTCGCGCATACAATGTCCGATCTGCTCCAAACTTCACATGTTTGATAATAGTCCTGGCCTGAAGACATCTACATGGCAATATTCAGTTACAGTCAAAGCGCCACCTGTTGGCAGCAGGAAGTGTGGCATTTTGAAATGACTTTGCCATAATTCTCCTGTATTTACTCGCTTACATGCATTTCGCCCACTGTTCACTGTTTTCCTAAGGCCAACGGGTGGGGGTGAGCCCAGGTGCGAGGGCCCTTTCATCACTGCTTGCAGCTTTATTTTGTTCTGTTTTCACTGCATGAGCAAAAATGGACAAAGCGAAATTGTGTCAAGTTGTTTAATATTAACTTTTTGTTTATTGAACTGTTGTACTCTATAAAAGAAATGTAAAACTTGCAAACTCTTGCTCGTGTGCTTGTATGTATAAATACTCCAGCTCTAATTCTGGTCCCTGGATGTTTCCAGACTGTGAATCTGCTGATATTGCTAAAAGGAATCGGTCTTTGCTGCTGTAAATGCAAACGATCAGGTTTGTATGTTGACTGCTATTGATCAAGATTAGCCAATCTGTATATTGATATGTTTAAGCGATGTAATCATTATCCCTGTATTCTGCTGAGGTTTGTAGCAGGTTCTGCTGAACACATTGCTGTCCTTGGCTCTGTTCTTGCAGTCAAGCTCTTCTCCTGTCATTTTCATGATCCATTGCGCTCTATCTGTCTCCCACAACTCATCAGTTGTTGTGTCCTTCCATCCAGCTGTCCCCTGCAGTGTCTATCCCGGTCTGCTGGAATTTACTGGCCATCAAATATCTGTTTATGACATTGTGCATTTGTCTTATGTCTGAGATTCAGTTTTACTAGCTGCAAAATGAATGAGACTAATAATAAAAATATTAATAATTATTATGTGTGCACATGCAGATATCAAACTGAGATCTACAGTATGTGTTGTTTGACAGGGCCCCTGTTTGTAGGAATTGAGCCCAGGTGCAGATATATATATATATATATATATATATATATATATATATATATATTTGTAAAAAGACAAAAAACTACGTATTGCCAACAGTTTCTATTGCTTGTATCATCAGAAATTGCCAACTCATGTTGAAAGCGAAAAATGTCTGGTCACTTTGTCACTACAAAATCCGCCCTTTAGATGCCTTCAAAGAGGAAATCAACAAAAAAATAGCACTAAAATTGTTTCAATGTTCATATTTAATTAGCTAAAACATTTTTTTCCACACATAATACCACTATATACCCTAAAGCTCAGTCTGTTTTGTTGGCTAAGTCACAATTGAAGCTCCTCTACAGCTCAGAACATTTAACATACAATACACTTGATTTTGTGCATCTCTAAATTGTGTTGCTTAATTTCCTGGAAGATGTGAAGCAACACTGATTGGCTATCAATGAAACACAGAATACAAAATGCTTTAGACCTCATCATCTATCATAAGAGTATCTCAATGCCATCGACTGGGGGAAAAAGAGAGAGGGCAGAGGTGACTCTCATTGGACTGCATTAATGCATCATTGAGATGTGCAGTTCAGCCTGTGAGTGAAATCAATGACCTGTACCCAACTGGAGAAGGACAGATCACAGTGTTTAGTCAAAGAAATGAAGAGGTGGCATGAGGGAAAGTCAAGATGGCAAAGAACATGTACAGGGAGAGCGATACAGGGTGCAAAGAGGGGACACAGAAAGGTGCTGATGTGTTCGACAGTCTAAATAGATGGACCTGAGGCTATTTATAAAACCATCTGCAGAAGGGCTCACATAGGCCTCATAGTGAAGGCCAGAGCTGATAGAGCAGACCTTTAGGATTCATTGAGGGGGTCAGAGAAACAATAAATGTAGATTGTTTGAGGCAATCAGTTGCCTCAAAATTTTTAAGTTAAGAAATTCAGCATTTAAGTAAGCAGAACTGGCAGAGTTCTTTTTTTTAATTTTTTTATTTTGTACTCATTTTAATTATTTTTAACTTAAATGTTTGAGTACACTAATTCATACATTTAACATTTTTATTTAACCTCAATGTGAACATTTTTATCAATGTAAGCTAGCTATAACAAGCTAATTCAGAAAATGCTAACTTTCTAACATGTTAACAATACAGCACTTGCTGAATGAGTGCAGAAATATAAAGCATTTAACATACTTGCTTTCAAACCAAGCCACATGCACCACTGTCACCATGATGGTAACTCTCAAAAAGCCCACATTAACAGAAACTCTTCTAAATTAGCATAACAAAACATTAATCACTACTAAATCTCCCACTTAACATTAATCTTGCACAAAAAACACTAGGGGCCCTATCATACACCCAGCGCAATGCAGCGGCAGGCGTGACGCAAGCCCGACGCAGTTATCATTTTCACGTCCTGCGCCATGTTATTTAAATAACAAATGCATTTGCTCCCATTTGTGCGCGCATGGGCATGCTGGTCTGAAAAAGAGGTGTGTTCAGGCGCATTGTTAGCGTGTTGCTATTTTGAGGCAACTGAAATAGACTGCACCATTGACCAACTAAAACCTGGTCTAAAGTCAATGGTGCAATATTTATTTTGTTATTTAAAGAGTGTGTTAGTAATATGCGCCTATATGCGGGTGCACAACGCGCATACACTCTGCTTATTACACACACATGGATGCACAGCAGCACACAAACATGCCAAATATTAAAAATGAAAGGATTACAATGTAAAAGATTATTATTGTGTGCATAAAGATAAAAATGCTTTGGTGAAATCCGGCTTTTCCCGTAGATGGTCTGCTCGCACGCTTTAACCTCGTGCACGAGCAGATCCGTTTCCTCACTAGAGAAGCGTTCAGTTTTTCCGCCAGCAAATTCCACCATGTAAATAGTGAATCCACCATGGCACGAGCGCAACTGGCTTTTAAAGGGAATGGGAGATGAGTCTCTGATTGGCTTATTGCACGTTATGCCCAAAACACACCCATTACTTATTAAGAGAATAGGGACAACCTTTTTAGACCATGCGCCGGGCGTGCAGACCATTTTTCCCGTCGTTACACTAGCAAAAGTGGATTCGGACATGCCCTAAGACATGCGCTTTACACCATGTGCTTAGATCGTTAAAAGAGTGCCCTATATAACACTTAATTTTAGCATTTACTCTCCTTTTCGAGTGTCATGGGCAAAGCATGCTGGGAAATAGAAATCCCAGCCCAGTTTCAGTTAAACTGAATTTTTTTCTAAATTAAAAGAAATAAGTTCATAAAACTCAAAACAATGACAGTTTACTTAAAATATATCAGTTCTGTGAACTTGAAAGAAAGAGAAAGTACTAAATACTCATAAAAGTTAATTTGACTGAACTAATTTGTTTAATATAAGTTTGTCCTACTCAAACTAATTAATTATTTTGAGCGTTAACTAGATTACATAATCAGATTGCAAAAATGAAATACTTGAAATTAGATTATATTTTATGTATGTAATTAATTATTAGCTCTCATCAACTTACAAACCTCCTGCAGTTCCTTCACAAACCCCAGTTTTGGAAACCCTGACGTAATGCTTAATGCAATTCATTTTGTTGATAACAAAAATTGAATACGTTATCTTTCTCTTTGTATTTTCACATATCAGTATGGTACAAGATGTCCTATTCAAATCAATGTGATAAATGAGTTAGGTCAAAAGTAATTTAAAAATAGTCAAAACTAAACTGATTACTTTACCTAAAATGTGTAATGTAATAGATTACATTACTAACTACAATTTTTGTTTGTATTCATTAACGGACTACACAATTTGTAGGTAATTTACCTAGCACTGGTTGCAGATAGGACAAGGCAGTTTTGATGGTGCAACAGTGTGGACAGCTGGAAAGTTGGAGTCGCCCGCACATATCTGAACTGATCCACTGAATCCCAGAACAACACTAACCTGACACCCACCCCGCATTGTACCTGTGTTTGTTTAACATTTCACACCACTCTTGTCCTATTTAGAGTGGTGCGGAGCTGTATTTCAACCAGCCTGCCAATATATCTGTTCTCTTCGGACCATCTGAAGTGTGATAATGCATGAGTTCATCAACAAATGCTGATATACGCATATGGGGATGTCAACTTATAAGTGCAATTTGAGAAGTGCATATTGTATAACAGACTGAAGAGAGTAAATGAGTCACCAAAACAAACAAGTTTATTCAAACATGAACAAACAAGGTACGGCTATCAAAACAACTGGTTTGAGGTAGAGAGAGTGTTTATGTATTCCACCCACATCTGATGAGCAGCTCCTCATCTACAGTACCTATTTACCTCTCTACACGTTGAGAGATTGCTTATACGTTGCACCTGAGAAGAACTGAATTAGGCATTGAAGTATTGCTGGTTTCAGTATTATCAACACAATAGGAGAAACATTGAATTATTGTAGTATTTGGAGTCATACTTGTATGAAAAATTAACCGCTGACGTGTTTGGATAGTAATAATAAGTTGTCCAAAAAGACAAAAGACAAAGTTTTTTTTTTTTTTTTTGGTAAATCCTATCATAGTTAAATATTATTAATATTATTATAAAATAAATGCTGCTGTTCTATTGAACTTTCTATTCATCAAAGAACCCAGAAAAATGGATAATGGTTTCCACAAAAATATTACGCAGCACAACTGTTTTCAACATTGGTAATAATAAATGTTTCTTTAGCACCGAATCAGCATATTAGAATGATTTGACACCAAAGACTGGAGTAATGATGCTGAAAATTCAGCTTTACCATCACAGGAATAAATTACATTTTAAAATATATTCAAATAGAAAACAGTTATTTTAAATTGTAATAATATTCCACAATATTGCTGTATTTGATCAAATACATGCAGCCTTAATTGGTGAACATAAGAGACTTTACATTACAAAATCAGTCCTAAACTTTGAATTGAAGTAGCCTATATATTTTACTTACAATTAAAAAAAATCTTTACAGTATCTTTAAAATAAATGCAACTTGGTTGGATAATTTGTTCTCAAATGCAATGGCATTAATACTTTAATAATTAAAATTATTAATAATAATTTTAGATTAATAATTCATATTATAAGTGTCCAAACACTCTAGGGGCCACTGTACAAGTGTGTGTTAAAAAGTTCACGCATCTGATTGTACATATAGTCTACTTATACATCAAGTTATTTTTATAAAAACTAGTCTATTTGTAAAAAAAACTAATATTCCAAAATATAAACACTATATAAAAACTCTTGAATATAAAGTACATCTGTTTATAATATTGCTGTCATACATTAACTTTATCTCTCCCTCCTTCCCAATATCTCTTTTCCCTCTTCCACCCCTCCTCTCTCGTGGATCTTCTTGGCCTCCATGTGCGCCTCCTGCTCTCTCCTCATCTCCTCTTTCTCTGTCTTCAGCAACCAAGGTCCTCCAAGGTAGGACAGGATCTCTTCAGGCCCGGGGCGAAGCCAGGGCAGCGGGTTTAGCAGCTTTCTCAGAAGAATGAGGACGAATGAGCTTAAAGAGTCAAACTGAGGGGCAACTTCTAATTCAGCCTCATTCTCCTCTCTCACAGTGTTTTGCTTTTCACAATGATCTCCCTCCCTCAGTCCGTTCTGTCCTCTGACCCTCTCCTCTCTCTGTTTGGTTTGATTGAACCAGTCTCTGTACTTGCAGTAGGAAGGGTCATCAGAAGTGGTCTCCTCCCAGGGAAAGCAGCTCGTCAGCAGGCAGTATATGAGGATCCCTAAAGCCCAAGTATCCAAACTGGGCTCCACGGACATCCAGATGTCCTCTGCTTCCTCCTCTGCCTCATTGACTGTCTTAGCGCACTCCATCTCGGGCACACAGAAAGGGGAGTTGTACCACACAGCACGGACCTTTGTCCCCTGTGCCCGCGCCAGGCCGAAGTCGCCCAGTTTGACCCAGCGACAAACACGGTCACACAAGAAGATGTTCTCTGGCTTGATGTCACGGTGCACAAAGCCAAGGGAATGCAGGTGAGACACAGCACCACTCAACTGAGACATCACACGCTGAGCACACTCCTCACTCACCCCCTCCTGCAGAAAAACAGAGAAAAAAGTTTTTTTTATAAGGATTTTATAATAATAATAATAATAATAATGATTAACAATTATTTCTGCCAACAATTAGCAATTTCTGGCATGTTATTTTCCTTTTTTCATTAATATTGTTATTTCTATTTTTATGTGTTCATTTATTATTATTGTTGTTGCTGATGTTTTGTTGTTGTATTTATTTATTTCCATTTCTGGCACCTTATTTTCCTTTTTACAATAATAACATTCTTGATATATTTATCCATCCATCCATCCATCCATTTTTTTAAAAATAATAATATTATTATTGATAATTGTGTTTATTTATTTATCCATTAAGGTGATCTTGTTGTCCTTTTTCAATAATATTGCTATTTGTATATGCTTGCTTATTTGTTTATTTATTTATTTGTTTATTTAATTGTTTATTTACTTATGGCACCTTATTTTCCTTTTTAAATAATATTATTATTGATAATTGTATTTATTTATTTATTTGACCATAAAGGGCACCTTGTTGTCCTTTTTCAGTTATTTTGCTATTTGTATATGCTTGCTAATTTATTTGCTTATTTATTTATTTATTTATTTATTTATTTATTTATTTATTTATTTATTTAATTGTTTGTTTATTTATGGCACATTATTTCCCTTTTTAAAATAATATTATTATTGATAATTGTGTTTAATTAATTAATTAATTAACCATTAAGGTCATCTTGTTGTCCTTTTTTCAGTAATATTGCAATATGCTTATTTATTTATTTATTTAACCATTAAGGCCACGCTGTTGTCCTTTTTCAATAATATTGCTATTTGTATATGCTCATTATTTATTTATTTGTTTGTTTGTTTGTTTATGGCACCTTATTTTCCTTTTAAAAAAATATTATTATTGATAATTGTATTTATTTATTTATTTAACCATAAAGGGCACCTTGTTGTCCTTTTTCATTTATATTGCTATTTGTATATGCTCATTTATTTATTTGCTTGTTTGTTTGTTTATTCAACCATTAAGGTGACTTTGTTGTCCTTTTTCAATAATATTTTTTAATAATTTCAATAATATTTGTATATGCTTGCTTATTTATTTGTTTATTTATTTATTCACTTATTTGTTTGTTCATTTATTTATGGCACATTATTTTCCTTTTTAAAATAATAATATTATTGATAATTGTGTTTATTTATTTATTAATTTATTTAATTAACCATTAAGGTCACCTTGTTGTCCTTTTTTCAGTAATATTGCTATTTGTATATGTTCATTATTTATTAATTAATTAATTTATTTATTGATTTAAGCATGGCCTTATTTTAATTTATTTATCATTTTTCTTTTCTTTTCAATGCATTTGCTGTGTGTATTGATGCTTTGGCAATAATGTTTGTACAACAGTCATTCCTATGAGTTATGATATGACGGAAAGTCTGTGTTCTAATCTGCTCCTCAGCAGTACACTAAGTACTCTCATTAAATTGCATTATTGTATCAAGGCTGATGATAGGAGCAGTTGTTTTGGCAGGAGATTAAGTACACGGGAGCATATCAGGGAACATGTACGTGCCTGAAAAATCAAAGACACGTTGTTCCCTGGAAAGACGTCACTGCAAAAAATTCTCTACTCATCACGGTGTATCATGATTATTTTGACAGCCCTAGATCAGGACTGTCGTCAGAGGACCAGGACCATTGTCCCGGGCCCTGTAATGAAGAGGAGCCACTGTAAAGTTGTCTAGCGGTCATCTAAATCTCTTCTGAACAACCTGAGGGTGTGTAAAGGATGACATAATTTTAAATTCTGCTGCATTTACTGACCTCTGACACAATGACATCATACAGGTCGCCATAGAGACCAGCCTCCTGGGCGAAGACATAGTGAGAAGGCGTGGAGTAGAAGATGCCTATAGCCCGCGTCAGAGACGGGTGTGTGCAATAGGAGACAGACAGATTGTATTCACGCAGGAAAGCTTGGAGAGAGGTAGAGCGACGGGGGAAGAACTTCAGAGCCATTGGGGTTCCTGGAAGTTCAAAGATTTCTAAAGTGAGAAGTGCTTCATCTTCACCAAATACGCACCCTGTCTTTGTGTTACAATGCTATTAGTTTAGAGCTCAACCTGAACAAAACAGGTAAGCACAAATCAACTGACCTCTCTTCTGATGCACCGCCAGCATCACTTTGCCATACGACCCCTCTCCCAGCTTTTTGATCAGCTTGAAGTGCTCTGATGTCACCAGTGATGTCATGGACTGAGCCGTGAGGTAGCACAGCTCATCCAGCTCTCTAGGTGCAGTCTGACAAGAAAACAACAGCAAAATTTACATTTTAAAGTCACTATGAAATCAAATTCTTTTTTTAATGGAATATTGCATTATTTATTGTAAGTGATTTTTTTTAAACACTTGAGAATAGTAAAACCACAACAATCCAAAAATCCAATCAATTCCGAAAAGACAAAATAAAGTCCCGTCCTACATTTTTTCTTGTTTGAGAAGCTGTTTTACTTAAATATATACATCACAATAGGAAAAAAAAAAAAAAAAGACAATCTCAACTTCCATTTCATTCTTTAATCATACACTGATGATTATCAATTATATGCTGTGTGAAGCCCTCCACTTTTTTTTTATGTGATGCCAACTTGATCTTTGTAAAAATGAAAGTTATGAAAAAAATATTTTGTCTGATACCAATAAGCTGATGATTATTGTCATGTTATGGCTGATAACTGATAAATGCCAGAGTATTAAAATCTGAAATTGTTTTGTCTAAATAATTGGTAACACTTTACAATAAGGTTCATTAGTTAACATTAGTTAACTACATTAGTTAACATGAACTAATAATGAACTGCACTTATACAGCATTTATTAATCTTTGTTAATGTTAATTTCAACATTTACTAATACATTATTAAAATCTTGTTGACATTAGTTAATGCACTGAACTAACATGAACATACAATGAACAACTGTATTTTCATTAACTAACGTTAACGAAGATTAGTAAATACAGTAACAAATGTATTGCTCATGGTTAGTTCATGTTAGTTAATACATTAACTAATGGTTAACCAATGAACCTTATTGTAAAGTGTTACCAAATAATTGAATGAAATGAAAATGGATATTTGTTTTAACATTTTCTAAATATTACATTTATCAGTGTTATTAAATTATTAGTGTTTTAATACTTATTTTGATATGCAAGAATTAATGTAATTATTTGTACAGAGACTATTTTTACATTTTACACTTTCAATCTCTCCCTAATCAACCCCAAACATGCTGCTTTATAGAAATTCTATTAATGTTTTTATAAATGTTATTAATGTTTTTAAAGATATACTTTAAATGAGTGTTAGATGAAGACAATGGAAAAACTGGAAAAATGGAAAAACAGTGTAAATGAATTTAATATCCAATATCGACTGATACTGATCTAATATCAACAGATAACCGGTATAGTAGTTACTGATACACCGATCAGGCATAACATGATGACCACTGACAGGTGAAGTGAATAACACTGATTATCTCTTCATCACGGCACCTGTTAGTGGGTGGGATATATTATGCAGCAAGTGAACATTTTATCCTCAAAGTTGATGTGTTAGAAGCAGGAAAAATGGGCAAGCGTAAGGATTTGAGCGAGTTTGACAAGGGCCAAATTGTGATGGCTAGAAGACTGGGTCAGAGCATCTCCAAAACTGCAGCTCTTGTGGGGTGTTCCCAGTCTGCAGTGATCAGTATCTATCAAAAGCGATCCAAGGAAGGAAAAGTGGTGAACCGGTGACAGGGTCATGGGCGGCCGAGGCTCACTGATGCACGTGGGAAGCGAAGGCTGGCCCGTGTGGTCCGATCCAACAGACGAGCTCCTGTAGCTCAAATTGCTCAAGAAGTAAATGCTGGTTCTGATAGAAAGGTGTCACAATACACAGTGCATCGCAGTTTGTTGCGTATGGGGCTGGACGGGTGCATGTGTGTCACTTACCTGGGAAATACATAGCACCAGGATGCACTATGGGAAGAAGGCAAGCCAGCGGAGGCAGTGTGATGCTTTGGGCAATGTTCTGCTGGGAAACCTTGGGTCCTGCCATCCATGTGGATGTTACTTTGACACGTACCACCTACCTAAGCATTGTTGCAGACCATGTATACTCTTTCATGGAAACGGTGTTCCCTGGTGGCTGTGGCCTCTTTCAGCAGGATAATGCACCCTGCCACAAAGCAAAAATGGTTCAGGAATGGTTTGAGGAGCACAACAATGAGTTTGAGGTGTTGACTTGGCCTCCAAATTCCCCAGATCTCAATCCAATCGAGCATCTGTGGGATGTGCTGAACAAACAAGTCCGATCCATGGAGGCCCCACCTCGCAACTTATAGGACTTAAAGGATCTGCTGCTAACATCTTGGTGCCAGATACCACAGCACACCTTCAGGGGTCTAGTGGAGTCCATACCTCGACGGGTTAGGGCTGTTTTGGCAGCAAAAGGGGGACCAACACAATATTAGGAAGGTGGTCATAATGTTATGCCTGATCGGTGTATATTTTGTCATAATGGGCGTGAAATTAAAGAATAGAGACTACAATCGCTATTAGGAAGTTGGTTGCTTGAGACAACACAAAAATGTCTGACCACAGAATTGTGCAACAGAGATTCATGTATTCCAGTGAGCCATGTAATAATGATAGTTGCATGACAGTTGAACTTCCCATCTGTCAGTACTTTCACCAGCCTTCACTTTTATGTCAGACAGAGGTTGGTCAAACAATACCATAAGCCCATTAACACCTCGACGGCCCTGAAATAGCTAGGGCGCATGTTACAAATGCATTTTTACATAACACAAAGCAAGCAGATCATATACATTACACCCTATATATTTATCAAGGACCTTTGTTAATTAAAGTTCCTAGAAGTGTGCGTCACACCAGTCCTGTGTGCGTCTGCATTCATTTTTTTGCTTTGTCAATCTATGCAACCTTTACTAACACCACACAGCTGAGGAGCGAGAACACGTGTGGAAAATACCATCAAAGAACATGTAATTGTGTGGGATTCTGTTACGACTTTATAAGTCTGTGATGTGGGCCTAGTGAAGTGGTTGTATGAGTTCGTTGCTAGGCATTGAGAACAAAACCACCAGAGCTGACTTTATCTTATTGATAGACGTTTCTAGTAGCCTTTGATAAGGCTCCAGGAGTGGACGTGCATATGCTACAGCTTGTCACATTTTCCATGCAACCTTCATGTAAATTAAGAGTGTTTTCTGTGCTTTGCCATTAGGCATTATAACCTTTATATGATGTTACACATTCAAGCCCTTGTAAATCAGTTTTTGAAACATTACTTTATTGCACTTCAGTCCATTTAAAGTTTTGGTAGCACTTTATTTTACAGTCCTGTTCCCTATGTACGTACTATGTTATTATAGCAATTACAGTAACTGGATAATAACTATGTAATAACCCTCAACTTACACCTAAACCTAACCTTAACTCATGTTATCCTGTACTTTCTTAGGTAAGCACACTGTAAGTACACATACTGTAAAGTGCAACCAAAGTTTTATATGAATGATATCTGGCACTGATGAACAATTCTGAATATTTTTTACTGTCAAACTCAAACATTCTTTCTCATTTAATTGCAGTGACAACCCTTTTCACTGTGTGCCATACACTATTGCACAATTTATAATACCTTATCAATTTATTTTACAATGTCCTTGTTACACATTACATGTATAAGTACTAACAGTAAATTAAGCAGAATTACGTGCAAGTAAATCTATCTATCTATCTATTATCTATCTATCTATCTATCTATCTATCTATCTATCTACCGCAGTATACATGTAATGTTATATTGCAGTGACAACAATTTTCATTGAGTGCCACTATTGCAAAATATGTGCAGTATGTGCTGGAGCGCTTTATATTATCCACAGGTGTATAGCACAGCTTTAATGGATTTAGCAGGATATAACCTGAAATGTTATTTAGTTACGTGTTACTCCTGTAAAGCCGCCATTCGCAAAACACTCATTAGTGAAATCAGATATTATTTGGTTATGTATTCATTTCAAATACGTACTTGTTAATGTGTATTAATATCCATAATTTCAGTATTTAACTCACAGTCATTGTCCAACGTTGCAGTGTCTTTCAGGAAGTCTTGGAAACAGTTTCTCTCTCACTGTCTCTTTCCCATCTGTACAGGAATGAGCTCTGAGTCAAACTGTCCGTTGCTCGTTATCAACATACAACTGAGATCGACAAGCAGTTAATCAGATGTCACGGTGCAAGAGTGAGTGCCAGTTGCTACTGAGTATTTTTATATCTGTGCTCTCTCTCTCTCTTGATCCTTAATGAGTCTGACGACCCTCACTCATGCTTACCACCTTCTTCTGCTCGCTCTCTCCCTTGCTCTCCCTTTTCCCTCCAAAATTCCTCTACTCGTTTCCATCCCAGATAGCCATGTACTACAGCAGTGAGGTATGCAGCCCCTTCCCAGCGTCTCACTCTTTCTCTCGCTCTCTCTCTTTACTCCTGTACGTCAGTAGTGTCCCAATGTGTTCCACCTGTCATTCAGTGTGTCTGCTAACACTTTATTCAGTCCCTGCTGTTCCCTGAAGTCTCTCTTGATCTCCCTTCTTCCTACTAGCTATCACTTTCGCATTTACTAAATTCTTCCTACTGTGAAGCTCAAGTCTGCAGCTCTGCTGGATTAAGTGAGATTGAAGAAGATAACAGGAGGTTTACAGTTTTGAGATCTAATTACATCTTAGGCTCTTGACTAAATTGCATAATATCCAAGAAGTGTTCAATATTACACAGTCCATTGTGGCAAAAATGCTTAAAAGATTAGAAATCATCCAAGTGTGGTCAATTTATTTGTATTTAAGAATATTTAAATATTTAAGGTAAAACAAATTTTAATAAATCTAGGTGCAAAAAAAATATGTAACCTGCAATTTCAAATATGGATGAGGAGTTTTCTTTATTAGAATCACAGTACTAAAAGACGTCAAAAGAAGCTGGTGAAAACAAGAAGCCCTGATTTAAATGAGCTGTGGGTCAGTGGACCCTCAGGGGTCCTTGAAGAAGATGTGCTACACATGTCAAATCAAGTAGCCTTTATTTATATACCAGCTGGAGTTTGTTTATTAAGCCTGCAGGGCAACCACCCATTAGGCATTAAAATAATCTAGCCTTGAGGTCATGAACACATATTAATTTTTCTGCATTTGACATTAAGAGCATATGTCATGGTTTAGATATATTTTTAAGTTGGAAAAATGTGGTTTTATAAATGTTTGAAATATGTCTTTCAAAAGCACACCCAGATTCCTAACTGACCTCAAAGACTTGACAGAGCAGCCATCAAGTGTTACACAGTATTCTATTACATGCAGAGTTTTTTGGTCCAATAATTAAAACCTCTGTTTTTTTTTTTTTTTTTTTTTTTTTTTTTAGAATTTAGTAGTAGGAAATTACTAGTCATCCAATTTTTTATATCAACTACGTATTCTGTTAGTTTTGTGAATTGGTATGATTTGTCAGGCCGCAAAGAAATATAGAGCTGAGTATCATCAGCATAACAGTGAAAAATAACATCGTGTTTCCTAATGATATCTCCTAGTATGTACAGGGTCCTAGTACTAAGCCTTGTGGTACTCCATACTGAACTTGTGATTGATATAATACCTCTTCATTTACTGCTACAAATTGATGATGGTCAGATAAGTTCAAATTAAAACAAGGCAATGCGATTTCACTAATGCCAATGTTATTCACAAGAATGTTGTGGTCAACAGTGTTGAATGCAGCACTAAGGTCCAGTAACACTAACAGAGAGATATGCGACCAAGTCATTTGTAACTCTGACGAGAGCAGTCTCCGTACTACGGTTTAAACCCTAACTAGAAATCGTCACAGATACCATTTCTCTAAGGAACATAGTTGAGAGGATACTGCCTTTCTAGTATTTTTTGACAGAAAAGGGAGATTCAAGATCTGTCTGTAGTTAGCTACTTCTCTAGGATCAAGTTGAGTTTTATATACACTACTGTTCAAAAGTTTGGGTGGATAAGAAAGGTTCTTTATAGTGGATAAAAGTTTCTTCACAATAAGAAAAAATAGATTAGATTATTAAAATTTTCTTTACACTAAGATAAAAACTTTTCACTGAAAGGTTCTTTTGGGGAATCAAAAATGGTTCTTCTATGGCATTCTATAGCATCGCTGTGAAAAACCCTTTTTGGAACCTTTATTTTTAAGAATGTACATAATAAATGCACACGGTGACTGACTGTTGTAAAACATGGGAAACAATTCAGTAACATGAGCACTATTATATTATTAGCTTACGACATGTGATTTACACTGATTATATGCTTCCTCCAGTGATACAGAATTTGTATGTATTTTACGAGTTGCCAAATCTGTATGAATTCGTACAAATGACCTACTCCTAACCCCACCCCTAAACTTACCCGTCACTGGGGTTTAGACAAATCATATGAATTCGTATAAATGAGGTCGTACAAATTTGTATGAATTAGCCACCTCATAAAATACGTACAAATTGGTCGTGAGATAGCGTTGGAATTGGAGGTTGCCATCTCAATAAGAGAATCTTTAATTTTGCTTTATGCAACAGTTCCATAAACAAGCAATTCACGCCATTCTTACGTTTCAGACAAAAACTGGCCATATATTTGTTCTCGACTAACACACATTATTACAAATAAAGGCAAACTGGAATGCAGAAAACATGGAAAAGTAATGCATACTGTAAAATATCTATGTGCTATTATACTGATTATCAGCACTTTTAAAACACTGCTGGGTAAGGGAAAACGTATGTCCTCTCCTTTTGTTTTATTTATTTGTTTGTTTATTGGCTGGCATTCTTCAATGGATTTAACCTGCACATTCTGCCATCTGTTTGAGTGATAAAACTAACAGCTGAAAGCTTGCAGAACCTAATACAGCCTTCCTTTCCATGACAAACTTCTGCTTATGCTGCCAATTCACATTCTCTCTTTCTATATCTTACTCTCAGTTTACCCTGAACCTCAACTCTCTCTCTCTCTCTCTCTGCACTTCACAATTGACTCATTTATACATTTACATCTCAGAAAGAATTCCCTTGATATAACATGGCTACTGTATATTACGTAAGGCAAACAATCCTTGTTATCACAACCGTGGCCGTTTCTGTTTCTCCAGCTGCTCTCTACGTGCATGAAGCTGTTGCTAATACAGTCTGCTGTTGACTTCAAAGAGACTTCATCAATCCCTGTGGTCTCATCTCCATTCATAATCAGCACTACGCTTCTGTCACTCCCCTGCTGTTCTGGAATGTCACATGGTATGTCTGATACATCATAGAATTAGTTTAACATGATACCCAATAGCCACAATACGCAAATAGGTAGCAATGAATAATTTGGCTTTGTATTGCAATTACCCGCTTTATAGAATTTTGAGTTTAGCAATTTATATTAACAATGAATTAAAAAAATATTTCATATGTATTCTCTGTTAAATCTTTTACAAAAGTGTGAATGTGTTCTTTACCTGTGGTGGTCTTGAGTTCTTCTGCATGAGTGTGTGCATTTCTGAGTGTTTATATGTATGTTTATTTTCAAGTAGAGTATTTTAAGACTCTGTGTCTGTGTGCTTATATAGTCCTTAAATGGTTTCTGCAAAATAAGCCTGAGTGACATGGTATAAAAACTGTCATCAACTCGCCATTTTTATCTAAAAAGAAACATGGCAGCATGCTGTGAGAAGACTAGCTCAAAGTAAATCTTTTATGTTCATTTCATGAAGGATACAAATTACGCAAATTGAAAATAAAAGCAATATTAAATAATAATAATAATAAAAAAATATATTATTGGAGTCCTAATGTGAAAAAAGCAGTATATGTTATTTTTATGTTCTCTAAGCATTAGAAATTGCTCTGTTTTTAAAGTGAAATGAATTTAAATACAATAAAACAATGCCCTAAATATACTTTAGAAGAGGAAGAGAGACTTGAGTTCAGCTGACACATTAAAGATGTGAAAGTAAGAATGATTCTTGCTTAGGTACGCACTTTCCCTCTGCCATTATTACATTAAGTAATGTTCTATGCAATAAAGAGCAAACTAGTCAATCAGGAGACTTGAGAGTGTTTGTATGAATATTTTATATATTCACAAGACAAGAATAGTGTAGAACAGTGGTTTTCCACCCGGGGGTGGACGGTGGAGGCTCGCTAGGGTGCCTTAGCAAACTTCTAAGGGGGCCGCAGGATGATTTAAAATTATTTAAATTAAATAATCATTTAAATAAGATGCTAAAAATAATTAAAGATGTAAACTGAACATTTCTAAAATGTTTTATTAACAACAACTGTTATTTTATTAAAGAATAGGCTATACAGTTCTTGAAACTTGGCATCACAAAAATAATTGTTTATTCATAATTGTGTTTATTCAAGTTGGAATGAAAAGGAAGTTGCTATAGTTTTTTCTTCCCCACATGTAAGGTGGGACTTGAGTTTGTCTATCAGGAACTGATGGTTGTGGTTTGATATTGCTGTGATGTCATGTGAGTGACAGGTGTTCCCGCCCTCACGCCAGTAAACACATCATCAGAGTAGAGATGTTGGAAGTGGGAGGGAATTTATTTTATTTTAAAGATTAGGCTACAAGGGCACATGAATTTAAAGAAAATAATGTGTGCAAGGATACACCATTTATAATAAATACTGCAATATTCCATAAAAAATAAAAATGGTCAGTTTTGGTGACTTTAAAATATTGACACTTTTCTGTTTATAAAAAAGTTTGAAAAGAAGCAGCTTCATCATAATTACAGCAAAATATACCTGAGGAAATCTTATAGCCTGAGGGTCTACTGTTGTAGTGCATGTAAAAGTCCCTCAAATTGATTTCATGAGTATTCTTGCAATACCGGAGCCTGCAGTTTCAGGGCCGCATTTTCATTGAGGACACCGCCGTTATGTGGGCACTGCGTGCTATAGCATCACTCTAAAGTTAGGAAAGAAAATATCATATGGATTATACTCGTCATCTCTTCATAACTCAAAGCTTGTGTGGGTTAACATGACGCCCACAGCAGTCGTTGCTGTCAAGACAGACAGACAGACAGACAGAAGATAGACAGAACTCTTGAGTATATACATACAAGTATACAATATTCATATTTTCACATTTCACAGAGGGTATTTAGATTCATACGGTTCGTTGGAATTAACGTACAGCTAGAAAACCACCTATCGTTGTTACGGTAGTATTTACCACGGCTCATTAATATTCAAACCAGGCAGGGAGCGCGCAAGGGGGCGCGGTCCGTCCGGCTGCGGAGAAACGGAAGCGGAAGTGCCGCCATCTCCTCTCACCAACCGAGCAACAGCAGGGTCAGTGCAGACGTTATTTTAGAAAGTAGCTCTATTATAGCATTAAAATCGGTTATGTGACACGTTATATATTTAAATGACGATCGCGACTCGAGAGGTGATAGTTGTGAAGGAAAACCACTGTCGCTTCAATCTGTCACGCACTCACGCGCGTCTCTTTATGAGTTGAGTTAGCATAGCGCAGCGCTCCCGTCTCTAAATGAGTGTTTTTAATTCAGCGCCGTGACAGAGACAACAGCGCTTCCTTTACTCCCGTCTTCACCGATAATAACCCGCTTTCTGGTATTTGGCTGGATGTCTGGTCGTGTTTGAGAGGGGGAACAGAAGCTCAGCGGTAAGTAGCCTCAGCTAGCTGATCTCTAGTTGACTTGGCAGTGATCTCTTTCTATCTGATTGAGCCACTGTGGACGGCAGAAGGCGTTTTTGGTGCTGAAGTTACTTTCGGAGGTTGTCTAAGGCATAGAAATAAAAAGCTACTTGTTTCGGTAACTGGGTGGGGGTCTAGAGAGGTTTGCGCTGTTCTTTGATAACCCCTACTGTCGTCTGCTCAGACAAAGATAAAACTACACGCCACTTTAACAGATCTGATACTTCACCAACTGTCAGATTTCACACTCACATTTCCAAGCAACAGTTGTCATAGATAAGTTCATTGAATGTTGTTTATCTCCTCACCAACTTGCTTTTGAAAACCACCTGTTGACCCCTGAATTAACTGTTTTGAGTGGAGGTTGAAGTCAAGGTCTGTGGTCTAATTGACAACTGTTCATTCAGACTTTTGTACTTTGCTCCTGGCATCCTCAAGGCGGCTGTTATCATCAGGTCAAAGCCTTATGCAACGGTGATGTATATTATTACACCCGCATGAACTACTACTTATCGCCTGTTCTTTCTGGATTGACCGACACTTTTTTAGAAGTACATTTTTAGTATATTTGAATTAATATGAGATCACTTTAATGAACTCAGTGCTAATGAAGTTAATTAGTTTATTAATACAATCAACTCATGTTTGTAACCCCTTATCTCTGTGTTATACACAATGTGTTTACATTTTTTTAAAAATATTTATTTACCCTGTAAAGCCTGGCATATTAAATGATAGTTTGAAACATCAAATTGTTTTCCAAATGGAACACTGTATTGTACCTTTAGACAACATTTTATTTTATTCAGAGACCCAAACTGAGCAAATGCATGCAATTTGGTGTTATTTATATGGCCAAAAGTAATATGAAATTATGATTTGCTTGTAAATCAATGAGATCTTTATAACAGCATAGCAGATTACTTACATAAAATGCATATCAGTTGTCACTAGTAAGATGATATTTAAATGCTTCATTTTATCAAAGCTCTGTAGTTTCAATTGCATATTACACAACATATAATGCAATTCAATACAATTATGACTCAGAGATGTACAAATAAAAACCTGTTGTATAATACATTTGATACATTTTAACATGAAACAATGAACATTCTAAAAATTGATGTATGGATAATCAAGTAAACCTTGCTTCAGTCCAGTAAATGTTCATCTTGAAATATTAATAGCAATGTAAAAGTTATTTTTACATTTACTTCATAAAAAAAATAAGTAAAGATTTCACAGCTGATGTGTACAATAACCTGAAGGTGGACATTTGTCCAATTATACTAAAGGCCTTTTACTTGCTAAAAAAGTAACTATCAGTATCAGTAAGATAGTCCATGCATCAAATACGATACAGTAGTAGGCTATATTATAGACTTTATGCGCCAGAGAAACAAGCGCACAGACATTTTTAGAAAGTTCTATTTGAACATCCGTTTTTGCGGTAGCTCTGTATATTTCATCGCTGTCAAAGAGTAAACAGCTGGAGAAGTGGATTTACCTTTTTTAGAGTTAATGAAAGTTATCATGAGCATTATAATATTTGAAGCGGATGCCATAACAAACGTCAGTAGATCGGGAAGATTTCAAAATGAGCAGTTCATTCATAAATCTGTAAGATCTTACCTTCATGCTGTGGAAATACAAACCGGAAGACAGAACACAACGAGCACAGCGTTGAAAAGGGGCGGAGCTACATAAGGTCTATATGTAGTTAAATGTGCTTGTGTAACGTGATGTTGATTAAAGTGATTAATTTAATGTTTTGTACATCACAGCAGGTGTGAAGCTTCAGCTTTGTTGTAGTTTCTACACCTAGCTGATGTTACAGATGAGTAATGTGCAGTGCCTTTAGGCACTGTCCGCTATTAATGCATTTTCTCTATTGTGAGAGTGTGGAATTGAATGTCTATTGTGTTTTTAAGCCTCCATAGTGCTGCACCAGCTTTCATCCCTGTATGTTGTACCTCCTGTCTAAATCTCTGTTCTTCTCGTAGTTGTTTCACCCCACATCTGTGGTTCCGGGCCCTCATGTGGCCGCCGTGCGGAGGTTTGGAACAGTGGACAGGCTAAACACTGAGAGACCCCGACCTGAGCACGCACACAGAGTGAGCCCGAGAGGGGGGGAGAGAGACTGACACTCCCAGGTATAGTACACTTCACAGACACTTCCTGGAGCCAGACTCGCACGTCATCAGATGCTCTTGTGTTTGCGGGGCTTTTCAGGTTGGGGAATTCCTTGGGCTGTGCTCTCATGGTTACAGTGGGTGTATGGTACTGGTGACGCTCTGTTAGATTGGCTCTAATATGTTTTTTTAATCCTCGGGGAGATGGATAGCAGCCAAAGCTGAAGCATTTCTTTTGCGTTTTCTGATAAACGTCTCACTGGTTCCTCCTTGTCATACTTGGGTATTAAAGTTTGTTTGAATCTCAGAGTCAATACACTCCCATTAGAAAAATGTGTAGCCTTTGTTTGCTTTTGTACATGTCCATAGTAGTTATATTGACATTGTTTTACAATGTCCCAGATTTTGCAGAACCTGATAGCCAGCCTGTTGCCATGTCGACATCATCGCTGCGGCGACAAGTGAAGAACATTGTTCACAATTACTCAGAGGCGGAGATAAAGGTTAGACTTTTACCTTTGTAACCTGGCTTTCGTTTTCTCTCTTCTATTCACATTCTTCTCCTTCTTGGCCTTGAAACAGTCTTCTCATTCATCTATAGTCTTTGAGTTCGTGATAAATGTTTTGTATGCAGTCATAAAAAGGAGCAGGAATTCATTGATTCTTTTTTCAGTTATTTCTGTTTCGGTTGAAACTAACCAAAAATGCTGAACACAAAATCTTAAATGAATCTCAATATCACATATGTTTTCTGTGTAGAAATCCTGCCTAAAGAGTAAAGGTGCGGCCATTGTTCAGCAAAATTTTGGAGTGATATCCAGTCAATTAAATAGGAAACCTTTCCCCAGTCCCGACGCAGATTTAGCTCATGTTCAAGTTGGTCACGCAAATTCACCACATTGACCAACAGAAAGCTGCTTTTTTTGGTTTCTGTGCGATCTATGCTTCATGCGTTGCTACACTTTTGACAATGGAATTTTTGCTTGCAAAATTAACCAAAATGTTAACGTTAATGTGACCGGAATAGCATACTACTGTACTACTCTACTGAGTACTCTTTTGTGTGTATAATATATAATAGTGTGTATACTGTGAACAATCCACAAATATGCAGGAAATACATGGATGACCTACTATATTTACTAAATTTATTTACTTAATTAAAAAAAAAAAAAAACGTTAAAGGGGTCCTGAACTGCATTTTTTAAAAATTATTTTATAATGTTTCCTGAGGTGCACTTACAATGTTTAGGATTTTTACATAAAAAAGGTTATAATTTAGAAATAAATGGCTATTTTCTACCCTGATTTTAGCCCTCTGATTTGAACGCTCTGTTTAAAGGGGCGTGTCTGCTGTGAGACTTCAAAATAAATGCCCACTGCTGACATCTGAATATGAATATGAAATAAGTATTACATGTAGAACCCTCTTGAATACTTTTACTACATTTTTGCTAATACAGCTGTCAAGATTAACGAATCGTGAAAAGTGTTGATTATTGCATTATATGTAGATCCCATCACATGAAAGGTTGCATCGATGAGTATTGTAGCCGCTGACAGTCTGTTGATTGTGTGAATGCAGTGATCTCGTCATTGCAACGCGATTTCTGCACTCTCACGAATGCTTTCGCCGTAACTAACAATGCAAACAAGATGTAAATATAGCAAGTGGTTCATTGTGCAGTGTAACAGTGTCACTGATCACTGAACTTGTGCTGTGTGATCAGCTTCAGCCATTATAAAGAGAGCGTTCTTTGATTGCTTTCTGTATATAATTTAATCACAATTTAAAAATGCATAAATACTCAGGACATATCAAATTATCTGTAATAACAGACAAAGCAATAGTGACGTAATAAAAACATTTACTCACACACACTTGCGTGGTGCGACATTTCTGTCGAATCCAATATAGTCGGCACTGCATTGTCTTTTAGTTTCAATCTTTCTGAAAATCCTGCATCGAATTGTGCCTTGTTTGTAAACGAATTCATGGTAAAATGAAGTGAACAAAGGACCAAGTTCTTACTGACGTGGTCTGGAACTTCATTAAAAATAAAGTTCACTTTTTCCTAATGTTGGGATCAGAAGGAAGGCAATGAGTTTGTTTTTCCAAAACTTGGAAACTGCACAGCGTCTTGTTGTCTTCGGAGCCATCTTTATCGTTTGGTTTCTGCGTAGACCTGCGTTTGCCTCTCTTGTTATTTACCTACTATACAGGTGCTGGTCATATAATTAGAATATCATCAAAAAGTTGATTTATTTCACTAATTCCATTCAAAAAGTAAAACTTGTATATTATATTCATTCATTACACACAGACTGATATATTTCAAATGTTTATTTCTTTTAATTTTGATGATTATAACTGACAACTAAGGAAAATCCCAAATTCAGTATCTCAGAAAATTAGAATATTACTTAAGACCAATACAAAGAAAGGATTTTTAGAAATCTTGGCCAACTGAAAAGTATGAACATGAAAAGTATGAGCATGTACAGCACTCAGTACTTAGTTGGGGCTCCTTTTGCCTGAATTACTGCAGCAATGCGGTGTGGCATGGAGCTATAAGGTTGCTCTGATAGTGGCCTTCAGCTCTTCTGCATTGTTGGGTCTGGCATATCGCATCTTCCTCTTCACAATACCCCATAGATTTTCTGTGGGGTTAAGGTCAGGCGAGTTTGCTGGCCAATTAAGAACAGGGATACCATGGTCCTTAAACCAGGTACTGGTAGCTTTGGCATTGTGTGCAGGTGCCAAGTCCTGTTGGAAAATGAAATCTGCATCTCCATAAAGTTGGTCAGCAGCAGGAAGCATGAAGTGCTCTAAAACATCCTGGTATACGGCTGCGTTGAGCTTGGACCTCAGAAAACACAGTGGACCAACACCAGCAGATGACATGGCACCCCAAACCATCACTGACTGTGGAAACTTTACACTGGACCTCAAGCAACGTGGATTGTGTGAGAACATAACTTTGGACCACTCAGCAGCAGTCCAGTCCTTTTTGTCTTTAGCCCCTTCTGACGCTGTCTGTTGTTCAAGAGTGGCTTGACACAAGGAATGCGACAGCTGAAACCCATGTCTTGCATACGTCTGTGCGTAGTGGTTCTTGAAGCACTGACTCCAGCTGCAGTCCACTCTTTGTGAATCTCCCCCACATTTTTGAATGGGTTTTGTTTCACAATCCTCTCCAGGGTGCAGTTATCCCTATTGCTTGTACACTTTTTTTCTACCATATCTTTTCCTTCCCTTCGCCTCTCTATTAATGTGCTTGGACACAGAGCTCTGTGAACAGCCAGCCTCTTTTGCAATGACCTTTTGTGTCTTGCCCTCCTTGTGCAAGGTGTCAATGGTCGTCTTTTGGACAACTGTCAAGTCAGCAGTCTTCCCCATGATTGTGTAGCCTACAGAACTAGACTGAGAGACCATTTAAAGGCCTTTGCAGGTGTTTTGAGTTAATTAGCTGATTAGAGTGTGGCACCAGGTGTCTTCAGTATTGAACCTTTTCACAATATTCTAATTTTCTCAGAATACTGAATTTGGGATTTTTCTTAGTTGTCCGTTATAATCATCAAAATTAAAAGAAATAAACATTTGAAATATATCAGTCTGTGTGTAATGAATGAATATAATATACAAGTTTCACTTTTTGAATGGAATTAGTGAAATAAATCAACTTTTTGATGATATTCTAATTATATGACCAGCACCTGTATGCGTGAGTCGGTGGGCGGGGCTAAGCAGGCACTGATTTTCTTCTGCGGAGGCGCTGTTTAGCCACACTATTACGTAATAAAGTGGCACGTTCCAAAACAAGTCGTTTTGGCAGATTGGCTTCCAATATAAGCTGTTTTTAGACTAATGAAAAAGTTTTGAGTTCTGAAACTTACAGGATGTTTTTATAGTACAATGACCTCATATGTCAAAAGAATTTTGATTTCTCAGTTAATGCCTACTTTTTAATTTAACAACACTGGCTGAACAAAAATGCAATGTTATGAGGTCATGTGACAACAGTGTAGCATACTACTGTTTGAGATGTTTATAGTTGCTTACCGTATACTTTTTAACATACTATTTAAAAAAAATTGGTAGGCAGCATACAGTGTGTATTGCACTGTATTCAGAAGCAGAGCAAAGTTCATTAAACTTTATTTTGTACTTTCTCCAGGTTAGGGAAGCAACCTCTAATGACCCATGGGGTCCCTCTAGCTCTCTGATGTCAGAGATTGCTGATCTGACATACAATGTAGTGGCCTTCTCAGAGATTATGAGCATGGTCTGGAAAAGACTCAATGACCATGGGAAGAACTGGAGACATGTATATAAAGTAAGTTTGGCAGTTTTACTCTTGCTAGTGGCAGATGTGTTATATGGGGCTATAAACAACATGATCTTATTGTTTTCTACTTTCCCTCTTTCTCAGGCTATGACTCTGATGGAGTATCTGATAAAGACAGGATCAGAGCGAGTTGCACAGCAATGCAGGGAAAACATCTACGCCGTTCAGACACTCAAAGACTTCCAATACATAGACAGAGATGGCAAGGACCAGGTACACAGAAACTGAAAGTTATTTTTATATACACACATCCAAATGTAACGTGTTTTTTCTTTCAATAAGGAAATAAAAGAAGAGCTCTTAGTGTTAGTTTTGAAGTGTCCTTCAACATGTTAGCAATGGTTCTCAATTATGATTCACACACTACAACAATCTCTCGTTCAAGGTCTCCATGTGCAGTCAACTCAAACACCATGACTTTCAACCAAGGTCTTTCTCCCACTCACACTTAAACCACAAAAACATCAGCCCAGTCTTCAACCAACTAGGTTTTATTTTAGTCACCCTGGTATATTCCTAACACGTTTGTCACAAGCACTACCTCAAACTCAACAACTTCCAATTCAGGTTATTTAATTATTCATTCAGATTCTGGACAAAAGAGCCATTAAACCTGTTACAATTGCACACATGCTTTGTACAAAACAAAATAAGTCTATAGATAAAACATTTCTGAATGTAACGTCACATGTTGTGTGTGTGTTTCAGGGTGTGAATGTACGGGAAAAGGCCAAGCAGCTGGTGACTCTGCTAAAAGATGAGGAGAGGCTACGAGAGGAGAGAATCCATGCACTCAAGACCAAAGAGAAGATGGCACAGACCAGCAGTGGTAAGAACTAGAAGTGCTTTGCAATAGGAGGGGCTCATGAAGGGGTCAGAGCGGACACTCAAAGATGTTTGTCTGCCCCCTTATAAAAACACTCTGATTGCACTTCATAGCGTTGGCCAAATATGGAGGTTGGCAAGCATTTTGCTCTCAAAGCACTTTTAGGGACCGATACCCCACCATCTATTGATGCATCATAATGGCTGTCATTTGACTCCTCCCTTAGCATCTTCGGCCCCTTCTGCTCCTGCTTTAGGGGGAGGAGTGCACTCAGGAGCAGACGCTGAGCAGGCGTGGCCCCAGAGCTCCGGAGAGGAGGATCTGCAGCTCCAGCTGGCACTGGCCATGAGCAAGGAGGAGGCAGAGCAGGTAAAGTCTCTCAGCCAATCAGCGACAGGTTTTCAGGCTGCAGGTAAAATGTACTACTGAAATGGTTCAGAGACTGAGGAAGATGAATAGTTGTTCTACCAGAAACGGAAAGAGCTTAGTAAGCATGCTTAATGTGAAATAGGATTTTAGCAGAAATATATGTAAGGGGTAATGTACAATCAGCTGGTCATTAGTGCAGAAAAAACCCTGACATGGTGATTAAGGCCCTATCGCAAAGCAGAGGGCTCTTGTATCATCCTGAAAGGGTTCCTTTTGCAATAATGACTGGCTGACTGTATATTATTTGGCTTATTATACGGCTTGAGTTTTTGTATGTAAGGAAAGAAGAGACCATGCTGTGATAAGGTTGCACAGGAACTTATTTGCCTGGGACAGTGGTCAATTATACAGTTTAGCAGTCATTATACAAACATATTTGACGGCAGAATGCCAAGATTGAACAATTAAAATCAAGTATTCCTGAGAGGTGTGTAAATTGCTCTAATGTGCTGTGTGACTTTTGAAACGTTTATTTGATTTTCATTTTAGAACATATCAGAGAATTTCAAGTTGTGCATACAATAATTAGGGCTGTCGAAATTAACACGTTAACACATGCAATTAATTTTTTTTTGTTTAACACGTGAAAAATATTAAACGCAGTTAATGCAGCATCCATTTTTTCCCCATCTTTTAGCTAGCGTTACATTATATAATCACGCTATCATTCATTCAAGTGCTTTTAAACCATTCAAGTGTGACAAGAAATCTCCTGTCTGTGTGACACACACAACTCATACGCACGGAAAGCCGCTTCAGACAGCGCGGCCGGCCGCATTGAGTTCTCTTTCACGCAAAAAAGGACAAAAACACTTTGTATCCTTGTCGTGCTTCAGGTCTTAAAGTGACAGCAGCCTAATAAACCTGTTGGTATCTTGTGTCATTAATGTTAATCAAATAACAAAAGACAAAGAGAAAATCACTCTTTGCACTTAACTGAATAACTTTTATAGCTTTAATAGGGATTAATCTATATTTAATTCATAATTTATGCAGTGAAGACTGTGAAGTGTTTGATAACTTTATTAAATTTCTGTAACAATGAACACAACAACAACAAAAAATTACAGCGATGAGAAAAACACAGTTAAGAAAGCATTTGATCATAGTGACGTGGATATGTTTGCACCAGCTCTGCAATTCATTACTCCAGTCAAGTCATGCAACGTTTTTTTTATATAGCACTTCATACAATAGATTGCTTTAAAGCAAGCAGCTTTACAGTGTTAAACATGTAAAACAGTGTCAGTGTCTCTTTCAATTAAAATTACAACTTCAGTTTCTACTATAAAGCAGCTCTCCAGTATGTTCATGTTTTTACACGTGCCTGACCTTGATGGACTGAACAAAAGAAATGAACTGGAAACGATTTTTGGAGCCCCAGAGCACACCTAATTATGTAATCGCCACAGACCAATGGTAGTTTGAAAGTGTTTACCAGCTGTAGCAAACGCAAGATGTAGCAAACGCAAGATGTTTCAAACTCCAGAAACAAACTTTGCTTTGGCCTGATTTTGTTCGAAATGACTTCACATTAGTTCGTTCTTAGATTTTGAAGTATATCAGGAACTGGCAGCCAACACAAAAATTATAGATTTTTATTAAAATATATATTTTATAGCATTTATATTTTAATATATTTTTTTTTTTTTTTAAATCTGATTTTATAATGTTCATATTTACATTCATAATTTTGAAACTTTAAATGTATTATGTATATGTATAATTTAATATATTTTAAAAAATGACATTAGTATTATTTATTGCTACACTTACACTTTTTTTTTTTTTTTTTTTTTACACAATTGATGATCGTTATAATAATTATATAATAATACAATAAGTATTAAAAATTGTTTAAGTTGGCAAAGTACAAAAAGGCATGCAAGTAAAATGTAAGATATGTCAAGTGACAGTTCTGTCATCTGGCTCAACTCTCTCACACTGGCCCCAAGCCATTCTTACTGCTGAGCCCTGCTAATAATAACCATGTTTGAAGGTCCCAAAATCTACCTTCTTCCCTAACTGCCATCATAAAATAGAAAAATGGGCTGTTTCTCTAATAGTACAATAACACATTCAACATTATGGGCCCTTCCTCTGCACAATTTCTACACATTTCCCCTCTCACTCGTTCACTCACATCTGTCCTCACCCTGCCCCCCTCCTTCAGACTAGCAAAGACCCTCTGGAAGATGCAGAGATCCGCTACGCACTCACACTCAGCCAGGAGACTCACCAAAAGGTCAGGGAGCAAAAATTCCATGGACGAACCTTTCCTTTGCTATCTTCTTCCCTCTCAAATCAAAGATTAGCCTAAAATCATATATATACATCAGTATGATCATTGAACAATCGAAATACGTAAGAAATGCCTAGTAAGTGCTTTTAAAAGGTTAAAAATTTGTTTTTGTTTTTTTGTTGAGCTTACCTCTTATTACAGTTTTTATTTTTATTTTTTTTACTTTTTTTTTTTTTACATTCGCTAGGACACATTTCTCAATACTTAGGTCACTTCTCCTAACCGACTTTTAGCTTGGCACAGCAGTTAATTTCACATTCAAAATGCACTAAAACTACCAAAACACTTCATAAATGTCAAATCAACTCATTCTTCCATAACACTAGCAAAGGTTGTCAACCAACAAAAACACTTTGTCACTCGTAAATCAATTACCTAAAAAAAAACACTAACAAAATATAGCATTACACAGTTTTCTTTTGTAAAATTTCTTTACAAAACAAGAATGACTCTCTCTGCTGTTTAGAATTCACTGCAATATGTTACATAATCCATGTTTACATTACAGTGCAAAATTATTCCTAAGTTTTCGTCTTTTGTATAGATGGTCATTAAATTGAAGGACTAACATCTGTGTAGGTGTTCAGCTGCATCTAATTGTTTTGACAGTATTTCATTTTTTCGATTCGTAATATATTTCAATATGGTATTACTGTAGAAATGTAGCTAATTGCTGTCTTATTCAATTTTGTTTTACAGTTTTGAAAAGAGTATGAAACGTGCAAATTGGCCTGTAGGTTCATAGAGTTTAGGTGGTGGTTGTGTCTGTGAGAAATGTATTCATGTAATTTGAAAGCTGTAGTCCTTGAATGCTTTTTGTGCCAAAGCAATGTTAAATAATCTTCAGTTTAGCCCACATAGACTGATGTTGTGCTCACTGTGTGAAGCATTTTGAAAAAGTGACCTAAGTATTGAGAAATGTGTCCTAGCGATTATATATATAAAAAAAAAAAAAAAAAAAAAAAGACGTAATCATTCCTGTTGTTTGAAATCTTCTGAAATCTTCACTTTTGCATGATGAAATCAATGAGTCATTTCAAAAGTACCTGTAATGCTCAGTAATTGTTCATTCTTTGTAATTCCACCAGAGCTGCTTAATGCAATATCAGAGAAGATGTACTGCCCACTACTTCCAAATGTTGTTCATTTGTGTCTAACTCAAGCCTTCAAACACACCTCTGGAGCTGGTGAGACATGGGAGTCAGGTTGCCACAGTTCAGTAGACTCCATTTCTCATCAGCCCACAGAACTTGGTTCACTATGATGATGTGACGGTGGTGTGTGATTGGCAGGAGGAGCGTCTGCGCAGGGGAGACGACCTGAGGCTGCAGATGGCCATCGAGGAGAGTAAGAGGGAGAAAGCCAAGCCCGAGGAGGTGTGTGATTGTGTATGATTGTGTCAGAAAGAGTTCATGCTTGATGAGCTGTTCTAGGACGAGAGCGTGAGGTGTACACATGATAGTGTGTTGTGTTACCGAGGGTTGTGTGTTTGTGTACCTGCCTCTCACTCTCCAAGAGTTACCTGCTCTGTCTGTGTCTCTCACCCTGCGTACGCTCTTTAGCACAACAGTGTGTGTGAGCCTGTTTCACTTCCTCTAGAGTTTCCTCCTTACCATTTTGCCACACTAGCTATTTTTAAAGTTCTTGCAAGTGTAAGTGTCTGTGCTCTATGTACAAACAAGCTTCCCTCTCACACTTTTGATTTGTCGCATACTCCCTTCTGATGAGGACGTTCTTACTGACCTGTCTCTCTCTCAGTCGTCTCTGATGGAGTTGAGTGTCGTAGATCCTTGGGGGGCCCCTGCGTCGGGCTCTGCGGGACCCTCTCCTCCTCCAACTTTGGCTCCTGCATCTACCGCTGGGCCTTGGGGCCCGGCTGACCCGTGGGGAGCTGCCTCCCCCGCCTCTCCCCCGAGTGCCGATCCCTGGGGAGCAGCACCAGCAACAGTAGCCCCAGACCCATGGGGTGACTCATCTTCTAGAGTGAACTCTGATCCCTGGGCATCCACAGGTGAGAGTATAGAGGATGTGTCCTCCCAGTGTCCTCTCTGTCTTTTCCCTGGCTTTTCCTCTTTATTTGTGGTGCCCACTGATCCTTGACCTCTCCTTGCATCCCCTCCAGCTGTGACCCCTCCAAGTGCCGACCCTTGGGCTCCCTCAGTGGCTCCGGCTCCTACCTCGCTCTCAGGGTCAACCGATCCCTGGGCAGCGGAAGGAGTCGCCCCTGCCACTGACGGTCTGACCTCTGACCCCTGGAGTGGCTCGGTTAAACAAACTAATGGCACAGGTATACTATGTAAATGCATAGATGCTTATTATCACAGGGATGTCAAATCCTGGTTCTGGAGGGCCAGCGTCTTGCAGAGATTAAATCCAACTTGTACCAGCACACTTGCCTGGAAGTTTAAAGAAATCCTGAGGACTTTCATTACCTCATTATCAGTTGTGTTTTAATTGGGGTTGGGGCTAAACTCTGTAGAACAGTAGACTTCTAGGAGCAGGTTTGGACACCCCTGACTTGTCCAAAGACTTGCCAAAGATAAGTTAAGTTGCATTAGACACACCAACAGTGTGTTTGCTGGTACTTCACACACCACATTTCTATTATACGTTGCCAATTCTGAAGATGAAAAGGTTTTGTACTTGGTACTGGTTAATTGACCCTTTGCTAAGCTCCGCCCCTTAGTTACTTTTGCTCGTTTAGACAAGCATTACAGAAAGTTTCTTAGGATGAAGTGGAGATTTCCCGAAATAGAATGGATATTATTCTTATGTGGGCTGCAATGATGATGAAAAACGTTGCATCTGTTGTTTTCCTTTTTTTTTTTTTTAAGTCTAATTATGCAGTAACACAAAACTGCGGAGACTGAATCAAAATTGATGCAAATATGATGACAGCTGATAACATTAGTGTAAAATCGCCATTTCACAATCTCTGACAAACAACAGACCGGATGTCATTAATTTCCAGTGGAGAGTAGTGTGGGATTTTATTCATATGCATACGCATAATTTTCAAATCCGATTTGAGCTTTGTGTGCGTTGAAATATTTGAAATTTTACGGCTAGAACGAATCCCGATTTTAATTACTTGCATTAATTAGCCCTAGAAAACTATGCTTTTCTTTTAAACGTATTGACAGTCATTTGTTTTTTGCAGATATATTCATGCATTCCTAATTCATTAATTTTTCCATGGTGAATAAAGCAGAGGGTATTTCATGACCAATTTCAAAGTTCCTTGCAACTGCCACTAGGGGCCGAAATGTGGAAGTTGTATATGAATGTCGGAGATAGTGGAAAGGCAGGTTACGTGAACATAACTGTTACGAACATTTACTGTGAACTTTTTAATTACTGCCGTCACTATAGTGACTTACTGCACATTTTAAAGTTACATTTAATGATGGTGGTTGTACATTTTCAACTCGAGATCATGTGTGAAAAGGACCTTTTTAAAAAATAACAGTAAATTGGTTCTGGCAATTTACCAGTAAGGGAAAATTGTAACATTTCCAGTAAATTACCGGTAATGTTCTCTGCGTGAACGCAGAATGAAAAATACTGGTATGATCATGTATAAAGTCAGAACGTGCTTGCATAAGAAGTCTGCTTTGGACCATTCATAAAGTTCTTATGGAGATGACATGATTACTAAGCTTTTTAATAGTTTTTCTTTGTAAATATGTGCTAGATGATCATCTTTGACCGTTGCCCTGCATCTTGCATCTTTTTCAACGTGTCGCGCTCGAGACCCAGCGGCCTTTTCCATTCATCAGCGCTGCGGCTCTGCAGTTAGATACTATTATATGCGTCTCGTGTTTTTAAGAGCAAAAACATGTTCTGTATGATCATCCGTTATGCCTGTCACTCAGACGTCAAAAAATGTTGTAATATTGAACAGATAGTGATACTAAAGTGCTTCTCATGCGGATGAATGAAGAGAACGGCGCAGCATTTAAATATCATTTCAGATGACTGACGTCACAGAATTTACCGGTATTTTGCTGCTGATGTGTGAATGGTCTCTTACTGGTAAAGCATATTTGTGTATTTGCCGGTAAAGTCATTCTGGTAATTTTATGGTAATTTACCGGGATTGCTGTGTGAATGGGGCTATTGACTCGCACTTAAAGGGAAAGTGACCTTCAAGAGATGGTCCTCTTAAAGTGTTTAATCTTTGCCAATATTTATTGCTAAACAAATGTTTGTCTAATAATATGGCAGACAGGAATATTTGTTATGGCTGATTTGGTCATTAAGATGTTTAAGGTGGGCCTTAGCAAAGGAGCAGTTGGACTGCAAACCTGTTTTTTTTTTGTTAGTCTGTCACAAGATCATATTGTTAAACCATTTACCTGTTTTTAAGTCTTTTTTTTTTTCTCATTCTTTTCCACACATAGCAGATCTAGAGAGAAGAGGATCATCAGTGATAGGAGGTGATGCAGGAGGTGGAGGCAGCACAGGCTCACCGGTGCCCTTTGACCTTTCATCGCTCGGTTCCTCCTTGCCTGTTCGAAAAACGCCAGAGTCATTCTTGGGGCCCAATGCAGCACTCGTGGATTTGGACTCACTAGTATCATCAAAACCCAAACCTAAACAACCTCCACCGCCAAGTATCTCCTCAACATCTCACAACCCCTTCCTACAGACACAGGGTGTGTATTTAAAATGGGCCACATTTAGAGTGAAATTATGAGTTTGTTTATCCCTCAAACTTTATTTTTCTCCTTTTCCTTTAGGTCCCTCCTCAACAGGTATGGGAGTTACCCCAGGCAGTACCATTTCCAGTAGAGGGGTGTCTCCGACCCCACCTTCCGCTTCTAATCCTTTTGGCGCGACCCCGATGGCATCCATCTCCCCTCAACCTTCTTCACTTGGTCTGAGCCAGCTCCGTACAAGCCCTGTTCCCCCAAATCCTATGCTGGGTCATATGCCTCCACCAGCAGTGGGAATGGTTCAGCCAGGGATGGCCATGCCAGGAATGGGGGTCCCTATGGCGGCCCCTGGTATGGGCATGGGAATAGTACAGTCCAGCCCAATGGGCATGCCTTTTGGTGGAATATCCCCCATGGGTCCCGCAGGAAACCCCTTGCTGATGGGCCCAGGAGGCCCCGCGCAGCCTGCACTGATTTTGGGCGGGCCGTCTGGGGTGGGCGGCGTAATGGGAACAGGAGGATCCATGGGAGGTGGAACCACAGGCACAAGCACCAATCCTTTCCTTCTTTGAGAGATTTCACCAATCCCATATTGCCCTATCCACTCAACAACCAATCCAAACCTGCCCTACCAACACAAACAGTTTGTGTTTGACAAAAAAGAAATGTGTGTACATCTCTATATTTAATGAAAAAGTAAAACAAAAACGTGTTATTTTCTTTCACAAAACAGCATTTCAATATTTTTTTTTTTTCATTTTATTTTACACAGTATTTGGAGTCTATTTATTTCCCTTTTGGTTCAGTTTTTTTCTTTCTTTGACAGACATGGATGATTGGCGGGTTCATTCAATGAATGCAGGTTGTTAATATTGTTATATTATTAGGATGATTGTTCTTGCTCAGTAACAGGAAGATGAAGATATGGGAGGAGGAAAACAAGCCACTAATGAACTCAATCATACACCCCTTTCTCCTTCTTTCATTGATGAGGTGAACCTCTGATGAAAGAGTTCATGAAGGATGACTGACGGGCTTGAGAAGAATTCAGCTGTCCGTTTTATTCACAACTCTACTAAAAATCATCAATAGATGTATTACTTTTAATTTAATTTAATGTGTAATCTTGTGTAATTTATTTTAATCGAATGTGTTTGACTCCTGGGAACGATTAAACCAAGGAAAATCGCACTGGAAATTGCCATTGAAACAGATGCCTGCTTGGTTTCCTTTGACCTGCGAAATTTCAGTCCACGTCACGTGGTTCCTATACACATGAAGAGGGGCTGTGTGTGTGAGTGAGTGTGTGTGTGAGAGAGAGAGAGAGAGAGAGAAAAATATGAGAGCGTGTATGATGTGTCCAGTGTTTTCACTCGGCCCACCGCTGTGCTTCTGATGCGGTTTTATCAGCATAGTCTCACTTTCAGCACAAGGTTCCTTATTTTCAGCCATTTATTTTTACAGTCGTAAGAATCAAAGCATTAATTCGACACCTGTTCACGTGAGAAACAGCGCCTGTCTTTGCATTTCACTTTTTACTTTGACATTTACACAGAAAATGGGAAAGTGTTAATGCTTATGAAAATGAAAAAGAAAATTATCTGAATTATATGAAATCAATGTAAAATTGGGGACTGAATGACATGATCCATGCTGTTATTCTTTATTTACTTTCAATGAATTATTTTATATATATGAAAATTTTAGAGATGTTTCTCTAATATTGGCTATGGTCAAAAATTGTGTGGTGTTGACTGTGAACATTCACATTTAAAAATAAAATGGAGAAAAAAATCAAAGAAATTTAAGAAATAATAAAAAAAAATACACAAAACAAAATTGTCCAAGTTTTTTTGATGTTGTTGCATTGATTTGATTTTAAATGGCAATTAAAATGACAGTGAGTTAAGCATTTCCTTTTATTTGTTTTTAACTGAAGACAGCATATCCCATTAGGGAGGAACATCTATGTGACAAAATGTAGTAATATCAAGCAATAAATGTTGATCGGTTTCAGTCAATATACACCCATATGTATTGTCATAATATATCTCTGTACTGTTAAACTCCATTTATTCTCCCACAAATTGTGTACATGCTATTTTTGGTCAAAAACTTCTTTCAATAAGTACTGAACTGTGACAGTAGATCAACATTCAGCAAAAACCATTGTCAGTTGGCTAAGGCTTTGGAAGTGCTAACATTATTTACATTGTAATACGCTGACGTAAAAGGCAGTCGGGTGTGTGTGTAGCGTGAGCTAAGAGAAAAGGGATGTTACATTAATAAAAAACATTATCAGGATTGATCCACCCTAACCTTTAAGGTCAGGAGCAGTTGAGGAACAAACATGATGAATATATTGCATTGCACGTTTTGGTTAACCTCACACTTTGATGCTTGTTATCATTGTTAACCAGCATATCAACATGCAGCTGACTATAGCAGCACCATTGTGCCAAATAAATTGTAAGGCAGAACTGAACTAAAAGGAAACAAACACCTGAATGATAGTCATTGTTAAGATGGTGCTGCTTTTGTTGAATATGCACATGAAACAAGATGAATGAGTTGGCCTCACCACCTTGACACATACTGATCACTATTCTCAATAATTGTCTTCTCTTACTGTGTATTCATGTGTGTATATCTGCCAACAAAATTATTCAATCAGTGAATCCCAATCAAAATCATCCTGGATTTCTTCACTGTTGCTATGAAGATTCTTCAAAGGTGGATGACCTGTTGGGGTCAGTGGTTGAGTTTGAAGTGCTGCATAAAGACAGAATAACATCATATTAGGACATCTGAGCAATTAGACCAACATAGCAGCACCCATTTCCTCTGAATGAATGACAGTAAGGGCACTTAAAGAGATAGTTCACCCAAAAATGAAAATTGTCATCATTTACTCAACATCATGATATTTCTTTATTCTGCAGAACACAACAGAATATACTTCGTATATACTTTTTTCGTTTTTTGTCCATACAATGAAAGTCAATGGGGTCCAAATCAACATGCGTGGGCAAAAACGGTTAAAACGTTCTTCATAATATCTTATGTTCCACAGAAGAAAGAACGTCATAGAAAGGTTTGAAATTACATGAGGGTAGGGTGACCTATCAAAATTGGGAGCTTCATCCCACATTCTGCAAGATGTAAGCATGCATAAGGAAAATAAACTAGTTGCTACATAAGGAAATTGATTTTAGTAGAAAATGTGATTTTTACCTGGCCTGTTACTCAGTGACAGACTGAATAGTTCCGGTAGAGTAAATTACATTGTCTCACTCAAACCTGGGCCAATTGAGTGCCAATCACAATTAACAAAGCTAACTGGCGATTTAAAACATGTTATTATCAAACATTATACCAAATAGGCTTTCCAACTAACGTAAATCAATATTTACGTAGTATAATAGTAGTAAATGTATCTCTCTCTAACACAATCACATCTACGTCCTGCAACAGAGCAATAACCAGGTGGTCACTCTACATGAGGGTGAGTAAATGATGTCAGAATTTTCATTTTTGGGTGAACTATCCCTTTAAGTTTAGATACAAAGTGGTCCTGCAAGGGATCTTTCAGCATACCGTTAGGAGTCAGAGGCTGGCTCGTGGTGGGCTGCAGCCCTGGTGGTCTTTGTGCTGTCTGGTTGTGGGTGTGAGGGGTCAGGGTTCTCCTGGGACTTTGGAGAGGAGGTTCACCAGTGCCAGGAGGGAGCTGGGAGGAGTATATGAGTGGAGAGGGTTGAGTTAAACTAGCCAGGGTGGGAGGGTTAGTGGGCGGAATATTGAGAGGAGGTGGGGCCATTTGTGCAAAAGAGGAGGGGCCACTAGAAGACGAGCCAATGAGACCCTTCTGAGTGAAGAAACGGTTGAGTGAATCACAGAGTGAGGTGAAGAGAGCTGAATCCAATGCCCAGTCACAGAGCTCGGCCTGACGCATGCTCTCTACCAGGTCTAGATGAGAACAACACAGACAGAGATGCTTAATAAATCTCCCTTACACTGATATACTGCAGTTTTGTAGTACTGTCCATTATTTTAAAAACATTTTATAGGGAAAAAGTAATGTTTAGCCAAAGAAATACTTATAGAAATATAAATACTTATATAAACATATGTTTGCTTAATACATTTCTTTCTATTATTTGATGAATAGAAACTACTGGTTACAATGTAAAAGTTTTTATTGTAACTTTTTATAAATTTAATGCATAATGTGCTGAATAAAAGTATTAAGTTCTTTCAAAAAAATTATATATATATATATATATATGTACATACATACACACACACACACACACACACACACACACACATCCATATATATACAGGTGCTGGTCATATAATTAGAATATCATCAAAAAGTTGATTTATTTCACTAATTCCATTCAAAAAGTGAAACTTGTATATTATATTCATTCATTACACACAGACTGATATATTTCAAATGTTTATTTCTTTTAATTTTGATGATTATAACTGACAACTAAGGAAAATCCCAAATTCAGTATCTCAGAAAATTAGAATATTGTGAAAAGGTTCAATATTGAAGACACCTGGTGCCACACTCTAATCAGCTAATTAACTCAAAACACCTTCAAAGGACTTTAAATGGTCTCTCAGTCTAGTTCTGTAGGCTACACAATCATGGGGAAGACTGCTGACTTGACAGTTGTCCAAAAGACGACCATTGACACCTTGCACAAGGAGGGCAAGACACAAAAGGTCATTGCAAAAGAGGCTGGCTGTTCACAGAGCTCTGTGTCCAAGCACATTAATAGAGAGGCGAAGGGAAGGAAAAGATGTGGTAGAAAAAAGTGTACAAGCAATAGGGATAAACGCACCCTGAGAGGATTGTGAAACAAAACCCATTCAAAAATGTGGGGGAGATTCACAAAGAGTGGACTGCAGCTGGAGTCAGTGTTTCAAGAACCACTACGCACAGACGTATGCAAGAAATGGGTTTCAGCTGTCGCATTCCTTGTGTCAAGCCACTCTTGAACAACAGACAGCGTCAGAAGCGTCTCGCCTGGGCTAAAGACAAAAAGGACTGGACTGCTGCTGAGTGGTCCAAAGTTATGTTCTCTGATGAAAGTAAATTTTGCATTTCCTTTGGAAATCAGGGTCTCAGAGTCTGGAGGAAGAGAGGAGAGGCACACAATTCACGTTGCTTGAGGTCCAGTGTAAAGTTTCCACAGTCAGTGATGGTTTGGGGTGCCATGTCATCTGCTGGTGTTGGTCCACTGTGTTTTCTGAGGTCCAAGGTCAATGCAGCCGTATACCAGGAAGTTTTAGAGCACTTCATGCTTCCTGCTGCTGACCAACTTTATGGAGATGCAGATTTCATTTTCCAACAGGAGTTGGCACCTGCACACAGTGCCAAAGCTACCAGTACCTGGTTTAAGGACCATGGTATCCCTGTTCTTAATTGGCCAGCAAACTCGCCTGACCTTAACCCCATAGAAAATCTATGGGGTATTGTGAAGAGGAAGATGCGATATGCCAGACCCAACAATGCAGAAGAGTTGAAGGCCACTATCAGAGCAACCTGGGCTCTTATAACACCTGAGCAGTGCCACAGACTGATCGACTCCATGCCGCACCGCATTGCTGCAGTAATTCAGGCAAAAGGAGCCCCAACTAAGTATTGAGTGCTGTACATGCTCATACTTTTCATGTTCATACTTTTCAGTTGGCCAAGATTTCTAAAAATCCTTTCTTTTTGTATTGGTCTTAAGTAATATTTTAATTTTCTGAGATACTGAATTTGGGATTTTCCTTAGTTGTCAGTTATAATCATCAAAATTAAAAGAAATAAACATTTGAAATATATCAGACTGTGTGTAATGAATGGATATTATATATAAGTTTCACTTTTTGAATGGAATTAATGAAATAAATCAACTTTTTGATGATATTCTAATTATATGACCAGCACCTGTATATGTATAAACAATGTGCAAATTTATATACAGGGGCACTGTCCTGGAAAACTTTTATTTTCACACATACAACTTATTCTCGATACAGCATTAGCCTTGAGAACCTTATTGCTTTTATAAAACGGTTACCACACAATACAAATATTAAAGCCAGAAATATGTATCAATGCAACATTCATGAAGTAAACTTTTTCTAAAAGCCTTGCTTCCACTGGAAAAAATAGTCTCTGACCGTGAACAGCAACAGAAGTCACATTATTACACCATTAGATGGCGGCAAAGACTGTCTTTATGAGTGTGTCAGTCAGTAGCGAAGACTTTTATATTGAAAAGACTGAATTGTCTTGAAAACGGAACAAGACGCAACTGACAAATGCTTAGACTAGCGCTGTCAGTCACAGGAAAACCCCTTAACTGATAAAAGGACAAGATAATACATCGGACATTTAAACAGAAGTGCTTCACCCAACGGTTCTGTGTATTACTACACAACACCCTTAGCAACCACTCTTAGCAACATAAACTGTTTGTTCTCAGTTGATATTGTTCATTGAATCTTACTGTATTATGTAGAAGAGTATAGTGAGAAAGAGATCGAGTGAGCGAGTTTATTACCTGCATTCAGATTTCGCATTTTCCTTCAGGTCAGTCCTATGTTCATAATAAAAAAATCTGTTTAAATGTCCGATGTATTATCTTGTCCTTTTAACAGTTAAGGGGTTTTCCCGTGACTGACAGTGCTAGTCAAAGCATTTGTCAGTTGTGTCTTGTTCCGTGTTCACAGCAATTCAGTCTTTTCAATGTAAAAGTCTTCACTACTGACTGACAGTCTTTGCCACCATCTAATGGCGTAATAATGTAACTTCTGTTGCTGTTCACGGTCAGGGGCTATTTTTTCCGGTGGAAGGAAGGCTTTTAGAAAAAGTTTACTTCATGAAAGTTACATTGATACATATTTTTGGCTTTAATATTTGTATTGTGTGGTAACCGTTTTATAAAAGCAATAAGGTACTCGAGGCTAGTGCTGTATCGTGAATAAGTCACGGCTGAAGGGGTTGCAGGCACTCCCCGCTTCACATCGTGGCTAACAACGCCCTTCAGCCGTGACTTATTCACGATACAGCACAGCCTCTCGTACCTTATTGCTTACATCTATGTGTGTGTAAATGAAAGTTTTCCAGGACAGTGCCCCTGTATATAAATTAGCAAGTTTGTTTATACATGTAAATATATGTGTATTAATAATATAAGTTAAAGACATCCTTATATCCTTATATATTTAAAAAGATATTTCCTCCTTATATGGCATCAAAGTAGTCAGCTATGTTTTGTTAGCTGTGTTTAGTGAAGCTATTTTTTCCAAAGGGTAGCCTGATTGTTTTCATTTATGAGAAGCTTGTAACTTGCCAAGCTACAGTTTTAAAATAGTTTCTCAACAGTAGAAAATAGTGCTTCTGGATCAACAAATTCCAAGACAGTCCCTTTGAAACTAAACTGTAAATCCAGAGCATAAAATGAAAGCATGTTGTGCATTATGTATCTCACTGTAGTCTATAGTTGAGTACTGACCAGGGTGACAGGTGAGGTCAATGTTAGCCCAGTCCAGACTACTAGCAATTCTGAAACTCTCTCTCAAAGAGTCAGCGTTACTGAACCAGTCTGCAGGAACAACTAAAAGAGAGAAAGAGAGAATCAGGTCATCAGGACACTCATATCCCATCAACATGTCACTACTGAGCAGTTACACTCACCATTACCGTGTAGCAGCTTGTCAGGTTCAGTGTTGGAGGTTGGATGAATGTTAGCGTTCTGGTTTTGGTTTAGGTTGGGGATAAAACTAGAGTTAGTATTGGGTGTATTTGGGTTGAAGTTGCCGTTGGTATTGAGGTTTGGGTTAAAAGTAGAGTTTGGGTTGGTATACTGGTTAATATTGGGGTTTGGACAGGGGCAGGGGGAGAGAGGAGGCAGGGTTGGGGTGTGGAGTGGTGTACTATCATGGGTAAATCCAAGTAAATTGGGAACGTCCGCTATGAGAGAGAGTGAGAGAGAAAGAGATTAATAAGCACACCTAATCTTAAAATGTATCAATTCTAAATCTTTGAAAGCAAATAGTAAGCTAAAGCAATAAGAGTGGCATAATCGATTTACTTACATTGTGAGGTGACTCTCCCTCTCACGGAGCGACAGAGGGACTGAAAGGAATTGTACAGATCCGGTAGGTTCAAATCAGCAAAGGAGAATCGGAGAGGGGGATCAGCATGAGGGTTCGAAGGAAGAGATGTAGGTATGGGGGCACTTGGACGTTGCTGTGGAAACAATGACTGCAGAGATAAATTTGAGAGTAATTTGGATAAACAATATGCCATACACCAGTTAAAGGAATAGTTTGGTCAAAAATGAAAATTCTGTCATTATTTACTCATCCTCATGTTGCTCCAAACTCTGAGATATTTTTTCCATAAAGCAGAATTTTTGAAGAATCTTCAAGCAGCTCTTTTCTACAACAGTTTATAGTGATCATGTGGTTTAAGTTCCAACAAGGACAAAAAGCACCATAAAAGTTTTCCATATGAAAATCTTTCAATCCACGCTTGTTAAACCTGGCACCTTTAAACACGTTATGACAAATTTGACATCAATGTTGTTGCGTGTAACACATTCCAAGTAATCCGAGTTACGTAATCAGATTACTTTTCCAAGTATAGTAACTCTTAAAGTAACGCATTACTTTTAAATTTACAACAAAACATCTCAGTTATTTTTTCAAATAGGTAATGCAAGTTACTTTGTTTTCCCATTTATTGACTGACACCTCTTCAGTCCCCATTAGAGTGAGGCACAGAGACATAAACATGAGGTGTAAACATGATGGTTATTTTATTTCTAGACTAAATGTGAGCAGGCATTTACTCATCTCACTTGCACAAAACAGATTCAGTATTCCTCAAACTGAATAAAAACAGTGAAATGCAAACTCAGAATATTAGGCAAACCTGCAACAATTAACTGTTAAATTACACAAATATACTTTATGTATTTAATGTCACTTTATTAAGAAATAAACATAACATTTGTGTTTCATTTTTTTAATTGCTGAAGACTGTTGAACTTTCTTCTCCTGCATCCTATTCTTCTGCAATCCAGAACAGCAGCACAGCTGAAAGTTTAGCTTGAGCTGCGCCCTCTACTGTACAGATGTGAATTTGCATGTCCTAATGTCTAACGCTTATTTATTTCGCTTTTAGGGCCTTTACATTTGCCAAAAATGTAACTTTATTTTTTTATTTTATTTTATTAAAAATAAACAAGCAAGCCCAGCCCAGATGAGAATGCAAAAGTAACACATTACTTTCCATAAAAAATAACTAAGTTACTTTTTTAGGGAGTAACGCAATACTATAATGCATTACTTTAAAAAGTAACTGATTTTATGTTTCATTTCTAAACATTTTTTTTTTACTTTCTAATGTTTAATCAAAATGTCAGAACTCGATCTTCCAGTGAAAGTGGGTCTCTGGTGATGTATACCAGTATTCACCAAACATTTAGTCCACTTAAACCCGTAATTGACTACAAATTCACATTCATTTTTGAATGCAACGCCCAAATCTCAAAATCCAATCACCAACCAATGGATAGAACCAAATCCCCGCCCTACACTTTGTCTTTTTCGCTAAACTCGGATGCACAAAACGGAAGAAAATATCTGTCGCTACGTCCATTTAATCTCCACTTTAAGCTATAATAGGACTTCAGAAGACTTGTAATACAGCACACAAGTCATATGGACTACATTTTTGATGCTTTTAGTCCTTGTTAAAGACTGACAACCATGGTCACACTGGTATAACTTTCACTGTAAAAAGAGCCATGAAAAGACTTTTTAAAATATCTCCTTTGTGTTCCATGAATAAAAATTATACCATACAGGTTTGGAATGACATGAGGATGAGAAAATATTCTGAACTATTCTCTTAAGGTGATGCATGCACCCAAATTCATTATAAATGAAAGTGATTATGAAGTCCACCAGTGACAAACACTATTTTGTTTACCTTACACTATCATTTCCTCATTCTTAGACCTCAAGCTTTGTTCTAAGAGGACCTTCCTTAATAATCCTTAATAGAAATAGAAAAGCAGAAGAAATGACTTCGAACCTTGCAAGGAGGGGGGGAGAACATGCTTTTGGTGTCTGGCTGAGGTGGGAGGGGCTCCGGTTGATTGACAGGTACTTCGGCCTCCGAGGATGGATCCTGAAACAGGGATGCCAGTGAGTGAAAAACTGATCTCACAGATGTGATGAGGAAATTTCATGTGATGTATTCTTACCTCCTCTTCTTTAGGATAAGGACGTTTGACCCCTCTGGGTTGAGATGAGTCAGGCGGTACATCCATCGTCCAGTATGACCCCTAAAACAGGTGATTATTTTTATTTCAGTATTAGTAAGCAAAAGAGTCTGTGGATTTGAGAGTCTTAAAATTGTTTAAAAAGTTATTAGCATGGCAGTAATAGAGGCAATGGCAGTAAACTCAGATATTAATGAACAAAATAAAATATTTGACTACATCACCTTCCCAGGATCGCTCTGTGGTCGAGGAATTTTCCGGAAACATTTGTTGAGGGACAAATTGTGCCGAATTGAGTTCTAGGAGAAAAAACAGAGATTTATATATATGTATCTGTATTTTAGGAGGGTTGAACAAAATGAAGACTTGGTGTGCATAAGAGACTTCTTCCATCTTACCGATCACAAAGTCTTGAACAGTAGTGTACATTTACATATCAGTCTTTATATGAGTCATTAACTAAAATCTGATTAAAACATGATTCCTCAAATAATCATAGTTTCCAGTTAAAGAACATCATATATCATTTAGCTTTACTTCATGTGAAGAGACTGCAACACATTTCCTTCATCACTACACACCTACAAATTGTCATTTCACATCGATAACATCTATGTGATGAATCATATACACATTTTATGTATGCAATAGTGAAAAGTAGTCTGTTTGACACCTTAAAAAGCAGAAGATGTATTTTAACAGTAGGATATGATGCAAATCCAGAGCTCCCTGGACAATTCAAATCAGTGTTATGTCTAGCAAAAGAGAAATTAAGCACTGGACAGAAGAAACCTCATGTTTACAAACACAAACTGGTTAAGTAATGCTGATGACATGACTTGCTCCATGGGCTCAGTAAGATGAGTCTTTCATGGCTCTGAAATTGAACATCTATGGTCCTTCAAGACCGTTATTTTAGTTTTTTTTATATAAATAAAATGTAATAAAACATGTAAAACGAGTTACAACAACTTCCTGTTTCATGGCGAAACATCAAACTTTGTCGGGCCGCCATGGACACGCCCTTCAGCGAAAACTCAAGATCTTCGCAATTTAATGTCACAAAGGCCTTTAGATTAGACTGACCGAATATGATGTTGATCTGATTAAAGCTCTAGGAAAAGTTTGTTAGAGTACAACGTCTGGAAATGGCAAAAGCTGCAAATATTTTGCAAAGAAAATTCAAAATATCTCACGCTTCCTGTTGGGTTTTCAGATTTTGCACCCAGGGGCTTTTTTGTAGGTACTGGGTTGTTACATGTGTCTACCAAATTTCATACCTGTACGTGAAACGTAGCGTAGCTCAATTGAAATTTTGTAGGTGGTGCTATCGAGCCATTTTGTCACACCTAATTCTGAAACCCATATCAGTAAATTTTCACCTCTTCTGACGTGTGTGCAAAAGTTTAATGAGTTTTCGAGCATGTTTAGGCCCTCAAAAACGTGATTCATTTTGGAGAAGAAGAAGAATTGACTGAGCAATTACAATAGGGTGCTCACACCATCGGTGCTCGGGCCCTAATAAAGAACACATAGAACTGTATGATGGAAAATGATGAAATGTTAAAAAATTGTGAAGTTTGAACTTGTTTTAGTTAAGGAGTCAATGAAATATAAGTGAATTTAACGATTTAACAAAAAATGTTATGTGAAATATTTGTACATCAAGTACAAAGCAATTGTAACTTATACATGAGTATACACATCATAATCATTATTTTAAAAATGTTTACAAATATTTTTATGATAAAAAGATTTTTTTTCCCACAAATATAAATTAGTATTCAAACTTTTCTGAGGATTCACACCATTTTACAACCTAAACTAACCTAGTCTTGTCAAAAAAGCTCAAATTATCTGATTTTTTTTTAATTCTAAGAAATAAATAATAAAATGTTATGCCAAAATACTTAATGAGTTTTTCCTTTTCAAGAGTTTCATTCTTTTAATGAGGCTTTTTCGTCATATCAGGACAATCAACCTGGCATGTTTAACTTCATGCCACTGACCATAATATACCAAAAATAGCTTTCAGCTACATTAATATTTCACAATAGTTTCTTTCTAGACTCAAATCATTAATGGTGTAAAGCCAAATCATAGACCCAGTTCGAGCACAAACGCATATATAACTGTGTCTCACTGCACTATTTATCAAAAGGAAGTGGTCATGTAGTGGTCTGGCCTTTACCTTCCATCCTCTTCCTGCTCTGCTGTAGTAAGGAAATGTATTACTGATCCATGTGTAAATATCATTCAAACTCAGCTTCATTTCAGGAGCAGAACTTATTGCCATGGCTATCAGAGTGGCGTAGCTGTGGGGGGGCTTCACTTTGGAATTAGATCCAGGGGACGGTGTAGGTATGGGAGGGATGTCCTTCTCTCTTCCTCGTTCTTTTTTTCGTTCCACTCTTTCTTTCCCTGATCGCAAGGTGCTGATTCCCAGCTGAGGAAGCCAGTCAATGCTGGTTAAACTAGAGTCCAGTTCAGAAGTCATGCTTAAGGGGATGTCTGAGGTGCAGAGAAAACAAAACATTATGTAATACTATGTGTTAACCCATGCATTCCAGCTAAGCTGTGTAACCAAGTCGTAAACAGTTGCAAGTCAATATAATTTAACAGTATGTTGTAATAGAAATCTCAATCTTATTTAAAACTCATTAAGTAATGGTTTGAAAAACAGATACTCAAAGCATTACAATCAAATGTTAGATACACTTATAGATCCATTTATTTAGAATATAGCTTTCTAAGAGATAAATATGTTTGTAATAGCTGAGTAAAAAACATACCTCAATCCTGTCAAAAGGCCACCGACTTCACCCTGTCAATTTTTAATGCTGTCATCTGCTGCACAGAGGCAGCTGAGGGATCTCAGCAAACGTTTATTTGTCCTTTGTCGCTCTTCTATGTTTATCGCTGCATTCATTCGCTGCTTGAAGCGTGTAAGTTAACACGTTTTGTTTGAAATTAGTGTTTGGGAGAAGAAAAAAAACTGTCGGAAAAAGTTCTTCCCTTTCTTTCTCTTTCCCCTCCCTTTCTGCCCGTGTTGAACGTCACACACTCCACCCTCCATGTGACATTTGAGAACTTGGTATGTTCCTCCTCCTCTCTCTCGTTCTCTCCTCCTCCTCTCATGGCTGCGCTTTCAGTGTTTTACTGGCGAGTAAGTTCCTGTTTCACTGCTGAAATAGGAGAGGAGTCGAGCTACAGGCGGGAAACCACTGTAATAATTTCCATTGAGATTTTCTTGGTCTTATGACACAGTGATCTTTGCATCCTGGTGGATTTCGCACTTGACACATTTCATAATGCAAAGGGGCAAAAAACAAACATGTTAGGTATCACACACATATTAACAGCATATGAATAACCAAGAGGCTAACACATAATATTTTATTCTTATTTTATAGTGATGCATGTACAGAATATAATCATTTGGCAATGCTTTACAATAAGGTTTTATACATTTATATCACTTAACATGCAAGTTAACATGAACTAAGTACAATAAGGTCTCATTTGTTAACATTAGTTAATTAACTAATATGAACTACCAATGAACAATACATTTGTTACAGTATTTATTAATCTTTGTTAATGTTAGTTAATAAAAATACAGTCATTCATTGTTTGTTAATGTTAGTTTATGGTGCATTAATGTTAAATACAACTTTTGATTTTAATAATTGAAATTAACATTAACTAAGATTAATAAATGCTGCAGAAGTATTGTTCATTCTTTATTCATGTTAACTTAATTTGTTGACTAATGAAATCTTATTGTAAAGTGTTACCAAAATAGTATATTTATAAATTAAAATGAACCTAGATTAATCAATGCGGCAACACTTTATAACAAGGTTCCATTTGCTAACATTAGTTAACATGAACTAACAATGAAAAATACTTATTATTTTAAAAAGCATTTATTAATTTTAGTTAATGTTAATTAATGTACTAATAGATCACTACTAATTCAAATCAAAAGCTGTATCTGTTAATATCATTTTAAGGACTTGAGCTAATACGAACTAACAATGAACAATGTTAGTTAATGCATTAACAAACATTAAATAGTGGGATTTTACTGTAAATGTTACCATAAATGGTGTAAAATATGCTTATTGTTAGTTTATGATATCTAATGCATTAACTAATGTTAACATGCAGAGCCTTATTTTAGCGTTACCAACAATCTTACTGTTCTTCTGACACCGAATTTTAGAACCATCTGACAACTTTTTGAAATTTAAAATATTTGTGTTTCCATGGAAGTAAATATTTAATTGAATACGCAAATGTTCAAAGATCACATGAGTCCAACAGGTTCAGAGAGCAGTTTGTGCTGATTTTTAGTAATTTATGTAATTATGTCTGCAGGGTGTGGTGTGTGACTGGCCCTATAGAGAGCTGAAGAAGGCCAGCAGGCCTGTATCAGGGGAGGGGTGAGCCAAGAGTTTCTGAATCTGTGTGCGAAAAATGAAGGAGGACAGGTCAGAACATGAACAGAGCAATAGTCAAATGCAAACCTAATCAGCACAAAATCCCATCTACCTCAGCGCTTCCTCGTTATGCTCTCATTCAGACACAAAGAAACCTACAATTACAAGCAGGGATAAAAAAAAAAAAAAAAAACAACACTGGTAACACTTTAGTATTGGGAACAATTCTCACTTTCAGCTAGTTGCTTATTAGCTTGCATACTACTAGAATATTGGCTGTTTATTAGTACTTATAAAGCACATATTAATGCCTTATTCTGCATCCCTTAATCCTACCGAATACCTAAACTTAACAACTAACTTACTAACTATCAATAAGCAGTAAATTAGGAGTTTGAGGCAAAAGTCATAGTTAATAGCGAATATGTGTTCCCCATACTAAAGTGTTACCAAAAAACTCTTGCAGAATCATTGTTTCCTTAAGGTCTTATAAAAAGGTATAGTTCCCTAAAAACTCCAACTTTTGAACAAATAAAAAGTAATAGGAATTAGGGCCGTCAAGCTTAAAAATGTACAATTTTAATGTAGCCAATGCAAATTTTGTGCCTAATTCCTTTTAATGCCAGCTTGGTGTTTAACGTGCATGTGCATTAAGATTTTTCCTACATTACATTTATTTATATATTATTTGTATATATACACATACACCAGCCACTTTATTAGGTACACTTTGCTAGCACCGGACTGAACCCTATTGTGCCTTCAGACCTGCCTTAATTTTTCATAACATAGATTCAACAAGGAGCTGGAAACACTCCTCAGAGATTTTTGTCCATACTGGCATGATAGCATCCCACAGTTGCTGTAGATTTGTTGGCTGCACATCCATAATGCGAATCTCCCGTTCCACCACATCTCAAAGGTGCTCTATTGGATTGAGATATGGTTGTTGTGGAGGACATTTGAGTTTGGTGAACTCATTGAGTGCGTTTACATGCACGTTCTTAACCCGATTATGCTTAATAAGCCGACAATGCAACGCGGTAACCCATTTTCTTTTATTGGAGTAAGGTCATAAACGACTTAAGCATAAACCGGTCGGAACAGGTAGTTTTTTGCCTCTAACCCCAATTTCATGCGGCATGTAAACGCATTAACCTGCTTACTGTCGGCTTATTGAAGTACGCATGTGTGATACGAGACAGAAACGCATCCTTAGTGCAGATTTAAACACATCCAGAGCGTTTTGCAGGAGAGGAAGAAGGAATATCACAAACGCAGACTCTTTCAAGACCCAGAAAATTGTAAAAATGTGTTATCTCTCGTGCGGCAGAAGTAGAAGTGGTTCAGTCAAAACGCTGCATTTGTAACTGCATGAGAGAATAATATATGAGCAGTAAGTTTCTTGCTGACATGCAGCAAGCTTTATTTTTATAGGTTTACTTGCATTGTCAGTTTACTGGTTTGCATGTAAAGGGGGAAAACTGGTTATTTCAATAAGCTGATATTTGTGAGTTATCAGCTTACTGGTGTGCATGTAAACGTGCTCAATGTCATGTACAAGAAACCAGTTTGAGATGATCTGAGTTTTGTATCATGGCACATTATCCTGCTGAAGATGGGTACACTGTGCTCATAAAGGAATGGACATGGTCAGCAACAATACTCAGGTAGGCTGTGGCATTTAAACAATCCTCAGTTGGTACTAAGGGTCACAAAGTGCACCAAGAAAATATCCCCCACACCACCAGCAGCCTGTTTTCATGTTTTTTTTTTTTTACGCCAAATTCTGACCCTACCATCTGAATGTCGCAGCAGAAATAAAGACTCATTAGACCAGGCAACACTTTTCCAATCTTCTATTGTCTAGTTTTGGTGAGCCTGTGTGAATTGTAGCCTCAGTTTCCTGTTCTTAGCTATCAGGAGTGTCACTCAGTGTGATCTTCTGCTGCTGTAGCTCATCTGCTTCAAGGTTCGACATGTTGTGCGTTCAGAGATGTTCTTCTGTATACCTTGTATACCTTGGTTGTAACGAGTGGTTATTTGAGTTACCGTTGCCTTTCTATCAGCTCTAACCAATCTGGCCATTATCCTCTGACCTCTGGCATCAACAAGGCATTTCCGCTCACAGAACTGCTGCTCACTGGATATTTTATCTTTTTTGGACCATTCTCTGTAAACCCTAGAGATGGTTGTGCATGAAAATCCCAGTAGATCAGCAGTTTCTGAAATTCTCAGACCAGCCCGTCTGGGACCCCTTTCAAAGTCACTTAAATGACCTTTCTTCCCTATTCCGATGCTCAGTTTGAACTTGTCTACATGTCTACATGCATTGAGTTGCTGCCATGTGATTGGCTGATTAGATATATGCATTAACGAGCAGTTGAACAGGTGAAACTAATAAAGTGGTGACGGTGAGAGTATATATGCATGTTTATACACACACAAACACATTAAATTTCTTGCATTAAAAATACGAAAAGATTATATATAAATTATTAATATATAAACATTAATATGCACAAGAAAAAATATGATTGATTTAGAATAGATGATGACAAAATACCTTCAAGGTTTAAAAGAATTAAAATATGGCTGACAGACAGGTTGGCAGGTACCTCTTTAAAGTTGGGATGCTTAGCATCCTGCACTAATTGTAATAAAACTCCCTCTGTAGTGGTGAGAAACGCCCCACTCTGCTTCAGTCGCGACAGTGCAAAAAGACGATCTGTCTGACTGAAAAACAACAGGTAGATATGTTTTCAAAACACATTTTTGACAATCACTTAAAGAATTGACTTATAGGACACATCAGATTTTACAAAACCATCTCATCTGTAAGCAAACACTATGAAATTCCTCCAGTTTCTATAGACCTTTAGAAAAAAAGCTTCCAAATGCCATCCATCATTTGACTGGAGTTTGTGTTTGAAAAGATGTGTGTGTGAGTCAAGTATGTAGGTGTCTCATGTTTGCATTGATTTAAAACAGTTTTTCATATTTTATCACATAACTCTTTTCATAAGATACATGAATATCACAACAGTTTTCAATTTTGTATATTTTAAACAAAATTATTATTGTACCTTCGAGAGGAGACAGCATCTGCCACAATATGGACCTCCATGCCTCGCTCCAGGAGATCATAGGTTGTACACTACAGTAAAACAACTACCTTAAAGATCATGATCAGGCGACAGTATGTGGCTGTGAAAGTAAAAAGTGCCATGGCACCAGTTTAAACATCCATTTGACGTTACCGCGATGCACGCTTGAGCCTCGATGCCACATAGTATGACTTGCTGAGGGTCTCCCAGGCTCTTGAGTGAGCTCTCGACACTGTCCGTCAGCATGGAGAAACTGGTCTTTGTGTGAGGTTTCAAGCCCTCGGCCCCCAGCTCAGGAACAGTGGGGCCCAGACCTTTAGGGTACTGCTCGGTTAAAATCTGAGGGATGTTCAGGATTCGACATGCCTGGAAGAGAAACGAAATTGATCATGTCCATTTAACTGCCAGAATCATGTCCATTTAATTGCTAAGATTTAAATGGATATTCCTCTGGTATTCCTCACTTACTGTAAGGGTAACATTTGTGATTCCCGGCAGTCAAAACAGACACGAACACAATAAGCCTAACATTTTTTGATGAAGGAATGTCCAGTATTTGTTTCAAAAACATTTATTCTTTAATATTTTGTATTTTGAGGGGATTTAATGGTACTACAAAATATAAAAATACTCACCTCTAAATTATAAACCATATATATATATATATATATATATATAGATGGATAGTTAGATAGCTAGTCGGATATAGGCTTTTAAGAGTATTTACATAATTACTTTTATTATTTATTATATACATATATATTTAGACATTAGACATTATCAAACACTGATTCATCATGGCTGATTTATAGATTGTACACAAATAAAAATTCACTGTGTTTTCATATTTTTCGTATTTCCCATTAATTTCCTATGACTGTAATTTTTGACCACAAAGATCACGAAGATCAAGTCTGACTATTTTTTAAGAGACAATTTAGCCTTTTCTAATCAAGTCCATGATTTATTGTGTTCAAATAGCAGTTTTGTACCATTGCAATGAAGTAAAAAAAAAAAAAAAAAAAAAAAATTCAAAACTTAAAATTTTTCAGTCTAAAATGACAGAAGACAACCAGAGGGATATAGATAATGCATAGAGAATCAGATAGCTGACGAGATGCAGTGATGACAACACGTTTAATATATGATTATAGATTGTGTTGTATGAATACTGCAGCAGTGCTTATTAACTGAAGGTGCTGACTGTACCTGTAGCAACCTTGCAGCATTGCTCACGATGTTTGTGAACTGGAAAATAGTGGGTCTGAACTTCTCCTGAATGTCACACAGTAACAGCACTGAGCCTTTGGTGGACAGCCTGCCAATTCCTGCCACTGAGGAGACAACCAGGTAATTATATCACATGTAAACTGTATGTGTCTTTGTGTCAGGGCCCCTGGGAGGCCTTGGCAATCTTCCAGGGGGTCCCAATAATTCTTAAAATTATTTCAATTTAGTTATAATAGCATAATCTTGATTAAAATGCCAAATCAATAAAAATAAAGATGCAAATCTGTAAAACTGATATAATATTTTTGAGTTTATTTGTTTTATTACAACAGAAGTACCAGAGGTACATATTTGCTTAGGAGAGTTTATGAATATTGATTCAGACAAAGGGGGGCCTTGGAGTTGATAGGTTGAGAACCATTGCTGTATTACATTTTACGTTACTTAACAGTTAGGAGAGTGTAACAACTCCAACTAAACTTTAATGAAAACCAGCATGTCTAAAACGCTGGTTTGAGTGACTTTCATTGTAACAATAAAAGTGAAAGTACGTTGGCAGTGCTCCTAATATCCTGCATGTCATTGAATCCTTCTCATAAATCATTAATAACGTTACATAGTTTTCAACCATAACTGCGTTGATAGAGTTCAATGTCATTCAACGAGCAGTACTTACTGTTTGCAGTGTAATATGAGGGAGTCTCAGACCTCAAAGATCAAGTGAAGATAGATCAGGTCACCGTTACCTGTGTTTTAAATAAGAGTCCACTGCTCTTATTAGTTAAAATGTTGTTAAAACTCTGGTGAAGTTTATATGGTTAATGAGTAAGCCGAGCACAACACTACCAGATTCATAAAGGACAGCAGCGCACAAAATGCAGATACAGCGACTCGACACAACACAAAAATATATCCTAATATCTACATGTGCCCTTGAAAGATATATTTCCTTGATTAATATTACAACAATGCAGCACAATTCGCACGCTGTTACATTATACAAACCTCCAGATAAGAGCCCACTAGTGGCGTTTCGCTCGTGATTTTGAACAAATCTTTCAAATGAACGATTCAGAACGAATCGTTCACACCAACTAGCTCCATTCAAAGACTGATTATAGCAAGAGCCAATAGAATTCGAGTAAGTGCTGTGAACGAAAATTTAATTGGTTGGGCTTAATCAACGAATACGCCCCCTTCACTGAACGAGTCGGTGTTTTGAGACTCGGAGCAACACTGAACGAGTCATCTCGTTTGTGAACGAACCGAATGAATAATGCATCGGTTGAGTAAATGATTCACTGGCATAACTCTAACACAGAAAATACACTCGCCAGCACTGTAATGAACAGATTCAAAAGATTCGAGTCAATGGGATGAATCAAAATCCCTACCACTGTTCACTGCCTATGAGCAGATCCATTAGGGGGCGCTGTTAGAGTCAAAACAATACAGTGTAGTTTTTTTTTCTTTTTTTGTACTGAACAACTGAACATGTGAATTTACACATGTGAATGATTTTAAATGCATATACACAATATAAAATCAGCAACAGTAATAGATACCCGTTATATGGTAATATATTTTAATGGCTCGAAATGTAAACTCGACCCGGAAGTGTTTGGGAGTGGCCACTGACCTTAGTGGGCGCACTCTCACGGCCTTGGCGTTTCACAGAGATTTTGTGGAAAATAGAGGCTGTATTTAAGGTATCTCGATGTTTTTGAGGAATACATGAGCTCTTCTATGAGCAAAGCACTCGTTTATTCCAGCACATCATCTGGTGCATGTGTGTTTACTCTAGGTCTCTTTGAAAGCACATTTTCCTCATGCTTGTCTTTGTATGTTCTGAGCGTTTCTGGAAGACTCCAGCTCGACTCTTGCTGCTCTTATTAAACTCCGCTTTGCTTTCCCAGGGACGCATTTTTCCCTTACAAAAACTATAGTTTCTTAACGTTTTACGCTTGGTGTGAACTTTAATTTTTTGTTTGCGAGATATTCGCAGCTACCGAATTGCTAGCTGCTAGCTAGCACGCTTCACTCTCAGTCGGCGCGTTGGAGCAGCTGGAAAATGTCAGATTTTGACGAGTTTGAGAGACAGCTAACCGAAAACAAGCAAGGTGAGAAATAAAGGTATAATTGTGATGAAAGTGAGGGTTTGGTCAAGTGTTAAAGTTGATGCGGTAGTGGTCAGTGGAGGATTTGTTTCCTTGGATGGTCCTGCAGCCTGAAGGGTGGTCTGCATCATATTGCACAGAAGAACACCAGACAAATGCAGTGCTGTTGTGTTTTATGTGTACTGCAAACCTAATTTGCACAGGATGTGTGTTTGTGTGATGTTTTCACAGAGATGTTGAGCTTTATGTTTATGCATATATGCATGAAATTGTAGCAGGTTAGAGCTAATCAATTTTAAAACGTTACCAGGGCTTAGGACAAAAATGTGATAATTAAAATGGCAACTATCTCTTACGTTATCTAGTTAGTTATTTAGTTAAAGGCATAGTTCACCCAAAAAAATAAAATTTTGTCATACCAACATAGATGTTGATCCAAACCTGCATGATGTACTTTCTTCTGTGGAACTCAAAAGAAGATATTTCGTAGAGTGTTGGTAACCAGTTTTGGTGCTTATTGACTTCTATTGAATGAACAAATGTATATTTCTCAAAATATATTCTTTTGTTTTCCACAAAAAAAGTCATTTAATTTTAGAATAACATGAGGTTGAGTAAATTATACATATTTTTACATTTTTGGTCAACTGCCCCTTTAAGGATTTAGATGTTGCAGTGACCATTTCAAATTACTGAAACTTTTTCCCACTGATAGACAATGTCAGCATGCAATTTCAAAGAAATAAGCTTTCATAAATGCACAAAATACCAATTTCAGCCACCAAATATTACTTTAACAAATCATATTTCTGACACTGGTGCTTCGATGAGCGTCAGCAAGCAGATATCACTTTGAATAAACATACATGTTTTTTTTTTTTTTTTTTTTTCATGTTTTGCACATTGCTTTGCAACTCAAATGTGCAGCGGACCGAGACAAGGAGAACAAGCACCACCGGCGTAGTGGTTCGAGAAGTCGTAGTAGAGACCGGGACAGGAAGAGAAGGAGCCGGGACCGAGACAGAGAAAGGAGAGGCAGCCGAGAACGTCATGGGGATAGCAAGGACCGCAGACACAGACGCAGGTATGTGGGGAAAAATTCTTAGGGGCATTCACGAAAAGCTTTTAAAAGAGCCTGTAGATTTTCATATGCTGTCATTGTTGGTTTCTCTTTCTCCCTGTGCAGTCGTTCTCCACACCGGGAGAAGAAAAAGATTAAAGTGAAAAAATATTGGGATGTTCCTCCTCCTGGATTTGAACACATCACACCCATGCAGTACAAAGCCATGCAGGGTAAGAGTCTGTTTTTCATTAATTCCTTTTCCTTCTCTAACCCTGTTTACACCTGCTAATATGATCTTAATGCAGCCATGGACACAATGTTGAATGGGTTTTGAATGTGCTGCCTTAAAGTTGTCTGATTGAACAATTTGTAAAAGCACATAACTCTACCATTCAAATGTTTGGGATCAGTATGATTTTATTTAATTTTTTGAAAGAAATTACTACTTTTACTCAGCAAAGATTTATTAAATTGATCAAATGTGACAGTAAAGTATGCTGTTCTTTTGAATTTTCTATTCATCAAAGAATCCTGAACAAAAAGTATCATTTTCCAATAAAAAATATTAAGCAGCCCAACTGTTTTTAATATTGTTAATGATACGAAATATTTCTTGAGAACCAAACCAAATATTGCAATGATTTCTTAAGAATCATGTAACACTGACGACTGGAGTAATTCAGCTCTGCCATCACAGGAATACATTATATTTTATAATGTATTAAAATAAAATCTGTTATTTTAAATTATAATATTTCACAATGTTATTTTTTTGAACCATAGTGTACATATGCCCACCATATGTCTAATATACTTGTAAACCTTTCTTTGACTTCAGCTGCTGGTCAGATCCCGGCCACTGCTCTGCTGCCCACAATGACCCCTGAGGGTCTGGCTGTGACCCCAACACCTGTTCCTGTCGTGGGCAGTCAGATGACTCGACAGGCCCGGCGGCTCTACGTGGGCAACATCCCATTTGGCATCACAGAGGTGAGGTTCATTATTATCTTTGACATCCATTAGTATTTTGGTGTATTAGGTGTGATGATCTTTCTGTCAACATTATAATGAATCATCTGTATTCTGTTGGAGTACAACAGATTTTTTTTTTTCGATGCTTTGCGCTTTGTGCTTTGTTCAGACCTGCAGCTTAAGTCAAAGAAAGGTTTACAAGTTCTTTCTCCAGTATGATAATTGCAGTGCTTCCTTTTTTTTTTTTTTTTTTTTTTTTTTTAACATTTATAGGAGTCTATGATGGACTTCTTCAATGCTCAGATGCGTTTGGGTGGCCTGACTCAGGCCCCAGGAAACCCAGTCCTTGCTGTCCAGATCAACCAGGACAAGAATTTTGCCTTTCTAGAGGTCAGTCTTCATCCTGAGCAGTAGAGCTCAATTTGTAGATCCTCACATAAATGATTCAGAACATTTTGGGAGTGTAATATGAATGTTATTTTTTATGTTTGGTAATACAGTTCCGCTCGGTGGATGAGACGACACAGGCCATGGCATTTGATGGCATCATTTTCCAGGGACAGAGTTTGAAGATTCGCCGACCACACGACTACCAGCCTCTGCCCGGCATGAGTGAGAATCCCAGTGTCTATGTCCCAGGCACGTCACTCTTTAGCTCCCCCAATTCTTGTACGCTCAATGTTTTGCTCTCTTCAGTCATAATTTCATTGAATGTTTATTGGTTGTATTGATTGTATTCATTGTTGGTCACCTTCTGGTTCTCTCTTTGTAGGCGTTGTTTCCACTGTGGTGCCTGATTCGGCCCATAAACTCTTTATTGGCGGTCTGCCAAATTACCTCAACGATGACCAGGTTTGTGTTAAAATGGCATTATGTGGCAGCACGTGCCGGGTGCTAAGCATTGCTGAGTTAACTACTGATTGGGAACTGATTTCCCAGTACTTATTATTTGCCATTATTTTGAATTCAATTAAAGTAGAATTGTTTTTACCAATGGTATTTGCATAACTTGGCATGGCTTGTTGTTTTTAGTGGCTGTGCGGTCCTTAACCCCTGATGACAACACCATCTACAACAATGTGATTATGATAGCTTTTGATATTGGCATATATGCCAATCTTTTGACTGTGATAACGTGAAAAAGCGGGATCATATTAATTTGAGGCATCTGGTTAATTATTTTATACTTTATTAAAGGAAATATACAAATTTTTCATGCTCCTCAGAACAGATGGATCCATGATATTGAACTTTAAAGTCTTTAAGTTTACATGTTTGCAGGGTTGCCATGTCTACGTAACAAATCTAGCCCACTGGCCAATCAAAAATAGTCCAAATATCAAAATTCAAAATGTCACTTGGATACCTGTTACACTGTTAAGACTACTACACAATTTCAACTTGAAAATCACTATTTAGTTGTAATCATAAGCACAGTCTGTTTTCATAAAGGAGCTCACATGAGCACAAAGGCTCCCTACCAGTTCCCCTCCCTCACAAAACTCAACATCTAATTTATGCAGTATGTCAAACCCGTGGCAACTATTTAAAAGTAATATAATTTCACAAGAAACTACTTGTCATTGTGAAAAACGTATATAGGATGTAAAAACGTAATATTTTAATGATAGTTTATGAAATAAATATCTTACGCTCACCAAGGCTACATTTATTTCACAAAAAATACAGTAACAACAGTAATATTGTGAAGTATTACAATTTATAGTAGTATTTATTTTATTTGAAATAAGTTGATTTTTCAGCAGCCAATTCAGGTCTATGAATATACACACACATATAAGTATAATATTTCTATAAAAACAATTTTAAGTGAATAATTTTTCTCTGTTCCACAGGTCAAAGAATTGCTGACATCGTTTGGTCCACTAAAGGCCTTTAATTTGGTCAAAGACAGTGCTACAGGCCTTTCTAAGGGCTATGCCTTCTGTGAATATGTTGACGTCAATATCAGTGACCAGGTGATGAAAACGCAAAGCATTAACAGTACATAATAGGGCTGCACGATATTGGAAAAAACAGACATTTTTTGTTTTTCTGTGATATATTTTGCGATATGAAAACGATTTCACCAGATGACTTAAATAGCTCTATTTGGAAAGAATTAATCATTCTTGAATGATTGGGGTGATTCTGCATTGAAAATAATAAACAAATTACAAGCATAGATAAATACAATAGAACAAAGATACAAAGAAATTAAACAGTGCTTTGTTTTTCAGGTAAGTCTAACAATATTCAGGTATAGAAATTGAATAATCAATTGTAAAATAACACTGCATAGTCTTCTCTGTATAAGTTAAATATAATTGATCTTTGTTAAAGCTATAAAATTGATTTTCTCTTTGTATTTTGTTGTTTGATTAACATTAATGACACAGACAGCAGCAGGTTTATTAGGCTGCTGTCACTAAGAGCGAATGCACGGATTTAATATAGTGATACGCATCTATTTTCTTTCTCAATTGTTTACATTCACGTAAGCCATAAGCGACTGTGTTTACGAGGATACTCATCAAGATGGGCATTTTGACTTTTTTTTTTTTTTGTGTGTGTGTATAAGTCTGTTCAATATGGAGCCCCTAAAGGGATGTGGTGGTAGAAAAAAAATTAGGAAGGAAGGAAATTTTAAGTGCTGGTGGAAAAAAAAAATTGGGATGGGAGGAATTTTTTCCCTCGCAAACCTTTGCGTTCCCCCGAGAAACTTTGCGTTCCCACGCAAAGATATTTGCGTTCCCTCGCAAAGTTATAATCGTTCCCTTGCTGTGAGCTCGGACAAACACTTCCTCTTTAATGTCCCGCTGGCTGGCAGTAGTGTTTCAGTTAGTAACAAATGTTAATAATGCACACCAATAATGTGCAGTTCTTAGAGTTTGAACTTGTTGCACTCAAATATAAAGAAATGCAGTCAGTGCTTATGTCAAGCAGTTCAGTAAAGTTGGCAATATATTCACAGATTCGAGCTTCCCGGATTAATAACTCCTGAGCTAAATGTTGTTAAAACACAAATGCAGCTATTTCCAATCATAGTAACCTAGACAACAAGCTACAACAACCCAATTTTCCTCAAATGTGCTTTATAATAAATTGGTCTCTATGAGCAGGCGGCGGAGATACACGTCTGAAGGGACCTTCTGAAAAGTTCAAAACCCAAAACCCTTTTGCTCATTTTATATTATGAAAAATACTCAATAACTTCACTGTAACACACTGTACTGTCACCAAATGTAGTTCATACATCACTGCTCTTCTGCTGGTTGTACTGGAACACTTAGTTTGATTTAAAAAAATGCATAACTTTTATGATTATTAAATAAAATCAATAACTTCACTGTTATTAGTAAAAATATTAAATAAATTGTAATGCCATCAAATCCAGTAAGCAATTATCATGCAAAAGCTGTTGTAAGTATGTAAGCTGTGTACCAACATCATTTGTGTAAAGAAGGTGCCAAAGTTTATGTGCTACTTGCCAAACTAAGTGTTGTAGTACCTAACCATCAGGAGAGCAGTGATGTATGAACTAAATTTGGTGACAGTACAGTGTGTTACAGTGAAGTTATTGAGTATTTTTCATAATATAAAATGAGCAAAAGGGTTTTGGGTTTTGAACTTTTCAGACGGTCCCTTCAGATGTGTATCTCCGCCGCCTGCTCATAGAGACCAATTTATTATAAAGCACATTTGAGGAAAATTGGGTTGGTGTAGCTTGTTGTCTAGGTTACTGTGATTGGAAGTAGCTGCATTTGTGTTTTAACAACGTTTAGCTCACGAGTTATTAATCCGGGAAGCTCGAATCTGTGATTATATTGCCAACTTTACTGAACTGCTTGACATAAGCACTGACTGCATTTCTTTATATTTGAGTCCAACAAGTTCAAACTCTAAGAGCTGCGCATTATTTGTGTGCATTATTAACGTATGTTACTAACTGAAACACTACTGCTAGCCAGCGGGACATTAAAGAGGAAGTGTTTGTCCAAGCTCACAGCAAGGGAACGATTATAACTTTGCGAGGGAACGCGAATATCTTTGCGAGGGAACGCGAATATCTTTGCGAGGGAACGCGAATATCTTTGCGAGGGAACGCAAAAGATATGATGAAAAAATTCCTCCCATCCCAATTTTTTTTTCCACCAGCACTTAAAATTTCCTTCCTTCCTAATTTTTTTTCCACCACCACGTCCCTTTAGGGGCTCCGTAGTTCAAGCACAAATAGATGCATAAGAGAACAAAATTTGGTGTGTGCTGTTTGTGCGGCTCTGTGTGCACAGAAAACAGCGCGCAAGTTCTGAATTGAGTTCTCTTTTGTGTCTTCTTGCGCTCGAATGGTATAAAATCACTTGAATGTTTAAACTGACAACCTAAAACACGTTCAAATGATAAACTTTCACTCTATGATGGTTAAACTTTGCAATTAATCTGAGAATCACGTGCATTTCGAACGGTAATGCCTAGTCTGTATGGATCAACTATGATCACTATACTCGACATCGCATATCCTGTGATGTGACTATTGCGGATTTGCACATCAAGATATTGATGCTAAAATGTTATGTCGTGCAGCCCTACTACATAATCAGTCTGTCAACTCCCAGCAAATGACATAAGCTTATACAACACTATCTGACCCATTAACTGACACTTATCTTTGTCCTCTGCATGTTCTGTGGTCTTCATCACATTACATATATGAACATATATTACATATACTGTCTAATATGGACTGTACCTGTAGATCCATGAGAATAAAATAATTTAGCCAGGATTTATCCATGGGCTAGAACAGGAGATGAGCTAGTGGCGTGTCAGAGCTGTTGATTGACACCCATGTTAACCTCTCCAAGGCACACTGTTCACTATCACAGGCCATCGCGGGGCTAAACGGGATGCAGCTGGGGGACAAGAAACTCCTGGTCCAGAGAGCAAGCGTCGGCTCCAAGAACACCACACTGGTGAGGGACAGTGTGAATAAGTTTATCAAGTATCGAGTACCTTCCTGTGTGGTTGTGCTGAATGAAGGCCACATAGAACATATCTCCCATTTCTCACTCTCGTCCCCTCTTTCTTTCATCTGAAGACGGGTATAAACCAGACCCCAGTTACCCTTCAAGTTCCAGGTCTCATGAACAGCTCGATGACTCAGATGGGTGGCATTCCCACAGAAGTATTATGTCTGATGAACATGGTGGCCCCAGAGGAGCTGCTGGATGATGAAGAGTATGAGGAGATTGTGGAAGACGTCAGAGACGAGTGCTCTAAATACGGTCAGGTCAAGAGCATCGAGATTCCACGCCCTGTAGACGGCCTGGAAGTTCCTGGCACTGGAAAGGTTCGATAACTACATGTATATTTGAAGTTAAAATTTTAAAGTAACTTGTTAACTGTTGTCTGTTTTTTCCTCCCCTCTCTTTGCCTTAGATCTTTGTGGAGTTTATGTCAGTGTTTGACTCTCAGAAGGCAATGCAAGGCTTAACAGGAAGGAAATTCGCCAACAGAGTGGTGGTGACTAAATACTGCGACCCTGATGCCTATCACCGCCGCGACTTCTGGTAGAGACTGGACAGAATCGAGAACGAGAGAGACGCAGATGGTGTGATACCAATCTCTCGGAAACCCCTTATTTTGTAGGTTTATGAGGTCTGAGATGGTTTGAGCTTTTTTAAAAATCTGGCAGACTAAAAACATGACTTGTGATTGGTCAAAATGTAGCGAACCAATTATTTGTCATGTTTTTTTTGTTTTTGTTTTTTTTGATGGTAACATTGAAGTATGTGCAAAGCTTTAAGATGGAAAAATGGACCGTACTATGTCATTGTCTACAGAAAAGGATACAATTAGACATGCCACTAAAGTTCCAGCTTAATTTTGGCCCATTGTGATTTTACGTGTCAGTTTTTTTCTCAATGTTAAATACCTGCTCTATCATCTGTACAGCTCACACTTTGAGCCAGACTGGTCAGATAGGAGTGAGAGGAGGATGTAAAGGAGCAAGTGAGGGAAGAGAAATGATGACAACAACAAAAATGAATGTTACACTCAAACGAGAAGGTGAGAGGGGGTATTTGAGGAGAGAAGTGTGTTATTTGAATATGTTTTTTATTTAGGCTGTGAAAGAGGTTTCCTGTGTAAAAATGTAGAGTTTAAAAGGCCAGAGGAGTTTCTGGGTTGTTTTTTGACACCACACATGTATGAGGTAAAGCCGCTACAGGCATCTATCTTGTAGAGGGTGAATATTACCAATGAAGTCTATACTGTCTTCTATCTCCCCCCTCCTCTCTTTTTTCCTGCTATCTCTCCTTCCTTTTATAATAGTTGTACTGTTTCTTGTGAACCCTATTTTCCTGGCCCCATCTAACCAAATTTATACACAGTGAAAAAGAAACTTGTCTCTTCTTTTCTTTTCTTTGTTTTTTTTTTTTTTTTTCTTTCTTTTTATACATTCTGTATCTAACTGTCCACTGCTGTTTTTTTAAAACTGTAATAAGCTGAGTTGATTTAATACAGTGCATTTATGTATGAGGACCAGAGAAACAATCTGGTGAAATAAACCTAATGCGTTTGAATTGAATCGCTACACACTGCATCTGTATTCTGCCAGCAGATAGTGCTAACAGGCACTGCTTACTTCTAACTAGTTTAACTCTGATACGGTATCCGAGTATTATGAGCAATGGGTCAGTCTGTAGTCAGTCTGTTTTTAGACTTGGGGGGGCCATTATTTGGGCATGGGGGTGGGTGGGGTGGGGTGTTGTATGTTTGTTTGTTTGTTTTTTTTTTTTTTCTCTCAAATAAAAAACAGGAAAAAATATCAATGAAATATGTTGATTACCGATACTCATGTGCTTCTTTGAGCTGATTGGAAATTATCAAATACAGAGAATTAGAGATTATGAGGAGCAGAATGTGCTTCACAAGTCCAGGAGTATGAAATTGAATAAAGTGCTCTGCGGAAATTGGGGGAAAAAAGCTGTTTAGTGGGTGGTTAATTTTAATAGAATATAATAAACTTCTTTTAGCAGCTTGGCAAGGGTATATGAATATAATTTTATTTTTTATTATGTAGAAAACAAATTGCATAACTAGTTAAAACATGATCTCCTAGTCTCAGTCATCAGTGGCACAACTACGGACCATCTGATGCATGTTGTGAAAAAAGTTCTGAAAATTTATTCCAAACCTGTTGACCAATACTTTATAGGGAGCCAGGAAAAATTTGTTCACAAGCTCAACAGTAAGGATTTTTTTTTATTTTTTTTTATTTTTTTATAAATCTTCTGGTTCAGCCAGTTCAGTATTTCTGTTTACTATTTATGTGCCCTCCCACAGAAGAATGGACCATTTTAATGTTTTTTTTTTTCTTTATATAACTAGTTTTTATTTTAAACTTTGTTTAGCAAAAAAAATTGCACCTGGAAATTAATCACCTGCAATGTCAATAAATTAAACACTTTTGCAGGAAAACAATGGCATATGGTGCGAGACATACTGATAAATTTTTAGTTTTTGCAAATTTGTTAAGACCTCATCTATGTTAGCCAGCTAGATAACATTATCATGGTAACAAATCAGCAGCTTGCAATGTTGAATGCAGTGTTGGGGTGACGCATTACAAGTAACGCGAGTTATGTAATCAGATTACTTTTTTCAAGTAACTTGTAAAGTAACAAATTACTTTTAAATTTACAACAAAAGGTCGGAGTTACTTTTTCAAATAAGTAATGCAAGTTACTTTGTTTTCCCATGTATTGACAGCTCTACTGTCCCCATATTGAGAGAAATTGTGAGTACAGAAGCGTTGTGTGCGCTGTGTGAACATGATGGTTATTCTAGACTAGACTAAATGTGAGCATACATTTACTCATTTACTACTACTCCTGCATCCTATTCTTCTGTATTCCAGAATGGCAGCACAGCTGAAAGGCTTGTTTGTTTGAGCTGCGCCCTCTACTGTACAGGCGTGAATTTGCATTTCCTTCAGCCTAAGGGTTATTCATTTCACTTTTGGTGTGGAAGGGCCTGTACATTTGCCAAAAATAGAACCTTTTTTTTTGTTATAAAAACAAACAAACAGCCCAGCCCAGATGAGAAAAAGTAACGCAAAAGTTAAGTAACACATTACTTTCCATAAGAAGTAACTAACGCAATTAGTTACTTTTTAGGGAGTAACGCAATATTGAAATGCATTACTTTTAAAAGTAACTATCCCAACACTGGTTGAATGTGACGTTAATGGGACCAAGTCTTAGCAAGTATATAATATACTCAAGTGTAGTTTTATATTCTGCTTTGTTCAGTGAAATAGTTCTCATTACTTTGGAGAGATCACAAAGACTACAAATATTTTCTACTGATTTATTCAGGGCTGTATCTAAAAGCATTTATGGAACGGAAATGGCTTTATATGAATAAACTACTACTAATGAATGAATAGACACATGTTCTGTTGGCTTATTAGTGACCATCTTTATGGCTTCATTATTTTTGATTTTCACCTATGCCCCAATATTATGTCTTATAGCCAGCTCTCTAACCATCTTTATTATCACCTTTTTTCTTTCTCGCACATCATCTTTGATTTAATGCCATTATAACTTTCTAAGCTGCCCTATCAGCTGCTCTCTCTTTCCTTATAAACAGTCCTCTCTCTCTTTTCTGTCTTTGCAACTGTAACTCCCACGCTTTTAATGTCATTAACAGGTGCTTGTCCAAAATAGACCCCTTGCCTGTACGCGCACACGCAAACATCCATGGATCAGCTGACATACACCCGACTTTATTTCTCACACACATGCAAAACTCACACTGACCTACACTGAAAAATTAAAAATCTCTCCCTGCATAGAAAGCTCTTGCTTGGACCATCTACTCGTGCTTAAGCTGTCATACATTAAAAGTATCTTCAACTTGATTGCATGAGCCCCCCACTTTTCTCCACCCTCTCTATCTCTTTTTTTTCTCTCTTGCTCTCTTTGCGTCCCTCCTTCTACTCTCTCAGTTGAGTTTCATGTATCTAGTCATCAGATCTGCACCCACACAGAACAGGTCAGGATTTGATTGCTCTCACTGTTGCTAAAGCTTGATGGCTTTTCAATGCACTTACTGCACACATGCATACTGTCATAGTTTAATAAAATCTGTGACATAAGCCTTAAATTTAGTAGTTTTATGTTGTGCAGCTTATAAAATTATTTTATTATGCTCTCAGGAAGAGTGATTGCACATTTGATAACTTATTTTTGTCTAAAAATCAGAATCTAAAATGCATGGATGTATTGATATAAGTATAAATGTATTATTTCTGAACTGCTACATGTGTAAATGAATTTGTATATTAACCTGAATTTTAAAAATTATAATTTATAATTTTATTGCATCACACAATCACAACACTGTTAAATATTTGACATGAAGTGTCATCAGTTATGTTTGCATATGTCTAACTGTCTGATACACTATAAACATTTAGGCAGTTCCATTGGTCTGGATGTAATTTTTTGTGATGAGAGATGTTTATACATGGCTTCTGGAGTCTGTATAGTAGATCTTGTGTGTGAGTTTTGGGGCTGAAACCCTGTTACTTTAAAATGACAATTGGTTTCTTTTATTCTGGCTGACAATTTGTCTCTTGACTGAGATGTGAGCCCCTTAGGAATGGGTGTAGACTTTTTCCTTTTGAGGCAACAGCTAGCAAAGTATAGTATACATATTATATAAGCGTAACTGTTTTGAAGAAAGTTTTGACAGAGTTGGGGTAATTTAAAGAGCTGCGATGGAGGTGGAGATGATCTTGGTGGGTTAATTATAGCCTGTGTTACATTTCCAGGTCATGTTTAGTGTTTTGACAGTTATATCTCAAATGACTGTAACTTAAAAAACATAAAATGGCCCCCAAAACTTTTACTGAATAACTAGTTATTATATCTATGTGTAGTCACACTGCAAATTTCGTATTCTGGATTTTTATCTTGTTTTCCAGTGAAATAACAGGCTTGTTTTCTGATATAAATTGACTTAAAGCTGAGTATATGGAACTAAGTTCATTTTTCTCACCTCATTTGCATTTTTATGTTTTATGCGTATTGTATTGTATTAAATGTAAGATTTTATTATGTTTTTGAAAGAATTATTTTATACTCAGCAAAGCTACATTTATTTGTTCAAAGCAGTAAAAACTGTAAAATATCATTTTTATTTTGATGTGACACTGTCTTTAGTGTTGCAGGATCCTTCAGAAATCATTTATGCTGTTTTGGTGCTAAAGAAACATTTCTTATTATCAATGTTGAAAATAGTTGTGCTGCCTAATATTTTTGTTTTGTTGTTATTGTGGAAAGTGTTTTTTTTTTTTTTTGGAGTTGAATGGATGAATAGAAAGTTTACATAATCTATGTGAAAAAGACATTTTACATTTTGTAACAATGTAAAAGTCTTTAGAGTTACTTTGGATAAGTACTTTTTGTAAAACTATCATTGTCTTTAAAAAAAAAAAAACAGTAGTGTATACTTAAACTATTTGCCTCTGGGCTAAGAAAAATAAAATTAGTTCAATATTCTCTGTAATTTTGCATAAGTAAAGTTATCTTGTAACTTATTTTAACATATTATTATTATTATTATTATTATTATTATTATTAAAGTTGTTTATTTTTGTTGTGCTGCTAAAAATGCTAATTTTGGTTAATAAAGACTATTGCCTGGTTTCACAGTCAGGGCTTAGATTAAGCCAGGACTAGGCCTTGGTTCAATTAGGACATTTAAATAGCTTTTATAAATGTGCCTTGGAAAAAAAACATTACTGGTGTGCATCTTGAGACAAACAATGTCACTGACATATTTTAAGATATGCCAGTACAAGTTACTTTCAGTTAAAACAGCTCAAACATGCATTTTAGTCTGGTACTGGGTTTAAGCCTTGTCTGTGAAACTGGGCATATTTTTAATAAGATATTCTAATGTCTTGAAAGTTAAAAAAAAAAATGTTTAAATATCATTTGTTTGTACTATATTTTACAATACATATATGTTTGGAGATTTATTGTAGCTATTTCAAACGTGTCTGCCGTGGCATGTTTGTGAGTTTATCATGCTATAATTTTGGCTATGGGGCACATGCTTGTTTCTTGCCTTGTGTTTTTATTGCTCCTCTGTGGGTGATTGGCTTCAGTGAGCCTTGTCCTGTAGTACTTCCTCTGTCTACAGGGACAGTGATAACGACTTTAGACCCTCTGTTGGTTTGTCTGTCACACATGAATTAACACCTGCTGCTCCACCTGGCTCTACTTTTCGCATTCATTCTCAATCAACCTTGAGTCTGTGCAGTCCACATTAAACTCTTCCCGCTCTCGCGTCTTTTTTTAGAATAGCAGAACGCCGAACACCTTGAAACTCTCTGTCCATAGATCTAATAGTTCTCTGTACACGTAATGCTCGGGTATTTATGAGGCCTTAAAATGGCACAGATCAAACAGGCTGGGCTAAAGTGGGCCGGGTTATGCGGGTATGTGTTGTTATCTTGGAGTCGCATCTGGCATGGCTAATTCTAAGACAATGTGACCTAATTGTGACCCATACTAACCCTCTCTGAAAGCAAGCTGCCTGGGTGCTTATTGAACAGAGGACAAAGGTATAACTTTGTTTTCCATGTATTAGGGTGTTCGCTGTCTACTAACTCTACTAACTATAACAGCAAAGAAAAAAGTTCAGAATTAAAAGTGTATTGTTGAATGAATATGCTGCAGAATGTCTTGTTTTCTGGTAAAAAATATCAGTGGGGTAAAAAAAAAAACAACTTAACCCCAGTAAAAAAAAAAAAAAAAAAACCTGTACCAAAATCTATTTATAATACATTTATTTCATACTAAGTATACTTCAAATCTATTAACATATTTATTGACACATCACTTACAACTTACTGATATAAAATTATAATTAATCTTTATTTGGAGGATTTCTTTATTGCACAATGCACATTTCTTAATATTATGCCTAAAAGGTGTTTTAATATCACTATTAATATGTATCTGTAATGTATGATTTTTATATAATAGCCGTCTTTAAATGCAAGATATTTAAGGTGTACCCAAAGTATACTTGCAATAGTTCCACTTTAGCACAATCAAATATACTTCAGTATATCTTTATATCTTTGGACCTCAGCACTAGTTCCACACAATTAAAGTACAAAATTAATTCTTCCAATTTAGCAGACTTTAAGTATACCAGTTTAGTACAATTGCAGGGTATTTTTATTTAGCATATATACACGTAAATGTATTTTAGCACACTTAGTACAAAAAAAAAAAAAATGTATTTCAAATACATTTTATTATATTTTTTATTTAAGATATTCTAAAAACAAGTCTTGTTAAATTGCTTTTAAATAATAATTTTAACTGTAATTTAATTAGATTTTCTGGTTACACTTTATTTTAAGGTGTCTGTGTTACAGTGTAATTATATATTTAAGTACTGAGTACAATTAACTACTTGTACTTACTCTAGGGTTAGGGTTTGGTTTAGGCTTAGTTGCATGTAATTATGCATAATTTATAGTTATTACTACAGTAACTGTAATATATGTAACAAATAAAGTGTTACCGATTTTCTTAACTCAATTTTAATTTTACTTCTAAATTCGAAAGTTATAATAAGGTTGATTTTGTTAATATTAGTTAGTGTGTGATATCCGAACATAAAAAGAATATTTTTAAATTATTATTAAATTAATTCTTGCGGCAGCACTTGACAATAATGTTTCATTAGTTAACTTTAGTTAATGCATTAACTAAAAACTAACATTAACTAACAATGAGCAATACATTTTCAGTACAGTATTTATTGATCTTTGTTAACGTTAGTTAATATGCAAATGTTTTTTGATAGTTCATGTTAGCTGAAGTCCGTTAAATAATATTAACAGATACAACTTTTTATTTAAATAATGTATTAGCAAATGTTTAATTAAAATGAACTATGGTTAATGCTTTAGAAGTATTTTTCATTGTTGTAATTTCATGTTTACCAATGTAGTTAACTAATGTTAACAAATAGAACCTTATTGTAATTTTTTTTTCATAACTGCTGTTAATAATGGCTGTTGTTGTAAATTCATGATACCTACTGCATTTTCTAATGCTAACCAATTCAAACTTACTGTAGTGTTAGAATGAAGTTGGTAAAACATTAGAATGAAGTTAGAATTACAGTTATTAATTAGAAGTAGTAAGCATCTAAAGTATCTTGAATAATGTTTTTCAACCCCATTGGCAAGTTGTTTAAAAAATGTGCAATGTTTAGTGATTAAAGGGAAAAACAGATTGTAGATCATATGATAAATGCATCCTTCAGTCTTTCTGCTACCCTCAATGTACTGTCTTTTGATTACTATTTTTTTCTTCTTCTTTTTTTTCTGCAGGTTCTTAAAAAAGGAATGCGTCATCTTTTCACAACTCTATAAGGCCTCAATCCAATGTCTCTCATCAAGTCGTTCTTTTCATCTACCCATTATTCCTGTCTAGTTTGTTATCAAACCTTCTCGCGTTTGTAGGCGTCAGTTAATTCCCACTCTGCGTTCTTCAGAAATGACCCCCTGTCACTTGAATTTCTTGCACGCCGGATTCTTTTTAAATCACAGACCATTGTAATTCACTATCATTTCCTGTTCCTTTTTGAGCTTTCTATTAATATACTTCTCTGCGTTCTCGTTATCTGTCGGTCCAGCTGACTCCAGACTAATCTCTCTAGTCTCCTGTTTTTTTTACTTTAGTCATTTCTGTTTGTCCCCTTTCTTGACTTTGCCTCTGGGAGTTTTCCTCTCTTATCTCAAAGCTTTGTGTCCGCCATGTGGTCCAACTTTTTTTTGCCACAAGAAGAGGATGGGAGAGTAGGTGGACCTGGCAGTAAGAGCGGGCGTGCAGGTAAACGGCCAAGGCCCCCTCGAATGAGTGACAGCCAGGAGGGCAAAATCAAGCTGGCATTTTTCATCGCCCTCATAGGCGTGACTCTGACGGTACTTGGCATGGGCACAGAGTTCTGGGTGGAGGTATCCCAGCCAAAACACTTCAGGAACAATCAGACGTGTGAGATGGCACATTACGGCCTTTGGAAATCATGCATTCGCACGCTATGGGTGTCAGATATTGACCCAGAGAGAGAGAGCTGTGGACCTGCAGAACTGCCTGGAGGTGAGAGCACTTGTTCTCTGTGTCTCACATACTCAGTCAATACATGGACCCTAATAATCAGACTAGTAGCACAGTCAGAATAAAATAGTTACATGTAACTAGTGTTGTCAAAAATATTACTATTTTGATACGTATCGATACTGAAATATCTGAAACGGTTCCAATACCCCTTTTCTGCAGTATCGATACACCAATACTCGCTCTCTCTTCTCTTAGACAGTGAATTGACACACACCTGCCTTCTCTCACTCACTTGTTTCATTCGCTCTGGTTGAATAGTGCTCGTATTGTGCATGATTTTATTAATTCCTGCAGTTTTCGTGCTCACAACAAAAGCATGTGCACCACTGCTCTATATAAGTGATACGCACTTGAAGCCGCCTCTCAAACAGCTTGCGAGTACCAAATTGAGTTGTTTTTCATGGCTTATTGCGCTTAAACGATCAAATACACACAAAATTATGTCAAAATGCCCTTCTTGGTGAGTATTCAGGTAAACAGTAAGTTTTGGAATGTAAATAGTTGAGAAAGAAAGGGCATGTTGTATATTGGATCAGTGCATAAGCTCTTAAAGTGACAGCAGTCTAATAAATCTTCTGCTGTCTGTCATGTAAATTAAAAGAGAAAGTCCCTCACTGCTCTTGACTGAATAACTTTTGTACATTTAATTGTAAGCATTAATCTATTTAATTTTTACAATGAAGACTATCCAGTGTTATTTTACACTTGATTACATTAATTTCTGCAGTATTTCTTACCTGAATACTACTGTTAGACCCACCTGAAAAACTTAAAGCCATGTTTATTTCATTTGTCTCTCTATTCTATTCTGTTCTATTCTATTCTATTCTATTCTATTTATTTGTGCTCATTTGCAATTTATTTATTTCTTATTTTATCAGTGACTGTTTACTTTTTTTGTAAATCTAGTTCAATGATACAAATAAAGCCTCCCTGTGCTGTGTGTAAGCTATTGCAACAAAAATACACAATTATCAAAAAATTATGAGATAATAATAAAAAGATCTGTAAGGCAGTATATATGGCAGTTTTTTCCCGTGGTTTTGAAAATGGTATCGAATATCGATATTTTTCAAGATATCATATCAAAGTTAGAAATTCCAGTATCTTGACAACACTACAATTAATCACGTCAGTCGGAATGAACTGGCTGAATCTGAATTTCATTTGAATTGTCAGGGGTTGTTTAAACTCTCTAATCCGATCGAGAGGAAATGAAAACACTTGATTGGATTAAAACCCAAAACTGGAAAGTACTGCACATGTGCAGTGGTGTACTCGTGGAACGAGCTGTTGTTGAATGAAGTGTCATTGTCTTTGAAGTGGAGCAGGACAACGTCCCACCAGTCCTTGTTTCGGACTCTCATCCACAGATGGGCATTTTTACTGCTTGATAGATATAAGGAGCATGGCACAAAGGTTCATGCGCTCATTGTCTCCTAATTAGGACCCGAAATAGACAAATGTTAAGTCTGCTCTTCAAAACAAAGAAAAGAAGCAGTATAGGAGAATGGCTAGTATGCAGTAAACCCCCTGCTAGTAAACAGCGGGAAACTACATTCGTGCAGTGTGTGCATGTCAAAAAATCCATTTCGATTTGAAGCTTGTGACATAAAAAGCGCACATCAACCCGATCACTTTATTTAGCGTTCATGTAAACACTATATTTAGATTCATCGTAGCTGTCTATATTCAAAACAGCATACTACCATGGTACTTCTCTCACTGGCTCTGCAGTAGGTAGTATACAGTATGCAGATTTTCTGTATGATGACCTGCTACATACTGTATCCCACAATGCAGTGTGCTTGAATATTAACATATTTTCATATATGTTGTAAATTTTAACATCTGTTTCTTAAATTGACTCACTATTTAAATATTTTTTATATGTATTCTTTTACAAAAAAAATAAAAAATTTGGACAATATAATTGATGTAAAAAATAGTATTTAAAATGGAAAACAACAATTTTTTTTTTTTCCCCAAGATATGATAATTGGACACTTACCATAAAATCAAAATGTACAATTTTTATTTTTTATGGAATATCGCAGTATTTATTATAAATGATTTATCTGTGCACATCATTATTTTTTTTAATTCATGTGCCCTCGTAATCTTTAATTAAAATAACTTCCCTCCCGCTTGCAGTGAAACCTCTTCTCTGATGATGTGTTTACTTGCGTGAGGGCGGGACAACCTGTCACTCACATGACATCACGGCAACTGCAAACCACAACCATCCAATCAATTCCTGATGAAAAAAAAATCAAGTTCCACCCATTTTTTCTTGCTCAAGAAGCCATTTCACTCAGATATACGTCACAATAGGGGAGCAAAGATAATGGAAACTTCTGTTTCATGCCGTCATTAAACATGCAGCATGATGAGATTGTGGACAATAATATACCATAATGCTGTTTAATACATTTCTTGTTGCATAATGCATTCTGTTTCACATGCTATTTTTAAAAATTTACAGTGTAAAATTTAGTAGGCACTAGGCAGAATGATAGTATTCCATTCTGAACATAGTCACCATACACACCCTACCAATCCAGTGTTTGCTTTGCTCCAGGGGAAGCTGGAGGCTGACATCATGAGATAAAAATACAAATTAATAAGGAACTAAAAAGAAATGATTAGATTTACTAAATGAATAAACTAAATCTGGCGTGTTGTTGTTACATTTGGAGTTTTAGAGTTTTAATAATATAATGTATTGTTGGAAATGTGTACGGCGTACTTATATGTATGTATCAGGGTCAGCAGGAGGAACAGATCATGCATAATTATTTTTAAAGACAAAGCAGCATTCAGCTCACATACAGCCAAACAGTGATATTATTAATGACGGTTGACTTTCTGAGATGCCGTAAGAGTGGCTTAGTTTACCTAGTTCTGGTTTGTGATATTCATCAAACCTCTCACATAACAACACGCATAAACAGAGAGCCAGGGAGTTTCATTTGCCTCAGTTTGTAAGACCCAGAGGACTGTGATGATGTCTCTTGTAACAGTGCCATTGGTCCGACTGCCAGCTCTGTTAAGGAACAGTTCCACTCTCTACTTGAACCTGTCATAACAGATCATAACACGACACCCCTTTAGCTGAGAATGCAGAGCAGCAACTTTTTGGGCTATTTTTCCTGGCAAAGTTTAAAGGATTTGGCAAATTCAAAGAAAAGGCAACTAGTTTGGTTTCTGCATCGAACATTTAAATAGTGATAACTAAAAATTCTCAGTAGTTGGATGTTTGAATGTTATAAAGAGATGACCTGCTTTCATTCTCGGTTATGACTTCCATGATGCATTTTTAAGAGATCTGTTCAATATTACATTACCAGCTCTATGCTAATCATATCTAGTGCAGCTCTCAGCAGTGACCTTACTTGACTGTGTATATGTCGTGTGTGTGCCTCTATTTAAATAAGGCTGTCAAATTGATTAGTATTTATATATATAAAATCCTTAAATTATATTTTTTTATCTGATTATAAAACAAAATTATAAAAAAATAACACATTTAATCATGCCTTGACCCGTACGTAAATAATAGCGCTCATGTAAAAAGGTTTCTTCATAACATTTTCAAAATTGAAGATCAGCTTTTTTTGACACCGTCTTAAAATGTGACATTTATGCAGAGATACGCAAGAAATAACAGCAAGAAACATCAAGATGGCCAAAAACATCAGTCTGACTCATGTGTACTTAAAAAATACCATGGACGGAGAATGCGAGAATGTGTTCTGTGAACTGACCCTGAATCAACCTCGAACAAATTGACAAAAAATGGATTTCTGTGGACTTTAGGTCAGTAATAGGTTTATGTTCACTGACGTGAAAATAAAAAAACAATATATTGACTTCTAAAGACACTTTATGTATGTCTAGTTAAAGCTTACAAATATATGTATATATATGTGGATATTTTCCTTATTTTGGTATACCATCTAATTAGATTTTTGTTTTAAATCTCATATTAGCTGTAATTTGACTATAAAAAATTGGAGTGAGCACAGATTTTTTCCAATTAGGATAAGTTCTGGAAAAAAGACGTGTGATGGGTCACGGTTATAGCTGAAAGGTCAGTCATATGGATAAACTGCAATCTTACTGCTGCCTGGTTGCAAGTCTAAATATAGAGAACATGAGTGAAAAATCTGGAAATATAAGAAGACTACAGCTGCAGAGGATGAGAGAGAGTGACTGGATTTTATTTTGTATACATTAACCTGAGTCTGTTCCCTCTTCCTTGTTCTGCCCTTCATCTTCTCTTTCCATCTGCCTCGCTCTCATTCCCTCCCTCTCCATCTGCCTCGCTCTCTTTGTCTCTCTTGTTCTTTCAGTGCCATATGTGAGAGGGCTGCTCTGTGTCCTCGACACATTAATACACAATGACCCTCACAGGGCTTACAGCAGAGAGCTCAAGTGCCTTTTTCTGTTTCTCTGACTGATTTTTATTCTTCACCTTCTCTGCCTCATTTTTCTTTCTCACTGTCTCATGTTTCGCCCTCAGAATCAAACTGCACATTCTTTAAATTCTACACTTCTGGAGAGAATGCTGTCATATTTAAGAAAACGACACAAAAAAGTAAGTTCTTCCTGTATACTCTGCCCTCTTTCTCTCTTTGCCTTCTATGTGTGATCCTCGTCTTTGCTCTCTCATCTATTCATTCTCTCTTCTTCCACACTGTTTCTCTCATTGAAAATCAGTCATGTGTTTCTGTCTCCTCCCACTGCTCCATGACTCTCCATCTCTCCACCTCCCATACATGCACAAGAATTATCATTCTTGAGCTCCTTTCTTGTTCAATTCTTATTTCAGTTTACACAATTCCTGAATGCCCCAACAAAATACACCCAAAATATCTCTTTTAACAGGTTTGTCAAGGCCAATTAAAGTTATAGTTCATCAAAAAATGAAAATTCTGTCATAATTTACTCACCACCGTGTTGTTCCAAACCTGTATAACTTTTTTTTTTTTTCCTGTGGAACATAAAAGGAGACATTTTGAAGAATGTACTGGTCACTTTTTCCATGCAATTACAATCAAAAAAGAATGCAAAAGCACTATAAAACGATCTTAAAAGTGGTTCATATAAAACATAAGCTATGTTTCCTGTCCTGAATTCATTCATACAATAATTTTACAGAAATTTAAGTTATTATTCACTGAAAATCTCCCACCAGTGAACTGTTTACTGTTAGTAAGTTAAACTCAAGATGCTGATCAGTTTGATTCATGACTAAAGCATTCAGACTGTTTTCTTAACTGGCTCAACTGATTCATTTACAATCAAGATTTCCAGTGAATAATGGCTTAAATTTTGGTCTGTTGCTCATTTAAAGCTTTTGTATGACTTCAGATGACTTGGAATATAGCACAAGTTTTATGATACCAGTTGAGCTAATAGTTTTCCTGTATCTCAACTGGTAGAGCACGACACTAACATAAAAGTTTAAGATTGAACCTCACCTTTGGGATGAACTGGAATGCCGAACATGTGCCAGATCCCATCGGCCAAAATCAGTCCCTGACCTCACTAATGCTCTTCTGTCTGAATGGAAGCAAATCCCTTCAGCCATGTTCCAGCATCCAGTGGAAAGACTTCCCAGAAGAGTGCAGGCTGTTAGGGAGGGCCATTAATGCCAATTGTTTTGAAATCAAATGCCCCAGGGTCTGGTTGTCCACATACTTTTGCCTATATTGTAAAATGATGGAGACTTTTAGTATCAAAACTAGTATAACTCAGTGCTTGCTTTGTTTCTCTCTTAGGTTTGCATATAACAGGTGCAATGTTGGCTTTGTTCAGTTTGTTTCTGATGGTCATGGGCTCTCTGTGTATCACTATGTCTCTCAGTAAGAGTGTGCCCTTCTTCCTCAAGCCTGCTACCATCTGCTTCGTCTTCTCAGGTACTTTTCAAACACCTCATAACTGCATCCAGTGACTTTAAAACACATTAGCACCATTCATCTGCAGTAAATCTGAAGTAGTTATGGAGGAGGCCACGTTTTATTGAGGCGCTCGGGTGAGTCAATGTTCTAGACTAGGATTGGCAATGGTCAAGTGCACTATGTCCCATTGCTGAGATTCTGAGCTCAAACCTCAACCATCTCAATGTCAGGCATCAAGAAATACAGCTGACTATATTTCAGTGTCAGCTGTATTTCTTGAGATGTTCTTCACAAGTCAGGTGTAACCACTGATATTTAAAGGGTTAGTTCACCCAAAAATGAAAATAATGTCATTTATTACTCACCCTCATGTCGTTCTACAGCTGTAAGACCTTTGTTCATCTTCGGAACGCAAATTAAGATATTTTTGATGAAATCCGATGGCTCAGTGAGGTCTCTATTGCCAGCAATGTCACTGAACCTCTCAAGATCCAGAAAGCTACTAAAGACATATTTAAAACAGTACAGTGGTTCTACCTTAATATTATAAAGCAACAAGAATACTTTTTGTGCACCAAAAAAAAAACAAATAATGACTTTTCAACAATATCTAGTGACGGCTGATTTCAAAACACTGCTTCAAAGCTTTACGAATCTTTTGTTTCGAATCAGTGGTTCGGATCACGTAAACGAAGCCTCGTTTACTGAAATCACGTGACTGGTGCTCCGAACCACTGGTTCGAAACAAAAGATTCATGAAGCTTCGAAGCAGTGTTTTGAAATCACCCTTCACTAGATGGCCAATCAAATCAAAGTAGGCGGGGATTACTGTTCACAGAAGCAGGGTGTGAATTCCAGCGCGAAGCATCAGTTTAACGTTAAGATAGTCAGTGAGGATGTAAATGCAAACAACTTGACTTTTTTCTCAAATATGGACGTTTTGAATTGAAAGTTTACGTGATTCATGTAATTCCTAACAGAGTGTGACAAGACCAAACGTTTTATGTTTTCGACATATTAGGCATACAAATAAAAGTGCATGTGTGCATATTTTAATGCAAATTAATGCAAATATTATTTGCAAATAGTTCAAAATAATTATTTCTCAACTAGAATTAGACCTAGAATTTCCTTCATTGTTCTATTTCTTTATGCTTTATAAAAAATTGGTCCCCCCAATGTTCAAGACATGGTTACAGCCTTAGTTTGCACCAGCTCTGCAATTTGCCACTCTAGTCAAGTCATGTCACATTTATTTATATAGCACTTCACACAATAGATTTCTTTAAAGCAAGCAGCTTTGCGGTATTAAACATGAAAAAACAGTGACGCTTTCAATTAGAATTACTTCAGTTTAACTTCAATTTTTACTATAAACCAGCTCTTCAGCTCTTTCACGGACTGAACAAGAAGAAATTAACCAGAAGAAGATTTCTGGAGCCCCAGAGCACACCTACCTATTATGTAATCAGCATGGAATAATGATAGTTTAAAATTGGTAAATTTTGCAAGCTCTTTTGAACTCTCGAAATGAATTTTGTTTTGACCTGATTTTATTTGACGTCACACCAGTTCGTTCTTCAATTTAGCTTGAAGTATATTGAAGCCTTCACAGTCACATGCAGCTCCAGACTGAAACTAAAATAGATAATAAAAACTTACAATTTAAAATGTAGTTGCTATTGGCGACAGTCAAGAAAAATGTGTGCGTTCATAATATTTGGTTTCGTAATATAATCTCGTTAGAGTGCGCGGCAGTGTTTCCTGATCACAGCGCAAGCCGTGATGTCTGATTCACAAATTACTCTTATGAACAGGTTCTTTTTAATGAGTCAGTCAAAAGAATCAGGAAAGATCCTCAAACTTGTCCATGAATTCATGCATTTGAATTAGAATCAAGCAGCCACTGATTGTTCTGAACTGTTATTATAGGGAAATTATCCCATGATTTACTCACCCTCGAGCCATCCTAGGTGTATATGACTATCTTCTTTCAGATGAACACAATCGGAGATATATTTAAAAATATCCTTAGTCCTCCAAGGTTTATAATGGTAGTGAATGGGGTGTTGTGCCGAATTTCAAACCCCTGCCAAATTATTACCCCCCTCGTTGAAGTCGCTACCTAATTGCCTACTCTTAACCCCACCCCTATGGGCTATATGCACGGTTACTTCCTGGTTGGCGTTAAGCCAGCTCGGGCATTTCCGGGGAACTGTTAGCTGTTCATTCTGTAGTCGCTGTACATCGACACAAAACCATCAATGGTTGACTTAATATTGTATTCATATTTTAATGCACTTATCACATTTACCTAATTTTCCAATAAACCAGTTTTATTGATTGCAATAAAGACGAAGCTATTGGGACCGTTTAAAAACGCAGTGTCTGTAATTAGACAAGCACACACATTTTTTCCCCCAGCACTTCAAATGTTATTTTTAATGTGATGACCACAAACATTATTTGTTCATCCTTCTGAGATTGTCCCCATTGTAAAACCAAACGTTTCAAAATGTAGGAAATTCAACATTTGATAGAAAACACTTATTTAAAAATAAAAAAGACCATAATTACCACTTTAACCAGCAGGTGGCGGCAAAGTAGCATTTATTTGCGCTTATATAAGCCATTTCCTCTACTCGTTTTTCACTTCGTTTTTGACTAAATATTAAACATTATAGGTTTAAAAATACATTTTGTCAATGTGAAGTATGAAATACTCAAAAAATCTTAAGAAAAACAATAACTTTTCTTGTGATTCATGACAGAAAGCGAGCACCGCGCTTTCCCTTTGTAATTACAGCAGCTGTCAGTCAATGCAGCGCAATATCAATGATTTCAGCACACTTGTAAAAACACACATTTTATTCAATTAATCTGAACTAAAGTGCACAATAAATATTTAATTTTTGAAGCTTTTTTTCCACATAAAAGTGTGAAAACTGATGGTCGAATTGAATTTAGCCGAGGAGGAACAATGAGGTATGTCTTTATTTATTTATTTTTTATGCCGTCTTACGTTTGAATAACTAAATTAATGCTATGCCTGACTATTTAAGTGACTATATTCTGATTATAAACTAAATATTACTACTGATGCTCAACACACCAGCAAATGACATCTCACCGGAAGTTTTCGAGCTGGCTTATATTAATGCGGAAGTTCTAAAGAACGCTCCGTGCATATAGCCCATTCCTAACTCCTATTCCTAACCCCTCCCCCTCCCCCACACCTACTCCTAAACTTACCAATACTAGGGGTAGTAATCTGGCAGGGGGTCGAAATTCAGCACAACACGGGGGCCCGCATTTTGAAAAAAAAAAATAAAATAAAATGCATCCATCCATAATCAAAGTAATCCATACGGCTCCAGTGGGTTAATAAAGGCCTTTTGAAGTGAAGCGATGGGTTTTTGTAATAAAAATATCTATATTTGAAACTTCAAATAACTAGCTTCCGGTGGACGACCGCTATGCATACTGCGTAACTCGACTAAATGAGTAATCCTCTGACGCGATGTATGACGCAGGATGTAGGAGAACTGTAAGCTTAGACGCCTCTCATGGTTCAAACAAATAGGGCTGTGCAACAAACTCAAGCTCCTCTTCACTTGTATCCGACATTTCTCTTTTAAATTTCTTGTTTTAGACTTCTAATTCATGACCGGTGTTTTGTTTTGCTCTCTCCTCTATGCCTCAGCGTACGTCATTGCGTCATTGCGCTCGGATCAAAGGTTGCTCTTTCGCTCCAAATCGATTATGGATTATTTTTCTTGATTATGGATGGGTGCATTTATTTATTTATTTTTCTTTCTTTTTTTAAATTGGGGCCCCCATTCACAACCATTATAAACCTTAGAGGACTAAGGATATTTTTAAAAATATCTCAGATTGTGTTCGTCTGAAAGAAGATAGTCATATATAGGATAGCTTGAGGGTGAGTAAATCATGGGATAATTTTCATTTTTGGGTGAACTAAACCTTTAATCCTCATAAATGACTCTCTTACTGGACTACGAGTCACGCTACTGTGACGTTACTTGACTTACATCAGTATATTGACTAGTTGTTCCTATGACAATGTGTTATTAACCTGTTGCATATTCACAATGTTTTGTTGTAATCAATTAGTAAAAGCATTCCAAGAAAACATTTCAATATTGTAAACAAAAATGTTACTTGTTTTTAGCATGGGAGGTCCATAAAGTTTTAATTTTTATTTATTTTTATTTTTATCACACAAATACAATCAGGATCAATAGAGTGACAGTATCAAAAATTGAAACTAATTTACATTAAATGCGACTAGAAAACACCCTAATTTATAAAACTTAAACTGTCATAGTCTATATATTAAAATGTCCCTTCGTCACAGCACACAGTGACACCTGTTAAGTAGTTAGCTAAAGTAGGAAGCACTTTTAAAAAATGTTGTAATTTATCGAATACAAATATAATTTTGCTCCTAAATGTTTCATGTTGAATCAAAATAGGTGAACTGTTCCTTTAAATAAAATGACCTTTCATCTCTACTTTCCCCAGGTATCCTGGTACTGTTGTCCATCATTGTTTTCCACCAGTCTGTGCTGGCTTTATTGGCAAGCGATCACAGTATCCCTCTCCATCACGAGCTGTCCTGGTCAGTGGCTTGTGTTGGCTCGGCTGGGGCCATTCTCATTTTTGGAGGGCTTATGTTCCTGTTGCTTTCCCTCCCCTACAACCCCTTGGACAAATGTTTTGGTCAGCAGAGCAGTAGTGATGGCTAGCTGTCAGAAGGACTGCCAGTGAGTTAAGTAGCAGAAGATCTTTTATACTCTTATGCTGCCTGTGGAGATTAACTGATGTTATAAAGGACTCTCAAAAGCTAATGTTCATAATGTTTCACAATAACCTGCATTAGAATTGCTTATGAATAAGATTATAGACCCTAATACACATACACTGAATTTGAACTGATATTTCTATGATGGCTCTGTACATAAAATCAGTGACCAACAGATCTGTTTACTCTCTTTAAAGGCTTCATTTACACAACATGCTGAACATTATGCATTATTCATTTATCTGCATTGCTGATTTGTATAAGAAAGCTGATTTGATTATTTGGCATATATAACTGACTTCTGACTGATGGTTTCTGCGGGTTGAAAATGTAAAACAGTTTCTTTTTTAAAAAACAGGCCATCTTATCTGCGCTAAAGGCCTGTTCACACAAAGAACGATAACTGTAAATATAACTATATGATTAGTACCCACACCAATATGCATGATAACATTCTGCTTATTTTATGCGCGCTGCAGTTTTGTCATCTGCTGCTTTAAATGCTTGAGCTTTTTGATTGGCTGTTGATATTTTTATCATTCATCAGCTGGAAATTTTTTTCTGAAAATGATTCCAACAATATCGTTCCTCTGTGCACTTCCCTATTCTCGTAGAATTAAGGCCTGTTCACATCAAGAACAATAACTATAATGGTAACTATATTAGCATCCATACCAATGCATGATAATATTCTGTTTATTATAAACGGCGTGCTGCAGTTTTGTTGTCTGTAGCTTAAAATGCTCGAGCTCTTTAAAGTCACCATGAAATCAAAATTAATAATTTTTTTACAGAATGTTGCAGTGCTTATTGTAAATGATTTATCCATGCGTACTATTTAAAAAAAAAAAAAAAAAAAAAAAAAAAAAATCATATGCCCTTGTAATCTTTAATCAAAAATGTTCAATTCACCTCCTCTTCGAAACGACGTCTGTTCTCTTCATGACATACATATGTCTCGGTGGAGGATGAGGCTAAATATCATGCAACTGATTACAAACTGGCATTCAGGTCTGCCTCTATTTAGTTAGCAACAACCAACTTCCTACAAACCAATCAATTCCCAAAAGACGAAATCAAATCCTGCCCTACATTTTTCTCATTCCAGAAGCCGTTTCACTCAGATTTACGTCACAATAGTTGGGTGGATTCTGATTGCCTGTCAATGTTTTTATCATTTATAATCTGGAAAAAAAATTGTTCTGAAAGTGATTCCAACGATACCCTTCCTGTGTCGTTATCGTTATAGCTAGCTTCCTTATTGTCATAAAAATAGAACTAGAATTAGAAATGTATTAAAACTTTATAGTTATAGTTATTATGGTTATAGTTATCACCTTTTTTTGAACGGGCCTTTAGATGGCTTGTGAACCATCGTAGCCATGCTGTTTACTAGCAAAACTTGGCAGGTGAGCTTCGTTGACCAGAATTATCTTTATGGTGAAGCTGGTTGACCTTGACCAACAAAGTCTTGCTAGTTAAGCTAGTTAAAAAGCCTAATGGGGACATCAGCACATTAGCATTACAACATATGCTGGTGACCAGCTACAGTGATCCCAAAACACTTTTGGACACATTTAAAAATGTGAAAGTAATTTTTAACATCTATTGTTTTATAAATCTAGCAACTTTTTTGTGCCATCTTTGTTTGATATTTTGCTATATAATGCAATGTTTATGCATTTAAATGTCCAAATACTTTTTGGGATCATTTTATACTGGCCTATTCTGCTGGGTTTTCAATTAACAAAGTAATCAGCAGATTAAATATCATAGATTTCCATGCATAGATTTAATTTACATTATATAAATGTAAAATAATGCTTAAAGGGTTAGTTCACCCAAAAATGAAATTTCTGTCATTTATTACTCACCTTCATGCCGTTCCACACCCGTAAGGCCTTCGTTCATCTTCGGAACACAAATTAAGATATTTTTGATGAAATCTGAGAGGTTTCTGATCTCCCTATACACAGCAATGTCATAACAAATTTCAAGGCCCAGAAAGGTAATACATCATTAAAATAGTCTTTTGACTACAGTAGTTCAACTTTAATGTTATGAAATGATGAGAATATTTTTGTGAGCAAAATCAAAACAAAAATAACTATTCTTTTCAACAATTTCTTCTCTTCCATATCAGTCTCCTACGCTTTTCACATAATAAACAAAGTGCAGCACTTCCAGGTTATACGTCAGAACGCCGACTCATTATTGGCCGGCTCCTGCGTCAGCATCACTGCGTGTGAACAGTGGCCAATATTGAGCCGGCGTTCTGACGTAAACACACGTCAACAGCGTAGGAGACTGACATGGAAGAGAAGATATTGTTGAATATTTTTGTTTTGTTTTTGCGCACAAAAAATATTCTCGTCGCTTCATAACATTAAGGTTGAACCACTGTACTCACATGGACTATTTTAACGATGTCTTTACTACCTTTCTGGGCCTTGAAATTTATGACATTCCTGTGTATAGGGAGATCAGAAACCTCTCGGATTTCATCAAAAAGATCTTAATTTGTGTTCTGAAGATGAACGAAGGTCTTACGGGTTTGGAACAACATGAGCGTTTGTAATTAATGACAGAAATGTCATTTTTGGGTGAACTAACCCATTAACACTATACATATGAAACAGATGCGTGTATGAAAATGAATGAAATATATTGATGTGGATGATACGGACCCACTGTTGAGCCACATTGTTATGTAAATAATGTGTGTTTATATTGTACACCAGTCGATATGAGAGTACCTTGTCCTTATACTGAAGACACTGTCCTTCACTGAACTTTCTTCCTCTCCTTCTTTCTTATATCTGTTTTTCACTTGGTTGTTTGTGCCACTCTCTATTCATTACTCTTTCTCGTTCACTAGTTTTGCTTGAGGATTAAATCTCTTTCACCTAAGACAGTCTCCTGCACTCCTTCCATCGCTTGTTTCTTAATCTCACTCCTTCTCTTTTGCGACTTGCTCAGTCTAAAATTAGGGCATTGCTCATCTAAGCACATCATGTTGAAGTGGATGAGAAATATTATCCTAGTATGTCAACTATGCCCACCCTCGACGTTCTCTCGATGTTGATAGCTCTTGGGTGTCTCCGAGGGTTTGGGTGGAGCTGCTGTTTCCCTGCGTCTGCCGTTCCTCCCCTCCCAGCTGAGTGTTTGTGAATGCAGTGCCAGTACATTTGGGAAGTGAGGAAAGGTCTGAGCCTCAGTAATCGGCATGTCTCTCGTCCAGTCTAACTAAAGCCTCCATCCTGTGCAAAACAATCTAGATATCCTCAAACAACAGAAATGACAGGTGGCGAGTGTGTTCCTGGAGCAACCGTCTCGACATGTCATACAGCATGCTTATAACTGGCCCTTTTAATTTGGTGAATCTGTATTGGGTCTGTAGCATAGGAGCGTTTGGCTTGATCAGCTGGGGGGAGTATGGGTGAGTGCAGAAGTAGGGAAATTGGAGCCTGTAGGTTGACACTGTAGCCAGAAGTCTGCTAGTATATATAGCCCTTTAATAGAACCTGTCAGACTTGTGGGCTGTTCTTTCACTTTTTATGTGTCCAAGTACATGGGGGAATAACACAGGATCTGCTCTCACAGCATTATTAATTGTTGGTCAGGACAGAAGTTAGTGCACGTTTGTGGGTGGGTACAATAAAACACTCAATACTTCCACTAATAAAAGAACTGGGGTGGCATGTGATGGTCCGCCCATCTGGAAATTTGGAAAAAAATTAGCTCAATAATCATCTTCCAAATTACACACAAAAAAAGTAGTAAAATCTAAAAATTATTCTGCAAAATATCTGTATTACAACTTAAAGGCCCTGTTAAAAGGGGGGTAGAGGGTAACAGAGGGTAATAATGTATTATTTTTCATGTTTGTTTTTTAGTTTTAGGTTTTTCTTTTATACGTTATTATTAGAACAGTGGTTTTCAACATTTTTGACTCCAAGGCCCTCAATTTTCAAAGGCCCCATGACTTTTCCAGTTTGACACACGCTCCGAACCACTGATTCAAAACAAAAGATTCGTAAAGCTTCGAAGCTTCATGAAGCAGTGTTTTGAAATCGCCCATCACTAGATATCATTATTTTGTTTTTTTGGCGCGCAAAAAGTATTTCCTGTCGCTTCATAACATTAAGGTTGAACCACTGTAGTCACATGAACTGTTTTAAATATGTCTTTAGTAGCTTTCTGGGCATTGAAAGTGTTAATTATCTTGCTGTCAATGGAGGCCTCACTGAGCCATCGGATTTTATCAAAAATATCTTAATTTGTGTTCTGAAGATGAACGAAGGTCTTACGGGTGTGGAATGACATGAGGGTGAGTAATTAATGACAGAATTTTCATTTTTGGGTGAACTAACCCTTTAAGGGTATGGATTTTTACTCGCAATTTCAACCCAATAAAAAATTTAGAGCATGGTTATATAACTAGAAAAATTTAGATTCATTATAAAAATATTAATGGAATTTTATTAATTTACATGATTCCAGGTCTAGAAATCACACAAAATTAAACTACCTCATATATACAGGTTTTTAAATACCCCGAGAGTCCTCGTTCTTTATAGAAAAACAAACAAACAAACAAAAATTGTTGAGGAGGTTAATTAAAATTAAGATTTTTTGATTCTTGATTTTTGGCTTTCATTTTAAATAATTTTGGTTGAGAACCACTGTATTACAAGATTATGAAAGCTCATTTTGTCCTCAGAATAAAAAAAAAAAAAAAAAGAAAAAGAAAATTATAATTTTATTGTATGTAATTCTGACTTCATCTCATAATTGCAACTTTATATCTCACAATCACAACACTATTTTTCATAATTGCGACTTTGAACAACAATAGTGTTTTTCTCACATTTACAACCTTGTGTCTCATAAATGTGACTTTATATCTTATAATGTGACTTATTTTACACTATCCCACAATTATCTAGTTATATTTTTTACTCTGAGGTTAAGATATGCTTCCATAGAAAACAATTTTAATAAAGTTATCATCTAAGGATCAAGATTTTAAAAGACACAAATGACATCACTCGTAGATTGTCTGTTGTTTCTTTTATATATAAAATCCGTGCAATACAGTGTTAGAGTTTATCACACATTAAGATAAACCATATTTTCTCTAGATATATCTATTCTCCACTACGTAATATTTATAACTAAGCACATAAATGCTGTCTGTGTGTAGTTTTTCACATTTTTTATGAATTAAAAAAGACCCCCGATTACAGGAGATTGTGATGTGATGCCCATTTGCACTCTATTATGTAATGTCCTGTGTTGAACTCTTGTTGGCTTGGATCATGGAATAAAGGTGTTAAAGGTTAGCAGAAAGTCCACATATATAATCTCTCATTAGAGAAGCAGACGGGTCAAAGGGAGTCAGGTGCAGCACAGTGAACGTTTGTTTTTGTTTTTTTTCGTTTTCTTTTTTGGAGGGGAGCTTTGCCTTTGGGATACTGTCATGATCACATGACACAATGGAGGGAAAACACAAATGACACAGGGCATGCCCCAACATACGAGTGTAGCCCAATCAGAGCTCAAGGAAGACAGTGTCCTCATACATATTCAAAAATGACCCGCCCACCCATTCTACCCTCTCCAATACATCATTACTCTGGATTTTTTTTTCTCAAATACAGTTATGTGCAATATACATTTGCATTTCAAAATGTATTTTTTTTTTTTCAGCCCCCCCTCCAACTGCAGACCTGTTGATTTACAATTCCACTGGTCCTTTATTGTCCCCGCCCATTTGAAAAGCACAGTTTTGGATAGAAGTCCCATTTCTGAATGTCAATCACCATTTTCTCTATACAAATATATCATCTGTCCCTCTTTGACCAAGTGAGGGAATGTTTTAATGCCCCAAAACAAAGGTTTTCAATTCAACAAGTGCTACTTCTACTGCTAACAGTGATTTAACAAAAATAATATGATGGTAGGTTTATATAAAAATCTTTTTCATTTGAACTCTTTGTCGTTTCAGTCCATCAATTATGGTGCTGATCTGTTTACTGAGCTGGAAGACAGATATACAGATATTACACACTAAATTGCGTGTTATCAAAGGGTAGAAAATAAAACTTTCATTAAAATAAATAAAATGCTTCTCACAAAGTTAGTTGTAATAATAATAATCTCATTCTCACAATACACTCATGTTTCTGCAGTGCTCAGTATCACATTTTTGAATCACAGTCAAAATCTTGTCTTTCTAGTTCAAAAACTAGAATCATTTAACAATGTTAAGAGCTAGCAGTTCAAACTTACTCATAATAACAACAACACTTTGTCTTCATCTTTAAATTCCACGTCTTTAAAATCAAGCAAAATAATAAACATCACAGTATCCCATGATTATAGTTTCATTAAGAATAAACATGTTATAAAACAGTACTGAAAAAACATGATTGTTGTTGTTATTATGAGATGTTTGTCATTCTTTTACTCTATTTTTTTTCATAAAGTGAAACATTTGTCAATACCGAGAGAGTTATTCCCTTTTTTTAGTTGTTTTCCAGTCTTTCCGTCTACATTATCTCTCGCACTTTATCAACTACTCCAACCCTCGATCTGTCTAGACTGGTGTAGTTTTCCTATTTAGCGTGTTGGAGTTACTCTCTCTGTCACCTTTCCCTAGCCTATCCAGCGTTCCCATCCCTCGTTCCCTCTCCACTGTAGAGGAGGAGAAAGGTGGAGGCTGGGAGGACGGGACGGAGTTACTGAGCGGAGCATTGGAGTTGGAAGAATTCTGGACCACTGACGGATTGTGAGATTTGAGAGAGGGCAGCGTCCCACTCATCATCATTCCCCCTCCGCTCTCTTTAGGGAAGCAGTTGTGCAGCTGGTATAGTGTGGCGCGGTCCACCGTGCCGTACAGCGGAGGGGCGCCCAGCCCTCCTAAACCACCCAGTTTGGGGTCTCGGGAGAGGGTGTAAAGGGAAATATCGCCCCCTGGCAGAGCGGAGCGGGAGTGGGGGTTGGGTAGAGTGGAAACCGAGATGGGCCCCTGGGAGAGTAGAGCTGACGGGGGCATTCCGAAGTTCTTACCCCCCGGAGGACCACCCACGGGGGACGGGTCTCGAGAGCGTGAGGGGTCGGTGGATCGAGAGCTGGAACGCGATCTGCGCCGGAAGCGGTAGCTCGGGAGCCGTAGCATGGCGTGAGTGGTACTCTTAAAGATATCGGTGCGAGAGCGACAGCGGAGCTCCTTGTTCTTCTCGATGTAGATGTTTACTGCCAGCACACCCACCATCTCAGCCAGGATGAAGGACAGCCCACCAAAGTAGAAGGACCAGCCGTAGGAGTACTGCCATTTCTTATCCTCGTCCTTCTTTGGGGAAATGTCACCCAGAGCAGCAGAAATGTACACTATCACGCCAATGATGTTACTCAGGCCTAAAGATCAAGGGTCAAAAACATGCCAACTGATCAAAATGTGTTGTTGCGTCAGGTTGATATGCAGCTTTTGTTTGCAAAATAACAAAGATTCAGAAGCATTTGCAGTGTAATATGGTAATTGACAATTAGATTTCATCAGATAAAATTTGTTTTACATTTTACAGTAATATTGTGGATAATTCTGTACAGGCACATGTAATTAAAGACATTTTATAAAACATTCTGTGTTGTTTTCTATTGTCAGTATAAACTGGACATACATTGGTGTCCAAATGTCATAATGTCAATTTTACATATTTTTTCCCCCAATAAAAATATATCAGTAAACAGATTTTTACTTGTTTACTAAACAATTAACGTACAATTAACAAACAATTAACAATTCAGTATTTGGCTTTATTTTCTATTTTGCTTTAATGACGGCATGAAAACTGCAGAATATTATATATTATATTATATATTTTTAACCATTTTCATTTATGCATATACTTAATTAATGTATATCTTAAATGCAATTTAAATCACTTTGGATGAAAGAGTCTGCTATAATGTAATGCAATATAATATATGTATCTTATAATTAGATGTGTATCTTGAATGCAATGTGAGATAGACATTATATTAAATGATATATTGTATTTTATAGCTTATTGTATTACATCTAGCTTACATTGCATTTAATTCTAATACTTCTAATATGTATATATATATATATATATATATATTAAAAAAAATGACCCATCACGTCATTGACGCATATATATATATACAGGTGCTGGTCATATAATTAGAATATCATCAAAAAGTTGATTTATTTCTCTGATTCCATTCAAAAAGTGAAACTTGTATATTATATTCATTCATTACACACAGACTGATATATTTCAAATGTTTATTTCTTTTAATTTTGATGATTATAACTGACAACTAAAGAAAATCCCAAATTCAGTATCTCAGAAAATTAGAATATTGTGAAAAGGTTCAATATTGAAGACACCTGGTGCCACACTCTAATCAGCTAATTAACTCAAAACACCTGCAAAGGCCTTTAAATGGTCTCTCAGTCTAGTTCTGTAGGCTACACAATCATGGGGAAGACTGCTGACTTGACAGTTGTCCAAAAGATGACCATTGACACCTTGCACAAGGAGGGCAAGACACAAAAGGTCATTGCAAAAGAGGCTGGCTGTTCACAGAGCTCTGTGTCCAAGCACATTAATAGAGAGGCGAAGGGAAGGAAAAGATGTGGTAGAAAAAAGTGTACAAGCAATAGGGATAACCACACCCTGGAGAGGATTGTGAAACAAAACCCATTCAAAAATGTGGGGGAGATTCACAAAGAGTGGACTGCAGCTGGAGTCAGTGCTTCAAGAATCACTACGCACAGACGTATGCAAGACATGGGTTTCAGCTGTCGCATTCCTTGTCAATCTTGAACAACAGACAGCGTCAGAAGCGTCTTGCCTAGGCTAAAGACAAAAAGGACTGGACTGCTGCTGAGTGGTCCAAAGTTATGTTCTCTGATGAAAGTAAATTTTGCATTTCCTTTGGAAATCAGGGTCCCAGAGTCTGGAGGAAGAGAGGAGAGGCACACAATCCACGTTGCTTGAGGTCCAGTGTAAAGTTTCCACAGTCAGTGATGGTTTGGGGTGCCATGTCATCTGCTGGTGTTGGTCCACTGTGTTTTCTGAGGTCCAAGGTCAACGCAGCCGTATACCAGGAAGTTTTAGAGCACTTCATGCCTCCTGATGCTGACCAACTTTATGGAGATGCAGATTTCATTTTCCAACAGGACTTGGCACCTGCACACAGTGCCAAAGCTACCAGTACCTGGTTTAAGGACCATGGTATCCCTGTTCTTAATTGGCCAGCAAACTCGCCTGACCTTAACCCCATAGAGGTGAAGGTGAAGATGCGATATGCCAGACCCAACAATGCAGAAGAGCTGAAGGCCACTATCAGAGCAACCTGGGCTCTCATAACACCTGAGCAGTGCCACAGACCGATCGACTCCATGCCACGCCGCATTGCTGCAGTAATTCAGGCAAAAGGAGCCCCAACTAAGTATTGAGTGCTGTACATAATCATACTTTTCATGTTCATACTTTTTAGTTGGCCAAGATTTCTAAAAATCCTTTCTTTGTATTGGTCTTAAGTAATATTCTAATTTTCTGAGATACTGAATTTGGGATTTCCCTTAGTTGTCAGTTATAATCATCAAAATTAAAAGAAATAAACATTTGAAATATATCAGTCTGTGTGTAATGAATGAATATAATATACAAGTTTCACTTTTTGAATGGAATTAGTGAAATAAATCAACTTTTTGATGATATTCTAATTATATGACCAGCACCTGTATATATATATGCGTCAATGACGTGATGGGTCATTTTTTTTGTACAAAGGACTTAATAATAATAAAAAACAAAGATATGACATCCAAAGTATGTAAGGTAGTACAACTAAATCTCTTTTATTGAATCCAAAAGGTTTTAATTATATTTTGCTACATATAAAGGTATTTTAAAGATTTGAAGTGTCAAAAGGTCATTCGGTTTAACCGTCCAAAGGCCAATACAGCCATTTCATTTGTGATTAAAACCTACATCTTAAAATGTAATAAATGTATTTATTTTTTATTCTGGCATGATTTTATAACACCATATATCAACATAGTGCAAAATGGTATTAAAATTATGTGTAGAAGTCGTTGCTTTGTTATGAGAAAAAATGTTGGGAAAAAGTGATTTCATTGATGTCATTCAGAGTAACCAATATAAAGGGAACATTTTGGATCAAGTCATGCGGTCAATATCATGTGACAGGATGTGACATTATTCAGACACCTGCAAAGGACCTAACTCTCTTTTAACTATTTGAAAAATTCATGTTTTCACTTGCTCATACGCATGTCCCGAAACATCAGGTCATTCAGTACAACCGCTATAAAACATGGAAAATGTGGTAATATTTTCAAAATTTGTGCTAAATATAACGTTTTTGATTGTCCATTTGCTAGCTAGCTAGATATCAGCCTGTTAGCATTGTTTGAAAATATCGTCATTCAATATAACCAGATGTGTCATTCGGTAAAACTGAAATTTTGGCTAAACCGAATTAATATTTGTTGAAAAATGTTGTCCATCTTGTAAAAAATGACAAAAGCAGTGTTACTTGATTATAAAAACCACAATCTCATTAACACTTAATAAAACTTCAAAATTAATTATATCTCGATTGTTTTTTTTTACACTTTTAAAAAATGTATTTGTCAATGACCCATATATATATATATATATATATATAAAATATTATCAAAATTTCTTAACTTAAATTCACAGATTTTAATATACTTTCAATCAGGTTTTTAAGACTTTTGGACACCACTGTATATGACACATTTTGTAGTTGTGGTAAATATTAGGTGTAATCGGACATTTACTCCTGCACCAATACATGTACACACACAATGCACACACTTTACCTGCTGCTACAAACAGAATGCCAGCTCCCAGCACGATATTCCTTTTGCTCTTGTAGAAACGACTGGCTGCGATACAGACCCCTCCCATTAGCAGCAGGATTGCACTAAGAATGGGAAAGATGTTGGAGGCCCGGACCACTCCTGCAGAGAAAGAGAAAATAGCAGAGTAGAGAGACAGATGGGAGGGTGAGAGACGCAGAGCATTATAAGCGTGAGACGTGATGAGTGCAGGCGAGTCATTTCTGTTCAGGTCTTTAAAACTGTGCATTTGTATTTTTAGATATAAATATGAAGCTAAAATGATGCACCTGGATAATTAAATTATGCCGTTATTCTCTCTATGTTAAAAAGCCCCAGAGGAAAAATGTTCCCCTGGCAGTTGGGCATCCCATCTGGGACCAGTCAAGCTGGGACAGTGCAAGGAAATGCCATCTAAATACCAACCAAAATGCCAACCTGTGTGTGTGTGCTTGCATTTATGCGCGTGACATGCACACGTGCACACAGGAAGCTGTAGCACAGAAATGTCTTGGAGCATTTGAGGGGATATGAAGCATAGGATTGAATCTGCAGAATTATTGTGAATCTGCAATATGTCACTTTGAAAAAGCTCTTCTTGCAGTATGTCACATCCAGTGTTGGGTGTAACGCGTTACTGTAATTAAATTACTTATCCACTGAAAAAGTAAAGTACGGGATTACTGTTCATTTTTAGGTAATTTAATTACAGTTACTTATAATGTACTTGCGTTATATACTGTAAATTAGTTCAACAGTTCTGTATAAATCAATATGGCATTTCAAATCTAAATTTGTCGTCTATAGGTAAAAGTGAACGCTGTCTCTTTAAAATCGTTAGCTGTAGTGAGATGCGCGTGAGTTCGCAACTTCGCACCAGTTGGCAGTGTAGTCGCTGTCTGAAGATGTCGGCAGAAGCGAGTGGCTGTTTTGCAGAATGGAAATATTTCAATTGCCTCACTTTTTTGACACAGGTAGGCAAGAACATTACGGTAAAATGTAAACTATGTCCTAGGGAGAAAAAACTACCGAGAGACGGTCTTCAGTCAGTGCGCTCTCAGCGCACACACATAGCCGCCTCTCGCGAGTGTCAGATTTTCGCGGTTTATTACACATAAACGTTCAAATACACTCACAGTTATGTCAAAATGCCCGTTATATTCGCGTTGGTTATGTGAATGTGAACAGCATGTATGTAACAGCATATTGTCTCCGGTCTTGTGGACTTACAATGGCTGCCGCGTGCGCGTGTCCGTTAAGTCCACGAGACCATAGGGTGTCCCATTTGTCAATTTTAGGCTTCAGAAGGGTGCTCGCGAGCGCCATCTTTGCGGCCGATATGCGCCCTCGATGCGCACTTGTGCTGGGCGTGCACTGGTACGAGGCGAGCTCCTCGGCAGACTTCTTCCCGACAGTCAAAGCGACGTTACGTCACGAAAGTGCGGACTCGTAGGAAGGCCGTGAGTGTTTAGGGTGCCATTTGGGACAGGGCCTTAGTAACAGCAGCCTTTAAAACATGAGGATTAATCTATGTTTAATTTATACAGTTATGACTATGCAGAATTATTTTATATTTGATTATTCAATGTCTGTGGTATTTTACTTATTAGACCTACCTGAAAAAATATATAGCATTGTTTTATTTGTATCTCTAAATATTTTTACCTTATCGAGTATTGTGCACTTTTGGTGGTACCGGTACCGAATACTAGATTTTTGGTATCGTGACATCCCTTTTAAGTTTAAGTATTATAGTATGTTTTAATAAAGCTAAAATGTTTTAAAAAGCTATAAAAGGCTAAACTATTCTATGTTTGACTCATATTTAAATTATTAAAAGAGTTTCCTTTCTATTGTCTATCCGGTCAAGGTTTATAGGGATTTTAAGAAGTAATTAGTTGAATTACTTATTGAGTAATTAAATTACTTTTCAGACAGAGTAATTAGAAAAGTATTTTAAATACAACATTGATGATGTAATTAGTAATTAATTACTTTTTTGAAGTAACTTACCCAACACTGGTCACATCAAAGAAGCATATGTATTTAAAATCATTTTCTAATCCTTATTTTAAAAAATATTACTTAAAATTCTTTAAAAATTATTAAAATGTGTAAAATCATAATCATTTGTTACGATACAGGGGAAAGGGGGTTAAATATTTGACCATTTTTTATTTTGGGGTGAACTGTTCCTTTAACAGTGCAAAGCCATTGCTGTTGCTGAATTCCATTCATGCTGCAGAACTGCTTTGTCATGATAAACTCTGTTGTTGTAATAATAAAAGGCAGCCTCTTACGCAGGACGTATTCTGCTCCATCATGATCAAAGTCAGCGTCCTCTGGGAAGTGGTTGATCTGGGAGCACACGCCACGCTTCATCCCTACAAGCAAAAACACAGGAACATTAGAGGTAAGACATCCTGACAACAACCCTCGCATACTGCGCATATGTGAATCCTGAGCTTAACTTAGAATGAACTGCATCACTGTACTTCCATAAAACCCCTTACACACAAACATCTTACTGACCACATACCTTTGAACAAGTAGTGTGTATACAAACAAGTGTCTCATATGGTCAAATGCTGGAATATCAATTTTCTATTATTTTCTTATTATTAAACATTGATGTGAGCTCAATTAGATGGACAGACAGAGACAGACAGATAGATAGATAGATAGATAGATAGATAGACCCTTCCTTCAAAAATCTCATTTAGAAATGCCACAAGAGTTCTGAAATATCTATTAATTGTCTAATCCTCAATCCAATCTCTTTAAATTAGATAGGGAACTAATTTTTGGATTGTAGCTCCTGATACAGATCTAATTCTCTTAATTCATTATGTTCATTTGTTAAGATGTGGAACAGAGAAACACACACACACATGCACCACAGAAATATAGCCCTGGAGTCAATCGGGGAGTGAATAGCTACCCGCTCCAGTGCTGGGGGCCTACGGCAGACAGACAGACAGACTGACGCACTATGATGACATCATGACTGGTGTTGATTGATGGAGTGGGAATGTGATGGATTGATGAGACAGACGAAGGGAGATACAGGTGGACAGGCGTATGGGGGATTCTTTTCACAGCTGTTTTTGTCTTTTTATATTCCTCCTCTTACGGACATTAATCTGTAGGAAAGAGACGAGGGCACAAAAGGGAAAGGTGTCAGCGTAGGATAATCTGGCATCACCATTTTGTTTCTTTGTTAAAGATACTGCAGCTTTCAGCAATTGACCTTGCTGCCATCAAGTGCACATCACCAGACCTGCCAACCTTGGGAGAACAATTTGAGTACCACAATAGTGTAAGCCTCAGTTCACATGCCTTTGCACAAGGTTATTTCCCCACTCACCACCATATTATTAATTTATTATAGGAAAGTTTCACAGACAAGGCTTAAATTAAGCCAGGAGTAGGCCTTAGTTCAATTAAGACATTTAAGGAGCTTTTATAAACATGTTTAGTTTAACTCCACTTTTAGACATACACTCGCAAACTTCCCTAAGCACTTTCCCTCGGGGGAATCCTCACCGCCATTTTGAAGTCAAGTGGACAAGGAAAGTTTATTTGGACAGACCCTCGACCCCTCGATTTTGACAGAGGGAGCGAGTCTACTCAACATGTACACATCAGGCAGATCCATAGACCACAATGCACCATGATTGTGATATCACAGCTGGCCACGCTTAATTTACCCCCACCCCACACAACTACGATATTGGACTTATTTTGACATTTAACAGCATTAAATACTTGTATTGCTACCTTAAGTTGATTGCTGTTGTGTTTTTTTTTAACAGTTATAGTTTATTGTATTGTTATAATTTTTGTTTGTGTGTTTTTTAATATTTTATATTTAATATGAATATATTCATAATTAATATTTGTTCATATATATTTTTTTTTATCAGCGCAAGCATACATACAGGGCTATAGAATGGTGCGTAAAACAAATTCATAAATCTAAAAACTAAATAAATCAGCTCAATTGGGGATTCCAAGTGATCAAGGGCTTAGGGCGTAACATTAAAACACATTTCAAGGGTTTCGCCAGTAGTGGGCACTCATGCAGTGTAAGCAATGACGTACATCCGAGTAAATGAGATGGAGGGAAGTTAGTGAGAGAAGGGCATAAAAAATTGGATTTGAGGGCAGCCACAGAGAAAAACATTACTGGTGCTTGCATCTTGAGATAAAACAATGGCACTGACATATTTTAAGATGTATCAGTGCAAGATGCTTTCAGTTAAAACAGCTCAAACACGCGTTTTAGTCTGGGACTAGGCTTCAGCCTTGTCTGTAAATACGGGCACATATTTTTTTAAAGTTAGAAAAAAATCTGGGTAACACTTTATTTTACAGTGTCCTTGTTACATATGTATGTACTTGCCATAGTAATAACAGTAAATTATAAGTAATTACATGCAACTAACCCTCAACCAAACCCTTATCCTACCCTAACCCTATGTTGTTAATTAATATTACTCTGTACTTAAATACAGTATCTCACAGAAGTGAGTACACCCCTCACATTTGTAAATATTTTATTATATCTTTTCATGTGACAACACTGAAGAAATTACACTTTGCTACAATGTAAAGTAGTGAGTGTACAGCTTGTATAACAGTGTAAATTTGCTGTCCCCTCAAAATAACTCAACACACAGCCATTAATGTCTAAACCGCTGGCCACAAAAGTGAGTACACCCCTAAGTGAAAATGTCCAAATTGGGCCCAAAGTGTCAATATTTTGTGTGGCCACCATTATTTTCCAGCACTGCCTTAACCTTCTTGGGCATGGAGTTCACCAGAGCTTCACAGGTTGCCACTGGAGTCCTCTTCCACTCCTCCATGAGGACATCACAGAGCTGGTGGATGTTAGAGACCTTGCGCTCCTCCACCTTCCGTTTGAGGATGCCCCACAGATGGGGGTTTAGGTACCCTCAGCTTCTTTAGCAAGGCAGTGGTCGTCTTGGAAGTGTGTTTGGGGTCGTTATCATGTTGGAATACTGCCCTGCGGCAAAGTCTCCGAAGGGAGGGGATCATGCTCTGCTTCAGTATGTCACGGTACATGTTGGCATTCATGGTTCCCTCAATGAATTGTAGCTCCCCAGTGCTGGCAGCACTCATGCAGCCCCAGACCATGACACTCCCACCACCATGCTTGACTGTAGGCAAGACACACTTGTCTTTGTACTCCTCACCTGGTTGCCGCCACACATGCTTGACACCATCTGAACCAAATAAGTTTATTACAGGACATGGTTCCAGTAATCCATGTCCTTAGTCTGCTTGTCTTCAGCAAACTGTTTGCGGGCTTTCTTGTGCATCATCTTTAGAAGAGGCTTCTTTCTGGGATGACAGCCATGCAGACCAAGTGTGCGGCGTATGGTCTGAGCACTGACAGGCTGACCCCCCACCCCTTCAACCTCTGCAGCAATGCTGGCAGCGCTCATACGTCTATTTCCCAAACACAGCCTCTGGATATGATGCTGAGCACGTGCACTCAACTTCTTTGGTTGACCATGGCAAGGCTTGTTCTGAGTGGAACCTGTCCTGTTAAACCGCTGTATGGTCTTGGCCACCGTGCTGCAGCTCAGTTTCAGGGTCTTGGCAATCTTCTTATAGCCTACGCCATCTTTATGTAGAGCAACAATTCTTTTTTTCAGATCCTCAGAGAGTTCTTTGCCATGAGGTGCCATGTTGAACTTCCAGTGACCAGTATGAGAGAGTGAGAGCGATAACACCAAATTTAACACACCTGCTCCCCATTCACACCTGAGACCTTGTAACACTAACAAGTCACATGACACCGGGGAGAGGAAATGTCTAATTGGGCCCAATTTGGACATTTTCACTTAGGGGTGTACTCACTTTTGTGGCCAGCGGTTTAGACATTAATGGCTGTGTGTTGAGTTATTTTGAGGGGACAGCAAATTTGCACTGTTACACTCACTACTTTACATTGTAGCAAAGTGTCATTTCTTCAGTGTTGTCACATGAAAAAATATAATAAAATATTTACAAAAATGTGAGGGGTGTACTCACTTCTGTGAGATACTGTATATAATTACAATGTAACAATGACACCTTAAAATAAAGTGTAACCAAAATCTGTCTCTGCTTCAGTTATCTCAGGCCACATTCAATGACTATAGAATATTAATTATTAGAATATTTTATTAAATTACAAAAATTAAACGGTAATATTACTGTAGAAATCATACTATTGTACTGTATAATAAAAAATTAGTATTTATTAATAATTTTACTTTACAGAACAACAGTTAAATTACAATAATAATTTCTATGGTTCTTTTTTAATTTCCTTCCTTTCCAACTGATTCTACAAGCTGCTGCTTTTTGCTTGACTTAAAAACTGCAAATGCACTATTGAAAGGCGTCACTAGCTTTTCGTGTAGTTTAGAGTCGCAAATCAGTACTTGTAGGTCAACATGCGTACCTGCTACGCAAAAGGCATACAGGTTGGCAGGTCTGCATCAGCATGCAAATATGTGGAAGAGCCACATATTTAAAAAAAGCCAGTAGTGTGACTAGCCACTGAGTGACTATTCCACACTGAGCTTTTTTGGCTTTTTTCTGGTCGCTGAGAGTTGAGAAATGTACAACTTTAAGTAAAACGCAGTGCTCATCAGTGTCACTTTTTACCCAGCCTCCAATCACAGTGGGGGAGGGGGTGGGAAAATACCACACCTATATGTACTATGACTGAACAACAATGGACAAGTTATTATTACCTGTCTCTGAGTATTCATGTCTGTACCAGATGGCATCCCTGGGCTACTACAGTATTGATATGAAAAATAATGCTTGGAGAAATATGTCGTTCGCAAAGGACTTTTGCAGGCATTCCATATCATAGCAACCAAAGTGTCTCAACTTAAAAAACGCCTCAAGCGCCTGCAGCTTGGTGTTTTCAGAAGAGCGCCTGACATTTTCAGCTGGCTAAAAATGCTTTGTTGAACACACGGCCTAAAGGCCAGCTAGGGTGTTGAAGGGATACTCCAAATGATACTCCAAAAAATGAAAATTCTCTCCTCACTTACTCACCCTCATGCTGTTCTAGATATATACTCTGTTTCTTCAGATGAACACAAATGAAAATTTTCAGAAAAATAATCTAGTTCATATAATGCAAGAGTATGGGACCTCCACAACTGACTTTTTTTTTTTTTTTTTTTTTTTAAGTGAACACTACAGTAATCTGTACAACCCCAGTTGATGAATCAGTGCTCCTGAAGAAAAACGATAGGCGCGTAAGGATATTAATAATATTTTACACTTTTTACACCATAGAGCATCACTTTCAGCCAGTTGTCAAATGTGTGTTCATGAGTTCACACTTGACATCAGCATGTTGTGAAGTGACGGTCCTCTGTGATTCTGCATCACTTCTTGCTTGAGCTTCAAAACATGCTTACAAATTGCTGATGTTCATGTCAGGCGTGAACTCATGAACCCATGTTTGACAGCCAGACAGAAGCAATGGTTTGTAGTGTAAAAGTTTTAAATATTAGTATTTTTCTCACACACACACACCTATCGTTTACACTTCAGAAGACACTGACTCATCAACTGGGGCCGTACGGATTCCCGCCATGTTCACTTTGTTTGATTTTTGAAGTGTCAACTTGGAGGGTTCATCCACTTGCATTATATGGACTCACAGATATAAATTTTTTTAAAAACATCTTTGTGTTTACCTGAAGAAAGAAAGTCATACACATCTAGAATGGCATGAGGGTGAGTAAATGATGAAAGAATTTTCATTTTTGGGAAAAGTATCCCTTTAAGACTAACACCAAGCCAGTATGGAAATTCAAGCTGGTCCAATAGGAAGTTTACCAGCTTACAAATGACCTTGCTTTCTCTCTTGTAGAACCACCGATCTAAGCTACGTTACACATGAAAGCAACTCATTAGTTTTGAGAGTAGCATTAGCCTCTGCTATCGATTGCTACGATGGTAGAGGAGCCTAGATGAAGGGCAGGACGAGGCCCAGCATGTGTGTGCATGTCTAGAATTGAGTCGGGTGATGTGGCAATCAGTGCACCTATCATCATGAGGCCAGTAGTGCTGTTTGGGCTGATTTAGCTGCAACATTTATTATGCAGATCCAAAATGTCCGCTTTCCACTTCACCTGCTCTTAATTGTGTTTCTACTAAGCATCCATCTTGGCTTTAATCCCTCGGGAAAGCAAGGATGTCTTGACCTCTAAACTATGCCAAGAGTGCTGTAATACTGCAGTGACCAAAGGGGCAAAGAAAGAGGGGAAAGCGAAGCTTTAATGAGATAGAGAGAGAAACAAAGAAAAAAGAAGCCCCGTCGCTGTGATGATTGGGAATCCAGGCTTATCTTTAATTGAATGCTTTGTTATCAGAGAGCTTAGCCATAAGGCTAAATTAGAAGAGCACAATGGCTGGCTGAAGGCGGAGCGGAGAGCGTATTACACGGGGATGAGTGAGAACATGAGGCGCTAGAACGGCCCCTAAGACCGCGACTGCTGTCCCTCTGTGTTGACCTCCCAATGCAATCTGCTCAACCTTTTAATTAGGCCTTTACAGGCCTTTTTGGGCTGTGCTCCTAAATTTAAATCTCCTCAGCAGCAAATAGTATATCAGGGTTCAGGATGTGTGTAGATTTTATGATACTGTGTGTGTTAATTATCCTTAAATACCATTTAAATAAAGAATTTAACTACTTTTGAAATGGTTTCATCTTTTATATAGGCATATTAGCCATTTTCAGAATAATTTAAAAGCACTTGTGATTATGAAAATAGATGAAAATAGATAATATGCATTATGTAAAGCTTGTGAAATTCTATTAATTTGATGAATAATTAAAGTAAATAATAAAATTCTTATGATCAGAATATTATTGCAATTGTAAAATGTAAAATGTTCCAAGACAGGGGTTTTCAAACTTTAATTATTATTTTTTTTTTTTTTTTTTTTTTTAGAAATGACTATCCTCTTGCGAGGGACCCTCTTCCTAAAATAAACATATTGAAAATAGTGTGATATTATAAAGATAACATTTTATATGGTCACTGCAATTATTATAGCTATGTATACACTACCGTTCAAAAGTTTGGGGTAAGTAAGATGTTTTTTTTAAGAAATTAATGCTTTTATTCAGCAAGGACAGGGCTTGACAGGGCACAGACAGGGCTTAGATTAAGCCAGGAGTAGGCATTAGTTAAATTAGGACATTTAAGTAGCTTTTATAAATGTGCTTTAGAAAAAAAAAGAAGAAAAAAACATTACTGGAGTGCATCTTGAGACAAAACAATGGCACAATGTTGCTTTCAGGTAAAACAGCTCAAACATGCATTTTAGTCTGGGACTAGGCTTAAGCCTTGTCTGTGAAACTGGGCATAAATTGATCAAAAGTGACAATAAAGGCATTTATAATGTTACAAAAGATTTCTATTACAAATAAATGCTGTTCTTTTGAACTTTCTATTCATCTAAGAATGCTGAGTGTATCAGTTTCCACAAAGATATTAAGCAGAACAACTGATTTCAACATTGATGATAATAAGAAATGTTTCTTGAGCACCAAATCATCATATTAGAATGATTTCTGAAGGATCATGTGACACTGAAGACTGGAGTAATGATGCTGAAAATTCAGCTTTACCATCACAGTAATAGATTTTTTTTTTTTATTATTTCTTACTGTTAAAAACTATGGCTGTCAATAGAATAAAATAACTGTTTATCTCATAATTTCTTAGTCTGTAGATTAAAAATTAGACCAAAATATCAAAGCATTTATCATTATAAAATGATTTAAACATATTTAATTGATATAATAAGTTAACACATTAACTCTGACAGAAATATTTTTCCCCCATGGATCCCAGTTTGAAAACCACCGATCTAAGACATATTTTCGCATATTTTCTAATGTATGTTACACAACTATTTTTGATATCCCATCTGATGTACTATTGTTTGTTTTCCAAACTGTGGCCTTTATGTTTTATTATAAACACTGTATCATCATAGGACTGCCCTAGTGGAGGCAAATGTTAATAAATCTTCACTCTCATGTTCTCCAAATTAGTGCACAGATAGCACAGAAACACAGATGCCACCCCTACAATGTAACCAAGAGCCAAGATAGTGGCTGACCCTCCAGACAACAGATCCTCCACAGGCCCGAGTGCGTCAAGGCCCCGGGGTCCTTCTTGTCTTTATTATGGGGATCCTCTTGTGTGGAGTTGGTGGTGCTGTTGCAGATGAGCGCCCGCGAGTATAGCCAATAATCCGTGCCGATAGCCACCGTCATCAGGCCAAAGGATGCGAAAGCACCCACGATGGTGAGAAGGATCTGAATGCCCTTCTCACACACCATGCCTACAGGAGAGAGCAAGAGATGCAAAGATGAAGGAAATAAAGGGAAAGGCAGATGAAACATACAGAAACATCACTGATTACCCATCTATCTTTCCTCCAGTTTGTTTTTTTATAGTATAGATATAAAGAGACGAGAAATGTCTGACCTTCTTCTCCTTTTATATTTGATTCTAATCATGCCCTCAACCTCAAAGCCATTCAATGCTGTCACCTGATTGGACGAAATAGCTTACCTGATGGCGAGTTTCTGTCCTTCGACTCAATTTTGAAATCTTTCTTTTCCTCGTCAGATGAGAATGTGCTGTCCCCTCAATCCGGGCAGCATCCATCGACTGTCCTCGCACACTCCTTTTCTCCTTCCTGCACTCGTTTACTCCCCCGCTTCTCTTCTGACAGGCCAACCACAATAGAGAAGCTTGTGTTGGTCTCTGTGATCCCTTTGTATGTATGTAGTCTTACTTTGTGTCAGTTATGGTCATTGCTGATATGAAAAAACCTAGAGATAGAAAAGGAAGAAAAGAGAGAGATTGGATTCTGCCACAGTTTTTTTTTTTTTTTTTTTTTTTTTTTGCCACAAAAAAACTGTTTGGGGGAACTTTGGCAAGGAATGATTCTAAAGAACTTGGGGAGAAAAGAGCAAAGGCAGGTTTACTCTGTTACCATAGTAACGCTGAATTGCAAAAGCTTGAGCATGGAGAGATGGGAGGGGGCAGTGCTTTCATCCCTTGGGACGAGATAAGGGAATAACTGACAAACATGCAATTCAGCAACATTACATGAATTGGATCATTGCAATGAATCTGTAGAGAGTCCCTGACCAAGCAATAGGGAGAGGCATTACCTCACAGCTCAGGATGTTATATGTTAACCACACCTATAGGAGACACAGACGCACACGAATACACGTACACACACACACAGTGAAAACCTATAAGAAAAACCGAGGACAATCGTGCAGTACGCATAATTTAGCAAACATAATTTAGCAGACATAATGCAGGGCTGCCTTGGCTGTTAATAATTTATAATGCAATATGGCACAGCCATCAAAATGGGTTAAATCCTGTTCACATGGTGAGCCTCTGCAGTACAGATTTGTAGCACTCATAGAAAAATCCCTTTCGAGTAAATGGATGGAAAATCTGAGCCGTTTTCTAATGTGTCAGTGGCACATTAAAAAAAATTAACACAAAAAGATGCAGTTTTGCATGTTGCAATCCCAACTATTCTAGCTAAAGACGTCTATCATGTGTAAGATGATTGATAAGATGACAGAGACTATAGAGACTGTAAATATAAAATAGCACAAACAAACAAAATATAATCTGTACAAATGCACAAGTTACACAATGCAAACCATTATATGACACATACAGTACACAGATTTTCAAAATGTTAAAGAGAATTATTACGATAATAACACTTGTGGGAAAAAAGCACACTTTAGCGTACTTTTAGATAAAGTACTTATAATGGAAATAATGTATTTTAAATGAATATACTTAAGTGTGAACTGAATGTAATGTTTTTGGACACTTAATTGCATGTAATTGCATGTAATTGCAAATAATGAAAATGTATTATAGTTTAAATTTATTTTAAATGAAATTAGCTGAACCTTAGAGAGCTTTTTGACCCACTTAAGTAGGACTTGAAGTACATCTTCATGGCCTGGTTTCACAGACAGGGCTTAGATTAAGCCAGCTTCGAAGCTTTATAAATCTTTTGTTTCGAATCAGCGGTTTGGAGCATGAAAATCACCTGATTTCAGTAAACGAGGCTTTGTTACGTCATAAGTATTTAGAAATTTCAAAGGTTCACGTGACTTTGTCAGTTTGATACACATTCTGAAACCAAAGATTCGTAGAGCTTCGAAGCTTCATGAAGCAGTGTTTTGAAATCGTCCATCACTAGATATTGTTGAATAAAGTCCTTATTTTGTTTTTTTTGTCGCACAAAAAGTATTCTAATCGCCTCATAACATTAAGGTTGAACCACTGTAGTCACATGAACTGTTTTAAATATGTTTTTCTGGGCGTTTGAAAGTCTTAATTATTTTGCTGGCAATGCAGGCCTCACTGAGCCATCGGATTTTATCAAAAATATCTTAATTTGTGTTCCGAAGATGAATGAGGGTCTTATGGGTGTGGAACGACATGAGGGTGAGTAATTAATGACAGAATTTTCATTTTTGGGTGAACCAACCCTTTAACACACTTTTGTTGCCTTTTAGTTCATTAATATATTATTGTCACAATTGGGTTGCTGTGATGATGCACACAATAAAGGAATAATAATAGTAGCATAGTCTTTACATAGTTTTTAATCACAAAACCAGCCAGGAACATGCAGGAGATAACAGGAATAATAATCACAGAAACACAACCATGTAAAATATTGGCATTCAATACCAAACCAAGAACTGAGAGAACTGAAGGCTTAAATAAGGAGGATAATCAACAGAAACTGAAACAGGTGCGTAACATAATCAGTAACCAAGGAAACTAACTAGTGAATACAGACGGACAGGCAGACAGGGCAAAGCAAACTAAAACGCAAACAAACTGAACATAAACCTGACAATTATCTGCAGTGCAGTAAGTGTGGGTTTTTTAATATATATATTTAAGGTTTAAAGTACACTACAAATGTACATTTAATACAATAAAAGGGTTAGTTCACCCAAAAATGAAAATAATGTAATTTATTACTCACCCTCATGCTGTTCCACACCCGTAAGACCTTCGTTCATCTTCAGAACACAAATTAAGATATTTTTGTTGAAATCCGATGGCTCAGTGAGGCCTGCATAGCCAGCAATGACATTTCCCCTCTCAAAATCCAAAACACTGCTTCATGAAGCTTCAGAGCATTATGAATCAGCGCGTCGAATCATGATTTGGATCGCGTGTCAAACCGCCAAACTGCTGAAATCACGTGACTTTGGCGCTCCGAACTGCTGATTCGACATGCTGATTCATAACACTCCGAAGCTTCATGAAGCAGTGTTTTGAAATCAGCCATCACTATATGTCGTTATTTTGTTTTTTTGGCGCACCAAAAATATTCTCGTCGCTTTATAATATTAATACTGAACCACTGTACTCACATGAACTGATTTAAATATGTTTTTAGTACATTAATGGATCTTGAGAGAGGAAATGTCATTGCTGGCTATGCAGGCCTCACTAACCCATCGGATTTCAACAAAAATATCTTAATTTGCGTTCCGAAGATGAATGAAGGTCTTACGGGTGTGGAATCGCATGAGGGTGAGTAATTAATGACATTATTTTTATTTTTGGGTGAACTAACCCTTTAAGCACACTTCTTTTCACTGTAGGGAAAGTTAATCTATCTTAGAAAGCCTTTTTTGTTTTGACTTTGTTATCTGACCACAGGTAAGGGTAAAGTTATTAATAAAAAAATACAAATGAAAAAATAACTTGATAAAAGCAGATGGAGAAGATTAAAATCTCCCATCTAATCTCTAAGTTTATTTTGATCAATACAAGAATCTGATAATGAAACTATGAAAAATGGAGACAGTGAAGCAACAGGCATTTCCTTATTCTCACTTGAGTCTCAGCAGTGAATAAACCATCATGTGACATTAACGTGTGTAAACTGGGTCCAAGTCTTCATCACTACAGATCCTGTCTCTGCCAGCAGTCATCGTCACAAAGTCACATTCACAGATCACAAATGCTTTTTTCTAGCTGTCTAATCGCTGATTAATTGTGCTTCATAGGTTGCCAAGCTACTAATAAAAAAAATAAAATAGCTAACTGCATTGAGGCAATATTTTATTATCACAAACAAAAAAAATATTAATGCTAAATACTAATAACTAATACGGTACTTATTTCATGAAAAAAAGCTGAATAGTGTCACATGAACCTTCAGAAATCATTCTAATATGCTGATATGCTGCTCAAGAAACGTGTCTTATTATTATCAAAGTTAAAAAGAGTTGTGATGCTTTTGTGGAATTCTTTGCTGAAAGGTAAGTTAAAAAGAAAAGCATTTATTTGGAACATAATAAATATTTTGTAACATTAAAGGGTTAGTTCACCCAAAAAAGAAATAATTGTCATCTTACACTCACCCTCATGTTGTTCCAAACCGATAAGACTTTCGTTCATCTTAGAAACACAAATGAAGATTTTGTAATGAAATCTGAGAGATTTCTGTCCCTCCATTGACAGTCCACGCAACTACCATGTTGACGCTTCAAAAAGTTCATAAAGAGATCGTAAAACTAATCCATATGAATAGTGCAGTTTAGTATGATCTCTTTATGAACTTTTTGAGGTGTCAAAGTGGTAGTTGCATAGACTGTCAATGGAGGGACAGAAATCTCTCAGATTTCATTACAATATCTTCATTTGTGTTTCTAAGATGAATGAAAGTCTTACGGGTTTGGAGCGGCATGAGGCTGAGTAAATGTTGACAGAATTTGTAATTTTTGAAATATTCCTTTAGATATTACTGTCACTTACATCAATTTAATGCATCCTTGCTTAATACAATTTTTAATTCTTCTTAAAAAACAAATTACAGACCCTAAAATTGAACGGTAGTGTACATTACAGCAGTGGTTCTCCACTGGTGGGTCAAAACCCCAAAATGGGGTCTGTTCTCATAGCATTGTAGACGGCAGGAAAAAACAATGCTAATGCAAAAAATAGAATGCAAAGAATTATTAGTGACCCATAGCATGAAACCATCAAATTTCAAGAGATATCTACAAAGAAGTATTGTTGCATATTCTAATCTAGCCTATGCAGTTCATCATAATATAATTTAGATTTTTTTTTTATATATTTTTGGTTAAATCTGGGTGCAGAAGAAAAAAAACAAAACAAAACAAAAAAAAACAAATGAGAACCACTGCAATATAGCATTAACTATATCACAGATATGTAACAAAATATCATTATTTCTCCTCAAAAGAAGAATAATTATATTCCTCCCACAAAAACACCAAGTGTTACTGATTAATAATAGGCCATCATCATGACTGCCCAGAAAGCCAGTGCGAACTCAACAGCCCTGAGGGGTTTAACTCCACCTCTGCAGGCCACAGAAACATAAACTGATACTATATGAAATACACTGTTCTTCTATATGTCAAACTAATCGGCCTGAGAGTCACTCAGAAGACAGTCAGCAGCTTTTAGTGTCTGTTTCTGTCTAATGGCTCTGCTATGTTTAAAACTGCAGTAGGCAAAAAAATAGTATCAAATCCGAGAGCCACACACATAGCACCTCTTACGAAGCAGATCGCCTCTGTGTTTCCAAAGTCTGCCACTTACTATGGCAGTAAATACATACAAACATATGGCTTGGCAGACCACAAAAATCACATATTTATTTACATCTATTTACAATCACACAAGGACAAGAAAAAAATAGCAGAGATCTTGTTCTCATGAGACGGTCACGTAATCAGCTACAATGGTGCTTCCATTCATAACTTCCCAGTTATTGCTGCCGTGTGAGAATTGATTTGCGAGGCTTGGGGGGAGGGGGAAAGATATGACAAAATAACTAATTTCCACCATCATTACGTCCTCACCATACATTCGACATGTCAAGATGTGTACGTCAAGTAACCGATCAAAATTACAGACAATTAATACACTATTCAGACAAATCATGTCATGACTGTGAAAGGCGAAGCCATAATTATGGGAAACGCGTCCAATTATTATGACTCGTGAATCAAAATAATTAGCACATAAGTCCCTGCTGCAATCATGACAAAGAGCGTCAATTATGACCTCTTTTGCTTCGCTCAGAAGAGAGGGAGACTGAGTGTGAGACAGAAGCAGACAGAGAGAGAATGGACAGAGCAAAAGCAATATAATCATGAAGAGTGTGAATGACATCAAACAAAAGCAAGCACACTGAAGTTTGAAATACCTTTGTGAAAGGAAACACTTGAATGATTCACTTTGAAAAGTGAATAGCATTATACATCAAATGAATGCAATAAAACACTACCTTCACCTTTCTGTTTGGATGAATTTAGCACTGCTGCAGCATCATCGTCATGCTGAGGGTGTGAGACCGCACTGAGCTGAGAGATGACATCGCTAATGAAGGATTAGAGTATAACACCTGAGCTCTCATGCACTCCTCTCATTCCCACACACCCCTTATAACACCTCTCACTCTTTGACTGTGGTCATACGTAACACTCCCTTTCTGCCAGCCTCACCTCCAGTGTGCTCCAATTGTGAACATTGTATACATCCTACTCACACTTTAAGTGCTAGCCACACAAAATGAATGATGTTAATAGCCTTTCCATTCTTTTGTATAGCCTGATTGAATTTTGAAACATCATGTTCCTGTAGCTTGAGTAGTAGAGCACAGCACTAGCAAGGTCATGAGTTCGATTCAATGCATGAACTGATTTACAGTTCTGTTTAAAAGTTTGGCATCTTTAAGAGTTTTAATGTTTTGAAAAAAGTCTATTTTTTTTCACCAAGGCTGCCTATTTTTGAGCAAAAATACTGTAAAACAGTATTCATGTATTTCATGTTATGAAAAATCTGAATCTTCAGCATCATTAATACAGTGTTCAGTGTCACATGATCCTTCAGAAATCACCCTAAAATGCTGATTGGGTGCTTAAGAAACTTCTCGGGGTTACAACTCTAACCCTTGTTTCCTGAGAAGGGAATGAGACACTGCGTCAATGACGCTTTGGGAATGCCTCTGCGTGATTGCGTCTGAAGCATGTATGTGAAATCAGTCCAATGGCGAAACGGTACGTCACGGGTAGGTGCCAGGAAAGCATAAAGGTACACACCCGAAATTAAAGCAATCTCAAGGCACATGAGGGACACTGACAGGGCCTGAAGGTCTCCAACTCTCTTAGGAGATGTGATAGCTAGAAGAAATTATGTCTTAAGGGTCAGAAACTTTTCTGGAACAGTCTCAATAGGCTCGAAGGGAGCGACAGATAATCCTTCTAGCACCACTGTCGCATTCTGCACCATGAAATAAATACTCTCCACTTTAACGCGTACAGTTTCTTCGTGGAAGGAGTTCTGGAGAGAAGCATAGTCTCAACGACCTCAGTTGAGAGATGCAAATCTATGAGTTGGGCCCCCTCAGAGGCCAAACCCACAGCTTCCATTAACTTTGGGTGGGGGTGATAGATTGTGCCCTCTGCCTGAGACAGAAGGTCCATCCTGACCGGAATCTCCGGGGGAGAGCCGTCGAGGAAGGACACCGGATCTGAAAAACATATTCGGGCCGGCCAGAACAGCGCAACTAGAAGTAGACTGACCCCGTCCTGACGGACTCTTTCCAGAACTCCTGGGAGCAGAGGAATAGGGGGAAAATCATACGGATGTAGCCTTGGCCACATCTGAACCATGGCATCCAGTCCCAGTAGAGCTGTGTGTGTGAAGGAGAACCAAAGTGGACAGTGCGTCGTATCCTGAGACACAAAGAGATCCACTTCCACTTGGCCATACACTTCCCAAATAAGCTCCATCACCTCGGGGTGAAGTCTCCATTCCCCGGGCCACAGCCCCTGCCTCGACAGGACGTCTGCTCCTATGTTTTGGTACCCTGGAATATATATTGCTCTCAGAGATAGCAACTTTCCCAGTTACCACAGGAGGATTTGGTGAGCCAGTTTGCATAGTGGTCGTGAACACAGACTCCCTTGATGATTTATATAAGTGACCACCGATGTGTTGTCCGTGCGAACAAGGACATGATGACCTCTCAGGTCTGGGAGGAAATGCTTCAACACTAGGAAGACAGTCATCATTTCCAGGCAATTTCTGTGCCACAAGAGTTGATGACTTCTCCAAAGACCTTGAGCTGAGTGGCCCTCCATAACCACTCCCCAATCCATGAGGGATGCATCTGTTGTGCAACACGATGACAGTGAGCTCCTAAAACGGAACCTTGGGAGAAGAACCAAGTCTTCTTCCATATCACCAAACCACGAAGACACCTACGCATAACCTTCATCATACGGAGTGGGTTCCCCCGCAGGAAAAACCCCTTGGTCTTGAGCCACCACTGAAGGGGCCTCATGTACAGCAGGCCAAAAGGTATCATGTTGGACGCAGCTGCCATCAGACCCAACAGTCTCTGAAACTGTTTGACAGTGAGTGACTGGCCTAGCTTAAATTCTTTCAAAGCTGTGAGGACAGCAGCAACACAAGCTGGTGATAGATGAACCTGCATCATCACTGAATCCCACACCACAATAAGAAACGTGGTCCTCTGTGCTGGAGAAAGCCTACTTTTCTTGGTGTTTAGTCTCAACCCCAACTTTTACATATGGGCTAGAACAACATCTTAATGCTGAACCACTTCTTGTTCTGATTGAGCTAGAATGAGCCAATCATCTATATAGTTCAACAATGCCCTGAAGCCTCAGCGGAGCCAGAGCTGCATCCAGGCATTTCATGAACGTGCGGGGGTGATAAAGCTAGAACGAAGGAAAGAACCCGATACTGGTATGCTTCAAACCTCAGGAATATGGGTATGATTTGAGTCACGATCTGCTTCAAAGTCAACATCTTGAACTTGAGCTTCTTGGCTGAGCGATTCAGATGGCTTAGATCTAATATCGGACGCAACCCTCCATCCTTTTTGGGAACAATGAAGTATCGGCTGTAGAACCTGGATTCTCTGTTGGGTGGAGGAACCTGTTCGATAGCCTCCTTGCCTAAGAGAGTTTTTACTTCTTGCTCCGTTATCAGAGCCTGCTTGGGGTCCACTACTCTAAGTAGAACCCTGCTGAATCGAGGTGGTCGAGAACCAAACTGGATTTTGTAACCTTTTCTACAGTCTGCAGGACCCATTGAGATATGTTTGGCAGAAGCCTCCATTCTGCCAGATAATCTACTAAGGGAACCAGCCTCTTGAGGCTGGCCTCTGGTATACTCAGAGAGGCCACTTCGGTGCCCTGAAGTGAATTGGCAGGGAACAACCAACCTGACCGCTCTATTGACCTCATCAGAGGTTGTGAGTGTCCCAGTGACGAAATGTCTTGTGGCAGAAACTGAGAAATATGCTTGCAGGAAGTCTCTGTGCCCCAAAGCACCGAGGGTGGCAGGGTTGGCAGAACGGCCTCCTGAGGGCACCGAGGTGGAGTGGGCACCGTATGATGAGGTGTACACCGCTCCAACCCGGAGGTGGCTGCCCACTGGCGTTAGGACTTCTCCTTAGCCGAAGCCTTCTTTGCTAGAATAACGGTCCTCAAATCCACTTTCTGCTCGGAACATTTTGGCTGAGAGTGCCGCTCCGACCCCCATGACTTCTGAGGAGGGGTGTGGGAAGTGACACTATCTTTTTGTTGTGCTTGGTATGAGGAGCTACACGGTTGGGACTGCTCACGCCCAGCAGGCCCAGAGACCTGAGTTCGCCGACGGAGATAGGGTAAACGTACCTATTAAGCTCAAGTACCCATTAAGCACACTACCATCTTTGAGCTCAGATTATAACAAGAAAAAATAATGGATTATCCTACATGATGTCTTAACCAATTGATGTGTTTGTTACTACATACCTCCTGTAATTTCAAGAAAATCAGACCATTGCACACTGAGATATGGGTATCCATGTGTTCACACTGTCTGGCAGCCATTTTGAAAGCTGTCTGAAAATTTCACCAAAAGAGGAGCTCCTTAAATGTGCATTTTTAAGGTGTTTAAGCCTTTTTTTGGGGTAGTTATAACTACTTACTGCAAAATTAAGAGATTAATGTTTAGACTTTTGCATATTATATCCTGGAACCTGCATGTGGAAAATAATTACAGTTAGATCCATAAGATAGTTTTAGCAACACAGCGCAGATTCTACAAAACATAGTTAGCTTACTAGCTGTATATGATTGTTTGCTACACTAATATATTACTTTACAGGCATTACTGGCTTGTACTTTTAAATCCATAATTTTATAAATTTACAGTTTATTGATGGTCTGTGGTTTTACAATGCTGCAGTTTTTAAAGACTTCATATTATTGTTAGGTGAGCTTAAAGGGTGCACTACTATGAAAATCAATCGCTTCAGTGTGACATCAATAAGAAAAAGTATAATTTCATAGATATTGTCAATAATAGTTGTTCATATTAAAATATGTATAAACTTAATACATGACCTAGGTTATTTATTTAGCAAAATCTTGTCCTTTAAATTTAATGTAGTATTTATTAATAAAAAAAATTGTTGCTGCTCCAATTAAGCTCAGTGTGCTCCCTTTAAGCTCATCCACATTAAACTTCTATGTAAATACTTCATAAACAGACTTTAAATATTAACTGATGCTTGTCACTTTAAGTTAATCTTTATAAAATGATTAATAACTTATTTTCACAGCCTTAAAGGGTTAGTTCACCCAAAAATAAAAAAGACCCCATGATTTACTCACCATCAAGCTATCCTAGGTGTATATGACTTTCTTCATTCAGATGAATACAGTTGGAGTTATATTAAATAGAGTTCACATCTGAAAGAGAGGCGTACGCTCGTTTTCTGTGAGTAAGTTCATTCTATGAATAAAACGTGCGCACATCTGAGAAATGATCGTAAGATCAAATTTAGGATGGTTTCTGCGCAACATTTTATAAATGAGGCCCCTGAAGCGCAGCAATGCATTTGTGTAAGAAAAATATCCATATTTAAAACTTTAAAAACTAAAATAACTAGCTTCCGACAGACGGCCATACACATTGATTTACGGTGAAAGAGTGAACTCTGACTTGACGCATGACGTAATGACGAACGCGGAAGTGCAAAAATGTACCGATTAAGCACAGCCAGACTTTTAGCATTTAATGATGTACATCTTAATTGAAATGCTTTTGTCATATAAAATAAAATTAAATAATACTGTGTGAGAGATTAATATTTTATTTTAATATAACTTCTTGTACTGAAACCAATATCCTGTGCCCTAAAAATGTCTCAATGTAGATTTTGGTGAGCTTAATAGGTACGTTTACCTTATTGTTTGAACGTTGCTGCCTCTCTAGATGCCTCTCCGTGGCCACCAGGGCTGCTATAGACTGGCCGATGGCTCTGGCTGTCTCCTTAGTGGCCCGGAGAGACAAATTCGTGGCCCGATGCAGTTTTCGAACAGTGTCAGGCCCCTCCCCCTCGCCTTCATCGAGGTCTCTCAGCAGGATTTCATCAAAAATATCTTAATTTGTGTTCCGAAGACGAACAAAGGTCTTACGGGTGTGGAACGACATGAGGGTGAGTAATTAATTTGACAGAATTTTCATTTTTGGGTGAAATAACCCTTTAACTAAATAGCATTAGGTCTAGTTCCACAATATACCACAACAACACACTGGAGTGAAATTATTATGTGGCTGTCTCAACAAATAGAAAACACTGAGAAAAATGCGGGAAATGTGTATAGGCTGATTCTATGATCATATTCTGTCCCTCCAAACATAGAAAGTACATTAATACAGACATAAAATAAAGTGAAATCTGCAGTTTTGCTTGTGGATATCTGGTTAACTTGCTATTAAGTGACTCAAACAAAACTTTGAATATCCTTTAAGTTTTAATTCCGCTAACCTGGCAAACTTGAAAAAATCCAGTGATTATTTCATCCTCATAAACATGACCATGTATTAAGATGGACTAATCAAAAAACGTACAAAAACCATTAAAAAACCATTATCAGTCAACTGCTTGGTTCAGGCATGCTTGTATCAGCAGCTCATCCGTTCTTCACAGACATGTCCAAGTGCTCAGTTCAGTGTACTAGTGACTCGAGAACTGTTGTAACCATTAACCGACTCTTGACTGAAGAGAGAACTGCTATCATTATACTGCAATCTGCTGTTGACACGAGAGGAGAACTACTGCCATCAAATCAGTTATATTTCTAATGTATTTTATTTGTTATACTTTATGCTTTTCAGCAAAGACACCAGAAACATACATTTTGCCCCTTAATGAAACCCTCAGCAGACAAGTTCTCAGCATGTCGGACATGTCTGTACGGTTCTCAGTTCAGTGTACTCTTGGACTAACTAGAGCGCTGAATGAGTTGGCAAAATCCGGCATCATAGGACCATATACTCTTGGATATTAGTTAATTTTGAGTCAGAGTGACTGTCAGGCATGTCTGAAAGTGAGTTTTGATTGAATAACTTTAAGATCTTTGCTGACTCCAGTCACAAACTGGTTCAAAAGAGCAATTCATTTGTGAACTGGACACTCCGACACTACATTACTTTCAGAGTAATCGGATTGCTTTTCTATTTACACTACACAACTGTGTCGTCGCCAGTGGTGGAAATGGCTGAGATTCTCTGGGGGGGCTCTAGCTGGGGACATATTTTATATTTTTAAACCACAGTTGCATAAAATCCCACTAATTTATGTATGAAATTTGCATAGTTTGGAGGATATTATGTGGATAAAAGATGGAAATCCTATACATTTTGAACTGGAACTCCATCCCCCTTGAAATTCACTCCCTAGACTCATTTTTTTCCTCCGATTTTGGGATTTTGTCGACGATTTCCATTAGCTGTCGGTGAACAGAAAATCAAGGCTAAAACATGTAGTGTGTGGCTAACATAAGGTTACATTCTTAAAAATAAAGGTTCCAAAAGGTTTTTAGAAGACCTGCCATAAAAGAACCATTTTGGGTTCCCAAAAGAATCTTTCAATGAACAATTCCTAAAAGAACCTTTTTTTTTCTTAGTGTAAAGAATATTTATATAAAAATCTACAGAACCTTTTTCAGTATAAAAAAAAAACTTTTGTGCAATGAAAAGTTTCCATGGGTGTTAAAGGTTCTTCACTGAACCATCAATGCCAATAAAGAGCCTTTATTTTAAAGAGTGTAGGTTGACACCAGTGTTCACACACACATAGAAGAAAGATTCAGACATGACATGAAATGAGGTGTTTATTTCAAATCATGTGTCCCTTCAAAGACTGAACTCTGTGCTGAATCTTGCCTGTATTGTGCTTCAAGACAATGAGTTCATAACTAATTAGTCATTTAGCTGACACATTTATTCAAAGTGACTTACAGTATACTTTTTGTTACATGGACGTCTCCCTCAAGCAACCTTTTAAGTGGCTTGGTTAAGTGGCTTGCTCAAGAGCACAATAGTGATAGTTCACAATAGTGATAGCCTCCTTCTCTTACCAGGCAAGCTCTACACCATGAGCTGACATGACCAATATTATAAAGGAAAGAATATGTAACTCTGTGAGAAGAGCTGTGATGGGCCAGCAGGCAGTATATTTATACTCTATCAGAGGGGAGGTAATTTGCATAATATCAATATGCATAGACTAAACATGTAAGGGTTTCAGGAAGAGGTCACCTTAAAGATTCAAATTCAACAGTCAGAACACAGCACAAAGAAAATTCAGACAACACAACTAAGCACATATAGGCTTAATTCCCCACCATAGAATATATCATACCTGCACTCACATCATTTTAAGGCAGGGGTTTTCAAACTTGTCCTGGAACACCCCCAAAACTCCACATTTTCCTTAAGCCCGGGATACACTGCACGATTTAAGCAATCCTATAAGATCATTACAAATCACACTGTGCAACATGGATCTATTAAACTTAAGTACGACAAGCATGTAGACTGTACGATGATGACACCCATTGACTCTTGAGCTACGATGCAAGTTTCTATAGAAGAATAAAACGTCATCAGCATGCGCTAGTGGTTACCAAAAAGACCATGTTGAATCACACTTTGGCAGTTGTAGTTTGTATGTATTCTGAAAAAAAAGGAAGCGGCAAAAGAAGAAGGGAAAAGAGGTTGAGGTAAGCAGATTTAAGTTTTTTTCTAGTTTTTTATTGGCTGGTCAGTAGACGTAGGTCGTAGCAGCAGATACATTGTGCGTTGATCATACTGAATTTCTGACACTGTCAGAAAATGGCCGTCTTTGTACCACTTTCACTGTACGACATAGGACCACCGATTAAGAGCCACGATCACAGAAATCGCCACGATTGTTTCACGATGGCTTTCGTCGGGGACAGCCAAAAATCGTGCAGTGTATCCCGGGCTTTATTTGACACTTCAGGTCTTGCAGTCTCTACTAATGAGCTGATGAGTTGAATCAGGTGTGTTAGATGTGAGAGACATCCAAAATGTGCAGTGCTAGGGGTGCTCCACGACAAGTTTGAAAACCCTTGTTTTAAGGGTATCTGATAGGTATTTGTATGAATGGTACAGTAGCAGTCAGTGTAGCAGGCAGTACAGTACTGGCTCTATATAAAAAAAAGTATGAGCATTTCTACTACTTCTACTATTTCTAATACATTAATAAATCCATGCTTCTTTTATTTCAGTAAAGTTATTTTCAGATAAACTTCAGACATAAAGATCATTTGCCGTGAGGCAGCTGCTCAATGAATGATGAACAATAATATAGTTCCAGTTATGCAGCTGTATCTGTGAAGGAAGCTTGAAGGAAGAGACCAAGTGAGGATATTCATTTAGTTTGCTTAACCTGGATGTCCGTATCTCCTCCCACAAGCAATTAACAGTCTCTAAACAAGCGGCATTACCTTGTTTCTTAATTCCTTTTGAGATCCAGACAAAGAATGTATGAATGAATGAATCATTTTCTCTTGCTTACGGATTGCTATAGGTTCTGTTTGACTATGCATGAAGGGAACAAATGATCACAGTCTGTCTCTTGCACTCTCTCACGTCTGTATTTAAGGTAGAGAATTCTCCATGAAAATTTCGGTCCCATTTGGGACAGATGAAAGGGAAAGTTAATTATCACAGCTCTAAGGACAATCTAAAAGCCTCAATGAGTGTATCTGAGGCTATGTTAGTGTATATGTCACCTGTTCAGTTTGATTCCTCAGTAAACTAGAATCGGACAATTCTGAGATTAATGATATATGTCATTGACGAATAAGGTTTTTAAAAGTGTAAAAAAAACATAATGGAGATATAATTAATTTTGAAGTTTTATTAAGTGTTAACAATGAGATTATGTGGTTTTTATAATCAATTAACACTACTTGTGTCATTTTTTACAAGGTGGGCAAAATTTGTCACCAAAAAAGTCATTCGGTTTAACCAAAATTTCGGTGTTACCAAACGACACTTTTGGTTATACTGAATGACGATATTTTTGGACAATAGCAAAAGGACAATTAAACATTTTATATTTAGTACAAGTTTTTAAAATATTACAACATTTTCCATGTTTTATAGCGGTTGTACCGAATGACCTCATGTCTCGGGACATGCATATGAGCAAGTGAAAACATGAATTTTTCAAGTTTTTCAGTTTGTTTGCCCATATAATCTTTAGGGTATTAGGTTAGCTAATTTGGCTTGCTGTCCACTGATGAGGTGCTCGATGAAGCAGCTTCAACTCGAGCTCTGATGTAACACCCACAGTGAATAAATATAGGATATTACATATTTTGATGATTACATAGGGCAAGATACCTGAGATGAAGGTGGAGTTTGGGGAGGTGAGCTGAGACTGAAGAGAGGTAAGCAGCTGCTTATATACTCTGGCTGTTGATTGGAAGATTAGATGGGCTCGCTCCTCCCTAAATTACGTTTAGGATCTTCACTTAAAAGAGAGTTAGTTACTCTGCTTTATGACCAAGTGGTCCTTTGCAGGTGTCTGAATGATGTCACATCCTGTCACATGATACTGACCGCATGACTTGATCCAAAATGGTCCCTTTATATTGGTTACTTCGAATGACATTAATGAAAATAATTTTTCTGGACATTCTTTCTCATAACAAAGCAACAACTTCTACACATAAGTTTAATACCATTTTGCACTATGTTAATATATGATGTTATAAAATCATGCCAGAATAAAAAATATATACATTTATTACATCCAAACCATTGTATTGCCTTTGGATGGTTAAACCGAATCACCTTTTGACACTTCAAAAACTTTAAAATACCTTTATTTGTGGCAAAATATAATTAAAACCTTTTAGATTCAAAAAAGAGATCTAGTCGTACTACGTTACATACTTTGGATGTCATATCTTTGTTTTTTATTATTATTAAGGCCTTTGGACAAAAAAAAAAATGACTCGTCACGTCATTGACACACATATTCTGTTCAAAAGTTTGGGATCAGTACGATTTTTTTTTAATGTTTTTTAAAAGAAGTCTCTTAGGCTACTTTCAGACTGAACGTAAATGTGGCCCAAATCTGATTTTTTTGCTCATATGTGACTCGGGTCTGTTTTTGTCATGACAGTGTAAATAGCACAAACCGCATGGAATCTGATCTTTTCAATTCCGATTTGGGCCACTTGCATATTTGGTCCTAAATCCGATACAGATCAGATGTTTTGCAGTGCGACCTCAGTCTGGAACGGTCATATCGGAATTCATGCGACTTTTACGTCACTCTAGATCAACATTCATCACAATTCTGTGCTCATGGGAGTCACTTCAAAGATTTTATATCAAGACAGGTAGTCAGTAAAAGGACAATGATGTGTCAGAACTTATAAGTATTACAGTGACAGCTCTATATGCAAGCAAAACATGAGAGCTCGTATCATAAATGTTTAAAAACTCTGCTTTTTTTTTTTTTTTTTTTGCATCCTCATCTTTGTTTTTTATATTGCCTGCGCATAAATTCACTGGTTTCTGTGGCAGATCACACTATAAATAAACACGTAATTGCTTACTTTAATGTGCTGTGTGTTTTTTTTATTGTTCTTTTGCGCATGTGGGTCAGTCCAGGACCATGATCTGTTCACACTGGAATCTGATATTGGCCACATTTAAAACAACAATATAAACAAATATACAAATAAATCGCATCGGAGCAATAAATCAGAATTGAGCACTAAGGCTTGCAGTGTGAACGTAGCCATATTCTCACCAAGGCTGCATTTATTTAATCAAAAATACAGTAAAAACCTTAATATTGTGAAATATTATTACAATTTTAAATAACTTATATTATATTATATTATTTGATCACACAACACAAAATGAATTTGCTCTGCTACATCCAATTGCTGCATGTTGATGTATGATTTCTATATAGTATTTAAATATAAAATGCTGTAAGGACTCTAAAAATGTTTCTTTATTAAATATCACTATTGGCATCAACTGCTGGAAAAAGACATCAGTCATCTGTACCAAAAATGGTTTAAAATTAGTACTATTGCATCATTGCACTAGGGTAAAAGTAAGCACACCGCAAACAGATGTTGCCTGACTCATCTGATGTCACTGTCGGTTAAAAAGCCACACTAATATAACCATGAACAGGACCTTAACTGCACTGACCATAAACAGTCTACATATGAACAATAGCTTACTTAACCAACTTCTAAATCTTTCTTAACAGTGCAAACCTCTATCACTGATGTAGGCAGTGAGAAAAACTCTTTTACCGGTGTTGTTGTGAGGATACAGCTTTGCTATAGACAGCATTGATCGGGTGTATGAGGGGTCAGTTCACTCCACTTTGTTTGTCTGCTGCAGTATGGCAGTTTTAAAAGCTGTATTGGTCTAGGGGGAAAGAACAAGTGTGCCTGGGAAAGTGTCACGACTAACACAATGTGCATCTCATGGGATGGCATAGCGAAGAGAAGCCAATTGCTAAAATAATAATCCATGTCTTGATCATATTTTACCATTTATCAGTTTCAAAACCATGCAGAAGCTTCAACTTGCAAATATGAAAACTGTCATTTATGTCTGAAGCACTACAGCTGCAGGACTCATTTTTTTTTACAGTTCACTCCTTTAAATTATACAGAGAATAAAGGAGATCATTTCAGTCAGGGGTCCACTCTTTAATAACTGCAAAAAGGCCATCCGCTGGGGTTTATTTTCCTTTGTTGTATTCTGAAATGCTCCCAGTTCCTGTATAGATCGTGGGAAAATGGTGTTGGTACAGCAATGCTGACACAGGAATCTTCAGAGTATTACATAATTATGATCCCAGGAGACGCAATCTGCTTAAACAGAATCCTCCAAAGGAGAACGATACAACCTGAGCCCTGACCAGGTGTTTTCTTTCATTAAAACATTTCTGTGTGGTCATAGGCCATGTAAATGATGGAGGTACATCTTAGGCTTCCTGTGAGCACACAATCATGTTGATTAAGGTTTCTGTGCCAAAGCCAGACACTGCCATCACTAGCTTGTGCTGTGCGATTGTTAACTGCTATCTGATTCATTCATTTTTTTTTTTTTTTTTTTTTTTACAGTAAATTGTACAGAATAACACTGAATGGGAGACATATTGCTACTTGTAAACTGAGCAGGTGAAATCAAAGTGCAGATAAGCAATATTGCCACACATTCATAATGCAAGTTGACAGGTGTACCTAAGGAATCTGGCGTAAGACTTTTTAGTTAAATTTACAGTAAAAAAACAAACAACAACAACAACAAAACAGGCAGCTGTAGTTGCCAGAATGTTGCTGTAAAAATACAATGTTACAGGCATTTTAGTGACAGTGTACACTTAGTTCTGCTACTGTATATATATGATTAATTTAAATGTTAATGTACCAACCTGTTTCAGCTATTAATAGTTGCTTTTTTACAGTACAGTGGTACACTGTGTACAGTGTAGACCACATGATGCCTTAAAGTTCATGAAAACTGAAAAATACAACAGTAAACATGAACAAATACATTTAAACATAAATTACCTGATAACTAAAAAAGAAGCTTTACAAAACAAAATGCATTTTCCCTTTTTTTACAACATTTGCCAGTAGAGTTATGTATTGTCTTAAAATGGGCACATAACTTACACTTAACCAGTTAAGAGGATTTTACTGCATTTAAACATACAGGAGCCTTAGACCTTTATCATCTATCAGTGTGACCAATGCATCTTTTCCTTTGAAAATTGCCTAATGCTGAAATAGAGGCCTCTTGACAGCAAAAGCCATGTTCCTAAGGTCACATGATGTGATTGAAAAGCATGGATCAAACATGCACGAGCAGGGCTGTGAAAAGGTCCACGCTCGTGATCAGTGAGATCAGATAAATGGTCAGGGTGAAGTGTGGGAGTTGACAGGGGGAGGCTGGGCGCTGATGCGAGCCGCAGTGCATTCATTAGAGGAGCCCTCCACCGACACCGAAAATGGACGCCTTTCTCTGAAAAAGCCCTTCATTCTCGCTCCAAAAAGCTAAACGAACAGGATGTGTCCAATGGGCCACAAAAGACTCGTTCCAGAAGTATATCAGTGTGTTTGTTTCATCGAGCTCCAGATAAGAGGAGTTTATGCTTCACATGCATAATGAATGCGAGGATGCGCTTGCAGATCCACTATGAAGACGATGTCATCATTTACCAAATTTTTCCCCCGTTCTGTTTGATTTAACAAACATTTGCAGAGACAACCAAACGCAGGGGAAGAGCTTTGAGAAAATCGACAGCTGAGCTTGCAAGCTTGCAATTTGGCATCGATTGACCGCTCTTTACATTCCACATGGGCACACACATGCAAACGGAAACATCCAAACAGCCCCCAAAAATCGCGAGCACACACGCAGACTACAGAAAATCTGAGATTATTGCTTACCAGTTTAGTTTGTCTCCTGTTTGAAGACCGTCGCGCTCCCAAAGAGGAAGACGAGGAGAGATAATTGCATATCAAGAGAAATGGACAGTAAACGAGTTAGCAAAGAAAAGAATGGCGGGGTTTGCTCGTCTCGGGGACTGACGCTTTTAAAATGTCGTCAAATAATAATAAAAAAACAAGTTAAAAATGTGAATCTCTCTCAAGACAGATAGTATAGGAGAGATATTCAACGCGCACACGTCCCCACGTCACTCGAGCACGGATTTGTCTACAGCGCGTGTAGCCAATGCGTGTGCGCGACTGCGTCTCCCCCGCCCGCGCCGCAACCCTTCACTCGCTCTATCAGTCCCTTTCCTTACCCCCTGAGTGTGTGTGTGAGAGAGAGAGAGAGAGAGAGAGAGAGAGAGAGAGAGAGAGAGAGAGAGAGAAAGAGAGAGAGTGAGTCGTAAAGCAACTTGTCGCATACAAAATCCTGGCAGACCAGACGAAATATTCGCGCCATTGTGCTTTTGAAATTGAAGCCTTTTTCCAGACCACCGTCACACACAAACACCATCTCCTGGGACAGATGATCATTCACAATGTGAATATGACAACATTCAATGTACAATATGAAATCGCATATCCTGACCAATTTTACATGCACATCATTTTACACACTTCACAGCAGTTGCAATATTCCTTTGGAATCAGCATATTCCAATAAATAGCTAAATAAATAAATAAATAATTTCAATATTTTCTCTTGCGGAAATAATGCAGGTATTTTCTCTTTTTTATTTATTTATTTATTTGTTTGTTTGTATTTTGCACAATGATTTAATTAATATATTTCCTTGACTACAGCAAACAAGAACCCAGTGAACTGCAAAATGTAGGATATGAGGTGCTTTTATGTGTCTGTATGTTGATTTCATGATCGGTTCTTGTAATGTTTGTATAAATAAACCTTTCCTTTATAAAATAGCCTACATAAATCTTACCTGATCTCTGAAAATTGTCTGTATCTAATATCACCCAGAATTACATTTGTTTGGACATGCACAGATATAGGCTAAAATTTCAGTTACAGTGGATATTCTGAATAATGCGTTAACATGACCAAAAATTCTGACTAATTTAGGCATATGCCAGCTGTTCACTCAAGTTTTTAGAAACCAGAATATTGGCATAGCCTAATCCATTTATGGCAATATAGTAATGTAGTAATGCATTTACATAATCGTAATATGACCATATGCTGATATTATTCGGAATATGTTTCGGAATATGTTATGTGACGAGGTTTAGGTTTAGGTGAGAGAAAATATCATTAGCAGAAGAAGTCAATGTAAAGTCCCCACCATAACAGAAACACAAAGCAACCTATTGCTCAACCTATTGTCATTCGCAGGAGTTAAGAGAAACATGCATCTCGGAGATGATGTTAGTACCGCACTGCTAATGAATGCAATGCTATCCAGCCTGAGAAAGAGCACTGAGTTCCGCAGAGGGAGAGAGAGAGAGACGGAGAGGGGGGTGTATGGAGGGAGGGAAGTGAAAATGGCAGGTTGAATGCGACAGATGCCTCAAAATTGTCTTAGAGCGGGTGAGAGTCTATTTCTTATGCTTAATGTCGTTTAAAAGATCAATAAACACTCACTGTCTGTGTGTGTGTGTGTGTGTGTGTGTGTGTGTGTGTGTGTATGTGTCAACACTCCGGTCGTGGATAAAATAATCTGAGGTCGAGTATAGTGAATGCGTGATGGGTAATCATGTGAAAAGACTAGTCCCAGTTTTGGACCAAGGGAGGGTTTTTTTTGGGAGCCTGCCATTGGTCTAGTCTCGTGTGAGCTCATGGCTTTGCCAAGATATATTCCTCATTAAGCAGACTGTCAAATGACCAAACTCAGACATCTGCATAGTAGTACAATGAACTACGACCTTCAAAGGTTTTCTCGACAGATATTCGTGTTCATTTTCTCTCTCTACCTCTCACACACACGGAGCATGAATGGCTAATGCTGGGTGACAGCTCTTTCATGCAGTAATGTTGGTGAAAAGAGAGCTATATCCAACTCTTGACTGACACACGCGCAGTCTCCCCCACCCCCTCATATAAACACACACTAACACACATAATCTATTAGCTGTTGAGACTAAGCAGGATATGTGCACGCACACACAAGTGCAACACCTTGGCGAAAGGAATTACTGAAATGCGACTGTTAAGGCATCCTACTCAAACACAAACATGCAAAGATAGAAATAGAAAGAGAGAGAGAGAGAGAGAGAGAGAGAGAGAGTTTTGATCAATTGGACTGCACGCTTCCCTGAGGCAATGGAACGATGAACCGCAGAGCAGAGAAGCACTTAACAGTCCCAGTGCAGAAAATACACACGCAAATATACACACATTCACATTAGTATGTCGTTGAAAGCTGAAGTATTTGTTGTTGTTGTTTTTAATATTAAAATACATTTAATATTCCGTTGTAGTGGAGGGACAAATAAGTAAGCTATTACCTTGATTTCCCCGAAAATGTTTACTGTCTTTTTGGCGCGATAAAACATTTCTATCCCAAACAGCTCGACACAGCAAATGTTGGCTCAGCCAAACGCCTGAGTTTGGGGCGGGGCTATATGTGTGTTCGACCAATAGAACAAAAGGAGTGTGTTCAGGAAACTTGTTTGAAAACGATCATTATATCTGTAATTCTGTTTGTTGCCGCTAGTGGCGCAGGATCAATGCATATTGTGGTGCTTAAGTTTACACCACACATACAAACAAACACAAAAAAAGACATCCTAATGATGTAATAATCATAGTGGCCATTTGCAAGAAACAAATTGTTCCATTTTCTAACAGTTTAAATCTGGTTAACACCTACCATTCATTATTTTCATTCACATTAATGTAACATTAATTTTGCAATAAAACCTTATGGAACATTTGACGGTGTTCAAAACATTTATAGATTTTTTTTTTGTTTGTTTTGTTTTGTTTTTTTGCTGCATGGTCTGTGTTGACAAGCAGCCTTGAATGATTTCAGCACCAGGGACAGAGCTTCTCATAACGCCGCAGTTTCAATACAATTTCTTAACCACTAGAGGGCGCTATGAGTGCTGGCAATTTAAAACATGATGTCAGGCAAATGCGTTTTTGTGGACCTACATAACATGATAAATCAGGAAAAGAGTTTTGCAAAATAAGAGCGTTTAAAGCATTTTAATTTAGTTTTTCCCCACCAAATTTGTCAACATTCTGCAGAAAGGCAGTGAACCAAATCACAGCCAAAACAACAGTACACAATATTTACACAAGAAATACGCAATATATCTGAACTCAGGCTTATGAATCACTCTTATCTCAAATCCAAACAATATGTTCAACATTTTAAATTTGTTCGCAAGTAATTCCCACTCTAGCATTTGATGATAATGTTAACAATAAAACAAACAATTCACAGTTTCATGATGAGAAATAACTTAAGTTCGGTTTTATATAATCTCCAGAATTAAAGGCAATAGTTACAGCTCTCTTATGTGCACTACTGTGTATGTCTAAGTAAATGAATTGTCAGTTCTGGTGTGTGCGATTGTCAAGTGTTCTGCATGAACCCCATTCGATCCAGTGCAGTTTAATATGCTACAATTTCACAACAACAACATTCAGTCTTAAAAAGAGGCCTTTTGCTACAAACAGTTTTTTTAACGTCATATAAAAAACTATATCTTGCCTTGTATAATATTTTCTGTTTCTCGTTTATGCATTATCTCATTTAAAAACAAATACTCTATAAACTTTCTCTTCCTTCTGCGATTAGCATGGAGAGGCGCTCATGCGCATATGTGTGTGATAGTGTGGGGGTGGCACTGCAGCGGGTGATGCGGACATGGGCAGGGTCTGGGATGCTGCAGCTGGCCCGTGCGCCCCAGGGTGGAGGGGATGGTTGTGGGGAAATTGAGCTCCAGAACCTGACGATGGCAGCTGGTATCCAGCTCCAGAGGTGGGGCTGGAAGCTGCGGTGATTCCCGGAGATGATGTGCCCTGCTGGCCGCTGGTCTTCGGCGGGTGCTGAGGGTTTTGAGTGAGCTGGATGGAGATGTCGCTAGAGATCTCAGAGGCGCTCCGTGCGCGTTGGGGGGGAGGCCAGGTCTCTGGGTGCAGGTACTGGCCACTGTAGTCACTGCCCTCGGAAAGGCGGGGGCGATAGAGAGCCGGGTGAGGCCGATACATCTCCTCTTCTGCATAGCGCTTCATAAAGAGATACACTGACATCACACCGGCACCCTGAGAGAATATGTGAGAATGAGAGAGAGACAGTGAAGAGATGTGATGTCATAACTGCCACATTTCATATGTCCAGTATATGGGACAAATTTGTTTTAGATTTTCTTGCTTTATCTTAACAGTTATTTTGTCAAGCCTGTGTTTAGAACATAAGATTGGTAAAAAAAAAAAAAAAAAAAAAAATTTTGCTCTCCAAGGCTGAATAAGTGTAATACAGTAAAATATTGTGAAATGTTATTACAATTTTAAATGTTTTCTATTTGAATATATTTAATGTAATTTATTTCTGTGATGGCAAAGCTGATTTTTCTTCAGTCTTCAGTGTCACATGATCCTTCAGAAATCATTCTAAAATGCTGATCTGTTGAAAATATCTTATTTACCCTTGTTCTAATTTTCCCTCTCACACACACTGACAATCTAATGTTTCCTTCAGCGACCATAATAGTAAAAGGATCCTGCTGATTTAAGCAGGGGAAAAAAGACTTCGAACTTCAATTTTGCTTAATCCTCACTTTATAGGCACAGAAAACAGCTGACAGACAGCCTGTGATCTGCAGCTCTCACCACTCCATCATCCACTTTGTCTTCTTCACAAAATGACTTTCATAATCACCTTAATAACATCTGAATTTGAATCATAAATATTTGAAAACCTAAAAAACGCATGTGGAAATCATGTGTAGGTAGAAATAGAAAGAAATATATACATGGTAAAATCCCTTATATTGACCTCCTTGAGCTCAGATTACTTAACCTTTTCCTTTTGCAGTCAATGAAAACAATATGATTAACTGCTCTAAATACAGTATTCAGGTCCAGAGTAATAACTAAAATGGAGCACATCTGAAGATCCACATTCATAATACATAAAGAGCGCACTCGAAGGTCCTGCCATCGACTGAAGTGTATGTCAGGGCAGGGTCATGTTAAAAGCATCTGCTTCAGCAGCATCAAGTGACATAATTACAGTACCATCATTTGTCAAGCCCCTCAGGCCTAGAAGCATGGATATGCTCAAGTCATCGGAGCTTTCCTAAGAAATATGACTACATCTTGGCTATTCCAGGCCAAGGGGCTTGAATTTACTCTGAGCAATCAAAATGACATACAAAAAGGCAGATAAACTGATATTTTTGACTGAAATTTCATCTTCTGACCTCTTTGAGCAGGAATGAGCTGGCAGCAAATGCAAAGGACCAGCCATAGCGGTAGTTGAAGAACTGCTCTGGCTCCCGTGGCCTGTTCATTACTTCATCATTGATACTGGAGATATACAGCACCAACCCCACTACTAGACTCAACCCTAAGAGAAAGAGAGACAATAACAAATCAGTGAAGAAAATTCAACAGAACACCAAGATCGTGGCTGCCACCTCCTGCAAAAACAGTCAGCTGGAATGTTAAAGTCACCATGAAATCAAAATGGACAATTCTTATTTTATGGAATATTGCAGTGTTTATAGAATGCTGCAGTGATGATGATTTTTTTTAGGCTAACCCAGAAGTTCGCATCACCCTGGATCCCTGAAAAAAAGATGGCGCTGTTTTGAAAACCTGCGTAAACTCCAAAAAAAGCATTCCAGAAGAGAGAAGAGAATGGATGTGACAACAGATTTTTTCTCACGTTTACTCATATTTCATTATACAGAATATCATTCCTATTATTTTTCCACTGAATTCTATGATCTGAACAGCTTGAAATAGCATACAGAGCACTATGTGTCTGTTTTCTTCTGGGTGCGCGTGTGTTATGAGTCAGAGAGCGCTCATTCGGTCTAGATCTGTCAATCATATTACGTGATCATAACTCCTGCACTTCCGGATGATGACGTCCTGTATACTTCTGTACATAAACAACTGAGAGTAATGTTTCTACACATGAAACCTATAACTCACTTTATAACTCACTTATCCTCTACAATTCCCAACTCAAGGGTCGTATATACTCACCCAATAGCATGTCTTGAAAACTAGAGCCAATCAACAATTTTAAGCATCATTTTTGTTCTCAGGGACCTAGAGTTAGTAAAAGTTTGACAACATTTATTTTTAGAAGAATTTTGGCTGTAGACCAGTGTTATAAACACATTGAGGCTAGTGAGTAGATGAGTTCCCTGAGAAGTGGGAACATTTTTTTCTTGTTCGACAAGCCATTTCACTCAGATATACATCAATAAGAAATAAGAATAAGAACACAATAAGAAAGAAAAGACGATTTAAACTTCTTTTTCATGCCAACTTTAAAGGGGTCATGAATTGAGAAATCAAATTTTTCAGGATTACTCCAGCAACAAAATGATAGAGATGTCTCTGAGGATTACAACACGTTTTGAAGTAGGGAAAAACAGTCTTTGTATTTCCTTCCTTGTGTTCCTAACATTAAGAAAGCATGGATGAACTTTATTTTTAGCGAAGTTCCAGTCAGATCGCGTCAGTATGACACTGTTCGTTTGTTCGCTTCATTTTACCATGTGTTTGTCTGATCCAAATCGTTTGATATGTACTGAGTATTTATACTGTAGCGCTGCAGTCAAACTAAATAGTTGTGATTTGCTGTTCTTTCCTTTGCTTCTGCATTTATGTGGTTAATGTATTGGATTTATCGAATACGGAAGAAAGCAGGTAGAATACTCTGCTTTGTTATTATTTTGATCTAAGCCATTTTCTGTAATCCTGAATAAAAGCTTCAGTGAGCGACATCTTCTGTTTTGTTATCAGTAAGACATTACAACACGTTTAATTTTATTTAAAACATGACAATGTATACATTTTTCACCTTTATCGAAAAGGATGAACTATGACAAACAACGGTACATTCATTCATAATTCCGTTTATCATAATACTGTAAATCATCCTTTGCCAATTATAACTGTGCTTAAACTTAATTCGCCACAACCAAGACTTATAAATATATATTTCACATTGTTGGCAAATGTTTCATATATGTAACAAGATATTTTTCAACATCAGAAGTTTTCAAAACAATTCCACGTGTGTAATGGCGGGGGCGTTCTAAATTAATCTAAATAACTTCTAAATTAGAATGTTTTTTGATGTAAAAATCTTGATAACATTATAAGTGGACCTCAGAGAACATAAAGTTTTTAAAAATGCAGTTCATGACCCCTTTAAAAGTGTAGTAAGTGATTTCTGAGAAATGCTGTTAAAAGTGGATCAGACCAAGCAGCACAACACACTGTAGCCAATCAGCAACAGGGGGCGTGTCCACTCATGATGGCAGAGGAGAAAGAGTGAGCAAGAGGTAGATTTGAAGAAAGACTGTAGAAAGCGAGATGGCTGAGAGACATTAAAAAAGAGAAAAGGCCAAAGGAATATTACTGGAAAAAGAAGCCCTTATGAAAATTAAACATGGTTTTTTGGTTTTATTCGTAGTAAAACCATAGTTAATTTTCATAAGGGCTTCTTTTTCCAGTATAATATTTGCTTTATTTTTCACGAAGCATTATATTGCTTCGCTTCAGCTATGATAAAGACAAAAGAGACATCCACTCTTGCATTGCGTGTTTGTGCATTTTGGGGGCAGAGCAATGAAGGGAGAGGTGTGTTTGTTTGGGTTGATTTCAAATATCAACAGTGTTTCCCCGAAAATCGCTTACTGCACCTTTAAATGCAGCTACATGAAAAAAGGAGAAATAACAACAACAGTAATAAACAATATAGATAAATAACTGCACTGTGATGAACATCTGCCTTCCTGTCAGACCCCTGAGGATTTACTGCTCACCCTCGGCCAAGTCAACAGATACACAAATACATACTCCAGGGCTTTGCCCAGCCACTGATGAGAGGACATCAGCTTCATCTAAATAAATCACAGCCCCACATACTCCTCACTGCCGCACAGAGATGAATGGAGGACATAGGAGATAAAATGAAGGGAGCAGAGTAATGTGTGTATGTGTGTGAGATAGGACAGAGAATAACAGCAAAAATGTAAGAGGAACAGGTGAGAATGGGTGAGAAAAGCTCAACATGCACAACCCAGAGAAATGACTGTAATATTTATCGCAACAGCAGAATGACCGACTTGAGTCTCTCTCACCCACATACAAAAAGCAAAAACACAACATTCCTGCAAACATCAGCTACATTTCACAGCCGCTCCATCTAACGGCACTATCAGCATGCTTGATCTTTACTTTTTAATGGCTTCTTTCAACTGAAGCACTTTTATCAGCCCCGAGCAGTCTGAAATTCCCATTACATATTCAGCAGCAGCCTGATAGAGAACACAGAGAGAAAAGGACAAGTAAAAAGGTGTTTTTCAAGGGCAGTCTGTCAGGAAGTTTGTGCTGCAGGAGGAGAGAGTTTCTGATAAAGTTGAAGGTCTTTTCTGGCCGTGTGCAAGGTTGAGGCAGCAATGCAGTAAACAACAGCGACATCTGCATACAAATAAGTTCTACATTCACAGTAGGTTAGGGTTAGATTCTCACTGCGGTCTGTTATGAAAGTGCTTTTTCATGCACATTTACAGTGGGGTTCAAACCAAGTTCATGAGGGAAAAATGCTTTTATTTTGCACTTTTTTTATTTAATATTTTTGTTCATTACAAAGTATATAATAAGTATAACAATTTGAGTAAAACTAGTGAAAAATAAAAAAAAAAAAAAAAATACTACCAAATAATTCTTAGAGCTCGATATTTTGCTTTAATGACAGCAGCACACAAGCAGCACAAACTTCACAAGTTTGTGTAAAACCTGACTATCATGTTCTCCAGCATGATTTGACAATCATCCAAAGAGTATCTTGTGCTTCGATAGTCAGGCGGAAACCTTGTATGTCATTTTTATATACTTTCATAAATTGTTACTATTGGTTACCCTTTACGTCTGTCTGTGGGTTTTGCAAATATTTAACCAATGAAAAGTATTAAAAAGAGCTTGTCACTAAACCTCGTAACTCCATTGGATCCTCAAACTGTCGGTAAAGCCTCATAACTACACCCCGCCTCTATCATGAATGTGCCACATGCAGTGTGGACTGTCTCTGCTTGTTAGCAATCCAAGGACATAGCATGCCAAACATAGTACTGAAAGAAAGAAGCCTTTCCTGAAAAAGTGTCACACTCAGTCTTGTTTGCGCTATGCAAAAACACACCTGGCAAAAGGTGATATGGTCTGATTAGACCAAAATTTAAAAAGTCCAAGCACTATGTTTGGCGAAAAGCAAACACAGCACACCACCCGAAACACACCATACCTATTGTGAAGCATTGTGGTGGCAGCATTATGTTGTGGGGGTGTTTCTCTTCAGCGGGACTGGGCGACTGGTCAGGACTGAAGGGAAAATGGATGCTGCCAAGTACATCCAAATTTGTGAGGAAAACCTACGTCCCTCTGCTAGACAGCTGAAGATGGGCAGGTCATTCACCTACCAACATGACAATGATCCTAAACATACTGCCAAAAGAACAACGCAATGGCTTAAGGATAGGAAGGTGAATGTCCTTGAGTGGCCAAGTCAGAGCCATGAGTCAAATCTGATAGAAAATCTGTGGATAGACTTGAAGGGAGCAGTCCATTGCTGCTTACCACAGAATTTGACTGAACTTGAGCAATCCTGCAAGGAAGAAAGGGCAAATATTCGCCAATCTAGGTGTGCAAAGCTAGTACAGACATATCCAAATACACCAGCACCACAAATACAGAGCCGGTGACAGCGTGTCGAATCCGCAGTTCGGAGCGCCAAAGTCACGTGATTTCAGCAGTTTGGCGGTTTGACACACGATCCGAATCATGATTCGACACGCTGATTCATTACGCTCTGAATCTTCCTGAAGCAGTGTTTTGAAATCGGCCATCACTAAATAAGTCGTTATTTTGTTTTTTTGGCGCACCAAAAATATTCTCGTCGCTTTATAATATTAATATTGAACCACTGTACTCACATGGACTGATTTAAATATGTTTTTAGTACATTAATGGATCTTGAGAGAGGAAATGTCATTGCTCCCTATGTAGGCCTCACTGAGTCATCGGATTTAAACAAAAATATCTTAATTTGTGTTCCGAAGATCATCGAAGGTCTTAAGGGTGTAAAACGGCACAAGGGTGAGTAATTAATGACAGAATTTTCATTTTTGGGTGAACTAACCCTTTAATGTTAGAAAGCCTATGCACATGGCAATTGTGATTTTTAAAATAGTCTGTTGATTATATTTCATGATTAAAATCTATTTTCACATTCATCTTGACTGAGGGGGCAGGATAGTCCCCCTTCCACCCCCATAAACATAGCTTGACCAAGATACTTTACAAAGCAGCATTACATCACACCCTGTAATAATACTGAAAATGAGAAAAACAGAAACTCACCTGATTTATAAAAACAATTATTGTTAATAAACAATGTCTCTGATTTCAGAGGAGCTTTTTTATATGTAGACAAGTAGCAATGCCTACTACTGTTTACTGCTTGATTCTCACTAATGAGCATGTTTCATATTTTATAAACTTGCTGACCTCTGCTGGTGCAGAACTGAATTGCACGTTCAGATATTTCTACTGGGAAATAAATGTGGCACCATTGACTGATGAGTTTAATCTTCACATTTACATAATATGGGACACACCAGGCATTTGTGCCTACGGGAATAGATGACTGCGTTTTTGCTCATGAGAAAATAATAAGAACAAAAGATATGCAAGCTTTCACGTGACAGATGGCTTAGTTATGGCACCCATATGATAGATTTGTTATTTTACAGAATAACTAAAGCAATTCAAATACAGCACTTCCACCAAAGAATTTTTGGCACTGCATCTACTGGTTCCAAAAACTGATAAATACTAAACAGATGGAGTGATTTCATGCTCAGACACAGGTTTATGATTGGAGAAGACATCATTAATGCACTACAGATGGTACTGCTGCATTCTGGTGAGTACAGAACACAAAGTCCTCACACATCTAATCCTCCTGAAAAGGATCTGCATTAAACATGCTATGAACTATTTTTAACAGTAAGAGTATTTTAGAAAGAGACTTGATTCAAAAAAATGTTCCTCCAGGCTTATTTTGTGATGACATAATTATAGATGGCACAACATCTATTCTAAAAGTTACAGCTGTAATAGCTATAATATATTCAATATAAATGTAAAATGTCTAAAAACTGAGATATAACCCATAAAGGGATACAAAGAGCAATGTTCACCTTATATACGTAAAGGTTTCTCGCTACCTGAGAGGATGAAGAAGATTCCAGAAATGAAGGCCAGGATGGTGCGCTGTGGACGAATGTGGCCCACGTTACTGATGATGAAGGCCATGAAAACGAAGAGCAGAGACACCATAGGGAAGGGCGTAGCTGTCCGCACCATCTCTGCCAGAACATAAAATACCTGTGCGTGAGAGTTGTGTGTGTAGATGTGGACATGTTACTTTGACGAGAACTCACGTTCACTCACTGAGGATATTTGCAGTGTTTTCTGTGGTGATTTCAATCTCTGGCTCTGTGAAATACTCAGAGGCGACACATCTACCTTTCTCTGTACCTAAAAGAGTGAGACAAAGGATGTAATGAAAGATACATGTATATATGAAATACAGGAAAAACAGATATATAAATGGATGAATAACTAGGAAAATAACAGAGGAGAATACCTATATTTCAAACAACAAAACACTATTTAAAACAAAACAAAACAAATCTGAAATTTCTATTTTAGATATCAGTTAAATATGTTGCATTAATGATTCTTAAATCATTTACTGAATTTAGTATTATTATGCTTTATTTTTCATTTTTCTTTAAAAGACTGTTCAAAAATCATGGAAATAATCATGATAATTTTATCCTATTGACAGCACTTTAACAGTATGAAACAAAAAAACAAAAAAAAAAAAAACCAGAATGGGTCATTGACGTATAAGGTTTTTAAAAGTGTAAAAAAAACATAATGAAGACATAATTAATTTTTTAAAGTTTTATTAAGTGTTAACAATGAGATTATGTGGCTTTTATAATCAATTAACACTGCTTTTGTAATTTTTTACAAGATGGACAAAATTTGTCACCAAACAAGTCATTCATTTTAACCAAAATTTCGGTTTTACCGAATGACACATTTGGTTATACCCAATGACAATATTTTCAAACAATGCTAACAGGCTGATATCTAGCTAGCTAGCAAAAGGACAATCAAACATTTTATATTTAGTACAAGTTTTTAAAATATTACAACATTTTCCATGTTTTATAGCGGTTGTACCGAATGACCTGATGTTTCGGGACATGCGTATGAGCAAGTGAAAACATTAATTTTTCAAATAGTTAAAAGAGAGTTAGTTACTTTGCTTCACGACCATGTGGTCCTTTGCAGGTGTCTGAATGATGTCACATCCTGTCACATGATCTTGACCGCATGACTTGCATGGACTTGAATGGTCCAAATTGGTTACTCCGGATGACATCAATAAAATTCATTCTTCCGGACATTCTTTCACATAACAAAGCAACGGCTTCTATACAATTAATTTTAATTGTATAATTTTAATACCATTTTTGTGCTATGTTGATATATGATGTTATAAAATCAAGCCAGAATAAAAAATATATACATTTATTACATTTTAAGATGTAGGTTTTAATCACAAATGAAATGGCTGTATTGGCCTTTGGACGGTTAAACCGAATGACCTTTTGACACTTCAAAATCTTTAAAACACCTTTATACGTAGCAAAATATAATTAAAACCTTTTGGATTCAATAAAAGAGATCTAGTTGTACTACCTTACATACTTTGGATGTCATATCTTTGTTTTTATTATTATTAAGGCCTTTGGACAAAAAAAAGTTAAGACACAGTTAAGGTACACCTTTACCTTAACACAAAGTAAATAATATTTATTATAAATATAATATTTTAATAATTTGATTTGGCATTAGCACAATGATAAATTATTAAATTATAATTTATAATTAAATTATAATTATACAATTATTTTAATGTTTCAAACAACACATTGTCTTTTTCACACTACTTTTCCTGAATGGGTCTTTACACAAGGAGACATAACATATTTTATATATTTATATATAAAAATACTAAATTATATATTAGTACATTTTACTGTTTTCTATTTGTATGTATTTTAAAATGTAAAAAGCAGATTTTTCAGCATCATTACTCCAGTCTTCAGTGTCACATGATCCTTCAGAAATCATTCTAAAAAGCTGATTTGGTGCTCAAGAAACATTTCTTCTTATTATCAATGTTGAAATCAGTTTTGCAGCTTAATATTTTTGTGGAAATCATAAACCTTTTTTTTTTTTTTCAGGATTCTTTGATGAATAGAAAGTTCAAAAGAACAGTATTTATTTGAAATAGAAATCTTTTGTAACATCATAAATGTCTTTACTCTCACTTTTTGATCAATTTATCGGCTAAATAAAGCCTTTAATTCTTTCAAAATGACCCCAAACTTTTGAATGGCAGTGTATAAAACTAAATAAAATATTTAAATATATCAAGAAAATATATATATTGTAAAGGGGGTCCCTTGCAGGCAGATCATCCTATTTTGCGTCCTTGGCATCCAAAAGTTGTATCAAAAAGTACTATAGAAGACCTTAAGTGTGTTTGCATATATGTGTGTGTCCACACCTGCTATGAAGCACACTCTCCAGAGGCCAGAATGCAATGCCATCTTGACATCGACAGTTTGGTTCTGCTGCAGTACGATTCCCTCCTCCATCAGTAGCCAATAATCCGTCGCCACGGCAACCCCCACCAACAGCAGTCCACACGCCCCAAACACTGTGGAGAGCAGAGTCAGAGCCCTGCTGCTGCAAGAGCTCATCTGCACACACACACACACACATATGAACCGTCAGCACCCAAGGTCCAAATCACAGCAAAAACATCAAAGATATGAGCAGCGGGGAGTGAAACAGCACCATAAAATCCAGACACTTCTGCACAGTCTGTGTTATTCTTCAGTTCATCAGTAAAAAAATGCCAAGAGAAAACAAAGAGGAGGAGTATAAAAGATCATGAGAGATAGTTCCTGTCCCACTGTGGCGGTTATCAACCAATCGCACAAAAGGTCAAAGTTCACCAGGCTTAACGGGTGGCAGTCATTGAGGCAGAAAGTGAAACATTATTGGCAGTGATTCACATCACACACAAGTGCCTACAGAGTCATGAGTCATAGCTTTACTGTGAGACACAGACCTCGTCCGTATGGAGAAAAAACGCAGATGCAGACACACAAAAAGCTGCTATTAGATTAGTTCATCCAAAAATTTCAATCCTTTCCTTAATTACTCTCCTCTATGACGTTCATTATTTTGTTGAACACAAAAAGAGACATTTTAAAAGGTTGTACTTTTCACTTTTCTACAATGAATTGGACCGAGGCACCATAAATGTATCCATATGGATCCATATGACTGTAGTCGTCTGAAGCCATACAACAGTTTTGTGAGAAACAGACAGAAATTTAAGTCATTTTTCAATGATAATCTTCCCCTCCAGTGAGCCGTTAGTGACCCGATAATTGTATCAGGTGAATTGAACTTAACTAGATGAGTCAAATCAATCAGACTGGCTTTGTGAAATTGATGATATTCATTAGAGAAACAATCATTCACATATAGAATTACTTTCAGAATTCAGCCCGCAATATTTCAGCTTATTTTTAAAATAATCGTGTTTAACAGTGTAATTCCTAATGGAAAATTACATTACCCATGATGCTGTACAGAAAATTACACCAATTAGAGTAAAAAATCAACACGCTCCAAAATAGCTTTTTTCACTTGCATAAAGCACTGTGAATGACGTAATCGAGTCATTCACATTCAAAATTATTTTCATGATTTGTTAACGCACCATTTTTTCTTTTGTCAAATCAACTTCAATAATTAACGTGGTTTAGACAACATAATATTTTGGGTTTCTGTTGATTAAACCACTCGTCTTCATTGTATTAACTCAAATTTTTAATTTCAATGAACTCAAAATGTTAAGGCAACCAGGTAACTTACTTTTTTAAGTTAAACAGTAAAACATCAATTCTTTTTTTTCTTTTTTAATAAACTTAAAATAAATTGTTTTTATACATATAATCAACATTTGTCAATGAGTAGTTTTATATTTTTCCATCGTTTTTTAATTCAATTATGCTGTTCGCAATGGGATTGTAGTTCTTTCCCTCACTAAGGCCGTTAAGTACACAGTCTTATACCTTTGTCTTTTTGTCCGATTTTCAAAAACTTTTTTGCTTCGAATCAAAGTTTGTAGTGTTGTGATTCACCTCATAGCTGATTGGCTGGGTTCATGGCTTATAACTATTGAACGAAGACTCTATCCCTATGGGAAAAATTAATGGAAAAAAAAACGGAACCAGCGCCACTGAAAAAAGGGGGCGGGAACTGTTGCAGTCTATTCCTTTAATGCTTTAAAATATTTTTATTTTAGTATTGTTTATTATTCATATACTATTATATTATTTATTCATATTTTGAATTATATTTTCAGTTTTCATTTTAAGTTAATCATTTTTTATTTTTGTAATATTTCTATTTAGCATCAATTGATTTTATTTCAATTTTAATTTAATTTAAGTTATTTTAGTATTTCAACTTAAACTTATTTTACTTCAGTTAGTTGCCAATGCGAGATTTCTAATTTTCTTTTAAGTTCTTTAAGTTTTTCACCTAATATTTATATTTTATTTTATGTATTTATTTTATTTCCAGCTTTATTTCAAATAACGAAAATGATTTGTAATAGTTTTAGTAATCAATAGCAACACTGCATTAAAAAAAGAGAAAGAAATGTTCATATTGTAGAGGAACAGAGGGCAAGAAAAGACACTAGAATGAGGAGAGGCCATATATGGGGCAGCTAACTAAAAATGGCAGTATGTAAATGTCAGAGTGTACAGTATGTCATGTTCTCTGTAAAACTAAGATTAGATCCTCTTTCTGACCATGTGCATCTCTCTGATTCACCCAGAGCTGAGCTCTGATCGATTCTTAATTAATGAGGGATGCTTTTTGTCTCGGTGGTGAACGGATGACAGCGCTGACGATAACTTGAAAGGTCTTTTCAAAGCGAAATGTGCGTTTTGCTCTCTGTCAATGTCTCTGCATCTGTGCTGAGCTGATACAGGAATGATTTCATCCTGTCATTTGCTCTCTACCTATTTAAAGATTATTATTTGACATGAGATTAATGAAATGAATGCTGTCATTCGGTTACATGCATGAGGTTGAAAGAATCAGTTTCCTGTCTCCGCAGTCACTCAGCTGCTGCTGCTATGGCGACTTTTATGATGGTTATTTTTGAGGCTGTATAGAGTGTGTGTGAGAGAGTGTGTATGTGCTTTTTCATGCTGTCATTTCCTGTGTGTCTCTCAGAGCTGGTGATTCAGCGCAGCACCCTGAGCAACAAGAGAGGGAGAAAAAGAGAAAAAGTAAGAAAGAGAAAAAAAAAAAAAAGACTCTTGGCTTCCAAATTGAATCTCAGGTGTCTAGACGAGATCTTAGTGCCATCTGTGAATATCAGAAAGTGCAACCTTTTGCCGTTCGTCCTGCCGCAATAAATGACACAAGCCTTAACACTGGCTGTCAACAGATGATGAACCCCAGCAAATGATGGACAGATTTTGCAATGCAGTGAAAAAAGGCACAGCGAGAACACTGTGGAGGAAAAGTGCTGGTGCTGAGTGCTTTGAAGCAAACACAACAGTGTCAAACTCCAGCTTGACTGTCTGCACTGAGAGGATTTTTTTATTCTGGACTCTTTCGCCCGCAGCGCTTCTGCCCCCTCAAGGCTGCGTGTACTGATGTAGAAGAGAGGTTACTTCTCCATGACAAAATCAGTCCGTCCAAGTTTGACCTCAGACTCCCCGGTCAGTCAACGCTGACTTTTTTTTTCTTTTCATTTTGACTTCTTTTTTTTGCATTTTTTAAAGATCTGATCTTTTCCTTTGCTAAAGGAAATCTTTCTAAACAGATGCAGTATGATGCCAATGTGGGATAAGTGCACTTGATCCAAAATATTAAAGGAACAGTTCACCCAAAAAATTAAAATTCTTGTTGCTCCAAACCTGTATGCATTTCTTTCTTCTGTGCAATGCATGAGAAAATATTTTTTAAAAATGTCTTAGTGTTTTTTTCCCCACCGTACAATGAAAGTCCATGAGGTCCAGTGTTGTTTTGGACCCCATTTACTTTTATTGTATTGCAAAAAAGCAGTTGAAACATTCGTCTTTTGTGTTCCACAGAGAAAAGAAAGACGTGAGGTTTTTGTGAAAACAGATTTTTTTGTGTGAACTGTCTCTTTAAATCTTCTTGTATGTTTTTGTTTAAAGGAACCCCAAGATATTTAGTAGATATCTGAATGTATTACAATAAATACAGTGTTAACAACAGACATACAGTAAGGAACGGGGACAGAGAGAAGAGAAAGAGTGCCAAACCAGATGTAGGCTAATGTATGGAAAGACCTTGGCCCAGTAACGATGGAGTTCCCACCTACATGCCAGCGCGCGCCTCCTGAGGCACTTGACTGAGCCAGTTACACACTCAACTACCTCAGCTACCATTCACTCACCAACACAAAAACAGCTGCAAATGTTAGTTTTCACTGCATGCCAGTCTCCTAAATGACTCTGGAGGTTTACAATTCACAACGGACCACAGACAACTCTCAAACGTGCTATGATTAATGTTCCGCTCATATTAACATAACATGCGATGCGCTCACAGACCTGCTGGGATTCTGTAACACGGTCGACGCACAACCATAAACACACACCCGTTCGTTTTCTGTAACTTCTGCCAATAACACTTGACAAAAGTTCAAATGTGTTTCGACTGTCACGCATTAGTTGAGAACAGTAAAGGACAATGAAAACAGACTGAAGAAACGTGTACTCACCCTGCCCGTGCGCGTGGTGCTGACGAGTATGCAGCGAGCGCGCAGGCACAAGCCTCACACCAGGGGTTCCTGGCAAAATATCCGCGCTCTGTCTCTCTCTCTCTCTCCCTCTCCCTCACTCGTCTCTCCCTCCCTCTTTCTTTCTCTCTCTTACGTGCGTATTTCCCACTGATACCCCGTTATCTTCTCCTCCCTCACATCTTCACGCTTACCGTCCCTGTTTTTATCCCAGCAAAACGAAAGCAACGCAGATAATGTGCGTGTGAATATGTAGTAGGGCTTGGGTTAGTAATGCGCAATGGAAAATGTACTTTTGCATTTTGTATGGATGGGTGGAAAGATATTTTTCCAGCTTGAAGCTTATGTTTGGTGTTAGTGCGTTTGACAGGGAAAAGACGTTTTGAAATCCATTTATGGTTTACAAATGCACAGTATATTAGTATAGTATTAGTTATCGGCCAATATTAGAGAATTTTTAGTTTGTCAGCATCAGTGATTTTGAATACATAAGAGCCAGTCTCAGCGAACAGGGAACTTTCTCAGTACTGTTGTGGCAAAGTTATGAACAAACATTCTTCCAGTAACCTTAATAAAACATTTGTTCAGTGTTATTTGGTCTTTAATAATGTTCTCAAGAAGTTAGCACAAAAACATTAGGTTAGGCTATAGATCGTTCGTGAAACGTTTTTTCCTGAAACATTTAGTTACATGTTCGTCTAATGTTTTTTAATGTTACTAGTTTTAGAATGTTCAGAGAACATTCAGAAATAACTATTTATTTAACAGGAACTTAATGAGAACCATAGCAAAACATTCTTTGAATATATTTTTGTTAGCTGGGGTGTAGGATATTCAATTGCTCATTTCCCCGATTATACACTGAACAAAATTATAAACGCAGCACTTTTGTTTTTGCCCCCATTTTTCATGAGCTGAACTCAAAGATCTAAGACTTTTTCTATGTACACAAAAGGCCTATTTCTCTCAAATATTGTTCACAAATCTGTCTAAATCTGTGTTAGTGAGCACTTCTCCTTTGCCGAGATAATCCACCCACCTCACAGGTGTGGCATATCAAGATGCTGATTAGACAGCATGATTATTGCACAGGTGTGCTTTAGGCTGGCCACAATAAAAGGCCACTCTAAAATGTGCAGTTTTATCACACAGCACAATGTCACAGATGACGCAAGTTTTGAGGGAGCGTGCAATTGGCATGCTGACTGCAGGAATGTCCACCAGAGCTGTTGCCCGTGAATTGAATGTTCATTTCTCTACCATAAGCCATCTCCAAAGTCGTTTCAGAGAATTTGGCAGTACATCCAACCGCCCTCACAACCGCAGACCACGTGTAACCTCACCAGCCCAGGACCTCCACATTCAGCATCTTCACCTCCAAGATCGTCTGAGACCAGCCACCCGGACAGCTGCTTCAACAATCAGTTTGCATAACCAAAGAATTTCTGCACAAACTGTCAGAAACCGTCTCAGGGAAGCTCATCTGCATGCTCGTCGTCCTCATTGGGGTCTCGACCTGACTGCAGTTCGTCATCGTAACCGACTTGAGTCGGCCAATGCTCACATTCGATTTCGTCTGGCACTTCAGAGAGGTGTTCTCTTCACGGATGAATCCCGGTTTACACTGTACAGGGCAGATGGCAGACAGCATGTATGGCGTTGTGTGGGTGAGCGGTTTGCTGATGTCAACGCTGTGGATCGAGTGGCCCATGGTGGCAGTGGGGTTATGGTATGGGCAGGCGTATGTTATGGACAACGAACACAGGTGCATTTTATTGATGGCATTTTAAATGCACAGAGATACCGTGACGAGATCCTGAGGCCCATTGTTATGCCATTCATCCACGACCATCACCTCATGTTGCAGCATGATAATGCACGGCCCCATGTTGCAAGGATCTGTACACAATTCCTGGAAGCTGAAAACATCCCAGTTCTTGCATGGCCAGCATACTCTCCTGACATGTCACCCATTGAGCATGTTTGGGATGCTCTGGATCGGCTTATACGACAGCGTGTTCCAGTTCCTGCCAATATCCAGCAACTTCACACAGCCATTGAAGAGGAGTGGATCAACATTCCACAGGCCACAATCAACAACCTGATCAACTCTATGCGAAGGAGATGTGTTGCACTGCGTGAGGCAAATGGTGGTCACACCAGATACTGACTGGTTTTCGGACCCCCCCCAATACAGTAAAACTGCACATTTTAGAGTGGCCTTTTATTGTGGCCAGCCTAAGGCACACCTGTGCAATAATCATGCTGTCTAATCAGCATCTTGATATGCCACACCTGTGAGGTGGATGGATTATCTCGGCAAAGGAGAAGTGCTCACTAACACAGATTTAGACAGATTTGTGAACAATATTTGAGAGAAATAGGCCTTATGTGTACATAGAAAAAGTCTTAGTTCAGCTCATGAAAAGCTATGCAGTCATATAACACTCACTTTCAGTTAATCTTTAAAATTGTGTGTGAAAGATTTTGGTTTGTCTGTAAAAGTGTTGACCTGCCAAATTCCAACACTCTCCTTTATGTGAAGAGACTTCAGTAAATTAGTTTAAGTATGGAGGGAAAGACATTTTAGTCAATAGTGTTTTGTGAGAAGACAGTCAGTCAGAGAGCAGCATAATTTACAGTAAATGAGTGAGTCAGAAAAGGAGACACAAGACATATTAGTGCAATTTTCCCTGACAATTGGTCAGAATTCAAAGAGAAGTATTTGCAGCGTTTAAGATTTACATGCTACTGAATCTTTGTTGGCTTTAACAAAAGAAAATGTGCAGCATTTCTTCAGAAACTCTAGATTAGAGATGATTTCTAGGGTGTTTTTCTCAGAAGAAACATCTGAGAAGCAGCCGACATAAGCAGAAGTGTGTCTGGGAGAACTAATTGAGATATTCAAGAAATTAGCATTTTTGATGTTTCTTTTTTATCTGCAAACAGTTTAAATTCAGAAGAATGCACTGATAAGCGCTCACATTTGTCATCGTCCATGTTCGACTCGAGCCTAATCTCACCCTTTCTCAGTTTTTTCTCCGTTAGTCCCATTATACTTTAGTATACGTATTTTTAGACATGATATCAATAGCATAGTACACTCTGACCTCAAGAAGTGAAGGAGGGAAAGAGAGAGACACAGAGAGATAGAGATCCAAATTATATACAATAACACATGACAAGCAGACATTTCTGAAAGCATTTTATTTCTTTAACACACCTTTTTAAATTCTGGATGCTGGAAATCTTCCATTTAAGAAAAAAAGATGAGGTCATAGAACTAAAAAGAAAGTCATACTGGGGCATTCAAAAAGAGGAGTGACGGAGATGAAGACAGTTACAGTAAGGAGGTTAGGGTAGTTTTTAATAGGCAGGGTATCTAAGGGTATCCTGTTATATCACTCAAGCCCACTGGGACGACACTGAGGGAGCGATGAGTGGAGAGAGAAAGTGTTGAGATTGAGAGACGTGTAAAGGTCTGCCGTCTCATCAGCACCAACACAGACGCAGGAGACATGACCAGTGAGACGAGGCCAAATGGGTGACTGATGGAGTGAACACACAAAGAAAGTGATAGGTTTACTATATATATTTTATTTTCACACTTTGAAAACACAAAACAACTCAATACAAAATTATTGTGCAATGGTTCTATCTATCTATCTATCTGTGCATTTAATCAAATCAGTTTTGATACTGAGGTTTAACTGTTTATTGTGATTGGAAACACATACAGACATTGTAAACAGTGTAATTACATCAATACATAGAATTTTCACTAATCAGTACATTAATATTTAAGCATTTTTAATCTAATGTTTGTTTGCGTAGATCTACTTTGCTACAAAGTTTAGTTCCAACCCCAAATCAAACACCGCTGCTAAGTGGTTGGATTCAACAGAAAGTAACAGGCAGGTGTGAGGTAAATGGAACTAAATCTGCAGAAATGTACAGTATATCTCCAGGAGCACCCTGGTTTACAAAGTATCCCATTTACAAAACCACAAGATCAGCAACCCTGTGATAAAATAAAAGGCTGGGGAAATCTGACCATGACCAGGCAGTAATCAGTAAATTTTGCCTTGTTACAAATTCCAGGGATAATGGACATGATACCGAAAAGTATGTTTTTTAATTAGTAAATTAATTTCAATTATCTTCATCATACCTTCACACATCTGCTTTCACCTAACCTGTCACTCCTCCTCTCCTATCTTTCCCACGTCCTACTTTTCTGTTGGCAGTATTTTGACGTCAGTGCAACGTTCAAGTTGTTTTAGTTGGGCATTTTGGGCACAGTGTGCAGCCGCAGATCTTTCCAGGTCAGACATCATGAATTTCACTATGCAAGACAAGTTCATGCTGATCTCTGAGACCTCATAGTGACCATATTCATATAGTACCAGCTTCAACCAAATAAACACAACACCAATTAATTCATCCATAAACACGAGAATTCAAAGGCAGATTTGAGACCATTTTGGCAATATAATAAGTAACACTTAAAGGGTTAGTTCACCCAAAAATGAAAATTCTGTCATTAATTACTCACCCTCATGTCGTTTCACACCCGTAAGACCTTCGTTCATCTTCAGAACACAAATTAAGATATTTTTGATAAAATCCCATGGCTCAGTGAGGCCTGCATTGAAACCAAGTTAATTTACATTTTCAAATGCCCAGAAAGCTACTAAGTTATATTTAAAACAGTTCATGTGACTACAGTCACGTGATTTCAGTAAACAAGGCTTCGTTACATCATAAGAGTTTTGAAATTTCAATGGTTCACGTGACTTTGGCAGTTTGATACACGCTCCGAACCACTGATTCGAAACTAAAGATTCGCAAAGCTTCGATGCTTCATGAAGCATTGTTTTGAAATCGCCCATCACTAGATATTGTTGAATAAAGTCGTTATTTTGTTTTTTTGGTGCACAAAAAAGTATTCTCATCACTTCATAACAATAAGGTTGAACCACTGTAGTCACATGAACTGTTTTAAATATGTCTTTAGTAGCTTTCTGGGCATTGAAAGTGTTAATTATCTTGCTGTCAATGCAGGCCTCACTGAGCCATCAGATTTTATTAAAAATATCTTAATTTGTGTTCTGAAGATGAACGAAGGTCTTACGGGTGTGGAACGACATGAGGGTGAGTAATTAATGACAGAATTTTCATTTTTGGGTGAACTAACCCTTTAAGTTTAATTAATACTATGCACTGTAAATAAATGAAATAAATATTTGGTTGGTAACAGTTGGGGCTGCTTTTTCTTGACACTAGAGGTTCAAAACATTATGATGACATAGTCATTTTTATTTTATGCTGATGTAAAAATGATGTTCATAGAAAATTTCTATTATTTATTCTGAATAAACATTAACATGTATACTTTATAATACACTGCACATACTTTATATAGATATGCATATAAATATATGGAATAAATCATAAATATCTAAATTAGCATTTTTAATAAAGTCATTTGTTTCAATAACATGGGAACAAGGATCCCAATAACTTATTTTTGTAAAATACTAAGATGATGCAAACATTTATAATCTGTATAGAATCATATTTGGATTGAATTTTGATGCATCTACATATACAGTAACATTCATGTCACAAACAAGTAGTTTATATGCTGAAGCATTAATCATTTTTTGCATCTAGCTGTCATGTGTGTGACTTCTAAATCATAATACTGAGCTTCTATACCAGTTGTCAGATGCTAAAAGGATGACCAGTGTTTGCTCACCTGTCTACACTTATTTGGTTAACTAAACCGAACCAGAGCAAACAGGATCTCACACAAAGACTGAGTTTGATCGGAGATTAAATAATCAGCTTGAAGTGAACTTTAAAACATGGGGGAAATCATGTTCATGCTGGTTTCTATGGTGCAGTCAGTTATAATTAGGTCATGGCGACTACTAGTAGCATCCAAAAGGATATCCAATAAGATCCTATTGTCCAATGAGATAATGGCATGAATGCGTGACCCTTAAATAATTCAGGCTGATGCTCTCAGAGTGGACTGGCTAAATATTATTAATGCTTAGTTGTTGTTTTTTTACTGTAAAGATCATTAAAATCAGTGTAGTGTTGTTTTAGAAGGTAATGTTCGGTCTAATTGAGACAGACTCCTATTGTAAGCAAACTAAAGCCAGATTACACAATGATTTTTTTTTTGGTAACTGTAGTTTAAATCATGAACAGGAGCAGAAAAAAGTCACAAGATGGTTGATGAGGATCCATTAAGGTTTCCTCAGACAGCTGTGAGGGGTGAGGGTGGAAATTCCAGGTTTATGTAGGAGAAGCCTTGGAATTCCTCTTGACTTATGGCAGCGAGAACATCCGGATCAGAGGGCGTGAGGGCAGAGGGGGCGGATGTGAAAAACTTATCAAAGTTCTCTCCTTTTTTGCCTCCCTGTGAGAATGAAACACACACACACACACACACACACACACACACACACACAATCAGTTGGGTTAAGTTTATATCTATTAAATATCAAGCAGATTGAGTGGATGCTGTTGATGTTAGTCCAGCACTGTGAACTCAGAGCACTTCCACTTATTTTCTGTGCTCACATACATTCACACAGCATAATAATAACCGCATAGATTAGCATGAGTAATATGGGCAAAGAGCTACAGGCAATGAGGGTCAGGCTTATTTTGGTTCTGCCATCTTCATAAGAAAAAAATAACACTAGTAAATATGAAAGCACACATACACAGATGCATGCTGAAAATAATAAGGAAGAGCAGGCAGAGCACATTAATACATTTCCAGTTATATGGTTACTGGTTTAAAATAGCAAAAATAAACTGGCACACATACACAATTACACAAACTTTTTAAGTAAATGAGGACATAGCACAACTTCTATTGTTTCTTATAATTAATGAATCATGATTAATATTTTAATTATAATTACTAGACAAGCAAATTCTATACCCCTAAAAATTATTTGCAGTAAAAATATATAAATGTATATAATAGATAACTATAAATATATATATATATATATATATATATATATATATATATATATATATATAAAATTAAAATTATTCCACTGAAGAAAACATATTTTCAGTTAAAAAAATCCATCCATCCATCCATCCATGCATCCATCCATCCATCCATCCATCCATCCACACTGTAAAAAAACAAACAAACAAAAAAAAAAACTGATAATGTACTGACAGAAAATTACCAGGACATTAATTTTACAGACATTTCCGTTAACCCTAAAACACAACACAATGAAGTTCAAAATACAGGTAAAACACCTGTAAAAATTAAATACGGAAAATTCCGTCAAATTAATACAGTACATTGTGCCCTATTTTACAGATTTTTTATAGTGTCCATCCATCCATCCATCCATCCATCCATAATTTATGAATAAATCCCCATAAATCCCCCCTAAGGGAAGTTTTGATAACCTTAGGTAATGAAAATAGAAATTGAACCAATGTACACATTTGTTTTTCCTAACATTGTTAGGATGTTAGTTTCCATTTACTTCTATTGTTTTTATTTAGCTAATGATTTCTACCCCTAAACCTGACCATCACAAAAAGCTTTTTGCATTTTTCCATATTCATTAGGACATAATTTAGCATGTTTATTAGCCCATACGTTTTTGTGGGGACATTTATGGGGTAAACTCTGACCCACACACAGAGACAAGTGTTGCGATAGTTGATACTGACACTTCTGGGTTTGAAGGGAGGCTGTATCTCCAGTCTCTCCAGCCGGTCCCAGTCTATCCAGCGGAAAAAAGGATGCTCCCGCAGCTCTGTCTCTGCATCCTCTCCTCCACCCAAACGCTTAGCAGGGTTCTTGGTGAGGAGCTGGGGGAGAAACAGATGGAGAAATTAAGTAAGAAAAACAAAAAGGATGGAAATACACTTGTTGTCTAATTTAAGTCACATTTTTTGGAGGTAATGTTAGTATTAAAGATGGAATAGATTGCGCTTTGCATGCACTGTGAGCCGAGTACGTAGGCAGCAGAGATGAAAGAACAGGAAGTAGATTACCCCTTTGCAGATGGCCACAGCCTCCCGAGAGAGACTCTTAGGATATGAAACGCTCTGTTCCATGATGGACTGAAACAGCTCCTCCTCATCTATGCCATCAAAAGGAGGCTGATGAAAAGAGAGAGACAGAGGGAGAGGGTGCCGGGGATGAAGATCTATTGAGGAAAGGACAAAATTGAAGCTCAAGGAAGAAGAGGATGAAGAATTACCTGCCCAGCCAGCATCTCATAAAGGAGGACTCCATACGACCACCAGTCCACTGCTTTACCATACGGCTGATACGCCACAATCTGAAAACAATAAAAAAATTTTGTGTAGATTTATCAAAATGTTAATTGAGAATGCCTTTTGAATTCCAGCTGAACTCTTTAATTTGTACTGAGGTAGTAAACAGGATGTAGAATTCTCATTTGAATTAAAATGAGATTCAGTACATAACTAAGTGTAGTATGAATTACCAATAAACATGCTATCCTGTACAAATTATATGTGGTATTTCTCAAAACATTAGATGATATTAAAATGTGATAAAATGTATATTCTAAATTTATATTTATATAAAATATGTAATATTAAAATGTGTAATTTATTGAAATTAATAAAATAAAACTACACTACAATTCAAAAGGTTGGAGTCAATAACATTTTTTAAAATTTTTTTTGGAAAGAAATTAATACTTTTATTCAGCAAGGATTCATTAAATTACAATAAAGACATTTAAAATGTTACAAAAGATTTATATATTTTAAATAAAAGCTGTTTTGAATGTTCTATTCATCCAAAAAACCTGAAAAAATGCATCACGAAAATATCATCAAAAATATTATGCAGCACAACTTCAATATTGATAATAATAATTTTTTCTTAAGCACCAAATCAGCATATTAAATGATTTCTGAATGATCATTTGACACTGAAGACTGGAGTAATGATGCTGAAAATTCAACTTTAACATCACAGGAATAAATAACATTTTAAAACATACTAAAACAGTAATAAATCATAATAATATTTCACAATGCTACTTTTTTTTTTTTTTTTTTTTTTAATAAATGCAATGTTAATGAGCATCAGAGTCTTCTTCCAAAAACATTTAAAAATCATCACAAACCCAAACTTTTGAATGGTAGTGTAAGTATTTCATTATACATAATTTTAATATTACATATTTAATAAATGATACAGAATACTCGTTAAAATGGGGCCAAACAAAAAAGCAGGATGGCAATATGGAAATGCACTAGGTAAGTTCTGGTAATTTTGTTCCTCTGTTGTCTGATTATGTTGAATTTTTTTGAATTGCAATTCAGTAAATTCTACTTCCCAACATTGCAATTAAAATTCCAATTCAACATCCTGTGAAACGTGACCAATTCAACTCACATTCCAACTTATAAACTGAACAAGAGCCAAAACATAAATTCTGAAGTTTGCCCATCCCTGCAAAATGCTTCATAAATCCATGATGTTATATTTTCAAAATCATATCAATTAGAAATATCCCCCTTACAGAGTTGCTATTACAGGCCTCTCAATGTGCAGATAAGCTCATGAAAATCATATTAAAGATAATTACACAATAAATATGCTAGTGTCTCTGTGTCAGCCGTGAGTGTGTGTCACAGCGTGAGAAAGAGAGATTAATTTCCTTGCCTGCAGGGACACATATTGCATCTTTTCAAAATGACAGGGACACAAAGATCAATGGCTTTTTCTTTTCTTTTTTTTCTTTTTTACATAATGTGATCAATGTGAGCCAGTTTAACTGCTGGGTTAATACAGTACTGACGCATACTGGGCTTCGGTAGACCCACATTCACACTTATCGCCTTGACATCAAACAGCAAAACACAAACATTAACGATTTAGCACATACATCACTCGAGCGGGATGTCCATCATGTCGCCGTGTAGTAAACACCGCAGTGAACCTAAATGAAATCACACACAGAAGCACATACAGGCAGACATGTGCTGACTGCGCACATCCACTGAGTGTTAATGTAAACACAGAGCCAAGGTCATGAAGAAGAGAAGATGAATCAGACGACAGGAGAGAGATGGAGACGGACAAAGGGAAACCTCAGGTGCGATGTAATCGGGTGTGCCACAGAAGGTGCGAGTGGTGTCCCCTTCCATCATGCCTTCCCTACACATCCCAAAGTCTGCTATCTTTATGTGTCCTTCACTGTCCAGCAGGACATTGTCCAGCTTTAGATCTCTGCAGATCAGAGAGAGAAAGAGAAAGCGAGAGAATATTAAATGACTGTAACATATGGTGCGCTTGTGTAAAGAGATTCTCATCATGTCTCGTACCTGTATATGATGCCTTTGTTGTGCAGGAAGAACAGACCCACCGCTATCTCAGCTGCATAGAACCTGCCAACATGAAAATCTCTCATTAATGCCATTAAACACATTCTGCCACTGCAGGGCAGAATGACATGAACAGGTGAATTTAGAGACAGGAGAAACAGAAAAAGCAAGCAGGATTAAGATAAAAAGTTAAAGAAGAGAAGTGCCGAACTCACGCTGCATGTGGTTCTTTAAACTTGCCAACAATTTGGATGTGAAACATAAGATCACCACCATTCACATATTCCATGACATAATACAGACGATCCTGCAACACAAAACTGATTATTAGTAATCAGCAGATATGCAACTTCATAATACTAATAGGAACTAAAAATGAATCATCAATCAATTCACTTGTTCTCATGCTATACAAGTAAATAATACAGCAAATGCCACAGCAGATTAGCAATCAGTCAAATTAAAAGATAAATGTTCATAAATACATGAATACAAACACAATTAAGACCTTGTGATCACACAATGGCTAATATAATATAATATCATAATTTAGAGAAAATATATTTACATTAAATATATGTGTAAAGTGTCAAAATTAAAGTATCTGGTATAAATATATAGTTTTTACATTTAGTTGAACTTAAAGCATTAGAAAGAATAAACAAAACTTTCTTTCTAGCTTATGATGGCTGATGAAATTGTCTATTGAAACCAGAGTACCTGATTATATATACACACACACACACACACACACGCAGCACAACTGTTTTCAACATTGATAATAATAAGAAATGTTACTCGAGCACCAAATCAGCAAATTAGAATAATTTCTGGAGGATCATGTGACACTTAAAGGGTTAGTTCACCCAAAAATGAAAATTCTGTCATTAATTACTCACCCTCATGTCGTCCCACACCCGTAAGACCTTCATTCATCTTCAGAACCCAAAATCCGATGGCTCAGTGAGGTCTGCATTGCCAGCAAGATAATTAACACTTTCAATGCCCAGAAAGCTACTAAAGACATATTTAAAACAGTTCATGTGACTACAGTGGTTCAACCTTAGGATTATAAAGCGATGAGAATACTTTTTGTGCACCAAAAAAAAACAAAATAACAACTTTATTCAGCAATATCTAGTGAAGGGCGATTTCAAAACACTGCTTCATGAAGCTTTACAAATCTTTTGTTTCGAATCAGTGGTACGGAGCGTGTATCAAACTGCCAAAGTCACGTGATTTCAGTAAATGAGGCTTCGTTATGTCGTAAGTGTTTTGAAATTTCAGTGGTTCACCACTGGGGGGCGTGACTTTGGCAGTTTGATACACGCTCCGAACCACTGATTCGAAACAAAAGATTCGTAAAGCTTCAAAGCTTCATGAAGCAGTGTTTTGAAATCGCCCATCAATAGATATTGCTAGACATTGTTGAATAAAGTCGTTTTTTTTTTTTTTTTGACACACAAAAAGTATTCTCGTCGCTTCATTATATTAAGGTTGAACCACTGTAGTCACATGAACTGTTTTAAATATGTCTTCAGTAGCTTTCTGGGCATCTGAAAGTGTTAATTTTCTTGCTGTCAATGCAGGCCTCACTGAGCCATCGGATTTTATCAAAAATATCTTAATTTGTGTTCCGAAGATGAACGAAGGTCTTACGGGTGTGGAACGACATGAGGGTGAGTAATTAATGACAGAATTTTTATTTTTGGGTGAACTAACCCTTTAAGATGCTGAAGATTCAGCTTTACCATCACAGGAATAAATTACATTTAAAAATATATTAAAATGGAAAACACAATAAATTCTAATAACATTTCACAATATTACTGTTTTACTGTATTGTTGATCAAATAAATGCAGCCTTGGTGAGTATAAGAGACTTCTTTCAAAAACATAAAAAAATAAATAATACTAATTGTACTTTACACACCCTGAATTACACAAACTCTGTTGTAAGACCAGCAAGTTTTCTCTGTTGCTTCAGTATTTGTCACCTACAGCCAAGACAAGATAACAGCCCACTTTATCTACAGAGGCATCTGACTACAGCATCTGGTGTCTGTAGGACTTGAACTTCTGATCAGTGGGATGCTGCATTTTTCCACTGGGCAACTGATTGCTTTGACTCTATTTCATGTACTTGATACAATGAGACACAGTTTAAATACACAAAGAGGTCATTACTAAACAGTCACATTGAATGTTTGTTACAAATTCAATCGACAGGGGAAAAAAACAAGCGATTTACCAAGAGTAATTCAAACCTTCACAAACCATTAAAGCCAGACATAAATACACACACTCACTCCTCTTTTTCTCTCTTTCAGTACAGCAGCTGCCAATGTATTTCATTAGGCTGATTGCCACTTTGCAATACGTGTCTGCTGAAAGAGGTCAGACAATTAGCACTATGAAAAGTCATTTTTCAAAAGCAAAATGAGGCAACTAACATTGCAAAAAGGCCCTCCAGATTCATTAGTTAGAAAAATTGTTTATCATGTCAAAGTGAATTGTGGCAAAATGATCAACGAATCATCTTTTATTATGCAGGTTGTTCCAGGTTGCCAGTTTAGGACTCACATGACAGCATTCCAAGAATATAATTAATACATTGTCAATAGCTTCTGCTATTTTGTTCATCCATTGTTCATGTTGACGTTTTATAAACACTGTTAGTCAAAATTGTAACAACAATCTGTTCTTGATACTCCTCTCCCTCTCAGGACTGCTAACAGCCATGTTCAGGGCAAATTAATGTAATATTTTGGTTCCTATCCAGGCCAATGCAAACAAACATTTAATGAGGTAAAAGAAGAATAGTAACCACAATGCCATTTTTACTATGATTAAACAGCTTTAGTCCACAGATAACACAATCATTAATCTGCTGTAGGAAACTCTGTAAAGGTGCAGTAATTTTTTTCCCCATTTAAAAAAAAAAAAAAAAAAAAAACGTTTTACACGTAAAGAAATAAATAGTACTTTTGAAGAATATTTAAAATGATGTACACTCACATGTGGGGAAGAAAACAGGCATATCAACAGCCTAATAAAAGCCATTTCTTTTACATGGAGTGGGTGGACTCATGGGGGCGGCCATTTTGAGATCACATGACCAGTTGAATATTTAGATGTGCTCAAGACATGTTGTAATTATTGTAATCACCAGATGACAACACGTACATTCTACTTGAGGATGTTCATGTTCTCGGACTCAGAATTATAAGTTTTTACGGCAACACTATTAATGGCAAAATTAACTGTGTAATTTGAGTAATCAATAGACAAAACCAAAATTTAATAAGTAAGACATTAGTTATCTAAATCTCTGTTAACATGAAACTGTATTGTATGTCTTCCGTTTATTTTCAAATGAATCTTGCATTATTAATACATTAACAATAATGTCAATTATGGTAATTATTAAACAGAAATATTATATGGCAACTACTTAACTACATTTTACTGCTGAAGCCACCACCATTTTGAATGTTTCCGCATGATGTTGCAGTTTACAAGTTGTAATTAAGAGTTTTATAAGGACGTTAACGCTTTTTGCAAGTCAGAATATCTTAATTACGGTAATTCCAAAATGCAGTGAATGTCATGCTTTGCTTTATCTTGGTAACTCCTCTGTTATTAGACACTTGCACATGCAGAATGGCATCAGTACCTGAAAACTTCAGTGTGATGGTGGTGCATCCGCTCCACTAGGTGTCAGTATACTATCAACCAGCACAAAACAAACAAAAAATTACTGCATTCATCTTTAAAAATAGCCAGTTGTTGCCCTGGGAGGCCACATGTGGACATGAAGGACCCACAAAATGTCAGTACTCATGTTCCAGCTGTGCAAGGCCAAAAAAGTAATTTAAAAATCGCCCTGAAGGTGAAGAGCACATCTGTTCCATCACTAAGGGACGAATGACATTTCAGCCCATATATATTTCATAATTTACAAATGTGCATGCATATGCATGTATAAACCTCGTTCCCAGGCTCCTACTTTCTATAAATCATTAACCGTTCACACAAGCTCTCACACACAACGATGAACACACAGACCTCGGTCTGAAAGGCGCAGTAGAGGGATGTCAGGAAGTGAGGTCGCCCGGCAAGGCCCAGCACTCTTCTCTCCACCATGGCGCTCTCCGTGTCCTCATCCTGAAACAGCACATCTTTCTTCAACACCTTCACCGCAAACAAGCGCTCACTGCCCCTCTCCTCTGCCAACAGAACCTGCGGGATGACATGGAAACCTCACGTTAACACGCTTCTGCACACATTCCTCCAGCAGCAACTCAATTAGGCAAACACAAAATGACTGCAGAAAACATAATTTAAAGTGAGTTTAACATGCATAAGAGAACATTAACCTCAAATCAAATAAAAAAAAAAATGAACAGAAATTCTTTCATTTCATTTACTCGTATGATCCTGTTCTCTTCATGTCTTTTTCCCCATGCTTTGTGTCATTTTTCTATCTCTGGGTCCCAGGTTTCTCTCCTCTGCGCTTCTCTTTAATCTCTTCCCTCGTTTCTATCCTTTCTTTAGCACGGTTCTGCGCCCCGGAGGATGTGCTGTCTACTGAGTATAACCCTGGCCTCTTATATAACCAAATATCTTGTGAGCACGCACACACACACACACACACACACACACACACACACACACACACACACACACACACACACACGTGTACGCAGACCAGAAACACACATACACATCATCTACTCTAAAAAATTTTAATATAAATGAGCACAACCACAAGGGCAAACAAACATTCCTCCACACGCTCAAACAAAAGTGTGCAAAATGCACACACACACTCCCATGTCATTCTTCCTCAGGGATCAGACAGCTCAGAGTCCTTCACTTGTGTGCTCTGCACTGACACACGACAGCAGAATTTAGATTATGTTCAGCACAGACAGAGGAACAGTGCTTTGTTCAACAAAAACAAGGCATTCGCTCTAAAATATTCCAACATCCCCTGGGTTGCTTGTGGACACGAAACCCCACCAGGTTTTTCCTCACAAATTGCACTTTATTTATCACTTAACTTATGACCATGTGCCTATGTATCTACAGGTATTTTAAGGTGAATGAGGTACGAATCTCACTGGGCCTTGAGTCAGAGCTTCTGCTTCCTTGAGGAAGTGAGGCAGAGCCACAGCTGCAAATTTTAGATAGGGAAATCAGCCCCCTCCTCTTGCAGCTGGGACCAGAAAAGCTAACGTTTCCCCTTCTGCCTGAATTAGCAGCAGCAGCCCAGGAACGAATGAGACAAGGGCCTAATTCAGTTCCAAGGACACCGTACCCTTCACACTCCTTATTGCATCTACAGGGAACATAGAAGTAGAAGTGTTTGTTGATGGGTGAGTGCAGTCTAATGTAGCCTGACTTTCCGCATTAAAAATCTGGTCTGCTTTGCAGCCGATTCTGTCCCAAAACCACCTACTTAGATTGAAGCCCAAAGTATACTTCAGTTTTGATGCACAAAACTTTAGTTTTTACAACTAAAGCCTTTCAAAGTATATGGCATTTGGAACACAGGCGCTTGAAACGTGTGCTAGAAAGCTTCATCCTTATCCAGTGTTTGCACTAATTCTCTCCAGAAGAGAGAAAATGTCTTTGTACTCATTTAAACTAGAGTTGCTGGTTACTCTTAATTGCCTCACACAGGCTCTTGTCAATGCAGCTGTCTATTGTGGTTGCCATCTCCAGTAGTTTGTGGTTGCTGTTGCTCTGTCTCTTCCGTTTCATTTTCAAAACCAAAACAATGGGCCGGGCCCATGCTGCCACCTCGAGGACAAAAAAAAAAAAAAATCCATGCAGATAGAGTATTCGCGGCTAGAAAAATGTGCGTATAGTGCGTACTATACAAGGGACGATGACGCTACACTTTTCGTTCCATTGACTTGCATGCGATTGTGGGAAACTGGAAATGCAAACTCTTGCAAAGTAGTTTCAGATATCGCTGTGTTCCAAAGTTCAAGTTTGGTGAACTCTGACCTGCAAATTCATATTGTATGAAGATATGTGACCAATAGAACATTGTCAGAGGAAAAGTCCAAAAATGTCACCTTTAGGGGTACAACAGCTTGTCACTGAGACAGTACCCTTAAAAGGACCTTATTTACCCCTAAAATGTGCATTTAGTACTTAGAGTAGTTATATGTAACCTTAAGGTACTACTATGAGCTTTTATAGGTAAATAAGGAATAAAGATGTCCCTTTAAGGGTACTGCCCCAGTAACAAGCTGTTGTACCCCTAAAGGTAAAATTTTGGCTATTTATTAATTTATTTTACATTTTAACATTGTGGATTTATTATTATTCGTTATATGTGGAATTAATGTTTTTAAAAAAAAGACACCACAGTGTCCTTGTCAGACGGGGGCTCGTTTGGCACTACTGGTGTGAAAGGGCCTTTACATTTGCCAAAAATAGAACTGTTGTTTTGTTGTTATTAAAAAACAAACAAACAAACAAACAAACAAGCAAGCCTAGCCCAGGTGACAAAAAGTAACGCAAAAGTAATGTAACACATAAAGACTCTTTCCATAAAAAGTAACTATGTAATGCAATTAGTTACTTTTTTTAGGGAGTAATGCAATACTGTAACGCATTACTTTTAAAAGTAGTGTTTCACGCTATGCAGAGTTAGACAGACGTCAGTCACCGAGCACCACAACCGAAACAAAAGCCACCTTTTACAGTTTTCCTTCTTCCCTGAGCTACTAACCATGTTACAACTATCAACACGAAATTATTCTGCAGCAGTCAGGTGGTACAAGTCAGTGCTCTGTAAGTTGTTTATGTTCATTATTATTGTAATGTTATGTGCTTTGAGACATGAGGTAATTTAGATGCTTTGCAGACTCTGCTCTGCTGTGGCTGTGTGCGTTCATGTGTTTTGGAGGGGGTGTGGCTTTGGACAGCGCTCTGAAGGGAGGGTGGGATCTTTATGCTTTCAAAGCTAGCTCGCTATTGCTAGCCTCTCTGAAAATTACATACCCTACCTTTAAAAGCATTCATTATATCAACTCAGTACCTTGTAAACATAATTTGTTTACAGATAAACCAAATTAAAAAAAATAAAAAAAAAACTCTTGGACTGTCATTACTCTTGGACAACGACCCAAAACAACCCAGACAGACTGAAACTTGTTGATTATAGTCAGCGCTTGCCATTTTGGTGCATCAGACGGTCAGTGAACGGAGTGGGCGGTTCGTGGGAGTGTTGTCTGAGTCTGAGTCTAGAGAGTTTGCTTGAAAGATTTCTGGTCCTTTGACAACCAGAAAAGAAATAGTAATATTTATTACACATACAACAGGGTCCAAAAGTCTGAGTTAAAAGTTGAACTGAAAAATGAACATGAATTAGTATTTGGTGTTCATTTGCTGTAGTGACAGCATGCACTTTTCATTTTACATCACAGCATTTCTTTGTTTCCCATTTTTCAAAATCCTGAAACTTTGTTTATTTCCAGGTTTAAATCAGATTTTGAATCCCACATTTTCATTGTGGCCTTTTGGACCCCACTGTAATTTCAAGCACCTTGCCAAAACTCCCTTTGCCCAGAACCATGAGGAAGTTGAAATCGTGCAGTCCGACTTGGCCTTTGCCCGTGTGCAGTACAGTGGGAGTCGGACTCAGAGCAGGCGGGGTCACAGCAGGAACAGGCGTTGTCACGGTAACAGTAGCAGGAGGAATAGAGGGTGGGATAGCAGCATCTGGTACCTTCAGAAAAGAGAAACACAGGATGAGAGAGAGAAAAAGAGAAAAAGAATGGTTTGTTTCAATATAGACATATACTGCCCTCCTGTGGGTGTGTTATGAAAGTGACAATTATGGTTCTCACTGAAGAAGACTTGGAGAAGGTGGTTAGATGACATCTACAGAATATGTTTTCCTACAGTGTTGAGTGTTACATGTGGCTATTTGTGACTTCATGTTGTCAAAAAGAACATGTGATTTTAGATGAATGTGTTTATTTGTGGACCTGTGATGGCCCCAGGCTTCTATTAGCATTCTCTTGGCTGAATATTGCATGTTGACACTTTTACCTAAACTGATTTACAATACACCTATTACAAGAATAATCTCCCCTGGAGCAAACTGGAGTAAAGTGCTTTGCTCAAGGGCACAATAATGATGCTTCATGGATAGTCACTTGAAGGCTTTAGTGCTTAAAGTTCTGGATGGAAGCAGAAAAGTTGTTGGCTACACTATCTAGTGCTTAGAGTAGGTAATACAGGGCTGTATTTATACAAAAAAGGTAACATGAACACAATAAGGTTCAATTTGTTAAAGTCATGATATGTTGGAAGAAGTGTCAGGTCTTTTCTCTGAAAAAAAAAAAAAAAAAAAAAAAAAGACTAAATAATTGGAAACGTCTGGCATACAGTATGTCACCAGAGAGAAATCAGAGAAGTTTCATCAAAAGTTCCAGTTATGACATCTTGATAAAAAAATGACAAGGTCAAAAAACAACTAAATAAATAAATAAAACATAAGCATGGCTGAACTGTTCACAATAATAACATGCAGAAAGGTTTGAAAATAGAATTTTCATTTAATTTTCATGAACTAACAAAATCACTCAATGAAAGTTAATGTTAATTTGCAAAAATTTTTAAACTACTTATTACTTGTTTTAAACTTTTTATTAATTCATGTTCGTAATACAGTCACTATTGTTAATGTATACTACTTGAAATATTACAAATATATTAGTATAATGTAGAAATTAACCCAGAAAAATAAATGCTGTATTATTATTTCGCTATTGCATTAACTAGTGTTAGCATATAGAATGTATATAAAGTGTTACCAAAAAAAAAAAAAAAAAAAAAAAAATGAAATACACATAAATGTGATACATTTCACATAAAAACCAAAAAATAAAATCATCAACTTTGGTTTAAAACAGCTGTATAGCTGGCCAAATCATAAAAATTCACAAAAAATGATCAAAAATGTTACCAAAAATGAAAACATCAACCTTAATTTAAAAATGAGCTATAAAGGTGGTCAGATCATAAATGTGACAATTTTCACACACAAAAAAAGTACTAAACATGAAATTATCAACCTTAGTTTAAAAATGAGCTGTATAGCTGGTCAGACCATAAATGTGACAATTTTTACACACACACACACGCACACACTCACACACACACACACGCGCACACACACACGCACACGCACACACACACTTGTACATGTGGTTTACGGGGACTCTCCATAGACGTAATGGTTTTTATACTGTACAAACTGTATATTCTATGCCCCTACACTACCCCTACCCCTAAACCTACCCATCACAGGAAACTGTCTGCATTTTTTGAATTTCAAAAAAACACTGTTTAGTTTGTTTTTTAAGCCATTTGGTTTATGTGGACACAGGAAGTTTCCTCATGAACCATGTTTACGTTGTAATACCTATGTTATTATACAGATTTGTGTCCTCATAAACCATGTATACAAGAACACACACACACATAGCCAACAAAAATGAATTACATACAAGTATAATAACAGTAAAAGCACAAGATATGAGAGTACCTGCAGGTCTGGGTCGGGTACAGGGATGTTATAATACTCTCCCTCATCCTGGTTGAGTAGTTTGAACCAGCCGCTGACGGAACGTCTGAATATCTCACTAACGCCGAACGACAGAGCGCCCATGAAGTCATTCCTTGAGGTCCGATCCCAGTCCCAGACCTCTACAGACAAACGCCTGTCCCACTGCCTCCCACGCACTGAACTACACTCAGACAGAAGGAAAGAGAGAGATAGCCTAGCATCCACTTAGAAGACCTTAGCAACTGCATAGCAACACCTTGGCAACCACCCACAACACGCTAGCATCATGGTAACGACTTCTGGATTGTACACACACACACAAACAAACGAAATAAACACTCACAAGGTGAAGCTCTCATTGAAGATGGGGTTGAGTGTAGAACGGATGGTTTTGGTTTTCTGTTTGCTCTGGCTCTTTGGATCAGGGATGAGTTTGAGCTTCACATAAGGATCCGATAGGCCGTTAGGGTCCATGGGTATCAGGTTACGTGCCTCATGCACTAAAACGTAAAATATACATTGAGAACTAAGCATGTGTGTTTATACATAATAGTATTTGCATGACTCATCTTATGCAAACAAAACGAATGTACATGTGGCTGTTTATATGCTTTGTATAGTGAATGAGTGTTCAGTTGTACTGTTAAATTGACCTGTCAGAATGAAACATGACAGCAGTGCTTTTTTAGATGCTCACATTCTCTGTAGAGCATTAGTAGTCTTCTCACTACTCATTAGACTCTATGGCGGTGCTGATGTAAGAGCCACAGGCTTAGTTAAGTTGACACAGTGCAGCTAATGCATTGTAATACAGCAGATTGTGTGAGTATAATTAGCTTTTTCCTCATGTACTGATGATGCTGTATGCACATATTTCCCTCTGCTGGAGGAAAGCTGAGTTGAGCCAAGCGGCTCATAATGCATCTCTAGTGTATTTCCTTAAACAGCAAATTCTCTCTGTGAGCAAAGGAGTAATTCTTCACTGGGGTATAAATAGGAGCACCTTAATAAACATTACATAGCACTTTCCATGAACAGAGTATAAAACAAGGACAGCCAGACGTTTATTTTCTATTCATTTTCTAAGGGGTTTGAAATTTTTGCAATCCTGTTAGCAAAATTTGGAGCTATGTATAAACCTACATATTTCTTTTACATTGTATAAAATAGCAATAAAAATAAGATACAATTTATGAATATAACATAAGCTAATACAATTAATATAGTTATATATATATGTATCTTAAATTAATCTGTCACTTGGTAGGGGTATATTTAACAAAGTAAAGAAAAATATTTGTTTAATCATTTTTTCTTACAATAATTTGGCGAACTGAGTTGAATGGTTGTGTTCTGTAATGGGGTAAATTGCATGGTTGCATACTTTTTTGGTCATTAAAGGGGACCTATAATGCCCCTTTTACAAGATGTAATATAAGTCTCCGGTGTCCCCAGAAAGTGTCTGTGAAGTTTCAGCTCAAAATACCCCACAGATCATTTATCATAGCTTGGGAAATTTGCCCCCATTTGGGTGTGAGCAAAAACACGCTGTTTATGTGTGAGTCCCTTTAAATGCAAATGAGCTGCCGCTTTCCAGAAGAGGGAGGAGCTTTAACAGCTCATGCTTCAGTTGCTCAACAACAACAAAGCTGGAGAATCTCACTCAGCCAAAATGGTGATTGTCAGTAACGGTGTTCAGCCTGATGGAGAGACTCAGGAAGGAATTACAACTTATAGGATGCATCTGGATGTTTCTGAATGGTTAGTGGATAAATTTATGTAGTTGCTGTGTAAAGGTACTAAAAACATATTTAAATCAGTTCATGTGAGTACAGTGGTTCAATATTAATATTATAAAGTGACGAGAATATTTTTGGTGCGCCAAAAAAAACTAAATAACGACTTATTTAGTGATGGCCGATTTCAAAACACTGCTTCAGGAAGATTCGGAGCATAATGAATCAGCGTGTTGAATCATGATTCGGATCGCGTGTCAAACCACCAAACTGCTGAAATCACGTGACTTTGGCGCTCCAAACTGCGGATTCGACACGCTGATTCATAACGCTCCGAATCTTCCTGAAGCAGTGTTTTGAAATCGGCCATCACTAAATAATTCGTTATTTTGTTTTTTTGGCGCGCCAAAAATATTCTCGTCGCTTTATAATATTAATATTGAACCACTGTTCTCACATGAACTGATTTAAATATGTTTTTAGTACATTAATGGATCTTAAGAGAGGAAATGTCATTGCTCCCTATGTAGGCCTCACGGAGCCATCGGATTTAAACAAAAATATCTCAATTTGCGTTCCGAAGATTAACGAAGGTCTTACGGGTGTGGAACGGCACGAGGGTGAGTAATAAATGACAGAATTTTCATTTTTGGGTGAACTAACCCTTTAATCTTTTGTGCAACTCAAGGACTGAATTGACCCTCGTTTGTGAAGCAGTCTGGCGTAAAATGACGGCATGGCAACAACACTCTACGACAACAACTCTTCCTCTTCTCTAAAGCCCGGGATACACTGCACGATTTTAGCAATCCTATAAGATCATTACTTTATCACACTGTGCGACATGGATCTATTAAACTTGGGTACGACATGCATGTAGACTGTACGATGATGACACCTGAGCTGACTCGTGAGCTACGATGCAAGTTTCTATAGAAGAATAAAACGTCATCAGCATGCGGTAGTAGTTAATAAAAAGACAATGTTGAATCACACTTTAGCAGTTGTAGTTTTTATGTGTGCTGAAAAAAAAATGAAGCAGTGAAAGAAGAAGGGAAAAGAGGTTGAGGTAAGCAGTTTTAAGTTTTAGCGCCGTGTCGCCTTGATTTCATGTAGCATTTTTATTGGCTGGTCAGTAGACGTAGGTCGTAGCAACAAACACTGTGCGTTGATCATGCTGAATTTCTGACACTGTCAGAAAATAATCGTAGGCTATCTTTTGTCGCAAGACTGGGAAAACAGCCGTCTTTGAACCTCTCTCACTGTACGACATAGGACCACTGATTAAGAGCCACGATCACAGAAATCGCCACGATTGTTTCACGATGGCAATCTTTCGTCTGGGACAGCCAAAAATCGCGCAGTGTATCCCGGGCTTAAAGCAGCCCAACATGGCCTCGAGCCCTTTGTTGCTTGTTCTCGGGGGCAGGGTTTATGTAAATTTTAGGGTTAGTGATGTCACTAACCCAGGAAGGAGCTCATTGTAGTTCCTACCAGCCATTTGTTGTAGTCCTTAATCAGCAAATTCTTTACAAGAAAATATCTCCCTCAACTTTGAGCGTCGTAACTTTGCAGACGTTGTTTATGCTCTAACAGCAACATTATACACTAACTAAAGTTAAAAAAGTGAAATCATAATCAACCCCACCTTAAAAATGAGTTAATAATAATCAGTTTTTTTTTTTGCAAAAAACAAATTGAATATCAATTAAATGGATTATGTCAAAATCATGACATTGTTGTATCAGTTTTGTTGGATACAGTCAAGAATGTCAAGAGCACGTATGTGGGACAGTACAAAAATAAAAATATGTAAAATATACTGTAATAACATAACTTAAACATTCAGTTTTAAAACTCATGTGCCCAAGGCTTAAGTTAGTCCCAGACTAAAATGCATGTTTGAGCTGTTTTAACTGAAAGCAGCTTGCACTGACATATCTTAAAATATGTCAATGTCATTGTTTTGTCTCAAGAGGCACACCAGTGATGTTTTTTCTAAGGCACATTTATAATAGCTACTTAAATGTCCTAATTTAACCAAGGCCTACTCCTGGATTAATCTAAGCCCTGTCTGTGAAACAAGGCCATGAAGTTACAGGTATGTTCACCTGTGACATATATGTCTTCCTTCTCTCCACGCACGGTCAGACGAATCCGCCCCCTTTTCTCAGTGTGGTCCTGTCCGCACAAGCTGGGGACGCTGCTCTCACAACGCTTGTGTACATTCATGTCACAACCTCTCTCACACAGTCACACACAAACAGACAAATAACACAAAAACAAAAGACAGAGAGAAAGAGTGATGTACTTGCAAGTCTCTTGCAAGTCCAAAAACAATAAAGACCAGCCTGTCTAATAAATCTTCCAAATCTAATATAAACAGTGTAAATGTTAACAGCCATTGTCATACGCTGTACCTTACGAGACAACATGCTGAAGTAGCAAGTGCTGTCAGCTGCAACAGCCTGCTTTATTATTTTCTGAAAGTGTATCATGTCATGCAAATTATATTAGATGACATGGTTGTTATTACATGGATTAAACGATAGTTAAAGGGAATTAATTCAATCTAATATACAGTATGAGATATCTATTAAAAGCCTGAAAAACATCACTCTACCATGTGTGATACAATTACATAAAATTACAGAAATTATATTCATTTAATAACAGCGCTCTTGATAATTATGATATGCTAATCTCAGAACTGATACAGTTTAATCAGGATAAAAAATGTTGTAAAATTTTTTTTTTAATTATATGAATGTTGTGCTTCATGTAGAATTTGAGCAAGAAACTCACTTAATTCATTAAATTAAATTCATTTACTCTAATTTGAAAAATGAATAAATATTAAAATTTACAATAATTTATATATCCTTGCATGGCTGGCAGGATTACCCTATCAAGTATATGCATAAAGAATTTGAGTAAATTAAATTTGACCCAAAAACTTAGAGAATGAACTTAATAATATAATATAATATAATATAATATAATATATTTATAAATTAAAAAAAAAACCCTGCCCAATCTCCATAATGTTTAAAATATTTTTTGATGTTTTAATATAATTAATATAATATAATATAATTCATATAATATAATACAATACATTTAAATATATTTATAAATTAAAAAACCTGCCCAATCTCCATAATGTTTAAATTATTTTTTGATGTTTTAATATAATTAATATAATATAATTCATATAATATAATACAATACATTTAAATATATTTATAAATTAAAAAACCTGCCCAATCTCCATAATGTTTAAATTATTTTTTGATGTTTTAATATAATTAATATAATACAATATAATATAATTAATATATTATAATACAATACATTTAAATATATTTATAAATTAAAAAACCTGCCCAATTTCCATAATGTTTAAATTATTTTTTGATGTTTTAATATAATTAATATAATATAATATAATTAATATATTATAATACAATACATTTAAATATATTTATAAATTTAAAAAACCTGCACAATCTCCATAATGTTTAAATTATTTTTTGTTGTTTTAATATAATATAATATAATATAATACATTTAAATATATTTATAAATTTAAAAAAAACCTGCCCAATCTCCATAATGTTTAAATTATTTTTTTGTTGTTTTAATATAATATAATATAATATAATATAATATAATATAATATAATAATTGAGTAAATACAACACTTCTATTTGCAAGTCTCCTTTTTAATTATTTCAAATGAATTTAGAAAAAACAACAACAAATATTTTAAACATTACGGAGATTGGGCAGGGGATTTTTTACATTTATAAATCAATTTAAATGTATTATATTATATTATATTATATTAATTATATTATATTAAGCATTAGAAAAAACGTGTGCAATAAGTGGTGAAATTATAGGTAAACATAACTACATCCCAGCACATCATAGTTTACGGTCTAGATGAACTTCATTTAGATAATACTTTTCTAAATATATTATATATATAGACTCACTGGCACATTTCATGCCCTGATGTATGAGGCCGTAGAGCAGAGACCCACAGTGATCACAGAAGGTGGGACTGGCGTATGTATGTACTTTAAACTTGTGTTTGCTCTTGAGGTCCTGGAGAGAAGGACAGAGAAAAACATTGTACTCATTTAATTATTTAATTGCTTAGCCCGTTGGCACTTTGCACTTTGATGTGTTTTCATATTTAATAATGAGGGGCACCATGCACACCCAATTCTTGGAAAAGAGATTTAAATTATGTGTCTGATAAGAAGCCCTCTCATACTGTTCTTTGCGCTATAAATAGGACAAGCTTTATGCACAGACACACCAAGCATATGCACAAACAAACACAGATATTCTTCTTTCCCGCTGGTTCTCTCTCTCTCTTTAAAGGTCCAGAGGAAAGGCTTCATTTTGAAGTGACTTTTTCACTGGGAGCCAATTAGCTAGGGCTATTTTGAGGATGAATGGTGGATGAATATATGAGTTCAGCTCAGCTGTGAAAACTGAATCCTCCTAAATGCCTAAACCCCCTCCACCCCACCCTCGTTTCTCTCTCTCCACCTCATTCTCACTCTGCATGCTGCCCGCTCCTTTTCTTCACCCTCTGACAATCTTCCTCTCCACTTCTCTCCCTCTCTGTCAGTCTGCCTCATCCGCCTTTCACACAGGTATTGTCTACCCTTCCTTATGGCCTAGTCGCACACAAGCACTCCTCCTCTACCTCATTTTACGACCATTCTATTTAGCTGCTTATGAAAAAAATCTCATAAAAACTTGTAACTATGCTCCTGAGGAAGACATGATAATAAATACTGTAGCTCTCTTCCAAAACCGAGTGAGCGGCCTCAGTGCCTGCAGATGCCTTTGAAGACAGCATCCTAACTAACAAAGAAGTGAAGATTCAGAGCGCATGCCGCACAACATGCCTTCACCCACTCAATTTGTATCGATTTCAGTAGAGTTTGATGTTAGCATGATGTTGCTAAGCTAACAGTGTGATACTGTAATAAGCATAAAAATATATACAAACAAATATTGTGTATTGTTAAAAAATCATTTTTAATTACACTGAAATATTTATATCAACACTTGCTGGTATTGAATGAAATATAGGTTTACAATCAACATTTATCTCACTTCGTCCACCATCTTGGATTATTATTTTTTTTTTCAATGAGCTTGTCCCAATGCATTCTGGGAATGACTTAAACACAAAGGATACATTTGAGCAAAGGACTACCATAGACTTAATATAACATCCATCAATATAATATCAATACAAAATAATATCAAACAATATAATATCCATCAATCCATTCTCCAAACCGCTTCTCCTAATGTAATGTAATATAATAAATTATTAAGTAAAAACAAAACTTTTTTTTTGTCTTTATATGTCTGCTTTTTAATTTCAACTGAATTGGCAAAAATAGCAAAAAACAAAAACAAAAAAAAAAGGTTTTATATTCTGTTGTTATGTTATATTACATTATATTATATTAATTATATTATGTTATGTAATGTTGTTATGTTATATTATATTATATTATATTACATTATGTTATGTTATATTATATTAAATTACATTTTATTATATTATGTTCTATTCTATTCTATTCTATTCTATTCTATCCCAATATGCATAAATATATATAAGCAAACAGCTTCTCCTAATGAAATGTAATATAATAAATTATAAATTATTATTATTAATAATTATTATGTATAATCAATTATTATAAATTAATAATATATAAGTATTATTGTTATATATTATTAATTATTTTTGTCTGTATATCTGTATATGTATATTTACTATCACTTTTTGGTACTGAATGAAATATACAGTAGATTTAAAATAAACAATTATCTCACTTCCGTCCATCATCCTTTCAATGATTTTGTCGTAATGCATTCTAGGAATGCCTTCACTACAAAAGAATGCCAAAAAAGTGTATTTGGAGGCAGCAAAATTAAGTTGTCTCCCTTTTGAAACAACGTTTGGAAGAGGCCCATGATGCCTTTGATGAAAAGTGCTGCCTACGTAGGCTGCTAACTAGGATTTGGAACAGAGGGAGTGTGTTACAATAAAGCCCCTTCCTTGCTTTTCTCTTTCACACATATTCTCACACTCACTCTGTACTACGCGAGTGTGAGTAGCGGTGTAACACCGTCATATCACATCCCCTGCATGTTTTATCATACCGTAGCACGGGTAAGAGAGAGTAAGAGAGAGAGGAAATTGATATTCTTTTTCCTTTAAAGCCTCCTCTTTTAAAGAAGGTATGCAAGAGAGAGCAATAAAAGGCTCGTCAGGAAAAGGAAAAAAATGTGTGTGACGGTGAGTCCTACTTCCATATTGGCTTACTCAGCCAAAAAATAAATGGCTTGCCATGCAAAAATGAAGAGGAGAAAGACAGATGGGGTACGGATGATACAGTAGAATAAAAGATGAACTGTGGTGATCATAGCAGAAAATCAAGCATGAAAAGAAGAGTTATACGATGATCAAGCAAAAGTGATAGGACAAAAACAACAAAAAAATAATAATGCTAATGGCAAAGGGATCACATACTGTACAAGTTAACAAAGAAAGAAACAGACGCTGAATACATACCTCAGCTTTGGGAGCAGTGATGGCTCCTGGACAAGTAAAAGTGACGAACTCATGGCAGCGTTTGTGCACCACGAAACTGCACACTAAAAGAAACACATATCTATTATATACATATCAATTAAAAGAAACCGTATCTAGTAAAGGATCACAGTTTAATAAGTAAAATGGTAGAACATTTTATTAATATTCCCTTTGTTAGGGGTTATAGAAGATTATTAAAAGATGAATGAATTAATTTATGAGTGCACTTAATAGATTTAATAAACAATTTTTAATATAATTCATGATAATTCACGATATACACTTTATTGATGATGACAATTCATGATATACACTACCGTTCAAAAGTTTGGATAAAATATTTTTTTAAATGGTTTTGAAAGAAGTTGTTTATGCATTTTTACCAATTTATTTGATCAAAAATACAGTAATATTGTGAAATATTATTACAATTTAAAATTACGCTTTTGTATTTTATTACATTTTAAAATGTAATTTATTCCTGTGATGGCAGAGCTGAATTTTCAGTAGTCTCCAGTAATCCAGTCTTAAGTGTCACATGATCCTTAATATTTTTAATATTACTGCTATACATTTTTCAGGATTTCAGGATTCTTTGATGAATTAAAAGTTCAAAAGAACGACATTTTTTGAAACAGAAATCTTTTTTAACATTATAAATGTCTTTACTGTCATTTTTGATCAATTTAATGCCTCCTTACTGAATAAAAATATGCATTTATTTAAAAAAAAACAAAAACAAGTTGGGTTGAAAATGGACAAGACCAGGAATTTGGTTGTTTTAACCCAGTGGTTGGGTTAAATGTTTGCCCAACCTGCTGGGTAGTTTTATTTAACTCAACTATTGTTTAAAAATTACTGTATTGCTTGCTTAAAATGAACCTAAAATATGTTTAATAAATGAACATTTATTAATAAGTTTAATGAATAATAATTAAACAATAAACATATAGTAATATAGTAATTTTTAAACAATAGTTGAGTTCAATAAAACTGCCCAGCACGTTGGGCAAATATTTAACCATTTTCAACCCAACTTGGGTTGTTTTTAACCCAGCATTTTTGAGAGTGTACAGACCCCAAACTTTTGAATGTAATGATGCAGCAAAAATATACTGTTATAGTGAGATTATATAGAGGGAGTATGTCAGGTCATTGCTACATTGCCTTTTTGCCATGTTTATACAGGACAGAGCAGACAGCAGACAGGAAGCAAAGTAGGAAAAAGAGAGAAGGATCAGAAAAGACCACAAGCCGGGACTTGATCTTGGGTCAAAAAAAAAAAAAAGGCTTTGCTCAGACTTTGCTGTCTCAGCTTACCTTTTGTCAAATAAGAGTTGCTTCAGCAAACCACTTTTCTGATCTTCACATGCCCACCATAGACATTGAGAGGGACATGGAAGAGGCCTACACTTTAATGTTTGGCCCCCCTTCAATATTGAATATTTGGTTACATCCTCGGATCTTCATGCTCATTCACAGCAATCTATGATAAGGTTTAATGTTACTTAATTCATAAATAGGCCATAAAATGAAGGGTTCATGAAAAAACGAAATACTGCTATGGATGAGCATGAAGAAAAGAGTTTTGCTCAGGTGACTTTGATAGGAAGCCCCAGATCAAATAAGTGATTCTGGATTTTCTGCACCTGTTTTGTTTTTAGTTGAGTACATGTGTGAATTTAAATATGGTAAAATGTGACAGATTCAAAATCATTACCTTGACACTGGAATCCTTGCTTTCCAATTCCCCTGTAAAACATAAACAACAACTCACATAATGCCATCTAATTATATTGTATGTAATTGCATAGATATGTGAGAAAGAGCAGATCACAGAGAGCTGTCGAGTGTGTGTATATGTGTATCAGCACAGAGGGCAAACAGAAGACATAAGCTGCTGAGGCCTCAACAGATAAGGTATTTCAAGAAATACTCATCCGACGGGCAATTTAAGTGCTCTTCAGTTCACCATAATAACAGGTTGCTCTGCTCATGATATCTTTGCTATGCAAAACACAACTTAGCATAAATCCCTAAAGTACTAAAATAAGATACTTTGACACCCAACACTTTGGGCATGATCTGCTCTTAAAATGCATCTGAGAGTATCTACGGCTCTTTAAGAGCATCCTTCAGACCAGTCGACAGGGTTTGAGAGATGTGAGCCATCAACATCAACATATACTCAGAAATATAGGCTGAGACAGGACAAGGGCAAAGAGACAGAGAGAGGGAAAAGAGAATTCAAGTTAATAGGATTCAATAGTGATTTATGTACTGTATTTGGTTGCAGTCACATAGTCACCTCAATGTCAAAAAAAGGGGGGTTGAATTGACCTGAATTCACCCTATCATTCACAAAAATACTTAAATTTCAGATTTCCATCCATTTGGATTACACAGTTCTAACATAAACTAATACACTTAATGTGATATTTGTCAGTAATACATAAAGGGAACAGGTAAGATTTCTGTAATGTGAATGTGTTTTAAAAATACAATAACCATATATATTCTCAAAAAAATTCAAGTTGTTTCAATCTCATAATTTCCACAATTTACAGATTTATGCTGATTCTAAACAATTTCAACAAATACTGTAAATGCAAAGTAATAAACCATGCCATGAGTCTTTTTTTTTTTGAGTGCAGAAATCGTACCTATTTTATTTATGTATGACTGACAAATATCACATTAAGTTTACTTATGTACAATTCAAATAATATAACATAAATCTTAAATTTAGGCCTACTATAATTATAAATAATATACATATAATAATAAAAAAATCATCCTGTGTATTATTATTTATAATAATAATAATAATAATCATAATAATAAATATATTTTCTTTACATGTTGCAGTTTCACTTGTATTGGTAAAAATCTGATTTCTTTAATTAAATTCAATGTATTTCTCCCTCTAAATGTTTTGATGGTACTCATACCGCTGGCATACAGTATATATTTCAGACTAGATTTGTAGTAGTTTAAGTTAAGGAAAATTAGAAAGCTAAAAAAAAACATTTAGAAAAGGTATTTTCCTAGTCTTCCCAGCTTCACAATTCTTTGGAAATGCTGTACTCCAACAGACATAATAATAAAACTTCAATGAACTGAAATGAAAGGACAGAAAGAGAAACAGATGCATCTATCAGAAGCTATTTGAGTTGTATTAATGAACATGAGGCACAGAATATGAGTGGGTAATGCATGGGCCATATGGCCGGCCACAGTTCCATGCGGGTTCTGTGAAGCTTGTGGTTAAATGGCAGCTCAAACAGAGAGGACTGCATAATTTAAGAAGCCCCTCAGGGCATGAGTTTTATGAGGCATGGAGGAAACTGTGAACAAGCACGGTCATGTAACACACGTGTAGGACGGTGTTCTTCTGCCCTCTCTTGTGTGTGTCATCGAAAGTGTACTCACTGTAAACGTTAACTAAGTTCTTTTGTCTTTAAATGTGGTCTTTTAATAAATGGTGTTAAAGCTAACTGTATAATAGAGGCTTCATATCATAACAATTCAGTATGAACCATAAAGTACGAGGCAAGCATAGCTTTGAGAGTGAGTTACGATATGAATCACGATACAGGCATTACGTTTTTAGGATTAAATCAATACATAAATGCAGTGCAGTGTAAAGGTTAAGGTAAAATTATCAGTTTACAGCATAATAGTGTTACGGGTTCAGTAAAGTTACTGAAGTGGCCAGCAGTGTTAAAGGTGTGAAGTACCAGATGAAGTCAGTGCAGTGGCTGCAGAAAGTGGGCTGCTTGAAGAATCGGGCAGTGAACTGGTGGTCCTTCACTTCAATGACCCTCTTGTGCTTGAGAGCTCCCTTTCTCTGGAAGACTGGAAGCCTGGGGGGAGGAGAAAGAGGAGAGGGGAGCGGGGAGGAGGAGGGAGATGGGGAGGACAGGGCCAGGGGAGACAGAGATGGAGATGGAGAGACCGGGGTAGACATGCTACCAGTTGGACAGAGCAAGACACGGAAAACAAGACTGGGAGAGGGATGGACGGTTTATGCAACCAAGAGGTGAAAGAACAACAAGAGGATTTATAACAGGGGGAGAATAAATAAGAAGAAAAACGTCTGGTAAAACACACATCAAGGATAAGAGGTGACGTGGAACGTAGAGGAAGGAATTCAATAGAATGTGATGGCAGTTCAGTTTGTGATGTTGAGGAAATAAAAGGAAGAGATTCCCAGGAGAAGGAAAGGGAGGGTGAGAAACAGAGTAAAATAGAGGTTAATACACACTCCAAGAGAAACTTCCACTGGGACGTCAAAACGCATAGCGATTAGTGTACCTTCTGCCCTACTTCAAACACACACACACACACACACACACACACACACACACACACACACACACACACACACACACACACACTCTTCATGTCAAACAGATTCTCACCACCTGCTCTTCCAATTTTTTTTTGCAAGCTCATTGTCTCTGCACATTCTAAATCATAATATAATATAATATAATATAATATAATATAATATAATATATTGTTTTTATGTCATTTTAAAGTTTAAATTGTCATTTAATCTCCTCAGGTGTGAATCACAGCATTATTCCTCCTCGCATATGGCCTTTCTAAACAAAAAGTGTCTTAGAAATTTAAAATCAATACATTGTTGAATGTGACTGAGTAGGCAGGATGATTTTCACATAATTTTGAAGAAAAAACTCTAGACTAAAATATACAGTTCCCAAAAGTCTTGTGAAAAAATGTTTAGTATGTGGCCTTATTTCAGTGACTTATTTTTTTGTTTTGTTTTTCCAAAAACCATGCATATATGTAATTCTCTCAAAAATACAAACATGTACTTACTTGTTGCTCACATATTATTGTAGCCTAGTTTCTGCTGAATACAGTGTAATGAGACTTTTGTCATTAATATGTTTATAAGCAACTGAAAAAAGCACAAATGTCAGAGCAATGTCAGAACTACTCCAGGACCCCAAATCAGCCTCAGACCCCAGAAGGTTAAATTCTAATTAAAATGACATAATATAATTATTAATAATGAAAATATAATTATTATATTATACTGTGTTATATATTATATTACACACTAAAATAAATATAACTGACAATGACAAATGCAATAAATAAGTCATACAACTGAACATCTATGAAAAGAACAGGCTGCTGTTTTTTTAGCTGATGTAAGGTCAGTCAGAAGTGGAGTGCATTAGGATCGATCAGACTCACATTAATAAAAGAGAACGAATGAAGAAAAGCTGAAATGAATGATGACACACACAATCAAATCAAACAGGAGAACGACACTGAACAAATGATCGTCACAGTAATTAAAGTGGAGATCTGCAGAGCTGGAGAATAAAGGAAACAAAGAATTTAGGACATCCACCAATGAGTGACAAAGACTACATTTATGAAAAAGAAAGAAAGAAAGACAGAAAGAAAGAATACAAACACAACAGATACCTAAATGTGGCAGTATGGTTTCTCCTCTTCCTCCCACTTCTTCTTAAGACTCTTTTATTCTACGCGATCAATCCTTGGCTCATAAAAAGTAAGAGAAAAAAAAGAGACAACCTCACCGAACAGAAGGTCTACAAGAGAGGAAACGCACCTGAAAAAAAAAAGAAAGAATCAAACCCCAAAAAGGAAATTAAGAATGAAGGGAAGAGTGATACAGCAGCTTTCCAGGAAAGAGAGAAGGAGGAGTGAATGGCCGTATATTCCTTTATCCAATTGAGAGTATAGAGGGGGTGAGGAAGAGGCGATTTTCACTTTCCAAGATTGATTCTGTTTTTACCAACAGAAAGAGGGGATGAAGTGAGAGAGAGAGAGACAGAGAGAGACAGAGAGAGAGAGAGAGAGAGAGAAGGGAAAAGGAGGGAGTAGATGAAGAGAAATAGGCAGCAATTCATTTTTGAAATCTGGGTTACCCCTCTCTAGAGAGTAAAAAAAGAGACAGATGATGGGAGGGTGAGGAAAGAGGACAGAGAGAGAGAAAGAGAGGGAGATGCTGGCCACCAGCTCGCTCGTCCACGATCAGACAGTAGCTCCAGTGGCATGGAAAGCAAAGAAATCCAATCAGTGATCAATAATCAGCTTCAGTCTGTAAAGCTGCCAGTCTCGCTCTATAAAAGTGTTTTGACAGATGGGCGTCTTGGCAGTCATTATGTTCATACATAAGCACTTTGAGGCCTTCACGGCTGTTCCAGTGAACCGCTGAGAATGAGACAGGAAAATCAGTATTCCTGAAAAGAGTAACAAAGCATTATACAGCAGATTTGTCAGACGATAAATAAATCTAAATATATATTTGATAATTAAATTGAACAGTTACTTTATATTATACAGTCAAACCAAAATTTATTCAGACACCATGAGCATTTCATTCATTAATACAGTTTATTCACTATAGTTTAAAAAAGTGGTAATAAAATATGGAAAGATCTCAGAGTTAAACTGTGTCATAAAAAATTAATCTTAATTATGTCAGATAACACTTAAACAAAACACGGTCAGGTCAAAGTGTCTAAATAATTTTTGGTCTCAAATTTTTTATCAATTTTACTGGTAGTCCACTGTATGAAGAATTTTTGGGTATAATATGTCACAGTTTACTTTATTTTGCTATCCTCACTTACATAAATGAACTATAGTGTCCTGCACCTACTAGTAAAAATGTACCAAAAATATCAAAATCAATCAATGTCTGAATAATTTTTGGTTTGATTGTATATATTCAGCAAGGATACACTGAATTGATCAAAAGTTACTTACATTGTTACAAAAAATATATATATTTTTTTTTATTAAATAAATGCTATTCTTTTGAACTTTCTCTTCAAAGAAATAATAATTAAAAAAAAGGTATCACTATTTCCACAAAAATATTAAGCATCAAAACTGTTTTCAACATTGATAATAATAAAACATATTTCTTGAGCACCATTAGAATGATTTCTGAAGGATCATGTGACACTGAAGACTGGAGTAATGATGCTGAAAATTCAGCTTTACCATCACAGGAATAAATTACATTTTATTTTATTTTATTTTTTTAAATAGAAAACAGTTATTTTAAATTGTAATAATATTTCACAATATTACTGTTTTTTTTCTGTGTTTTTGATCAAATAAATGCAGCCTTGGTGAGCAAAAACATTAAAAATTCTTTCAAAAACATTAAAACATTACCATTCAAAAAATTGAGCTTTTAAGATTTTAGTGTACAAAATAAAATAGATAATTAGGTTAATCGCAATTATTTTAATAATAAAAAAACTCTTGTGTATATAACAATATATGAGAGAGAATATAAATAAAAATATACAATAAAAATAATTACTATAAAAATGCTCATTTTCTACTCTCTAGATAAAATAAAAATCACTATAACAAAAAAGCATGGCAATCAATGGCTCAAAAGTTCACTTATAATTTTCTTGGATAATTATAAAATAATATACAGATGTATTATGTGAGACTTTGAACCCAGTCCCTTTGCACACTGAAAAAAAAAACTATACCACTAGAATAACACATCAATAACACAAAAACATGTCTTATCTGGCCTAGAGCAAAAGTGAATCAGAAGTGCCCCCGGTGCCCCCTGAAAACAAATAGGTGCATGAGGCTCCTGCACGCAGGTGGCTATCTGTGGCACTCACAGCTGCTTCTGAAACCAGGTCACAGAGTATGTGTGAGAGAGGGAGGAGGCAGACAAGATGGCCGTCAGACACTGACATTAAAAGAGGGAAGAAGACCAGAGGGAAGGGCGACAGTGAGGGGTCCGGCCACAGTGCTGTTGTATTAGGATGAGGGTGAAAGAGACGGTGTTAGGACATAACACTAACCCACTAACATCCAGAGAACAGGAGTGAGACAGAGTCCAAGAGGTGATGTGAAGAGAAGGAGAGGATGAGAGGAAGAGGGAGGGAATGGGAGAGTGAGTAAAAGGTTGAAGGTCTAATTATGTAAAATGTAGGTTATTAGTCTCCTGATGGGGACACTGCGAGAAAATTAATTAACAATTATAATTAGCAAGATTGTTAGAGAGCAAAACGGTGTCATTGGACAGGTATGTGTATGGAGATTTAGGTGTGTGTGTGTGTGTGTGTGTGTGTGTGTGTGTTGCTGTCATTGAGAGTGAGGGTGTGTAGGTCAGCATGTTTTATATCTTAATTTCAGATAGAGGCACATGCTGCAGCAATGATTTCAGAGCTTCAGTGTCTCATGCCTGCAGTGATAAATCAATGCCAGCTTCATGTCTCTGTTCATGCTGTAATAGCATCATAATGCAGAATATATAGTCAGCTGTATTATTATATAATTCTTACTTTTAAAGGGAAAGTTCACCTTAAAATGAAAATTCAGTCATTATTTACTGATCCTCATGTCGTAGAAAACCTGTGTGAGTTTCTTCCTCTGTGGAACAGAAAAAGAGGATTTTGAAGAATTGTACTAGTCACTCTTTTCCATACAATTACATTAAAAGGGTTTCAAGCTTCCAAAAAGGTAAAAGCACCATAAAAGTATCATAAAAGCGACGCATGTTCCGTTTTCCTAGCTCTCCTTGGTGTGTTTTATGAGCAAATATGTCTTTTTAGTTCGATTTTATCAATGAATCAGTTGATCCAGGTCACAAAAGCAGTCAGAATGATTAATTCACAAATCAGACAAGTTCAACTCACTGACTCAATTTGTGGGTCAATGCAGTTAACAGCTCACTGGAGGAGACTTTCGGTGAATAACTCACAGTATGTTACTCACACAATGCTTACATATGAATTCAGAAGACTATGAATATAGTGCACAAGTCGTATGGACCACTTTTATGGTATTTCTCAGGTGCGTTGGCACCCTTTTTGAAATTTGAAATCCCTAGTCCCTATTCATTGTCAGAGAATGCAGAGAAACCAGCTAAGTGTTCAAGATTTCTCTTTTGTGTTCTATTCACCTTAAGCTATTTTCTGTGATTATGTGGGCACTTCTGATTCATTTGCTGCTATAGGTCTATAATGGGAACAGTAACAAAATGCTGTAAATGTAAAATAATTTGAGCTACAGTACAAACCTGTGTTTATGATTACGATAATAAATTAAAATAATAACATGATAACAAGTAACAGTTTGCAATCTCAAGCAGTTTTAGTATACAGCTAAAATAAATGGAAGCGCGACCTTGACACAATCAAGTTACAATGGCTGTGTCTGCTCTTACGTTAAAGGGTTAGTTCACCAAAAATGAAAAATTCTGTCATTAATTACTCACCCTCATGTCGTTTCACACCCGTAAGACCTTCATTCATCTTCAGAACACAAATTAAGATATTTTTGATAAAATCCGATGGCTCAGTGAGGCCTGCATTGCCAGCAAGACAATTAACACTTTCAATGCCCAGAAAGCTACTAAAGACATATTTAAAACAGTTCATGTGACTACAGTTGTTCAACCTTAATGTTATGAAGCGACAAGAATACTTTTTGTGTGCCAAAAAACAAAATAACGACTTTATTCAACAATATCTAGTGATGGGCGATTTCAAAACAATGCTTCCTGAAGCTTCGAAGCGTTACGTATTTTTTGTTTCAAATCAGTGGTTTGGAGCGCGTATCAAACTGCCAAAGTCACATGAACCATTGAAATTTTGAAACTTCTATGACATAACGTAGCCTCGTTTACTAAAATCACATGACTTTCATGCTCCGAACCACTGATTCAAAACAAAAGATTCGTAAAGCTTCAAAGCTTCATGAAGCAGTGTTTTGAAATCGCCCATCACTAGATATTGTTGAATAAAGTCGTTATTTTGTTTTTTTGGCGCACCAAAAAGTATTCTCGTCGCTTCAAAACATTAAGGTTGAACCACTGTAGTCACATGAACTGTTTTAAATACGTTTTTAGTAGCTTTCTGGGCATTGAAAGTGTTAATTATCTTGCTGGCAATGCAGGCCTCACTGAGCCATCAGATTTTATCAAAAATATCTTAGTTTGTGTTCTGAAGATGAACGAAGGTCTTACGGGTGTGGAATGACATGAGGGTGAGTAATAAATGACAGAATTTTCATTTTTGGGTGAACTAACCCTTTAAGAATAAGGTGAATAGAATACAGATACATGGGTTTGGAAAGACATGAGGGGAAGTAAATGAAGGCAGAATTTTATTGTTAGGTGAACTATCCCTTTAATAATAGAAGATGCATTGCAACACTGGGATTCTGTATAGTGTGATAAGAAATAAAAAGTAGTGAACAAATGATTCGTGCAGACAGAATGAAAAGGTGATGGAAAAGAGGACAAAATCATTTTCACCTCTAAACACATAAACAGCATATCTGATGATGTGCAGTGCAACAGTATGGCAGGCTTTCAGTATCATGTTACAAACGTGGCCATGAGGCAAATAGCAGATATGCATCATGTTTAGCTTTTTCACACCTGTCATTTTTTAAAGGGGAGTGTTTTATCATCAGTTTGCTAAGCAATGCAGTTTGCTGAGCAATGCTGCTTAATAAGAATGAAACAAAACTTCTCACAAATTTCTCATCTGAAAGGGGCATAAACTGTAGGTAATCACAGCAACAGATTATGTATTTTTTAGTGCTGTCAAACGATTATACATTTAATACATGTATATATATTAAAGAAATATTTAATATAAAACTAATATAAATATTTTATATATATATATATATATATATAAAAAAAAACATTTTGTTAAATATATACATGCATGTGTATTTATATATACATAATAAATATACACAGTACACACACATATATTATGTAAACATAAACTTTTATTTTGGATGCGATTAATCATTTGTCAGCACTAGTATTTTTGCATTTACCACCAAACATTTTTTAAAGAGGCCTGAATAGAATTAGAGAATTTTCACACCTTTTGAGGTTACATACGTACATATGTAACCCTGTTCCCTTTCGAGGGAACTCAACGCTGCGTCATGGCGTTGAAGCTATGGGAATGTTCCCATAGCGTCAATGCTATGATGCAGTGTCTCGTTCCCTTCTCTGGGAACCCAGTTACACATGTAACCCTGAGACATTTTTACATATAAAAATGCAAGATGTTGGAAAGTGAAATGGAAAAAACAAACGACAACAAATGTTTTTTTTTTTTTTTTTTTTTTATTTAACTACTTTTAACTGCATTCCTGAAATACAGTATTTAACTAAGGCCTAGTCCTGGCTTAATCTAAGCCCTGTCTGAACCCAGGCCATATATTACTATATTACTACTAGATCATATATAATTTATTACTAGAATAATAATATTACTAAAAAATACAATATAAAAGAAATCTGTTTTAAACTGAATTTATATATAATTATATATAAACAAAATTTTCTTATATACATATACATAGGCCTATTTATTTATTTTATTTCTTTGTTTCATTTTGGTAGAGTGCAGCTGAAATTACAAGAGCAGCGGTCATGCTGTGGACACAGGGAGGAATATTTCACAGCGCTATCTCTGCCTGCTTTACAATGCCCCGCTTCTGCTCGTAAAAATGAACTATGGCAATGCTGAGTGGAAATACATTACCGCCATAAAGCACTCTACCACGCCCGCAGTACTCCGGGAACACACCTCTCTCACACAGAACAAGAGAGAGAGACTGTTTTGTTGCTGATTAGTTGCTAAAAAAGCAAGGGACTGTGATAAAATGGAACAAAGGCAATAGTCACTGACTATCTGGAGGCTTGTTAGGAACAGAGGGAAGCTAGTTCAGGGTTGGAAATATCCACAACTCAAACACCTTCAGAAAACCCATAAAAATCCTTAATTACCTCTTTGGGGCCTATAATAGTGTTACAATGACTATGTTACACACATAGAAAGATTCTACATACAGATCTGTGTTAGAGATGGAGACACAGTTTCAAGAGTAAACAGCACAATACACACAAAACCAGTATATTTCATTCATCAGTGTAGCTCATTATAAAATAACCCTCACATATTCACATTTTTATTTGCCAATATTTCCATTTCTGCTGACTGAACCTTTTTGATGACTGCATAAGACTCCTATATAAGCCCCAGCATTTCACAGCTAATTTCTTCCTCTTAGTTTTCTGATAAAGTTTAAATCCAGAGAGCACTGATAACAGAGGCACTTTTGCTTCAGGCACAAAAGCAGTCTTAAACTAACCTGAAACATGGCAGCCTATTTTACGAAAAAGCACTGCATTCATTAAATCATCAGTGATTCACTGACACCTCCTGTGTGACTTTTGACAGATATGAGGATGATGAGGCTGTCTAAATGAGTCTGAGGAATGGCAGGAGGATAATAATAACTTCCTTTTTACAGGTTTTTCCTTAAATCTTTTGCAGGGTTTCTGCAGTGACTCGCATCTGGAAGGTTTTCATGAATGTGCAGATTGAAATCTGAGAAGTACATTTATACACTTAATTTGATGTGAGCAGCTGTACATTGTCCTGGAAAAAGATTAAATGGGCTGTATTTCATATTTTTTGTAGTTTTGTATTTTTTTCCCCCTTGAATTCCACTAGTCAAGTTTTTCTGCACTAAAAACAGTCATTATGTAGTTTTAAACCACTATTTTTATACTTTTCACCATTATCACAATCTATTTTGCTAATATATAAGACATACCTATGTAAATTATTTATGATTGGCTAAACTACATGTAAAATAGTTCACACTTTCTGGTTGATCAATACTAATTTAATAGTAAATCGCAGCATTTTTCGGCTACGAGTGAAACGCAGGCGGCAGTCTGAAGTTAGCAGTTTCCCCGCCAAACGCGAACCATCTCCGGCAGAGATCCAGCGGTGTTACACCGTGTCTACACCGGACGCGAGCGGCACGGCGCGTCGCGTCAAAAGACAATAGAACCCATTATAATCCGTGATATTGTCTACATATTGTCTACACTGGATGCGACAAATTCCCGACAGTAAACGGATTCCCCGTTCTATTTCTGATGTAGTCCAGTGCTTTCCACCGGTCGTCTTGTCGCGTTCAGTGTAGACAGCTTTTAGCTGTTGCAGGCGCGGCGCGACGCGATAAAAGTCGCGTCTGGTGTAGACGCGGTGTTACGGTGGAAACAAGACAACAGAGACTGGTCGATTACTCTTGAATTTCTTCTAAAAGTTTAATTTTTACTTCTAATATTTGTTAAACAAGCTTAAATGTAGGCAATATGTATTAAATACAATATAAAATATGCTATACTATAAAATATGATTGAAAATAAAGGAATTATCATGCAAACCAGTGGTTGTGTGGAATATTTAAAAAAAGTTTATAAGATTTAAGTTAATCCATAAACATTAATTCATGTATTAAGTAAAAGAAAAAATAAGCTAGTATTATAGCAAAAATGAATCAACCCATTGCTGGGTTAAATAAACAACCTAATTTGCTGGGTAAAATTAACCCAACATGTGTTCTGTCCTATATTTACCCAGCCCTTGGCTTGAAAACAACCCAAATTGGGTTGTTTTTAACCCAGTGTTTTTTAGAGTGAAAGGACATGGTGAAGGAAAAAAAAATTTGTCAATGCTTTTGCGTTTTCTCAAATGTTTTGCATTCCCTATAGAGACACTTTGCGCTTGCTCGCAAAACCTTTGTGTTCTTTGTGAATGAACGCAAAGTTTCTCGGGGGAACACAAAAGCATTCAAATATATTTTTTCCCCCCATCTCATATTTTTTCCATCACCATGTCCCTTTAGGGGCTCCGTATATATCAGAATATATGTACATACTTCATTGAATTGTTTTCTTTTTCTGTATTCACTGTACACTGTAAACACACTGTATTCAGAACCTTGTTTTCCATTATATTTCATTTCATATATACATTTCAGATTTTCTAAGGGGTCAGAGTTTGGCTGTTTGGCGAGGTCCAGTTAGCTCCTGTTGGTAGATTCTCCTGCCAAAAAGCATCTCTCTCTATTGACGTTCAAAAATTGCAGTGTATTATGTAAACATTTAATTATATTATGGTAGATATTTTGTCAGTGCCCATTTTCTTTGAAATGATCTTAAAAGCATGAAATGGGCTTATGCTTATCCCTGTCTGCTGCCTTTGGCGTCACAGCTCATGTACAGATGGGACAGTCATTAGTAAAGAGCTTGGGACTGTGGCATCAGTCAATCAGCACTGCCATTACGTCATTTTCCTGCTGCCGATCAGTCAAAATGGCATTTACAGCTCAGGTGACTGGCTCAAAAACTTCTACCGCAATTGAAACTAAAGACCCTCTTGATTATTTCATATCTGCAATGTGAGCCACTATATTAACCAAACACAGACAGACAAACAAGCACTTAGACACCCATCAAGAAGCCGAAAACCCACATAGCAAAACCCACAGCTTTCTTTATTTCCAGGGTGTTGATCTTAAATGCTGGGCGGATTCGTTAGGAACTCTGAAGCCCAAAGTATACTTCACTTTTTACGCGTACGCTAGGGTCAGCGCACAGTGTGCGTGATGTGAATTTCGTCATTATCAGAAGAGTACACGCAACCGCCGTCTTTTGTAACCACACGTACTTGTACGCACAGGTCGCATATGCGCATTTAATTTTTTTTGCAGTAATCTGTTTATCCACAAGGTCACAACCATGCCCTGGGGGCGTCAATTCACAAGGTAATCAAAGAAAAACTGCATAAACAGAACGGCTACAATGGAAGCTACAGCAACAATGGAGGCCTACATAGACGAAAGATTGTGCGAAAAGGTTAGAAAGTACCCTCATTTGTACAACTCTAGCATGAAAGAATACAAAGATGTTTACATGGGTTGTAACTCGTGGCTAGAGATCGTTCAAAACTGTGCATGCATCGAATGCCTGTGTATGCGTATGAAGTATACTTTCCAAGGCTGTGCATTCGACTATGCACGTAGAGTAGGGTACGCATAAAAAAAAAAAAAAACGAAGTATACCCAGGGCTTGCCACTAATGAAATTCGGCCATCCCAGACAGTTGAGTGCACTGTCTGGCCAACTAATCATTCTAATTAGCTTAATTACTCAATTAGCTACTTAGGTATAACAAGTTGCAGCATGTAATACCCCTCAAGAATCCAGATAAATAAAGGTCAAAATAGTAAAGATCTATTCGTTTCAGCGGTACTAAGCCACAAGCTGCTCTGTTGTGTCATAACATTTGGAAAAATCACATCTATCATGGTAACACTGATCTGAATAAATATCTCTTCCAAATAACAGGGATTAATTGTTCAAAGGGAAGCTATATTGAACTGGCAGCTATGTGGTCAGAAGCTATAAAATGCAAAACAAATTATGCAGCTTTTTTTCCCCAATAAATAATTTCTGTGACACCACTGTTCAACCATACCACATTAATGGCTTTGAGAGCTTTGTAAGCAGCTTATGATATGCACTTATGAAATATTTGTTTACAGAGAGATAAAGGTAGATTCAGAAGATTAGAACATCAAAGTGCATCTCTTTCTCTCTTTCTTTACTGTACAAAGCAGACAGAGTTTATACTGGCCACAAGCCATCAGCTTATTAGTCCTGACATTGCACTAATGAAGAGGAAAAATTCTGCATCTATACAATCCCCAGACTTCTTTTTTTTCTAGCATCCCCCTCCCTCTCTCTCAAGCCGACCAGAATCTGACCAATTACATGAATCTATTACAGCAAAATGAAAACATCCAAATGTGCTTGCGTCTGGTCTTGCTTTTCCAACTTTCAAATGAAATTAGACACAAATTACATTTCAGAAACATTGCTTCTGGAAACCAAAAGACACCGGCAGATTGCTTCTGCTTTCCCACAGAAAACTATTCAACTGTGCCATTGCATAATGATCACATTTAAAGTTAAGATATGCATCTGTTATTTTAAAGTAAATAAAAATGAAAAGTTTATAAGAGGATTTTAACAATTGAGAACCGAGAGCCTATTTCAGGTGTATACTGAATGGCGCAAAGCAGCTGCAGAGAATCCAAAGGCCTTTGAACCGACAAAAATAACTGGGAAAAACAAGCGACTTTAATCGCCTCTGCAACATGTGCAGCATTCCCTCACAATGGTTTTATCTACAAAAGCAGCAGCAAGGTCCTGCAAGACAAATTGATATTAATGCTAATGTCAATAATGATGAGACGATCGCTATGCCATGTGAAGTTGGAGTATGCCCCCGTGAATTCTGGGCAATTTGTCGCTCGGTCCCAGTGCAGTAATGTGCACGAGAAAAAAAAAAGCAGATCTGACAGGATTTGCTTTGTGGATGAAAAGATGCTCTCTATCTCTCTCTCTGTCTTTCCCCTGTTCTTGTGTTTTTTCATTTTTTTTATTGAGAGATCAAGTCGATGCGCTGGTGCAGCCTGCGGCACGCTGGGCTAATGATGAAAGAGAGAGCATTGCTGCTTCTATCATGTGCTGGATGTGTGCAGATATATGAGCGTGTGTGCGTAAGCTTCAAATTCAGCTACTAACACTTTCTTCGCTCGCTCGCGCACACGTGCGGTGTTAATCTGAGCATTGATGCTATAGTGAGAGGATAAGTGAGGACTCAGATTCTGCTGTGCCGTGGCAGAACTCTTCATACTCGTGCGGCTTTTGAGTGACATAAACACGGCTCAGTGTTGATCGATGTGCAGACATCAGCACACCCCAGAGATGGATCATCTACAGCCGCTGAAAACACTCCCAAGACGAGGCTGAAAGCTCTTCGTCATCACACCGATAACACTAGATATAGTGCACTTCAGCTATCTCACTCACACAGCATATGCATAAAACACAAGATATCCGGCAATCTCTTTCTCGCCCCAGCGGGCACACGTACACACGTGGCTGCAGGGTAAGCGAGGACGGGGAGAATAAGAGCTGATTTCCACCAGCAGAGGTTATTATTTGGTTATCGTATGCTTGTATTTCAACATTTGTATTTTTAGGGATAGTTCACCCATAAATAAAAATTCTGTCATCGTTTACTCACCCTCATGTTTTCCCAAACCTGTATGACTTTCTTCTGCGCAACACAGATCTTTTGAAAAATGTTGGTAGCCAAGCAGTTTTAGTTAAAATTGCACAACACTGATACATTTTTCAAAATATCTTTTATGTTCCACAGAAGAAACAGTCATACAGGTTGGGAACGGCTTGAGGGTGAGTATGTTATGACAAATTAAATTTTTTTGTGAAGTATCCCTTTGATTTTAGTCTGGTAAGGATGACATTAGTCTCAGGCTCAGACGTCACGCCCACAGACCATTGGCTGAACGTCTGAAGCATATGGCACACTTAACTGGAAACACTTAAGAATTTTCAAAGTCGTCATCTGGTTGGTTGAATTCTACAGGATGTCTAGGAGATGTGTGTGTTGCATTCTTTAACGGTCCTCCTGGAAACAAATGCCGTGAGGCCAAACCACCTCGTGGAGGAAGAAAGCCGTCGTGTTTACAACTGACAACGAGCGCTGTCCAGGATCAACTAAACGCTGGATTTTCAAAAGTATGTGAAGTTCGCGGCTCCACTGTTGCAGTAAACTTGCACAACGTTCTTGAATTAATAATTTATTAGATGCACGCCGGTCTGTTATTGAAGGGATATTGACTTCACATTTTCACGCCCCTAAACCTGACGCGGAACAAAATGAACTGTGATTGGTTACGTTACATGTCAGTCAAACGTCCTCTTGGGCGGTCCTTGGCCAATGAAAGCTGCGATAGAGTCCAGACCTTCTGCCGTCAGTCTGAAGGTCTGGCTACACGAGACTAGGATGACACTAGTCACATTTAAAAGCAGAACAGAGCCCCCGTGCAACAGACAGAAATGTTTTTGTTACTGACTGAATCCGTGTTTAGAACGAATCAGTTTAACGATTAAATGACCCATTCAATAAAGACGGTCACTTGCTTCCTTCTTGAATGAATCAGTAATTTGAACAAATCGGTTAAATGAATGACTCACTCACTCATTAAGACAGTGACTTGCTGCCACCTACTGGCAGTTTAGTTTCATATTTAAAGTACATTTTAATTAAAAAGTTAAAATTAGAAAAAATCCATATTTAAATATTGAATTAAATTCATGTAGACAAATTCTAAATGCTGTGTAAATATATTAATGCCACTTCTCATTCTGTGTCACCTCTGTATTGCAAAGATGGATTAATGATTTCATTTGATTGGTAACAGCCATAATGTATAGGCTACTAGGCTAGTATTAATTTTTATTTCTTCAGGTCTTAAAAAGCCTTAAATTTGACTTTAAAAAATGTGCAGCAACCCTGAAAGAGAAAAACTAAATAAACAAAGTAAAAATTACTTAGACTGATACATTTTCCCTCCCAAGGATTCTATAGATATCGCGATATATCGATATCATGAATTATTTTGGCCACAATAACCGTGGTGTGAAAAATCTAATATCGTGACAGCCCTATTTCGCAACAGGTTTAAAGGGTTAGTTCACCAAAAAAAAAAAAAAAAGAAGAAAATTCTATCATTAATTACTCACCCTTTCGTTCATCTTTGGAACACAAATGAAGATCTTTTTGATGAAAGCTGAGAGCTTCTGTCCCTCCACTGACAGATACGCAACTGACACTTTGTCGCTTCAAAAAGTTCATAAAGAGATCGTTAAACTAATCCATATGAATTGAGCGGTTTAGTCCAAATTTTCTGAAGAGACTCGATCGCTTTATATGATGAACAGATTGAATTTAGGATTTTACACACATATAAACATTGATCAGAGAACATAAACAAAAGCTCAACTGTACTTGCTTTGATGCGCTAGAAGAAACGTCTTGCGGAAGCTCAAATGTGCTGCGTAAAACATGAGAATGAACCACACTGGTTCTCGCATGCGTCAAGCAAACACGTTTACCACAACTGATGTGTGAGTTGATGAATATGTGTATCTGTTCATCATATAAAGCAATTGTGTCTCTTCAGAAAATTTGGACTAAACTGCACAATTCATATGGATTGGTTTTACGATCTCTTTATGAACTTTTTGAAGCATCAAAGTGTCAGTTGTGTAGCTGTCTATGGAGGGACAGAAATCTCTCAGATTTCATCAAAAAGATCTTCATTTGTGTTCCGAAGAAGAAAGAAAGTCTTAAGGTTTCAAAACAACATGAGGGTGAGTAATTAATGACAGAATTTTCATTTTTGGGTGAACTAACCCTTTAAGTTGGTCACATAAATTTCGACACGTTGACCAACAGAAAGCAACCTCTGTTGTGAGATGTGCTTCATACATCGCTACACTACTGACAACAGAAAATTGCCCATGATATTTTACAAAAAATGCACTTCAATTTGTTTATATCATAACTTATTTTGATTTTTTTATACTTTTATAATCTTCATTAAGCATCCAGAAGTGTCATAAAAATGTCAGTTTTCAGTTTCTGAAAAGAAACAAAAACATCACTAGCCAGGTTTCTATCCAAGTTTCAATGTGAATTTTAGAATATTGAATAAAAATGCTGGATGGAAACACCAATACCAAACAAGATCAAATTGAACCTCCAAAATGTGTTTATACGCTGTCCTAAGGTAGTTTTTTTAAAGGTACCTAAGGTACGCTTACCTAAGTTGTATAGCAACTAGTATGCGGTTTTGAATTCAACAATGCACTGAATAAATTCCTAGATGCAGGGGAAAAAAAGTCATGTGATGTTGCCTCAAGTCATGTGACTAAATAATTTACTCATAAAAGACCCCTGTGTCTAATTTCCATTTCCTTTTATTAAAGCCGATTTCTCTGTAATTGATGATTTTGATTTTTGAACAAATACAAAATGCTGCCTTAAATAATAATAATAATTACAAAGATAATAAAATAATATTAATAATTTAACTACCCATTTATCTATAGACTAAGTTCAGTTTTAGAAAAGGGAAATTGTTTTAAGACAGAAACACACTAATAAGCATGCAGGCTTGCACATATAATTCATTCATACGTTTTGTATCACAGTATAAGCATTGATAATGATATTGTGCAATACTGTGTGCAGTTTGTATTTGTCATTTTAACTGACAAGGAGAGGAAGATCACAGCTCATCACGGCTTATGACTCTGTGTACAGAGATGGTGGCTTATATAAGGTCAGGTCTGGTCTTCAAAGATCAAAGCTCAGATCACATCGCTCAAAGGAAGAGAGAGGGGGGAGGTTTAGAGAAACACGTACCGAGGAAGTGAAGAAAGTTCTTACCAAGATACACAGGCATGCGTGGAAGGCAAGACACACATTCTCACCCGCACAGACACACACAAACAAGCCTTCCCATGTTCACATGCAAATACAGTTACAGGATAAAAAAGCAAAGGCAATGAGTATTTTAAAGAGTATTCTTTATGAAGCAATTCTTAGCACTGACCCCTTCAAACCCCTTCCCAGGACAAGATGTCAAAACCAAACAAACTCTGATTGGTGGATGAATTCTGTCTGGACTGTACAGTACAAAGGCAATAAACATCCTCAACTGATGCTTGTCACACACATACACACTCACATTGCCTTTAGTTACAGTGCAGTTTACAAAATGCCACATCAACCATTTAAAATAAAATAGTGAGAAAGCTACAAAAAAAAACCCCTCTAAAATATGTTCAAAATAATTTTTTTAATTTCCTAAAAAAAAAAAAAAAAAAAAAAAAAAATCCAACAGAATAATTTCTAGCTGTTAATACTAAATAAAACAGTAATAATTCCTTTCTTTTCCTTCTGCATTTTGAATGGGAGATGGAATTATATGATTGTGATTGTGATGTGACATGGAGTACCCTGTTCAAATATGGGTTTCACAACATGATGTAAGAGCTCATTAATTGCGTGACAAAGCAAAACTACAGTAAATTTCCAGCCTTGAATCTCAGACATTATTGTTGGTGTTCAGCTGCAGCTTGTGGAATAAGGGTTGGCTAAGTAAAACATGTAGTGGTCTATCACAGGGGCTGACCTGCTTTCACACAAACACACATGCATACACACACTGATCTCTGTTCAGCTGTGATCAAGAGGGAAGAGCTGCACTTTTATCTGTCGAGCTGACTGTCAAGTAATGCCTCACATCATGGTGCCAACAGCTACCTGAAGCAACTCTGAGTCTCAAGCTCCTGAGGGAGAGAGAGAGCCAGAGAAAGTTCTAGAACACCTGCAGCATTTGTGCTATCCATGAAGCTGCAGCGAGCGCGAGTATGTATGTCTGTCCTGAGTGAGTGAATTATGCATTATAGCAGCCCGATGTGTGTGAGGAAACAGTTGAAAAAAAAAAAAAATATCTGATTTAAAAAGAGGAAAAAGGAGACAGATAGAGACTCTGTATTGGTGTATATATAAATACTGTATGTGCACACATTCTCTCTGTCACGCACAATCACCACATAAATAATAAAACGCCTACAAAGCTACTGTATATGCAGTACAGACCTGCACATAATCTGTCTCTCGCTCTTCTCGTTCACTCACTAAGTACAGAGCCTAAATTCATTGTGTCACTCACTTGGCAAGTCCAGATGGAATCTAAGGACTATTTAAATGTTATCTGGGGAAAATCTACAAAAAGAATTTATATGGGATTCAGTGTGTTAAATGGAACTTAAACAGAGTTCTAAAAATGTATAGGTAGCTGAAAGCTTAATAAATAAGCCCAAACATTTAATACATTACCGTTCAAAAGTTTGGGTCTGTAATATTTTTTTTTTTTTTAAACTGTTTTCTATTTAAATATATTTTAAAATGTATTTTTTAGTAAAGCTAAATTGTCAACTTTTTTCAGTTTTCAGTGTCACATGATCCTTCAGAAATCATTCTAATATGCTGATTTGGTGCTAAAGAAACATTTCTTCTTACTATCAATGTTGAAAACAGCTTAATATTTCTATGAATTATTTTCAGGATTTTCAGGATACTTTCAGGATTATTTGATAAACAGAAACATAAAAAGAACAGTATTTATTTGAAATATTTTTTGTAACATTATAAATGACTCTACTGCCACTTTGGATCAGTTCAATGCATCCTTACTTAAAAATAGTAAGCTATTAAACCTGACTCCAAACTTTTGAATGGAATGAACAAGAGGCATTGAATGTGTATAACTTTTTGAATGATGGGTGTTCCAATTCTACATGTTTTTTTGGGCACAGATTCTGTGTGGGCCTACTCAGTGAAATAAATGACAGAGAACTGATAGCAAGTGAGATGCACACACATAAGATCATAATGCATCAGTCTGGTTGTATCAGTGTAGAAAAAGGACACTAGGCTTTTCTCTCCTGTTCTGATACTCAAACATACAAACAAACAGCCACACTGAATCTAGGCTGACCAGCCCTTAACACAATATGTGACTTTAATTTCCCAGCCAAATATTGACACCACTGACAATTCTACCAACAATATCCAACCCTTGTACTTTGTCTATTTCTCAATCAGGTCCCAAGTCTAAACAGATGAAGGGAAGGGTGAAGCCTTTGATGAGTGTTTGTTTGGCGATGGGATGACATATCTATTGCCTACGGTATGTACCTCCTAATCAACATGAGTCAGTACGCCAGCATTACATTAAAGTTACACACATTACCCATCATGCATCTAGTCAGCACAGTAACAGTGAGTTGTGTACAGTACAGCCCAGACTCTCACTACAGTGTCATGGTCATCAGGTACAACTCTTCAGTCACATTTTCAGTCATTTAGCAATTACATCATAACTTTAATTGATCATTATCTTCAATAATCAATTGATAGGAGCAGGAACACAGTAGCTACTGGTCTCTGTTTTTTTTTTTTTCTTGTTTTGTTTTTTTGCTAACTGAGAGAACATACAGAGGGATAAACAGAGAGATTAAAAATATCAAAAAAAAAAAAAAAAAAAAAAAAGGAAAATGCCAGAGGTACATTGTTTAAGTTGCCTAATCAATGGTGCTGTGGAAAAAAGATACTAAGAAAACTACAGAATAAGAAGAAATCAGTAGTTATTATTAGACTGATGGACTGATGGGTGGCTGAATGGATGGATGGAATACTAACTGGCTAGATGGACGGTTGGAATGGCAGAATATCAAAAGGACAAACGCAGCGATGTGGACAACACATTATGTGCAAAGGGCTAAAACAAATGATATGAAAGCTATTTAGGTAGTATTAGAGTAATTGTGAAGATCTGCTATAAATAAGAATAGATGAAAAGACGGACAGGATGGATGGATGGATGAAAAGATATTAGACTTGCTTTTTTTTCTTCACAGGCACTAATGTTTTCACAGTCATATAGGAGGAATCAAAATTCAAAAATGTCTCCAGAGTCTAGAATTGCTACAAAGCTAAAACATTTAAAACTATTTCTACCACTTCCTCCAAGTATATCAAACTTAACTCATTATATATATATATATATACCTGTCTGTATATATATATATGTATATATTTATTTGTACATATGTATATATTTTGTATAGATAAATTATATGATGGCAATGAAAACTGAATACAATGGGCAATAAAATATCTATGTCAATTCACAGTATAACATGATACATTTTCAAAAACATAGTATATAGAGATAATATTTCTTTTTGTTCTCAAGAAAAAGCTACATGGGAATTATAAGTCTGTTCTGTACATGCAGTCACAGAATTCTGTGTTAGCGCCTTCTGACTCGGTAAGGGTCAATGACAGATCAAGTGTACTCATGGCACACTATATTAATTCAATCATTCTACATCCATCTTCCTGCCCCCCCGCCGCGCTTCCATGCCGGGTGCGGTGGACTTTCCGCTGACGCACCCGTATTCCCGGAATTGGAAGAAACGCTGACCGAGGGGATTAAGCGGCTGTGTGTGATTCAGTTTACACAACACACAATTCAATACCTGAGCTTGTTATTTCTTGACTCATGCGATGACAGGTGGGTCTTTAAAATGTGGAAAAGCCCTAAATTTTATTGTTGTTGATGACGAACCTTCCCCAGGGGGTCTTGTTTAAATTAACAAGATATGAAAGGGAGACAAACATCACTTATATCAAATAAAGGGCAATCAAATCTGTTGATCTGTGACGACATGTACAAGCCCTCTATGCCCCCCAGAATAAAAGTGTAATTGTCACTTCTTGTGATGAGTAACTGCATCCAGAATGCTACAAAATCTACCGCAAGTCTACTTTTTGCTAAATCATTTCAAAGCTACATTCAACTACAACACGGGCAAATAAGCGGTGCCTGACATCAAATAGGTATTCAGAAACTGAATCTCTGTATGATTGACATCAATACTCTTGCCAAAATAAATGGTGTAGGATGCTTTTGGTTAAAAATCGATAAGTAATGTTTGTCCTTGACTCTTCATTATCATATGTTAACATTTGCACTGACAAGAGCCAGCAACTTGTGCTTTATTATATGCAACTCTGCACTGGAAGTAGGCTTGACTTGATAATGCACAATCAGTGACAACGGCAGCCTCAGCTCTTTTAAAAATTGCCCGTAACCATTCCAGAAACATAGCAAGCTGTCTGTTCGAGATCTAATGCGTGATGATTAAGGAACAAAACAACAAGCACGATCCACTCATGGTCCACCATTTATAATTGTTAATGTACAGTTTTTAATATTATGTAGCCATCTAGTGCCAATCATAAATATTGCAACCCATCATCATTTGATGAAAGACAAGTATTGCTTTATGCAAAGAAAGGACCATCACATTGGGCAGTGCCGTGGATCTAGTTGTGAAAATTCTGTTATCAAAAGAAATGAATAGCTCATTAAAAATTTTCTTCACATCTATAATCCCACTATTTAACATCAGACACAGCTGGTTTACCCTTTTGTTAAAATATGACCACAGTGAGAGCAATAATTAGCATAAAAGAAAAGGAAACCTGAAGGGGAAAAAATTACAGGAAAAATTGCTACATTTTTGTTTTGTTTGTGTTCTTATTGTTTTTCTTTTGAAGTCTGTCTCTTTAGAACATAAAGTCATCCCTATTTGATGTCAAAGTGACACCATGGCATTGGAGTTCTGATAGGACAACAAAAGTTCTGATGAGTGAAATGGCTCCATGTAGATTCTGATTAGCTTGGAATCAGAAATACAGAAGGAGTGACATAGTTTACTCTTGTTTACTTTGAGGTCAAATTTCAATTAATAATTTTCCAGCATGGCCTTAAAAGAGGAAGCCAAACAGGTACTGATGCCATAACATCACTGTTGCAAGTGTCAAAAAAAGAAAGAAAGAAAGAAAGAAAAAAGGGCAATTCTGTATCTATGTGCATCAGGTTGCCATGGAGACAATTTTTCAGTCAGTGGTTTGATGCTGATCATCTGAGCCTCTCCAAGACTGCATTCAGATTGAATATAGATTAATTGAATCATCTGTAAATAAACTGAATAGCCAGTTTAAGCCACAGCAGTATTTGATGTCTGTCGTCACATGTTGTATGTGGACGATGCAAAATTGTCTTTTCCTTGTTTGAGGGAGTGTATATGTGTAAACATGACATCATTACTCACAGAAAAATTCCAGACATTTGCTATCCAGTGTTCTCATTGGAGGAGAGAAGCACAGAGGACATCATAATACTCAGCTCAGACCGAAGATGGAGCACGGCTGGAGTATCCATCGTGACCGCGGCAGAATTTGTTGAGCCATTCCCTGCTTTGACTGTCGTTTCTTTGCTGCTCGGGTCACTGTCGTGGACGTTTTCCTCGTCTTGGTGCGGCGCATGTATGTGCATCACACTCCAGCTGCGCTTCACAGTAGAACTCACACACACGCGCAGCAGCGAAGCCCCGTGTCATACTTCACTCTCTAGGCTGGAGAAATGGGCAGAACCACGGCGTGAACATAAGCTCTTGGCTTTGAGTGGCAGGTGTGGGGAGTAGAATCGCCTTGGCTGGGGCACAGACCGAAGTCTCTGGTACTGAAGCTTAGCACTGGCGGTGGCTGCCTGGGAGGAGCTAGAAGTAGCCCCAGGGGAGAGCACAGGTGGAGGGGACATGGATGCAGAGGATGGAGGTGGAGGAATGGGCATGGGTAGGGAGTTGGGAGCAGAAGGTACAGGTAATGCGGGCAGGAGTGGCTGAGGTGAGGAGGGTGATGGCTGGGGTATGTGTTCTGAGAGCTGGGCTTGCTGGGAGCTTAGGTTGGACTGGCTTCCGGATTTGGATTTGTCAGGTTTAGGGGGTGCTTTGGGCCGAGAGCTTCCACTGAAGCTGTGGCAGTGAGGAAGAAGATCCTCCTGACTGTGGGACTGAGCACTGCTGTGTTTGTGGTGTACATGGGGCCTACCGTGCCCATACTGTGTACATGTACATGATGCTGCATCTTGCATTCTATCCCGAGACCTCTGACCTTTGCTCTTTGGCCCACTGCGGCTACGCTTCTCACCCTTCATCTGTAGTTTGTCCACTGACCAATAGCGTCTCGGTGGTGGCAGGGAAGTGGGAGGGGGTGGCCACTGTGAACCTAGCCCTCCACTGCCCCCTCCAGAACCCCATCCAATCCCTGGACCTGAACCCCAGAAATCACCTGCCACACCCCACCCTTCAGCCCGACCCAAAATGGAGTCATCTCTACTGTTGACACTTCCACCTTTCTCTCGAGCAGGGTATGTTCCAAAAAACCAACCCCCACCCCCAATTCCACTGGCTCCACCCACACCAGTTCCTTCCCAGTACCTCTCAAAACGGCCAAACTCTCCTGAGGACCCCTCATCAGAAAAACTTTCCTCCGCTCTTATTCTGTCCCGCTCTGACTCCGACACTGCTCCTCTCCCTGCACGCCGCACTCTCTCCTCTATTTTCTCCCTCTCTCGTTCTCTCTCTCTCTCTTCTTCTTCCCCTTCCTCCTCCTCATCCTCAGAGTCCCACTCATGGAGGGAAAGGCCTTCTCTTGTGTTAACTCGCCCCCTTTCATAGTGGAGAAGCAGTGGCCTGCGCTCTCCTACTCTCCCTTCTGCCTCTCTCTCTACCCCACTACTCCTCCGTCTTTTGGACGAGGAGAGGAGTGTATGTAAAGAGGAGGGAGGGGAGGGTCCAGAGGCCTCTGTGCCACCTGCTTCTCCTCCACTGACCCAGAATTTAACTGAAGAGGGGAGTTTGTTGAGGTTGGGATAGCGTTTACTGGATGGTCGATGTCGTGAATGGGAGCTTTTGGGTCTTCTCTCTCTTCCTCTACCTCCCCCACTCTCGTCCTCTCTTTCGTCCCCCTCGTCCTCACCTCCATCTCTTCTCCCTCGCTCTCTCTCTCCCTCCCAAGCTGAAAGACTGCCTTTGTCTACAAATGCGCTGCGGTATTGAGTGGAAAATGACGAGTACTCCCCTTCTCTATCCCCATCCCCCTCTCCATCTCTATCCGCCTCAACATCACCCTCCTCTGGCTCTGACCGCTTGCCAGATGACACCTTCTTCTTCTTTTTTGTTTTCATTGCCTTCTTTTTCTTCTTTTTCACCTTGCGACGCTTCCTCTCTCTTTCTCGTTCCCTTTCACGCTCCTCCCTCTTTTTCCGTTTTTTGTTTTTCTTTCTCTTTTTCTTTTTCTCTTTTTCTCTCTCTTTCCTATGTTTTTTCTCTCTTTTCCTTTCTGTATCTCCCTGGGCTCCACCACTCCTCTCCCTGTCCCTTTCTCTCTCTGCCCACCCTGCCCACCATTCCTGGAGCTGTGCTAGCTGACTGCTACCCCTCTCTCTTTCTCTGTCCTTCTTATGCTCCCTGTCTCCAAAGGTGCCCCACGGTTTACGTGGGGGTATAGGAGGAGGAGGTCCATGAGTGAGAGATCTAGGGGAAAGGATTGACCGTTCTCTGTCCCTGGTTCTGTTGTGGCCCTGAAGAAGACTAGACTCTTCGGTCAGCTCATCCAAATCCTCCTCATCCTCTTCCTCTGCCTCTCTGTCTCGGGTGCTGCGAGATGACGCTGTGGAAGTAGATGAAGGAGAGGTGGAACGTGAGGATGTGGCTGAAGATGTGGTTGAGGAGCTAGTGGTAGATGAGGAGGATGATGTGGAGGTGTAGGGGAGGGAGGGAGAGGGAGATGGAGGAGTGTAGGTTGGGGAAAGTGTGACTGGCACAGGGATGGGGAGAGGAGGAGAGGGTCTCGGTCTTCGACTCGCTTCCCTGCCTCCACCTCTCCGGCCCAGTGGCAGGATGTTTTCGTACAGTGGGCCACTGGGTTCTTTGGGCTTTTTTGGTCGCCGTTTCTTCCAGAAGGATGAAGGGAGAGGGGGAGAGGGGTGCTGCAGCGGGGGGTTAGGTGTCAGCGGGGCTGGGGCCTGGCTTTTAGGAGGAAGCCTGGGAGTTCCCAGAGATTTAACCCCTCTACCCTGACCCCCTCCACCAGTACCCACTCCCACCTTCTTCCCCACGCCATGGTCCATGCCCTTCTCCTGGTAGAAAGCCACACTAGTTGGTGGGGGTTGTTGGTGGGCTCTGGGGATGGTTTTTGGAGTTTGAGAACCTGTCTGTTGGTCCACACATGGCCCAAGTCCCTCTGGATCAATAGGTCCATAGTAGCGCTTATATCCATCTAGACCACTACCCGTACCTCCACCACTTGCCCAAGCAGATGCCACCTTTTGGGGTAAGGGCCCTGTTTCTGCTAGGGCTCCTCTCACAGCCATGGAGGTGGTGGCACTAGCGGTTTTGGGTAGTCTCCAGCGGTCCACAACCGCCAGTCTGCGATCTGGCCGGGGTAAGAAAGTAGTGCATGGTAGTGGAGCTCCTATAAGTTGAGTATTTGCGGGACCCAAGGCTGCTCCAGAATGAACAATTGTGGGAGGGGAACCAGGAAGAGGTGTTTTGTAAGACTGAGGAGGTTGAGGCTGTTGTGGTTGCTGCTGCTGCTGCACCATGGCAATGGCTGAATTGGATACAACTGAAGTGACCACATGTGAGGAAGAAGAAGCAGGAATCATGGCAGTGTGATGGTGGCCAGGAACTGTGACTTTAGTCCCACCTTGTGCAGTTTCATCTTCAAAACTGCAGCAGCTATACATTCCCTAAGAGTACAAAAAAATTAAATTAAGTCATATTCTGATAATAAGGGCAAATCAGTTTTCATTGCATCACTCTCACCGCATCTATAATACCACAGGCATGTCTATATCACCATCCTTCTCATTCTACTCAAACTCTCCCATATGTCTTTCACCCAGTGACTAATAATCACTCACTCTTTCACTTCACACTCTGACTTCACACTCTCTCTCACCCTGCTGAAGGCCAGTAGGAAGTCCAGTTTGCCGGACTGGCCCATTTTGCTCATGCAGTGCCGCAGCCTCCAGTAAACCAGGTGTTCCCAGGCGAAGACCAGAAGACTTAGGCCCATGGCCACCAGCAGCATGTAGAACACACCGGCCATGTTGTCTATGTCTAGTTTGGAGCTCATCACTTCAATTTTATCATTATGACAGATCCCTGAGAGCCAGAGACGTTCGAGCATCTCAATCTCATCTGTGTGGAGAGGGGAGAGAAATACAAGGCATTAACATAACTCACTTTCTCATTTGATAAGTGATACAACTTCTTGGCACAGATGCATCAATAAAACATGTATGAATGCAATATGGAATTGAGATGCCTTTCCCACATGCTTGCTGTAGCAGGAAGCAGATGCTAATACTAAATGTGTGTAAATCCGTTGTGAACCTAAGTCAGGTGATATTTTGAGATCTTTAGAGTATTATACTGAAAACATTACAGGTCAGAGGTCCAGTGAACAGGTTCCTGTGGGTAAAGGGAACATTACTGTGAAGGCCTGTTTAGAAGCTGATCAAAGGGAGCATTTTTTGTTAATCTTGAAAGACTGAAAGGAAGAAGAAGAGAGCAAGAGGCCTGTAGGCTAGCAAAGGCTAGGTCCTGCCTAATGATCTGCCCATATCCTCTTTTCCTCGGAGGGTAAGTGATAAGACAAAAAAGGAAGGAGAGCAAAGTTCTTTGTCTTTTCAATGCTGCATTGTATCATGGGAAATGAGAGGATGTGAAGAAGTAAGTAAAAGGCATGTGAAAAAGAAGAAGAGAGTGACTTTGTCATTATGACAAATAGCAGAAGCACCTTTCCTATTCAGAGAAGGGGAAGTTAACATAAAAAGAGGGATGAAGACAGATGGCAACGGGGGAAAAAACAGTATATGTGCATTGTTTATGTTTGTCTGTGTGTGTATGAGGGTGTGAACGATGGAACAGAAAAGGGAAAATGAAATTAAGAAGGAGCAACAGAGTGATAGGCAGAGGGCAGAAAAACAAGAGGACAGAGAAGGAGACAGAACGGTGAAAGGGTGAGATCATAATCATTTAATTGTGTTGGAAGATGGTCAGGCCTGCTGCAAACTCAAGAGAAAATCAGAATCTCACCTTTTATCTACAGAAAGACGAGCTTGTGAATTACCGCAATCCTTACTAGACTGAGGCATGTACTGCAGCATTAACTGCTTTGATGAGAACTGGCCAACTGCACCACGTTATCTCAGTATGGGCCATCTCAAAATAGTGCTGTGTAACATAATAAAAGTACATCATCACCCATCACACTGTAAATGACAGTTGCGTTGTTCTCACAGAGTTTGAATTATGGCGTCTGTCTCTTATGCTATCAAAACAAACTATCCAGCAAGCGTAACCTGCAGGCATTAATCACAATGTAGATGAGGTGCCGCAGACATATCACATAAAACATTTCACAAAAGAAAATGCAGTCAAGCAGGACGAAGAAGCGCAAGCTGAATCCCACATGGGACTTGAACAGATAACAGCACAAGCCCGGCTTGGATCCGAGTGCTGCCTGACACTGTCCATTCACCTTCTTCTGACTCCTGCCAGTGGCTCTGGCAAACCACTTTACTGACCACAGCCAAACTTAGCAGGTGTGTCATACTGAGAACATACATACACACACAGAGCTATATTATAAACACAAACACCATTCACACACTTGCACAGCTTTACAAATGCATGCTAATTTACAAATACACACCCACACATACAGTACAAATGTGCACATAGCACATTCTAACACACATAGATATACTTTCACACCTTTGCTCTTGCCATCACAGCTTCTGTTTGGCAATGGAACTCAGGGTTGGCACGATTAAGTGGGCACATTTTAACAGCTAATGCTTTAGCAAGGTCTTTAAGCTCAGGCAGACAGCCAGTCTGTGCCATTTGTGTGACCTCCAACACTGTTCCCTGTGCAGCCCCCTCTGATCCCGCCCTGACCCAAACCACTATCATGCTAAAGCAAACATTGCTCTTGGATCAGCCTTAAAGGTCAACACTTTTATAAACAGATCGGAACCGCAGAGGCATCTCTGACCACTGTAAAATTTCCTCGGAATTGTTAGTAGGTGAAAGGACTGCTATTCTAGATGACCGCTGCAAAGAAAGCTGCTGGCCCTGAGATAAAATAACAGTGCTTTTAGCAGGTAAGAAGTGCTTTTGCGTGGTACTGACCAATAAGGTTACCTGCGGCGTTTAAAAGACATGAAAAGGCTGCAGATGGACAAGTGGTTTCCTGTGGCTTTTAAAGACTCTAAAGAAACATAAAAGTACAAATTATAGTCATTGGTTGTACAACAAAAAATGATTCAGTACCTCCATAGTAACTTCCCACACGTTTAAGCTTCAGAGATAATTTCTTGGATTGGCACAATTATATAGTAAATGTATATGAATAGTATATGTTACATTGTGTTGATATTCCTTCAATAAATATGCTTATGCGGAAAAGGCAACCTTTTTAACTTTTAAGAAGCTCAAATTTAACAACAGCACTGACATTGTCTTTCATAATCGTCCAATGAAGCATTTTGAAAAAGAAGAGTGATTACATGTAGAGCTACCATAATAGCAGAAATCTGTTAAATGACATTAAAATATTTGATAATAGAGACTCATTATCCCCAGAAAACCACAATGGTTTTTAACACTTTAAAGGTAAAACAAGGACAGAATTCAGAATACAAAATCAGATAAATCACCCATGCCTCAACAACCACCAACCAGATGAATAAAAAAAAAGTCACTGTTCATTTCACATGTTAAGCTTCTCAGCTGTTAAATTGTGGTGTTAGCTAATGGAACCTGGCACAAGTGTGACAATCGCACTGTGGGAACCTGGCGTACACACACATTCTTTCAGTCTCTCTCTCTCTCTGACACACCAAAAGCCAAAGAGGATTTAAGCAGCAATCAAACAAACCATCCAGTTGAAACAAAACACTGTGTGAGATAGCTAGTGCATTTATGTGTTTGTGTATGTGTGTGTTGGGAGAAGGCAGGGAGGATGGTGTATAAATGACAATTAAAGAATTAGTACTTGGACAAGCACATTTGAATCAGATGCGTTCCACTCTGACATTGCAAATCCATAACAGCTAATCCTCTATGGAGTGTTAGAATGGACAGTCACTCAATACACACATCTCACACAATAGCTTGGTTCCAAAACCTAGTGAGCTGACTAGCTACCTGCTGCCAACACAGGCAACTGCCTGTGTAGTATTCCTAACCATCATGGAAGTTTGGAATTTGGAATGCTTTGTGGTGTGCACACCATCCGCTTGTTAAGTCGTGACGTAAGGAACGCCGTTTCTGGGTCCAAGCCCCGGCTCTTTTCACTTAAGAATGCCATCTTGACGGCTGTTTATAAGCGCTATTTATTCATAATAAACATTTTAAAAAGTTAAACATGTAAAATACTTACAGTCTACACAACAGTCTCCGTGCTCACAGACATTAATATTTTACAATTTATAAGATGAATCACTGTCTGGCCATCTGGGATTTTGGTATGGAGATAAAGGTTATGATTATAATTTTTTGGTAGTATTAAACCACATCATGTGTGTATATTAGCACCGTTTGTTGTTTTCTTGTGGTATGATATAGAGCGCTTGGACCCAGAAGCACTGCCGCGTGATGTCAGACTTAACAACCGAATACAAACAGCACAGGAGAAACAACTCATAATAGTTTGCAGTTAGTATGTTGCTAAGCTAACAATGTGATACTTTCATAAGCATAAAAGTATAACACACACAAAAAATGGGTAATATGATCAATATTAACTTTTTATTGACACTTTTAGGTATCTGGGTCAATGACGTGACGGGTCTTTTTTTTTTTTTTGTCCAAAGGCAAAGATATGACATCCAAAGTATGTAAGGTAGTATAACTAGATCTCTTTTATTGAATCCAAAAGGTTTTAATTATATTTTGCAACATATAAAGGTATTTTAAAGATTTTAAGTGTCAAAAGGTCATTCGGTTTAACTGTCCAAAGGCCAATACAGCCATTTCATTTGTGATTAAAATATCTTAAAATGTAGTAAATGTATATATTTTTTATTCTGGCATGATTTTATAACATCATACATCAACATAGTGCAAAATGGTATTAAAATTATGTGTAGAAGTCATTGCTTTGTTATGAGAAAAAATGTCTGGAAAAATGAATTTCATTGATGTCATTCGGAGTAACCAATATAAAGGGAACATTTTGGATGAATTCATGTGGTCAATATCATGTGACAGGATGTGACATCATATAGACGCCTGCAAAGGACCACATGGTCGTGAAGCAAAGTAACTAACTCTCTTTTAACTATTTGAAAATGCTTTCACTTGCTCATACGCATGTCCCGAAACATCAGGTCATTCGGCACAACCGCTATAAAACACAGAAAATGTTGTAATATTTTAAAAACTTTTTTGATTGTCCTTTTGCTAGCAAGCTAACTAGCTAACAAGCTAGATATCAGCCTGTTAGCATTGTTTGAAAATATTGTTATCCGGTATAACCGAAAGTGTCATTCGGTAAAACCGAAATTTTGGTTAAACCGAATGACTTTTTTGGTGACAAATTTTGTCCATCTTGTAAAATGACAAAAGCAGTGTTAATTGATTATTAAAAAACCACATAATCTCATTGTTAAGACTATTATGTTTTTTTTTTTACACTTTTAAAAACCTTATTCATCAATGACCCATCTAAGAAGGCCACATAATGAAGCTGCCTACCTTTTGGAACATCTGTCACATCGCGATTACACGTATGGAAGTGCAATCACACAAAACATTTGGGTTACACTTTATTTTAAGGTGACATAGTTACATTGTATTTAGTCAAATAAGTGCTGAGTAATATTAATTAACTACATGTACTTACTATAGAGTTACGGTTAAGGTTTGGTTTAGTTACTTGTAATTATGCATAATTTACTGTTATTACTATAGTAGGTACATGTAGTAAAATAAAGTGTTACCAACATTTGTTGTCTATTGTACAATAAAAAAAGGTTTGTTGTCTATTGTACAATAAAAAAGGTTTGTTGTCTATTGTACAATAAAAAAGGTTTGTTGTCTATTGTCAATAGTGTAATTCCAAGGCTTTCTGTTGGCTACTGCGCCAAATTCAGCTGACCAACTTGAACCTGTTGCGAAGTCAGCATGGGCAAACCTTTCACTCTCACACAAAATTCCAGATCGGATATATTCATATTGAACAGGCTGGGTTTCACCCGCAAAAATTTAATAAACTACGTTAAATACACAGCTTGATGCCTCACAATCCTGCATCATAGGCAGCTTATAGGTTTTGGAACAGAGCACAGACTTTCTATCTCTATTTCTCTCTCTCACACACACACCACTTCTGCCATTCCCAAGACTGAATCTTTGATACATGATACATCTCTTTCATGCATCAATAGATTGCTATCATCTCCTTTAAATCAGTAAACAGCCTGCTAGCACAATGACAAATGTCACCTGGCAGACAACAAAGATACATATTACGTCATGTTAAGGAAACTGGATTACACCAAGATAGCTGGGAAGATGAAGCTAGCAGTACAGGCTAATGAATAAAGTCTTGTTAAACATGCATAAAAAAGACTTTAATCTCCCAAAGGCTTTTATCTTCTCCATCCCAAGAGCATAAATGCACAAATATACAATCCCTTATTAGCACTTTGATACTACAGAACCTTCAGTAGACTCTCACCGTCGCCCACCAGCTGCAGTAAGGCCAGGTCCAATGGCCGTTTCCAGCGGGAGTTCTTGATCAGGGCGATGCCGTAACCAGTTGTGGCGAATACTTTCCCTGAGCCGATGGTCATTACTTTACAGCCTTCATCTTTACGAGCCATGTAGTTCAACACGGCTGCATCATAGATTAAGGCATCCAGCTTACTGCAGACACAGACAGGAAGAGTAGGAGTCAGAAGAGACAGACCGTGAGATGGAGGAGGGTGACAGACAGAAAGAGAGCAGAGAGGAAAGTTGTAGTGTGGCGGCATTATATTATCACTTTTGCTAAAAATGGATAAGGAAATGACAGGCTCAGGAAAACCATGGTGTGGATTAACAACTCATGATAAATAGAGGAAGAGTGTATGAGGTGTACAGGGCTAACAGAGGAAGTGTGGGAGGAGGGAGAAAAAAGTGCGAACACATCGTAAAGGAACTCCTGTTTGTGAGAGCAACATGGGGCTGCGAGGTGTAAGGAAGCAAGTGGAAAAGCGAGAGATGTTAGATAACAAGGTTATAATTGTTTATGAAAACTATTACAAAGACAGAAACTAAATAAACACAGCGGAAGTATTTTCGTTAACAGAAATATAAATGAGTTTGCAAAGGAATGAAAGCTAAATTAGAAGCAAGCAGCAATTATAAGGGCTTACATACTGCTGGAACTTTAAGTATTTGTTTTTTCAAGATATAAAGCATTTCACAGATGGTCAGTTAAGCCAGGTTCACACTGTGCAATTTTGGCCACGATTTGGTTGTCTGAGACAAATTTAGCAAATCCTAAAAGATTCCTCTGATCCTAGGCTAAAATCTGAAGTCTTTGATTGTTAGTTTGACATGTTCACCAACAGCCGATTAATGACCGCTGCGATCAGATTTGACTGGAATTCTGGCCATGTCAGAAGATTTGACACACAGTCCTGCAGTGTGACTTCTCCTATGACAGCCGTCAAATTGTCTTGGTTTTTCAAGACAAGCCATAACCAAAATTAACACTAGGGATTTTTTTGTTAACCACCACTTCAGGCACACGTGTAATGCAGCTCACAGTCACCGAACATGTATGGGTTGATGTAAAGTTTTCATGCGTGCGTCCCATTTTAACACATCTTGATTGTCTTACAGTCTGACATAAATGACAGCTGAGATCCCACACTGTGACATGAGGATCATGTTCGTACAGTCTGACAAGCAACAATCATAAAGGACTATTATAAATCGCACAGTGTGCCCCGGCTTTATTTCACGACAGTTAGAGTAGAGATCTGACCATTCTCATATTTATCACTGTTGCAGGCCCATCTATAAGGGGCTTTCGAACCGAATAGTTCTAGGAACTCAGTTATAGGAACTAGCCACTAGGATAGTTCCCCGAGAACTAATTTCTCCCCTGGGCCATGTTCCTGGTTGCATTCGCACCGGCAATAGGAACGCTGAAGTGGCCGACAGCGGCGTCTTTAAGCGCGGCATTTACAAACGCTAAAAACCGGTGGATGGAGGATGCTGTGATCGGAGCTGTGTTTGTTGTGTGTTGTGGGTTTCGTGATAACGGAGATGGAATGTAAACGCGTAATTTACATGGCCAAAAGAGCAAAAAATGGGGCTAAGAGACGAAATCTCCTATGACAACTTTCAGTATTACGTATCATCGAGGCAGAGAAAAGAACACAACCCTGCAGACAACAGGTAAATGCCATTATTGCTGTTTTCCATGTTGGTGAAGTAAATATGTTTACATGGCTTTTTAAAAATGCCGGGTGCCGGTGTTTGACATGTGTTTGACCAATCAACGTACACTTGCATCACTGATCCTATAGTGCTGGTTTAGACCCTACTCTAAAGTAGGAGCTAATTTAGTTCCCCCAAAAGGAGTTCCTAGAACTAAAATCATTCCTAGTTCCTGCAGTGCGAACTTGGCAAAATCCGGGTACTTCAGCCAGTAGTTCTAGGAACTATGAAAAGGTTCCTCCGGTGTGAAAGCCCCTATTGTCTGACTGTCATTTTATGAAAATCTTGCATTTCGAGGATGCAGACTTTTGAGCAAAATGGGCCACACCCTCAAAGAACAGAAAGTGAATTTAGGATATACATTTGGTTTCTCTCTAACCAAGGATTTTATACAGTTAGTGCGGCATAAAGTAATGAGCAATAGTTCTACCATACCACCAAATTTCAGATCTATGGGCCTTATGATTTGGGCTACGCGATCACAGCTTTAATGAATAAACTGAAACTGAAACTGAAAAACTAAGTAATTGTTTTCAAAATTACAAGCAAGAAAGAACTATCTATGCACCATTAAGACTAAATCTGAAAGCCATAATACAAAACAAAATTCAAAACTGTATGAGAAACAGAATAACGGAAGTCAGTGAGAGTAAGAAACCCAGCACAGACCCAGTCTTGAGGTGGGAGATGGCGTCCTCCACACTTTTCTGGTTGTATTTGATCATGTACTGGTGCATATCTGGATAGTTACTGCGGATGTTTTTCTCTGTGCTTCCGTTAGGGACCGTTCCAAATTTCAGAGGGGGGTACTGCTCTGTGGGGTGCTGAAACTGAGAGAGGGAAACACAGTATGAAACAGTGATTGAAACTGATGTTGCATTTGTTTTTTCAAAGTAATTAGTGGACTAACAATAGAGCACAATGAAAAAAATACTGCAAGACTAAACATGAATGACATGTGACAGTGAACGCATGTTAGAAACAGACTAGAGCTACTGCAGCTGTCAAAACCAACTATAATACATCATAAACACAGAACAATATACAAAGCAGCAGTGCTGACATGCACATTGTGTTCATTCTGCTTTTAACAAAGGAGAACAATAGTGAAGCAGATGGAGGAAACTATTTTCATTTAAAAAGGGATTACAAAATGAACATGAGGCACTTAGAAAAAGAACCAACAAAAGCCACCACAAGTTAAATGACTTTAAGTATCCAGATTTGATGTAGCTTCTTTTCTGAAAATGACACGAACACAATGGGACTCAAATACATTTCATTTGGTGTACACAAGTACGTTCATTTGCCATGACAGCAAAACAGTGGTTTTTTTTAATGTCTGTGTGTTTCCTCAAGAATCCATGTAGATTCTTCAAGGTCAACACTGAGAGCGAGGGCAAAGGAACATTTCCACGCTAGAATGGCAAATTACTGAACATCTCACAGACCCACGATGAACAAGCACTACCACAGTATTAAAACGCAAGCACAAGTAGAGGCACATCAATGCGATATACTCTGGTTACTAGCAGAAGACTGAGTATAAATTGTCCTTATTGTTAGCTATGAAAAGGTATTTTGTAGAATTAGGCTGCTTTTCATGCAATATAGGATGACTGAATGGCCAAACGGCAAAGATGAGAATGTAGTGCTGTCAAATACTTGTGTTTGTGTGAGTGTACACCATTAAAAAGTTTGAGGTCAATTTTTATGTTTTTGAAATAAATCCCATTTACATTAAGGTTCACATGATCCTTCAGAAATCATTCTAAGATGCTGATTTGGTGCTCAAGAAACATTTCTTATTATTATCAATGTTCAAAACAGTAGTACTGCTTAATATTTTTTGTTGAAACTGCGATATTTAAAATCTAAAGGTTATACATATTTTATTACATTTTAAAATCAACGACTAGTCTTTCTTCCAAAATGTGTGTCATTTCAGTAATAGTCTTTGAAAGCATCAGCTCTTCAAAAGACAAATAGTGAGAAAATATTTTTTCATGGTGTTCAACCACTTAGCAGCCGATTTAAGCTACTGTCAATCTCAAATTCCAGTCCAACTCTAGTCTCTGTAGTCTTAAAGAATATTGATCCCAAAATCCATGTCAACACAACATCACGAATTATGAAATCTTTATATGCCCATCTACACGCACCAATAAACACAAGCTCTCTCTCCATCTACAGTATCTCTGAAATCTCTATTCCCCTACCTTTTTATCGCTGAGGCCAGACACAGTGTCAATGTATTCCTCTTGGATCATGAAGGCAGCCAGGTTGGCAGTGTAGCTAGCCAGGAAGATGACAGCAAAGAAAGCCCAGACAAGAACCATGATCTTGCTAGTAGTTCCTTTGGGGTTCTCCACTGGAACAGAGTTATTAAAGACCAGAGCCCAAAGAAGCCAGATTGACTTCCCTATTGTGAATGTAGAACCCCCGGCCTCTGACAGAGAAGAGCAAGTGAAACAGAGAAAGAAAGACTTTTAATACGGCCTTGAATTTTAAAAGCTCAAAACAAACTATAAAGTATCAAAACTGCTAAATTGATTAAAAAAAAAGGCACTATGCAGATGATGAGGTGAGAGAGGGGTGCCGGTGCCAGAGGATGAAGAAGAGAACAGAGGAGGGAGAGGAATACAGAGCACATGTCTGCAGTCCTTTATTATACATGAGTATCTGAGAAACTGCCTGCACCACAAATATCAAACCCACGTCCACGCCAATAAAGAACAGAGGTGAACTCAGCCATTAGGACCCCTGAATAAACTCAGTGACAAGCAACTGCGCACATTTATCTCCGTTAAAATAGCGCTTGAGACTGCTAAAGTTTGACCTTATTAAAAGGTTACATGCAGGACTAAGAGCAAATCGGACTCACTCTTGCCACTCTGAAGGCTGCGGTTGTACCCCACTGGACTGAAGAACTCAAAGATGAAAACCGTCACTGCCACCACGGTCAGGCACATAACAAACATCATCACCCACACAGCAGGGCTGTACGGCTCTGAGAGAGGGCACAGAGAAATCAAAACCATTAGTAGTAGTTTTTCTACTTGGTTTGTACACAACACAGAGCAAAAATCAATACCAGGGTTGTAGCAAACATTAGAACTGGAGAAGACTTTTGAAAAAATAAAATAAAATAAAATAAAAGCATTGAGTCTATTTGGAAAAAAGTTGATTTAGTGTTTCTCAGTGAAGTGTGATAAATAGTTTGTTTTGAAAGGGAACTGTAAGTCTGATTGATGAGCTCTGAAAAGATATGCACCAGTACCTGAAAAGTCATACATCATAATCACATGCAGCAGAGACTGATTAAAGTCAAATATGATGAAACATTATGGCTCATATGAGACTCAAACTTACCAAGAAAAGCAGAGGGAGAGACAGTTCCGTTACTGCGAGAGACCATGACGCTGATTCCCGTCTCCACAAAGGGCACGGAGAAATCCACGACCTCTGACCTCTCCTCGTTGATAGTGAGGGAGCCGATCGCCATGTCTGCCCGCTTGTACACAACCTAGAGGACAGGAGGAAGTAGAGGATTGTATTTTTGCCCTTTTGCCACTTTTATTTGTAGTAAGAAAGTTTTATTTACAGGATTTATAGGGACTCTTTTTACAGGAGCATGATTCCCTGTAAAATGCTGCTGTGGCCCAGTAAAATTTTACTGATTAATCCTTATTCCACGAGGGAAATTACTGCATACTGACCTGAGAAACAGGCTCTCTTATTCAATGGATTTGATCATCTCCAAAATGTCAGAGACTAAGTCAAAGTGGACATTTCTTCTGGGCACCTCTTCCCTTATTTTAGATCTTCTTGGGAACCTCAGATGTGCTCAGAGGTCATGTGGTCACGGTGACTTGCAGAGGAATGAGAGACTGAAAGGTAGCTAGCTACCACTCTAACTAAAGTGTGAATGAGTAGCTATTGCAAATCCTATATTTAACTGGACAGTAAAGGAGCGACAGCAAAGTACAGGAAGATAGAGAGGGAACAGGACTGGGATTGGGACTCGAACCCAGGTCCCCACGAGCGCAGCAGTACTGCATGCTGTAAGTCTGGAGCAACTACCCTCTGTGCCACAGCTCTGACATAAAAAAAAAAAAAAAATGCAATATGGAACAAGAAAGGCCACCAAGCAAGCTGCTGTATTAAAAGTGCATGACCAAAGTAGTCCAAAGCACGAAGCACTTTATATTAAACACTTAAAAGAAGATTGAGCATACAGTTTCATGCGGTCAAAGTGCTTGTGCCATTTAATGTGCTAGAGTGGCTTTGCTCTTATGAGTAAATATTATTTTAAAACAATTATGTAAGTAAATATTATTTGGTAGACAATGAATTTAGATATAAATTAATGTAAAATTCATTAAATTTAATAAAAAATTTACATGTTGAAAAGTAATGATTTTTCAACAAGAACTAATGATTTTAAAATGAAGAGGAGAAGTAATTTATCAATTTGCAACAAGAATATTTTCATACTCATAAGGCATGTTCAGACCTTTCATTTGAAATAGTGATGAACATGAAAAATCATGAAAGACTGGTTGAAACCTGTTTGTTTTCATGCCAAGAGTTCAAAAGATAACACCCATTCATTTTTTTCAGAAAAAAAGGTCTGAAAATGTCCTTAATAGAAAAAAATAAATAAATGTATGATTGTGGCAGCGAGCTATAACCCACATACATGTTGTTTTTATGTGTTTATTAGATGGTTGAATTCATATCAAATTCTGCCAAACTTCCCATACTACTCCTATATAGGATGTCTACTTCATAAATTGTATAAAAATTATGGAAATATATGGTTCAGATCACTTAAACCATATATGGAAATGGAGGCGCCCTTATATGGTCAGTAATGGAGCTTGGTTGTCAACTAGTGAAAAAGTTTGGTACTGCGCCCAAACAAAATCTTACTGAGAGCTCATTTTTTGAGATATCAACCTAAAATTTGGATTCAGATTTTGAATTCAATCTGAATTCATCTTGAATTCAAAGATTTTGAATTCAATCAGATTTTGAATTCATATCAAATTCTGCCAAACTTCCCATACTACTCCTATATAGGATGTCTACTTCATAAATTGTATAAAAATTATGGAAATATATGGTTCAGATCACTTAAACCATATATGGAAATGGAGGCGCCCTTATATGGTCAGTAATGGAGCTTGGTTGTCAACTAGTGAAAAAGTTTGGTACTGCGCCCAAACAAAATCTTACTGAGAGCTCATTTTTTGAGATATCAACCTAAAATTTGGATTCAGATTTTTGAACAACTTCTATAACTTGTTATAACGTTTCACTTACATAATATATTTCACTTCTAATCTGCCAAATTTCATCTTTAAAACAAGACCAGCCTTATGTTTATATTCTAAAGTATTCTTGAATTACAACCATTTAAGTTTGGATAGTGCATTTTCATGTCCATAAAAAAAATGGGGATGACAGTTTAAATAGTATTAATAATATTACTGTTTTACTGTATTTTTGATCAAATAAAAGAAGCCTTATTGAACATAACTTTTAAGCACATTATATATAGCCATTTAACTTTGTTTTTTACAACCTTAAATTAAAATAGGGATTTTTTTTACTCTGACTAAACAAATCAACAGATGAATTAATTATTATAACAATCAATTGTTATACCCCTAAGTTTAGCAGGCCAAAGGTCACTAAACATGCTGTGAATAAATGTTGAGGGATATATCTGTTCTGTTAACATTTAAACGTCAACTTCATTTAGTTTCTATTTTCTTTGTTAAAGAGAAGGTAAAGGTTAACTTTTAAAAATATGTTTAGGTAAATAATAAACTGAACTACTGAAATAATCTGTAACCCATATAGTTACATTAATACCACACAATAGTATTACAAGTAAAACTGTTGCTCCAAAAGTCACCAGAATTGAACGCTTTGGTTCTTTGAACCTTACCCCCGGGCCCCCCAAGAAAATAAGGGTGCACTTTTCTTTACTCGATGGGGAGAAGCACCAGCAATGCCCCTGGTATAAAGAGGACATAAAATGTTAGGGAGAGAAGAGTGGAACGAGCTGGGGAATTGACATGAAGATGAATCAAACTTGTGATGCCCGCATGAGCACCACGGACCAACTGCTAGTCTACGGCTTTAACAGAATTTCTCTACACTTTACTGATCAAAGCACTCACTGTGCACTAAAAACTAGACATTCAAAGAACTATCAAAAACTGGTGATGTACAACAGAGGTGAGTCCTCGGCAAGGAATCAGCATTTTGCCTGAACACAGGGGCCATATGTGGTGTGTAACAGGTGGTCTATCTGCAAATTCAGAGAACCTCCATCTCTAATTAATATTCAATCCACGTACTGGCTGCATTCCAGTATCCATAAATTGGTCGGGCAGATAGTGAAGTAAGAAGCCTGCACACATAGACGCTACAGGAGGCAGGTTATCCATCTCGAGACAGTATACCCCATACAGAGAGAAAGCATGTACGGGAATACCAAAAAGAAGGGACAACATTAACATCTTTACTTTCCAGTGCAGCTCTTTTTTCACTTCGCATTCTGTTTTATATTCCTGAATGGTGTGAAAAGCTCATGATGCAGAGGAATGGGATTTATGGCGACGAGTGCAGAGTTGAGTCACTGCCTAAAGTCATGCAGGTTACATGCTTTCCCAAATCTCCTCTGACAGCTTGAACGCTGCATTGATTCCGAAAAGACGCGCACCTACCCGCGCCTATAAATGTGTGTGTGGGATTGTTTAGGTAGTATAATTTCCACTGTGTAGCGAGAGCTTTTGCATTCTTGCGGAAAGTGAGCCTGCACGTTTGTTAGTCTGCAGAGACTGTGGAAAGAACATAGATGAAGTTGTTTCCTCGTGAGCGCGCCGCAGTCCCGGTCCTGCTGCAGGCCGGCACAACGCACAAGGGAAATGTGGACCTGTCGTAGATAGAAGATCAAAGCCGCTCACACACACACACACTCTTGCAGCCTGAGAAAATAACCCTTAGCACTGCGCCTACAGGGGCCGTGCTGACAGCTGATTGGCTGAGCATCAAAATATGCAGTGAAGAGACCAAAAGCGAGCGAGAGAGGGAGAAAGAGGGGGAAAGGAAAAGACTGAGGAAAAAAAAAAAGACGTGGTCACAGAAAAAGAGATATGCTGAAAACCAAGGAGCAGGGGGAGAAAAAAGAGAACACATAAGATACCGTGAGAAATATTAAGAGCAGAAGGATGGAAATGAAGGAGGAATGAGACAGAGAAAAGAGCTGTTTCCATTCCCTAGCAACTGTCTCGAACAGGCGTCACTCCAGGGTGTGAGCGCCACAGCGGGGTCTCGCTCTCAAAACAACAACCTCCTGTCTGTCATTCGCACTCACATGCATTGGCAAGTCGTTTTCGGCTGGCTTCAGGCCTCTGTCTTGGATACCTCTGTGTATGTGCGTGTGACCCATTAGTCAAATCCCTCGGCGCTGTGTTAAAAGGGTTCAGAGTGTTTCTGCAGTCCTGGAGGCCAGCAGATACGGGTGGGAATTCAGTCATCAAACAGGCCAACAAGTGACTTGTCTGTTACATCACGCACTGTACTGGAATTACATGTTTAAACTCTTTACAAAGACCAGCACTCAGACCTACAGTCCTAAAGACCCAGCACTCTCAAGGACCCCAGGTTAAAAAAAAAAAAAAAAAATAGCCTTGATTTCTTCAGTGACCCTTTATCATAACTTTCATTAAGAATATAACATTAACACATCATAAAATGATTTCCTTTAAAACTTAGATTAGAGATAGTAATGTCATGAAAATATAAGATTGTCATGAAAAAAAGGAATGTCACGATAATATAAAATATAAGAAAATACATTTTCTTTTGTAACTGTAACTTTTGTAAAAAAAAATTGAGCAAGTACATAACCAGCCAGTGCTCAAAACTATCTCCTTACCTTAGCCTGATTCACAACGGTTAGCTTGTAATAATGTTTTCTAATTAGAGTGGTACTGGTAGGTTGTTCAAGCATGCCGGCGTTCGCCTTTGCGTCATTACGTCACGTCTGTTTACATGAAGAAGGAGTCCCAGCTAGTAGGCTATATGGCATGTGAGGATGCTGCAGGTGGTGGATCATTTTATAGCCTTTTCTCACAGCAGCTGGAATAATTAAACTTATCATTTTGATGGCGGATTGTAATCCAGAAAGGTCCAAATGACAATCATCAGTGACAACTGGAGATTTACCCGTAGTCAAAAGCAAAAGACTTCAGACTGCGGAGTTGCTACAGAAATGGAAATCTTCAGGTAAAGCTAATACACACTAAATACACATCGTCACGCAATGCTGATGTTGTTAACATTAACAATTTGAGAACAAAGTATAACAATAATAAGCGATCGTTAAATTTAATCACCATTGGTAGCACAAGTGAAAATTCTTATTTTGGTCATACTTCCAAGACGTAGAATCTGTGATTCCGAAGTACAGTATCCACACCGGTGCAGTGACTAACAAAAAACATAGATTCATCCATGTTGAGGAGCTGTGCCGATGCACAACCCATGTAAAGATGATAATTCCGCAAATAACTGCAATTGCAGGTTTCAAACAGAGATGGCGACAAAGAGGCAAAACTTACAGACTGCAGTTTTAACTATTACTTTTAACTATTTTCTATTTATCAAATAATCCTTAAGAACATGTATCATGGTTTCCACCACAATATTAAGCAGCACAACTGTTTTTAACATTGATAATAATGAGAAATGCTTCTTGAGCCCCAAGTCAGCATATTAGAATGATTTCTGAAGATCATGTGACACTAAAGACTGAAGAAATGGCTAATGAAATTTCAGCTTTGCTGAAATCACAGGAACAAATTACATTTAAATATATTATTACAAATATATTACAGTAGAAAACAGTTATTTTAAATAGCAAAAATATTACACAATGGTAGCATAAGATATTGGTTAAATATACTTAATTCAAATAACAAACAACTTATTTTTTTCAATTATTTGATTAATAAATCAAATAATAGATTAATCAATTATTTTATTGTATTGACAGCCATAGTTTTTAGTACTTAGAAATAAAAAACAAATATATATAAATATTTCTTGTTGTGCTTTGTTGTAAGTTTCTAAGGATTTTTTTTCCTGTCCACTGCTTGCTCACTCATGGTTTTATGGCAATATGCCCTCTAAAGCTGCTCTGGAACAATAATTATGCTTACTGAATTGGAATTGAAAATATAATTGGACTGGTAGAAAAAAGATACACATTTTTATTTTTAATTACTTTAATTTTAAACGCAATTAAAACAAACATAATTATTGCTTATGAAATATTTTCCAGACATTTTAATAATTTGATTTGACTTTACTGCAATGACAATATAAAAGTCAATTATTTAACTTCGGAAACAACATATTGTCTATATAATATCATGCTATTATGCTATTTTTCTCAGACCCTATAAATGGATCTTTATGCATGAAAATATATATTTCTCTTATACATTTTAGGAAGTGAGTTCCTCTCAAGGGGATATATTTGAATGTCCTTGGCAAGAAAAGGTTTGCAAACCCCTGCCTTAGAGTTGAAAACCCTGGATACTCTGTCACTATCTCACTACATCCTCACATTCATCCTCATACAAATAACATTGACACATGTCATAGGCTCACATTGCTTTCATACTGCAAATACATTGCACCATGACCTCATCTATCCCATAATCCCAGTGTTTGATCATCATGAGTACTAATACTAAAGGGAATAGCAGCCTTGCCTTTAATCTGTAGTCCTCTCTCCACCTAATGCCTGTATTTACATATGCAAGTGAAGTCTTCTTAGAGATATCGCTGACAGTGCATCCAGGGCTCTTGCTCATCAGAACAAGGAGAATAAGGAGAGGCGCTGATGGGAATACAACAGTCTTGGCCAGTTTAAAGTAGGAGAAAAAATGCAAAAAGCCTCTCTCACCTCTCCCACCATCCCGTTCCAAACACCATCAATCTTTTTCCCATGTTTCCCATTGGTCACCAAGTAGAGGTCATAGGTGAAGCCGACAATTCTGGCCAATCGCTTAAGAATGTCGATGCAGAATCCCTTGCAGCACTGTTTCATAGGTGCCACCCCTTCCTGAAGTGTGCTGTAATCAGAGAGAAAGTGCTCACTTAGCTTTAATGCACGTGTCAGGAAAATCCATCACGTTTCCAATAAGATTCAATTTGTTAACATTTGTTTGCATTTGGTACCAGATGTTTTATAATTCCTTTTTAGTAATAATATAATATAATATAATATAATATAATATAATCAGTAAGATTTAAAAAAAAAAAAGAAAGAAAAGAAAAATAAATTAATATTTTTATTCAGCAAGGATGCATTAACTTAATCAAAAGTGACAGGAAAGGCTTTACTTTCATCAAAGAATCCTGAGGAAAAAAAAAAAAAAAACTATCACAGCTAAAGAAAAATATTAAGATGCACAACTGTTTTCCGCAATAAGAATAATAAAAATGTTGCTTCAGCAAATCAGCACATTAGAATGATTTCTGAAGGATCATGTGACACTGAAGACTGGAGTAATGATGCTGAAAATTCAGCTTTACCATCACAGGAATAAATTAAATTTTAAAATATATTAAAATAGAAAACACTTATTATAAAAGGTAAAACTATTTTTACTTTTTATAATATTAATAACTAATAATATTAATATTATTAGCATTGCCCCTCCCCCCAGCGAGAGAAAACAAAAGAAACACTGTTACCAGAGAGTTACAGTGGGAATGTGAAATAAGGAAAGACAGAAGAATGAGAAGGGAAAGATTTTCAGTAGCAAGTTGTCTTGGTACATTTCCTGTGATATAACTATAAATGATATAATGAGATGAAACATGGACGCCCACATGACTGGTGTGGGAGTAGTAAAACAGCATCCGCAGAGACACACATACACAGCAAGAGCTCAAGCAGATTGACAAGCAACATGATGGCTAAGTATGAGTAGAGATCGCCACAAGGCAATTCAAAATGAGAGGGGGAGTGAGAAAAAAAGAGAGAGGAAATGTGTGATCGATTGCAAGGCTAAGATAGGTGAGTATAGCCCCTGGAACTTCATAGTGATATCTTGGGGAAAAAAGTGAGAGACACAGAGATAAAGACAAAATTGAAAGAATGTGACAAATGACTAGAGAAAGATGACCAAAGCTTCCAAAGTAAAATCTTTAGAACAAGATTTATTTAAAAAAAAAAAAAACATGCCATGCTTACACACACACACACACACACACACACACACACACATACATACATACATACATACATGCACATCTAAATATTGAAGTGCACATTATGAAGAAATATTTATTTTTAAACCAATGTTTTGCCTTTCTCAGGTGATAATAGTTTTTAATTTTTTGAGAAAAGTTTATAGTCGAAATGTTGGTGAAGAATCTGAAACTGAAGAAGAAGAATTTGAAATGAATGAATGAATTAATTAATTAATGAATATTTTGCCAGTAATACAAAAATAAATAAATAAATAATACAGATACAATAGCAGTAAAATACAACGATAAAAGACTGGTTGATAAAATACAAGAAAATAAAACTCAATTATTGAAATTTCGCATAAAATTAAGACATTACAACTACTCTGTTGTATACAAACAATGAATGAGTTAAAGGGTTAGTTTACACAAAAATGAAAATTCTGTCATTAATTACTCACCCTCATGTCGTTCCAAACCCGTAAGACCTTCGTTCATCTTCATAACACAAATTAAGATATTTTTGATGAAATCTGAGAGCTTGATGATCCCCCATAGACAGCAATGCAATTACCACTTTCAAGGCCCAGAAAGGTAGTAAAGACATTATTAAAATAGTCCATGTGACTACAGTGGTTCAACCTTTATTTTATGAAGCGACAAGAACACTTTTTGTGCACAAAAAAATAAAAAAATAAAAAAAATTTATTCAACAATTTCTTCTTTGCCATGTCAGTCTTTAACAATGTCTTTACTATCTTTTTGGGCCTTGAAAGTGGGATTAGAAAGCTCTCGGATTTCATCAAAAATATCTTAATTTGTGTTTCAAAGATGAACAAAAGTCTTACAGGTTTGGAACGACATGAAGGTGAGTAATTAATGACAGAAGTTTCATTTTTGGGTGAACTAACCCTTTAATATAAAGATTATAGCTTTGCAGTACCAATAGAAACTTGGTTGTAACAGATGCATGGCTAAAACTCTTCCACTAACACCTGCATTTGATCACTTTCAGCTAGATTAGGAAGAAATCGGAATGACATTGGAATGCCTGTCTCACTGAAAGGTCACAGAATCGTACAGGGAAGAAACTCCTTACCCTGTCCACTGAAACGTACAATTTTCTAATTTAACATTGGTTTCCTGGGACTCACTTGAACAATACACAACTATGTTCCTTTTCTCCCTATACAGAAAAGCCATGATAAATGGCAGAAGAGTAGGTCTGATGAGTACTAACCTGGCATTGAGAGGCCGTCGGCATGGCACAGAGTCCCTAATGCAGGTTCCAGAGGCAGGGTCTGCAAGCTCCACGATAACGAAGGGGCGCTCCTCCAGGGTCACAACCCTCAGGTGCTGGGCATCATCGGGCGGCTGCAGGAAGGGGCCATAGCGAGACCAAGCAGGGTATCTCAGACGTAACACCCCATTCTCCCACCATCCTACCTAAGACCACACAGACAGTACATGGTCGAGGATCAGAGATCATTTGCGATTTGCAGTTGCAGAAATGTGGCCAATAATATAAAATAATTATTGTGGCCAATAATAATATAATGACCATGGCAAATTATGTTTAAACATGACCACTTCTCATTATGAATACAATTCATAAGTCAATAATACATTAAAGTCAAAAGGTCTTTTCAACGATTTCAGCTATTTAAAATGGTCTATTCTAAAGAAGTCACTGAGGCTGGATTATAGGCAGGAATGGCTTCCCTTACTCAGGTTAAGCCTGTAAAGTGGGGAAGGATAGTGAAAAATGAAAGACTATCGCCTCTATGTTCATCTGTGAGCTTATAGCCGAGGGCTCTCTAAAAACAGTCCTGTGCCCTTTTTACTCACTGGGGAATGAGTGGATTTTTCTTTTCAGAGGGAAAAAAAGAGACAGATTTTTAGCTAAGTGACGGGCCACAGAGGAAAAGGTTACGAGCCTGAGAAAAAACAGAGAAGGGGTAAAATGTGTCAAGATGGGCTATGACAGTATAACTGAGCTCATAATCCATATACAGAAGACAGAATTGTATCAGAGACAGTTGTACGCACGCAGTGCTTGACAGAAAAATAAACCAATTAAAAGCATGCTTTATGCAATTGAGTATTATTTAGATTTTATTATTATCATTATTTTTTATTTTATCAAATAATAATATATTATCATTTATTATTATTACTATTATTAATAAAAACTTATTATTAAAGGGTTAGTTCACCCAAAAATGAAATTTCTGTCATTAAGTACTCATCCTCATGTCATTCCAAATCTGTAAGACCATCTTCGGAACAGAAATTAAGATATTTTTGATGAAATACAAGAGGGGTTTTTTTTTATCCCCCAAGGTCCAGAAAAGTACTAAAGACATCGTTAAAACAGTCGATGTGACTACAGTGGTTCAACCTTAATGTTATGAAGTGACAAGAATACTTTTTGTGCGCAAAAACAAAACAAAAATAACGACTTTATTCAACAATCTCTTCTCTTCCCTGTCAGTCTCCTACGCAGTTGACGCAGTACAGGCAGTGCAGCGCTTCTGTGTTTACGTCCAAACGCTGGCTCAGTATTGGCTGTGAGCAGCACGACACATGCGTGTGATGCTAACCCAGGAGCCAGCCAATACTAAGCCAGCATTCGGACGCAAACACGGAAGCGCTGCACAGCGTTCACTGCATGAACTGTGTAGAAGACTGACAGGGAAGAGAAGAGATTGTTGAATAAGTCACTATTTTTGTTTTGTTTTTGCACACAAAAAGTATTCTCGTCACTTCATAACATTAAGGTTGAACCACTGTAGTCACATTGACTATTTTAACAATGTCTTTAATACCTTTCTGGACCTTGAATGACGGTAATTACGTTGCTTTCTATGGGGGATAAAAAAAACTAAAAATATTTTACAAATACTTACAAATATTTGTTCTGAAGATAAACAAAGGTCTTATGGATTTGGAATGACATGATGGTGAGTAATTAATGACAGAAATTTCTTTTTTGGGTGAACTAACCCTTCAATAATAATTAATAATTAATTCTTATTATTAATAATAATAAACATTTTCTTATTCCTCTTACACAAAAAAATGCAGCTCAAAGTGCTTCACGGTTCAGAAAATAGTTGATGAAAAACTAATTTGAAAGACTTTTATCCAAAGCAAAACATGTATGAGAAATGCTACAACACAAGTAATTCATAACAAGAAGACAGCAACAATAGAATAACTGCGATACAAATCATCAGTTCAATTTAAAGAGATATTTCACCCCCCCACCCCAACAATTAAAATCTGTCATTATTTACTCACCCTTACCCATTCCATTCCTGTATGCTGTTATTATGCCCATAAACCACAAAAAAAATAGAATATTTAAAGAATCTTCACAGAGATATTTTTCCATACAACAGCTTATAGTGACCACAGGTTGCCAAGCTTCAAAATGGCCAAAAAGCAACGCAAAAGCAAAATCCATATGATTTACTTTCAGAAATTTAAGTCTCATAACCAAACACCATGATGTCATGGCATCAAATATCTGAGCCAAATGTCAAACCTGCAAAAAGGTCATATGTGCGTCTACTTTAAAAACCCTTTTAGAGCGCTTTTATTTCATTTCAAAAGCTTGACAGTCTGTGATCCATGAACTGTCACTGCATGGAAAAAAATATGATTCGTTTGTGAAAAAAAAACCATACAGTTTTGGAACGACACATGGGTGAGTAAATAATGACAGAATGCTCCATTTCAGAAATATTCCTATAGGACACAACAACCTCTCGGCAGTTTGTAAGCAGCACACACTTCACGTATAACTGTTTTGTCCCAATCCCAACACTCAAACTTTGTTCGCAGCATTGTGCCGTAGGAGTCTCCCCTACACACCGGCAGAGACTGGCAGCTATCAGCACCAAAGCAGCCCTCGAGAGCCATTCAGATACAGCAAAAGATGTTCAGCTCTTATAAATTGTTACAAAGTCTCCATGGCAGGCAAATGAATCAATATACTTCCCATCCGCTGTGTATGTGCACGTGTATCAGCCAGAGGCTGGCAGCTAGAAGACTTTGCATATTAGCACAGGATCAGTGCAGAGGCAACTAATTGAAAGGAATAGAGCAGGAAATGGCAGCAGTCAGCATGCAGATTCCTGCAAGCACGGCTCTCATTGGGCTAGTTACCCCACTTCTAACTTGCTCCGTAACTGAGGCTGTGCCACTACAAAGGCTCTGAAATCAAACACATCCAGGGCGGATCATTGGAAATTACTAAAAGCCGATTCGGCGACATCAGCTCACCTGGTCCCCGTCTCGTTCTCTGTTCATCAATCTGTCTGCTTGGGTCAGTTTGACTGTCCATTTGTCTGCTTTCTCTCTCTGTCTCTCTCTCTCTCTCTCCACCCTTCTTAAACATCCACCTTTACAGTGTGTTAACCCAAGATCTATTTTCTCTGAGCGCCACTGACAGGAGGGAAGAGAACAGGAAGGGAATGTTGAGTTTGCTGGCTCGTGTCTGCATCTGACAGACAGCGTCAGCCCGGAATCCGCCACGGAAAGAGAATCAGCCACACATCTCAACAGGTGACACCGTCTTGTATTAAGGATGTCTGAACAGCTTCATAAAATATGCATGGCGTGTCACAAAGTAGCACAACCAGGCAAGGTAGGAGGACTGTGTGGGATCCGAGTGGCTTTTTGCTGCTGCTTGAGGGATAGAAATGCTAATCATGCACAGTGTTTAGTGTCATGTCCTTACAATACTGTTTAATGTGTTTGAACGTGCTGTTGGGTTTCTCTTCTCCCTCTCTCTTCTCTGATCTTTCTCCTTTTCCCCCTCAATCTTTCTTACTCTCTCCCACTTCCGAAATGAGGCGAGTTCTCAGGGCCGATCCGTGTCAGCGGCAGCCAGACGTCTTAACTCTTCTCGACGTCGGAATGTGGGCCGACAAAACGACCGAAATAGGAGTCATGGAGCATGTGTGGAGAACCAGAGATCCTGCAGTGAATAACAAAGAGCCGGAGTAGCAGAGATCTGGGCCCAAGCTGAGGGGGCAGAGCCTCACGCAGGCAGAGGTAGAGCAGGGGCCTGATCAAACACCGTCTCCCCTGGGAACGGATAATACTTTCACAGGGTGAAACACAAACACACTGCCATGACACCCCCGTCCCTGTGAACGTCCCTGTGAGAGGAGGATGAAACGAGGCGCTTTTACCCCAGCGCGATCCTTACAAATCCACTAGAAGATTTACACAGCATAAACACACATGGACACATCCTGACAGGTACAAAGAGGGTTTGGAGAAATGTGCCTGGCATTTCATTTCTTAAACGTCTCCCCCCTGATATGTATCGATTTATGAGAACAGCGTGGACAAATGGGATCAAAAGCGCTGTAGCAGTTTGTTAAAGCACTGTAAATGCTGCATGTGGAAGCCGTCACATGAAGTGCCTTGTGCACGATGGCTTCTCAAAGTTGAGTCATCCACATCCATTGTCTACTCTATGTTAGACGGAACGCATTTAAGACAACCAGAGGCAAAACGGAGCAAAGACAAAGACGGCGAGCATCACATTTTAATAGAGCACCCTCCTAAAACAAATGGAAATTGAAAACCTCCTATAGTCAGCGTGGAAGCCTTTTAAATGTACATTATGGAGCCCCATTAAATATTTTATGTGAATCACAAAGACTCCGTGACTCTGAAGTACAAAAGCATCCAGACGTCTCTAACAGCACTTTTCTCCAGAACATATCTGCAAATGAGACGCAGATGCCAAAGCCAGAACCAGCACCATGCAACCCTTAACAGACTGTTGCACCGTTTGATGGGTTTTTTAAGAGTTGTTCCGTGCACAGATTCAAAAACTACAAAATACCACTGTTTTCTATAGAGTGTGCCATTACTTGACCAAAAGTTTTAATGGAGTAGAAAAATAAAACTTCTCTCAAGATTTACTCATGTCATTTCAAAACCAATCATTTTGGCCTGTTCCTAACACAAAGCTATCAAACACAATCTGATGGCAATTCATAACGATTTTCCTTTTAGGCGAATTGGTGTCTAATTCGTTTGAATTTGTACAGTCTCATTCGTACTTTTTCATATCTTGTGCCCACTGACGGTTATGTTTTGGGGTGGATCTATTGGTTTTTTTTTTCTCTTAAAATCGTATTCGTACAATTGTACTAATTCATATTAAATCGCCACCATGTAAAATAGTTACATTTTGTAATAAGATCAGGTTGAGCTTTAAGACTTTAAGCTGTAAGAATTATATGGAGCTCTTTTACAGTATTTTTATTTTTGCAGCTTGACAGTAGTCACCATTCACTTTCATTGTGTAGAAAAGAACATAATTAACATACTGCTTAGCATCTCCTTTTATGGTTGACAGAAGAAAGCAAATCATTTGGTTTTGGAACAACATGAGAGTAAATGACAGAATTCTATTTTTGGTTGAACTATCTGTTTCATACAGGAGAAATAAAAGATTTTAAGGAACTGAAAGGCTGGCCTAATTCAGAATGGACTAAATGTAGAACAGGCAGCAAGGAGGAGCTCATTGGCTGGCACCTAAACAAAGACTATACAAGAACATCGACGGAACAAATGATCAACACTCGACCTTTCAAGACGCCCTAGGCAACACAATCCCTGTGCATCCTCTCACTCTCCTACTGGAGCCTGTTAACATGAACCTGTCGCACGACAGAACACGCTGCCGAAGTCCAATCAGTGGTCCAAGGCATGAGAATACTCCTGAAAAGCATTGCTGCTACTGAATACAGTATATAATGTACACAAATAAATATGGATGCTGACAAGCTATGGGAATCAGCAAAAAACTAACCCCCACTCTATATCGAAACTTTTTTGCTCTTCTGGCTCAATGTCAGTGAATTTTGCCCAAAGGAATCAGAATTTCTCCCAAGTACATAATCCGCTGTCATTTTCTCTGTTAACAGATTGTAGAGGTGGAGAACACAAGCGCTGCCAGGGATTACAATTTTCAGTCTCTACGCTTGTCTTTGTGGCATCTAAATATTAATAATTCTGTTTTAAGGCACAGTTTGAGTGGCACCTTCATGTATATGACATTCTCCCCGGCTATATTTACTCAGTTGGGTTTGGTATCAGTTATTTTGTCTCACGACAGCAGCGTTCTGCAGGAGAAATGTAGAGCCACAACGTCCCATGTGGCACCTACGATATGCTGATATACAAGAAGCCAATAAATTTAAGAGAGTTTTTATTCATTTATTTATTTATTCCTTTTCCACTCAGAGATACTTAACATAAGCATAACTAGCAAAGAAAGGGGAAGAGGGAAAAGAGGAAATCAAATCCACTCTCTAAAACCATTCCACAATTAATTATTTTCCATTTATTGCTATTCAAATAATAATAATAAAGTCGCACGCTAATACTGTAGGAAAGCTAATCTTAATAACATACCGAGGGTATCACGGATATGCATAGATAACAGGGCCAAATGTAAACATAAGCTAATTGTACATTATGTACGTCCTCTTGAAACCCTAATTATATGTTTATATCATTGAGGTTTTAACGTTTCTCTGCAGTACAGCAGAAGTGCATCGTCAACAACACAACACTCTCTCTGCTGCACAATGTGATGCATTGTTCAGAGTTAATTGTAATGGTTTTTTTCTGCCGTGGACTGTCATGGGAAATGGTTTTCGAAATTAGTATAGTGTCAAGTTGTATATCATTTTAAAACTGCGTTCAATCTATGTCTTACTGCTACAATCTGCAACATTAGGATTTCAGCTTATAGACAGCAAGTGCATCATTACAATAGTCATGATGAAGTAAATCGCACATTTTATTAGTCGTTACCTTTAAACCCCAATATGTACCAAAAATCACAACAGTGCAGAAAAAACAGTCCATGTCATAAACAGACAGCTCAAATGATATGTGGTCTTTCAAAATCCATTCCAGCACATTGGTACTGCAGTGCTCAGCATGGCTACTGCAATGCTGCTTTTCATCCTGGACATTACCAATCCATAACAACAGTTACACAAGAACGAACAGAAATAGAATTCTGATTAGTTCTTACGTCTTCCCAGCCACTCCCAGGCGTGTAGGAGATGACATCCAGAAAGGGATTGGCCAGGTAGCCCTCGTTATTGAACGAATAGTCCCGCCCACCGAGAGTGATGTTACTGAAATACCTGCAAAGCGAAGAGAACAGAGCAGAAACAGTCTGTTGAGATCCAGAAAGAATTAGTATAAAAGACTCAGAGGACACGTCAAAGAGGCACAGAGCACTTCACAAACATCCTAATTAGGTCAGATTGCAAGAGTGTGGTGAAGGTAACCATTTTATTTCCTTCAGCAATGGAATCAAAGGAGGCAGTCACTCTATTTCGAGCACTTAATCTAAACCAGTAAAATACCCAGAACAGTGCCTAAATGTGACATTCTTTGTGACTGCTTCAAATGAATCTTTTTATCTTAAATCCAATATGCTTTTGGCAAAATGAAGACTGCACACTTAAAAAATTTGACTGGGTGAACAAGTTTGAAGGAGCAAAGTTTCCTCTGCTCTGTTCTTATGAGCCTTTTGAAAGCCTTTTGTGAATTTTCCTCACAAAATTCCGCCAAAGATCTTTGTGATAAATGCATGCAAAACCATTATGTATAAGCCTATTTAGCAAACCATAATTACAACAGCAGCACTAAACAGGTGAATCTCTTTTCCCCATCAATCTTCTTATGATGTGTAATGAGTGTGAGTCACACTGAATGCTACGTCGAGAGTTTCTGCTCAGTGAGTCCATGTCATTTCTCCTTACTATGTGCAAAACATGCTATAAAATGTGATTAACACTTTTTTTTTTCATTCTGGCAATTGTTCAGAAATTCTAGTTTCATCACTGGCAGCCAGTGTTTTTTGTTAATGAAGCTTTTTTTATTTTGCAGACGATAATGAAGACTATGCGAAAAATGATAATTACACATTTTTTATTCAAACATATTATTGACGAAAATAAGATGAGAAAAAAATTACACTGATTCTTTCAATGAATCTAACCATAGGCAATAATTTCAGGGATATAAAATGTTTGATTATTTCATTACATTTTGTACTTTTTTTCGTCTACTAAAATTAGATGCAATTTTTGTCAAATTTGACTTCAAATAAAGAATATCAAATGACAAAATATTAACTAAAAAGGAGATTTTGTTAAAAAAAAACACACACAAACAAAAAATGCCTAATGTCATGCAAAAATTGTCCACTGTATTTTTCAACACAGAAATAAGTTATTTCCTGTGAGTCTGCAAGACTTCTGATTCATTACTATAGTTAAATAACTACAAGAATAACAAAGTGTAGTACAAGGTAATATTCTTTTGCACTATAACACGTGTTTATGATTATGATAATATGTTAAAATAATATAAGTACCAGTCTGCAATATCAAGCAGCATAATGGACTGTTTTTGTACCGTTAAAACAACTGAATGCAGCTGATACCAGAAGCCTTGCACATTCAAGTTAAAATCGGACCCTTTCGCTCTTACGCTAAAAATAGATGAGTAACGTTCCCATTATAATAAATGAAACTGGCATGTGCTTGTTGATTATAATGGGACTATTCTAGTTTTGCTGTGCTGCTTGCTTTCAGGGTAGAGACAGTGTCAAATGTGCTGCAATTGTTTATCCGCTCCCACCCACTTAGTAGTCTTAAACGCAGGGGCATGTTGAACGCCTCCCCTACAGTCCCTGCGGTGGGGGAGTAAAGGACGTCCATGCCCTAAAGGTGCAGCACTTTCACTCTCATTAGAGTGTGTCATTACAGATAAACTGACTTGCTAAAAATGCAACAAAGCAGCAAAAAGAGAAAAGAAAACAAAGCTTGCAACAAAGTTGAAGGTTAATGCCAAACAAGATGAGCTTTAAACACAGTTCTCAGAGTGAACATAAATAGAGGGCTTTTAAAAGATTTTCAAGATCACACAGTATAATAACACCATAAACTACGCTGAAAGCACCATTTATTTGCATATGCTGGTTTAGTACTTGATTCACTAAATGAATTACACAGGCAGTGTCATGCACACGAGCACAAAAGCAGCTTTTTTAGCACTGAAATACCATGGGCAAAAATGGTTTAAGTGTTTAGTGAATTTATGCCTATGGGCAAATTCCTTACTTATATGGCAGATATAACTACGGCTACTCCATATATAAAACACAAAATTAAAATCTACACTGCAAACTCGAATAAGTTGGCAAAAATTTAAGAAATTCAAAATAAGCAGAACTGGCAGATTTCAATTTTGTACTCATACATTTTAATTGCTCTTAACTTGAAATTTTTCAGTACATTAATTCATACATTTAACTTAAAATTATCAATCTAAATTATCATAGCAAAGCATTAAACACTACTAAATTTCCCACTTAACATTAATCTTGCACAAAAAAAAAAAAAATTATATAACACTTTTAGCACTTACTCCCCCATTCAAGCGTCAAGGCAAAGCACGCTGGGAAACAGAAATCCCAGCCCAGTTCAGGTAAATTTAAGTTCATAAAAAATAAAACAATGAAACAATTCAGATACTTAAAATGTGTCAGTTTCGTGAACTCAAAAGAAAAAGAAAGTTCAAAATACTCATAAAAGTTCATTTAAATGAACTAATTTGTTTAATTTGAGTTTGCCCTACTCAAACCAATTAATTATTTTTACCGTTAGGGTTTACAGTGTATTTTACAGCCTTCTTTTACTACCCAATGAAATCTCATTTGATAAAATCGAATCCCGCCCTACATGTCCCACTGAATATTCATTTTCACTTAATACAGCATTTCACATTAGCTAAATGTTCTGCAAAAACAATTTCATGTTAATAGTCGCTATAATAGAGAAGAAGGTGTTGTGCTGCTTGGTGTGAGTCATGTTGTATCTTTCTGTGCAAAACATACAAGTCAAATCCTGTATCGGTGGAAAGAACCGTCTCTTACTTCATTCTACCGCGAATCCTCTGCGTTCTGTTCCCATCCGTCTGGCAGTTAGTGACGAAGTGCGGTCCTCCAGTGGCTCCGTAGTCCTTGCGCAACGCGACAGCTCCGTGGGTAAGGATGGACACCCCACGGGCGATTCGTCTGCGGGGCTCGTCCCTCCAGCCCTGCGGTCTGACTGCAAAAAGGCGATTGGGTAGTCCGGTCAGGCCCAGCTCGGACAGAGCCGGACCCACCGCGAACCATATGTGGGAGGCGCTGGCCTGACCAGCTGCCCAAGCAGCCTGGAACACCTGTTCTGCTTCCTCCTGAGAGCAGTACAACAACCGCACCTACAGTAGGAGTGGGGGCAAAGAGGACAGAGGGGACCAAGATGAAAACCAGAGAGCAGGAGCAAGAGAGGAAACAAAAGAGAGTGCAAACAAGAACACAGAGGTCAAAAGGGAGGAACAGACCATGAGCAGAATGAGAAGAGAAAATGGAAGAGAGGACAGGAGAGGTATTAAGTTTATATATTTTAGTGCTGGAACTAATTTGTAAATTCATTAATAACTGATCATGAAAATGTTGCGTCTTTGCGATGTGCTTGAAGAGCCTCTTTCAGTGCTTGAAAAACTTCTTTCTTATAAAAAAAAAAAAACATTTAATTACATTTTACTGTTAAATTCTTATAATGAGAGTATTTCTATTTCCATGAGAGCTTCCTAATATCAAAAGAGCGATTAAAATGTCGCTGCCGTCATTACATTTCAGATACTTCATAGAGCACATGCAGATCAAACGGAGCACAACAGAAAGAGAGTGCAATCACTTGGATCAGTGAATTTGGATTGAAACTTGAAATCCTATATGCACTGCAATTAATGATATATGAACAGTAACTTTAATGGGATTACTGAAAAATAAAGGGTTCATTACAGGAACTAATAAACTGATTACAGTAGATTGATGTACTACAGTATGTGCCATGTTCAGAGGGCAGAATGTTCCTGCAGAGTCGCACATTCTACCTCTTAATACTTAACATTGTAATCTGAATGCTATTTATTCTGCTGATTTCAAACTGTAAAAAGTGTTGTGTATAATCACTTTAAATTTTTAACACTTTGTACTGAGTAAATATAGTATAGATTTCAATGTGCACATTGTTTGAAGGACAATACTAGTCAAGATATGATTAATCAAAGAACTAATCGTCAATTAAATTGAATATCAAAAGAGTTATTTGCTGCAGCTCTAATGTATTTGGACTTATTTCAGGGAAACATAATAGACAAAAATGTCTAATTATTTTACAGGAGACGAGCAGCTTTGGAGTAATGGTGCTGGGATATTCCTTAATGAAGAAAGACAGATACTGGATGGAAAGAGAAGGAGAGAAAGAAAAAGGGAAGACAGGAAACTAGCACAATCTGGGAAGGAGAGAGAGAAAGGAAGAAAAGAGCAGAAACTGAGAGAGGGGCTAAATATTTCACCTTTACAATACATGAGAGAGAAAAAACCCAAGAGAGAAAGACTGTAAAAAAGAAGAAAAGGGCAATAGAGAACTAGGGAAAAAACTAGAGAATGAGAGAATAAAAGATATAGAATCCAACCTGTATCTAAACTCACCAGCCCAAAATAGATTAGGTGATGAAATTATGTTCTTGTTCTGTGTGTGTGTTTTCATGTAGAGTATACAATATATTCTGTAAGTGTCTAAAGTAGGGGTATGCGGTACCTCGAAAATCATGGTATGAGTAATATCCTAATAATGGTAATGCATATATCACATTATAAAATGGACAGGTCTGGACTAGTTTAAGGACGGGAAAAATGGTCGGCGTGCCCAGCACATGGTCTAAAAGGTTATCCCTAATCTCTTAATGAGTAATGGGTGTGTTTTGGGTATAACGTGCTATAAACTAATCAGAGTCTCATCTCCCATTCCCTTTAAAAGCCAGTTGCGCTTCTCTAGTGAGGAAACGGATCTGCTCGTGCACAAGGTTAAAGCGCGCCAGCAGTCCATCTACGGGAAAAGCTGGATTCCACCAAGGCATTTTTATCTTTATGCACACAATAATAATCTTTTACATTGTAATCTTTTTATTTTTAATATTTGGCATGTTTGTGTGCTGCTGCGCGTCCCTGTGTGTGTAATACACAGAGTGTACGCATGTTGTGCACCCGCCTATAGGCGCATATTACTAACACACTCTTTAAATAACAAAATAAATATTGCGCCATTGACTTTAGACCAGGTTTTAGTTGGTCAATAGCGCAGTCTATTTCAGTTGCCTCAAAATAGTAACGAACCAACAATGCGCCTGAACACACCTCGTTTTCAGACCAGCACGCCCATGGGCGCACAAATGGGCGCAAATGCATTTGATATTTAAACAACGTGGTGCAGGACGTAAAAATGATAACTGCGTCTGGCTGAAACTAGCAAAAAACACTTGCGTCACGCCTGGCACCGCATTGCGCCGGGTGTATGATAGGGCCCTAGATCTTTTAGCAGAAGAATGCCACTTAAAGAATTAGCTTAATAAAGTGTTTTTAAAAAAATATTATTTTTAATATTCAGTAACTGTTTTGCAATAAGGCATTTGATACTGTGCTGCATTGTTAATATGGATGTATTAATATTCTGGCTGATACTGATAAATCAATAACTTTATGTTATAGCCAATAACTAGTACATTCTAGAATTCTATGCCAAAATCTTTAGATGGCCTTAAACCAAATAATCATTCTTAAGATTCTTAAAATAAAAATCACAATACCAGCGCCTCACAACAAGTCAGAACTAAATGTGCCCATTATAATCAAGTTGTCTACACTAAAAGTGCCCTCTGCAACACAGTTTGAAGAGTAGACTGTAACTTTTTGCTTAATGTTGGGTCAAATCAAACAGCAGATACACTGCAGTACTACTGTATAATAGCAATCACCGCTGACTGAAACATTTCTACCACCATCATTCTGCTTATTCTACTATGTAACTCTGTGTGTATATAAATGCATACTTGATGTATGTGTGAAATATTTATTTTCATGTGTGTGTGTATGTGAGTGTGTGTAATTGAGCAGAAGCACTGCAGACTGAATCTAATGCATACGGCATTGGGTTGCACCGCCACAGGCTCTGTGTTATATTAACACTGACATCAGTGTACTGGGACCCACAAGGCACAATAACACCCTCTAACACACACATACACAGAACAATAACAGCCTGGAGCCAGGGGGAGACAGAGGACAACCTGCGACACACATACACACACGTACACATTACACAGATATAGGTAGAGATGGGAAAGAGAATGAGAATGAGAGTAGAACGGAGAAAGGACAGTGAGGGGTCACAGAAAGATGGTGGAGTAAACAGCCAAAAGAAAAAGTCAGATAAATGGTTAAGGCCAGGAAGTGATGTCAGGTGGAGGGAGGAAGACTAAGTGAATGATTAAATGAGCGAGTAATTGAATGATTAAATGAGCTAGCAAGCGAATAAGTGAGACATAAACGCAATGACCTTCCCTCTCTACCTGTGCTTCGTTCTCTTTCAGCAGCCGTCGTGCTCGCGCTCCTCCTGGGTCATCGGTTAAATTCAACATCACTATGCTCTTCTTCTCCCAGCCGATGAATGACCCGTCGGTCAAACCTTCCACCACCGACAGGAAGTCCTGGTAGCCATGGTGACGTGTGGACACCACTGAGAAGGCCGTCCAATCGTACTCCTCCAGCACCTCAAAGATCACCTCCAATTGAAGTGCGGTGGAAGAGCTGAACTGCAGGAAGATTGAGCCGGTCTCCTGCAGAGTAATTAAGAAGGTAAACGACTATATTTCCCAAGACTAAAGACCGTTGATTCATTCCTTGCATAAGGCATCATGGGAACTACATTTCTTATGAACAGTTTCTAATGTGACATTCTCTAATCGTAACAGCAGACAGAGCTAGTCTTCTGCAGTGCAATTAAAGGGGAAAAATAACTACATTTCCTGTGATTGAAGACTATTTATTGCCTCCATAAAGCATCATAGGAATTAAATTTCTTATAAAGAGTTTCTGAGATATGCAGCCGCTGTAGAAACAGGAGGGAGGTACTTCAGTGACTCTAATCATCACCGGAGTACGTCGCACAGATTTAAATTTAATTTGCAATGCAATGTGTACGTGTAGGTCCGGGAGAATGTAGGATTCAATGCAACATCATCAAAAGGATAATATCATGTCTCTAGAGTAAATAATAATAACGAAACATTTGTAAATGAAAAAATCATGTCTTTTTTGCTTTTGTTGTTCTCATACTGTGCTAAAGAGAACAGGTTATAAATGTCGAGACGAGCAGCTGAAAATGCAAAACCCAGACCGAAGCACTTCAGTGAACATGAGAGGGAAAAAAAAAAAAAAAAAGAGCAGACCATATGGCCTGCAGCGGTAATGCATGACCCTTGACCTTGCTATTTATCCAAATGGATGTTAGTAATGCCATCCCTTCCTACAGTTATCGGTGTGCCCCGATCAGGCCCCGACAGAGACGACGGCAGCCCTATCTCTGTCCGTTTAACACTCCTCCTCAGGCGGTACCATTAACAAACAATGCCCTTATAGCACTGCAGCAAGCCAAACACTATCTAGCAAGTGTTAGAGCTCATTAACACCAAGAGCTTGCAGAGAGAGATGTTTGTGAGGAATTTCCACAGTCCAAAGAAACTGGAATATTGTTTTGTTTTTTCTTTTAAGAAAAAAATAACGCTGTCAAATAATTCAGTGCAGCTAAAGTGCATCTGAGTCTGAGAAATACTCAATGTTTTATTGTGCTATTAAATGGCATAGACAGTACAGTTGATCAGGAAAAACACTATTCATTTAAAGACAGCTATACTTCAGAGAATCAGGATCAATCGTATTGGCTGGGTACAATCGCTCTTAATAAGCATTTTACTTAGCATTTGCTGACACTAGCAAGGTTACAGGAAATACTTCAAAAAGGACAAGTTTAAGTCTGTAGACTTTAGTTCTGTATTTAAAATCGTTCATTTAGTTGGCACCAGTCTATATTGGAAGATTTGCTGTGAAATCAATGAAATGTGCACAGAGGTTAAGTCAAATTAATTTAACTCAGAGTATGGAATCATTGTGAATAATCACTAGTTGCTTTCTAATTAGAATGCACTTAGAGTAATTGAATGAAATCAAACTTAAAGATGTGGTCACATTGGTGTAATTGTGCAGGCAAAAAAAAAAAAAAAAGGTTTACTGCCAATAGTGTAGCAATGCATGAAGCATTGCTCACACAGACTCACTCACTTTCAAACCAAGCAGCTTTTTACTGGTCAACGCGGCAAATTTGCATGACCAACTTGAATATGGGTGAAATCTGCTTGGGGAACTCCTAATCGTGCAGATTCCTATTTAAATGACAGGATTTCATCTGTGAAATTTCATTGAGCAACGGTAAATGTGACCACATCTTAATTCTGTAAACAGCCATACCTGTGGTACCCTGCCCAGACCCGCTCCCCCTCCCACAGCAACGATGGGGAGGCCGGTCTGGGCTGAAACGAACTCCAGCATGGGGGCCAGGGGGCCGGAGGACAGCGGGAGGGGTCTCTCATCTTCATATACAAGTCCCTGAAGGGGTCTGGCTGCCAGCAGGTCACACAGCTGAGAGAGCAGAGTCCTGGGACTGCTGTCATTCACCTGTAGTCAATTCACATTCACTTCACATTCATGTTCACATTCACACCACATTGACTTCTATAGTTATGAATAAACACTCATGCTTAAGTGCCCATAATTTTACTCTACTTTTGTGTTCGCGCTTCAGTTCAAAATTAACAATGCGTTCAGGTATTCTATGTTACTCTAAATGTAAAATCACAATCCTGTCTCCACCCTGAAAGCACTCAATTCCATTCTAGTTGCATGATCTCTTTTAGACTGACCTGAAGCCAGATTACGTTTGCGGATCCCCACTGGGTGACGACGCTCTCACCAAAACTGCTGTGCACACGTCCGAAACCTGGGTACGGCACCCTACCCGCAGCTGCTGCAGCCCCTGCTTCCCCTTGTTGAACGGTTGAGCCCGCGTGGATCACTGCGATGTTGAAGTGCATTGATGCCACTGGGTCCCGTTCACGCTCTCGGGGCCGGAGCAAGAGATGAGGGGAGGAGCTAGTCTGACCCGCCCATTCTACCAGGGCCAATAGCAGAGACAGCGTGGGTACTGTGACCATGGCAACAAACTTGGAGGCCAAACGAGAGGGCACAAAGAAAGCCTGAGTGAAACCAGGAAGGGAAAAGCAAGAGAGAAACTGCAATTAAAATAAAATCATAAATTCAATATATTGCATACAATTAAAAAAAAACCTGAGAGATACAGAGAGAGAGTAAACAATTAGAATAAGAGAAAGAAAGCGAAGTAGAACAAGAAAGATGGCAAGAAAGTAAGAGAACTGACAAAAGAAGGAATTAAATGGACTTTATTCAGGCCACAGGCTGAAATGGAGCAACACAGGAGGAAAACAAACACACAGAGAGAGAGGGTAATTGATAGAGGGATAGAGAGAAACTGCATGTGATTTTGTGCATGTACAGGTTTAGCTGTGCTTGTGAAGGCCTAAATGTCCTAGTGAAACGTCTTGTGAGAGCATCTGAAGTGGATTTGGAAGGCTCACAGATCAGCCAAATCATGTTTTAGTTTAAATGTAATAATGTCAACAGGTTTGTACAAGGGTTTTGCCTGTATTTAATTAAAGTTTTCATTTAAAAAAAAAAAGTTTTAAAATATATTTAAGGTAAAATGAGACAGCAATTTGTGACTTATTTCGCGCGATCTGCTTACGCCCTACTGACACCGTGTCTACACCGGACGCGAGTGGCACGATGCAATGCAACGAAAGAATAATAGAACCCAATAGAACCCATTATAATCAGTGATGTTGTCTACACAAATCTCAGCCCGCAAACTGGTGCCTCATTCTATTTATGACATACTGACACAAAGGACAAATGCTTTGCAACGGGCGCTTTGTTGCGTCCAGTGTAGACAGCTTTTAGCTGTTGCAACGCGAGCGACAGCGGTCTTGTCCAGTGTAGACATGGTGTGAGGGTTAGTGTGGTATCTGTCAGAAGTTAGTAAGCAAAGATACACATGAGACAAGAGTAACAAACTTCATCCATCTTGTTTACTCTTCACTTCTGTTCTCACACATTAAGTCATTACATAACACTTCCTTACAACACTCTTTCAAAATAGTAGTCCCAACCCAATTCTACCCACGAACACAACATTTTCCCCCCTTTTTAAAAAACAGAACAGAACATCAGTTAAACTACACAGACACATCCACACATGAGATCCAGAACAGCACATCAAATCTAAGTAACAAAGTCATTCAACCAACTAGGCTTCCGAACATCACATTTAGGTCCAGTGGTGTGAGTGTGCAGTGAGCAGTGTTCTCAGCCGGTGTTGTTGCTGTGCATGCAGTGAGATGGGAAGCATTCCATGTCTTTCCATCATTATGAACGTATGTACCCACCCCAAGTCTTTTGGCAACCGTGAGAGGATCAGTAAACTCTCTGTGTCCTTAAGGAACATGCAAGGGTTTCCGTACCCTCACTTTATTACCCTCCCGAGCACCCCGCTTAGCATCAGTGTACTTTTTCACTTTGTGTTGCAGCCGCATAACCCTTCGGCAAACAGTCATGTTAGTTGGCGGGTGCACAGGAGCAGATGGCAAAATAGACAGCCTTGTGTGCATTTGCCTGCCATAGAGAAGCTGAAAGGGTGAAGTACCTGTTGCAACATGTGGAGTGGCATGGTACACCTGCAAGAAGTCAGTTACCACAGGTTTCCATGGTAGATGTTGCTTCCTGGCCATTTTGGACAGTGTGTTTGAGCACACGGTTGAACCTTCTACACCACCATTAGCTGCAAGGTAGAAGAGAGAGGAATGATGGTGACGAATATTCCTTCCTTCCAGAACAGCAGCGAAAGCAAGCAGACGTACACTGAACACTGTTTTCAGTAACAATACTCAATGGATTTCCATGGCAGCTGAAGACTGATGACAGAAATGAAACCACAGAATCCATAGTGACAGTGTGAGTAAAGGAGACCTCAGGCCATTTGCTGTAATAGTTAATGTTATATCAAACCTGCAGTCAGATGCAGCAGTGTCAAATGACCCAACTATATTCAAAGCCACTTTCTGCCATGGTCCCTCTGGCAGCAGCTGGAGAGGAGCAGGATCTGACTTGACAATTTTGTCATTGAGCTGACATACATGGCAGGAACATACAGCATCATGAACCTGAGCATCCATTCCTGGCCACCAATAGAGATGTTTGGTTCTCACCTCTCCCTGATGTCCTTTGTGCGCTATGGAGACCAGCAGATATTGAAGAGCAGCAGGCACAATCAGTCGTGAGCTTCGGAAGATGAAGCTGTCCTTAACACACAGTTCCAGTCACAGTATATAGTACGGCAACAACTCAATGTCCAGTCCCCTGTGTAAAGGAGGCTAACCATTAGAAATCTGTGCATGAAGTTTGGTTAGTGCAGGAAGCACATGCAGCATCAACATCCGCAGCAGACAAAGAATTACAGCAGATAGAAATGCAATAAATTCCTCATCAAGATCATCAATGGGAGCTGGAGCAAAAGCATTATCTGCAGGAGAAGCAGGTAAGGGCAAACGTGACAGATAATCAGCAGGGGCATTTTGAATTGATTCATTACACGTGATTCATCCAGAAGAAGACCCTCTGCTGGAACAGTATGACCTATGAACAGCAGACTAGTTCCCTGAGAAGGTATGACGACACTTTGTGGAACACCTTCAGCATGACAGCGCCTGAAGCATGTGTGCAATTTAGTCCAATTCTGATTGGTGCTGCGTAGTCCTATGACGTGTGACGGCGTAACGCTGAAGCTACAAAGAGAATCGGCAACACAACAGCGACAGCTTTCTCATCTTTAACAAGCGCTCTATGTGTGCGAGTCCTATTTGGTGTTTGTTTGTCCCGTAGGCCACTCAAATATATTAGCTTTGTTATTAGAAATGGCGAGCGAGCAGCAGAAACAGTTTAAGAAGTGTGTTCCTCTTTAGACAAAGCCTTCTTGCTTGATCCCCTGCTGTCACCTCCTGGTCTCTTCGGCAACGCTTTAGCTAAGGTCGTCAAGAGATTTCAGGAGGAAAAGAAACAAGCTGCAGTGTTCCAGAGGTTCAGCCCCCATCGCCATAAGTCCCATGGGGCTGCTGCCAGGGGGCAGCCCCAGCCATCTACATCAGGCTCCTCATACTGGCAAGAACAGAAGGCTTTCACCCAAAGCCTGTGAAGGAGAAAACGGATCTGAGGACCGTTATTCTTTATAAGCGGGCTTCATGAAAGAGTTCCTGGTGGTCAAGTCAGGCCTCTGGTGATTTTCAACCCCTGACCAGCCAGTCAAGATGATGGTCATCATCTTCTGAAATGCCGGAGGTGCTGAAGCCAATCCATAAGGAACACGACAAAAACAGAACAGTCCATTGTGAGTAATAAATGCTGTCAGGTCACGACTGTCCTCATGCAGCGGCCCTTGGTAGTAAGCATTAGTCAGGTCAGGTAGAGAAAACATTTTAGAGCAGAGAGTAGTTCATCCATGTGCGGCAAATGGAAAAGAGTCCATGATCACTGCTTCATTTGGTTCTCTGAAGTCAAGGTACATCCTAATTTTATTAGATTTTTTCTGTGTAACAACAATTGGTGACACCCATGCAGAGGCGTCGATGTGTTCTATCAACCCAGCTGCTTGAAAGCAATTTAATTTCTCTGACACAGCACTACGTACAGAGAGTGGCAGAAGTTTTTGGAGCACATGTGTGATGTTTTATCCAGCTTTACGCAGTGTATAAAGTTAAGCACATCCAAACTCAGTTGACTCAGCAACAGTGCAATGAAAGGCTGGCACAGGAGAAGCAGGAAGGGCATTAGGAGGCAGGGCTTGATTGTTTTCAATCCTCACATGCAGTGCAGACATTAGGTCCCTCCCCATGAGTGGTGTCCCTCTGTCCACAATGAAGAACGTAGCAAGAACTGAGTGGTCATGTAGGGAATAGATTTAGCCTGATCGGCAGCAGATTCAATCTGGCTTGCTATCCTAACAGCTCTGTTGAGTCTAAAATCAGTTTCTAGTAAAAGTCTCTTATACATTTGTGGGCTAAGCACATTCTCTAACTGATCGTGAATCATTTCATCAGTACTGGCAATGAACGAACACAGTACTGGCACTGAAAACTCGCAAAGCAACATACTGTAAAGGCGTCATAGTACTGTAAAGTCAATATAGTGGATAAAAACAAGCCTAGTTTTTTTTTTTCACTGCAACTTCAAAGAAAGCAAGACAATGTTGTCGCAACTAGCGCTGGATACCTGAGGCACGTTATCAACAGCCATCTTCGTGACCAACGATAGCGGAAAAAAAATTGTGGTATCTGTCAGGAGTTAGTAAGCAAAGAAACACAGGGTAATGAACTTCATTCATCTTGTTTACTCTTCACTTCCGTTCTCACACAACACTCTTTCAAAAACGTTTTGAAATTCATACATTTTGTATGAATCAAATCAAACTCATTAGAATAGTTACAGTTTCTCATGTGATCAGGTTGGGTCCTCTCTATGATATAATTTCCTGTTTTTTGTTTGTGTTCTTTCAGCATATTGGCCAGACAACATGCTTTTGATTCTGTGTATAAAACTTTTTAAATTTAAGCAGTAGATTTTATTTCTTCTGAAAAATAATAAAAGATTATTCCAAACTACTCTTTCAATAATTTCATTTTATTTTCATTTTTTTTTTAAATATATTAACTTATTTTAATTCAGAAAATAAAAAATCATCATAGAAGAGGTGTATTCAAATCCCTGTGTTAATTGCATTTAATGTACTTTTGAATAAATTATTAGATGCACAAAAAATGAGTGTCGACAAAAATATTATTTTAATACAAAACCACAGCGTCTATGAGAGGCCCTCATTAATAATATAGCTTCTAAGGTCTGTGTGTGTGTGCACTAATAAAAAACAGTCAAGGAATGAATGGTGGTTACTGTAAGGTGAATGAATAATAACAAACATTAAAATATAAACACCCACATAAATACTTCATACCGACACTCACATACCAACATCACCGAACACGCGCACACCGATAAAATGATTTAGAGAGTTAGAGGTTAGTGCAGTTGATATGTAAGAAAGTGCCTCCACACTGTCTTACTCTCCTTTCTATCTCAGTCACACACAGACACACACACACACACACACACACACACACACACACACACAATACAAGCAAATCATTTTCAATTTACTTTTGTGGCAGCCTCCTCCTGCCTGCTCCTCTGTTTCATGACTTCAGGTGCTAATGCAATTGCTTGGAATCACCAGGCTCTCTGACATAATATTCTCTCTCTCCCAATTCTGTCACTGCTTTCTGGGTTTGTTCTCTTTTTGTTGTATTCTCTTTCTCCCTCTGTTATATTTATCCATCTCTAAGCCTGTTGGTCTGTTGACCCTGACGAGTCCTTCAGATAAATGAGAGAAAGAATTAAGAGGCCAAAGACGACGGAGCAATGAGAAGAATATAGGAGAGATGGAGACCGAGAGAGAGAGAGAAAGAGGGAGACAGGCAGACATTGGAATTCTGTTTGGCTGGAAGAGGTAAATATAGTCCTAATGACTAAGATGTGGACAGAGATGGGGAGGAGGGGGAAATGGAGGGAGTGGAGAAAAAGAAAGAGGGATGAAATATGGAGGAATAGAGGAAAAGAGAGAAATATTGATTACTGGGGTATGTGTACGTGTTTGGCCTGAACAAACACGCTGGCAATCCTCCAGTTTTGACAGACAAGGGACAGTATGTGTGTGTGTGTGTGTGTGTGTGTGTGTGTGTGTGTGTGTGTGTGTGTGTGTGTGTGTGTGTGTGTGTGTGTGTGTGTGTTTAAAAGGTTGGTGGGGGGAGGAGTTTGGGGGGTGGGGGGTTGTAACGCACAAATGAGCAACTGACCACATTCCATAACAGCATATTACTGTTTTTGAGTTGCTTCAAATTAACCTGGAGTAATCATAGCCTGTGCTTGTCATTTGGGATCCCACTGTGCTAATGTTGTGCAAAAGCAGCAATTTACCTCTGCTTCCACAGGTTGCATTATACAGTAAGAGATGTGGGAAATGCACATGCAGTCCTTAATTCATCAAAGAGAGCCAAGAAACTCAATGATATATCATCCACAAAGGAAGGGACATGTGCTTCGCTGTTGCTTACAGACCCCCGAGCGATTCTAAAATACTACAGTACATTACTATAACAGCTCCATACATTTACATAAATCTCTAGTGTCCCTGACTGGTTTATTAAATATGCTGTGAACACTTTATTTTAAAATACATGTCCAGTTCAGTTATTTACAATGAAGTATGAACATACAGTATAAAATGTATGTCACAAGATACAAGGTCAGTTAGGTACATTACAAAGATCTTGTGCAGTTTATGGGTCTTATATCATTACATTCATGCATGTAGCATATATGAATATAAATATTTGTAGTATTTCCAAATATAAAATGCCTATTTACACCAAGTCTGAATTTAAGTACTTTTTGAGGTTGAAAATCTTGACATTCTCTCTAACGCTTTTTACCATGCTCATGAGAACAGCAAGAACAGCAATGGTTTATTTATGAACAAATTAGTATTTTAAAGGGTTAGTTCACCCAAAAATGAAAAATCTGTCATTAATTACTCACTCTCCAAGGTTTTTTTTATCCCCATAGAAAGCAACATAATTATTGTCATTCAAGGTCCAGAAAGGTGTTAAGACATCGTTAAAATAGTCAACGTGGCTACAGTGGTTCAACCATATTGTTATGAATTGACAAGAATACTTTTTGTGTGCAAAAACAAAACAAAAATAATGACTTTATTCAACAATTTCTTCTCTACCCTGTCAGTCTCATATGCATTTGACACAGTGAACAATACTGCCAATACTGAGTCAGTGTTCTGACGTAGACACTGTAAGCGCTGCAATGGAAAAAGCGTAGGAGAATGACAGGGGAATTTGTTGAATAAAGTCGTTATTTTCGTTTTACGGTACTTTAGGGTAGAAGCTCTATAGTCAGATTGACTATTTTAACAATGATTTTACTCAGTGCTTCCCACAGGTTTGAAATATACTTGCGGTGGTAGCTGGGTGAAAAATCCTCCACGGCACAGAAATGGTCTACTACATGTGACCAACAACAAATATTGTGATTTTTAACAATATTTTTATTTAAATTAATTTTAATTACATAGCATACTATTACATTTAATTACATACTAATATTATGTATTATTATGCATTGTAAATTATGCAAAATTACAGCATTTAAATGGTTCTCCTTTTCCTATGTTCTCCTTGCTATGTCATATAGTGTCTCTCTCAGTGAGTGGGACACAGATTTTACTAGTAAAATTTATATAATGAATAATATATGTGTCAAATAATGTTCTTAGTCTTTTCTTCCTGTGGGGGAGACTACAATAATTTACAATGAATTAAATGGAAATCAAATTAAATACAATTTATTGTGTAACCAAAATACCAATAATGCCCAGAAGAAGAAGAAAAAAAACTTAGCTTGTGACTTTTAATTATAAACAAGCCCGAAATTCACCAGGACTCTTATTTTGAAATGTCTACACAATTGCGAGCTGATCCCCAGATTCTTACAATCGTCTAAAATATATTATATAAAGGCCATAAAGTAGACATTGTCATAATTCATCAACTTGAGTTCATTAGCAATCGCTTGGCATAAATCTGCGCTTTTCATTGATTGAGAATCACTTTGAAGCAGTCTGAAGCGCAAGCCTGTAGAATGCGCAACAACGCCGCCTTGTGACTTTGCAACATGCAGCGCTCTTTGTGAAATATCCACCGCATCTCTGCAGCGCACATGGGAATGTCAGCGGGAGTAAACAGTTCTGACGCACGCGTAACGAGCAGGTACGAAACGCGTAGGGCAAGGGGAGATTTTCCACTAGTTAATCGATTGCGGATGGTTTCATTATTTTGGTCAGATACAAAAGTATACGAGCATAAAAATAATAAAAGCATAAACGTGTCTCCAAATATACTTGGGCGGCCGTTAATATACTTGGGGGGCCTACCCAAGTAAAGTCTATGTGTGGGAAGCACTGTTACTACTTTTCTGGACCTTGGATGTGGTCATTTCCTTGCTTTTTTAGAGAATAAAAAACCTCTTGGATTTCATTAAAAATATCTTAATTTGTGTTCCGAAGATGAACGAAGTTCTTACGGGTTTGGAAAGACACGAGGGTGAGTAATTAATGACAGAAATTTTATTTTTGGGTGTTATATTAAGGCATATCTTTTCAACCAACTGTTGATCCAGTTGACAAAAGCAGTCTAAATGATTTGTTCAAAAAATGTACTGATTCCCTGGTTCCCTAGTTCAATTCCCTGGAACAATGATCCCATTGCAGCAGTTCATTGGAGAAGCTCACTTCAGGGGAAGATTATCAGTGAATAACGACATTTATAACATATATAAATAAACCATATTTTTTGAGGGGTGGGGGGTGAATGTGCACTTCTTCACATCAAGTCCAAAGTATTGTATTTAATTGAGCATGTTTACATACACATTCTTAACCCAATTACGCTTAAGCCTACAATGCATGTGGTCATGTTATGTAAACTTGTTTTTCTTTATCAGAGTAAGGCATAAATGGCTTGAGTCGACACACCTATAGATTTCTGCCCATTAACCTGAATTAAGGCATGTAAACACCTTAACCTGCTTATTGAAGTACGTATGTCTAGCTATGAAAGGAAGGCGTCCTTCTGAGGATTTAAGCGCATCCAGCCTGAGTGAGTGTTTCGCCGTAGGGGAGGAGAAAATATATTGCACACTCCGACTCTTTCTTGTCCCAAGGAATTATAAAACCGTGTTCTCATCTCGTGCAGGTGAAGTAGAAGTGGTACAGTCAAATACTAAATCCATAACTGCATGACGAGAATGAAGTCCAAACAAGTTTCCAGCTGACAATATTGGGTTTTTAATATTTTATTTAACATAACTTGCACAACAATTTTAATGCTCGCAGTCAAATACACAAATGATTACACTTTGGTGTCACTGACAGGGAATAACCTGATAATAAAGTCTTTAATGAAGTCTTGATTTTGGGAGTTGCCAGGATATTGGTACACATGTAAACATACTCATTGATTTTTTTTTTTTTTTTATCTGTCAATTTCTTTATTGTTCGAATACTAAAAATATGCACCATTTCCACTACACAATTATCATGGCCAATAGAATTGAGATTTTATTTAAATATCACAATTATCGTCAGCACCGGTATATTGCAACATCCCTATAAAAACCATGCCAACAGTTCCCTGCCCCTCCTTTCCCAAAACAAAAACAACAAATGGACAACAGAATGCTCGAGTCATGAGATGGACTGCATTCACAAACACTGGCTGGATCTGGGGCCATATGCATTGACAGCTCGTGATCATTATGGCTAAGCCCATGGCTGCACTGGCTGTGAGAATGCTCCCCTTTACTGCACGGCTGTAAACACAGCTCGTAAAATGCTTCGCATGCACCGTGATGACCGACGCTATCGAAAGCACTTTAGCTGACAAACGACCACGTCATCCATCAACCTTCCACACAGGAGCAGATCCTCATCACAATAACAAAGCCCATGCTGCACTGCACAAAAACATTACTACACTATTTAGATACCATGAGTATGTTGTACGTGTTTAACAGATGATGCTGTATCACCCATAAAGAAGTGTGTTTAATCTAGTTCAACTCCAAGATCTCCACTTCAAGAGTGCGGTAACAAAGTAATCTTACTCACAAGACAATAGCTGTCTTGTTTATCTTGCTCCTTTACCAGATTTTCACCTAATCTCAGCAGATTAAGAGAAAACAAGCAGTCTCCCCTAATTCTCTCATCAGCATTAAACAACATGCAGGCTATTATGCCCTGACAAATTTAAGAAAATCAAATGATTCGATTCTGTAAGGTGTTTGTATCACATGTCATAAAAATGTAAACAGAAAGTACTAAAAAGTACTTAAACATTGTGCAAACCTCTCCACCAGCTGGTAAATTGGTTAAACCTTCACATCTTCAGCAACTTGGTTGGTAAACCGAGTAGCCAAGAAGTTGCAGATCTATTATAAGCCAATAAGTAAAAGGTTGTAGGTTTGAATCCCACAAGGAGCAATTTATGAACTATTATCATTGTGCCCTTGGGCAAGACACTTAACCTAAGGTTGCTCCAGGGGGACCTTCCCTGTAATAAGTGTACTCTTTGGATAAAAGTGTCAGCAAAATGATAAAATAGCAAAAGTGCTCCCAGCATTTTTTCCCCCAAATGCAACACTGTTAGGCCCTGACAGAGGTCTATGAGAAAGAGAGGTAAGTGTACTCCTGGGGCCTCATCTCCAAAGCTTCACATTTCTGCAATATACTAAATGCATTTCTCATTTGGCTTGATTCACACCTTTTATTTCATTCTAAAATAGTACAATAGATTAGCTGTTCCAAAACCTAGTGAGCTGCCTTGCTGTCTACATGGGCACCTCTGTGCACCGTATACAAATAGCATTCCTCACACACAGTGCATGGGATATACGGGCGGCATGAGTGGAGTGATTGAATAATCTATTAGGGCTGTTGACCTTTGATATGACATGCTGTACTCCATCTGAAAGCATTTTAAACAGAACAAGCTAATTATTTTATAATTGTTATACGTGCAGCTTTAATGACTTTTATTATTTAAAAGGCTACATGTTTGTACTTTAAAAAATTTAAAGACCATTTAAAATGAAGCAGTACAGGCAAAAAAGTGATTAAAAACATTACAATAAACCTTAATAAAAAATGTAAAAAAAAAAAAAAAAAAATCAAGAAAATATGTACTTTATCTTAGAAATCAACTCAAATTTTAACCAACTTGACATTGATTAAAAAAAAAAAAAAAGTTCACATTGGACACATTATGCATCAACCACCCAATTATGTTAAATATAGTTCAATCATGACAACTCTTGAAGTAGTTTTGGCAGGTTAATGAATATGGCAATGTTGATGTATTTGGTTTAGTTTGCTACGCATGCTGCTTGCTACTTCCATTACATACACAGACATGCTGCTGTGAGCATGTAAAATATGAGGCTGCATGAATAGACATACATATGTCCTGTAGCAGATCTAGGCAGGTGGAGCTGGGGGAGGTGGAGGATTTCAGCTACAGGACTAACGAACCAGACTATTTATATGCTGAGAAAGCAATCTTGTTGGTTGCAGGATCAGCAAAGGCCAATCAGCTTGTGTCATGTGGTAATGGTGAGATAGCTTGTAGGTTGTATGCAATGGGCCTATCAGCCTGCACCATCTAGAGTTTCATGACTGAACTAGATATCTGGCACACAATTTATTATCTGTATCTTAGTATTAGGCCTATATTTTTCAGTATTAAATTACAATATTTAAATTTAGAAACGTATAAATTAGTTAACATTTCTCTCACTTCTCTGCCATCTTAAATGTATTTCACTGAGCTCATATCAGTGCATTATGGGATTGCATTCTCCACAATGCTGCCTTAGAATTTAGCCAAAAGAAGGTATCTTAGAAGGCAGCAAAATGCAAATGCTTTTTGGAACAGCAACAACCTGTGATGCCATTAAATGCTAGGCAGCTCACTAGCCAATGAACATTTCCCTACTAGGGTTGTCACAGTACCAAAATTTCAGTAGTCCGTACCAATACCAATACAATTTTGCAGTTCTATGTACCAATTTCGGTACCAGAACAAAAACTGTTGAATTAAGTAAAAAATGTCACTGTCAATCATTGCATTTTCTGATTCAATTGCGTATTTAAATATGGTTGTCAATCCAGAAACTTTGCAGTGCACTTAGCAATAGGGCTGCATGATTATGACAAAATCATAATTGCCGATTATTCCCTTGAAACTGTTAATTGCAATTATTCATTACGATTATCACAATTACATTGAATGATGTTTTAAATAGCTTTATACCATTGTTTGAAGCAACTGCATGCCATATTTTTATGTAAAAAAAACAACAACCTGAAAACACTCTTCCTGAACATTTTTTATTGCTTTTCTATAGCATTAAGCCTCAAGGTTTGGTTTCTTCTTTAAATAAAAAAGTAAACATATGCAAGTAATAATAATAGGGGCTTTCGCACCATGTTGTTCTAGGAACTTAGTTATAGGAACTAGCCACCAGGGTGGTTCCCCGAGAACTAATGTTCCCCTAGGGCCATTTTCCTGGTTGCATTCGCGCCGGAAGTAAGAACTGTGAAGTGACGTAAACTGCTTGTTGTTGTGACTTTTATTTTGACGGTGCGGCAGACATTTATTTTGATGGCACTGAGAAAACCTCAGCCAGAGCCTGAGCAGTGCTCACATTCTCCGTCTTCATTAGTTTACAACCTGTTCAACAGTCCTGTCTAATACATTATTAGATAAAACTGTTATACAAAGAAAGTAGACAGTAAATGAAAAAGTATTACCTATTGCCGTGTGGTTTCGCCCAATGTCGCTAGCTGAGTAGAAATACATAATCATGTTTCACTTAAAGTCGAGCTGGATTTTCTCTTTAGCGTAAGGTTGAGAGGTCCATCTATCACTGTTTTCCATGTTTGTAGAGTTAATTCGTGGAGTAAATATATAAGCTGTGTACACGGCTTTTTAAAAATAGAGGGTGCTGGTGTTTCACGTTCTTTCGACCAATCAGTGTACACTTACATCACTGGTAGTTTCTTTTGTGCTGGGTTAGATCTTTTACACTCTGAAGTAATCGTGATTCACCTCTGACAACGTAACATGCTCTTAAGCACACCTCTTAAGCACACAGAATAATGTAAGTGGATATTTTTTGTTGTAATTGCACCTTTGAACGCTTACAAAATCGTGGCATCCATAACCATAATCGCAATTAGAAATTCGATTAATTGTGCAGCCCTGCTTAGCAGCATGTAAAACTAAATGTGTATTCAGATTGTGAATGGGTAATAAACAGCAAGCAATCTGTTTATTTATAATCACTAAGGACCCGATCAGACAGAACACATTTTTTGCAGTGAGAGGTGCCTTTTTTAAATTGTTTTCTATTGGCAGAGAGCGTTTTGCGAGCTGTTTATGCCCCCCAGGCGCACTGCGTTTTTGTAGGAGCGCTCTGAGTGCCTGAAGTTGAAAAAAAAAAGCAACTCGGAAAAGCAAAAACGGAAAAGCCCCCGACGTCTTTCGCGTTTTTTTCCATTGTCCAATCGAATTAATGGAGAGACGGGCCTTCCATTGCGCTGATGAAAGTTTACAGTTGCTTGGACACTGCAATGATGGAGGACAAACTTGTTGTGGCTGTCGCAGGTTACCCAGAGCTGTATGACTTCACAAACTGCAAGTAAATAATATGTAAATAATATGACAGTTTAACAGCAAACCAAAGAGTGCACTGATAGGACAGCTGATTCAGTGGTTGCCTAGCAATATAAAAAACCACAGTGTACTGCTCTTTTTTTTCTAAAATCAACCAAAAAAAGCCAGTGCGGTGCGCCTCGCGTTTTCAGACCTGAAAAACGCATTCTGTCTGATCGGGGCGCAGGCAGTGGAATGGGGAAAAAAACGCCAGGTCTGGAGATGCATTTTTTAAAAGTTGAACTGATTTTAACTTGAGCGCTACGTTTTTAAAACGGCATGTCATGTGCGAGACGCTGCAAAAGACGCAAGACACGAGCGCAACGGTTTTGCACGTCCGTCTAGCGCGTGTTTACATAGAAAAACAATTGAAAAGTAGCGCTTTGGAATGGAAAAACGTGTTCTGTGTGAATGTCAATTTCTAAAGCGCAAGTTCACTGAATTCTGCACTCTCAAGCAAACTCCCGTTATAATAAAAAAAGCAATGAATCTCTTATTTACAGTACATCGTGCTTACACTTTGTTGGTTATAATTAAAGGATTCGCAAGCGTGCAGTTCGCGCTGAACAGCAGTGTTAAGCGGATTCTGACTAACTTATTGCCTAGCATCTCTGATAGTCCACTGCATTCACATGCTCGACAGATATGATTGTGATTAGCTACAATTCTCAACGCTTGTAAAAACACTGTGTAAACAGAAACCTACGACTCACAGAGAGCATTCAAACGAACACGAAAGAGAGCGTTTGAAAGCAGCGTCTATCAGCGGGTACCGAATATACCTGGTACTGCAGAAATGCTGTTACCATCAACTTTTTTTTTTAGCACCGACTGGTACCAGTAATACTGGCACGTTTGATAACCCCATTTCCTACTATATAGTATTCAAAAAAACAGTAGGTGAAAAGTACCCAGGTGACCTACTAATTTCAACAAGATTCTGGAGTGCACATTTGATGGACATTTTACTATCCCATGAGGCCACCGGAGAAGAGTCATGAATGGCAGGGAAGCAACACCATAGGTTCACATGACAAAGCCAACATGGCAGGTCTGGATTTCATTCATACTACACATATTCATAATATATAGAACAAAAGTTTTTAACAGGGGCAGCAAGTTCTTCATCAAATGAACCTACTCAGTATGCGATTTTGGACAGAGTAGGTTTTGGAACAGCATTTGTGTCTACATCAAATAAATTCAAATAAATTCAATACAAATAGATGACAAATGAACAGCCAGTTGACACAGACCTTTTTTCTTTTTCTTTTTTTTTGAGTCCTGAAAACGAGAAATCTTGCAAATGTTGATATTGGTCTTAAATAATAACCATTCCACTTTCCTTCACTGTGACTTAAAACCAGCACAACATTCACTGTCAGAAATAGCAGGTCCTCGATGGCAGCCTCTTTCTCATTATCTCGTAATTTATTTCACTGATGAAGGCAGGAAGCAGAGATGTTTGAAACAGCAGCCACATCTGAACAAATAAACAAGAACAACATTACAGAAAAAAAAAAAAACTCTCAGTGTGAATCATTTTTCTCAATTCATTCTGGAAAACCTGAGAGCTGAAATGAGAAATTTGAGAGCTGGCCTTTCCACACAACCCTCTATGCAGCATTTTTGCTCACTTTCTCTCTCGCACTCACTCAGATTTTCCCACTCTCCTATTGCCTTCTGTTTGGAGGCCCTGAACTGCTTTAAAGGTTGAAGAACACTATGTTCCTATGTAGCGTGCCAGCCGATCACACCGTGCCTCTGTCTCAAACGTGCACATTTTCGTGGTTATGCTGAGTCGATTCAATCCAACAGGCTCCTCTGTCCCCATTCACAAAACAAAGAAACACCTATGAATCCTTCCATTCATAAATCAGCACCCTAATAACTTCCATTCACTAAAAACAACCCCCATGGCCTCAATTAACATAACAAGCTAAGCCAAAGACATTAATTCGCCCAATTTATCCATGCTGAGAAAACAAGTTTCCCGTCCATAAGGAAAGAACAATTTCACAAGCCATTCTAATAAAATAGATCCCCTGCAATTCATTCACTGCATTTACAATAGAACGGTGCTCCTAATTCATCTTGCTTTCTTTACCTTATGAAATCATAGGACTTCCTTGCACTCGATTTTTTTTTTTTTTTAAACAGCCCCTCAAACAACATCATGCCATGTATCCGCTTACTGACACCAAATACAGTATCCAACATTTTCCAACCCAGGCTCATTGAAAAAACATGCCTGTAGCGACATTTCTGCAAAACTATATTACATTGCTTCTTGCACATTTTGCAACACTTTCGAAGTGACACTAAAAGTGTGTTCAGTTTTATCTGAAATAGATGAACGAGAATCTGGCAACATTTTATTAAGTGAACTCAATAGAGGGTATGCACGTGACGTCACTGTCGGCCGGAGTGACTGGAGTTACACCCACTGAGTGGCAAAAAGACTGAGTGGCAGCATTGGTTTTCAGAGTGAATGCTGCGAAAGAGCTGTGCGATTGACTGTACAGATAGATTTGACAAAAAATCTATTTTTACAGACTGCCGAAAGCTACAGAAAATGGATCGCTGCAATTCACAGAAACAATTTTGAGGTAAAATCATACCCTGTATATTGTATTGTTATATATTGTATTGACAACTCATCAATTAAATATTTAGCATCTTATTTTCTGCATAATTAGATGTTTTTAGGGGAAACTGAGAAAACGCAAGTAAAACAAACGATTATCAGTTTAAACTAAACGTGTGTTCCGAAAGCTACAGAAAATGGAAAAGCTAATGGATTGCTGCAATTCACAGAAACTATACAAGTTTTATGGCTAAACGATATGATGATATATATAACATTGATATAAGTGATCACCCTGATTTAGACATACTTATATTGTATTTATAGAAAGCGTTCACAGGCAAATTGGCCTTATGTATTTCCCCGGCGTCGAAAACAGGCACATATAAATGTCAGGAAACACAATTCCTGGCTGCATGTCAATATCCATTGATCACTGGATCTTTGGTAAGTTGTAACAGGAACACTATCGAGTCCAACCTTTAGTTTAAACTGATAATCATTTGTTTTACTCACATTTTTGCAGTTTCCCCAATTAAATCCAGTCATTCAGCAGGCTCTTTTGCCACTCATTCCGGCTGAGGGGGTGTGTTTCGGTGGGAAAGTGACGTCAATGCATACCCTCTATTAAATTTTATTGAGTAGCGCTGAAGGGTTAATGCACTGCAATGGAGCATTAACCATTTAGCATCCTGGGGACCCCTCACCAATGCACATTTTGCATGTCTCCCTCATCAGACACACCCAATTCAAGTCTTGCAGTCTCTACTAATGAGCTGATAAATTGAATCAGGCGTGTTACATCAGGGAGACATACAAAATGTGCAGTGGTTGGGGGTCCCCAGGACAGGTTTGAGAAACACTGCTCTATTGCATTTAAAAAAAAATGTACCACCTAAACCCAACCCTAAACCTAACTGGCAGTGTTAGCAAAACTGAGGGAAAAAGGCATTTTCTGAAGCAACCATGCCATTTTAGCTTCCTTCCACAAGTCTTTGAGCTCTTTTATTGTGACTCGTGCTTCACGGGACCCATACCCAAGCGCTCTGCATCGCAAGTGCAATTCTGTACCAGGTAAGCTACAGAGCAAGTTTACTATGTCAGAAAAGCCATACATATGGAACTGGTTATGTGATGCCAATGTCAAAATGTATTAGTTTACAAATCATGCAGTGTGGTCAAAGTGTTTTGAGGTCATAAAATAGTATTGTGCAATAAACTTTGTGAAACTAATAAAGTCTTATATATAATATTTAATAAAGAGAAATAAAGAGAAGTCTTTAATAATTTATAATCTGCCCATGTAATGATAATTTGTGTAAAAAGGAATAAAAGTTACTGGTGTTTTACTGCTACTCGTGGGCATTTCAGATGGAAACTGCAGTGAATTGTATGTATAGGTACGTTGAAAAATGTAGGCAGAGGCACATTTTTTTCACTGAGCCTAGGTTGAATATTTGGCTGCTATTCAGAGGCTCTGCATTGATGAATGGGCTCCTGGAAACTGCTACCAGCCGGCAGCTGGCTCTGAGGACCCTCGAGTAGGAGTTCAGCGCCACAAACCTCTGTGGCGGTCTCTACATGATGCCCTGCCTGGGGTTGGCTCAACCAGCACATCCCTTAAGCTTCCAAGCCCCACTGAGATCCTGCATCCTGCCTTTCTGTCAAGCACAATGGAGTGTTTTAAGGATTAGAGCCATTCTAAGGACACACCAGGGGAAATGCCGTGAGTCAACTTGGATCATAAACCATCCAAAATCTATGAGCCCTTGGGCAGTGTCTGCCCTAAGATCCGACTTCACCCTCAATAACACCACCAGTCCTCAGAAGATCCTAGCTTTTTATAACCCACAAAGAATGTGAGCACCTTAAGGCTGGATATGGATTTCTTTAACAAGTGTCGGTCGTTGAATTTCCTTTTTCCTTGTACAGGTGGATTTAACTAGAAAAGCTAATTTATTGCAGCTTTAAAAGATTGTTAGCGCTGAACAACAGCGGTAAATGATGCATGTAAGTCAAGCTTCAGCTGTTGAATCAAAGCTCCTCCAAAGATATGGAGTGCTCAAACGGACTCTTAACTAAAATTTAATTATAAATGACCAGGAATGGCCTCCTTCTGCCTCTATCCACAGATAATTGACGACCCACCATGAGCATTAGGTATTCATTGGTTGCCTAGATTAATCGCACAGCTTCATTTTAAAAAACCTGAAAAACCTCATCAACTTGGTTGGGGGTTTAATAAAAAAAATAAATAAATAAATAAAAAAACAGTTGCTCTGTGTTGTGCCACTCTACCATTTGAATATGACTGAGATTTAAAGTGGAAATTGCCCTGGAGAAAGAGACCCGACTTCCTGAGAGCGGGGGAAATAAGCAAGCCAGGAGATGCAATCCATCAGGGAGAGTGGCCTCTTCGCTGAGCGCTACAGTGCAAAAAGGCCATTATCTAGCAAAAACACACAGATTTAGATGCAATGATATCTTAACAGTCGGGTCAACAACGCACACATTTTTTTTCATCTGGATCTTCACACTACCTCAAATACTACTCATTAAAAATGCAATTGCAATGACTAGAATACACATTGTCTATGATGAGCATGTCTGCAATTTCATAACTGCAAAAAGTCAAAAATGTCAGGGCGATATAACTCCTGATTTCTTAATAAAGAAAAACCACTCACTGAAACAATTAAATTCTTAATTCTTTAATATTTAATTAAATTAGTTTTGCACATTTTTTATTATTATTTCTTAGAAAAAAATATTTTAACAAAGCCTCTTTAGTGCTTAGTACTGTATTTGAAAAACTTTTGTCCCCCAAATCAAAGAAAACAGAAATGTTCACAGGGTGGGCAAATCATAAGAGTATGAAACTGCATGGCAAATTATCATCAAAATAATAACACAGAGTTATATAATAACACAAAACAGCAAATAAGAAATAACCTGAATAAATGAATCAATCAATCAATCAATAAATCAATGAATAACAAAATATTGTATTTAAATAATTGTATAAAATAATGTTGGAAGTATGACATTTGCATGTGTCATTATATTAACATTTTACCAAAGTCAAGCTCAAATGGGAGTTACGAGGTTTTTGACTAGCGAATTTCGAAGAGATGCGTGTTTGTCAGTCATATAACATTTGCATCTGAGGCAGTAAGTGCATCGTATTATGTTTTCATCAGCTTATAGGTTATAAAGTTTACTGTATGTGGGCGCTCATTTTTTTCTGTCATTTGGCCAAAATCTTATAAAAGAAGAAGTGCTTTGCACAGGCTATTTAAGACCTTTCTGGCTATGACTCGACAGCAAATGCCAGACTAAGAAACTCTTCTCTGCTCCTCAAATACATAAAACAACAGCCTTTGTATATATATATATGTTGTTTCTTGAGTAAAGAAAACGCTGTACTTATTCAAACAAGCAGAGACGCTCCAAAATGCATGAAATACGTATGCTGCCTTCACATGCTCTCAGAATAATAAGAGTTTCCTAGGTAAAAAGTTCGAAACTTGAATGCAAAGAGCTCATAATCACGACTTCAGAAGTTGGAATTATCAAATTTCTGATAGCACGTGAAGGCAGCAATAATCCACGACAGAGGCAGGTGGAGGTTTGAATGACAGTTTGAGGAGCCAGTGGCTCTTTTTAATACTTACCATTGGTTAAATATTTGCAAAACCCACAGACAGACGTACAAACTGACAAATCAAACTTTTAATTTTAACAAGTGTGTGAAATGCACCTGTAGGAAGAAGGACAACAATGAAACAGCCTGCAATTGACCATGGAAACTTGCATTTAAACATTCTTTTAACTAAATAAAGTTAGGCTATATAAGTGTGATAAGATGTTTATTATGATAATTATTGCTTATTAATTGCTTATTATTATTATTTCATACATCTTTTGGAAAATGACCAACTATTTATTGGGTGGGCCACAATTCAAAGTGAGAATGCTCACCCATGCCCACCCGTAGCTTTGCCACTGATGCAACCAACATGCAAAAATTATATGGACCCCTGAAGACCTTCATGATTGTCTTTTTTAATATACTTATCTGATGATAAGTATATTAAAATATCAGATTATTAAATAAATAAAATAAAATCATATCATACATACACTGCTAATTTTGTAGAGGTCTCCTCTTTTTTTAGAGTAAATAAATTGAAACTTTTCTTGAAAATTGAAACGTTTTTCAAAACGTTTTTCCTGGCACATGGATCAAACTACATTTTTAAAAGATTATTCCTTATATTTATTATTGACACTCTTATAGTATATGTCATTGACCCAGTTTTTCTGATTTTTTTTTTTTTCCCTCGGATGAAGGAATGATTGTCACGTTTCACTATGTGGTTTTATTCAGTGGGCAGCCCAAACAAGCGTATTGTTTTACATTTTTGGCAAATCGAGAATGAAGTCTTTCAAAAAACCTAATGAAGCATCTGATGAGCATCCAAAAATGAAAGGCGGTTACAGTTCTACATGAGCCAAAGTGAATGTAGTGCTCCTATCTGTTCAGTGCGGTGGGGAGAGAATGGATTGGGAGCCAGTGGAGTGGCACAGGATGAGTGGGAGGTGCTGATGAGAGGAGATGAAGGAGGAGGAGAGATAGAGCCGAAAAGCCAGCAGTCTTACAGCATCCCTCCTCACACCTCTCAGACACACACCGCTGTGAGGAGGGAGCTTCACTGACAAGAGCTGCATAATAACACTCAACACACGCCTAGTAACACAATGTGTGCTCTAGGAAAATGATACTTAAAAAAAAAAAAATACTCTGATTTGTTACCACCAAAAGTATTAGTTTTTCGCAAATTATATTTATTATTTCATTTCAAATCTTAAATTTTGATTTAATATAAATCAAAAAATTCTTATTTTCCCAAAGACAAAAACATTTTTATTTATTATAAGGATACTTGATATATTTTCTTGATATATTTTCTATTTTCATTCAGCCAAATTGTTACTTAATATAGGTCATATATATATATATATATATATATATATTTTATAAAAAGAACTTCAAAAGACCTTAATTTTTATTGTGGTGTCTTTTTAAAAGTATGTATCATATGTTCTGTATTATATGTTCTGTTATATACTAAAAGAAAGAAAGAAAAACAGAAAAAAAATTAATAAAACCCACACTAATTTCATAATTTCTGCAGTCAGTAAAGTTCTACACATTACACTCTGGTGTCAAGTGAAAATACTATTTAAACAAAATAGTTTTTCTATGGGGAGTGTTATTTGCTTTTACACAAAATGAACAACACAAGTTTAAACCAAAAACCATGGATTTTCGATTAGACCAATATAATAATACACTTTTTCAGTGTGTACTGATCCACAAACAGAGACTCTCTGGAACTAACCTTCACTCTTAAAACAGACCAATTTGTTTGTGAACTTTCGTCTACATATCCGCACAGACAACTTGGATTGGAAATAAGGACGCACATCAAATTACACTCTCTCAATCAGTCACACACACATGCTTTCACACCACATCTGGCCAGTCCTCACACACACCGGGTGCCAGAAAAGAAGCCGGATACACAGTGTGCACATCAACACAATCTTCATGGACACTGATACACTCTCACAGCTGTCAGCTTCCTCCTGTGCCCGCCTCAAAACACACACACAAACACACACACACACTTGCAAGAAGACACTTGGCTTTACCCACTAACATGTAATTTCAGGCACAGATGCGCAGGGTGACCACACACACACACACGCTCACACACAGACATACACTATAAAATTGGTGATAGGGAGCACATGCGCTCACATGGCATAATGACACTTACACTCATGTGCACCCCAGAACTCCACTGCACAGACGACACACAAGCACGCTGCGGTTTGCACCGATGCAACGCACGGAGCCTCTTGCAAATCACTTTAGTAGAAGAGCGTCTGCCAAGAAAATAAATGTAAATGTAATCGGAAATGGTCGCGTTATTGGCCTCATCTGCCCTCCGCTGTGCAAGCGCCGTGACTCTTTGTTTGACATGGTCATTATTAAAGGTCAATGGGAATGTTGTTAACATGACAAAAAGCCTGTTGTGGACTTTCAATCTTTGACACGACTGCTATGAAACATGCACCGTTTGGATTGTTTTACAGGTATCACTGACTCCCGCCATGTGGCTTTAATGGGTCATTTGTGCGTTGTGGAAATGTCTGTTTGCTTGCATGTTACGAGGTGTCATGAATCATTAATGAAGAAACGGAGACATGAGCGGAATTAAAAATCATCACAATTTCACAAGTGAAAATTACAAAATAATATTAAAGGGATAGTTCAGCCAAAAATGAAAATTCTGTCATTACCTCACCCTCATGTTGTTTCAAACCAACAAGATTTTAGTTCTTCGAAACACAAATAAGGTTACAATAAGGTTCATTAGTTAACATTAGTTAACTATATTACTTAAACTAATAATGAACTGCACTTATACAGCATTTATTAATCTTTGTTAATGTTAATTTCAACATTTACTAATACATTATTAAAATCTTGTTAACATTAGTTAATGCACTGTGAACTAACATGAACAAACAATGAACAACTGTATTTTCATTAACTAATGTTAACGAACATTAGTAAATACAGTAACAAATGTATTGCTCATGGTTAGTTCATGTTAGTTAATACATCAACTAATGTTTAACTAATGAGCCTTATTGTAAAGTGTTACCGAATTTTTTTATTGAAACCTTTCCGCCCCTCCATTGAAGGACCATTACACCAAAAATGTGAAATTCAAATAGTTCATAATGACATCGCAAAAGTAATCCATATGAATCAAATCTTTTAATCCTAGTCTTTTGAGGAGACACAACTGCTTTAGCCTATTATGAACAGATATAATTTAGGCTTTTATTCACATATTGAACAACGCACATAGAGCACATCAAATATAGTAAACATGGAAGCGCAACCGTACTTTCTTGACATGCGAGAACAAACCTCATTGTTTGTTCTCATTTTATTGTATTGAATAAAATACTAAAGCACATGTAAAGCACTTCATTATAGTTAAGTTTATGTGTGTTATTCAATATTAATTTTAATGGTAATCTATTTTACAGGTACATGTGAGTTTTGGCCCTCTAGTAGTTGAAAACAAAACTGCATGCATTTTTTCAGGAAGCTGTACTAACAGAGGTATTCAAATAAGTTATTGAATAACCATATGTAAACTACATTTGTAAACACTACATAGTCTTACTGTACATATTAAATATAGATTAATCCTTATTAAAGCTACTTAAGTTATTCAGTCAAGATCAGTGAGTGTTTTTCCTTTGACATTTGTTGTTTGATTATAATTAATGACAGAATGCAGCAGGTATATTAGGCTGCTATCATTTTAAGAGCTAATGCACTGACCCAATATACTGTTACACATGCTTTTTTTTCTCAACTGTGTGCGTTTACTTAAGACAAAACCCTCTTTGTTTATGTGAATACTCTCCAAAAAGGCATTTTGAATATACTGTTACACATGCTTTTTTTTCTCAACTGTGTGCGTTTACTTAAGACAAAACCCTCTTTGTTTATGTGAATACTCTCCAAAAAGGCATTTTGAAATTTTTGTGGGTACACGTTTAGGTGCGTATCCGAAGCCCATTTGCTTATCCGTGTTCTCAGAAAGCCTGGGGGATCCTTCTTAAATGAACTTTTAATAACACTGTTTAATATCAAACACATCCCACAGTTTAACAACAATAGACTGCATTTCACAACAATCACTTGGCTGATTTGGATGCTAAGTTTGGGCTTTTAGGGAGGAGTGGAAGTAGGGCTGGACGATTAATCGAAAAGTAATCGAAACCAATATTCAGAACCTCTAACCGACGTAATTTTCCCATGTCGGTTATTTCTTTTTTTTAATCCTGTTAATACTTTCTCCTTAAAAACATACTACCGCGTGTGTAGTCATGTGACTCCGCCCTGTTCAGTCAGCAGCATGAAAGCAACACGGAGACAAACTAAAACTCATGTAAGCAACAAGGTGAACTCAAACACCGAGTCAACACACACACACAGACAGCGTGCAAGCGGCGAGCCCTGAAGTGAGATCACTTTCATTTGTGTCTTCACTAAACTTTGTCAATTGTATGTATTTTAAGGCTTGCCAGTTTGGACATCCAAGCGATTTTAGACCATCGCATGTGTATTATTATACTGAGCTACTGCGCTAGCTGCATTGTGGCACACAAACACTCATACAGACAGTAGCTGCACATCACATGAAGATCGCACACACAAAAAGGAGTGCAGAAACTCCTTGTCAATGCTGTCCTGTGATTTATCACTAAAGTAGAAACTCAAAAATTAGTTTAATTAATCTACTTTTGAAGTAACTACTTACAACCCACAGCTTCACAATTAACAGAGAGACGGTATGACTAATTCACACACGCAATCGCTCTCTCATTAACGCATTCAAAAGGTACTGTGCTAATTTATCTGTATCTGATTTACAACGAGCAGAAATCTGTAAGAAATGTTATGAACCATAGATAAAATACCTGCTGAAATTGAGCTGTTGTGTCGGAGCACTCTTTCATTAGGAAAAAATGTCCCACCTTTAATAGTCATGCATATTTGGGGGCAAAAAATCAAATATGTTGATTTTAGGTCATATCGTCTAGCCCTAAGTAAAAGTGCACCGTTGTGAAGGAAAGAAAGGTGTGTGCGAATGCAGCAGCAGCACAATAATCATTTTACCTTGATTATCTTGTTTAAAGTTATGATTAATCGCACAGCCCTATCATCCAGTAATGAAACAAGTATTTGTGAGTCATTGAATTATTCATTCAAAACCATTAAAAAAAATAAAAAAAATAATCCATTTAGATTAATTAAACATTTTTTTAAATAGACTGCAGCAATTAATATTTTGTCAGAACCACTAGTAAATTACGTGTTATTTTGTTTAGTTGTCTGTTCAACCAAACAAAACAAAATGTAGAATTGTGGGAGAAAGATGATCTCTATCTGAAGCAAAAAAATTTTGATTCTCAATTTATCCAGAATTGTGCAGCTCTAGTTCTCGCCATTTCCAAAAAGCCAAGCCAATGTTCATTCTCATTTTATTACGAGCTCTGGCACATTCTCTTTTTGCCATTAGAGTCTCCTCTGTTCTGCGTTTTTTTTAAATGGGTGATTCCCCAGAGGTTTACCATGCTCCATGTCAACCTTATTAGACAACTAACCAATGCCACTCCCACACCATTTTACCATAAAATGCTTGTCAGTACATTTGGTAGTGCATTTTATCCATATTTCAAAGTAGTATTTATGAAATCACATCAAAAGATGTACTTAAGTCCTACTTAAGTGGGTCAAAAAAACTCTTAATTTTAACTAATTCCAGTTGCAACAAACATGCAATTAAGTGTCTCGCCAATTTAAGCTACTCAACTTAAAATGATTTCTTTTCTGTCTTTATGAACTAGTAGCTTGAAAGCTTGTGAGGGACAGAAATTCCTCTGGTATCATAAAAATCCCTTCATTTGTATTTCAAAGATGAATGAAAATCTTTAGGGTTTGGAACAACATAAGACTAAGTAAACGACCGAATTCTCAATTGAATCTAATTTGGGTGAGCTATCCCTTTAAAGGCAACAGCATCTTAAAGAACATTAATCAAATTCAATTCCCTGTTTAATGCTGACTGGTCAGAATCCAGAGTGAGGCCACACCCATCATCTTACAGTTTTTTTGAAGATTGTGTATTGAGCTCTTCGGAAGGGGTTATTAAGCATGTAAAGTACTATGCTATTAGTATGTATATTAGACTCAAGGTAATCTCTCTAGGTAGCTTTTGTGCAGTTGCCCCTAATTACCACGTGCGGTAGGAAGAAAGAGATGATGAAAGAGAGAGAGAGAGAGCTGTCTGACAAAGCGATGAGGGGGAGCTCATAATTCCTGTACTTTTAATGAAAGTTGTTAGGAAAACTTCACTGAGGCAACTAAGCAAAAAAATAAAAATAAAAAATACTCTGTCAGAGTCGCACCGAGTTTAAATTAATGCATCATTTCATAAATGCAGCCTTGCGTTGTCCTATTTCTTTGAAACAGATGACAGTTGTTGCCCAATGAGACAGTTTCTCTCATGCTCAGCACACCATGCTGTGAGTTAACCAGCAAATTATGGCTGTAATAACGCAAGAACACCCTCCTCTCTTCAATCATTGAGACAGTGTGTCTATAGATATTTAAAAACTAAATGCAGTCAGCATTCCTAAACACACATGTACAAAAGGACAAACAGGATAGGTAAACATAACTCAAAATAGTAAATGCCGGACCCTAAAGCCACATACCATATTGAAGATATTAATCATTTATGAGATTTAAACTACATGGCAAACAGTTGTTACAGTCAGACGGCAATGCACGGATGTAACAGCACCGCTCATATAGGCCTACAGCAACATTAGATTACAGACGCACCAACATGCACACCTGTGCATCACATGCTTGATTACACTTACAATCTCTCTCTGTCCTTCCCTATCTCTCCTTCTCTCTCTCTCTCTCTCTCTTTCTCTTTCTCTCTCTCTCTCTCTCTCTCTCACACACACGCACAACTGGAATGAAGGTGAATACTTTGAACAACAAGTAATCTGAACAAACAATCTACTATTTCATACCTACATTTTTCACAATTCAAAAACAACACAAAAATACAGGTGAGGAGGATTAAAACATGTATGAATGTAGCAATAATAAAGCGTATTTTGCAGAGTTCAAAAATGAGGAATTATTGCTGGTCCAGCTGTTTCAAATTTTTACTCAGCCCTGACTTCATCACATATAGCATTTTATTTTTAGAAACATATTTGATATGTATCAGAAAACATAATATGTTCATACTTTCTATGGAAAGGGTACCCAAAACGAGAATATTCTGTCATCATTTACTCACCCTCATGTCAGTCATTCCAAACCTGCTTGACTTTTTCTTCTTTGGAGCATACACTTTTTATTTGTCCATAAAATGGAAGTCAATGGTCATCGAAACTGTTTTGGTTACCAACATTCTTCAAAATATGTTTTGTGTGTGTGTGTTCTACAGAAGTTATACAGGTTTGGAATGACATGAGGAGTACATGAATCTTTTTTTTTTTTTTGGGGGGGGGGGGGGGTTGAACTATCCTTTTAATCCTTTTTAGTTATTTTGATATCATATTAAAATCAGCAGAATTTGTAACACCATCACAGTATACAAATGTTTTAGTCTGCAAAGCATAAAAACAAGTAGACGGTCAATGGGCACAAGATATTATGCAACTATAATTCACTGTAACAAAATGTGCAAATGTAATTTGTTGTTAACAATTTTATTCTAGCATTAGTAAGTAACTATGACAATAGAGTGGCACAGGAGTAATGTCAAAACCCGGAAGACTAATTCGCCAGTGGATCCCTTGGAACCAGAGTTGCCAAGTCTGTGGTTTCCTCACGGAATTGGGCTACTTTAACACTGTTGCCGCGGGTGTTTTTCATGTCTGCGGGTTGAAGCGACCCCAAGTAACATAATATTTAGCCCCTGGAATGCGAATTTTACCGGGGGAACACCGCCAAAAAGTGAAGACACCCCCTGAAACGCAATTGGGCTAGTTTTGAGTAGCAATTGGGTGGGCTGTGAAAACCTGGCAACCCTGCTCGTGATATTCCTATGGGTTTTTATAATGGGGTTTTTCAATTTATGAGTAAAATACTGTTTTACCGTGCTAAACACAAGTTGACAATACAAGTAATTCTTTTAACTCTTTTAAAGAAAATCTCAATAAAAATCTCAATAGTACAAATACTTCCATAACCAAGGCTGCTGAAAAACTGGACTGTGCACTCTACTAGGCAAGGGAAGAAAAAAAAACTAAGCACCATTATGTACTCCATTTCAAAAACATCTGCGAAATTAAAAGTTATCATTTCTGTTCTTGCTTTGATCTAAACAAAAATAATTCGGCTTTATCTTTTCTAGATCTGTGTCAGGTAAAAGAATGCCGTCTTTCTTGTCATCCTTTTTCTCCATTAACATACTGAACAGAAATCTGTCAGTACGATCAATCAGCACCTTGAATACATACAGCCTAAAATGTCTCCTCAGTCGGGTCCACCATTATCCGTGTCATTTCACTGCCCCTGGATCTCATCTTGTTTCATCCAACAGCTGCTGTACACATCTCTGCACCTCTCCACTTCACAGAAACAGCCTCACAATACCTGTCTTATCACTAGAGACCTCCCCAGGGGGAAAAGCACGGCCTCACTGGCTTGATTTTCAGCCATTGTTAGTTTACATCTGTCAATAGCGTTTTATGGACTTGTCTTTGATTGGATATCGGAGATGAATGAATCAAGAGATGCTGTAAGCTCACAGTGTCCGCGAGCTCACGTTAAGCTGTCAGGTGAATTGCCTATGGAAGCGAGGGAAGTCTTGCAGGGATTTCCGTGGTAACTGTACAGGACCGCAGTTGTAGTTAGACCGAAATATCCGTGGTTACGGTAACCGTGGAGATGGGTGAAAGGGAGGACTCAGCTTCCTGTGGAAACTCATGGCTGATTAGAACAGGATGCCACTGAGTGCTACACTTTCTGTGTTAACGTTTCCTCTTAATATGCTAACATTTCCGGCTCCTTGTTAAAAGTCGCTTCTGTTTCCCTTTTCAGAGCTTCTTCATCACCACAACGGATCATAGAAACACTCTCTTCCTTTTTATTCTCCTCCTCCTCCTCCTTCTTCCATTGCTCCTTTACTACCACTTGACCTCAGCTGTATAACACTATAAGGCGCCGTTTACACAAAATGCTTCTAAAAAAATGTTTTTTATGTAAACATGAGCTAGACAGACATGTTTGACTGTTGCGCTCATGTCTTTTGCAGCATCTTGCAAATGACACATTTTAAAAACACGAAACTCAAGTTAATATGGAATCCCATTTCAGCCACATAAAAAATGTTTTACTAAATCATAATTAGGACATAAAAAGTCATAATTCTGAAATAAAAAGCCTGAATTATTTCATCCTAAGACATCCTAAAAAGACATTATAATAGAATTAAAAAATCATTATGAAAAGAAAAGTCGGATTTTTTTGTTATAATTGACTTTTTATGTCATAATTATGAATTTTATCTCATACTTACAACTTATCAATTTCAACTATTTATCTAAAAATGATGTTGCAGATCATTTTTACCTTATGTCATAATTGTGACATCTCATAATTTTGACTTTGTTGATTTTGACTCATCTCTTAGTATCTCAAAATTTTGACTTTTTATCTCATACTTGTTTAATGTAATAATTTTTACTATTTATGTCAATTCTGACTTTCTCATACTTACGACATGTTATAATTTGACATATCTCTTAGTATATAATTTGACTTTCATCTCAATTTCATCTCAGGATTTATCAAAGAATGATTTTTTTCCATGTGGTGTAAAACGGCTTCCATAAGGTTTTTTTTGTATTATTATTAAAAAAAAAAAAAAAAAAAAAGACAAATTAACAGCAACAACTTGACATAGTAACTTATACATAAGAAGAAACCAGTGACGGATATACACACACACGGCTTCCATAAGTTAAAAGAAGTTTAACTTTTAAAAAACGTGTCTCTAGACTTTGTGGGTGGAGGGTTAGTTGTATTTTGTAATTTCACTGCCCAGCGTCATGTGTTTTTAAACTTAAAATGCATTAAGTGTGAACGGCCCCTAAAGCAGCAATAACTCTGTGTGTGAGAGACATGGTGGGGGTTGCTTTAAATGAGTCTAAAAGTCTGAGCAACTGTGGGGTCCCACGTGCTTTCCCCATCTGACCCCAAGCACCCAAACTGCATCTGAGGTCTAATGTAAATTAGAATGGCCTTTATCAATAGCGAGCCAGTCTAGCCTCTGGGGAGTCGGGGGAGAGGGGAGCAATGTAATCTCTTTCAAACACCAGCCTATGATCTCGTTAAAGACTAATTGATGTTCTGTGTTAACGAGCTTTACCTTAATTAGTCACATTTAAGTGAACGGGGGATACTGAGAGGGAGTTGGATGCAGTTTGGGGCATGCTGGACTCATCAACACAGCTATGCGAACAAAAAAAAAAAGTAATCAGATGGAGAGACTGATACAGAAACGCTGAAGAGAGGGATCCAGCAGAAAAAAAGAGATGTTAAAAAAGCAGCAACACTCTAGAGCCTGAAAGCCCAAGAGACGGAACGATAGAGAGGATAGAGAGCAAAGGTAAAGGAGAAGATAAAGAATCAATGCACTGAAACAGAAAAGGAGAAAGAGGAAAAGGGAAATGCAAACGTTGATTCAAGGCAAGCTGCTCTCATCTTTCTGTCTGAGCCCTCCAACCATGTTCAGTCTCAGATATTCAATTCCTCTTCTCGCTTTCTTCCTCTCCTTCATTTCCTCCTCTTACTCCCTCGTTCTGTTTGCACTGTATTTCTCTTTTCCCCATCCTTCACTGTATTTCTATGTCTATGAGTCTTCTCCTCCCCATCCAGCTTCATCTGTATCCACACCTCAGCTACATCCTCCTTTTCAGTGCATTATAGTCTCTCACCTTCTTTCATTCTATATTCTTTCATTCTTTCACTCTCCCTCCTTCTTTATAAGTGCACTCCCCCTCCCTCTACAGTAAAGCCTGGAAAGCAGCTGTAAGACAGACCGCTGGAGTGAAGCTATATTGACACTGAAGGCAACACATTAACATTACTGTGCGCATTACAGTACTGCAGTGTGTGTGTGTGTGTGTGTGTGTGCAGTCCTTGGTGATTTGCGTGCCCAGTATCCACAACATGCCTTGTTCAATAAATGTGCTTTTTTGGAGGTCATAATCTTTTCTCACCTTTTTTTTTTTTTTTTTTACCTGCAGGACCAGATACTGTCTGTACATGAAAAGAGTCTCAAGACAGCAAATCAGTACAGCGTGAAGCTTACTAAAGGTCACGTTGCACAACATGCTGCTAGTACACTAAACATATAATTGAACTAAAGTGTTCTCTGTGTATGATGTATGCCAGCACTGATCTCAGGCCTGTCTTGGTGTACATTAAGACCTCACATTCCCTCTGCAGGACTCCAGGCTCCATCGTAACAGCTTTAATAAGTTTGGCGCAAGGAGGGAGTAAAACTTATTACAGAATATGAAGCAGAAGCCCCACATAAATGATTTTACTTCATCTAAACGCCAACGGTTTGATTCATATCGCAGGAGGAAAACTGTGGGCCTATGATGGGCTCATATGAAATTAACATAATGAGCGCTGCTCATAAATCTCACTGATTTCTTACCCAACTATTAAAAAGCAAATGGCCAGACTTGGAAAAACGACAGCAATTGGTGTATTAAGATATTTCAATTCTCTGTCTAACCATTTAAATGATTATAAATTAAAAAAAAATAGTCGAAAATGAATAGGCTATGCTATGTAAATAAGCTCGCATGGCACTGAAACACCAAGAGTATCAAACACACATACACTATGAGACACTGAAAACTGCTCAGTAAAATTGACAAATCCGCAGTTTACATACACAACTGGAGACGAGCAGCCTGACAGCGCGGCACATCGGCACGATCATTAGCCGCACCGAAGCAGCATTTTAAACACGTTTTAATATTCAGTTGCTTCACAGTTGTTGTTTTTATGAAAATCACTAATTGTGCCCGCAGACTGCGCGTGTCTCAGTGCCGTTTCCAGGCGCGTGCGACAGTGCGCGCGTGCGTTTTCGCGTGTTGCTGTAACCTCTGCGCGTATCTGTGCAGTGAGAGTGCAAGAAAAGTCTAAGTATGTGCCGTTTCACTGAGGAACAAGTGGGCTTATAAGCACTGGCATATGTGCGCGCGTGCAGCAATGACAGAAGGGTCAAACCCCCGCGCGCGCCGGCCGTATCCATCTCTCTTTCGCGTGCCATCCATCTTTTCCAGTACCCTCACCCGGAGCCACCGGTGCACTGTCAGTGCCATGTCTCCTCGCTCCACGCAGTCAAGTCCGTGCAGAAACACAGCAGTATTCATTAAACTGTTACTTACTGTGTTTTCACGCGCCTGTCCCCCCTCTCTCCTTTCGGCCCTCCATTCTCTTCACATCATTCCCCTCGAGGTATCCTTTTTGCGGCTTCTCCGGGGAAAATACACCTAGAAATATATATATTCTACATGTATTCAATTTTCGCGAGCTCTCTCTCTCCACCTATCTCCCGCTCCCTCCTCTCTCTCTCTCTCTCGCTCCTCTCTCCCACTCTCTCTCTCTCTCCCCCTCTCCCTCTTTCTCCGCTCTTTTGTTAAAATTCAGTATATGCGCCTCGTCACCTAGCAACCGTCAACCGTCAACCTCCCTCTCTCGCGCGCGCGCGCCTCCCGCCTCTCTCTCTTCCTCTCTCTCTCCATCACTAGCGACACGTGTTGAATGCTAAACTTAGCGGTGTGGAATAATATTAATAACTGGGTGGCTCGAGGTCTCTTCCTCTGCCTCTCCCTCTCTCTCTCTCCCACTCCACACACACACACACACACACTTACTCTACCGCGCACACACACCTCCTCCTTTCGCTCGCGCATATCATCATGCAATATAAATATTTACTAGAGCCACTCAGTCCTCTGTTGCATGCCCCCTGCAGCCCCCCTCCGTGTCTCTCTCCCCTCCCATCATCCCGTACTGCGAATCAATGGTGCCGTATCGCCACTTCTGCTTCTCCGAGCAAAACGGAGAGGTGTGCGTCCGTCACGCTGTCCGTCCGTTTCACTAGACACGCGTGTTTAAAAAAAATACGCACCGACCGTGTGCGCGCGCGCGTATTCTGGAGAGTTACCGTTGCTTATGCCGGGAAAATGGATGGAGTAAGTAGCTTGAGCTGCAGTATTAATGGAGTATCAACGTGTTAATACATGCTTATTTTATAATAAATATTTTTTTCGTTAAGTGCTTTTATATTATTTCACTGAATATAATTCTATTTTTTTTTTTTTTTTTTATCTGTGGTCTACTGGATGTGGTCACTTGTCAATCGATTAATAAACCAATAACTCAAACGCCCGTGATTAATACTGACACTCTGTGTTTCATTTAGTGAGCTCGGATGATAAATGGTCAATGTTTTTTTCAGAAGGTCACTCCTTACTGAATCCCAGCGTGACGCAGCGCTATTGATGAAATACCGTTCAGCCATTTAAAGCGTTTCCAACCCTGTTCCTGGAGCTACACATTTTGGATGTCTCCCTCATATAACATACCCATTTAAAGTCTTGGAGTACTCTACTAATTAGCTGACGAGTTTAATCAGGTGTGTTTGATTTGGGAGACATCCAAAGTGAGTACTGTTGGGGGCCCTCCAGGAACAAGAATGGGAACCAGCCTTTTAAAACTATACTACTGATCCGTTTCCTCATCTCCACTGAGGAAATCTTTCAGCATAATTTCTGTGCAAGAGAATGTACTGGTTATAACAGTCAAAACCCTTCAATGCTTGAGTGTAATGCAATGCAAGTTCATTCATATCTGCTTCATAATTATATTAGTTATTATTATCAGGATATAGGATAAGCACTAGGTCACAACTTTAACTTACACACTGAATATTTGAGCAATGCACTAAACGTATTTGAAACCTAACCATATATAATCTAAATATTTATGAGATGGTTGGAATAAATTGGCAGAGCTCACATTATATTACCTGACAGACTTCACTACATACATATATTTACACTATATATTTTAAAGAGAGAACAAAATGTGAATAATCTCCAGCATGAAACTGAAGTTCTATAATTTTCTCATGTGCATTTCCATATGTTATTTGCATCACAGGTTTCAACGCAAAAAAAAATAAATGAATTAATTAATTAATTAAAATCAATAAATATTTTAACACAAAATTTATGGACAAATAAACATAAATGTCATATTAGGCAAAATTACTTTATGGACAGCTTAAAGTCTTCCCTTAAAGCTATAGCTCACCCAAAAATGAAAATTCTGTCATGTCTGGAACAACATGCGAGCTTGTGAGTATAAATGATGACAGAATTTTCCATTTTTGGGTGAACTATCTCTTTAAAGTCATGATAAAATGGAAGTAGTGACAGATCTTTTCTACTGTATACATCTGAGAGTACAGATTATCGAGAAAAAAAAAAAGAGAGGACTTAGTTATGGAGAGTCTGACTTGTAACCCGAAGGTCGTGGGTTCGAGTCTCGGTACCGGTACACTGTAAAAAAGAATTGTTGGTTTAACTTAAAAAAGTAAGTTACCATGGTTGCCTTAAAATGTTGAGTTCACTGAAATTAAAAATTTAAGTTAATACAATAAAGGCGATTGATTTAATCAACAGAAACTAAAAATATTATGTTATCTAAACAACATTAATTATCTTAGTTGATTTGACAAAAAAAAAAAAAAAATGTTGTGATAAAAATTGAAATTAATTTTTTACAGTGAAATGTAGGTGGGGGAATGAATGTACAGTGCTCTCTGCGACTCTCATTACTTGAGCAAGGCACCTAACCCCCAATCGCTCCCCGGGCACCGCAACAAAAATGGCTGCCCACTGCTCTGGTTGTGTGTTCACGGGTGTGTGTGTGTTCAATAATCACTGTTGTGTGTGTGCACTTGGGTGGGTGAAATGCAGAGCACAAATTCTGAGTATGGGACATATTTGGATACACGTCACATCACTTTCACTTTAGAGAGAATTCTGTCATTTTCACTGGAAGGGCCCATTATAACATTTTGATTAAACATTACAAGGTAAAAACATTTAAAAAAAAAAAAAAAAAAAAAAAAAAAAGAAACACATGCACAAATGAATTGTTCACATTAAGATCTATAACACACATTTAGAAAATAGATAGGGTGAATTTTAATTTTATGCTGACTGCAAGACTAAATGGTGCAACCGAATCAAGGTAAGGCTTGCCAGTAGTTACTAAGCCCCTAGTGTAAACTTTACATCCCAATTTAAAGGGAGTGTTCACCCATCATGATATACTTACCCTCATAACGTTTTATACCTGCATGACTTTCTTCTGTGGAAAAATGCCAATGAAAGTCAAGGGGTCCAATGTTGTATTAGACCCCATTGAAGATTCAGTCGAAATATTCTTCCACAGAAGAAAGAAAGTCATACAGTTTCAGAACAATATGGGGGTGAGTAAATCATGACAGAAATTATTTTTGGGTGAACTATCCCTTAAAGTAAGAGCATACAAATGAACTGGTTCAACCTACCCAGGTCATCACAATGATTTGTGTGAGAAAACAAGGGAACCAATGCTCTAGTTGTCAGGTTGCACATACCCATATATCAATCATCAGTCTGATTCTCATTGGCCAGCGACAGATGTCAGTTGAATGGTTCGCAACATAAACTGTCAAAGCGAATGAGTGCGATTTTGAAGTGAGGGCATGTTAACAAGTTTCATTCAGTGGAATTTATGTTCACACCCTTTTCACCCTCTTTCTCTCTCTCGGCCTCACTCTTTGTATATGTGTCCTGTTGTTTGAGTTACAGCTCAGAGCACAACAGATGAGTAAACATTGATAGTCACAAGTAAATCCCATCAAATCAGATTGGGGAATGCAAAGGCTACGCTCTCTCCTGCCCTCGCTCTCAGTTCCTCTTTTTCTCTCTCTGTTGGCATTTCTTTCATTCTCTCTTTGACTACTCACAGAGTCTGATTAGAGTTGATAAAGAAAAATCCCATTTAATCAAGTAAATAGTAGATGGAGGACTTGAGTGGCAATCCCAGAGGCACACACACAGGGCCTTATAGGAATCATATTGAAGGTTCGTACAGGCCTTGGGATAATAATACGGACTACGACATGGCATCTGGCATTAGTGTCGGATAAAACAACCAGACGTGAGGGAGAAGTGCAGAAGAAGCTAATAGGAGAACTAAAGAGAGTGACTGCCTGAGGGAAGATGGAGAGAGTGAGAGCCCTATTCAGCAAAGCCACACAGACTTTCCTTTCACACTGGGAGACCTCGACGACGATTGAATTTTTTCTCAGTCCGAGCTGTAATAGAAAATAACCAAGTACTTTTGCGCAATAGCTGTCAGCGACCTTCTGAGAAGAATAGGGCTAATCCTTTACGGTGCCCTCGCAGAACGGCTCCGTTCAAATCCGCTACATTTCATTTCTTGAATAAATTTTCTTCCTCTTAAAGATAATTTTTTTTCCCCCTCACAGTGAGACTGAACCCTGTCTTTGACTGGGCCTGTGTTAAACGTAGACTCAAAATTAGGCTTTCAGCAAAGAAAGAAAAAGCTACAGAACTTCACATTCATCTTCACAGGCGGTAAACGATAGGCTTTATAATCCCGAGCTAATTATCGCAACAAGCGCAAATGTACATCACCGTTTTTCAAGTATCCACATTTGTGAATATCTAAAGACTTTGTAAGAATAATTCTTCAAGACTCCTCGCTTGTGTTGGTACGGTATAGTTGGATTGTTCAGACGGAGTTGATGGAAGCCACAAGAGCCTTTAGTCCCTGAGGTCATTTCTCTGATCACTTATAATTCCATTTAAACAGTATTACTCTCAACGAACAGCTTCATCCACGTCTAATGATGGCATGATGCCGCATGTTTCAAGATCCTTCTTTCTCTTTCTCGAGAGGTATTCAACAGGGTCGGACAGAGATTCGATGAGAAGATTGGAAAGCCCTTCATCATCCAGAGCACCGGGGGTTTGGGCTTTATCCCAGTGTGTGCCAAGTTCTCAGATATATCGGTTAAAAGGCCCAACCAATCAGTGCTCTAAGCTGTCTAAAGATGCAGAACCCCAGCCATTATGAAGTGTACATTGTTCTATTCGCTCATGTTTAAGGAATATTCTGAGTTCAGTACTAGTTAAAAGGATTAGTTCACTTTAAAATTAAAATTACCTCAAGCTTTACTCACCCTCAAGCCATCCTAGGTGTATATGACTTTCTTCTTTCAAATGAACACAATAGGAGATATATTAATAAATATCCTGACGCATCCAAGCTTTATAATGGCAGTGAACAGGACCAACGCGTATGAAGCTCAAGAAAGTGCATCCATCCATCATAAACGTACTCCACACAGCTCCAGGGGGTAAATAAAGGCCTTCTGAAGCGAATCGATGCATTTGTGCAAGAAAAATATCCATATTTAACAAGTTAAGTAAAATATCTAGATTCCGCCAGACCGCCTTCCGTATTCAACTTACGAAAAAAGTCTAATTGACGTCACATCAGTTAAGCTTTTTTGTAATTTGAATATGGAAGACGTAGGACGTAGCGTAAGCGTTTTGAACTGCGAGAGGCGCTACACTTTCTTCGTAAGTTGAATATGGAAGGCGGTCTGTCGGAAGCTAATTTAATTTATAACTTGTTAAAGAAGGATATTTTTCTTATACAAACGCATCACTTCACTTCAGAAGACCTTTATTAACTCCCAGAGCCATGTGGAGTATGTTTATGATGGATGAATGCACTTTTTTGAGCTTCATACTCGTTGGTCCCGTTCATTGCCATTATAAAGCTTGGATATGTCAGGATATTTACTAATATAACTCCGATTGTGTTCATCAGAAAGAAGAAAGTCATATACACCTAGGATGTTTTGAGGGTGAGTAAAGCTTGGGGTAATTTTCATTTTAAAGTGAACTTATCCTTAAAGCTCAATCGACAGCATTTGAGGCATAATGTTGATTACCACAAAAATGAATTTCCAGTTGGGGAAACTTACAATGGAAGTGAATGGGGCCAATCTGTAAACATTAAAATACTCACTTTTTCAAAAATACAGCAACAGAACAATATGTGTTAACGTGACTGTAGTGTGTGTTCGTGGAGGGGTGATCATTTTTTATGTGGAGTTTTTTTTTTAATTTTACAACTTCATCGCCAAAAACCCTGAAACAGCTGTAAAATTATTATTTTAACACCTTTACAGCTCAAAAATAAATAAATAAATGCACGTGTTATAACGTAAGAATTATTGTACATGCTTTTAAAAAATTATAGGCTTCACATTTCTGCTTTTAAATCTTTGGCCTCATTTACTTCCATTGTAAGTGCCTCAATGTAACCTTGATTTTTTTTTTTTTTTTTTTAAGAAAACAAGAGATTAGTTGACTGAACTTAACCTTGAACCCAGAACATTCCTTTTAAGACTCAGAATTGACAAGCTACATTAATGCAATTTTTTCAAAATGTCCACATCTCAAAATCTAATCAACAGCAAGTGAACCAAGACAAGAACCTCCGCCATGCATTTTTTCCTTTTTGATAAGCTGTTACACTCAGATGAACATCAAAACACAAAAGAAAAGATCTGTCGCTACTTACGTGTAATCATGACTTTAAATAACCGCATCTAGAAAGAAATTTAATCTTTTCAATTTAACAATTTTGTAAACATATGGTGCCAAAATGCTGTACAAACTGAAAACACAAAATTTGTACAAAATATGCCTATAAAATAAAGGAAAAAAAAAAAGGCCACTCTGAGTGCCACACCAAAGTTTTAAACTACTGGCAATCTCTGAGGTGGGACCTTCCAAAAAAAGAAAAGAAAAAAAGAAAAAACACATTTAACCTGCTTGGTTACAGTATATCGGAAAGGAGAGCATTCTCAAGAAATGAACAAACAGGTTTTATTTCATTATTGCGTGTTATAATGGTAATGCTGGAATGCAAACAAGCATGACCCATAACATCCACTGCAATTTTGATATTTTACAGTAAGTAAAAAAAAAAAAAAAATGAAAGTAAAAGTAGACCATTACACCCATACTGACTTTGTCCTGCTGATCTTGGTATCCACTATTAATCTATCCTCTGCCCTACAAAATCCCAGGAACGAGAGCAGCAGATGTAGAGTTGTTGTAGTGTCATAGGTGTAAAAAATACATTATAAATAAAGATCAAAAATGTCTGCACACTCCACTGACACAGTCGCTCAACCAGCTCTCACAGATTCATTCAGAGCACAGCAGGCTAGTTTGTGTTCAGTTCTCCCTCGTCCCCCCTCAGTTTTCTTTTTCATGGTTTCCACTCTACACTAATACCAACTACTGCAGGCGACTGGTATCTCTAGCCAAAATAAGACATATTGAGTCTGCCGCTGCCTACAAGATGACAGGGTTTAGTTTAGCCTGATCCGGTTAAGCTGATAAAACAATTGAACAGAACAGAAACCAAAAGACATTACCATTTACTCAGAAGCTGAGCTGGTTTCTTTTGTTTGAGGATTGAAGGTGTAAAACTACTGTGCTTTGAGAAGACAACATAGTTATGCTAAGTAAAGAAAACAGGGCAGTTTACAGTGAAACCAAAATCACCAGAGCAGAAAACTATTATGCTTTGCTGGGGGCGTTTAAATTGCAAATGGGGGCTGGATCTGCTGAGAAAGGGTATGGTGGAGGAGATGAGAAATTTCATAGACTTCCTCCTGTAATGCTTAATTACCTCTCTCCTGTACTTGAGGTAATCTTTAATCAGATGAGCACTATGGACTCTAAGGGGGTGCATGAGTGCCCTGATAAAATTCATGCACACACAGCTTTGTTTTTCAATCATAGTGGGGAATTTCCACAGACTTCTATTGTTTTTATATTGAGCTAATGATATTTTTATTCCCTATATCAATACCCTATATCAATTATATTATATAAAACGGATAGTTCCGGCCCTTGATTCTGATTGGTAGAGCCGCGTTCGAAGCCATTGTAAAATTCCCAAAAACACATAGCTGACCGCATTACATAAAGGTTCGTTCACGCCACCTCGTAATTCCTGTAATTAAAAGATTCTAGCTTGTAAAAAGTGTGCACGTCCTCGTAGAGCTCGTAATTACAGCTTGTAGGCTGGGAGTTTTCTGAAAGCTCCCACGTGGCCGCTGTACCACCTGACCGCTGTAGATTCATTTAGGCATTGATTGTAACGTCACGTGTTGTTATCTCAAGATTTCGGTAAATACGAGGTGGCGTGAACGCGTCATAAGTATTGCTGCGCCACTGAATTTGTATGCTGCTGCGTCTGTCTTAGCAACCACTCTTGGCAACGTAAGTATATGTTTGTTCTCTATTGATTTTGTTCATTGAAGCTTGCATTATGTAGAAGAGAATGTATTACCTACATTCAAATGTAGCATTTTCCTTCAGGTCAGTCCTATGTTCATAATAAAAAATCCGTCTGAATGTCCACTGCGATCTTGCCCTTTTAACATTTAATGGTTTTCCCGTGCTCTGAAGACACCGACAGCGTTAGTCAAAGCATTTGTCATTTGCGTCTTGTTCCGTGTTCACAACAAGTTTCAATATAAAAGTCTTTGTGACTGAGTGACTCGCTCTTAAAGACAGTCTTTGCCGCCATCTAATGGCGTAATAAATGTAACTTCTGTTGCTGTTCACGGTCAGGGATTATTAAAGGAAGCCTTTTAGTGATTTTACTTCATGAAAGTTGCATTGATACAGATTTTTTGGCTTTAATATTTGTATTGTGTGGTAACCGTTTTATAAAAGCAATAAGCCCCTTGAAGCCGTGGTTTACAGTGAATTTATAACAGCTAATTTATGACGCTCCACGTCGTGCCTAACAATGCCCCTTAGCTGTTGTAAATTCACTGTAAACCACGGCTTCTTGGGGCTTACTGCTTTAATATATAATATATATAAATCTAGTCCATAACTTTATATACCATTTTCAAGAAAAATTTCAATGAATCTAAAAATGTCATGTGGTATAACCATCAAGCAAACAGTAGTACGACTTCTAGTACAAGACTTCAATATATGTCAGTGTGTACACAAAAATGTTTTTAAATATATTTTCAAGAATGTATCTTTAAATGTCATGAATTATTAATTCATGAATATCGGTAAAATTTTGGGAAGTCGCACCACATGACATTTTGCAACCTGAACTACCTTCTCTTGTCACTTAAATGTCAAATCTGCTATTTTAAGAGACTTGTTAACATTGTTTCCCCCCTGCAAGTTTTATCTTTTCTTTTAATAAAGTTTTTTTCTTCTTTACAATATCATGACAGTTGTACCACACTAACATTATTGAATTTTCACCCCAAAAATATCTAAATGTTTTTTTTTTTTACTTGAAAATTAAAAATGTAAATCATTATAAAATGCTCATCAAGTCATTGTATTTATTAAATACATTTTTAATGTTTTTGAAAGAAGTCTCAATTTATTTGATCAACAATACAGTAAAAACATTAATATTGTGAAATAGTACAGTTTAAAGTAACTGTTTTCTATTTCAATATATTTTTAAATGTCATTTATTGCTGTGACGGCAAATCAGAATTTTCAGTCTCTAGTGTCACATGATCCTTCAGAAATCATTCTGATATGCTGATATGGTGCTCAATAAACATTTCATATTATTATCAAGGTTGAAAACAGTTGTGCTGCTGATATTTTTTGTGAAAACCATGATACATTGTTTTCAAGATTCTCTGATGAATAGAAAGCTCAAAAGAACAGCATTTATTTGAAAACAGCAATCTTTTGTTACATTTTAAACACTCTAAAAAAAAGTGCCATATAGCACTAAAAGTGGTTCTTGGCTCGTAATCATAGGGGAACCACTTTTGGTGCTATGTAGCACCATATCTTTAAAGGTGCTCTACAGCACCTTTGTCAAATGGTGCTATGTAGAACCCATAAGAGGTGCCATATCGCATTTTATTTCTTCAAAAAAAATGGTGCCTAACAGCACCAAAAGTGGTTCTTTGGCTCGTAAAGAACCTTTAAAAGGGCTTAACAGGTTCTTTGTACAGCAGTGGTGCTATATAGCACCTTAACCACCCCAAAGAACCACTGAAGAACCTCTGAAGAACCATACAGGGGCTTAACCGGTCCTGTATATGGTAGCGGTGCTATATAACACCTCAGTCATCCCAAAGAACCAGTGAAGAACTGCTAAAGACCCACTGAAGCACCAATTTCATGTGTCCTTGCTGAATAAAAAAATTTTTTACTGACCCCAAACTTTTGAACGATAGTGTAAACCTCTCTCTCTCTCTCTCTCTCTCTCTCTCTCACACACACACACACACACACACACACACACAATTTGGCAGAAAGGGTTCTACAGGCTGAGCAGGTTAGTGAATTTTGTATTGTAAACAGAGTGTGAATGTTTGATCTGGGGCAAAGTGAAGTTATATTGATATATTAGAGAGCAGGACAAAGAAGGAAAGAGGGGGAAAGTGAAAGTAGGACTGTAGTTATGAGAGATGAAAAAGATGGAGAGCTGGTATTGTGTGGGAAATCAGCAGAGGAAAGTAAAGTCAGGTGGAGGAGGGAAGGGGAGGAATGAGTAAGGGAGGAAAGAGAGAATAAAGATAAGCACAGAAGAAAAGAATGCACACACAACGGAGACGAGGGGAGGGAAGAGGGAGGGGCAAAGAACATGGCAAGGTTACACATGAACTGCAGTCTGTTTTCTTCTTTGACAGACACAGAAAGAGAGAAGTAGTCAGAGGAAGCTTGGGTTTTGCTCTTATCTCGGCAATATTACACTAAACCATAAATTAAAAACAGAACGGAAGAACTAAATGCTAAGGGAGTACATTCATGACAGAGAGCCAGGAAAGAGGGACACTGAAAGAGAAAGACAGACAATAGACAGAGAGACTATGAGAACAATAAAATAAACACGGCGGATACACATTGGCAGAGTTTACAGGAGCAGCTCTGACATCAGTGAAGTGAGAGAGGAAGAGGGGTGCAACATTGCTTTACGGAAACCGCTTGACAGTTTCATACGCTGACACAGTTTGAAAGTAGGAAACAGACGCTTAAGAGAAACAGAGAGAGAAAAAAGAAAAGCAAAAGGGTAAAACAAACCTCACTTAAACCAAACCATGTTGATAAAAGAATACCGGATATGCATGCCGCTCACTGTCGATGAGGTAAGTTTGCAACTTTTTACATGTGTTTGGGTTTGCTTCCATATGTTTGTGTGTACTGCAGCTGTCCACATGATTAGAGTGCATGAAAGTAAACACTATTGAGATGTTTATTCCACTCTGTTTATGCAGATGAAACCTTAATCTAGTTCTGTGTATATCTGTGGGTTGTGTTTCATAATCTTCCCATTTCAGTTTCTTTACCTAAACGGGTCTGACCAGTTACGTCCTTTCATTCTGAAGGCAGGAATGAGTTATTCACCTCAGAAACAAAACACAAAGGTCTTTTCCACAAACAGCTTGGGCTTTCTACATGAGGGTCAGGGATTGTTTCACCTTCAAGTAGCCAACTTGTGCTCGTTCAGACAAGCCCACAGAAGCACACCTGGCCTAAAAGTCTGACTTAGAATTCGTCTGTGGACTACATCAGCACTAGACCGCATAGTTTCCAGACAGGAGCACCACCCCCTTTTTCTGGAAAGGCTCTGTTGTGCGTACAGACAGCGTTTTTATGCTTCAAGCCTCACACGGTCTCTGTCGTCATCATCAGTGACAATGATTATTCACATTAACAGATTTCAAAACAATTAGTCCTCAGACAAAAAGCAGGAACATTGTCAGTGCAGCCAACACTGTTTTTCAGGAGAACGTGGAAAAATTTGTGCTCTTCGGTGAACATCAATCTTTAGACAAAAAAACAAAACATATGTCAGATGAAAGATCAAGCACACTATGACAAAGAAAAGTTTCCATACACCTATATTTATGCGCATTTAGGGATCACATAAAAAAAAAAAACCTTGGATGGAAGCGCCAAGATGCTCGCAAATTCTAAAAATGCGTATGAGAAACGTATGAGCTTAATTGAGGAGGATACGTTTTTTATCCGATAAGAAAACATGCGCATAAATAATGATGGAAACACATTTACCGAATAAATCTCCCAATGCACAACACTAAAACTCATGTGATGTGCCTCAGCAGTGAATGTGATTGGATAACTGGACTAACCAGAGGACCAATTTCATTGCACAGCATCTCAAATATTGGTTTTGATCATTCTGAAATGTATGAGCCAAAGTCTGTCATCAAAATGATTCGGTTTAATTCCCTCCAAGAAGTGTCTCACACGATTGAAATCCTAAACACTAGGCATCTGAATATCCCAATATCCCAATAGGAAGTGACGATTTTGTTCTCTTGAACACATGGGATGGAAATGCTGCTTTATTTGCAAATGTTTTATGCAACATTCCAATTTTGTGCATAAGTTAAATTCGCAACTTTTGATAGAAACATAGTGAGGTTTAAGTAAGTGTTTAGTATTTTAAAAAAAGAAACTTTAAACTCATGAAATTTATCATTTTGTTTACACTTCTTTATATTTCTCAGAATAAAAACTGTTATATGCTATCATAATAGCACATATCACAACATATATTATCCAAAAATATTATATTATATTAATAATCAATGTTTTATCGCAAAATGGCACCTATAGAAATGTAATATAATTTAAGAAAAATATTTAATTTATAGGTGATTCATTAGGCCTAGTTAAATTTCATTTCATAGATCATTATGGGACAAGCCATTCTCAAAAAAAAAAAACTCATGAAATTTATCATTTCGTTAACAACATAACATTTTTCTTTTTTTTTTTCAGAATAAATTTTCCATAAATTGGTACGTTATCGTAATAGCACATACCACAAAATGTATTCCCAAAAATATACATTATTAAAAATCAATGTCTGATTGCAAAATGGTAACTACAGAAATATAATTAATTTAAATTTTCAATTTATATGTTTTATTATATTTAACAAATTAAATTTTGTTTCATGGACACAGTTTTCCAGAATGCCCTAATTTATGTAATATATTATTAATAAATAAAAATATTATAATAAATGGTAATATACAGTCAATAGATTCACATTTTTGCAATATATTTCCTTTTTCTGAAAACAATGTTATCACTTTTTTATTGCTGCATGGCAAAATTAAAATCTTGATTACTATGTTATTTGGCATTATTAAATTTAAATCAGTTGAGACGAAGCATACATATCAGAGAATAAGTTTGCAGAATTAGTCCAAATGAGTGAGGTAAATATTTATGTTGTCTTACACTGGAGTAAAGAAATCTCTCTTTTTAAATAAAGTGAATTCAACTTCCTGTCATTCCAATTTAAATTCCAATTCAACATCCATATGGAACGTGGCCAAATCAATTCACATTCCAAATCGTGAGCTGAAAGGAAGCCATTTCTAAAATCCAGGATTTAGCTCAACCTACAGCTAAAAAACAAGGCCAAAAAAGGAGAAATGAAACATATGAGGTCACAAACAGAGGTCAGCACTTTTTCTCTCTCTTCCTCAGTACAAGATCGGCCAGCTATACATGATCAGCAAGCACAGCAGAGAGCAGAGCGGGGGAGGCGAAGGGGTGGAGGTCGTCCGTAATGAACCTTGCACAGACCACAAACACGGAGCCGGTCAGATCACAGAGAAACGCATCTACCTCAACAGGTGAGAGCGCGCGCACACACACACACACACACACACACACGTGCACGCATAACCGATCCTGTTTTGTTCACGGTTTACAACACCCACCTGCCAACGTGCCAGCGATCAGCTATTATTGATGACTGCAGCTAACACTTTTATGCATGCAGCAGAGCTCCGTCCATCGCTCACTTTCCCTCCAAAAATACCTTTTCTCTCCCTTTCGGGTTTAAGCAGAATTGCACAGCAACATAACCATCCTGAGGAAGATCACGTAGGCATTCAGTCTGATATCATCCCACGCTGTGAACATGCATACACACTTATTGTAATTGCCTGTTTTCTTACATTCTTTACACTCTCGCCCTACAAGGACAAACCCCCCCCCCCCCCCCCCCCCCCCCACACGCACACACACACACACTCAGTCATTAGATGCTGTGGTGAATATGAATTACTGCACCTCTAGCAGTAAAACAAATTTTTCAAGCCATTAATGTGTTAGCAAAGACCAAAAGGGCAGAGCATTAAGTTCCTAATGGTCAAATAAATCTTATCGTGAAGCATGTGAGTCTAATTCAAATGCTGATATTACCGCAGATGAGATCATTATATGCTGTTTACAAGTACATGATGCTGAAGCGCTGCATTGTAATTATGAATAATTTAACTTGTATCGTCAAGATACGAGCGTCAAAGGATTGTAATGTAATGGCAGTTGTTTGGTGGGAATGTGCTGTTCCGCAGGACACACTGTGGAAATGTCTGTCACTTCAGAAATGGGAAAGAGAGAGTGTGAGAACGCACAGCCACATCCGTGGCGCTCGACACAGCTGGCTGACCGTGAATGATCTACATCTTCTCTTCTCCACCCCTCTTTTCTCATCCTCTGTCCATCCATCCATCACTCAAGTCCTCAGGCTGTAAATCTCAACCGCTGTCTGTGCTGCCTTATCTTACAGTGCTGAGTTCATTATCTCTCTCGCCCGCTCTCTCTCTCTCTCTCTCTGTAGTGGGGTTTCTGACTGCGTTTTTTGTGAGGGACAGATGGCACCAGACACCTCTGGAAGTGAGACTTATAGCTATTGTGACGGCTGCCTGACCTCTCACCTAAGCACACATACACAACTACAGCGGCCCTAAAAAGTATCTGGACACAAACTTTAAATGATTAAAGGGGACATATCATGAAAATCTGACTTTTTCTGTGTTTAAGTGGTATAATTAAGTGGTAAAGTTCCCCAGTGCATCTACCAACCCAAAAAACATGAAAAAGGACAAAACAGTAACTTTATTTTGGCAAGCCTTTCTCTGCAAGCATGTGAAAAAATGAGCCGCTCAGATTTCGCTCCCCTTGTGACATAGGAAGGGGATCTTATTATAATATTACTGCCCTTTAATCTGCACGTTTCCACCCACGGCGCCGCCATTTTGTTTTCGCAAGCAAAAACGGTGTACCAGTTCTAAGGCCAAGGCCATGCTAACTGTTCTGTCGTTGGCTGCACAGATGAGGACAGAACACTATTGTTAACTTGGATAGCCTGCAAGTTGACCCTGGCAAGCTTGATTGCTAAAAAAGGAACATTTCTGTCCAAGTGATATTTTGGAAAAATTATTAGACCATTCACAGCATTTGATAGCAATCATAAACATTAACCTGGTGTGTATGGCTCTGTTTGGAAAACAGGTTGGCTATAGCGGGCGTCCATACGGGTTTTGCACAAAAGATTAACATGATGGCACATGCTAGTCGATGAGTTGAATCAACTCCACAGCCACTACATAAATTTATCCACTAACCATTTAGAAACGTCCAATTGCTTTCTAAACGTTGTAACTTCTTCCTGAATCTCTCCATCAGTGTCTGACTCTGGTTTGAACAATGTAAGGCTGAACACCGTTACTGACAATCGTCATTTTGGCTGCGTGAGATTCTCCAGCTTTGTTGTTGTTGAGCAACTGAAACATGAGCTGTTAAAGCTCCGCCCTCTTTTGCAAAGAGCAGCAGCTTATTTGCATTTAAAGGGACACACAAAAATGTGTTGTTTTTGCTCACACCCAAATGGGGCAAATTTGACAAGCTATAATAAATGATCTGTGGGGTATTTTTAGCTCAAACTTCACAGACACATTCTGGGGACACCAGAGACTTATATTACATCTTGTGAAAAGGGGCATTATAGGCCCCCTTTAAATAATGATTAAATAAGACACAAAATATCAAACAAAGGGCAACTGCAAACAATGCAAGACATTTTCTCAGAACTAACTTTTTTTCAATTAATTTTAGCCAACCATTGAACAGTGTACACTTTCGTTCAAAAGTCTGGGGTCAGTAAGATTAAAAATACAGTAAAAACACCAATATTGTAAAATACTACACAATTTAAAATAACTTTTCTATTTTAATATATTTTAAAATGTCATTTATTACTGTGATGGCAAAGCTGAATTTCCAGTTATCAGTATCACATGATCCTTCTGAAATCATTCTAATATGCTGATTTGCTGCTCAAGAAACATTTATTATTATTATCAAAGTTGAAAACAGTTGTGCTGCTTAATATGCTGTGCTGCTATTTTATTTATTTTTTTCAGGATTCTTTGATGAATGTAAAGTTTAAAAGAATAATAAATGTTTAAAACATTTATTTGAAATATAACATTACAAATGTCTGTCACTTTTGATCAATTTACTGCATCCTTGCTGAATAAAAGCATTAAAATCTTACGTACTCCAAACTTCATGCAGGATTAAGCAGAGGGTTGTTTATATCTTTGTATAATGCGTCTGTTGCATCATCATAACCAGTGTTGGGAAAAGTTACTTTTAAAAGTAATGCATTACAATATCGCATCACTTCCTAAAAAGTAACTAATTGCGTTAGTTACTTTTTATGAAAAGTAATGCGTTATATTACTTCGTTAAAAAAGTAGGCTGGGCTGGGCTGGGCTTGGCTGGGCTTGCTTGTTTTTTAAAAACAACAAAAAGTTCTAGTTCTATTTTTGGCAACTGTGAAGGCCCTTTCACACCAAAAGTGAAATGACTAACCTAAGCCTCAGGCTGCAGGAAATGCAAATTCACGCCTGTATAGTTGTACAAACCTTTTTAGCTGTGCTGACTGAAGAAGAATAGAATGCAGGAGAAGTTCGTTCAATACTCTTACTTCAGCAATAAAAATTTAAAAAAAAAATAAAAACACAAATGTGATGTTTATCTAAAGTCATTTTTGCTTACTAGTATGGTTGAATTGGATCATCGAAGGTCAGCAGCATTAACATTGGTTAATAAAATGAGATTAAAAACAAAGTATAAAATAAAGTATATTTGTTTAATTTAATATATTTAATTATTGCAGGTCTGTGCAGTATTCTAAGATTGCATTTCACTGTTTTTATACATTTTGAGGAATACTGACTCTGTTTTTGTGCAAGTGAGATGAGTAAATGTTCACATTTAGTCTAGAACTACAATAACCATCATGTTTATACAGCGCACACAACGCCTCTTCGATTACTGCCGACTTCTCTCAATAAATAGGAAAACAAAGTAACTTAGATATTTTGTTGTAAATTAAAAGTAATGCATTACTTTACTAGTTACTTGAAAAAAGTAATCTGATTACATAACTCAAGTTACTTGTAATGCGTTACCCCCAACACTGATCATTTCCCTTTTTGTCTGTGTTCAGCAAACTGCCAACCTGGATGAGAAAGTTTGTTCCCATGGCTTTTTATATAACAGAAACGGCCTGGAACTTCTACCCTTACACCATTACAGGTCAGTTCAAGGATTTTGTTACAATAAATACACCAGTGTTTGAATTTTGCCATGCCGTCTCATGGCACATACATCCATCTTGTGTTTTTAATGCACTAGTAACCAACTGTAACCTAACACTCTATTTCTCTTTTGCATACTTTTCTTTTTCTCCGTCCAATGGTGTTTCACCACAGAGTACTCTGTAAGTATTTTCACATGTCAGCTCAAACTCATGCAGTTTGCTCTGGGCTCACTGACCCACTGAGCATACAACATAATCACCCGCCTTATTTTCTCTCTCGTTTCTTTACTCCTTCCTAAAGTGTTCCTTCCTACCGAGGTTCCAAGTCAAGATTGAGACGCACTTTGAGAATGACAACGGTTGCAGTGACAATGTGAGTGAGAGATGGCAACACACATGCATATACACACACATACACACACACACACACACACACACACACGCACAGTGTGTGTTCTTACAAGAGATAATCCTCTTAAAGGAGGACGATTCATCAGAGGCACACGTAGCTGCCGCGTCCTTGTAAAGGCCATTGTGCTTGTGTCTGTCTCTGAAGCAGTAGTAACAGTCAGGTAAGCAGATCCAAACACTCCACCTCACTCCTGTGACACAGGACACCACAGGACACCTTTAAAGGCACTGGTGTCCTGTGTCGCAGGAGTAAGGTGGAGTGTAGCACCTGTGTACATGTGAAGCAAATCGATAGTGCTTTTGTATTTAAATCAACAGAGCTGTTTACACCAGAATGCACATGTAATGTGTTACGCGACGTACTACTGGTATTACGCTACGCCATGACATACTGCGCTTTAGACGCAAGTAGAATCCATATAGCCGTTTGACCGGAAGCTAGATATTTTACTTTATAATGTGTTAAATATGGATATTTTTCTTGCACAAACGCATCACTTTGCTTCAGAAGGCTTTTATTAACCCCCCGGAGCCGTGTGGAGTACGTTTATGATGGGTGGATGCACTTTTTTGAGCTTCAAACAGGCACTGTCATTATAAAGCTTGGGAGCATCAGGGTGATTATTAATATAACTCCGATTGTATTCGCCTGAAAGAAGAAAGTCATATACACTTAGGATGGCTTGAGGGTGAGTAAATCATGAGGTAATTTTCATTTTAAAGTGAACTAATCCTTTAATGGGATGATGCCTGCAAGGACAAAATTGCAGTTCTCAGAAAACACAATATCATGAGTCACTCTGAGGTCCTTCTATGCATCAATAACCATAAAACTGCACAAATAACTGTAGACAGTTAAAGTTTTAGGTTGTAAAAACCTTTTTTTAACTGGCCTTCAGGTAATTTGAGACTCCTGCTTAATAAAGTGAACAAACAGACGGTATAGCTGCAAACAAACAATTCATTTAGCTGTGTTGTCATTCAGACTTTTTACTTAGTAGTTATTGAGATGAGTTGAGTTATTACTGGTTTGCTGTGTGTTTGTTTGCATACAGCGACTGAGAGAGAGGAGGTCGTTGTGCCCCGGAGTGCTTTCTGTTATTAAGAAATGAAAAATAAGACTTAAACAAGATCCAACCTGCCACAAAGCAGCTCAGAGATTTATGAGCAAGTCTGCCTGTGAGAAAGAAAGAGCGAGGGAGATGGTGGGGGAAGTTGTGTTATTGATACTTTGTAAATGATACAATTTCCTCCAACTCATCCAACTTTCTCTCCACATACCAGCAGACACACTCCCACATTCAAATACACATGACTTAAAGGGATAGTTCACACATGAATGAAAATTGTCATCACTTACTCAACATCAAGTTGTTCCAAACCCGTATGAATTTCTTTCTTCTGCTAAAAGATATTTTGAAGTCGGTAACAAATTCCAAGTATGCGTTACCATACTTGACCTTTCACTTTCGTCACGGTCCCGTTGATTTCCATAGTGATTTTTTCCATACTATGGAAGTCAATGGGGCCCATAAACTGTTTGGTTACCCATATTCTTCAAAATATCTTCTTTTGTGTTCAGCAGAAGAAAGAAATTCATACAGGTTTGGAACAACTTAAGGGTGAGTAAATGATGACAGAATTTTCATTTTGAGTAAACTATCCCTTTAATATTTAAATCTGGATTATGTATTCAGATTCAAAAAGTTAAATACTTGTAATTAGATTATATTACATTTTTTTAAAAAACAACAACAACAACTTGTAATCAGACTACAGTTACTTTATTGATTACATGATTACATATTATTCACAGAATGGCAGTAAATCAATTATTATTTATTGATTCTCCCTAATTCTTTTTTTTATGTTTTAAATATTCCTTTCTAAAAAATCATATCACTTACATTTAAGCATTCGAGTTCTGTGAAATTGCACACACAGACCAGCCACTAGTCAGGTGGCTATAATTACATGGAAAATTGAGAGACCATAAAGCATTTAATCACTGGATTTACAGAAATCATCTCACTTTTAAGGAGTGTTTTCTTAACATTGCAACATTGCATATTGAATCATCTCCTGACAAACACATTCATTATTATTTGAATTATTACTCAGTAAGTCATTTAACCATGCATTGCCATGTCTTTGGAAGGCTTTTTTCTTTCAAACATATTTAATTATAATTTGTATTATTTATTTTAAAGGGGTGGTTCATTGCGATTTCACTTTTTTAACTTTAGTTAGTGTGTAATGTTGCTGTTAGAGCGTAAACAACATCTGCAAAGTTACGACGCTCAAAGTTCAAAGCAAAGGGAGATATTTTCTTTTAAAGAATTCTCTGTTTAAGGACTACAACAAACGGCTGGTAGGGACTACAACGAGCTTCTTCCCGGGTTGGTGACATCATTAAACCTAAAATTTACATAAACCCTGCCTCCGAGAACATGCAACAAAGGGGTGAGGCCATGTTATTGCAATACAGTATGTAACACAAATGCAACAGCAAGATGACAACATGACAAATTATAACCGTAGTTAAACTAAACTATACCTGCTCTGTCTTCATGCAGCATATATTCTCTGGCTCTGTAGGCATCTTACAACAGTTCCCACCTGAGCGATTTATAGATTATCATGACAGAATATGTGATCAATAACTTTAAGATAGTTAATTCCACATCAGCTACATAAATTCATCAAATAACCGTTCAGAAACATCCTGTTACATTCTACATGTCACTTCTTCTTGAGTCTCTCCATCATTGTCCGACTCTGGTTTGAACATAAAAGGCTGTACAGTTTCTGACATTTTCAGTGAGTCTGCGTGAGGTAATCGGAGCTGCTAACATGAGCTCTTGAAACTCCGCCCTCTTCATAAGAGCAGCAGCTCATTTGCATTTAAAGGGACACACAAAAACGGAGCGTTTTTGCTCACCCTCAAAAAGTGACAAATTTAACATGCTATAAAAAATTATCTTTGAGCTAAAACTTCACATACACACTCTGGGGACATCAGAAACTTATTTTACATCTTGTAAAAGTGGCATTATATGACCCCTTTAATTTTGATTTAATTATTAGCTTTTCATTAAACTGACAAACCCCGTGCAGTTCCTCCGCAAACCCCAGTTTGGGAAACCCTGACGTAATGTAATATTTAATGCACTTCTTTTTGTTGATAACAAAGAATGGGATATATTTCCTTTCTAGTTGTATTTTTAAATCAATATGGTACAATATTATCCAATTCACTTCATGTTGTCAAAAGTAATCTTAAAGTAATCAAAAATTAGTCTGATTATATTACCGAAATGTGTAATGTAATGGATTACATTATTAATTTCAATTTTGTCATGTAATTTGGAATCAGTAACAGACTACAATTTGTAAGTAATCTATCCAGCACTGTGTACATTACATACACACTTAACCTCCAAATGAACATCAACATATTCGTTTTGCATACAGGCATTGCATACAAGTTTCACAACTCCAGCACAGCCAAACAAATCAAAATAATACTGGTGCAAGTGTCAACACATCAGACAAGAGGCAGTAAACAGCTTTTCTCATGAGGAGACAGAGATAAAAAGACAAAGACAGAGGAAAGAACAGGAGAGGAAAAAGAGCAGGGGTTTGTTAAAACACTTGCATTGTTTTTAACCCATAAACAACTTAAAAAGCCTGCAAAGTTTTTGAAACAGAGAGAGACCACAAAGAGAGATCAGAACACCACTTATTTTCTTAATTGCTTATTTTTCATTCATTCTCTTCTCTTAGATTCCAGTGGGTGCAAAAAGCACCTGCAATGCTGCACAGTCTCCTTTAAGTTAAGACTTGTTATCTGGTTTCTTTCTCCATTGGCCTGCAGTAGTTTGCATAATTCAGTACTTCTGCCTATAGTAGGCTTGATTTTGCACTCTTTGTTTCCATGTTTTTTGCATTAATTCACAGTCTCTGCCTACGCCCTACGGTCTTTCTGTTATGTAGTGTGTCAAGGTTCTGTAATGGGCTACAGAATGTTTAACCGGTTGCATTGTGTGGTATTTTATATTAAGATTGCTCTGAGCTATGCTGAGCACTGAAACAGCTTCCCTTTGTCTTCAATCAGATGCAGAAGTTGGTGCATTTTTATTCTTCTATGTTTACAAAACTTTAAGTTACAGTGTCATATTTTGCTTGGGCATTGTGGACTAGCTGGAATAAGAAAGCAGTGTTTTCTTTGATATGATTTGTCTGACCATGCTGTCTGATGTCTCCTGTGCAGATGTTTGGCGATGACCCAACTCCAAAGGACAGTGTCTGCTTTTTGGATATTTTGAGCGATCCGATCCCTGATAAGCATTACAAGAAGTCGGAGGTACATATATATTCAGCATAAATGCATGGTAAAACTAAATCAGGGGTGGGTTAAATTCAGAATTTATGAGTGGGCTCATTTTCAATTCATGAGTTGGAATGTGAATTGAATTGGCCACACGCCACCGGATGCTAAATTGGGATTTGAATCGGGAACGTCAGGAAGAGGAATGTATAGAACAGCAGTCTACATAAGAGGAATTTCATTAGTCTAACACAAATTTCGTCAAAACATAAATAAATCATTCATTTTGACTAATTATGCCTATTTATCTCCTGATATGTAGGCTAAAAAAAAATTCTCAGCTCATTAGACTAAACTGAGTGCTGTCAAGTTAAAGGGATAACACCCAAAAATGAAAATTCTGTCATCATTTACTCACCCTCAAGGGAACCTGTGTGAATTTCTTTGTTCTGCTGAGCACAAAAGAAGATATTTTGAAGAATATGAATAACCAAACAGTTGATGGACCACAATGAAAAAAAAATACTATGGAAATCAATGAGGCCCATCAACAGTTTGGTTACCGACATTCTTCAAAATATCTTCTTTGTGTTCAGCAGAACAAAGAAATTTATACAGGTTTGGAACAATTTGAGGGTGAGTAAATGACAGAATTTTCATTTTTGGGCGAACTATCCCTTTAACAAGAACATCAAATTTCAAAATTTTCTTTACAATTTTTTATTTAAAGGACCCCCCAAATATAATGATCCCCTTGAGAGAGACCCCCTTCCTCAAATATAAACCAATTATATATTTTTATGTATAAAGACCAATTTATACTATGTGAGAAAAGTATTAAAGATGATTTCATAAAGACATCATGTTGTTTTAAATAAATTAATTTAGTGGTTTTATATTGCCAGTGTATTAAAATCAACAGAAAAGAACAAATGTTACAAAATAGTAAAAATAGTAATGATTTATCTGATTTAATCAGAAACAAAAGGCAGAATCAAACAGTAAAAATCTAAAATCTTTTTTAAATGGATTTGTTTATTTTTTGTTTGAAAATTCCTGCCATACAACACCACAATTTTTAAGCAACATTGTTTTCAGATAACTTTATAAAAATAACTATTTAAATCCACTTAATTTGAGTAAATTGCTTGTTCTCCCTTAAAATTGAATCTTATGTATCATCTATATCATGTTCATCAAATTTAATTGGAATTAAATTCTCAGTTCAATTCTGAACGGTGAACAACTTTGACTCACAAATAAATAACCATCCAGTCTACTGTGTTCTCTAGGTCTTTGCACCCTTACAGCAGTGCAAATGTCTTCAAAGCTAGCATTTAAATGACACAACAGAGACTTGCACAGCTCTACATAAGTATGTGTGCACACAAGTGCAGAAACAAAAACCACAAGACAAACATTACATAAAAAACACATTTCTCTGTGTGCTCCACTTAGAGATACAGTTCATCTGAATCTGCTGCTTTTTCAGTGGACAAATAATACATCAGAGGAAAGCATGTTTTACACTCTGATTCAGTCATGCGCAACCTCAAATCCATAGCTGTCATATGCCGAGTTAGGAATGGGACAAATCCAAGGATTACAGTTCTTTCAATGAGAAAAAAGAAAAACAGCTGAGATACACCAAAGACAAACTCAGACTTGTTGACATAAGGCAAACTATTATATCATACAGAAAGACAAAAGGGACCAAAACAACAGATGGGTGAATAAATACTTCAAATATTATATAAAATTATACAATATTATTACAAGTAGTTAAAAGACTAATTATGTTCTGTAATTATCAATTACTGTAATATATTAACAAAAACAGAGCATGATAATCACAGTGAAAGCTTTCAATATAATGTTAGATGACATTAATTTCCATTTTATTTTCAGAAATGACAAAAAACTTTCCATTAAATAACTAACAATTTCCATTAATAATGGCACAACATAGGGCCTGACAATTTTCAGAAATAATTATATTAACATACCATTAGCATTAAATAAAAATGAACGTTAAATAGGGAAAATACGAGCTATGAGAAAACGGAATAAGATTAATTTACTTGTCATGCTTTAAAAAGGGTCCAAATGATGTTACTTCTTGGGTGTCACAACTAAAAGGAAAGGTTAAATTTTTTGGGGTGCAGTAACATTGTTAAATGGGTCATGAATTGAGAAATCAACTGAGAAATCAAAGTTTCAAAACTGAAAATTTCCTTATTAGTCCAATAAAAGCTTTTATTGACACCAGGCCCAGCGAACGACTCATCCCAGAATGTGTCTAAATAGGTGAAACGCTGGCTCCGCAGAAGAAATCAACGCCTACTGCATCATTGCAACGTCAGCCCTGCCCACTGGCGTGTTAGTGAGATGACGAGGAGAGAAGAGCGACACAGGACAAAAATAACATTACCTTTCAAAGGATCCTAATGCTAGGAATATGGTTATTTATTTTCAACAATGTGAATGTCTCAGTTGAACATTATTTATTTGTATTCGGTACATTTCACTGTGGATTCTTTGGTAAATCATATCGCATTTCGGCACAGGCTTTGGAAACAGACTTTTACGATATGAACTCGACAGTAATGCAACAACGTGTAAGTAACTGTGTTAATTCTATTGTCTGATCTGATATGTACAGTCAGATGTTCTTTGTCTATTTGTCAGTTAATCAAACCAGTGACTAAACGGTCAACTAAACATTGTTTCTCTAGGATGAAAATAATCTGTTATTTAAGCAGTGAATAAATGTATAGAAAGCAATCAAAGAGCGCTTCCTTTACCGTCACTGAAGCTGTCAATCAAACAGCGCAAGTTTTTTAAGCGGTTCTGGACTTGCGCCAAAACTCCCGTTGTACATCACGTTTGCACTGTTAGTTATAATGAAAGCATTCGTTAGTGTGCAGAAATTGAGTTGCAATGACGAGATCACTGCTTTCATGCGCTCCACAACATGTCTGTGATCAGTAACAATGTTCATCACTGCAACCTTTCATGCTATGATCTAAATATAATGCCATAGATCTAAATGTAATGCTATAATCAACTAGTTAACCTTGAGAGCTGTAATAGTAAAAACATGCTAAAAGTTTTTGAGGGAGTAATACTTAGCTATTTTATATGCAAAGATGTTAGCCAATCACAGCAGTGGGCGTTTACACTGAAGTCTCACAGCAGACATGCTCCTTAAAACAGAGCGTTCAAATAAGAGGGCTAAAATAAGGGTAGGAAAAATGCCTTATATTTCTAAATTATGACAATTTTTGATGTAAAAAGCATACTAAAATTATAAGTGCACCCCAGGAAACATTATAAAACAATAAAACAACGCAGTTCGTGACCCCTTTAAGCAAAAAAAAAAATGTGGGACACAGCTACATATTACATATTGCTCATTAAAACAGCTTTTACGACAATTAACTGAACATAAATTCAACTGATTGTTAAAATATTAAAAATTTGATTTGTTAGAAAACAACCAAGCCAAAAATCACTCATTTTACGCAGGGTTGATACCAAAATATATGTTTAATATTAGCTACTTTTCATGCTAGGTTAATTTTATGTTAGATAATCATTTATCAAGCACATCTAATAGGTCACACAACAAAAACCATGGAATTTGTGCCTCTAACGCTTTAAAAATGGGACACCACATGACCAACTGTGAAAAGTAATGTCACCCCTGCACAGTGATTCATGCACAGCGTGCAACACACACACACACAAGAACAAGCAATGATCTGCTCACTCAGCAGGTAATGTGTATCTACTTAAAACAAACAGGATCTGAGACACTGGGTGTCAGAGAAAACAGGCCGGGGACCCCTAGTGGATGGCTGGAGGAACACCACTAAACCCATCATGTGCTCCTACAAGAGAGTCACCTGTAGCTTTGAGGTCTATGGCTTCCAGGGAAGAACAGAGGACTTCGTTCACAGGGTACTGACCATAACATCCCATGCATTACATCAAGCTTTTTATTCATGTATTCCCATCATGTTTCATATTACGGCATGTTATGATTCATCATAGAACATTCGTGACATTCTGTTGGTGGGACACAGACAGGCGGTGGCATGGATTGACGAGTGGCATGGTAAATGAGACGTATAGTTATGCTTCATTACCATAATTCATCACATGCTCTGTTCATTACCATAATTTATCACATGCTCTGTTAAGTACACATGAGAATCCTGATCCCTCACTTGAGACTCGAATGCTGTAAGTCATCTGTCTTAATTCTTCGCAAATACACAGCAAACGTATAACAAATATTTGTACTTGCAGGAATGACGATCGAGCAGGTGAGAGAGTATGAGAGAAAACAGCAGGAGGAAACCAACTGCCAACTCAAGAGTGACATTACCTTAACAGGTATCATCTCAGAGAAAATTAAATTATCAGCATAGCATAAGAATGAGTAAAAATTTGGAATTGAAAAATTAATGTCAATCAATATCACAAATTTGCTTATTGAATAGTGACCTACAAATAGTGCTGAACCATACTTCTGTTTTAATTAATTCATTTTCATTATAACAATTCTAGATTTATACATTTTCAATGTGAACTCTCTGTCATCTCTCACTGCCCTCTATTGGTGAATGTTTTACACTGCATCACAGCTGTTACAGTTTAGTCAGCGCTGTGATGCAACTTCACTAATATGGAAGTCATCATGACTCATCTAACAAAACTGTTGCAACATGATACGCTAAATCAAAAGCATTTGTGGTAAAAACTGATTCTCTGATTCTTGTCTGCTTTTCAGACTCTGCTCCTTCAGTGCGACCCAGCTTCACTCGTTCCATCTCTGTTACGGATGAATCGTCACTGAAAAAGATGGGGGTAAAGACTGTAGCCATGCCAGACTCTTCATCCTGCCCTTCCTCCCTCAAAAGTCCCTTGAGATTAAACTCTACCCCGGAATAAGACCCACAAGGACCACTGCCAGTTCCACTTCTTGAAAAATTTGCCACAATTCTCTCGACTTGGACTTTCTCTTCTTACCAAAACTGACAGAAAGACATTCCACATTGTCACTCTGCTCTCCATTCCCACTGGACTTGCATGCTTGTGTTCATGCGGAGGTTGACATTAACAAAAACATCTTACTAAAGAATTTTAGATATTATGTAAAAGACTCTGGCTGTCCATGGAGTGAAACTGTAGTGCCTTAATTCACTTTTCTCACAGACAAGCCCACATCACCAAAATGGATTCAACAAACTGTCTATTCCACAGCCAATGAACATGAAGGGGACCACAGACCCATCTGAGCACAGAATGGATATGAAAAGCCTCTATTGACATATTGATGAAATCAGTAGAACGGTTCAGTGAAACCCATTCATATGGATTCTGGTGATTGTGAGCAACTAGCCGACATTTCTAGTGGGTTACGGGTTATTGAGACTAAACTTTGACCCTGTATCAATACATTGAAGGAACCTTATTGATTTTTTAGTTGTGCAGCACGTAGTAAGAACATTATCAATAGTACTTTTGGTGAGAAGATTTAAGACTACAATGGAACATTATCCATTATTTGACACTGATATCACACCTGTCATTGGATACACGCCACTGGTGATATTCTGTGTTTGTCTCTGGTTATAATTTCTGCCATTGGTTGAAGTAGCCCCACCCCAAACTCACATCATTGGTTAAGCCAATGTTGCTATGTCAAGCAGCTCAAACTAACAGAGGTATGCTGAAAGGGTCACATCATAACATATTTTTATAATAATTTTTTTAAATTAAACTTTTATAATAAACTAAGGGATGCATGATACATCTGTACCACACTGGTTATGGGCCAATATTACAGTTCTTAACTTATCACTCAGTATCTGCAGATATCAGATATTTTATTAGTTTTTACATTCAGATCATCTTTGCCATCATCTAATTCTCTCTTAAAGTTCAAGTAATTTAATAACACTGTTAAATATAACTCAGCAACTTTGGCAAATCTCAAAATGAATATCCATCTCTAATATTGTACATAATGTTGTGATCCCTAAATTCACTTGTAGCATTTAAATACTACCGCCATTCAAAATAATGTCTCTTATCCTCACAAAGTCAGCATTTATTTGATCTAAAATATAATAAAACAGTAATATTTTGAAATATTATTATTATATTATTATTATTATATATATTTTAAAATATAATGCAATGGCAAAACAGTCATTGCTCCAGTCTTCAGTGTCACACGATCGTTCTAATATGCTGATTTGGTGCTCAAAACACATTTCTTATTATTATTATCTAATATGCTAGAAATCGTTCTAATATGCTGATTTGGTGCTCAAAACACATTTCTTATTATTATCAATGTTAAAAACATGCTTAATATTTCTGCGGAAACCGTGATAATTTTTTCAGGGTTCTTTGATACATAGAAAGTTCAAAAGAAAAGCATTTATTTAAAATAGAAATCTTTTGTGACATTATAAATGTCTGTCACTTTTGATCAATTTAATACAACCCTGCGGAATAACCGTATCAATTTCTTTAAAAGAAAAATAATACTGACCCCAAACATTTAAATGGTATATTCTTTTATTTAGGAAAAAAAAAAAAAAAAAAGAATAAGTTTATTTGTACTAGCCAGGTTTAACACTGCATCTCTACTTGTTAATAATTCCTCACGTCTTGATGAGGGGTATAAGACGCAAAAAAGCATCAATAAAAAGTGACTTTATAAACAAAAGTCTGACAGCAAGCATGTTGTAAGCTTTAAGCATTTCTAAGAACTGCATTTTTGCTGTCATCAGTACATTCACCTTTTCTCATCACATATAATTGCAAAGATTCTTGCTGCTGCTTCCTCCTGTGGCAATTGCCATATTCATTCATTACTAGCTTTTTTTTTTTTCTTCTTTTTATCTCTCTGACGAAGGGATGTGGAAGGCAAAGATTGAATCCATGGTTCCTGAAGTCCTCTAGTAGAGCTCAAAGGACTCCAGGCTGTTCTGCTACAGCTCTGACTTTCTCTTTCTTTCAATTTCTCAGTATCTGCATTCTCTCTCATCCTTTCCTTGCTGCCCCTCCTTCACATCCCAATTTCTATTGCTCTCAGGAGAACATTTCTGATGTATAAATTTCATTAGAAGAAAGCTTCTAAGGCAGTAGCACTAGTGCAGGCAGATTAAAAGATCAGTTCTCTCTATCAGAATAGAATAAACAGCACAATGGAATAAAATGCTTTAAATCGTAGAACCTACACAATATTCATGTCATTTAAACGCTAGTAATATTGTGCATGATTCGATTTGTATGGACTTCTTTTTTTATCATATTATTATGGGGATTTTCCATCATTTTAAAGCCGGACAGCCTCCAATCCTCATCCACTTTCTTTCATTATATTGAAAATAGTAGCTATTTGATATCAAAAATTCACATTTTGCGTTTCACAAAGTAAAAGTATCAACACCATATCTAGCATGAATCTGACAGCCCATATTATCACAAAGTGATAAACTGCATTGAAATACAGAATATCCATCTGCTTCACAACCATTAAAAGATTAGTTCACTTTAAAATAAAAATTACCCCAAGCTTTACTCACCCTCAAGCCATCCTAGGTGTATATGACTTTCTTCTTTCTGAGGAACACAATCGGAGTATATTATATTAATATATGATTATTATATTAATACATATCCTGACGCATCTAAGTTTTATAATGGCAGTGAATGGGACCAATGAGTATGAAGCTCAAGAAAGTGCATCTGTCCATCATAAATGTACTCCACACGGCTCGGGTGGGTTAATAAAGGCCTTCTGAAGTGAAGTGATGCGTTTGTGTAAAAAATTATCCCTATTTACAAGTTATAAAGTAAAATATCTAGCTTCCGCCACACCGCCTTCCATATTAAACTTACGAAGAAAGTGTAAAACTCTTGCAGTTCAAAATGCTTATGCAACGCCCTACGCCTTCCGTATTCAAAATGTCTGAAAAATATCCATATTTAACAAGTTATAAAGTAAAATATCTAGCTTCTGCCAGAATCTAGATATTTTACTTTATATCTCGTTAAATATGGATATTTTTCTTACAAAAACACATCGCTTCGCTTCAGAAGGCCTTTATTAACCCGTGTGGAGCACGTTTATGATGGATGGATGCACTCTCTTGAGCTTCATACTTGTTGGTCCCATTCACTGCCATTATAAAGCTTGGATGCATCAGGATATTTATTAATATAACTCCGATTGTGTTCATCAGAAAAAAGAAGATCATATACACCTAGGATGGCTTGAGGCTGAGTAAAGCTTGGGGTAATTTCCATTTAAAAGGGATCTAATCCTTTAAATGTCAGACTTAACTGACAAAGATAACACTCATTTTCTCACAGAATTCACTGTAACTGCAAACTGGATCAATAGAGCAGATCTGTTAATCTTGTACCAGCTGCTTAAAAGACAGACTGACCCAAGCCTTGCGAACTAACCCAGATACCGATGCCTTTATTGCCTGTCTCTAATCATTATTATCATAAAAAAAAAGTATAGGTGGGTTAAAAAGATCTCAAGGGTAATTTATGAGCAGTAATTATATTGCTGGAGCCACCCCTACCCGACACACACGAGCACACGCACAAGCATCCTCTCATGCAAGCAAATGTAGAGAGTTACACATGCACGCACATACTCCCCCAAGAGGGTGGGAATGTTTGGGAGGCATTCATTGAAATTCAGGCCCTAAACATAGCAATCAGCACAACCATAAAGGACCCAAATTAATTGGCCCACCCAGCCCATTAATTACATAGCCAGAACTACACTACAACGCAGCATATGTTGCCTAATAAAGCCCAATGGATCTTAATAGAGATGTATTATTGATTCACAAAGGTGGAATTACACTTTTCCATACAAGCAGAGAACCTAAAAGCACACATTGTGATAATTATATACTCACACACATATTAACATAAGCTTACACACACATACCCTTGAGTGTTGTCATGGACACAAACAAGGGTAGAAAATAAATTGTTAGTATGGTCATTATATGGACATTATGTGAATGCACACACAAAAACACACAGGGCGTGACATACAAGGGTCATCGTATGTCATTACATAATGAGGCTTCACCAACAAGCAGCCAAAAAGCCTCTCCACCCTAAACATGGCCATAATAGTAATGAGATCCTACTCAGGAAACCAGGGAATCTCCACAATTTTCATGAAATCAGCTATTAAAATATTAGATAGCCACCAGCAAATGTTGCGACAGACAGACAGATAGATAGATAGATAGATAGATAGATAGATAGATAGATAGATAGAAGCAATGTTAATACCAATATTAAATATTTAACAAAGGGTCATTGCACACTTGAGAACTATGAATAAACAAACAAATGATGCAATTACTGCATCATCAAAGCTTTAAACCCCCCACTACTTTTCATTTCATCTTTAGAAGAAAGAGCTGCACTCGTTTGCATGATGGACCTGCCTTAGGAATGCTGTCGAAGCTTTTTCCTACTCCATGACCAGGACGTATATGGATGATTTGTTGAAGCCCTCGATAGGTTTGACATTACTACAATCAATATCAATTATTAGACACGCACACTGTTTCCAAGACCCCGCCCTTAAAAATACCTGTGAGATCGTTGACAGCGATTAAAACCGCTGGAGGCCGCGGGGAATCGCCAACTCTCATCGAAAATGAACAATGTCCAGTTGACATGTCGGTGCAAATCGCTGTCAGTGTGAACTGACACGCTCTCAACTTTCTGCTCCCCATACTATAGGCCTATGGGGTGACCGTGAACGTACAAAATGATTGACAGGTGGCGCGGCCATTGGTATCATTATATGATTTTTTTTTTTTTTTTTTTTTTTTTTTGTAGTTTCCAGATAACTAACTAACTAACTAAATAAATAAATAAATAAAATAATAGAAAAAATAAAGCAAATTCCGATCTCTATCGATTAGATCTCACGCTTCCTTGTGAGCGCTCAACCAATGATGCACTGGAGCTACGAAAGGACCGCCTCCCTCATTTACATGTTGCACACGAAGCGGAAAAAGAAAATGTATAAACAAAAAATCTGGAAATAAATACATGTGGGAATAAATAAACATAAAAATAACATGAACACATAAATACATTTTTATTTATTTGTTTGTTTGTTTTAAATTCCTGCAGGTTTGGTCCTCCATATACAGAACCTTACACACCTAGAGAGGTGTGATATTGCATGACACTTTTCCATAAAAAGTGACACATTTACATTAAAAAATGGCTTACAACAGCTTAGTTATTGAATGAATTATTAAATAATTGTTCAATAATTAGTCCATAGTTCATTAACTCAGTTATATCATTAATTACAACAACAACATATTCAAAATATGGAGCACGCACTTTATCGAATATTGAGTAAACCTGGTTGCAAATTTAAACTGGCAATGCATTGCTGTTCATTCATATAATCTTGTAACACCTCCCATAGGATACAAAGGGCCCTGAAGCGCTTTTCCGATGTACAGATTCTCCGATAAGTCAGGGCCCTCGTGGAAAAAACAGAAAGGCTGACCTTCAGTAGATGGGGGAGATGGTCGACTGTGCGCTCATGAATATTTATTAGCCGGGATAGGTGAGACCTCCCTGTGGGCTTAATGCCGCAGCTCATATCAAAAGTTTCATTACTATAAAACTAAAAATTACTAGCAACAAAAACCAGAGACATCGAAAGTACATGGGCAAAGGGAAAACAGAGAAAAAGAAAGAGAAAAGACAGAGAGAGAGATGAAGTGGCAGAGTTGTATCAGTGATGTAGTGTGATAGGGCTCTTGACCCTAATCTCAGATTCTCTTGTTTAATTGAGGTTGTAATTACTCTTTCTCTCTCTCTTTCTCTCTCTCTCTCCCGCCATGCTGTTCAGATTGTTATCTACATACTGAAAGAGCTTATAATCACTAACTCAAGAGGCACATCTCCTGAGACTTAGAGAGCCCTCTCACTTTCTCTCCTCCTCTCTCTACTCTAAAGAGTCTTTTATACCTCTTCTCTCGACTCTATCCCTCCTTTCCTCTCTGTCTGACCTACAAATTCATACCCCGTCTCCACTGCACTTTGTTGCATTCAAACACCATCCATTACATCATTTCAGAGCTTAAAAAAGCTTAATCATATTAAACATGACTTCGCTTAACTGAGCGTTAAGTCCTTGACTGTGGATAAGAACATTTCAATTGGAATACAACAACTCCATCAGAATAAACAGCCTCGTGCTGATCGGCTGACAGAAGGAGAGATTCAAAGCTGAATTGACCTTGTATGCTTGGCCGGGTTGACATATGTAAGGTAATGATGTGTTGGTCATTATGTAATCATTTTCTCTGGGTTCATTTGGCCCCCACGGTTCCACCTGTTCAAACAGGCATCCAGCAGGGACAACAGATCCACCACAATGTGTTTCTACTCAGCTAACGCTCAAACACTGACACACCGCTCGCATGCGTGAGCCTGCTTCATATGTTGACCTCTACTCTAGTAATTCACTGTGCTTCTGACAAAAAAAGGACGAAGTGAAAGCAGGAAGGACAGGTCAGGTGCATCATGCTGTCCCACAGCTGTAACCACTTGTAGGTAATTCTAGTCTCATTTCTTTCCAGATTCAATATCACACCAATATATCAATGTCTTGCTTTTCTTTTTTTGGTTTTAGGCAGGCTCTTATGGTTTACATTGTAGGTTCCACAGCATTGTTCACTTACACCTTGGCATAAATGGCTTGGAATATCAACAGCAAAATAGATTCGATTAATCTGAATGTTTATTGCCGCTGTAGGAGTTTCAATTTACATGACAAATAGCCATGTAACAACACAGCCAACAAGAAGTGTCAAAATAAACCCATTTAAGTGAGTTAAGTGTGATTTCTATAACTTCATTTTAAATTCATTTTAAACCATGTGATATAAATCATATAATTTATCACTAACTGACTATAATCTGAATCTGGAGACCTGGTTGGTGATGAAAAGTGAGAGCCTGGAGTAAACAGGTCTAGGGTTTGATTCTTCTTGCTGGCCAATGATGACATAGAGCTTGTGTGTTTTCATTTTTTCCAATGTTCTCCATTTCCTCGTATTTTGACAGCATGTGAGTTTTTGTAATTGGATTCATAAGCCATCCGGCCACTGTATAAATAATAGTAAAATACTGACATATATTAAGATTATTTTATTTCTATAGCATGTAAATCTGTAATGTGGTAAAATGGTGAGTTAACCAATTAGAAATAAGCAACAGGGTTGAAATCACTATTATAACCACCATCCTCCTGAGGTGAGGTGACAGATTTAATGTAGGCTTTTACTCACATACAAACCTTGATCAGCGAACATAAATAGATGATCAACCGAACTTGAATAACACAGAACAAACCTCTTTTGAAAGCTCAAACGTGCTGTTCATTCTCGTGTGTACGCAGCACGTTTGAGCTTCCCGAAGAGGTTTGTTCTTGTGCGTTATTCATGTATGGTTAAGAATCTGTTTATGTTCGCTGATCAATGTTTATACAGTTGTGGTCAGAATTATTGGCACCCTTGATAAATCTGATCAAAGATGAGTGTAAAAATAAATCTGCATTGTTTATCCTTTTGATCTTTAATTTATAAAATTAGCAAAAATCTAACCTTTCATTGAAGGAAAAGAACTGAAAGTGGGAGGGAAAATCACATTATGAAATAAATGTTTTTCTCCAAAACACGTTGGCCACAATTATTGGCCCTTTTATTCAATACTTTTTGCAACCTCCTTTTGCCAAGATAACAGCTCTGAGTCTTCACCCATAATGCCTGATGAGTTTGGAGAACACCTGACAAGAGATCAGAGACCATTCCTTCATGTAGAATCTCTATAGATCCTTCAGATTCCCAGCTCCATGTTGGTGCTTCTTCTCTTCAGTTCACTCCACTCATTTTCTTTAGGGTTCAGGTCAGGGGACTGGGACGGCCATGGCAGAAACTTCATTTTGTGCTCAGTGACACATTTTTGTGTTGGTTTTGATGTTTGCTTTGGATCATTGTCCTGATGGAAGATCCATCCACGGCCCATTATTGGATTTCTAGCAGAAGCGGTCAGGTTTTGATTTTTTTATCTGTTGGTATTTGATAGAATCCATGATACCAAGTATCTGAACAAGATGTCCAGGACCTCCAGCAGAAAAATAGGCCCACAACATTAAAGATCTAGCAGTATATTTAACTGTGGGCATAGGGTACTTTTTATCCATGTGTGCACCAAACCCATCTGGTGGGTTTGCTGCCAAAAAACTCTTTTTTTAGTTTCATCTGACCATAGAAGCAGGTCCCATTTGAAGTTCCAGTCTTGTCTGACAACTGAATATGCTGGAGATTGTTTCTGGATGAGAGCAGAGGATTTTTCTTGAAACCCTCCCAAACAACTTGTGGGGATGTAGGTGCTGTTTGATAATTCTTTTTAGGCTTTCTGAGACTCAAGACTCAACTAATCTCTGCAATTCTCCAGCTGTGATCCTTGGAGAGTCTTTGGCCACTCAAACTTTCCTCTTCACCGCGCATTAGGACAATTTAGACACACGTCCTCTTCCAGGCAGATTTGTAACATCTTTAGTTGATTGGAACATCTCAATTATTGCCCTGATAGTGGAAATGGGGATTTTCAATGGTTTAGCTATTTTCTTACAGCCACTTTCTATTTTATGAAGCTCAACAATCTTTTGCTGCACATCAGAACTATATTCTTTGGTTTTACTCATTGTGATGAATGATTAAGGGAATTTGGCCTTTGTGTTTCCTCATGTTTATACTCCAGTGGAACAGGAAGTCATGGCTGGACAATTTCATGTTCATGATCACCCTGGTGTGCTAAAAAAATGTAAATATGAATGGGAATATACTTCAGAGATATTTTACTCATAAAAAATTCTAGGGGTGCCAATAATTGTATCCAACGTGTTTTGGAGAAAACATTTATTTTATAATGTGATTTTCCCCCCACTTTCAATTCTTTTCCTTCAATGAAAGGTTAGATTTTTGCTAATTTTATGAATTAAAGATCAAAAGGATAAACAATGGAGATTTATTTTTATAGTCATCTTTGATCATATTTACCAAGGGTGCCAATAATTGTGACCACAACTGTATGTGAATAAAATCCTAAATTAAATTTGTTCCTCTTAAAAAGCAATCAAGTCTCTTTGGAAAATTTGGACTAAAGCACTTGATTCATATGGATTAGTTTTACAATCTCTTCATGAACTTCTTAAAGCGACAAAGTTCAAGTTGCAAAGGCAGTCAATGGAGGGACAGACATCTCTCAGATTTCATCAAAAATATCTTAATTTGTGTTCCGAAGATGAACAAAGGTCTTACAGGTTTGGAAAGACATGAAGGTGAGTAAATAATGACAGAATTTTTTATTTTGGGGTGGACTAACCCTTTAATGACAAAATCTGAATCAGCAGGTTTTCTTGTTTAATTTGATAACATGAAAAATTTCATTAACATCCAAAAGTTTTGGGTCAGTAGGATATTTTTTTTAATTTAAGAAATTAATACTTTTATTCAGCAAGGGTGCATTAAATGAATCAAAAGTGATGACACGTATGTAACAAAAGATTTCTATTTTATTTGGATCTTTCTATTCATCAAAAAAAATCTTCAGATGTATCATGTTTTCAACAAAAATATTATTAAAAAATGTTAAATTTTCGCAATATTTAGAAATGTAACTTGAGCAGAAAATCAGCATATTAGAATGATTTCTAAAGGATCATGTGACTGAAGACAAATTTGCGTCAGAAATGAATTACATTTTAAAATATATTAAGGTAATTAATACTGCATTTATTTGGTCAAAAATACAGTAAAACAGTTAATACTGTGAAATACTTAAACTAAAGTTATTTTATAAGTTATTTACAGTTATTTTAAATACTATTTTTACTGTAATGTGGATCAAGTACATGCAGCCTTGGTGATGATAAGAGACTTCTTTAAAAACAAAATCTTACTGACCAAGCTTTTGACTGGTGAAAAAAACAAACAAACAAACAAACAAACAAAAACACTAGAAATATCATGTCTGACCAGATTCTATACTTCTGACTTCTGGACTGTTTTGTCAGGGAATATACCTGACTCAGAGGGAGAGAGACAGTGACAACAACAGGTGTTTATATGCAGCAATGTGGTAATAGGGAGATGCAGAGAAATACACAGTTTATGGCAGGTAGAATCATAGTGGCAGGAGATTAATGACAGTCTTAACTATGATGCAGGTTCGGTTGGAGATTGCGGATGACCATGGAGGAGATTGTGCATTATTAAACAGACGTGAGTAGCAGGTAAATAACAGGTAACACTGTATCTTACAGGTGAGGATAGGGAACGCTGGAACAAGGAGAGTAGTAGGAACTTCGCTAGGAATCGCTGTAGGCAAGCATACAGTTAGAAGTCTGTAGACCAGACTATAGGCTGTGTCCCAATTCAAAGGCTGCATCCTTCGAAGGACTCAGACTTCAAAGGCCACTGTCTTCGAAGGCCGTGAAGGTCGGACTGAGCACTGTTAAATGGGACAATCTAGCCTACGGAGGACTGTTGTTGTCACCTAGCAACTGTGACAGATGCCGTTGATGAGCGACAGAAACGTTTGTTGGACTTTTTTAAAAGTTATATTCAACTGCCTAAAAACAAAACAGGGTTCACAACCTGTCTAAATGTGTTCACCTTGGTCCATATATCTACATAAAGAGTATAAACTATATAAAATCACATCTTGGCAAGATACAAGTCAACATTTGAGCTGCTTTAAAGTTTTTTTCGTATCATTAGATATTTGAGTAAGTTGAAATCCAATACTTACGTTTACAAGTGTATTTCTGCAATTTCTCTCAAAAAAATCCTGCCGTCACTGGTGCGCAATGAATTTTGGGGTAGGCAAGGCTGTGAAGGATCCATCTATCTTTCATTTCACAGGAAATGAAGGACATATTTGGAGGCCACCTGTAAAGGAGCCTTCGAAAAGGGACAGCATTCAATGCGTAGTTGTGACGCAATTGGCCTTCAAATGCAGCCTGCTCCTGTCCTGAGCTCCAGGACAGGAGCAGACTCTGGTCGAAAATCTGGAGCTGGAGCGGATTCCTAGGCTGGAGCGACACTAGAACTTAGGTTCAGGGGCTGGAGTGGACTCATGGGCTGGAGCAGACTCTAGACAGGGTGAAACTACAGGATTGACTTCACTGGCCCATACAAGGGGACTTGGTAAGGTCTCACTGGCCGTGACAGGCGCTTTCGAGTGTAGAGAAACAAAGCCCTCTCATCGCCACCCATACTGACATTATTGGAGGGTCTGCCAACTTGGAAATAAGATCCATACTAGTGTTGTCACGGTACCAAAATTCCAGTAGTCGGTACCAATTCCATTAAAATTTTACGGTTCTCTGTACCAATTTCGGTACCGCAGGAAAATTTGCTGAAACTGTTTTACTATTTTATTTAACTATTTTAAAAAATATATTGCATTAAATTAGTTTATTATTTATGATGCTAATCATAAGTAAATAATACATATAAACATTCGGAGTGTGTGTTTTTGTGTGTGTGTGTGTGTGTGTGTGTGTGTGTGTGTGTGTGTGTGTATATACCTCAATTAAATACATTTTGAAATGTAAAAAAAAATAAACAAATGTTCAAACATCTATTTTGTAACAGACGTGCGTGTTTAAGCACTTCAGCCAGTGAAACAACACATTACAGCCTGTAAAACTATTAAATAAATATGAGTAAATAATGGTAACCTAAATAATAGGAAAGTTAAATATTATTTTAAAAAAACCATTCGTTGTATATTTCCACACAGATGCGTCATATAGCCTACCGCTCTGCGCTTCGAGAGGGATGTGAGACACGAGCAGGAAAGAGACCATTTCTCTTTAATAATATATCTTCATGTTATCTCCTGATGTTACAAGCAACTGACACTTGTTGTAAAAGGTCTGAAGAGCGAGTCAGACATTCAGACTGTTTGATTTTGCGCTGCCAGAGAGGCGTGTGAAACGTGCTATACAAATAAACTAGACGTGCCTTATAAAGTCTAATAACAAGCACAAACTGTGTTAAATAGAATTTGACGTGCAAGCAAAAAGGTTTCTGTCCTACGGTGTTTTTTCTACTTTACCACAGCAAAGAATGCAAATTTAATAGGCCTAATTAAAAGCGAACCAAAGGAAGAAACGTTTATAATCCCCTACGTGTGTGAAGTTTTAAGAAAAGAAACAGGAGATTCCATGTTAAGTGGAATAACTAATGGAATATTGTTAAAAAAAAAATAATAATCGGGTGACCAGATCGCTACTCGCAAAACAGAATACAAAGCTTAAATTTATGGACTCACGTACCTCTCTCATTCCTGAATCCTTATGTTTCCATGGCTGCGATGTCACATTTAATTGCTAACCTACTATTTCTTTTGTAAACAAAGGCTTTGTGCTTCACTCGTGTCATATTCAAGCAAATACTGCCACAGCTGTATCAGGGGGTACCGAATGTACCCGGTACTGCGGTAGCTACTCCCGGTACTACAAAAATGCTGGTATCGTCACACTTTCAAAATTTCAGTACTGTACTTTTGACAACACCGTATCGGTACTTCTGACAACACTAATCCATACTTGCAGAAATAGCCTTCCTGGACCTGGGTATGGGAACCCTGAAGCTGACTCCTGGGCCGGAAAGGACTCTGCGTGAGTGAGGATAGTACATGACTTAGGAGGAGTTCGAGACAGGTGGTGTTTCAGTGGCGATGACCGCTGGCACCTGGAGGACTTGAGTTGTCTAGGGTGGTTGTGACTGAGGGGAAATGGGGTCTTCAGCCACTTCACCTATGGTGAAGGAGGATCCACTCAGCCACAGCACATATTCAATGTATCACTCCAGGGAACACGTTAGCTAGAGCTGGTATTTGTAGAAAAAGATTGTCCTATCCACTCCAGAAGACTGACTTCAGGGTATCATCGTTCCAGAGCACCAGATGGGAGAGCTCAAGGAACTCCTCCACATAATCCGGGCAGCCATCTTAGGCAAGAGAGAGGAGCAGGTCAGCGGGGTGAACTGGATACAATGCTGCGTGGTTCTTAAATGGAGAGGAGCTTGTTGGATTCATTCTGTGTTGGTCTGGTCTTCTGTGAGGGAATATACCAGACTCAGATGCAGAGAGACCTGTGACAATAACACAGGTTTTTATTTGCAGCAATGCAGTAATAGGAAGATGCAGATAAGTAAACAGTCTATGGCAGGTAGAACCCACAGAGTTACAGATGCAGAAATGTTTTAAACCAGTCCTCAGCATCCCCTATGTGTGTTTATCAGTGTCGGAGAAGGTCAGGGCGGCTCATTCCCCCATGGGCTGCTTCTTTACAATGGTGCTGATGAGTCATCAAACCTGAGATGAACTGAGTGCAGCTGATTGGGAATGTAATTGCTTTGGGGTTTCCAGCACTGTGCTAATTGGTTATTATAACTAACCGATCAATTCTTTAATGTTTAGTGGCTGATTTATAAATGGACTCTCCGGGACTATTGACCATTAGGGAAGATGGAGACACCTCAAATTCAAACATGGCCTGTGGACAGTTGGAAACAACTGCTGTTTAACATGACGATTAACCATTATTGCACCTTCTTTGAAAATGGCATTAATGTGAGGTGGTTGTGAAGTGCTGGCAGATCAGATGGCAACTTTCATTTACATAATGCATGCATGATGAGCTCTTCTTGAATATATAATTATATTTATTTATCACCTGGAACACAGCCTGTTTATTCATAATCTGATAACTCTACCCAAAGTCTGCCCTTAATTTGGACATATAATGAGAACATTTGAAAAAAATAAATAGAAGTGAGGTTTCTATATATACGAACATTCCTTGAGTTAACATTTTAACTAAACGTTCAGTAATGAAGGGGCACATAGACTCTGCTTATATGTGAGGCACTGAAGAGCACTGTATGAAAAAATTATAGAAAAATGGAAAAGATACTGCATTTTCTGCCAGGACATTTCTTTTAACCCTAAAACACAACACACAAAACCTGTGAAAAATCAATAGGGAAAATTCCTTTATATTAACAAAGTACACTGGACCCAATATTTATAGATATTTTGAGTGTAAAACCCTTGTATCTCCCCTTCATTTCAAATCACTCCATGCCTTCCGAAGATACTGCAGAGGCAACTTGTTTTAGGTCTAAAACAGGCAAAGTTGTAACAAAAAACTCATCAAAATCACACTAGACCACTATGTAATATATAAAAGTCTCCAGTTCCCAGCAGGGCTCTCACATAGTACTGATGTGTGGTCTGTCTTCAGTGTGTAATGGAGTGAATACGACTCAAGTTGTAAAAATTATGATCGGTCAAGGTAAGAGAATCTAAAGGGATCAATAAAAGCTCAGGCAGGCAGCATGGATCATGAGCTCCTCTAACTCATGGTCTCTCACTTTCTCTCTCGCTCTCTCACACATACACACACATTCAGACATATGAAAAAGACATCAACAGAGTAATTGATTGATTGATTGATTGATTGATATACTCACATTTTTTATGTTTACTGGATCAGTCTCACTAACTCAGAGGTTGTCAACCTTGGACCCATGTTTATTTTAAGCACACGGCACTCGTCTCCCACTTTAAGTGCTAAAGCTCTTTAAAGCAGGATAGATTTTGATTAGCTGTCAATGTTTTTTATCATTTATAAGCTTGAAAAAAATGTTAAAATTATTTTAATTATATTGTTTCCCTGCGCAGTTATCGTACTTGATGTGAACGGGCCTTTTCAGTCAACACATGGACATCCTAATATGAAAATAAATACATTATGAAAAACTTAAATAACTTTCAATATGTTACTTTAAATATACTTAAATTACCATACTTTGGGTCATTGGCCCACTACTGTATTGCACAGAGAGAGATTTATCTGGATATACAGAAAAGCAACTAAATCAACCAAAGATCATACAAGGTTTCTTTTGGAAATATGTATAACACTTTACAATAAGGTCTCATTTGTTAACATTAGTTTAATGTATTACCTAACACGAACTAACAATGAGCAATACAGGTGTAACAGTAGCCTATTTATTAATCTTAGTTAATGTTAGTTAATAAAAATACAGTCGTTCATTGTTTGTTCATGTTAGTTCACATTAACAAATACAACTTTTGATTTTAATAATTATATTAGTAGGCTAAATGTTGAAATTAACATTTAACTAACATTAATAAATGCTGTAGAAGTATTGTTCGATCTCAGTTCATGTTAACTAGTTAACATGTTAAGTAGTAAACTAGTGTTAACCAATGAAACCTTATTGTAAGTTGTTATCATATACTTTCCTGGACCCCCACTTGAAAACCATGCTTCAAGTGTCTGATCACGCTCTGTTGCTCCAAATACACGCAATTAAACGCTCCTTCCGCTCGTGCGCCTGAGGGGTTGATCAGGGTCAGTGTAGTGAGCGATCGAACAAACCTGACCTTCTTTCACTGTTCTAATCACCCACAGCGAGTCCCAGCGGATCCACGTGGCGGAAGAACGAAGATGCAAAAACATCCACAGAGACTCCACCTCTACTCTACTTGGCTGCTTTACACATGAAATGTACCTTTTAGCGGTTAATTTCCATGAAGCGGGAGTAAAACTCAGCACCAAGCAAGAAAGCACGTTATCCGTGACAGCATAAGTCATTATACGGAAACTCATTACATACCGCTCACGTGAGCAGAGCGTTAAATCGCTGGATTGGCTCGAGCCAGGCCTTGAGTGTGGAGACGGATGAATGCATGCTTGATTTATGTTGGATTAGGCAGCTTGTTTGATGGATATCTTCGTTTTACACAGTTCACATATTTAAGAACCTTTTTATCTCTCTGAACATCCTACTTTTCAAAAAATCTGTGAAATGCAGCACATCCCTGTACTATTCATCTTAATTTGCCTGAGTATGTCAGATTGAATTTGTTGGTAATTGCAAGAGATGTTTCCATGTTGTGAAATTTGCAGTAAGCCTTTTATTTCAACATTCATTTGTAAAGTCACTATTGTAGGTCCATTTTCAGACATTTACATGCATATTTCAGAAGTGTTAAGGGATATGTCCACTTCACATCAGTTTATTTGGTGATAATATCTGAAAGCTACATTATCCTGCATGTTACAAGGCTATATAAATTCATGGACATGAAATCATGAATTGATTTGCAATTATCTTACTTGTGTAGAGCTTAAAGCGTTAGTTCACCCAAAAATGAAAATTATCACTTATCACTTTCAATGCCCAGAAAGCTACTAAAGACGTATTTAAAACAGTTCATGTGACTACAGTGGTTCAACCGTAATGTTATGAAGCAACGAGAATACTTTCTGTGCGCCAAAAAACAAAATAACAACTTTATTCAACAATATCTAGTGAAGGGCGATTTCAAAACACTGCTTCATGAAGCTTTGAAGCTTTACGAGTCTTTTGTTTTGAATTAGTGGTTCGGAGCGTGAAATCAAACTGCCTCGTTTACTGAAATCATGTGACTTTGGCAGTTAGATACATGCTCCAAACCACTGATTTGAAACAAAAGATTCGTAAAGCTTTGAAGCTTCATGAAGCAGTGTTTTGAAATCGCCCATCACTAGATATTGTTGAATAAAGTCGTTTTTTTTTTTTTTTTTTTGCACACAAAAAGTTTTCTAGTCACTTCTTAAAGGGTTAGTTCACCCAAAAATGAAAATTCTGTCATTTATTACTCACCCTTGTGCCGTTCCACACCTGTAAGACCTTCGTTAATCTTCGGAACGCAAATTGAGATATTTTTGTTTAAATCTGATGGCTCTGTGAGGCCCACATAGGGAGCAATGACATTTCCTCTCTCAAGATCCATAAAGGTACTAAAAACATATTTAAATCAGTTCATGTGAGTACAGTGGTTCAATATTAATATTATAAAGCGACGAGAATATTTTTGGTGCTCCAAAAAAACAAAATAATGACTTATTTAGTGATGGCCGATTTCAAAACACTGCTTCAGGAAGCTTTGGAGCGTTATGAATCAGCGTGTCGAATCCGCAGTTCGGAGCGCCAAAGTCACGTGATTTCAGCAGTTTGGCGGTTTGACACGCGATCCGAATCATGATTCGACACGCTGATTCATTATGCTCCGAATCTTCCTGAAGCAGTGTTTTGAAATCGGCCATCACTAAATAAGTCGTTATTTTGTTTTTTTTTGGCGCACTAAAAACATTCTCGTAGCTTTAGTAGATTCTTTAGTAGCTTTCTGGGCACTGAAAGTGTTAATTGTCTTGCTGGCAATGCAGGCCTTACTGAGCCATCGGATTTTATGAAATGTTTTCATTTTTGGGTGAACTAACCCTTTAAAGCTTCCACTAAAGAAAAAAGTCCATTACAAAATAGAAAAAAATGGCCTACCAATAAGTTAAACACTGCAAGACTATTTGCTATCATCAGGCAGAACGGTTCTCTTTTTCAAAACTTTTAAATACTGCTTTTTTTTATTTCAAACGATGGTTATAGAAACCATTGTGAGTCACAATATAGCAGCAATGAACTATTTCTAGTTGTATTGGTATGAAAAGTGCAAGACAGTGATCTAGTTAAGCAGTGATTGTACAAAAAAATTTGACCACGATTAACCAAACAAATGCAAGTATTCCAGAAAGCTGTGTAATAAAATAATGATCTAAAACTATAATAATAATGAAAAAAATCTATATGCTGTAATGCAGAGTAATGCATATTATAACGGAATAAACAATATTTATGAATCATACCAAAAAGGACACATATTCTTACCTATAATAAATCATTATATTATGCCAATGTCCCTTATAAGCTGCCACCAATTTGACATATTTTCTTTGATCAAGATGTGTATTGAATTTGTCACGTTGTGTTAGTGAGCTCACAGCCCGTGTCAAACATTTTGAGCGATCTAATTAACACATTCAAGTAATTAAAGCACAGAGAAGCTCAAATTCTGCTTTGCAAAAGGTAGCAATGATGAATAATGCATGGTTTTGTAAACTGTATTTATTAGGATCACTGAATAGTTAATCAGTTGGTGTGAATTAATGTGATTGGTGTGCAGTGTGTTTCAAATCTGAAAGCAGATCTTTTCGTAAGGGTTGCCTGATGTATATATTTAATTTCTACCATCCAGCATTTTCAAAAGCCATCTCTGCTTAGATGATTAACAGTGTAGTTTAACACTAACCACGATCTAGACAGAAAGGCAATCAAGCTCCTGCTAAGTTCTAACCATCTACAAATGTAGACTTGAAATGTTGGAAATTAAATGAACTTCAGAGGCTCAACCCATTTCCAGCAGGAGCGAAGGCGGCTAGACCCAAAAGGTGTGCGAAGAATTTATTGCTGACACCACACTACAGGAACATTATGGACAGTGTAATGATTCAATGAGGCAGCCTAAGGAAGAAAATGAAAGCATAGTGATCACCATGATTGCTTAGAGTAATTTCGCACAAGATATTCTAAATTTACCAAACGTATACTGAGCTCATCAGTATAACAAAATAAAATCATAAAAACAAAGAAAGAAACAGACACAGTTGGGAAAATCAATTAAGACTTTAATTTTACTATTTTAAGTCTACTATAGGACTTTAATGTGGATAGTTGACAGAGTTGAAATAAATTACTCAATAAATATATCAGTGAACATATCTGATCAAACACTTGATGTGTTTGCTTTTTGTTAGTTGGTTGATTGGTCATTGATTTATTTAGACATGTGGCTTAAAAGAAACAATAGTTGTGTTTTGTAGGGTTACATAAATAAAAATAAAAAAAACTCATTTGAGAACCAACAATGTCCAGCTGCACAAATGCTGTGATTCTCCAGCACCTGTCTGCATACTGAACTCAGGGCAATACATTTGATTATCAAACACATTCCCCTATTTACACATACACTTTCACATATAAGACTGGGACAGAAGAAAGAGTTCATGTTTCACTTTCTTTGGACATTTAAATGTGTATCCCTGTGTAGTAATGCATAAAAGCAACGGGCAGTCAAAAGGTCAAATGTCTGTAAACAACAATGGCAGACGATGTTATATGGGTCCCATTAAGAAAATTTAAACAGTAGCAGTTGAAAGATTCCTTCTTTAACTTTGCACAGTGTTTTCTGGGCAGGCTGATCAATCAGCTCAAAAGCCTTGAGATTTTCCAACTTAATTATGTTAGGCTTTTAAAAACCACATTTTCTCCTAAAGTCCCCCCTAATTTGTGGTTTCAATCCTGCTGAAGGTGCGTACTGGCGTCAGAACAGCATTATTTTGCACTTTATTGGTGCCTAAAGGTAGCTTGAGTTATTCTGTCCTAAAATCTTCAGAGGATCTTTTGTTAGGCCATATGTTTTTGGGATAACATTAGTCCCATAATGCACTAGACAAAGCAGATAATAACTTGATACTAAATGGAAAAATGTACACCAGTATAAACAGACACAAGTGCATTTGGATGCTTTAGGCACCTCATTTATGTTGCATTGAAATTGTAGATACAGAACATGCTGGCAAGTGTGTATGTGCCAACACAAACACACACACACACGCAGATAAAGCAGCCAAGAGAAGCGTGCTCACACATACAGGGAGCGCATACACTTCCCTGTAAATACACACAGATTGTTTAAAGCTCCCGCTGCTCCACGCAGTTGCCACATGCCGACAGTTTGTCTGGCGCTGAAGCAAGAGGCAAATCAACGGGGAAACCCGCTTTTTTGTATAATATATTCTTTTTTTTCTTCATTTTTAAAGCTTTTATAAAAATACAAGTCATTGTGAAAGTGTGGCGTATGTGAACAGGCTCTTTGTGGCTCTTTCTGAACGAGTTACCAAAGCATATCTCTTTTTCCCTTTCCCTCTTTCTCTCGACATTGCGTGGAGTAGAGGTGAGCAGTCAACACCAGTCAGATCTGTTTGGTCACATCAGTTGACAGAGATGGATGGATGCAAAAACGGAAGAACGAATGAGAGGATGAGGGGTCGCCTCTCGAGGGTACACAATTTGAAAGGTGGTTAATTTCCAATCATGCATCCAATTAGCCACACACACATACAAACACACTACTACACCCCTTCCTCACCATTGCTCCACCATCAGGTCAAGAACCCTGTTGACGTTCAGGTCTGAGTCAAGGCCAAAATCACTTTCTAAAAATGGGGCGGCGGGGGGCGTTAGCGGGTGCAGGCCAGAGGTCAAGGTCTCCAGCCAATCAGCAGGATCAAAAACAAGAACCTCTGACCTTCTTTTCCTGGACAGTGAGCTGGATGGTGGAGTGGTGCAGATGGGGGGAGGAGGAAGTAGAGTTGGGGTTGAACCAAGGGGTAGAGCGTTGTTAGGTGAGGGAGGAAGCTCTAAAAGAAGCGAAGAGCACAGAGGAGAGGAAAGAAAGTTGTCTTCTTTTTGGCGCTTGGTGAGTTGTGATTGTTCAGGCTGCGGTGCAGGGGAGGAGCCTGAGAGGATGGTAGTGGCTGATTGGACGTCTGTGATGAGTGAGGAGTTATCTGTAAGATAAGGACACGAGTTCATGGTTACTTCGTGGTGTTTGAAATGTTAGTCAGACCTATTTGCCAGCTGTGACCAACACAGGCATGTCAGTATGTCCAGCCAACCTAAAATGTCATCTTAAGAATTGCCATTGGTAAGCAACATCTTTGCTTCCTCTCTCCTGTTCAAAATTTCACTCACCTGAACAACCAATAGTCTCGTCCAAAATGTCATCTATGGATTGATTAGGGTCCATCTTACATGGTGAGAGAAAGAGTGGACAGGAAGTCGAATGCTCAGTGCTCATTGTTGATGAACAGCAATCAATACATCAATAGTTGCATAACATAGGCAACTGTGAGACAGCAGACAGCACACAAACTCAAAAACACTCACCTGCACTCTTTGAATAGCCTCCTGTAGTTCCTCTTCCAAACTCCGGACAGTGGGCGATGCCTGTGCTGGACTGGCAGTGATTTGCATTGGCAAATCAAAGTCTTGACCAATTGCATCACAAAGCTGACAGCAGTTCACCTAATATTAGGAATAAATACAAAGAATGTAATTCATTTCAATGGGGAAATATCAGTGCATGTTGTTTTGTTTTTTGTTTTTTTTGTTTTTTGCCTTACATTACCCACATTCATTTCAACTACGAAATACCTCAATACATCAAGATGCAATTTAATGGTGTGGTAGTATGCCACAGTACTGTCTTACTAGTATGACCCTGCTTGTTTTACTAAATACTCAAAGTACGTACTTTTCCTTCACCAGTGCAATACGTAAAGAGCAGTTCCTGCCCGCCTGTGTCTGGTTTCCCTCTGGTGCATCCTGGCTCCTGTTGCAGGAACGGATGAAGGGAACTTCCGCACAGCTGGAAAAAACAGAAGGAATGAAATAGTACATTAAGGCTCGGTTTCACAGACAGGGCTTAGCCTAAGCCAGGATTCTCCATACTCACCTGAGTGTCCTTTGTTCCTTCTCTGGGTCTACTCCTCATCCTCTCTCTCATTTCCAGCTCCACACTAAGTTCATCTACTGCCTGGCCTGGCCTCCACGTGGCGCCAGAGGGCATTGGAGGAGGGGATGCATGTAAGGTGGGACTGGAGCCAGCCGAAGAAGAAGTGAGGTAACTATCACCGGTTAAGCTTTGCTCTGCTAAACCTGAAGGGTGGATGTACATTGGAGCAGACTTGGCATTGTCTACACTGGTAGGGATTTGGTTGAGGCCAGCAGGGTGGGAGGGTTCTAGTGTGGCCCCTAGCTGGCAAAGTGGAGCAGGGGTTAACGGGGGACGAGGCATCTGGAAAGGACGGAGTCTCTCGAGGAGTGCTGGCTTAGTGCCGGAAACTGGGAGTCCACGTTTCCGCAACTGCTGACGAAGAACTGAGACCTGAGAAGGAGGAAATACATTTAATGTGCTGTACAAAGTGTATTCATACAAACAGTTTATGAAGACCAGATAATCTAGAGCAAGGGTGTCCAAACCTACTTCTGGAGGGCCACTGTCCTGCAGAGTTTAGCTCCAACCCTAATCAAACACCCAAGAACCAGGTAATCAAGGAGTTCATGATTACTTGAAAACAATAGGTAGGTGTGTTGGAGAACGATTGGAACTGAAGTAAAACTGGATTGGATTGGACACCTGCTCACCTGGATCTAGAGTGAGTCATCTTAACCAATGAGATTTCTTACCGTTAGGTCATCAAGGTTTGAGGGGAGTAACTCTGCCTGGTGGATGGGACTTGAATCAGGAGTAGAGGGGTTTGTTGAAGGGGTTCCAGACTGAGGGGAACTTTGAGGTGTAGTTCCGGAAATCTTCAAATGGTTCTCACTGTTATTTAGATGTAAAGTAAAGGTATATTAGTAACTTTTTCATGATTACCATTCAGATCACAGAGTAGCATCTCTTAAGCTGGGCGTGTACTGTACGATTTCTATGCTAGCTATGCATAAGTCTTAGATCACATAGCGCTGGCTTACACTACACAACTTAAACCCAGACTTTTGCCGCAATTTGCAGTTGGGACAAGTCAATGCTAGTTGCCTTTAGTCAGAGTTAATCTACACATTTTGGGAGCTCGGAGTTGACAGATTTCACATTGTGAATGATGGTTACAGCCATCTAGTCTGAGGATTTTAACCCCCCCCACCCCACCCACCCAATTTGGTCAGCGCCAACTCTGATTGTACAGACTAACATAAAAGAATGATCTTGCACAGTGTGCCATGGCTTTTACTCAAGATGACTGTAAAAATCGTGCAGCATGCACCCTGGCTTTAATTGTACAATTCATGGTCTTTTTCATGGTGCTTTGTTTGGAGGTTTACCTGTTTGTCACAGGGAGCTGTTGTTGCTGGTTAAGAATTTGTAGTTGTAAGAACACCTGCTGTTGTTGCAAGAGGTGGGAGTAAGAGGAATCAGTGGTTGGAGCCTGACTGTTGTTATTCTTTTGCGAAGCATTTCCGGCTCCGCTTCCAGTCCCAGTCCTTTGATCTGGGGGAATGTACTGATGGTATTTCAGCTTCCTCATTTTAGGTTTGGAATCGCGAGGCTTTCGTGGCCGTGGAGGGCGGGATGAAGTTAAGGACCCACCCAGTATGGAATGAGAAGATGGAGCTGGAGGTTGTGCTGTCTTGAGGCATACAAAGAGAGAATGTGAGTAATTTGGAATAATGACATGAGCAAGTGGATGAGGGAAATAATGAATAATGAAATGGGGCGAGGAGTAAAACAAATCATTATTTGAATGCGTACCTTTGGCAGCAGTGGTGGTGTCTGGGAGGGCATGTACATCCCTTTGGGTCTCCCAGTTGTTGATATGGAGTTTGACCCCGTTACTGTCATGGTCATTGGTTGGCTGATGCACTCGGTTGCCGGGAGCAACGCCAATCTGCACTGCTTTGAAAAGATGAGTTGATAGTGGTGAACATTCTGAGCAACCATCTTCCAGCCATTTAACCTGAACTTAAAGGTAAAATGTGTAATTTCTGTGCCACTAGTGGCATGAAACAGAACTTGTTCTCCATCAGCGGTTTTCTATCAGTTTTTTTCCCCCAAACAACAGATAGCAAACAATATCAACACACTGGTTGACCCAGTGTTGCTATAGCCTATTTGGCTGGTAGGGATCCTCAAATGAACAAACAAATATTTTGATAGCTCAACAGTGCTCGCAAAATTACACACTTTATCTTTAAACTAGAGATGCACCGATGTATCGGCTAACAATCGGTATCGGACGATAAAAACTATTATTATCACTATTGGCCATCTGCCGATTGTTTAAAAACAGCCGATGATCAGGGTCGATTATATCCTGTCAATCAAAAAGGTGTGGAAAGACGTGTTCCGACTGCAACTCATACATACTGTGTGTGACGAAAATCGCTCGTGTTGAATTTTAACGCATTAACAGTTTAAAAATGGTGACGTTAAAACAGGCTGTTTTTGACCCTATGAATCACCCGTAGTTCAAGCCAGGGTTGCCAGGTCTGCGTTTTTTTTCCTACATCAAATATTATTTGTAGCGCCTCCCATCCAATAATCGCAAAAAGATTTGTGCTTTATTACTTCTGATAAGAATTAAAGTTTCAGTTTTCAAATTCTGTCCATTTTATCGTGAAATTCAAACAATAAATGGCGTTTTGGCGCTCTTAAATGTGACGTGTCAGATCGCTGTAATGCCTCAGTTCAGGCGGCAGCTCGGAGCGCGAGTCTTTTCTTCCTCTTCAATACAAGTTATGTCTCGAAAAACATGAATGAACGTCAAAGGTATGTTGAAATATATTGTACAACTTACCAGAATGTATCATGTCTCATGTAATCACTTTATTTGTGTTTCAACCGCGGAAAGACGTCAATAAAAACACTAGAGAGGAGCTTATTTACTGTTAATTATATGTTTGTGCAAATTTGCCATGAAGACAAGTGCTTATGAAAACTACCTTATGTGATACTAAGTTTTATACATCTAAGTTTTTATTTGAGTGTAAATATTATATCTGAAAATAAACAGCAGCTGAATATAACACCTCTGCTGTTAATTGTAACCTCTAATATTGTAGTGTACCAAATGAGAGGGTTCCCTGTATAGTTTGCAACATTATTTGGGAGAGATTTTTTTTTCCTCAAGAAAACCAAACTATCGGTATCGGTATCGGCATCGGCCAGTATCATTCTGAATAATCGGCTATTATCAAAATTTAGTATCGGTGCATCTCTACTTTAAACTAAAGAAGAGGATACAAGGCAAAAAGTACTTTTTCAAAAGATTTAGTCTAATATTGGGTAGATGTTTTATGCCTCTTATACCTGTACATTGTTTGGGCTGATGGGTGTAGCAATAGGTGACGCATCACTTGGTGATTGGTCACCTCCTTGCCCAGGTGATGATGAGAAGCCTGGAGATTGGTGCATCCCAAGTTGCTCGGGAGATGCAGAGGCAGAAGAGGAGTTGTCATCTTCAAAGACATCTGATGGCAATGAAGCAGCTGAGGCAAAGGAAATGGTGAAGTGTGAGCTTTTCTGCTACAATTCTGGGTATAAGTTAAATGTTATGTGGAAATATGAAACTGTAAAATAAGCTTTATTTACACATTTACGCCTTGTGAGAATATAGTTTTTAAAGATTTATTTTTATTATTTTTTTCCTCTTTTATTTAGACAATTTGGTCTGCCCGCTGAATCAAGTCTGCCCATTGGCTGAAAAAAACTTTCAATTAGTATTTTATGGTATGGTACTTTATGATGTGCGTCATCTTCTTAACTATGTTATTATCACCATTAAAAATATATTCATTAATGTTACATGTAATATATAACTCGAAGCCATAGATTGAGAAAGTAAACTTTTTTTTTTTGTTATGTTTTACAAGCTAACTACTTAGCATTCAAGCTTAGCATATCGCTAACCAATTAACCTTCTTGCTTAGCCTGTACCCTAAAATATTCAACTTTGTTTTTGTTTGTTTTTTATAATGTCATATATTATGCTATAAAATTGCTAAAGCCAATAATTTATAATGTAAATATGCATTTCTATAGCATACTTTCTTTAGTGTTAATCAAAAAAAAAATTGCTAATCACAAAAAAATATGAGAAATATGACCCCAAATAAATGTTAGCATAAAATTGTTATATAAGAGAGTATTTGTGTGTGTGTGTGTTTGTCTATGTACATAGAATATTTAGTTTGAGTTTACGCTATTTTGTGAAGCATCAGTTTCAGTTATTTTCAATGACTCACTGTTCTCTAGAGGCAGAATATGCCTCTGCAGGAGTTCAAGTGGTCCAGGCCGACTCTGAATTTTCTCACTAAGATCCTCAGCCAGACGAGCCTTCTTCTGCCTGTGAGCTCCACTATAACTCTTGTCTGTGAGCGAGAGACATACGAAGAGAGAAAGTGAAAACAAAAAACGAGTGAATCAGAGAGAGAACAAAATGAATAGATGAGGAATGTAAATGGAAGATCAATTGCTTTGCTTTATAATAAGAGAGAAGAAGAGGAGGAATATTTTAAAGACAGATATGAATGATTTTTCACAAAAGAATTTGTTGTTGAGTAATCCAATTCAGGCATTCAGAAAGCTACTGATAATAAGTGCCGTACAGAAGGACCTTCAGCTGAATGACTTGCAAACACAAAGAGCTGTTTGATGAATGGGGACCGATGGATATGTGAATGGCTAATGGACAAACCACTCATTCCAGCTTTAAGGTTACAGCTTTGTTCAGTACTGGTATTGGGATATTCTTTTATAACCGAAGGTCAGGAAATATTGGCAAACTCTCAATGGCATCACCTGGTGCAGTTTGAGCAGTCAGACCACTAGGGGGCGACTTCTGAGTGGCACCATCTTCTGTCTGACGCTGCATTGGGAAACAGCCCAGTCAAATCAACATCAGAAAACATCAACAAATACTTAAAACCTTTATTTCTCCAGTAGTTAATGAAAGATAGCACATGGGTGAAGTTTCTGAAAAGAACTAATTGTTTGTTTTGGGTGGTAACATTCTCCTGTAAGACTACATTTTTCCCTCCTGACAGTAATTATCTTGAACCAGCTGCTGTTTACTGTCTTACTAAACATAATTAACTGTGCTAACAGTGTTTCACGGCTAATACTAATAGTTTGCGACAGTAACTAGACATGTAATTACAAACATTAAATTATGCTAAAGAGGTTGAAGACCAACTCATGTCAGTTATCAGACCGTTTTGGCATCACTGAGTAGTTTGCTTATCTACACTGGCACCCTGTTTCACATCAGTCTGTTTTCATATAAACCAAAGGCATACACATACTGCTGCTGGAGTGTGTCAGGCGTGGAAGCCATTAGATCCTACCATAGTTTTAGATTAGAACTTCTCCCTCAAATTAACTTTGAAAAGATTTCAGTTACATAATCAGCTATAGGGACATTATATTTTAGTTTTGGTTGCTGCTAGGTCTATATTTCCTCCTAAAACATATATGTAAAAAAGGCTCACCAAACCACTGCTGACTTCTTTCTCCCCAACTTTATCAGGGACAGAGGCCTTTGTACCTATAGAGCAGAAAGAAATTGAGAATGAACAAAAAGGTGGAGACAAGCTGTTATAAAGCTATTATTTAGAATTGAAATGCATAAAGAGAGCAGTCCAGCTGGTTTGAAAAGTGTGAGTCAAATTTATTATGATTTTCCTGCCCCATAAGGGGAAATTTCATAGACTTCCTGTGGCCAATCACAATGATCAAAATTCATAAACACACACACACAGACTCACCAGACTCTGCATTAAGTTCATTCTGCTGTCTGCGGTTTTGTATTCTCAACTGCAGAACTGAAAAATATACATTTATTATTATGCAATAAAAACAATATTTACAATACTTTATTTAAAATACAGTCTTTGTATTTCAGAAAAATTTTAAGCCTGAGTTTCACACCTTGAAGAATGTGCAAGTGTGGATCATATAGCTCAATTTATGACAGTAAGCCCAGCATATTACAAGTAAATTGCACCACTCGGATGATCATAAATGAGTTAGATATGAAATAGGCACTGCAAACATACACTGTTCACTAACCTAGTCAAACATGCAATCACTGTTTGTGGCACTTATAAAAGAAGGTCTGCACAAACAAACACATGCTTGAACCAGCAGGTGAATTACTGCTAGGTCAGAGGTGGGAGGAGTCATGAATATGGTGACTTGTCCCATGATGCACCTCTGTGCTGAGTTTTGAGATCTGAGAGTGGACATGAGAGGAAGGGGGTAACTATTTATCCCTCTGAATGTCTATTTCTGTATCGTTCCCATCCCCCATCCAGCTGTCTCTCTCTCTCTCTCTCTCTCTCGCTGTCTGTCTTTCACTCCCTCTCTCGCTGTCAATCGTGCTAAGTAAATTCTTCCTTTTTTTTTACTTTGCTCTCGAAGAGAATGACATGCTGAGTGGCATCAGGCCAAATCAGGTTGGAATTCTGGGATTAAAAATTCACTGAGTGTCATGGCAGCTTATAGTATTGATGATAACTGGTGTGCTCGGATCAAATAATGGCATAGATGCATAATGATAGTTCAGATTTTATGATATTGTACCACCCGTTGAGATCACTATTAAATGCCTGAAAATCGATACATAACAAAAAACACTCTAATTCACTGTATAATGGAAGTTTAGAAATAAATTGGTTTTGTTTCTTGGAGAAAATAATAGAAAGATTCTCTTTTACATATTTTACTACTACTACTACACACACACATTCAAGCACAGAAATATCCTCTGTAAATAAAAAAAAGTTTTAGGATTAAATCAGGTTTTATATTAAAATGCTGCTATCAATGAAGCAAATACGACATTCATAAGACATTCTGTTAATCCGTATATATTGATCCCGACATTTCAATATTGTGTACAGCCACAGTGTGCAGGAATGAGAGCATTAATGTCGTTTGGGGTAATTATGTACCACCCTAGCACCCTTTCCTAGCATCTTTCAGAAGTTCCTTTTTGCAGTATTTCTCTGCATTAAGTAGCTCTCCTGTTGTGGATGACTGGTGCACTTTTACTCCGTTCTCAGCCACTGAACTCTTTCAAAGTGATTGTTGGCTTCTCTGTGGCTTCTATAAGTATCCTTCTTATTTGTGCTGAAAGTTTAGAGGTTGACCTTTTCTAGGCAGCATCTGGGCGGTTTGATGAAGCCTCCTTCCTGATAATTGAGCCAAAAGTGCCCTCTGAGACATCCAAACACTTGGATATGGTTTTGTACCCTTTTCCTAATTTATGCATTTGTTTTACATTATCGCTGGCGTCTTTGAAATGGTCTTTACTTTATTGTCTTTACTTTTAGATTCATGACCTGAATAATATCTGCGTCGTTTCTTTGAATAGTTATTTTAATAAGGATATTGTATTATCATTAGGTTTTTCATTTAGACCTGAAAGATGATAAAACTAAAGGCTGATATGTGTATTTTTTGTTTGTTTTGCCGTTTACAGAGCTTAAGGCTGCCACAGAGACCAGTGTTATTTCTCAGGGCACCAATTTCACTGATATCTGTCAGATTAGCAGTGTGGTATTAAAAAAGAAACAAACATTCATTGAAATTTGAAATGAAATCTATTTTTAAAAACAAGGTTCAGTGTTTAGAAACATACAACAGAGGGAAAGACTTCAATATATATCTTTAATATATGAAGAGTTTGGTTCCAAAACGCTATAACTCCATTTTGATTAATTTGAGTAAAAATGTGTTTTCTTTGCCAAGAAAGTGGCAAGATGAAACCCACTATTTTCTGTTTCAAACTTTCACATAGCATCTTTTGGTTATAAAATCATTAAAAATTCAAATCTAGATTTTGATTTTCAAAGGTTTATTATAAAAACGGATTATTTTTTCCCCAAAATGCAATAAATCCATGACACTTTTTTTTTTTTCAAAATGCAATAAATCCATCAATATAAAAGTTATTTTTCATATTGAAAATACACAACAAAGTAAGTTGATTCACATATATGACAGCCTCTGAACTTTGTCAATACTAATCTTATATACAGGCATTTGACTAAAAATACAGTCGTCACTCCCAAAATGAATTCAACGAGTCATCTTGTTAAAGGGATAGTTCACCCAAAAATCTGTTTATCTGCTTACCCCCAGGGCATCCAAGATGTAGGTGACTTTGTTTCTTCAGTAGAACACAAATGATGATTTTTAAATTTTCAACCGTTGCTGTCTGTCAGTCGTATAATGCATTGAAACAGTGACACCATCTATGAGAATAAAAAAAACATGCACAAACAAATCTCGTGACGACACATTGATGTCCTAAGACACGAAACGATCGGTTTGTGTGAGAAACCGATCAGTATTTATATCATTTTTTACCTCTAATACACCACTATGTCCAACTGCCTTGCGCATCCGGTTGGTGAGGTCTGAATGCGATCTGACAACGGAAGTGATCGCTCGCACTCATTGAAGTATAGGCACGAGATATCACTTCCGTTATAAGAGCGCGTGGATGCGTTTTACCTCTTATATTAGAGGTAAAAAATGATATAAATACTGATCAGTTTCTCACACAAACCGATCTTTCGTGTCTTAGGACATCAATGTGTCGTCACGAGGCCGCAGGGTTTAATTTGGATTTGTTTGTGCATGTTTTTTTTTATTCTCATAGATGGTGTTACCGTTTCAATGCATTATATGACTGACAGACTGCAACGGTTGGAGTTAAAAATCATAATTTGTGTTCTACTGAAGAAACAAAGTCACCTACATCTTGGATGCCCTGGGGGTAAGCAGATAAACATCAAATTTTCATTTTTGGGTGAACCATCGCTTTAATGTTATAAATTAATTATGTCTCTGTTTGTCATTACCGATTAAAGAGTATCTGGCGCCACCGCACGTTAAAATAAACACATTTGCTGAGTACACTGGTAATAAATACGGCTTTTAAAAACTGTTCATGGTGACAGAAGTTTGATGCTGTCGTGGAAAAAGCAACAGCCGGCATTTTTCCTCTTCCCGACTCGAGTGCCTCATCTTCTTAATCTCCTCAGTTAAATGATTACATTTCGATGACTTGCGTTTCTTCCCCACCGCAGAAACCACAACAGGTTCATCAATGACGTCAAAATTATTCATTTTTTTGTTTTTGTTGATGACAAAGTAGATAAGGAAAACTAGGACGCGGGGTGTATTCAGAGCGCCGCCATTACTGTTTACAGTGCGTGGAATGGTGCGCTGTGATTGGTTGAGCGGATACATCGCATTCTGCAGAGAAGGGAGACTGGCGTTTGTCGCGTTTAGGAAAGAAAGGGTGAAAAGGTCAGAATAACACGACGGATATCGCATTTTGCGCAAAATTAATAAATGACTTTTCAATACCGACCAGATACAATACTGATTTTGGCAGAAACTCAATTTTTTTTTAAAAAATGGCGTTTATCGCGTTTTGGAACCAAACTCTTCATATATACTTTTAATGCATAGGCTATCTCATATTACAAGGCTCTTTGAAATCTGGTTTTCTAAAAATACTGCAGCCGTGTAAAATGTGAAACTATGTCATTATATATATATATATATATATAAATCTAAATAATACAAGAGCTAAAAGAGCAATAGCTAATTCATTATTTATCGTATAATCAACACATGATGAAAAACTAAATCAATCACCTATAGCCTGTAAAGCAATAATGAATAAAAGTGGCATTTTTGTTGCCTATGTTATATTTTACATATGCAAATTTCAAAAACATAGACTAAATTCATAAATATTGGCAAATTTCCCTATGTTCATCCTCATACTATAAATAAGTTAAATAAAAACATTTCAAATTACTTCATTTTTGTTTTTGCTAATCAATTGCTGAAGCATTAAAGACTAATTTATATAGTCAATGAGAAATAAACAATTTTGTTATAAATCTTAAACGTTCTTACATTGTTATCCAAATTTATTTTACCCGTTGTTTAGAATGTGGATCAGGATTTGCCAGAGAGGCAGCCATCTTTCTCACAACACAACACAACATATCCAAGGTCACAGCTGATTCAAGGGTCAGTACCAGAGCAGGGCGAGGTTTTGCTCACATTACATTCTCCTTGCTGTTTATACATGTGATCCTCATTTTAAAAATGATAGTCCTTTTTAGAATATTAGCTGTTTAAGTTTAAAAAATGTTAATTCAATGCACTTTTGATGGAAGAGTCTTGTTATTACCAAAGAGTGCTGCTGGACATTTGTCTGAGAATCTTGCCAGCAGGATGTTTATAGGGAACCCAAGAAGAGAGGGCACCGCTTTTGAAGGGGTTCCAACCACAGATGGGAACCAACAAAGACAATCTGTCCACTGTCCACATGTCCTTTAGGGAGGACCGTACTGCTGGCCCCATTTGTACAATATGGGCAAGTACGAGAGACCGTGGAACCTCATGAAGACGGGTTGGTTGGTAAAATTTGAAGGTCCACAATCTCAGGGTTGTGCGCCAACATGGTTGTGCGCCATTCAGAATTTAATTGAGAATGCTTTTTAATTCCAGTTGTAATGAACTGAAATCTATATAGTTGCAATGAGTGTTAAGTTTAAAAAGAAAAGGAAGGTTTGTAAAAAAAAAAAAGAAAAAAGAAAGTATGATGGCTTGACAGCCTAGTCCGAATGTTTAGCCTCTGAAGGTTCTAAGCTTTAAAAAGTTATTGATTCAACACAGTTTTTAGTTACATAAAGCTGCATGAGTAGTTCATCCAGAAAATTGTATTCTCTATATACAAGCAAGCCCACCCTCAACTTTTGAGGCCTGTTCCACAAAGTGCGCTAAGAAAATTGGGGATTACAATCCAAAACCTGACTTGAATTAACCTAACAAATCAGTCGGGGCTAAAGGACAATTAGCCTGTTCCATAAAGGACAATTTAAGTTCACACAATCCCACTAATTTGACCTAGGTTCAATGAGTCAAGATCACTTCATATCCATGCTATTCTTAAGTAACCCTTTAAGCCCTGAAGGCATTTTTAGAGTTGTTTTTCTGAGTGACATACACAAAAGTTAAAACTCATAACACCAGAACTATAGCAAGGAGAGTCAAAAGGTAGGTATTGTTTGATGGAAAACGTTTTAAATTTTTAGAAAAAAAAAAAAAAAAATCATTACATTTGGACATTTTCATACTGAGAAAATGCTGATAAAAGACAAAAAATATATTTTTTATTATAATTTTACATATCTTTCTTATTTGGCAAGCAATAACTCAGGAAGGAAATAAGGTAGAAGAAAAATTATTTTGTGAAGTTCCTCTACATCTGGATCAAATTTTGTGGCAATGGCATAAAGTTACAGCATTTGGTAGCCTTTTTGTTTAGCCCTTGGCTTTAAGTACAAAAACTCTCTCGAGTTTAGTCAAAGCCCAAAACAATTATGCTTGTTGTATTGCACTCTGTGAGACCTTTTAAATGACATATGAATATCTGAGCTGTATAATGTTTTTTTTGCAGTTTTGAAAAATATTATTATTCGTTTTGTAGCTAGGTAGCTAAGTTTCTAAGCTAAGGGTGTACACTTTGGGTTTAAAGGGGTTAAGCAGCCCTAAAGTTCGATCATGGATCAAATCAATCTGCTATGGCAAACAGCATACATATTTCGTGCTGTTTATTGCGTTTATGACATGGTGTTTTCCTCAGTGCAGCTTACATTTCACAGGTAGTCTACTGGTATTATACAATATAATTGAACACGTTTGTATAGGTCTATATTGTATCATTTAACATTGTAGCCTATTTATTTGATTTATTATTTAAGTTGTTTTTCTTTATACTGTATATTTATTTTTAGACTGATAGTGGTTAATAAAGTCAAATAATGGTATGCGAGAGAGCATTGGACCCCCTAGCCTGCCCTGGACCACATTAGTTTCCCAGCATAAGTTGTCAGAGTGACTGAGCTTGAGTTATGTTAAATTTACTTTATGGAACCAAATCAACTGACAATGAGTCAGACTAACTGAAAAAATCTTAGCTTATTTGGTAAACTTGTTTTTATGGAACAGGCCTCTGCTCTGTACAACCATCTACATTCACCAGGGTTTTCAAAGCTGCAAAGAGCTTCACTCAGACTCCATCACCAGAACAGCCACTAGGAGCATAATCAGAACTCACATCACCAACCAGAACAGACAGAGAGACAGCTACACATGTGGGCTTTCAAAGCCGGCTCGTGTGATCCTTCCTTTGTTCTTACCTGAACGGAACTTATTGCGGATGAGCAGTGACCTCTCAGATGCCAGCAAGGTCATAATGGAGAGACAGCAGAGGAAGAAGGGGTGGGGGCTTTAAAGATACGTCTTCCTTCTACAGGGCAGATCCTTTGTGATGATTTCTTATGCCCTTTCCTCTCCCTGAAGAGAAAGAAAGCAAAGTCACAGGAGGCCTGAACTTATCCTAATCACCATCAAGACGGCAAGGGAAAAACAAGAACCAAACAACTGGTGTAGTCTGTGTACGACTGATAGAAACAGGAGCAATCAGAAGCTAACCGCTATTCTAACAGTATCACAGAGAGACAATAAACAGCATTGCTTAAAATACAACAGATTTTCCTCTTTCTGTGCAATGAACAGTGACTAGCGCTTTCAAGCTTCAAAAAGGAAGCAAAAGCATCATAAAAGTGCACTGTAAAAAAATCAAAAGTTGAGAAAACTTAAAAGTTTAAGGCAACAAACTTCAGCAGATTTTTGAGTTTTCACAACTTGTTGTATTCAGTTTATACAACAAAAAGTTGAGAAAACTCAAAAATCTCCTACAAAAACAAGTTGAGAACTCAAAAATCTGCTGAAGTTTGTTGCCTTAAATTTTATGTTTTCTCAACTTTTGATTTTTTTTACAGTGTGGTTCATATGACTTGTGCACGATGTTCCAAGTCTTCTGCAGCCATACGATAAGTTTGTGTAAGAAACAGGACATTTTTGAATTTGTTATACATCTACACTAATGTTACATGGCATGTTCTAGAGAAGTAGAGAGCCAGATCTTTTAATGAATCAGTTGATTTGATTCACAAAACCAGTCTGAATAATTTGTTTATGAATCAGAGATCTGGTTCTTGACTCACAGCGATTAACATCTCAGTGGATTAAATAATGTCTTCGATTTCTGTCCGTTTTTCACACAAAGCAATCAAATGGCTTCAGAAGGCTTGGAATAGTGCAAAAGTCATATGCAACATTTTCTTTTTCTTTTTTGGTGCTTTTTAATCCTTTTTTGAAACTTCAAAAGGTTAGTTCACCTAAAAATAAAAATTTCGGTCATCACTACTCACCCACATGTTGTACTTGATACATATGGATTACTTTTGCTATACCTTTATGAACTTTTTGAAGCATCAAAGCTTTGGTGGTATGGACTTTCAATGGAGGGACAGAAATCTGTCAGGTTTCATTAAAAATATCTTTATTTGTGCTTTGAAGAACAAACATTCTTCAAAAGTTGGGTTTGGAACAACATGAGGGCGAGTAAATGATGACAGAATTTTCATTTTTGGCTGTACTATCTTTTTAAAGCTCCAATCCCCATTGACTGTATTTCCATGTAAAAGAGCTACTAGTACTTTAAAACTTTTGTGTTTATACATGCTTCAACCGTCATGAGGTTAAGTAAATAGTTTGTAATTTTTAGATGAACTATATTTTTAAACAATTCCAATCGGAGGAATTTTTGCCCAACTAGTCAAGGATAAAATTGCTTGTTGGAGCAGATAAGAGTGACTGTATGTACAGAAGCTTGAGTTACAGAAATAATTGGTTTTATTTACGTATGTGCCCTAGAGCTGGAGTTCAAGTACCTTTCACTGTACATCTCTCTTCAATGTTATTCATATTGCACTACCCACTGACTACAACGTCTGAAGCAACAAATTGGCCTTAGATGAAAATCACAAAAACTTCTATTGTCAGATGGAGTCTTTACAGACATACGCACTCAAATGCCTTCACAAAAGAACACATATATTCAAAGATAAATGTATAAACACAATAGCATGAATGAAAATGAATACTCACAGTCAGACTGAACTCCCCCGAGTTTTGTCAGAGTGGCGTTGAACAGAGATTAAAGTGGAGAGAGAGAGAGAGATTCTTGTGATTGAGGTGGAAAATGAGGGCAGAACTTGAGGCACGCTAAATCGACGCAATGCTCAATGACAAGGTTGTTCCTTATCTTCTTTTGCGCCTGTTTGTTCATTCCATTCCACAGGTGAATCTAGGGAGAAAAGGGCCCTGTGTTTCTTCCTCTTTTCTTCCACGCAGAATTCACCCTGCGCACCTCGTTCTCTCTCTCTCTCTCTCTACCCCCACACCGAGGAGTTGAGCCAACTGTGTTGGGCTATCAAAAGAGCACCCTGACGTCCTGCCCCTGCCCCCTCAGAACCCTCACACACACACACACACACATTTGCTGATAGATTCATTGTGGGTGACACTACTGGGTGGGTAACTTGCGGTGTTCCCTATCTCCTCTTTCTCTCTCAGGGGTGACAATGCCAGACCTTCCCCCACAGGTACCTGAAGGAGCTTGTAAAAGTTGGTGACTTTCAGTGGCACATTATGTACAGTATAAAAGCTACAAACAGACATATGACACTTCTGGATCAAAAAGGGATGTGGAGAAAGAAACTATTTCATGGCATTCAATTTAACTTTTTTTTCATTCAGCTTTTTTATTGGGAATCCTGACTTTGAACTGTTTGAAATGCAATTTTTGAAACAAAGTTAATTTACATAATTTTATTTAAATATTTCCTATATTCATGAAACAAATTGAAAAATATTCATGAAAAAAATAGTCAGGGATGCAGACATGAGGTCTTAAAGGGATAGTACAACCCCAAATTTTGTTATCATTTAGTCACTCTTATGTCGTTCAAAACCTGTATGATTTTCTTTCTTCTAATTTTTGAAGATATTTTGAAAAATGTGTGTTTTGTCCATACAATGAAAGTCAATGAAAATCCAATCTTGTTTGGACCCTAATGTTCTTCAAAATAGGTTGCACAAAAGAAAGCAACTGATTTAGAACAACATAGGGTGAGTAAATAATGACAGAATTTTCATTTTTGAGTGAACTATCCAGTTTAAATGTACTCTAAAAGATGAATTTGCTCCATCAAAGGTTATGTACATATAGCTATAGAGATACATGGCATATAAAACACATCACATTAGCCAATAAGATTCAATTTTAATCCACAAATATGTTTGTCTATGCGTGTGAGACGGGGCCGGGGGAAGAGGAGGGGGTTGGAAAAGGGAGATCATTACTGCACCACCTGTTTGGTGGCTTTGATGGACAGGTTGGTGTGTGCTGCTGTATCAGCAGGTCACAGTCAGCTAGCAAGTGAGAGAGAAGAGAGATACAAGAGTAAAAAAAAGGCAAAACAATCCAAAACAAGAGTTACAAGTTGAGTGCACAACAATTTGAGTGAGACAGACAGGATAAAGTTAGGAGAAAGTCACAAGTTGAATTCTGTTCATTACAGCATTGAACAGCTGGTAAAGCCAATATTTTATTAAGAGACATTGTCTCAACCTTGACACTGAATATAACTATACGAACCATTTTGAGCATGAAGGTTGTGAATGATAAAATTGAAAAAACTTGGCCCCTTAGTGTGTGACACATGCAATTTATGCCACAATATACTATTGATGGAAAAATGATGTAATCACCCTACCTTCCATCGACCCCCCCACCAAGACCCCCCCCCCCCCCCCCCCCCCCCCCCCCAAGCCCCCCTTTCGGGAATCCCTCTGATTAGCACCTGTTACTGTCCATCTTTGTCTCTCTCTTGTCATCCCTTCCTGCTCACCTCAATTAGCTTGTTTCATTTTGTGTCACAGCAGGAGCAGCTTAACTGAAACAACACATTCTATACATTCTAATGACGCCACATGTCTCACTGGCTTTGAGAGATGCAAGAAAGAATGTCAAAATGAAAAATATCTGTGCACACAAGGTGGGAACCTCTATTTCATCTCATGCCATTCTCCAGGCAATATGAATTCATAGGCCTGCAGAAAATAGGATAGGGTTGGAATTGTTAATCGTGTCAAAACTATGATCACGAAATAACTAATAGCCTACTTAAAGAAACTGCGAAAGGTACATTGCATAAATATGAAATAAACTGTACCAGAACTGTGTATCTTTCAAATGTAAGCAGGAATATTCTTAAAAATCAAACATTAAAATGTATTAAAGGGTTAGTTCACCTAAAAATGAAAAATCTGTCATTTATTACTCACCCTCATGTCGTTCTACACCTGTAAGACCTTCGTTTATCTTCGGAACACAAATTAAGATATTTTTGATGAAATCCGATGGCTCAGTGAGGCCTCTATTGAGAGCAAAGCCACTGAACCTCTCAAGATCCAGAAAGGTACTAAAAACATATTTAAAACAGTTCATGTGAGTACAGTGGTTCAACCTTAATATAATAAAGCGACAAGAATACTTTTTTGAGTGCCAAAATTTTTTTTTTTTAAATAACGACTTTTCAACAATATCTAGTGAAGGCCGATTTCAAAACACTGCTTCGGAGCTTTACGAATCGAATCAGTGGATCGGAGCGCCAAAGTCACGTGACTTCAGCAGTTTAGCCGTTTGATAGAAGATCTGAATCACTGATTCAAAACAAACAATTCGTAAAACTCCGAAGCAGTGTTTTGAAATTGGCCATCACGAGATATTGTTGAAAAGTCGTTATTTTGTTTGTTTTTTTGTGCACAAAAAGTATTCTCGTTGCTTTATAATATTAAGGTAGAACCACTGTACTCACATGAACTGTTTTAAATATGTTTTTAGTACCTTTATGGATCTTGAGAGGTTCGGTGGCTTTGCTCTCAATAGAGCCCTCACTGAGCCATCGGATTTCATCAAAAATATCTTAATTTGCGTTCCGAAGATGATCGAAGGTCTTAGGGGTGTAGAACGACATGAGGGTGAGTAATAAATTACATTATTTTCATTTTTGGGTGAACTAACCCTTTAACAATGTGCACTATTATTAACATGACATAGGCTGAATCGGATTTTTTTTAAAAATGGGTCAAATATTGTATTTGCATTAGCCATATTATAAAGCTAAATATAGTTAGTTGCACATGCTAGTTACATGCTCCAGTTTACCTGCATGGCTTCAGGTTGATGAGGCCGTGCATAACTTGGAGTGAGTTTGCCCTCTGGTGGCATAAATATGCAACAACATCCTAGATCTAGAATATGTTGTTTTACATTGTGCTTTTCTATACGGAAAAATACTGACTCCTCATCCAGCTTCCTCAACAACTACAGCTCCAGAAGTCTTTGTGCTTGAACCTCTAATCATCTCCATCTACGCCAGGTCATTCAGGCCGCTCATCCAATCACATCTTCTTTCACCACTGCTATGCTAACAACTCCATTGCAGATCTCCCTTGTGCCTCAACATCTACATCTCAAACAACGTTTATGCCCAACATAATTAAAATAGCACTCTTCCCTAAGCATTTCATAGCCACATTGTAGCAAGCCTCTCCTTTCACCAAACCATCCACCATTTTGTCCATAATGTTGCCTCTTCACTATTATCTGGAAATTCTTTATACTGCCTAAGACTGTTGCAGGCTTACAGTGATGCTGATTATTGTGCACATACCACATTAATGGCAGGTACCAACCATTAATGTAACAAGCACACAGTCTCGCAGAAAAAGTCAACTACATTTTTTTTAACTGTTTCTCTCTTTCTCGCTCTCACACACACAGATGCACGTATTCATACTCGACACTCATAGACGCCTGCTGTCAGCTTGATTGTGGGAGCCACTCTCCTTGATGCTGCCAAATGGAACACCGACCCTCTGAGCACATCTGAGCTGTCACTCACACGTACACAGACACTCCTGTCTAGCACAGCTTGTAAGGTTATGGGAGGCGAAGAACATCCATACATAAACTCTTTAAACCTGAATTATCATATGAACCAATAATGTTGTGCATTTCATTCAATCAGTGAATGAATGAATTACAAAGTCTATGTATCATACTCTATATACAGAATTGGTGCAAACTGCTGTCCCACAACCAAAAAATATTCAACTTTTAGATGTTTACTAAGATCTTTGTATTATCTACTGAATCCCACAATAATATTTAAAATATCAGTAAGCTTAATATATATAAAATCATCATTTATTGGGTACTTTCAATTGGGAGGTGGCTGTCCCGAACTCTAACCCCTAAATTTCAACTTGATGAAATGATAAAATGATATTGATTTCAATATCAATTTCAATTTCAACTTGATGTGAAAATGATATTTAAATAACTTTTGCAATTTTTTCCATTGTTGTTTTTAAAAATATATTTTGATTTTTTTTTTTAAAGTGAAGATAAAAAAAAAAATATTTATTTTTTATATTTTATTTTTTTAAATCATGAAACCTAGTTTAAAAAAAAAAAAAAGTAAATTGACCCTTCGCCAGGACTTTGATTGACAGGCGATCTAACCAATCATAACGCCAAATCCGCCATTTTGTCCAACAAAGCAGGCAGGGGAGTTGGCAGATTAACGTAGGTGGACTTGAACTTGAAAAATGGTGTGTACTGACGTCTTTCCGCGGTTGAAACAACATTCCTTCTTTTGTTTATGTTTATTTGATGCTATAAATGAACTAGTAGGAAGAGATGATCGGTTCACGAGCCGCTTGATCTGAGGCGCTACACAGCGATCTGTCACGACACATTAAAGAGCCACAAAACGGTATTTATTGTTTAAATTTCTTTAAAAATTACAAAATTTGATATTTGAGACTTTGTTTCATATTAAAATTAACCTGCTCTGTTTTGTCTGCGTTGTCAGTGTCCTCTTTGTTCCGCGATGTATTTTTCACTGCGTGAGAACATGATGTGTGGCGAGAGAGCGGCATGGCTTGTCGGACAAGCAACAATAACTAAAGGGGGTACCATAATTTTGAGTTAAATGTGTTCAAAAGTCTGAAAATCTGTGTGTAACTTTAAGGAACTTCGCTACCAAACACCTTTTTTTTTCTGCAATTAAGCAAACTTTTTTGGGTGTTATTCCATACTAATTAGTTTTTATGTGTGTACAACTGTTCAGAACTGTGCTAGCTAATCATGTGCTGATTAGCATCTTTGAGCTAGGCTCAGAAGTATCTAAAAGTATACTAAAAGTATCTAAAAAAAAAAAAGGAACACATAATCATTTATTTGGGGGAAATAAACAAAACTTTAGTACAGTTATGCAAATCATTAGTATTTTAATATGTTTTAGTGGTGTTTTAGTATGAGTTAAAATTCTGTAATGTGATGTGGTGGCTACCAACACATGACTGTCACTACCGAAAATGTGCAGTCACGACCGAAACATGTGATGTTTTGTCAAAAATAAAGTATATTGAATTATCAAATAAGATGTTATTATAGTGTTTAGTTCAATGTACATTCAAACTAATGAATCCTTAGCAAATCTCATAATTTACACATGAAATATTGTTAAAATTTTAATTCTTATTGATTTACCTGTGAAAACTTATTTTTTTAAAAATAGCAAAAAAATATTTACAAGGTAAATGTAAGTAAAATCTTAATAGGTCAATGTAACCCTTCTTATTAAATTATTTATTATTGTGTTTCGGTAGTGACTTTGGGAGGAAAAATATTCCAAAAATTTCTAAAAATACAATATGAGAATTAACTGCACAATTACCAGAAATGTGTACCTTGGATATTATACAATTTGTATACATACAAAATTTGTAGGAAAAGACATTTTTTTCAAGATGTTTCCAACTCTGACTTTGAACCAATTCTGTAGAATTGGCCATTTTCATAAGTCTTAATGTAAAAAAAAAAAAAAGAAAGAAAAAAAAAAAAAGAAAAGAAAAATCATTTTGTCTGAAAAAGATGTATTTCTTAGAAGCATTTCGATTTGATTCATTTTATTCAAAATCCTGTGACAGGTTACAGAAGGCTGTTTAAATATCTGCATCAGTCTTATTTTTAAATCGTGTATTAAATATATAAGTGTTCTGTGACATAACACACCATTTTAAATATATACATTTTCACCATAAATAAATAGTTCTCATTGGTGCATGATTGTTCTTAGTTAGTTAAACACACTGAGCATTCATCTTTAAATTGTAAGAAGGAACTAAACATTTATGAAATGCATGGTAAATCTACTGTGAAATGTGCTCAATAAAAACACTAAACCAATCTGAATATATATGAACACAGTAATATGTAAACAACTCTACAAATCAAGTTAAGTGATATTGTTCAGCAGCTGGACGTTTCCACAGCATGCAGAATATGTGCTGCCATGAGCCTAAAGCAAAGTTAATTAAGCATGGGAACCACCGGAAAAGAAAAGGGCTTGACACACTTTAATTAGTGTGTGTAAATATTCAGATTCTTAATCAAATCTGAAATTTAACCAACAGAATTTTAGATTGGCCCAAGGTGTCCAGTCCGTGCATGATGCTTGGTTATTTACATGGCAAATTACGTAAACATAAATTAATCAGGAGGGGGTTAAACCTTTTTTCAAGCTACATAACTTATCAAACAGAGAACTGATTTTTTTTTTTTTTTTTAAACTAATAAGTTAGACCAAAGTTCAAAGTTGAAAACTTCAACTCAAAGTTGAAAACTTCCCTTAAATAAATTAAATTATATCATATCAGAAAGAACATATGTCCTATGAACTTCTAATAAAAACTTTCTGCAACAATTTGTAACAGCTGTCTGACAACCTACCAAGAGAGGAAGTAAAAATTTTGTCCAGATGAAAAGCATAATTTCAGGCTAACAAAATGAAACAGGCCCCTGAAGAAGGAAAAGACCATAAATTGACCATAAATTCTCCCTTCTGGAAAAATTGCCAAGCGAGAGAAACCGAAATGAACACAAAGCAAAATGTTTTATAATGCATAATATCTGAAAATGTTATGAAATATAAAATTTGAGTAATGAGAAGCATTTTTTTTTTTACATTTTGGGGGAAATTTGTAGAATTCTGTAGAACAGATGTAGATATAAAATGGATTTTACAGAAACCATGATCAAATGTTTTAAAGGAGTACTACACTCTGTTACCAGGAGCATGCTGCACTTTTCCATAGTAAATTTGTACACTGTTTCATCAATGGGGTCCACTCATGAAGCACAAATTTTTTATCCACCTACACATGAGCGTGTCTGTGAACGACCTCTGCCATGTGCATGGAATTGACTGCAGTCATTAGTCTACTTGGTAGCAACTCTCGTAGCCCAACCTGTTGCTTTAAGAACTAGTCAAAGTAGATGACAGAAAATGCCAATAAAAACAACAAAAGACAAAGGTGTACGTGACAACAGTAGCCAGGTCAGAAGATCCCAGCATGAGAACTCGAGTCTGAAAGAGGATAACGAAAACACAACACCATACTGTCCTCTGCAGGTCAGGTGGAGTATAACAAATCAGTCGCAATGCGCTTGTATTGAACATATTTGAAAGACAAGACAAGAAAAACGAAGCACCAAATCATGATCAAATTAGCCATACATAATAAATGAACGTGAAAGGACTGGAAGATGTTTAGAACTTTGAGAATGACGTATGTTCCAATTCTATGGAAATCTGCTGAGTTTTGTGGCCACAAAATCTGCGGGCCTCGTCATGATTTAGAGATGTACTGATGCACTGATGAGGCAATTCCTAGTCACTGTATCATTACTTCAATATATCATAATATAAAATTATAAATATTGATAATAAGTCTCTATAGTCTTTTACAATAACTACATCACACCCTTGAAAGCTGTACATGTGAACAACTGAAATGAGAACAATAAATAAGTAGCAAAAAATGGTAATTCAAAGTTATTCAAGATGAAGAATCAAAACAAATGTTGTTGTTTTTTTATGAAGAGGTCTATCTTAATAACTAAAGCTTATTAGAATGAATTTGAAGTGAATATTGCAGGGTTCAGTCATCACCAGTAAAGGTCTCAAGAGTTAATGGAATGAAATATAGACAATTATATGAGACTAGTGAGAAGTAAAGAATTTTTATATCAATACAGAATAAATAAACGTATTTACAACTAAGCTTATCTTGAAACTTAAAAAAAAAAGAAGAAAGAAAATCTATTTGTTCATGCCCTCATGAAGTTCATTCTCCCCCTGTGTCACTGTCGGACTCCATTTCAGGAACTGTTGAACTGTACCACTCTGCATTCTCTTCGGACTCTCCTTGTATACCAGCGAGGGAAATCCCTCCACTTTCTGGCTTGACCTTCATGTCCATCGCCTCCAAATGCTGGCCTTGGTGCTTGCGCTTTGTGTGACGTCGCAGTGTGTTGCGCTCTGCAAAACGCATGTGGCATATTAAGCACTGAAAAGGTTTCTCACCGGTGTGTACTCTCTGATGTCTCAATAGCTCCCCTGATTCACGGAAACGCCTCGGGCAAAGCTGGCACACAAAGTTTCTTTGACCTGTATGAATGTGTTTGTGTCGCTCAAGATGGCTTGATCTTTTGAACGCCTTGCCACAAAGATGACATACGTGGGGTTTGCTTTGGGAGTGTGTGATGGAATGGCGCTCAAGGTCAGAAAGATAGTAGAAGACCCGCGGACAGTACTGACAGTAAAGAATGCGACGTGGGCCTAATGATTGCGGGTCTTGGTTCTTTGGGTGATTGATGGGAATTACAGGTGATATGGGACGAAGGGGTGATGTGGAAGAGATGGTATCTAATGAGTCTGTTTGGTCTACCGAGGTAGACTCAGTCTCACCGTCACAGTTTACCTCTGTCTCATGGTTTTTACTGTCATGTACTGTGGCAGAGGAATCTGACTTAGTTGCTTCAGAACCCGAGGAAGGAGTAGTGACCGAATGCATCTCAGGCTGGTTTTCTTGTTTCTTCTCCACAGACACAGCCAATCTGAGAAGAGCCTCCCGAAAGGAAGTGGGCACTGGTGTGTCAGAGAAGGCATCAGTGCTGAATTGCTTGGTTGGACTTGTAGAGGTCACTGTGGAAGTGCTAGAGGAAGCAGTTGATGAGGTAGGGCTAGCAGGAAGATTAGAGGGGTTATTCAATCCTGAGATGTCTGTAGTGGTGGCGGAGGAAACCGTGCTGAGGCTGAGAAGTGACGGACGTGAACTTAATGTAGATCCCAAATCAAGTGGACAAGTAGCTAAGGGAAGTGCAGCAGTGGAAGAGGAGGAAATTTGAGATAATTGCCCAGGCGAGGACGAACTCTGAGTTGAGGACACCTGAGGAGATGACAAAACTAAAAACATGGGGGAGGACTGAGTGTTCTGACTAAGAGGAATCGGTAAAGAAAGGGTAATTAGCCCTGGGTTAGCCTTAGAGGCTGATGAGGAAAGCGACTGAAGCTGAGATGGAGGAAGAAGAAGAATGGGAGTGTTTGACCCTGTAGTATTTGCCACAATCTGAATGGGAACTGATGCCAAGTCAGACACAGCAGGCATGATGGAGCTTTTAGCAAGAGCTACGGAACTGTAAGAAGATTTTGGCTCAAGGTTCGGGGCAACTTGTGAGGTTTCCACTGAGACATGACCTAGACACATATTTGTGCACAGTGAATTGGGTTGTGTCTGCAGTCTTGAGTCTGCAATTTCCTGTATATCAGCAAAGGAAGAGGTCTTATCTTCAACTTGCCTTGGGCTTAGAGCTGTTTCTTCAGAAAGCCCCTCAGCATGTTGTATATTGTCAATTTGTGGGACTTTCTGTCCATCTGGGGTGAGTGTGTAAGGAATGCCCTGGTCATCTATTAGTAGAGTATCCATCGGATCTGGAGTTATGATGGTGGGGTATGAAGGATTTGGCATGGCTTCAATCGAAGGGGAGGACAAATGTCCATCCCAATACTGTGGGAGATATGTATTACCTTCACTTACTAATGGAATCCAGCACATTTCATTATCGTCCTCCTGCTCCACTTCTACATGTTGAGGCTCATCCTCAATTTCATCAACTTCCATATGAAGTGAACCTTCATATTCAGGATCAACAACCCATTCACTCTGCCTCTCCTTACTTCGATCTTTCTTTTTTGGGAGGCTTAAATCTAATACCTCGTCCCCTTCATTTTGTCCCAAAAAATCTCCTGCACTCATTGCCATGGTCCTTCTGAAATCAAGTCTCTCCTCTCTTACATTACATAGAATTTGTGTTTTATAATCTTCAGTGCAGTCTTTACTATATTCTAATCTTTCTTTGTTTGCATTTATGTCCATCCCAAGTTTACTCTCTCTTGCATGTGCCACATCAACAACCTGTGTCTTATTATGGGTACACAACTCCTTGCTTTTGCGGTTGTTTCCGGCAGGTGATGGTGGTTTATCATTATAGAAACCTTTATTTAAAATAGATTGTCGTTGAACCTTAATCTCTAGTAAATCATTGGTTGAGATCTTAGCAATGTTTGTAGCTTTGGTTGGTACTTCGCAAACTTCGGTCCTAGCATTATCAGACTCCATCTTGGGTATCAGCTGCATGTTTGTTGGTAGACTCCTTGTATTCTCATCAAAAGTAAGAATTTTATTTTTAACAGTCTGGTTTTCAAGAGGACTCGTCTGGTTTGAATTTGATTCATATTTTGGTGAGTTCTGCTCACTGCTCACAGAGTTCTGCTTGCTGTAATCCTTTACAACTTCTGTCTGGTCTTGTGGTGGAACAAGAAACGCATCTTTGTTCTTAGATTCAGCACTCAATGAGAGCCCCTCGTCTGATAACTCGCCCTCTTGACCCACAGACATTTGGCAATCTTTGGTTGCAGAAAGGTCAATCCACTTAATATGTGGAATGGTCTCACCTATCCTGTCCAGTGCTTGTTGTTTGCGCATAGCAACCTCTGTACATTTAGCAGTAGAGAAGAAATCATATTATTCAGTACTTGTGGAGGAAGTCAGTTCATTATAACCTGAGAGAACAGTGAAATATTGCCCGACAGGGCCACAGAATCTTGCATAATCCAAGTAATGGCACCTTTTCCATTTGTTTGCCCATCTGACGTAACTGCTGATTTTCACCCATGTCACTGGCACTGCCATCAGTCAGAACCTTCTACTCCTCTAAGGCATCAATCTGAAAAAAAGAAAAAGAAAAAAAAACATGAAAAAAAAAAAAAACACGATTCTTCATTTTATAATAGAAACAACAGAAGACAGATCTCAAATGAACTGTTTAAGGTAACAATCCTTCAGAAAACAAAGTTAGTTACCTAGTCACTTAGTATACTCATATAATAAATTAAAACATTATTTAATACTATATTTAATAAATGTTTAATGATGTTTGCCACATTATTTCAGTTGCATTGTTATAGGTGTGTATTTAAATATAAAAATACAGCATCATACAGAACATAAAAAGGGATGCTGATCAAGTTTTGATTTGGCTTGGAAAGAAAATTGCTGATCTATAAGGGGTTGGTTTGCAAGCATTTATGAAGCACTTATACTTCACATGCATAACAAAATCATAACATATTCAGTTAAAAAGAACAGACAGTTGTAGTTGCAGTTAAACAGGGCAAACAGAGGAGGCGATATAGGACACCTTGATAGGAATCTGTAATTATATTTCATCTAGGGATCAGTGCTAATAATGTAATAGTAATATAAAAAAATAATAAACCAATTTTCAGCATTGCTAACATGATTAAATTTCAGGTTATTTTCATTTAATACGGATGCCTACTAAAACATACATTCAGCAGTAGGATGAGTAGGATCAGATGTTGACATCCCTGAGCAACTCATTACATAGAAAAAAAAACAAAAAACAATAAGAACACAACCTTCTTGACATGTTATTTTATAAGCTTAAAAGTCTTTTTCTATTATAATGGAATTTAACAATTACTATTTCATTCTGAATTTACTAATTCAGATACTTTCATTATCAAGTTGTGTCATTATGGTCTAATAGATCAACAAATCCAGCCTTAATATATTTTGAAAGCTTAAATCGCATTTCAGAGGAAACAGTTGGTGGATCATATTTTAGCAGTTGTTTTCATTTGTATCAACCTCTAATATGTTAACAATACACTAACAGCCTTTATTATAACACTTCTGACAGTAAATTAAAACAATAAAGCACTTTTATTGTTTTTATAAATTTTTTATAAACAGCATTATTATATTTTATTATGGCATACTATTTAGACACAATATAATTAAACCAAGAAACCCACCAGTACTTTATTTTTAATATGAATGACACAATATGATTGCAATTTGTTATTAAAGGTTTTAGATTGTGTTGCATAAATACACACTTAGGAAGTTCGCACCTTTAGGCTACCAATATCACAAACACACTAAAAACAGACAAATTCTTTGGAAATGAACAATTTGACAGGATGCCAACACTACTTAGTACTAAGGAAGATTTTTACAGTTCTGACCTATATAATCGTAACATAATTCAATACCAATATGTGTAATATTTGCAAAAGTGCTTAAATGCCATGCAGTTTGTAAGAATGCAACGCAATGAGCTTGAACGTCGCGCTGTCATGGTAGCAGGTCCAGTCCTCCTTCCCGTGGTTTTCATCACAAATTAAGTACGTTCATCTGTCAGCGCGCATGGCTCAGGGTTTGACACCAACGCCTTTGTCCGTACAGTCAGCCATGCAGCACTGTGGGAGAGTTAGAGATCAACACGGGGACATTCGACGCCATTACGCGTCGGAGGTTCGTTTAAAGAAGAAAAATATAAAGCCAAACACCGCGTTTGATGTCTGTGGGGTTCAGACAGCGAGTCGAACCCGTGCCATTATATGACCAAAAGTATCTGTCTAAGGGATATACCCTTCCATAGCGTGGGTATTTCAGATACACTTGCATTATTCACATTTTTTGGTCAAAACACTGACTGCGCTCGAACCTGCGACCAGCCATTTTATGCGTACCGAGGGTTCGAGCCGGTGACAGCGCTCACACACTGCTGCTTTGGAAACCTTATTTCAAACTTTCTAAGACAACAAACACTCTTTATATGCTACTCACAAGAACATACATTTCTTGCCAAAAGCTTACAGCCATTCGCACACATTCCTTCTTTATAACTGAAATATTGAATATGAAACTGTTCTCACCCCACGAGTCAGCTCGCGCAGGCACTGACTGGCCCGACCCTGAGATACTTCCGGAAGACCAAATATGAATGAATGACTGGGCGGAGAGGTTGAGCGCGAGCGAACGGGGAGGGGGGGGATGTCGTGGTGTTGCAGTTTTCTACGTCCGACCTGGACACGTTTAGGTCTGAAATTTTAGAACATAACTTTAGTTGTAGAGTCAGTAGGCTGTTTATAAAATGAATGAATAAAACGGAAACCTAAGGGGTGAATCTCACTTTAACTGTCTAGAATTGTACAGGTAATATTTCACCTCAAAATTAAAAGGAAATTAAATTTTGTATAAATATATTTTGTATTTCATGGCAATTAAGCACATTTAAATAGAGTACACTAAATTGTGAGTAGTAATAGTACATCATCTAGTAGGCTACATTTTTGTGCTGAATTTTAATTTATGCTAATTTGAAATAATACAAATGTATGTTTTGAGATAGACATTTCTTTGTACACTAGGCTATACAAATCATTCATACAGACTTACTAAGAAAAATAAATTCAGTACTTTTTATTTTTCAACAAACATTTTCCAGTTTCTTTATTGTAGAATCATGCCAAGAGAGATGAAAAAACTACATTCAAAGATTATTTAGTATGAAGTTCGCACAATGCAAAACTGAATCCTTATGAAAGCAACAATTCAGCATGGCTGTATATCAGCAAAGCTTTTATGCTATAATATTCCCATGTTAACTCTTTCCTTATAATCCAATAAGCAGTCCGGTCAAAGATCAGTTAATGATTTCAGAGTTCACCTTTGACCTACGTTTTCTTGGTTTTGGTATTGACAAATGCATCAGAAACACTTTTTTTCCCCAAAGAAATAAAATACTATTACAAGATAAACATCAATGCTATAACTCAAAAAGCAGTTTTACAATTTATATGACAACAAAATACAAGAGAGCAGCTTATGGCAACCGCGACCTCAAGCAAGTATGAGGGTGTCTGCATATCAGATATGACACAAACTCTGTTTAAGGTAACTTTGTCAATTCAACATACCAAATAGAAGAGAAAAGAGTTAAATGAGGTATAACTGTGAGATCCAGTCCAAAAAAAAAAATGTAGTGGAAAATTAATTTAGGCCTATGTTGATTCAGACTCCAAATAGTTGTCAGAGTGAGGAGAGAACTGTGCGTGCCAACATGCAAAATGTGTTGTCATAATTTGATGAGTTCACTGAAGGTCAGCAGGATCACATGCATCAATTTCAGAAACCAGTCGATGAGGGAACAGTTTGAACTGCAGCCAGGTAGGGTCTAAAGAGAAAAGAGCGAGATGAAGGTGATGCAGGGTTATTTTTAAGTGTAAAGTACAGTTATTTTATAATGTGTATAAATGTGGTTGTAATTGTGTACCAAGGAAGCAACTAGGTGCCTTGAGCTGTCCATCTACGCAGACCTCCGTTGCTGTGAAGCTGCACAGTTTTTCTGGATGTTTACAGAAAAATGTCACATTCTCTCCATGAGCAACCACACCATCCGTCAGATCATATGGCCAGCGCTTTATTCCTCCCACAATCACCCTGCTGCGTTGAGCTGGAACTGGACAGCGGGCTGATCGGAAGGACAAGGGAAGAGAATGATGGGATATATTTGTCATGACAAAAAGGAAAGGAGGTTTATGATTCACGGCTGGAAACAGAAACATTCCAAACCTTACATCCAAGAAAATAAAAATTTTCAATGCAAAAGTTCAACACAGCCATGATTGACTGAATGTATTGTGTTGTTGCCAGCTTCTCTTACCCCGGCAAGCAGGCTCTGCGCTCCATGTCCCATTAGGTAGACAAGTCACTTGATTTGGTCCATCCAGCAAGAAGGTTTTCTTGCAAAGGTAATAAATTGTGTCACCGACTTCATATTCAGTTCTCTGGACAGCCACCAGGTGTCCACGATCAACCTCCTTAGGAGGAGGACAAACCACACCTGATAACAGACACATTCACACACTTATATACACATACAAGTGCACTGCAGAATTACAGTTTTCACCTTAAAGGTGATAATTCTGTGCTCAGTCGGTATCACTGTGGCACAATGTTGATTATATGCCACAAGCAAATTATTTTAATGTTTAAGCTATTTGTTTACGTTAACGTGCAGAAATGTAATGCTTCAAATTGTATGTATTATAACTTTGTGTGTAATAATGTGTGTATTATTTGAGGTGTAAAGTTTTTGTGGTCACTGTGAAATAAGACTCAATATATTTTGTTGATCCTGGAACAACATTTCTATCTGAAATTTTAGTCCTATCCCTACCCCTAAACCTAGCCCTGGTTGTAAGCCTAAACTTGATATAAACTGTAAACTTGTCCCTTAAAATTTGATTGGTTGATTGAAATGTTGCTCCAGGATCAACGAAGATGTTGATCCAGGTACATGTTGCACTTGTAACGCACATTCTTTGCATTTTTTTAAAGAAAGGACCAGACGAAATTAATTTATGGTAATCAACATTATGTTAAACAACGTGCTATCGAATCGATTAAGCCTAACTTCATAATGGAATATGCCTTTAAAACAAGCAGAGCTGCAAAAATTGATATTGATCCAACAGGGGGCATCCTTGCACCAGTATATTATAGTGAAACCCACATCAGCTCCACTAGCTCTACACACTAAGAAATTCATTTACACATAGTGTCCTATCCGCCTACTCACAAACCCACACAGTCTTTATTGCTCTTCTCTCTCCCGCTGTCCCTCTCATCTCTCTATCATTACTTTGTACCATGGTGTGCATGAGTACAATATCCATTTAGCAGTTTGGATCAACATCTTCCACTCAAGCATACATTCTAATACACCTGCTATTTCCTTTTAGCAAGATCTCTGTCTCAGTCATTTCCATGTGGAGGAGTACGTGTAGACAGGCAGACACACTTACGGCGACAGATGGGGTGAGGGTATTGCCACGTCTGGTCCTCAAGACAGATATTCTCACTATTTCCAATCAGCACAGATCTGTATGGGGAAGAGGACGAGGTGTGTAGATTGCATAATTATAAAACAAGACATTCTGTTGTATATCAGTCACAGATTTCTCTTTCCAGTTTTATTTTTTTCTCTTCACTCTCACCCTGATGCACATTGGTACTGGATAGTGGATCCCACGGCAGCACTGCCCTGTACAGAGAGCAGATCATCATCATCATCAGGCAAAGTACAGGACACCTCAGGCACCAGAACCGGGTCTGCTGCAAGACCTCCACCTGGGGAGGCTGGTGGAAAAATCAAAATAGCTTATTTATCTCTTGACTTCAGTACGCATTTAAATGCTAGGCTGATTTGGCGGACAAACACATGTGCAAAGTCCTTTGAAATGTACTCTTTGTCTTTATGTTTCTAATTGTTTTGAAAACCCTTTATATCATTTTCAGGAAAGTTTCAATTTAATGACTAAAAATGTAGGCTATAAAAACCAAGTAAAAGGTAGTTAACATATTTTCCATTTTTAAATCAAAAATCATGAATTTTTGGGGAGTCCATTGACATTTTACAATCTGAACTGACCTTGTTTGTCATTAAAAGGTCAAATTATCTGGTATTGAGACTAATTGACCTTGACACGCAGTCATGAGGATGCAGGGGTGCTCTCTACGATATGTATGCTTGTTTTTCTGCATGTTAGTTACACCATAGTCTCGCGTAGCCAGACCTTCAGACTGACGGCAGAAGGTCTGGACTCTTTAGCAGCTTTAATTGGCCAAGGACCGCCCTAGAAGACGTTTGACTGACATGTAACGCAACCATTCACAGTTCACTTTGTTCCGTGTCAGGTTTAGGGGTGTGAAAATGAAAGTCGATGTACCACCAATAACAGACCGGCGTGCATCTAATAAATAATTCATTCAAAAACGTGCAAGTGTACAGCAACAATGGAGCCGCGAACGTTACATACTTTTAAAAACTTTTGTAAACATGACGGCGTTCTTCTTCAACGAGGGGGTTTGGCGTCACGGCATTTGTTTCTAGTTGCACCACGACTTTGATTGTGTGACTTCGATCAGTGAAGCAGTTTTTGTTTCCTAAGAAATAATAATTAAAAACAACCAAAAAGAACGTCTGCGCCAAATACTGAAGTAGTTAGTAGATAAAAAATTACTTTGGTGTGTACGCTCAAAAAAGCATATCAAAGTTCAACAAGGAGAGGAACTCACACACATAATAGTAGTCATAAAAAACGTTATTATGAGGCCAAATGCGAAGACAAAACTTTTCGATTTACATCGTCATCAGTGTCGTCACCTAAATAAGGTTTTCATTTTTTTGATATATAAAAATTACAGAGCCCCTAAGGGCTACACGGTGATGGAAAAAAATATGAGATGGGAGGAAAAAATATATCGGAGTGTCTATTTACACTAAGTGCAAATAGCATCCCTTGTTGGCAAACGCTATTTACACTAGGTCGGCCCACCAATGTCTGGTTGGGCCACTCAAGTTTTAAAAAAGACGCGCGGAATTCAACGTCTTCAATAGCGAGTGACGCTGCATTCACATGGGGCGTCGGCGTCAACGCTTGACAGAGGGCATGTCTGAAGCTTGATGCTGACGCGACCGTCATAGTGACAACAGCCAATCGCATTACTTTCCGGTGTTGCATGAACGCAATTGGCTAGCGACTGCTTTAGGGTATTTGCATAAGGCGATCTGATTGGCTGACGCTTGTGTTGGCGCTTGAAAAGCTGAGAAATCTTCAACTTTTGCCACAAGCAATACGAGTGAAGCAACGCGACGGAACCCAAAATTCAGTCCGGCAACACATGGCATCACCCATTCAAAGTAAATGAGAAGCGTTAACGCAGAATGCAGCGTAAGGCTCGCAGACCTGGCTTTTAACGCGATCAACGCGGGTTCGAATCTGCCTTTTGCCGAGCTCGCATTTATTTTTAATAAAAATGAAAATAATGTTCTAAAAGTAGAAATAAACTGCGAACGAGTGTTTAATAATATTAAAAGTATTTATTGGGTAGGGTTAGGGGAAGGTGTAAGGAGGGTTTTTATTCTCCTAATAAGGCAGCATCCATTTAATAATTTTAATAAATATAATAATTTACACTCTATGATATTGCATCCTGTTAATGTACAAAAATACTGAGGTGCAAATAGTATCGGTCAATATAAAGTATAGATTGTATCTAATTACTATTTACTCTTATTGCAAAGAACTGATACTTTTACATGGTGTAAATAGAATGTATCGCTTTTTTCACCTAATGTAAATAGCATATCGCTAAGAAAATACTGCTATTGTCACTGTGTAAATAGAATATATTGCTATTTTCACTTAGTGTAAATAACATCTATTGCTAAGAAAATATGCTATTTTCACTTAGTGTAAATAGCATCTAATTGTCATTTGCAGTTAGTGCAAATAGCCACTGCCAAAATATATTTCAATGCTTTTGCAACTTTTATGCAACCCTAAAATTTGCGTTTACTTAAATTTTTTTGCATTCTCTGGCAAAGGTTTTGCGTTCAAAAAAAAAACTGGTGATGGAAATAATATGATATTGCAGGAAAAACTATATTTTAAGTCTGTGAAATATAGCGAATGCAAAGTTTTTTAAGGAAATGTAATATCTTAGAGAAAGAACACAAAAGTTTTGCAAGCAAACGCAGGTTTCTTGGGGGAATGCAAATGTTTTGAAATGCAAAAGCATTAATAGAGAAATTAAAAACATACAAAATACTTATTCAAGCACTGCATATTTATGTATCTCTGAATAAACAGACAAAAATGAGTTTACATAACTGAAATGGGTCACATGCATGCTTTAGGGGTGGTAAGAAGCAAGAGTTTAGATGGCGTAAAGGTAAGAGATATTACAGTCAAAAGCCCTCTTTTATTCAGCTTTCCTTACTTTTGATACATGGTCGGGAAAGGAATCCAAATGGATGACCCTGTGGATATTAGCCTGGAGCTTTTATCTACTGCATTAGATGAGGTAACATACAAATACATGACTGGGTGAATGAACAGATGGGTATAGGGTTGACAAATGGATTCACAGGTCACCGTGTGGCTGAGCGGGTACCCAGATGATTGATGGACAGAATGTGCATCTTCATTTTGTGTTTTATGAGAAAAATCCATCTAGAACAAGCTGTTCTCACATTCCCTCTTGAGCAGTTGACTCATGCAGTTACAGTATGTATCAGATCTCTCCCTCTTTTGTGAGGATGACTGATTAATGAAGGGGGAGGAAATCATACAGTCAACATGCACACACACCAAATTTCCATTGTGCATCAATTCAGCTTTGAATGCACTTGAACTTTGTGTGTGAATCAGGCGTATCTACATGCCTGTCTCTGCTTGTTAAATATTCCATGTCACTGATCTGCAGATAATACAGTACTGCAGGACAGTTTTCACAGACCCCAAACGCCCACACCTCGGCTCTTTTGACAGCTCATTCCTAGAAATACCTCTCATGTTACTCCAGGAAATGAGTGTGTGAATGTGTGCATGTGTTACAGAGGGGGTGATACTGGGAATGCTGCAGCCTGAAGCTCTGCCGATTTACGCCTCCTCTCCGCAGAGCTGTAGTCTTTAGACTCAAACCCCATCGCCCAGAAATAAGCGCTGACCCAGGTTCACAGGCTCTAAGCTTTTGTTCCATAAGCTACTCATGCAACCAAAAATGCATTATTATGCAGAAACTGACACATATTTCTAATTTTCTTTTTTTCATATTCATAGCTGGCTGCGCTCAATATCATCACCATAATATTGCTGCTATGAAGTAATTTTCCCTGAATTGCGTAATATTGACAATAACTTGATGGTTTACAAACAAGATGAGGGCAACCTGACCAATTTGGACTGATGTCTTCATCTCATATTCCAATTTTGCCAGCTTTACAAATAGTTATGCAATATTAGCATGCAAAATGCAGGGGTTTTCAAATGTTACAGAGCCAGGGACCACCATCTAGACTCTGAGTCAATCCAAAGACCTCCCATATAGAAAAGCTAGATTTGCATGGTTATACTTTATAATGTTCACTCGTATACCAAAAAAAGCCTTCTGAAATTCTTAATTAGTTTCCTATTAGTTTCCAATTTGTATCTGTCATTGGACCACCTGCAATACTTTCTGCAGATCTATGCTTGAAAATATGGCCATATTAGAAACTTTTAAAGTTTTATGGTTCTTTAGAAAACAATTTATGTTTTAGTGCTTCAAAGAACCCAAGAGGGCTTCACTTTTTTCTATAGCAAGTTCATAACCCTTTATAATGGAAAATGACTTTTGATAAGAGGAGGGTTCTTTGCTAAACCTGCACTCTAAAAAAATGCTGGGTTAAAAACAACCCAAGTTGGGTTGAAAATGGACAAACTCAGCATTTGGGTTGTTTTAACCCAGTGGTTGGGTTAAATGTTTGCCCAACCTGCTGGGTAGTTTTATTTAACTCAAATATTATTTACAAATTACTGTATTGCTTGCTTAAAACAAACCCAAAGTATGTTGGAATTTAACATTTATTAATACGTTTAATAAAAGAACATTTATTAATATGTTTAATGAATAATAATTAAACAATAAACACTTATTAATAAATGTTCACCTTTTGGTTATTATTGTTGCCTCTAGTAATTATGTATCTGATTTTTAATTTCCAAACTATTTTGGGTTCGTTTTAAGCCATATAGTAATTTTTAAACAATAGTTGAGTTAAATAAAACTGCCAAGCATGTTGGGCAAACATTTAACCCAACCACTTGGTTAAAACAACCCAGTCGCTGAGTTTGTCCATTTTCAACCCAACTTGGGTTGTTTTTAACCCAGCATTTACTTTGGTAGCCTATGTAAGGTCAGTGTAAGGTGCTACAAAGATGATAGATAGATAGATAGATAGATAGATAGATAGATAGATAGATAGATAGATAAGCAATAAGGTACGAGAGGCTGTGCTGTATCGTGAATAAGTCACGGCTGAAGGGCGTTGTTAGGCACGACGCGAAGCGGGGAGTGCCTGCAACCCCTTCAGCCGTGACTTATTCACGATACAGCACTAGCCTCGAGTACCTTATTGCTTTTATAAAACGGTTACCACACAATACAAATATTAAAGCCAAAAATATGTATCAATGCAACTTTCATGAAGTAAACTTTCACCAAAAGCCTTCCTTCCGCCTGAAAAAATAGTCCCTGACCGTGAACAGCAACAGAAGTTACATTATTACGCCATTAGATGGCGGCAAAGACTGTCTTTATGAGTGTGTCAGTCAGTAGCGAAGACTTTTACATTGAAAAGACTGAATTGTTGTGAACACAGAACAAGACGCAACTGACAAATGCTTAGACTAGCGCTATCTGTCACGGGAAAACCCCTTAACTGATAAAAGGACAAGATAATACATCGGACATTTAAACAGATTTTTTATTATGAACATAGGACTGACCTGAAGGAAAATGCTAAATCTGAATGCAGGTAATAAAATCGCTCAATCGATCTCTTTCTCACTATACTCTTCTACATAATACAGTAAGCTTCAATGAACAATATCAGTTGAGAACAAACAGTTTTCGTTGCTAAGAGTGATTGCTAAGGGTGTTGTGTGGGCGAAGCGGTCATAGCCGTGTTTTATCGTGAATAAAACACAGCTATTGACCAATCAGAATCAAGGACAGGAACTAACCGTTTTATAAAGATAGATAGATAGATAGATAGATAGATAGATAGATAATCTAAACAGTAAAAAACTGAGGGGGAAAAAAACAATACATAATATTTTCAATATGTTTCCACCTTCCTACCTGTACAAACAGGCTCATCTCCACTCCACTGCCGGTCACCCTGGCAGCGGCGTATTGTAGCGTCTAGCCCGTTATGCATGGTGTACCCAGGCTTACAACGAACCTCAAGCAGAGCGGAGAAAGAGGGCAAAGGGGAAAGGAGAACTACATCAGAATTTTTTGCAGGTGGGAGAGGCCACGGACATGTGCGACCTGTTAATAAAGAAAAATCACATGAAAACTGTGAACATTTCCTTATAATATATTATAGATTTAGTCATTGTTTTAGGTTTATTTGCTTGTAAGGTTAATAAATGCATTATAGTGTTTCTAGCTCTGACCTGGGGCCACACAGCTGAGTCCACACTGCCCGTCGCAGAGACACTGACGTTTGTTGCCACAGTCTTTATCTTGCTGACACTTTTTTGGGCATGTTTGTCTTCTCTCATTACCCAGTATTCTCTCTGGGCACTGTTCTGTTGCATCCACTTTAAGATAAGCATGCAGAGAAACATTAAAAATGTATAGAGAAAAGACAATATGCAGATCATAATTTGTTTCAATGTTAGGTGGGCTGACACAGATACACTACCGGTCAAAAGATCAGAATAGGTAAAATTTTTTATGTTTTTGAAAGAAGTCTATAGTCTACCAAAGTCTACCAAAGTTGCGGTAAAACTGTAATATTGTGAAATATTTGTACAGTTTAAAATAATGTTTCCTATTTTAAAAGTGTAATTTATTGCTGTGATGGCAAAGCTGAATTTTCAGCAGCATTACTCCAGCCTTCAGTGTCACATGATCCTTCTTTTAAGTAATACTTTACAATATTACTGTTTTTACTGTATTTTTGATCAAATTAACGCAACCTTGGTGAGCATAAGAGGCATCTTTCAAAAAAATTGTATACTTATTCCAATGTTTTTATAGGTGGTGTACATTCAGGCAACAACACACACTTTAAATACAATGTTTGCCTGCCTAACTACTTAATCCATGCCATAAAATAGCAGGCTGTAAAATGTCTGGCAGTCTGCCCAAGACACTGTTCTCTGAGCTGAACCAGGTGTTTAACACAATACATCCACATAAACCAGACAGTGATATGGATGTAGCCCACCCATAAACAGGATGTAACATTTAAATGTTACAAGCGCATAATAAAACAAAATGTTAGTATAGAATGAAAGAGCTCAACACAATTACGCATTTCTGATTATGCAATGATTTTGAGTTGAAACAGGAGATGATATACTGCATGTGTGTGTGTGTGGTCCTGGTAAACCCTACGTTGTGGGAACCAAATTTTCCCACAAAGATAGAAATAACAGTAATTTTTGACCTTGTGGAGACATTTATTTATTTATTTATTTATTTGGTCCCCATGAGGAAAACAGCTTATAAATCATACAAAATTATGTCATTTTGAAAATGTAAAAATGCAGAATGTTTTCTTTGAGGGTTGTGTTTAGGGTTAGGAGAATATACAGTTTGTACAGTATAAAAATCATTACAGTCCCCAACATGGAAAACATGGAAACCCAACGTGTGTGTGTGTGTGTGTGTGTGTGTGTGTGTGTGTGTGTGTGTGTGTGTGTATGTGTGTGTGTGTGTGTGTGTTCTGAATTTCATGGAAAAGTAGCTCTAAGAAACAGATTCTCAAGGCAATATGTGAAAGGGAGGGGATGATAGTAGAAAATGACAGAATCACAACCCGGACAGATTTTAAAGGGACAGTTCACCCAAAAATTAAAATTCTGTTATGATTTACTCACCCTCATGTCATTCCAAAACTTTATATTTCTATCTTCTATGTGTAACACAAAAGAATTTTTGAAATTCAAAGTTGTTTTGGACCCCATTGACTATTGTATGGACAAAAACATTTTTCAAAATATATTCTGTGTTGCAGAGAAGAAAGAAAATCATGCAGGTTTGGCGCAACATAAAGTTAAGTAATGACAGAATTTTTATTTTTGGCTGAATAGAAATTGCAGTGATAGAGACCAAAATGTATTTTCAAATAAATAAAAAAAGATGACACTTTCTTTAAATACAAAATATAAATCATAAATACTGAGCCTCCAGTTCTCTATTAATCCTACAAGGCAAACATCTATCAAATGAGCTGTCATTCATTCAATATTCATTAACAAATCATTTAAAAAAAAACAGTTTTACATGGAAAGCCATCCATAATCCTTTCATTTTCTTTCAGACACCCACGCACACAAACATGCTCACCTGATGCTGCAGACAGGCTGCTGAGGGCCCACACACACAGAAGAGACACAAGCAGAGATCGCTCCATCTTTCCCTGACACTTACTGCAGAGGTTATGAAAGAGGTAGCGAGACAGGAGAGGGGATATAAAGATGGGGGAGAGTCTGGAGGAGGGGGTATTGTGATGGTGTGATGGCGAGGGAGGAGTGAGCTGCTGTACATGCAAGAACACACACATCTGGATCGTATTGAGTGTTTTGAATACTGGGTAGAATTCCGCAGAAAAAAGACCTTTCACCCAATTCCATTGATGCCAAATGAGCTCAAACACTCACCCCCACATCAAATGACAGGCCTCATAGATACACTCTTCTCCACATACACATGCACAGTGCCAAGTCGAATACTGTAACAAAGTGTCTGTTAGACAGTAAGAGTGAGCCGCCTGGTACAGACACATCTCAACAGACCACAATTAAAATCAGCATCCTAAGACAGAAAGAAACCAACTTCCTTTAACAAGAGTAAATACACACTTTGACAGATAAACGTGACACCGCTCCCAAACAGAGCGACCAGCTAAATCAACGAACAATCACATTCAGGTTACGTCCAGTGATTTATCTCTACATCTCACCCTTTTGATGAATGTCACACTCAGTGAATGAAACAAACCTCTTTATTTAGATTTAATCATTTAGCAGGTGCTTTTATCCAAATCGACTTACAAATGAGAACAATAGAAGCAATCAAACCAACAATAAGGCAATAATATGTGAGTGCTGTGAGTGCTGTCCCAGTTAGTCTAGCACATAGTCTAGCAAGGCGTTTTTTTAAAAATATATATATTTTAATTTTTATATATATAATTTATATACAGGCCAAATTGTGATGGCTAGACGACTGGGTCAGAGCATCTCCAAAACTGTAGCTCTTGTGGGGTGTTCCCGGTCTGCAGTGGTCAGTATCTATCAAAAGTGGTCCAAGGAAGGAACAGTGGTGAACCGGTGACAGGGTCATGGGCGGCCAAGGCTCATTGATGCACGTGGGGAGCAAAGGCTGGCCCGTGTGGTCCGATCCAACAGACGAGCTCCTGTAGCTCAAATTGCTCAAGAAGTTAATGCTGGTTCTGATAGAAAGGTGTCAGAATACACAGTGCATCGCAGTTTATTGCGTATGGGGCTGCATAGCTGCAGACCAGTCAGGGTGCCCATGCTGGCCCCTGTCCACCGCCGAAAGCACCAACAGTGGGCACGTGAGCATCAGAACTGGACCACGGAGCAATGAAAGAAGGTGGCCTGGTCTGATGAATCACGTTTTCTTTAGATCACGTGGTTGGCTGGATACATGTGTGTCGCTTACCTGGGGAACGCATGGCACCAGGATGCACTATGGGAAGAAGGCAAGCCGGCAGAGATAGTGTGATGCTTTGGGCAATGTTCTGCTGGGAAACCTTGGGTCCCGCCATCCATGTGGATGTTACTTTGACACGTACCACCTACCTAAGCATTGTTGCAGACCATGTACACCCTTTCATGGAAACGGTATTCCCCCGGTGACTGGGGCCTCTTTCAGCAGGATAATGCGCCCTGCCACAAAGCAAAAATGGTTCAGGCACAGCAACAAGTTTGAGGTGTTGACTTGGCCTCCAAATTCCCCCAGATCTCAATCCAATCGAGCATCTGTGGGATGTGCTGAACAAACAAGTCCGATCCATGGAGGCTCCACCTCACAACTTACAGGACTTAAAGGATCTGCTGAAAACATCTTGGTGCCAGATACCACAGCACACCTTCAGGGGTCTAGTGGAGTCCATACCTCGACGGGTCAGGGCCGTTTTGGCAGCAAAAGGGGGACCAACACAAGATTAGGAAGGTGGACATAATCCACCTGATCAGTGTATATATAATAGTGTTAGTATTAATGACAAAAAAAAGATGTCTTCAGCCATTTCTTAAAAAATGGCTAAAGACTTAGCAGCTCGGGTTGAGTTAGGCAGGTCAAGGTAAAGGTCTGTGAAAGTGATTTTGTGCCTCTTTGGGATGGCACCACAAGGCGCCGTTCGCTTGCAGAATGCACACTTCTGGAGGACACATAGGTCTTAAGTAATGAGTTTAAGCATAGGGGTGCAGAGCCAGTGGTTGTTGTGTAGACAAACATCAGTGCCTTGAATATGATGCAAGCAGCAATTGGCAACCAGTGCAAGTTTATGAGGAGAGGTGTGATGTGGGCTCTTTTCAGCTCGTTAAAGACCACCCTTGCTGCATCATTCTGGATCATTTGCAGAGGTTTGACAGTGCATGCTGGAAGGCCTGCCAAGAAAGCATTACAATAGTCCAGTCTGGATAGAACAAGAGCTTGGACAAAGAGTTGTGTAGCATGCTCCGACAGGAAGGCCCTGATCTTTCTAATGTTGTATAAGACAAATCTGCAGGACCGAGCAGTTCTAGAAATGTGGTCTGTGAAGTTCAACTGATCATCAAACACGACTCCAAGGTTCCTGGCAGTCCTGTATGGAGTTATGGTTGATTAACCTAGCTGAATGGAGAAGTTGTGCTGTAGGGTTGGGTTGGCTGAGACCACAAGTAGTTCTGTCTTTGCAAGGTTGAGTTGAAGGTGTTGTTCTTTCATCCGGCAAGAAATGCCTGTCAGGCAGGCTAAGATTGGATCAGCTACCATTGGATCATCTGGCTGGAATGTAAGGTAGAGTTATGTGTCGTCAGCATAGCAGTTATAGAAAAAACATGTTTCTGAATGACAGATCCTAGTGATGACATGTAGATGGAGAAGAGAAGTGGTCCAAGCACTGAGCCCTGAGGCACCCCCGTAGCTAGATCTTGCGACTTAAACACCTCACCCCTCCATGACACCCCGAAAGACCTACATGACAGGTAAGACTTGAATCATTGGAGTGCAGTTCCAGAGATGCCCTTCGTCATGAGGGTTGACAGGAGGATCTGGTGGTTAACTGTGTCAAAAGCAGTAGACAAATACTGAGGATTTGGAAGCTGCTTTTGCCAGTGTCAGAGTTTCAACAACCGAGAGCAGGGCAGTCTCAGTTGAGTGGCCATTGTTTTATTTATGAAGAATGTGGCAAAGTCGTCAGCAGTTAGGGTTGATGAAGGAGGGGGAAAGGGTTTTGAAAAGCATGTGGGAGTCAGAAGATTTGTTAATTTTGATGTGGTAGTATGTCATTTTAACAGTAGAGACATTTGCAGAGAAGGAAGAGAGGAGTACAAAGCAATTAGTACAAAACAATTAGTCCAAAGCAAGGTCAGTGGAATCTTTCGATTTGCGCCACTTCCTCTCTGCAGCCCTGAGTTTAGAACGATGCTTGCGGAGAATAACAGATAGCCAGGGGGCAGAGGGGGTGGTGGGGCTGGCCTGGATGAAAAGGGGCAAAAGTTGTCTAAATTATGTTTTATTAACAAAGTTTGGGAGGAGCAGGTTCAGATAATTAACCTAATTAACACAAGTGGAGAGCATTCAGTTAATCAACTCAACCAATGACAAGAGGTATATATACAGCAGAATTACCTCTGTTCGTTTGACGGTTTATCAGCATCCCACCACCACCCCATCTTCTCACTTCAAGTTCTATCTATTCTTACCACAACCAGGGGAGTACTCTGGGTTCAGGCCAAAATTCCAAGCTTGGAGCCCTCCCCCCGGACAGCACGCCAAATACGCATAACTTTACTCTACTTCTGTAAATGTGAACTCTTGAAACAAGATATTAGTGTGGAGAAAAGAGCATCAGTGATGAGAATTGATATTTTATTAGGAAGCGTGGATGAGACCAAAGAGGATACGCTTTTTTGGGGGGCTTTTTTTTTTTTTGTATAGTAAAATTCCATCATATTTTGTATAAATGTTAATGGAACAAGGGAATTGACCATTTAGTTTATGTGATTCATATTCATAAATGTAAACATATTTTAATTTTTTTTTTTACATGAATACTCCATGGGACTTTATTCCATTATTATTATTTCATTATTATTGCACGTTTAGTATAATGGTGTAACTCAGTCTGTAATATATGCCATAATATTTGTACTGAAAATATTTGTATTGCATTCCACAATGTACATTTAAAGTTTTAAATATTTTATTCTATATTTTTTCCCCCATTTATTTTCTTCACAAATCACAAATATCTTTCTACCCTATTTTTTATTAGATTTTTTCTTCACTTATATCTTATATTGTTAAATATTTAGAAATATTTGTCTGTAAAGGCATAGCCTTTTCTGAACTGCAGTTCATGACAGCATTGTGTATGAGCTTGATGGTTGAGAGGTTTTCTACAAGCTATACTGACAGACAGCTGTTTGTGGTTCTTCCCTCATCCTGAGTAAAATTCAAGAACATGCATCTTCCTGATCGCTGCTTTATTTATAAACATTTTTTTTAGTAAGGAAATGGAAGATACTACACATGGTAGCACAGAATAGACACAAACGACATACAAAATAATCAACTTTAGAGTTTAGTGAGTAAGAACAAGAGTTTATTTGTGGTCTTGGAGAAAAAGACTACATTCCCCTGCATTACTTTGGCTAGGTGCAGTGTGGGTAACACTGATGCATTAGGGCATTTGTACATAAAAAAAACAAGAATCACAACACAAATTGTTCATAGTCATCCACATGTTGAAGTGCAGAAAGGTAAGGACTACATTACCCAAAATCCATCTGCAAAAGTATATTGTCACTGATGAGAAACAGGCAGCAAATTACTGGGTAAAAAAGGCGGTTCGTAAAAACACCTACATGCACAAAAAAGAGAAAGACGGAGCAAACGGTATGATGGGTCTTTATAATGCTAGTGTACAGAAATAAAGAGAAAAAAAATCCATTTATTTCAGGGAAGCAGAGTTTGTGATCGCCAAGGGCACCAGTTTTCTTTTCCAGTGTTCCTCTGATAAACAAATTGACCTGGCAGTCAGGGCAACACTTCTTCTACAGCTGGTGTTGACGATGAATGCTGTAACAAATAAGAAGTGACAAAATCTCCATAGCTGAGAGGAGACTTGTGGGATTTTTCTTTAAAGGAACATAAAATAGACAATATCAAGGAAATAAAACAACAAAAATTATAATTCATTTGTAGTATTAACAACAATAGTAATAATGATCAGATCAATAATAATTCATAATAAGTGAAGTTACTTTAATGGTCGTTAAGGAAAGAAACAGACGTGACTGGAGAACCAGCGAGGAACCACAAAACGAATAGATTTTGAAACATTTGTACTGACACCAGTAAACAGGTTGTAAAAATTCAGTATTGTTCCAATAAAAGTAAGAGCGCTCATTGGCTTCAATGTGTTTGCATATACAGGTGCAAAACCAGCAATAACGCAGACATAGCCAAATGTCTACACGTCAACCTGTTTTGAAATGCAATTTCCCGTGCATCCATTACAAGAAATCATTCTGTACAATCAGATGAAAGTCATGTCCCATATATATATATTCAATCCATAGAGGTCCAAATTGTGTTTTTGCACAGCAAGAACAGCCTCTGCAAGTTCACTTAAGATCTGCACGTTGTGGATGTGTGCTGTTGCTAAAAAGCTGTTTTTTGTTTGCAAATGTGAGTCAGATTCCTATAAAACGATGAGTACACTGTAGACAGGAGATAGCAACTTTAAGAAGAGAAAGAATCCTATGGAGTTCACCAAGGAAATAAACACAAACAAAAAAAAATGCCAATAAAATGTGTGACAATTAATGCATGTCTTTCCTAACCATCGCCTTACCATCATTACATGTTTAGTTTTCATTTGAGAATGACAAATAAATATCAGCAGTAGACTGATAAACAATGTTTTTCCCCAAAGAGTTAAGATGCACCTGTCATTTCCCGTCATCCATGGTTGTTCTCGGTCACCATTGCCAAAATATAACGCGCAGGTTTATCACAACGTAAGTGCTTGAATAAATCTATATTAACATTTCTATACAAATTTAAATGTATATTTTTTTCTCAGTATTTTACAGTTTAATTTCTCTAGAAAGTTATTTTCTAAATCTTTAAAGTTCTAGGCTTAAATTCTGCCCCTCATTTTTCTCCTTCACAAGATCAAAAGTTTTCAACCGCTAAGAGTTGATCGCTTCAAAAATACCACATTTTAAATTACAGTGATACCTCAACCAGTTCCCTCCATCATTACTTTACAGCCTCCCCAAAGATATAGAAAATATACAAAAATTAATTTCAAAAATTTCCTTTCACCATTAAGCGTTTTTCTATCATATAAAAATATACAATTCTCTCCATAATTAAAATCTTGCCATTGTACCTTACTGGGAAAAAAAAAAAAAAATTTAAGAGAGGTGACATGCTCTCTCACTCCAGTTTAAAACTTGAGCTCTTGTGCCGTCTTCATACATCCATCCATGTATTTGATACATTTTCCATCTGTCTTTTAGCGTGACTATCATAGGAACATTCATTGCGTTCTGCATCCATCATCTCAATTTGCCTTTTCTTCCTCTCCTTTTTATTGATCCAAGTGATGGCTCTCGTATTTGTTCAGGATGTTACGGCACCGGCCGAGCTCTTTGCGCATGTCAGCTACTTCCTGTCTGAGTGCAGCGTTCTCACGCTCAAGGAAGGCGGCGCGCACAGAGATCTGGTTCTCCTTCAGTCGACGAGCATCGCGAGAACGCTTTGCGGCTTCATTGTTCTTACAACGCCGACTCCAATACTTCTCATCCTTCAAAGAAAAACAAAAACAACAAAAAAGTATATATTAGAACAGGTCTACAACTGTAGGTGTGGAGCTTTGCCAGATGTGTGACTGGGGTTTGTGTGTGTTCGTAGGTAATTGTTTGAGGGTTTTTTTAGCAACTCTGAGTGACATTCCAGAGAGAACTGCCTTTGAACCAGCAAACAGCCTGAGGTTTGACTGAGGTTCTGTGACTGTCCTCAAAGTGCCAGACACAGGGTTGTGGGTTACACCGCTCTTTCAGTAGTGGTGAGGAACAGTCATAAGGAAACCAGTTACAAATCTTGTTTTAAAAACACTAAATACGTTCTCATAAAACTGTTGATTCACGTGATGCCATTAACTTCTTCAGTTTTTCAAAATTCAACTAATTATTTCAGTAATTTATTCATTTAAAGCTAGGATTGCCAAACATTTTTTAAGCTGAACTCATTTGACCTATAATGTTTATTTGAAGTACCCCCTGAGATTTGAAGTAAGTACTTCAATAATTTGCATGTTCACCGTTATCTGATGTCTGTTAGCGGTCATATGACATGCAGGTAAACAAAATATGGTAACACTTTACAATAAGGTTCATTAGTTAACATTAGTTAACTACATTAGTTAACATTAACTAGTAATGAACTGCACTTCTACAGCATTTATTAATCTTTGTTAATGTTCATTTCAACATTTACTAATACATTATTAAAATCTTGTTAACATTAGTTAATGCACTGTGAACTAACGAACTATGAACAGCTGTATTTTCATTAACTAACGTTAACGAAGATTAGTAAATACAGTAGCAAATGTATTGCTCATGGTTAGTTCACGTTAGTTAATACATTAACTCATGTTAACTAATAAACCTTACTGTAAAATGTTACCCAAAATAGTTGTATAGTAATAGTAACAAATTTTTTTAGTATGCACTTTATTTCTATTGTTTTTTTTATCCTAAATATCTATTATTATTTGCATAATAATAATAATATTCATGATTTAGTTATCAGCTTTTCATCAACTTACGAACCTCACAAAAAACAGTTTGGGAAACCCTGATTTAAAGCTTATTAATTTTTTTTTTTAAATTATTAAAAAAAAATATTTCTGCTGGTCACTTCTTCTAGGTAATTTACTGTTTACATACCTTCATTATTTAAAGGAACAACAACTTTTTTTTTTTTTTTTTTTGAAAAACATCAATCTTTTTGTCCATACAATTAAAGTCAATGGGGTCCGGTGTTGTTTCGAACCAGTGTCAAAAAATAAAGCTGCTAAAATTTTGGTTAATTTAAGTAAAGCTGACAAAGAATAAAAAATAAATATTAGATGGAAAACTTAAACTTCAATGAAAATTAGAAACGTGTGCTTGACAACTAACTGAAAAAAAAAAAAAAAAAAAAATTAAGCTGAAAATGAACTTAACAACAAAAACAAAAATAAAAGCTAAATAGAAATACAACAAAATGACAAAAGTGCATAAAATATTTCTACCCTAAGCTCTGTATTTCAGAACACTGAAACTGATGGTTTCATTTTATAAAAGCAATTAATTTGATAGTGAATCTGTGCCAATGCAAGATAAATAAATAACAAATAAAAAAACAAGTAAATAAATATGACAAAAGCACATAAAAAAAAAAAAAAACTAAAACTTTAACTAAAATGAAAACTGAAAAGATTTAAAATATTAAATACTGTATAATAGTACATATTAGGTATAAAATGCAAATAACACCATTTTGGACTTTAATTGTATGGACAAACATAGTGGAAACATTCTTAAAAAAAAAATCTTTTGTGTTCCACAGATCCAGTTCCATAGGTTTGGAAAGACATGAGGGTGAGTAATGATGACAGGTTTCATTTTGGCGTGAACTATAACTCCAATATTAAAAGAAAAAAAGAAAAAAAAGAATGCTGTTTCCTTTCCAAGTATTCAAAACATTTATTTGTTCCCCGAGAAGGTCACTGTGATTACAAAGGAATTCCCCCTTTTGACTGCTGTGCCCTTTGTAACAAAAAAGCTGACATATCTGAGATCCTCGGTTTCCAAGACATCTGCCTCAGAACTGAGATATGATCACATAATGCTACCATCCATTGCCCAATGAAGTCAATGTGACATGCTTTGTAAATAACTGTCTGTTACTTAATACTAAAACTATGCTAGTAATGGGTTTTGGGAACTAATTTGTCTTATTTTAATTCTTGTTATCAGTAAGTGACACTGTGCCACTGTCTGAACTAATGCAAACATGCCTGGCATCTGCATTACTGCATTTGTATAGAGGCATAAAGAACATCAGACCTGTTGAACAAAATGAGGGTGGAATTTTCCATACAATATCTATAAATAAGTGGCGCAAAAACTATTTCTACATTTTTGCCAAATAACCTTTTTTTTTTTTTTTTTAAACTACACGGTAATAGATGATTATTAGAGATGCTTATATAGACTGTTGCACAATAATGTGTATGTTTGTGTTTTTTATACTTTGTATTTTACTGCCTTGCTTTATATTGTCCTTGAGTGCCTTGAAAGGCGACTATAAATAAAAGGTATTATTACTATTATTATTACAGTGTAAGCTGTTGTCTATAATAAAAAAGTACACGTTTCACAAAATCCACATGAACCATCACAGCTGGCAAGATTATGAACATGCTCCACTTGTAATTCTCTTAGAATCTCTATTAAGCTACACAAGTATATCTGATAAATGATATGAATTATGTCCATAAAATGATGCTGCGTTGAGCTTCTCACCTTTAGGTCATCAGGGACAAGCATCTTGCGAGCCTTTTTAATCATGGGCTGAGGTTTGAGCTCTTCCTCGCTGAAACGATGCCTGCGGGGGTCAAACGCCTCCTGTCCAGGCACACTCGACAGCGCGACGTCTGCGGGATCAGGGTCAAAGGATGGCAATAACTCATTGCAGTTAGTGATGGGTGGAGTAGGGAGTGGTGGACATGTAGTGGAAGAAGGTGAGGGCGTTGGCTCCAAGCTGCCTGGTGGAGTTCCTGAAGGTAGAAACACAAAGTAGATGCCTTGATTAGGTCACGTTGCTATGTGTATGCATTCAGATAACGTGACTCTAAAAACTGTACCCAGACGACCCACAAGGGGGCAGTAACAGGCAACAGACAACAATTCATTCCACCAACCTGTCTGGTTTTTCCATTTTCCAATATTTCTGCCCTAATCTCTGTATTTCAAAACATTGAACTGGTGATTTCATTTCATAAAAGCTTAATTTCATTCCACAAATAAATTGATAGTAAATCTGTGCTAGTGTAGAAAACAAACAAATACACAAAAACAGTAATATTGTGAAATATTTTTACAATTTAAATAACTGTTTTATATTTTAATATATTTTAAAATGTAATTTATTTCTGTGTTGGCAAAGCTGAATTTTCAGCATCATTACTTCAGTCTTCAGTGTCACATAATCCTTCAGAAATTATTCTAATATGCTGATTTGGTGCTCAAGAAACATTTATTATTATTATCCATGTTGAAAACATTTATATACAATAGTTATGTACAAACAGAACAACGTATATCTGAAGTATAAAGCTTTTGCAACATTATAAATGTCTATACTGTCACTTTTGATCAATATAAAGTATATAAATATCACTACTGTTCAAAAGTTTGGGGTCAGTAAAAGTTTTTTTTTTTTTTTTTGGAAAAAAATTAAAGAAATTAATACTTTTATTCAGCAAGGATGCATTAAATTGATCAAAAGTGATAATATAGACATTTATAATGTTGAAAAAGCTTTATATTTCAGACAAATGCTGTTCTGTTTGTACATAACTATTGTATATAACTGTTTTCAACATTGATAATAATAACAAATGTTTCTTGAGCACCAAATCAGCATATTAGAATAATTTCTGAAGGATCATGTGACACTGAAGACTGGAGTAATGATGCTGAAAATTCAGCTTTGCCAACACAGAAATAAATTACATTTTAAAATATATTTAAATAGAAAACAGTTATTTTAAGTTGCAGAAATATTTCATAATATTACTGTTTTTGCTGTATTTTGGATCAAATAAATGAAGCCTTGGTGAGCAGAAGAGACTTGTTTTAAAAACATTAAAAAAATCTTACAGTTCAAAAACTTTTGACTGGTAGTATATATATATATATCACATCTGCAAGGAAATAATATGAGCTAGAGTTAAATACTTACAAAAATAAACATACTCATAACCCGATAAAAAAAACAAAAACATTTTTATATCATTGATACTTTTTTTTTGAAGAATATATTAAAAATATAATAACAATTAATATATTAATATATTTAAAAAAAATTAAGTTAACAACCCCATACACACCTGCATGGAAATAATATTATTAATAATATTATATACTGAATTTCTTTTTCAGTATACATACAAGGTTAAAGTGCACTGTCATGACACTGTCAGCACAACAAAACTACCGTTGCTATGTTTTTAAAATCTATTTGAGCCATAAACCTAATCTAAAGTCAGTAAAGTACCCTTAAGAGTAACTTTAACCCCATTTGGCAATGATCCTCTCTTTACTGTCCACTGCGGCACATGCACTGACACAGGCCCTCTTTTTTGAGACAGCCTGATAAAATCTGTGGAAATATGTGATGTGATGGCTTCTGCATGTGCTTATTTACCAGCAGCACTTTTAATCTCTCTCTCTCTTCTCAGCTACTCCAGAAATGTAAACAAACATCTAATCGGAAGTAAAGCATCAACTCGCACAGTCATTCCATCTCAATCTTTCAATTTCTCCCTGTCTGTTACTCACACACACTCCCACACATACCTCCTCTCCTCTGCCCCTCCCCCGTCCTCGCTCTCGCTCTCGCTCTGCCTGCCTCGGCACGTGAGTGAGCGAGCGCACATGGACCAAGCGTGTGAGAAGAGGAGGAGATTTAAAAACATGCGAGCACAATCACAAACACGCCGTCTCTGCCTTTCATTCTTTGCTTCTGGCTCACCTGTGTGTCTATTACGGTTTACTTTCCGGCCTTTCAATCGCCATCATGTTCTCAGCTCTATATTAAAATCTTTTCCTCTCTTTTCAGCTGCTGTCATTCCTATTTATCTTTGTATATCTCTTTTTTTTCTATTGCTGCTAGTCTTTTTATACATTTCTAACCAGCCCATTCTTTTCATATACTGTAGCATTCACAAACTTTTCACTCAGCTTTTAAACAGCCCATTACTCAAATAAATATCTTTTGATGACACAAAATATATGCAGTTAACTGGTGCTGTCAAATCGATTAATCACGATTATCGCATCTAACCTAAAAGTTTGTGTGTGTGTGTATATATTATATATATATATCACACACACACAAATTTTATGTTAGATGGGATTAATCGCGATTAATCGATTTGACAGCACTATAACACATACCTATAAAACAACTCACATCTTCACAAAAAGCACACACTCACTCCCAAAAACTGCCCAAACCTCTTGATAATCCAAATAGTGAAGCCTACAAACACACACCATGAGCATCTATCCACAGTCATAACAACACACACACCCAAACAATTAATACTCTGAAACTACACTGTAACACACACCCAAGGGACAGTCTGGTGCTTTCTACAACCCGCAAATGAACCAAAATCCAGGGTAATTCTTGTAAGCAGAATGAGGGAAGTGTTTAAACAACGTTAGACCTCATTTTTGGCCCACAACGTTTCCTTTCTTCATCTCGACGGCCTGCCCTCAGACCGTTCGTCTCGTGGGTTTTCAACATCCTCTCTAGCTTATGTTCCGCAGTTAAATCTCTGAACTGCGAAAGCAAACTCACCGTGCAAGCAGTCTGCAGATCCCATCATGCTTTGCGGCGTATGCATGTCCAGCCCAAGCAGAGAGGGCGAGGAAGATGTGGTGGTGGATGTCGGTGAGGAGGAAGAGGAGCAGTGTGGGGGCGAGGTGGGGAGGCACTGGGAGCCCTGGTTGGGAATGGCGGACTGAGAGCTTTGCGAGGGTATCTGAGCTGAAGTGGAGTTTGAGGTACTGTGCATGCTGCTCATCCCGTTCTCAGTCAAAAACTCCTCGAGATCCATGTACTGCAACTGGAACAGGCCGCCATCACATGGCAATGTTCGTTCCCATAGCAACGGGCCCAGGAAGGAATTGTTGTTGCCGTTAGAGAAGCTGCCAGTGCCTGCTCCATTGCTGTCAGCGGCTAGTCCATTGCTGCAGCCGTTGCGCAGAGGACAACGGCTAAGAGAGTCCTCATCCATATCTAACCTGTCCTTACCTATAAGAAAGAAAGTGAAATCCAATTTAAATAAGCACACTATTCTGAATACATATATTAACTTTTCTAGATTTCAAAAGAGCAATATTTCTGATAGCACTCAGATTACAAATACAAATAACACTTCCCAGCAACTTTCACATCCCTCTGGGAGAACTACCTCTGCAATGTCAACACATGTGAATACCTCTGACTCTCGTTGCATCAATGCAAAACGAAGAGCCTTTGAAAAACCTTCCTTTAAACTTAAAGATTAATGGGTTTTGACATCCCCGAAAGACCATGGTAAAGTGATAATGTTGCACCGCAGTGACACTGCTTAACTCTGTGGTACAGGAACAATGCTGTTGAACAATGGCTAAATGTTACAAAACTACTATATTATGGCTGAACCAATACCATGACGCAAAAGGCAACAGGCGTAACACAAAAAACTCAGACATGTATTGTATAACACAATATTACGCCAGTGTAACATTGCGATACTACATAGTGATGCACTGCTGTGGTATAGGCTAGGATACAGTATAGTGTGGTACTAGTTAAGTTTAGTTGGTATAAAAACAATTCTAATGAACATAAACAATGCAAAACTAAAACACTAAAAATCGGACATGGCGGCTGAAGGTCTTAAGTCTTAAGGTTTCCATCTTAAAGTATTTAGGAGGGGTCTGAGACACTCTAGGGTGGGGTCTAAAATCTTAACAACACTAGTTAGGCTAAATCAGGCATTTTACAGTGCATTGGTGTGGAAACCAGGACCAGTAAAGTCAGTTTGAAATTAGACATTTCTGGTTTAGTTATACTGTATAAAAACAAACCATAAAAATGTAACTGCAACATGTGTTTTGTTTAAGTTTGTATTCTTTTCTCTATGAAAAAACCAGCAGACTGTCGCCTAAAAACACCAACGCTTAAAAAAAACACAAAAAGTTCAAAAGCAGTTTGAGAACTATACGTGTTCAGAAGTAACGGCAGTGCTTTTAATGTTAAACAATGTGATTCACAAGCCGCATGCACATTGAAACTGGATTGACACTGGATTAGAGATTTTCTTCTCGACTATTCAGGGTCAGTTTGCATTAATGGTAACCAGATAATCAGTAGAAAACAATGACACTGACAGCAATCAATAAAGAAGCTTTTCCAATAATCACAATGTTGTATTCACAGGCAGTGGAAAACTGCTGTCTGTGTGGTTACACAGGCCTGTAAACAAAATGGCTTAGCCAATAGTTGACCTCAAAGTACCTGGGTAGCGAGCTAAGTGGCTGAATGGCCTAACCTTGTTTATCTCTTCAACTAAGTCCCATGTGATGTCCTGTCTGCAGCTCACTGAGAGATATGCACAATTGCACATGACCCTGCCATTTGACATGTGAACCCACAAAAACACTAATCGTAATAATCAGGAAACTAACTGGCATGGTGACTATTAACACATTATTTAGACTATCTCAATTAGCACAAACAAAAGGTTTATAGGGAGCGCATTATAATACACTCTGAGTGAGTGTCAAGGAAGCAGGTGCGTTTCCTCACCCTTCATTTCACTAGAGTCTTTGACGCGCTGGTCGCCCTTCACGGGGAGCTGCAGGAGCGACTTTAAGTTTGCTGTTGAGTTTAAGTGTCCTCCGTTAAGTGAGCCTCCTGCCTGGCTACTGTTGCCAAACTGCGGACTGGCTCCGGCAGAGGGAAGGTCCGGGGGAAGGAGCTGTGAAAGCGGCCTGGCCATCATCCAACGTCTGCCGGATTGAGCTCCTTTGACCGCTAGATGCTTGGGTGGTTCAGTACTATTGTGCAGCCGTCAAATCAATCATAAGACGATTCATAAGGGAAACAAGCAAAAATAAAGTATTAGCATTAGTTCGTTATCAAACAAAACATATAGCCTAATAATATAGTTCGTATCATTAGAGTAGCATAAAAGTACACAAAGTTGTGAAGTCATGCAACACGAGACCGTGTTTACTTTAGAGGCAGAGGAGGAAAGACCTGCGCGGCTCACGTGCACCACAGCATCTGACATTAAAGAAAAAATACACTTTAAATTACCTTTATTTGGAAATAAGGTGTTTAAACAAAGAGTGCCATTCTGCTTGCATTTGATTGTAGATTGGTAGAGTGGATAAACATATACATTCCCAGTACTTCCAGAAAATGTTGACAGCTTTTCTTATGTCGGAACTTTTAAAAAATACAGACGAATGTCCAGAATGGCGTTATGTCCAAGTCCAACGTGTGGGGAAAAAAAGCAACAAATTAACCGGATATAACGTTTCCAGCAGAGAACAGTGGGAAAATCTGGGAGAATAAAAAAAAATCCAATACTGCAAACGATAACTTGAATACGCTGAACTCTTGAATGCGCGAAACTTGCGTCGTCTCAAAATGACAAATGAAAACAAAACGAAGAAAGTGTTGCTGAGTCAATTTCTGCTGCGTAGTGCGATTGGTGGGATGTTGACGTTTTTTTCCATTCAGTCGCTCAATCGCTTTTTCCCCCTGTGGTCACCCCCTTCTGTTCAGTTCTCTCTGCATGTGAGTTACCGCACGCTTTGAGCTTCAGCCGTCCGATCTTTTCGCTCAGCTGGAACGAACACGAGCCGCTCACGTGACGTCACACCTCCCGGAGTAGAAGCTCGAACACTGCACGAAGGCTCATCAATGTTTAATATTAATATGGCACGCCCCTCGTGACAGGCTCGCTCCTCAGGGTGGGTAGCACTGATTAAAAACAAATTGGTCAATAATTTCACTCCAAGCTGTCCCTATGTTTGTCACCCGCATAAACAGGCGGCCACATAATTACTAAGTTGTAAAGTGGGCCGTTTTAAAGAGCATCAGAAATATGAGTAAAAATATGGAATTAATTGCTGTCAAGTTTCTACACAGTCATATCAGAGAGCAACCTTTTGGGGAAAAGCCTGTCAAGAGAATGGCACACTTTTTCACTTCACTAGTAATCCGATGGAAACGTGATCATCATGCGAGAGGAGATGGCAACTACACGTTGTGTCTCAGAAACACAGACGCGCTCTCCAGTGCACATGGTGTCCGCACGCGGAGACGGGGCTGAGCTTTTTTGCTGCAATTGGCTAAGAGAAAAGAGGCTCCTCCCTGCTCGCCCAGCCACTGGCTAGCGTGGAGAACAGCGCCCCGCCCCTTCATCACACCCATGCTACAGCCGCGTGAGAATACAGAAACTGCGTGAACCCAGGCGAAGACTGGCGCACACCCACAAAAGATTCAGAAATTAAGGAAATAGATTTGTTGGGGTTGAACCTCATAAACCCAATTCCACGAGAGTATTATAATACTCCAAGTATACTAAAACTTAAAATATTATTAGGCTATATGTCTGCCTTTAAGGATACAACACAACTAATTAATGAGGACAAGTAGAATGCAAAGAATGTGAACATGTAAAATACAGATTAGAAGGCATCCACCAAGGACTATTTTTAAGCACAGAGTTTTTCCCATAACCTATAGGCTACTACACAAAAACAATACGCGAATAAGCCATCGCTGTCTCTCTTGGACACATTAATTCCACGCCTCCCTCGTGCACACACACTCGAGGACTCCTGTTCCACCCACTATCAGCGTTTAAATCCATGTGACAGTTGTCCTGCTGGGCTCCCAGCTTAATGCTGTAGGTTGCAGGATCCTTGCTGCCACCAACTGGTCAACATGGGAATGAGCAAAGTAAAGTGATAGAATGACTACAGCACTCTAAACGGTTCTAATGCTTTTTGTTGAGTTAATTTTACAACCTCAACACCTATTATTCAGCTGTACAGTGTATTGTGTACAGTGCAGTTGATAAAATCTGCAAACTATATAAAATGAATTCCCAACAAGTATAATTCTATAAAAAATCTATAAAGGGGTTAAAATCGTACATCATGTTCAGACAGAAACTGACCAGCGATGATGGAAAGAAGGGTACTCAATACATGATTCAGTTACAATTCAGTGGATAAAAACTGGACAACATGTGGGAAGATATTGCATGGTTTTATGGGTAGTGTGCATTCTAGCATTACTAAATGATATTTGCCATTTAAAAAGCTTGTCTGGTATTAGCTTAGTGTAACACATCCTTTGTAGTTCATTGTTTTGTGCTACATCAAAATTTACCCTAATTTAGGGTATTTGTGTGGACACTATTCTCTTTACTACAACAAAAAAGGTAATAATCACACTACTACAAGGTAAAAATGACCTTACAGCAACAGAATATAAATATTTAAGCAGCGTAACAAAGGTTTAACAGAAGCAATAAATAAAATAATAAACGTTAATACAGCAATAAAACAATATCAGGAACCATGTAATACAGTTGTATGCAAAATGAATATGTCTGTGTATTTTAATACAAGCAACAAAAAAAAAATGAAACAGTGAGGTAATAAAATGATAAATGTGTACATGGAATTAATGAGGATATAACATTTTGAAATTTTATTAAATGCTTGGGTATCATCAACAACCAGCTTATCATGTGTAAATAAAGTGATAGAAACATACTTATTACTTTTCTTCTTTTAAAGAAAAAGACAGGCTATAAGTAGTACGGTATCTCTACATAAAAGGTGAGAAAAGTACATGGGATACGTTCATAGTTGGCAAATGGACAGACTGTTTCACACATTAATACACTTAATCAAGACCTGATCTAAAGTGATAACTCTTACAATCACTCTTCCAACTACCTGAAGTGTAGCTATGATAAAAAGATAATTGACTTTTGCTTAAAAAACATAATAAAATATTGACACAATTTACATTACAGTACACTTATTCCTTTCAGTTCCTCCCTTAAACTCTGTACATAAACGCTACATTGTAATACCCATAAAATGTGTTGTATTAATTGTCACAATTTGGTAAGGCTTTGCCTTCAGGGCAAGTATCTGTGAATTCACATCTTAATTTTTTTTGTCTTTTGACTGGTTATGGGGAAAATCATATTTTTCCTGTTTAAGTGCTGGCGTTACCATCTTAATGCTAGTTTTCTTTCAAAACAGTAAATAAATCAAAACAGGGCTTTTGATATTACAAAGTGTTAATCAGCATGTGTTATTATGCATTAATTTCTTTTGGTTCCTCTATTAAAATTTAAGGTACATTTTCAATTGGATTTGTCATGTAACCATGTAAGCCCACTCTCACGCTGACCTTTCAATACATGGACAGCAATGTCCAACATGCAGTAATTTAAATACTCTTTAAAATAAAACACTCAACTTCCTAACAAGAACCTTTTTTTTCTCCTTCGGATACTGAATGTACTTTTTACATTAACAAAATCACACCTCCACACTTGCTCTAAGTGAACACCAACAACACAATATATATCAGAGACAGAATAATTCTACAGAGCATCTGTTGAGGAAGAGTGAGCAATAGCCTACTGTTAGGGCACAGTACAATATTAGCCAAATCACTGAATCTTCATCTATTACCATCCAAGGATCATTTCAATCTGAACAGGAATTTTCATCTGGTGTGGAATTGGAAAGATGGATAGGCTAAGCATTTCTTTAAAACAAATGCCTTTGATACATCTGTGAGTTTGTTGAAGGTGTTCATTTTTAGGGGTCCAAGTTACAAGAGGAAATTTAATGACTGAGAGAGAAAAGAAAATGCTCTCATGACACACAAGTCAAAGTCTACATGAGCATAGGGTGTATTCAGTGAGATATCTCAGTTTTTGTCTTGAAAATCCCAACACTTCTTATCTTAAAGTGCATATGAAAATTAATTTAATGACATAACTCAGCGACTGTATTCCATATGCATGGATGAAGAGTTTCCTTTACACTCAAACCTCTTGTATGTTGCTCCCATGACTAATTTAACACAAAGAGACCTCTCTTGTCGAAACCTAGCCAACGTCCCTCGACACACCTTCTTGTGCCGTGTGAGGAGCATTGCATTCCAGAAACGACAGGGACAATGTTTACAAGAAAATGCTCTGTTGGTTAAATGGGAGCTTCTGTGAATGAGTGCTGAGAGGAACTTGCGAGACTGTTTTCCACAAACAGGACATTTCAAACGATGCTGAAGGCCTCTCACTTTGGGACAATGTCTAGCTGCTATATGAACTTTAAGTGCTACCTGTTGTGAGAAGGTAGCACCAAGGCAAAGGGGACAGGACTTTCGTTTCAGAGGAACTTTGAGAGAACGAAGCCTGTTAAGTTTCAGTCCGCCTGGAAGGCCCAGTTCATACACAGCACTTCCTCCACTTCCACGCCTGATTCTTACGAGCACAGACATGGGCTTCTTAATTTTATGTTGCGTCCTGTGAATTGCTCTCCTTTTTCTCTTAAGATATTTTCTTCTAAGAAGATTTCTCTGCCTTTCCCCAAGGGAAACTTCCATCTGTTCTCTCTCTACTTTTGCAGCCGGGGTCCATTTGTAGCCTATCTCCTCTCTCTCTTGCCGTCTTTTTTTTTTTTTCTTCCGTCTCCTCAACTCTTCTTGGCTTTGAAAAGAGTGGTGGTGGGTAGATTGAATCTCAGCTGAATGCTGCTGGGGATTGTGGTGTTGCTGATGTGGCTCTGATGGAGGCAATGCAAGGGAATGCACAGGTAAGTTTGGAGTAAGAGTATGCCCGTGACCAGTGTGATAAATGGGTTCTCCCTTTATCCCAGTGTGTTGGTGCTGATGATTACAAAGAAGAGGCCCTGAGGAAGTTGATGGCAGAGAATGAGAATAAGATGAGGCATTAGATGAAGCAGGGTGTGTAATATTGGCATCGGGTATATAGAACAGAGAGGAGTAGCCAGTTTGTGGTTGGGGAGGAGCCTGCTGGCTATGAAGAACTCCATGTTGTTCGCCATGTGTGCCACTAGGTGGCGCAAGCTGAAGCAAAGCATTTGTAGCAGCCTCGCTTTCTGATATCGAACCGCCAACACTGTTATCTTCGCCTATGCTTCTTTGAGCAACTGGCTGGCCAGTCCGCGTTAAGCCATGCTGAGAAAGCCTGTGCCGTGTAAGGCTGTTAGAGTATGCAAAAGCCTTCCCACAGACTTCACAAGAAAACAGCTTTTCTCCACCACCTTCATGAACTGTTTGGTGATGTGCTGTCAAGTGAAAGTGATGGCGGAACGATTTCCAGCATATAGCACATGTGTACAGTCTAGGAGGGGGCTGAGTGTTTGATGTCTGTGGTTTGATGTCTTGAGTGTATGAATAGAAAGAAGAGCTGCTTTGGCCCCCTTGAATCAAGCTGCCACCAGAGGATGGAGGATAGCTGTTAAGGTTTTCCCCACCTGGCGTTGTTGGCACTTCTTCCAGTTCACCTTTCTGGTGTAGCTTGCCATGTCTTTTAAGGCTCTGAGCATATCCAAAATCCTTTCCACACAAAATACATTTGTAGTTCTTTTCTCCAGAATGCACCGTGTGGTGCTTGCTAAGATGAAATGCCTCTCTGAAGTACTTGCCACACACAGTACAATGGTGAGGCTTTTCTCCAGTGTGTATTCTATCATGCCTCCGCAAGGTCTCTCTTCTTGCAAATCCTCGACCACAGACACTGCACAAATACGGTCTAATATCCCCACCAGGCCCTCCTGGTCTGTGAGAGGACTGCCTTCTTTTAGGGGGCTCAACACCAACCACACCAGGTTCCTTTTTCTTGCGGGGCTTACGAGGACGCTTGGGCTTTCCACCAGGTGTCTGCTGGTTTGGTTGCTGGTTGAGCCCCACTGCACTTGGGTTAGCATTACCTCTATAGGACTTTTCCAGTCCAGATGTTGATAACTGACCACTAGGTGAGGTAAGAGGCCCTAGACCCAGACCTCCAAGCAATCCACCAATGATATCCCTTCGATCATCCCCTCTACCTCCACTATGGGCAAGGTCACCACTCATACAATTTGCAGCTGCAGCAGTGATGGCAGAAATGGCATTGTTGACAGAGCTAGTGACATCATCTTCAGAATCCTCTAACAGGGACGAAAGTGGGAGATGTGGCTGTTGATGATGCTGCTGGCTTTGGTTTTGTGGGTGTGGATGCAGAGTAGGAGCTAATGGTGCCTTCCTAAGTGCAGGCCCTGTCATGTTGGCACCACCACATGGGGTTGTTCCAGAATACATGTTACCTTGAGAGCGCTGGTCCTTGTAGTCATCACTGAAATCATCACTCCGGTAAGAACCTGCACAACAGACTAAACAGTAATAATGCTATGCACAAAAAATTTCACAGTGCCTATGAAAATTTTTGACTTTTGAGTGGGTTTACTAAAAATAAACACTACTCTAGACGTTACTCACCCGCTGCATTAGTCGCTATTCCATCTTGGGAGCCCCCAGCTTTATTGCTCTTGCCTTCAACTACATTATTTTCATGCTTAGATCTCGCTGTACGTCCTGACTTGCCACAGGTGCCAGAGGCTGCATGGTTCAAAAGGGACGTACTTTCCCGAAAACAGCGACCACAAGCTGGACAGCGGAATGGTTTCTCTTCATGAATTTTTTCATGGCGGGTGAGTGACTCACGGCGATTGAAAGCACGACTACAAGTAGTGCAGGCATAGGGCCGAGCCCCAGAGTGGATGACCCCGTGTTGAAGGAGGTGCCCTTTTTTCTTGAAAGCTTTGCCACACTCAGAACAATGAAAAGTCTTGTCATGACTGCCACATGAAGATGAGGCTGAGCTGTCTTGAGTAGAGTGGGGAATACTTGGATCGGAAGGATGCAGAACTGGGTTTAAAATGTTACTTCTCGTGCCACTTGTGCCAGCTGTGGTTAATTCATGGCTACGTAGGTGCCTACGCAGACTAGAGAGATGTGTGAAAGTTTTGCCACACTCGCCACAATGATAAAGGGGTTCTTGTTCAGGCTGAGATTGAGGTGGCATGGAACCATGGCTGTCTGTTTTAGAGCCATTTGTCACCAAGACTGATGTAGAAGAGGATGCAGAAGATGATGAAACAACAGAAGTAGAGGATGAAGAGGTTAGGTGGGAAGATGGGTCTCCGCCAATACCTGACAAACCAACACCCCCACCTCCATCCAAGCCTGGTGTGCTATCCTGGTTCAGTCCCCCTGAGGTGCTACTGTTAGGGTTTGTAGAGCTGTGACTGTTGCTGCTATTGTTGTTGTTGTTTTCAGCCTTTCTTTGTGGCAGGTAGCCAGCCATGGCTTTCTTTCTTCTACCACCTCCTCCACTTCCTCCGACAGCACTATCCCCTTTTCCCTCGTCTTTTGATAAAGAAAGATGTAGCGGAAGAGGAAGTGGCAAACCAGCTTCCTGCTGCATAAGAGATGCTAGCTGGTTGGAGGAGAGTACTGGAATTCCTTGAAAGTCAAACCCTCCAAGTGAAGAAGTCTGCGAGGAGGAGTGCAGTGGATGGTGTGGATGTGGGTGAGCATGAGACAAAGTGTGAGGTGGTAGTTGCTGTTGTTGTGTTGGTGGCTGTTGAGGCTGTGATAGAGTGGTTGAGTGTCCATGAGTGTGTGAAGAATGAAGAGCAGGAGGTGGAGCAAGGGCTGAACTTGTTTCTCCTGCAGCTTGGCCCAGACCAAGACCAAGATGATTATGACTACCTTGCTGAACTAAAAATTGTTCTAGACTGGAATTGGCTGGTACTCCAGAAAGAAAATACTGATTTGCCGCTAACATGCAGCTAAACTGTTGATGTAGGCTTCGAGCGTCAGACTGAGATCCTGCCAACTGATGACCCAAGGTAGTCACTGCACTACTGCTGGGAGGGTTATTGGATGTTGAAACAGAACTTGAAGGAGATGGGGAAGAGGTCGGTGGCCCAGGGGAGGCCTGAGGTACTGACAGGCCTGGATGCAATGGGGGTGGTGGTGGTGGAACAGATGAGACCAGTCCTCCACTTGCACTACTGCTAGCAAAATGATCAAATCGCCCTACTCCTGAATGTAATTGCTCTTGTGCAAGGGTCGCCTCAGTTGGGTGGAATGAGCGCAAAAACTGAGGGTATCCACTCACGTGACTTCCACCACTGCTACTGCTTCCAGACATTTTGCTGGATTTCCTCAAACTTTGAGATGATGAAGACAGGGATTGCTGTTGTAGAGGTGGAGGAGGTGCACTCATTTTTGCAAAAATTGATGCAGAATCTGTAAAGGCACTGCCTCTAGATCCTTGTAGTGGGCCTAAGCCAAGTCCAGACAAGATTGACCCAGATGTCTCACCTTGCTGCTGTTGCTGCTGCTGTAACTGGTGTTGGTGAAGCTGCACTTGCTGTTGGTGTTGAAGCTGTCGCTCTAATCCAAGACCTTTGAACTGATGGGACTGGTGTCCACTCAGCATCTCTATGATGTCCACATTGTATTTTCCAAACTGGAACATCTCCCAGTTACTGATACATGGGTGCGCAGTGGCAACACCTTCTGCTCTGTGAGCAGCAACAAAACTTATTTGATGCTTTCCTACTAGTTGAAGTCAGAAGCAGAGGCAATTTCAAAAACAGTGCTACCCAGTGGCACCCACTTTTTCACTCTTTTGGCAAGTAGTTGAGAAGGACATTTTGTATTCATTGTAACATGAATTTGCCATTTCTTCAAAAAGCTGTTTTCAATAGAATTTGTCACTTATGAAATGACTTGAATCAACTCCCTTTTGGCTTCACATTGGATTCCATATAGGCTAATCAGTTATTTCGGATAGTTCACTTTTGATATAAATATTTCAGTCTGAATGTTCCTTAAGAGTGCAAAGACATATGGACTGGTAGAAAATGGCACAATTGCACAAGATGCAATTATGTTTTCACATTTTGGGAAGTGCACTAAAAATGCTTAATGTAGTTTGAGTTCATTAAAAAATATCCACTTGCTTGGTTACATTTTTCAGTTCATGACCATCCCACTGTAGGATGGATATATCCAAATCCCATGGGCTGGTTTTATTACATTGAATATCTATTCATTCTTAATCCACGTGAGGCCTACATCTCCGTTTCCAAGTTTCAATTAATATATTTGTCTTTTTTTTCTCCATAGTTGAAAGCAAAATCCTCCACTACCATTCTTGGGGGCTGTGAAAATGTTCTTTCTGCCACTTCTCTTCTCACTGTGAGAGGAAAAAAGGAGCAACATGTTAAATGACTGACTTTAAACAAAAACTGCAATACAATTCTTCTAACAAACAACATGAACCATCAAAACTCAAAAGACAACAAAATATCAGATTAAAAAAACAACAACAGGCAGACAGTTTATTACAGCAGACATTTTAATATTTGTTTTGTTGTTTTTTAATACACATTAAATCTTATGTGTGTGAATAATTATGAGAGTATTGGCACATCTCTGGAAAACTTTGGTCCTTCACTTGAACATCTTAAAGGCATTTCCATGTTTTCATTTTCGATCATTTGCATTCTTCAATAGCAAAATAAAATCACTCAACAAAATAACAGAAACAATATAAAAACAGAGTCCCTATTTATTTCTAGCGGACCATATATATATATCTAACCTTAAAACAAATTATTTTAACATTCATAATGCATTCTGAAATAATACATTGTTTTTAAGATCTAAAACATTAATTAATCTTATCTATCAGCATCATTTAAATGACATTAACAAATATTCAACTGAATGTTCCAGCTGTCTAGTATTGATGTATTTAAGGAATGTAATTTTACAGTCACAACACGATACTAAACAAAACTAGTCTAGTGTAAAATACGTTCTCATACGATATTCACAATGAAAACACTAAGTTAAGACACATATCCAAATGTTTACTAAATTTTCTAATATTTAACCGTTGCCAGTGTTTTCTATCACTTCATCTTACATTCTGAGCAGTTGGCATTGTGCTGAAATGATGCTGAGTGCAGTGTGAATCGTCAGGGCTAGAGGTGAATTTCATGTAATTATTACATCCTCCGATTGCATCGCGTATCACTTAAAAAAAGGTACATTTCGACAGACCCCGGAGAGTAATAGAAAATTGTCTACGATGGGGAAAATGCACTTCAAGAGTCAACGGTGCTTAAAAAATGATCGTCTGCGTATTAATGGACGCGAAATCTTTTAGCGCTGGGGGTATGTGTAACATGTTAGCATGCAAAACAGCTGGCTAATACTACACATTTAGCAAAGGGACACAGCTTAGCTTGCTGTCATGATGCGCGACCTAACGACAGCAAGCCAGATAATGCAGAAGCAAAACTGTATTATTGTGCAAATAAATTCACCATAATTAAATAATAGTCGAGACAATAAAATAGGCCTTTTTACCTACGCATCCATCTTTTAGCCTGGTCAAGATGAACGGGGCCTGCTATACTCTCTCCCACCCTGCCCCCCTCGTTCATGTACCCCAGCAGCTCTGCGCTGTTTTCCAGTGGTTAGCCTTCTAGCTACAGCTAGTTAGCAGACTCTGTTTCCACTGCAACCGTGGTGCGATAGCATGAGACCGAGTGTCCCTTATATTGTAAAACAGATGCACTTATCGTACTTATATCCTGTGAAAAATGCATCAAACGGTGTTACGACCGATGACTTTTTATTTTGCGTATGCTTTTTTTGTCGGCTAAAATATTTTGCACGATCTATGTTGGTGTTTTAGAGAGGAACGAGTGACGTGTGAGATTTTAACATTGGTCGTTTCCGGACCTTGGAACACTTCCGGCTACCTCGTCTTCTGTCCGTTATGTTTTGTATTTGTGGTGGAGGCAGTACTGTTTGTGAAACTAGCGCACTCATAATGTTAGCGTCCTTAATTATAGGAGCAACTAATAACGTTAGTTTCCATCTGCCTTTTAGCTGTGTGATATTTGCGGTTAGCTTTCAAGTAAGCGTTTTCAGTGTTGTTGTGCAGTCATTTTTGGCATGTCAGCTTGCTCGCAAAATATATGCTAATTATGAGGTAAATCCAAATTAAAACTCGGCGAAAACAATTCTGATATTATGTTCTAAGTTCGCTATTCATATATTCTAGGATTTTTTTAGCAGCATGTTTTTATCTTAGAAGCTCTTATAGTGGCCATTTTATTACATCCTGGCAGCTCAAATTCAAAGGCTAGTCCTTATCAAAATGGCTGCCTTGGAATTGCTTATTTCCAGTCTGATGCTTCATGGAAAATAAGTTTGTAAACATTGCATAGTAAATGCTGACATTAGGAATAATTTAAACCTTCTGTCAGTCCTTTGATGTGTGTCATCAGACATTCGAGGCAACAGTTTCATCATTTTAATTTATTTTACAAAGCTGAAATGTAATATTTAATGCAGTGTGTGTGTGTGTGTGTGTGTGTGTATATAAGTATTTGTTATTTGAGGGCTTTTATTTTAATAGTTATATAATAATTCTAATGTTTGATTTAATGTGATTTACCCAAACATTCATTCTGCTTTTGTGCCTAAACATTTCAAGACATGAGCTCAGTGCTGTTTTCCCAAGGGTTTCTTCATTGTCCCGCGTTGCTTGTGCAACCAATGCACATTCCATTGTAAGCTACCATCCCTTTAAAATGCTTCAGGGCTTTATTTGCACATCCAATGTTCATTATTTTCTGCAGTAATATGCCTTGTGAATAAATTTAATAAACATTTTCATAATTATGGCTTGTGGATACAAAACAGACATTGCTACAGACTTTTTATGACAAAGAAAATACTAAATTGATTCATCTGTTCTAATTGTCCCTGAAAGAAACATTAAAAAGTTGAAATTTCACTTAACAAAAAGACATTCGGTTACACACATACAACATACATCCTATGACATCCTTTATAAACCCATTGTGATGTCTCTGCAACAAGTAATGACATTTGCAGGCTTATAACAATTACAATGTGACATCACACTGAGAAATTTTCGAAGGCACTCCTCATCACCAGGAATGCATGAAGAATTGGCAAACAATGAGTGGCTTTAATGTTTGTGCTTCTATTTTCTACTCATAATTTCAAAAGAATTTCATGAGAAAGATATCTAAAACAAGTAAACACTAAAACCACAGAGGAAAAAAATCACCATCATAATCATAAGATAACCATAACAACAAGAAGAAATTTCACCAATAACCATAATATTAACTGTCATAGTAATGACAATAACAAACACCAATGTATTACAGAGCTGTTAGGAAGATTGTCTTTAAGTTGTATTCATAATTCATTAAGATACACATTATTTCCAGTGAAAAGTTAAATGAATGTGTTGCCACCAATCCTGATGCTGATGTGATATAAACTACTCCTTAACGCTTTTACTGGGAGGCATAAATGTTCAAATAGTCCGTAACTTATACTGTTCAATTTCATTACACTGAAAATTAACCAAGAGGTAAAAAGTCTATGACAAAGAAAAAAATAAAAAGACCAGTTGGTGGTTTTACAATGTAAATTGATTAGTTTTCATTGGTAAAATGAGCTCTATTTCTCAGAGGTCAGAACCATACAGTAAATGATATCTGGCTCTTGTGCGAACAATCTCACTTTAAATTTTTCATTGTAATATTTACTTACTATTTTAATATCTTTTTTTGTAAATAATAAGATTATTATCATTGAATAATGAGTAAGCTGTGGGTAACAGCTGTACCACTAACGCATGTGTGTTGTATAGCCCTTAATATTGATAAGCGTTATTGGTTATGAAGATATCAGGTATGACGTGTTGTGGTCATATCTCGGTAACAGCAGATTTGAAAAATACAGGTTAGCTGTGTGGCATCCCTGTATCCTCAGACTGTTCGCAGAGTCTCAGTTTTAACAGCATATACACATGGCTTCAACATGGAGATTCAAAAAGCAGTCCAGGAGGTTTGTCTTTATGCAAATGCCAACCAACACCTGAGCGAGATAATGGTACCGCCATGTTATGCACTAATTTTATGCCAGAATATCATAACATACAAATACATTGATGAGTGCCCTTACTCTTGAGTCGTTTTCTTCGTCTCAGATCCATATTTAATAGCTTAAGGTGAACCGTTTGTCTACACAGTATACCTAAGAGAAGCATAAACGTGTATGTACCCAGCATTACAGAAATCTAATGTATTCTTGTGCTTTTGGTAGACCAGCGTCCCTCACGATGAACCTCCCTTGCAAATCCCAGCACTTGGACGTTGTAGAAAGTGGTGGCTCAGAATCCAAACAAAGTGCCATTGATCATTAATGAGTCATTTTAAGATGGAGAAAAAAGATGATTGTCAGACATTTCTCTTGGTTTTCGTCTGGGCTTTTATGCCCAATTGTGTCCCAGAATGGCTTTCATCGATAGTTCGAAGCGATCTCCAGTTATGTACTGAAGGGCAAACTTGAGGATTTAAAACTCCTTGTGTACTATTTTCAGGATTCCACCAAAACAATTTGAACAGAAACTCAATTGGTACATCCATATTAAATTCACACTGAATAAGATGCAGGCGAAACAATGTATGGTAAGGCTTACTTTCTCTGTCTCACTGTATTCAAAATGAGTTCATTAAATTCTTAAGAGTTTCTGGATATGCTCCTCCTATTGTTCCATCATCATTCCTTTTGACATACGTTGTAAAAACCCTGCCGCACTTCCTCATTATGACGACGTGGATTAGGGTTTAAAAAGAGATAAGATCCAGCATTACGTTTGTCCAACTGTAAGTAGCTTTGCAATTCGTCAGTTGGGATGAGCGCTCCATGTTCATCTGGTTCCTCTTATGCAGATGTTAATTATTAGTCTCCCAGTCGTTCAATCATAGTTATAAGATAAAAGCCGTTCTCTGAAATATATGGCTCCATAGCAGCTATATCTGTAATGTGTAATAATGTAAGATATCTGAGGATAAAAACATGACATAAAGATATGAAAAATGTCCACATCATGTGGAATTTATATTACACTCTATTGATATTCTATGCGGTAGATTTATAGGCAAAATTTACACAAATAAATAGTTGTATATGGCAGCTTTGATCATAATTATAGCGGCAATTTCATTAACATAAAAAGCACAAAAAACTTTGAAGCTCTATCAAACCTGACTTATAACTGTTGTTATCTAATCTTATGTTGTGAATTTGCCACTATATACAATATATATATGTAAAAGGTGCCACATCGCTTTCTGTGTAGTTTCTCCCACTTCGTGGCCCCCTACTTCAAAATCTGTTTCTCTGATTCCTTTACCATCCTCCTACTCCTTTTCTCTCTTCTCTCGTTATTTCTCTCCCTCTTCCGCCCACTCTCTCTCTCCTACAGTCCCTCTACCATCCACCAACTTCTCACACAGTCTATCCTTCACCCATCTTTTGCTCACACAGTAACCTCATTCTTGCTTCCTGTTCTAACCCCTTGGTTGGATGCCACTCCTCCTCCACTTCCCCCTCCACCAGGGATGAAGTGAAGTTGTTCAATGGTATTTTGCCTTTTAGCTGCAAATGCAAGCCTCCTGGCACTGTGTCCACCAAGAGTCCCTGTTCCCATGACAACTCCTGTTCCTGGCATGTCGCCCCATGCCACTCCTCCGCCCCCGCCTCCTCCCAGGTGACCTGACATCACCGCCGAATTCCGCTCTTGCTCTCGCCCCGACGTCGGGTGCGAGTTCATCTTGATCATGTGGTGACGGTCGAGTGACGGCGTGGCGCAAACATTCTGCTGCGATTGAGCTTTCTGGTGGCTGACGCGGGGCAGGGTGGGCACCATTCCTCCTCCCCCTCCGCCCGTGTAGTCGCCCATTCCCATACCCATCCCGCTTCCGCCATACTCAACCCCGCTTACCTCCTCCTCTAGATGATCTGGTGACATCAGCAGCCTCTCCTTGGACTTCTTCAGGGTGTTCTGGTTATTGGAGTTCTTTGATGCACTGGCCATGGCTTTGTAGTATTGGTGCTGCTGGTTCTTCGAGAGCCTTGATAAGGTGTTGCCATCGGCAAGGGCAAGGAGCTGGTCCGTCGACTTGACGCGGCGTGGCGGTTTAGAAAGCGTATCGTAATTCTGGTTTTGCTTTGTTTCCGGAGGTTCCAGAGGGTAAGGATTCGGGGTGTGGCTTGGGGCAGACTGCGGATGAGGTATTCGAGGACGAGTGGCATGGGTGGGAAGCGTGCCTCTTCCCCCCATTGTGTAGTCGCCACCCCAGGGAAGGTGATGCTGGGAGGAATGAAAGGCGGGAGGGGCGTTGTTGGGCCTCCGTTTGGTGGTACAGTAACCTGAATATTCCTCCAATCCTCCTTTCTCTGTAGGTGGAGGAAAACATGTTTAAAAAGATCCGAAAATTGGGCAAGAAAAGAATAAACATTAGGGATGTACCAATATTAATAATCTGTCTAATAAGCTGATAATTATAAAATATTAATTTTCATGTTATGGAAATAGCTGATAAAGACCAATAAATGACCAAAATCAAAAATCTGCCTAATATCAATAAAACACGAAAAAAACAATCATTTTAAAGTGAATTTAAACATCACAACATTATAATGCACAGTATGAAAATACTTGAGATTTACTTAAGAATACATGTAAAAGTGTTTATTATTAGTTCTACACTAAGTAAATTATCAGTGTTTTTAAAGATTAACTTTAGGTGAGCATTAGATGACGGCAAGCATAATCTAGATGGAAAAATAACATCTAATCTAGTATTGGCCAATAACCAATATGGTACCAATATATTGTGCATCCCAAATAAAAATGGATGCACAACTAAAAATGTTTACAGGATTTGAGCTACAAGCTAGAATGTCATTCAAACATTTATCAGAACCTACTTAAAGGGTTAGTTCACCCAAAAATGAAAAATTCTGTCATTAATTACTCACCCTCATGTCGTTCCACATCCATAAGACCTTCGTTCATCTTTGGAACACAAACTAAGATATTTTTGATGAAATCTGAGAGGTATATGACTCGTCCATAGACAGCAATATAATCAACACTTTTAAGGTCTAGAAAGGTACTAAAGACATCATTAAAACAGTTGACGTGACTGCAGTGGTTCAACCTTAATTTTATGAAGCGACAAGAATACTTTTTGGCGCAAAAACAAAACATAAACATGTGATGCTGACACAGGAGCCGGCCAATAACGAGTCGGCGTTCTGACATAGAACCTGGAATTGCTGGACGTAAACAACGTATGAGAATGACACAGAAGAGAAGATACTGTTGAATAAAGTCATTATTTTTGTTTTGTTTTTGCACACAAAAAGTATTCTCGTCGCTTCATAAAATTAAAGTTGAACCACTGTAGTCATGTCAACGGTTTTAACAATGTCTTTAGTACCTTTCTGGACCTTGAAAGTGTTGATTATATTGCTGTCTATGGACAAGTCATATATCTCTCAGATTTCATCAAAAATATCTTAATTTGTGTTCTGAAGATGAACGAAGGTCTTACGGGTGTGGAACGACATAAGGGTGAGTAATTCATTACAGAATTTTAATTTTTGGGTGAACTAACACTTTAACTCTTAATATAAATTCTTCAACCTCTATCCCAGGACTATATGTTTAATGCGAAACTTGATCAAAGTCCCTTTCAAGGAAAGTCTGTTCACTCGGTGGCCATATTTGCAACACCTCCTGGCAGCTATTTCGGGCATCCAAGACCAAGTCCTATCTATTTGAATGGGAGAATCCTGAAATCTCAAAAACTGCATGGTGAACTCACAATTAAATAACATATTTCAAATCAGCAACAAAATCTGACATGAATTTTCCCATAATAGCGTTAAAAAGCTTATTTTTCAGGCTAGACGAGCCACTGCGCATGTGCAGTCCTAAGCGCGAGTCTCAGGTTTCTATGGGAACCGGAGCCTCTAATGGCAGCTGCAGTGATGCAACGACTTTTTCAATCAGCGACTGGCTCTTCTTCTTAGAAGGCGGGATGTATTCTGCCATATTGCGCGTTGCAGTTTCTCCCATTCGTAACTAATAGGAGTGAACCGTCTTTCTATATTTATAGTCTTTGACTTGATTTAATTAATATAATAATATTAGTACAATCCTATTTTATCCTGTACCTTGAGCCATTTCATCTTTCGGCTGATTAAGTCTGAGTCATTGTATCAGCCTGTATAACCTTCGCCTGTGCAGAACTTTCTTGTCATCCAACTGTAACTCACACTTCCCAGGAGGTTTGATGTCTAGCTGAGAGAGAGAGGCCTTAAGGCTTTATGCGTCTGTACAAGATTGCGGGCGCTTTGCTATGGTTTGCCCTCATTAAAATGACCTTCACAAACATTTATATCTCCCAAGCCATCCAGTGAAACACTGACACTGCTTTAAATAAAAACCCAAGCGTACAGATAATTTTCGGCAACATTCTGAGCCCCGCATGAGACCATGTCCTCATCATCGAGCAGGTAATTTCTCCTTCAAAACACAACAGTACTAAATGTCACACTGTTTTTGAAATTCATCCATCTTTTTCTCCTTATTGCTTCTAAATTTGCTTTATGCCTTTGAAATGATGTGGGCTATAATAAGAAAGCAATCATGCCGACCTTTTATGTAATTCTTATAAAACATCATTTCCTTGAGATAAGAATCTTCCTCTCCAATGGTAATAAAGCACTCACCCAGACGCTTAAGAGATGAGTATCTGTTGATCTCAGGCTTCATGGCGGCTTCATACGAGGGTGGCAGCTGAGCCAGGTTATGTAGGGAGTGATGGAAGGACGGCTGGGGCTTCATGGCGTTAGTATGCTTACTGGGCTTCAATGTGCCTCCGGCGACCATCTGCATGTTGTTCATACGTGCTCCACGCTCTTTAAAGACACATATGCGCAATGATGGACGCTGAGGTTATTTCAAACTCTACAGAATATACAACTATGTAGAATTGTTAGTTTTACCTACCGATGGTGGCTGTATGTTTGGGACTGGAGCCTGTGGTATGGATGAAGTTATGCTGTAGATTCCCCACTGTGAATAAGAAAAAAAAGCATAGGGTGTATGTGTTTTATGGATTTCTGCCTTTATGTGCATGTCTTTGCAATAATTTACATTTAGGATGAATTTACAAAGCACATTTATTCATCTAATACCATAAATGTTGCCCTATTAAGCTCTTTCTAGCTCCACAATGTGTTGAAAATTTTACACCGTCTGTTCATTCTAATGCCATCATATACAGCTTCGTGCTAAATAATTCACAAATGCCCTTTCATCATTTGGCTATTGCTTTTTCCCTGTGTTCCTTTCTTGTCCTGAATTTATACAGTTGGTCGTTCACAAGACTCAAGCTGAGATGGAAACATGAAAGGATCTCTGTATTACATATAATGCAACAATACCTGCCAAATGCAACCAGGTCCAAATGGTAAAATTAGTTCACATTCATAAAATCATTGAATATTAATGAATATTTGACCTAAGACACTTTGTTTCATGTTATAGCTGGTGACATGCAACTAATTGGCTTTTAATCCATGTAGAAATACGATTTCATGCAAAGTCAAATACATACAATAATGGCGACATATGTTTTTTCATTATACTTTAACTTTATCAAAATAAAAGTAACTATTTCAACTTTATTTTTTAAGTTATTAAAGATTCAACAAGAAAATTTGCTGCAATTTGTATAGCCAATTTGATTTGAAGTCACAGATAACCTGGATAAAGAAATAGACATTAGAAATAGACAGTTTTATTTCATTTAAACAGTTATTAGGGTTAAAGGATTTACTTTTTGTCACTAAATAATAGTGAACTCTGAATTTAATTTTCATATTAAAGTTTTTTTTTGTTAATGGGTGATATGTGGATACACAAATTCAGTATTATGGTGTGTTACAAATATTGTTTTTTGCTTTTAAGTTAAAGTAAAATGCCCCCATCAGAAATGGGGCAGTGGCATGTTGTTGATGCTGTTTCACAATTCAATTTAATAATTATCATGATTCTTAATATTCTAATTATGATGGACTTATTGGATTATTAATAATACATTTTAGATATACACTTCAAACCTCTTCATTATTCATCATAATATATAGGCTAATGAAACTAAATCATCAATCTGAATTACCAGTAATACTTTATTGCTAGCAACTATTACATATCTTGCTTATATATAATTCATAGAATTATAAGCACAAATGCACACTGCTCTTAAGGGGGCATCTTCCCCTGCATATGGAGATAATGAAGTTTTCCACTCACATCTGTTATCTTTCTCTCTCTGTAGTGTGGGATATAGATTTTTCGGGGGTCGTCCAAGTGTCCCCTCTCCTCCTCCAGTTCCCAAGGCTACGCTGTTGTTTCTCTCTCCCTCTTGAACTGGACTCGACTGGTGACGCAACATTTCCACAAGAGCCCTGACAGGGAAAGATGTAGAACTGATTAGACTAGAGAATACGATTTAAAGGGTTAGTTCACCCAAAAATGAAAATTACTCCATAATTTATTCACTCTCAAGTCATCCTAGCTGTATATGACTTGTTGTTTTAGCCGAAACACAGTCGGAGTTATGTTAAAATATTCTGGCTCTTCCAAGCTTTATAATGGGAGTAAATGGTACCCGAGCCCAAAAAGCCCAAAAGCGCATCCATCCATAATCAAAGTAATCCATACGGCTCCAGGGGGTTAATAAAGGCCTTCTGAAGTGAAGCGATGGATTTTTGTAAGAAAAATGTCCATATTTAAAACTTTAGAAACTAAAATCACTGGCTTCCGGCAACGGCCGTATGTGAGTCTAGTTCCTGCAAAAGAGTGACCTCTGACCCATACGTTGCATGACGTATTGAAGAACGTGGAAGCAAAAAACAAAACACCGGTCACGAATTAGAAGTATAAAATTAGACTTTTTTTTAAAAGTTGGTGGTTTTCGATATAAGAGAAGATGAACTTGAGTTTGTTGCCCATCCCTATTTGTTTGAACCGCAAGAGGCGTCTAGTCTCATCTAAGCTTACGCTACATCCTTCATCATACGTGGTGTCCGCTGGAACTCGACTTGCGTACGGCCGTTACAGGAAGTCTATGGATTTAATTTCAAAATCTTGGGTACCATTCACTACCATTATAAAGCTTGGAAGAGCCAGAATATTTTTAATATAACTCCAACTGTGTTTGGGTGAAAGAAGAAAGTCATATACACCTAGGATGGCTTGAGGGTGAGTAAATTATGGGATGATTTTTTTGGGTGAACTAACCCTTTAAGGTAGATTAGACATCCTTTTTGTCTGAGACACATTAGAGATGAACTCTCACCTGGGCATGTTGAGTTCTCTGTTCCTAGGCTGCCGTGATGCCTTGTGGAACGCCACTTTAATGGCCACTGCCACTGCCACAGTAAACGAGATGACTCCACCGATGACGTAGATGGTGTTGTTGCTCTGTTCGATGCGGCTGAGGTCCGGATGGGAAGGCTGTGACGGCCTGGTCGCAGGGGGGGCTGTATTGGCCCACACAGGGGAATGGTAGTTGTGGCAAATGTTCTGGTCCAGCCTTCGAGTGCGGTCCGGACAACAAAATCGATAATGGCAGGTGCCACAGCAGTAGATGAAGTCATCCTTGGAGCAGTTAAAGGTGAGGTCATACTGCCCCATGACATCATAATAACCTCGACACACGTCCACTTCCACCAGTTTGCGAGAAGGCGGAGCTACAAGCGCTTTTCCAAAAGGGGCCTTCATTGCATCAGTCGTTACATTCTTTGGCAGCATTGTCTGAGGCAACGGCCCGAGGGGCATTTCTGCCACTCCAGCTGGCTGCTTTGGCCGACGATTCATGGACTTCCCTCGCATACTCCCACCGCTTTTAGAAAGGGGGTGAAGAAAGCCCCTACCCTGAGATCTGGGGTTGGGCGTCGGGGTGATGGTGATGGGCCCATTTGCTCCGTTTCTGGAGGGGCCCGGGACGCTCGCAGAGGAAACGTTAAGTGGGACAGCGATTAGCAGGAAGAGAATGATGACACGTACTCGAGCTTCCAAGGTGGGCATCATCTTTACATGACTAATGCTGCTATTTTCTCTCGCTGACTCAACCCACCGCACAATGCCGAATTTTGTAAAAACAGCCTGCTTAGTGCTGTATGTAAAATATTCTTGAAGCAGCCCTCCGACGTATGAAATTTGAGTTTATATCAAAACAGTCCCAAAAGAAAAATCTGTTTTCAAAGTCTGATAAAAGTGTATAATGTGAATGGTCACACTCGGAGACAGCGTGCGAGAAAAAAAAAAAAACTATTTCGATGTGCTTTCAGCTTCAAGGTAAGCTATACAACACATATTCTCTCAACATGCAGTGTTTCCATCCAGCATATAGCTGGAAAACCTGAACAATATGTAAAACAACCCAAATACTGACAATATTCTGAGCAGGCAACATACAATTGGCTAGTTCTTGTATAAACAGGAAATGAAAGAATATTTAATTTATTGTCAGTTTTGAATGTATTAACAAGGCAAATATTCCCTTTTGTGGCTTTGTTCAAAAAAATACATTTTCACATATCCGCAGACAAACAAAATGGCTTCTCGTTACTGTCCTCCTATTACTTCAATATCTAGTATATCATGACACATGAAGGCAATTAAGTTGTAGTACAACTGTGTACATTAGACGTATTTAGGTATAATTCTCTGTTTTGGCACTTATCAGGATGAAAGATTAATTTAAGAGAAAGGGGCAACTGTAAACATCTTTAAAATGTAAACTAATGTTTTGCTTGTCTTCACAATTTTTTTTATTTGGGCACTCCTTACATTCAGCAATGGCACTTAGTCTTTAAGCAGATTTCCCTGACCTGTTATGCTCCCTGAATGTTTACTATTATTAATTAGTATAAACAATTTCCATACACTTGGTGAAAAAAAATAACCTCCGAAACTAATCTTCTTGTTCTTGTTTACGTGTTAACAGGACTACTCAGAATGGTGAACTCCTTTGAGGGTTTGAGGCCAGTGTGATGAGGAATCATTTTGAGTTTGTTCAGCAAACCTCTACATTACTGAACTGAAATGAATGTGCATTTCCTCATTCAGCATGTAAAGAATGACCAAATGGATAATCCTGTGTGCAAATTTACAATAGCTGAAAGATATCAGATATGAACTGAGTCATCTGTCATGTTGTATTTAAAACGTATGCCCTATCGTCACGTAGTTTAGGTGTGTATTAGAGAATGTTCAGTAAACCGACGACACAAACACACACAAAAAAACTGATGATGGCAGTGAAGACGTAAAACGTTTTCAAGGCTGATTGTCTTCACAATAGAAATTTCCAAGGAGAGTCTTTGACTTCCAGTCTCTTTCCAGTTTCTTAAGGTTCACGCAGCAGATATGCTTTTAAGATAAGCCCAGTTTTCATTGAGAAAGGTTTGAAAGCGTTTGCTGATGCTCTTGGTGAAATGGTTTAAAATCCCATGGTGTGGACATGGCTGTTTCCTCACGATTTTTGCAGGGTTGATCTTGGAATCCACTGGTTATGAAGCGTTCAGTTATCAAGCGATGTGCCTCTGAAAAGAAATCAACACACTGATGTTACATCCTACATGCACACACACACAGACATCAGTGAAAGTTTTTGAAAGATCATAGTTAGCTTGTCAGCTGCATGGCAGCCTATTATTTTCATTGTGACACATATGGCATGTGACAAAAAAAAAAAAAAAGGTATGCGGCAACTTATGCGATCAATATAGAATCCGCAGAATTCAACACAAAAGAGATTTTTATGGGGTTGGACTGTATGTTTATACACATTAAATCCACATTAGGGATATTTATTTATTCAACGAGACAAGAAATATTAGTGAAAGCAGACTGTCACTCCTTTTTTGAGCATAGATGTGAAAATGCACTATCCAGACTCAAATGGTTGCAACTGAAGAATGCTTTGGAATACAGACTTAAGGTAAAGGTCTCTTTAAAAAAAAAAAAAAAAGACGCTCAGCAGATTATTGCTGAAGTGAAAGCACTACAAATGAATATGTAAAAAAGTTATAGACGTATAAGATTACTGTAAAACAAATGTAGTGTACTCAATTTTTATTTTATACAAAATAATTGTTACTCTTTAAAATCAAAGCCATATGTCTAACCAAGTTGTGTTTTAAATGTGAAGTTGATATCACAAAAATTGAAGTTCCTATGAGATTTTGTTTTGGCACTATACCAAAAATAGAATTTATTTTTATGCGCTCTTCTGTAACAAATTAATATATTTCTGTCACAATATCACTTCTATCATAAAACAGTCACCAAATATGGAACCTTGAGTCTCAGACCTTTCTGACAATATGTTTTGTCAAGATCAGAAAATATTTTGATTATAAAATAGTCCAAATAAATGTTGTAATATGAAACATGACACTGGCCACCAGGGGGAGGAGCCCATTAAAAGGTTTTAAAGTACAGTTTCCATGGTAATGCATAACAGTCGGTTTTTGGTAACAGTTTTCAGAGGGTAAATTTTGCATTTTTAAGCTTTCGAATGATACCTAATTTATGATGATTACTAAAAAATGTGATAGAAAAAAAGGCAATAAAAAAAAAGAACTCCAAGCGTTTAAGGGGTTAAATATGCAAATAAGCAAACATTTATTTTTATTAGCAAAATTGCTGTACACAATAAAAATGAACTTTCAATATCAATCAAAGTAACTAAGAAGTGTGTGAAAACAACTTCAAAATGTCAATGAGAAGAGTCTTAAACATTAAACACAACAAGCTTTCAAACAACTCATACAATTTTAGCACATAAACATCTTAGAGTTGTTAGAACTTACGAAATACATTAATTTCCAATAGGTTGTTTGCACATGAATTCACGGGGTGGAGTGAAATGCACATGGAGGGCAGGAAGTGATTTTCTACATAGGGAAGCACTATGAAATGCCTATGTTTTGCATCATTTATTGTTGCTCTAATCGATCAAACCGAGAAACCACAAGGAGCTTTTATCGTGTACCAAAAGTTGTTGTTCATCAGGGGGAAAAAACGCAAGAAATTTACTGAAAAAATGCAGGAAAAAGTGCCTTGTAATCTGCAGTCGGAAGGAGCCGAGTCGGATAATGGTTGCGTGTGCAGTGACCACTTTGTCAAAAGTTATTACAACTTGCATATGCAACCACTAACAAAAGAGTAGTATGCCTCAAGAAGGATGTCCGTGTCCGGTTGTATAAAGCACCTTAATTTTCCTTAGTATAACATACAGTATGTTTTGGAAAACTTCACCATTAGTGTTACACTGAGCGAGCAGGTTCAATTCAAATCTTACAAGACATTATCGGCCGCTTTATATTATAAACATTTTATTCATATAAACACTGATCAAGTAGCATACCCTATCTGTATTAAAAATAATGTGTCCATGGCAGCAATAGACCCTTTTCACATTTCCGGGTTTCTCAGAAGCGGAAGTCGCCATAGTTGGGTAAAATTCTATAGCGGTGAATGAGAGAATACATTTAATATATTTTTTGTGTTTCCATTTGCTCAAATAGCAAAAGAAAAACTCCACAATAGTGTTTTCACAACTTTCAAAAAGAGGGAAAAAAATAGAGAGCGATTGATAACAGCAGTCAGAAGAGAGAAAGATGTCATTTTTACATCACTCCCATAGCTGCTGTATTAGAAACATGCTCACAGCAGCGTTAACTAGATTTTTTGTAATGTGATGCAAAGGTAATATAATACTAAGTATAGTGTTATAAATGTACATATGTTTTTTTAAAAATGAAAATATAAAAAACTTAAAACCGTTAAAACGCGTCATCACAGTCTGTGAAAAGGGTCTATAGAATTTTATAAAGGTAAAAGCTGGGTCACTGTCATGAAACACTTAGCGGTTTAAGGAATTATATCAAAGACTTTATATGCAACACTCTTAAAGTCGTTCCCATAGGTAAAGGGAAATCATGCCTTAAGTCTCATACTTAAAGGGATAGTTCACTAAAAAATGAAAATTCTGTCATTATTTACTCACCCTCAAGTTGTTTGTATGAATTTTGTAAACCTGTATGAATTTTTTTCTTCAGGTGAACACAAAGGAAGATATTTTGAAGAATGTCGGTAATCAAACAGTTGATGGACCCCACTGACTTCCATAGTAGGAAATAAAAATACTATGGAAGTCAATGGGTCCATCAACTGTCTACCTACCAACATTCTTTAAAATATCTGCTTTTGTGTTCAACGGAATAAAGGAACTCATACATGTTTGGAACAAACTGAGGGTGAGTAAATAATGACAAAATTTCATCTCTTTAAGGGAAAAACTTAAGGTGCTTTACGCAACCGGGCACTAGAAAAGTTGCTTACAGTATCGTTAACAGGCAAATATTCCAAAATCGCTCCTCTTTATAACGTAAGGATCGCATCCAACATTTGTTGTGATTTTCTGTTTATAGCCTAAACCAGTACATTAAGGTCTTTCCTCCATCTTGTCCATTCTGCTTTTCACTTCCTGCCCTCCATCTGAATTTCATGCATCATCAGAATCACGTGATTGCAAACAAGCTATACACATTAGAAAAACCTCATCATTACAGTAGCAAGCTAACTTATTTTTTAGCATTATTGGTAAAATCATCTCTACATACAGTCTGAGCATCATATTAGTTCTGGTTCTTTGATCATTTTGAATTGAATTTGGCAAAATTTGTGAGTCGAATTTTCAAGATTTTAGAACCATGGAAATCAGATCACTCCAGATTCATGAATAAATGCGATTTGTGAACCAAGCTGAATTCGGAACCGCATACTATGCTTTCTAGCATACTATTCTTACTATTTTCCCCATATCTTTTTTTTACCCCTGCCCTGTGACACTCTGGGCAGAAATAGTAATTGTAGTATGCTAATATGCAGTTCTGAATTCAGCACCAGTTTAAAAGGTTCAAAAAGAATCAGCTCATCACAAATCAAACCTCGCCGTGTTTCATGAGCACATTCGATTTCTAAATGTCAAAATAACAAGGAATGCTATGATTTTCTGCAGTGTAATGGAGTAAAAAGTAAGATATTATGCTGTTGATTAAACCAATCGCCTTTTATTGTATTAACTAAATTTTTTTATTTAAATGAAATTTTAAGGCAACTTACTTTTTTAAGTTAAACCAACTATTCTTTTTTACAGTGTAATATACTTTGAGTACATATATAAAGTCAGCATGAAACGGAAGTTGCAATAGTTTTTCTTCCCTATTGTGACGTATATTCAAGTGAAATGGTTCCTCGAACAAGAAAAAATGTTAACACTTTACAATAAGGTTCCTTAGTTATCATTAGTTAGTGCATTAACTAACATGAACTAACCACAAGCAATACATTTGTTACTGTATTTACTAATGTTAGTTCATTAACATTAGTTAATGAAAATACAGTTGTTCATTGTTCATGTTAGTTCACAATGCATTAGCTAATGTTAACAAGATTTTAATAATTTATTAGTAAATGTTGAAATTAACATTAACAAAGGTTAATAAATGCTGTATAAGTGCAGTTCATTATAAGTTAATGTTAACTAATGCTAACTAAAGAACCTTATTGTAAAGTGTTACCGAAAAAAATGTATGGCGGGTCTTTATTTTTAGGGAACTAATTGGATTATTGGATTGTGACAGCTTGTAAGATGTAAGAAAAATAATTTTTGATTTCATGGTAACTTTAACATTTAGATATAGATTTAATATCTACCATTACATTCAAGCAAGATTATAATAGATTACATTTAATATATACTCCTTAAATCTGTACTTCAACTTATATCTAACATTTGCACTAAGTGCAGTACAGCTGCAGATTTCAGCTCATGACGCTGAAAAAGAAAAGAAGAGATGATGTGATGACCATTTGTCTAATGTGTTACAAGTCACTATGAATCAGAAGCATTGAGAGAAGTGAATAGTAGCAATGATCTGAACAAATAGTGATCAGTCCTTTTCAGAGAGCATAGCATGATGCATGACATGAGGGAGGGGGTAGAGCGAGAGAGGGAGAGAGAGAGAGAGAGAGAGAGATGCTGCTTTCCTGACACTGTAGGTCTATGTGTCAGAATGTTTGTGAGGAAGTAAAAGAGACAAGTGTTGTGCTAATGTTATTCTGTAATCAATACCTATATGCTTTTTTTTTTTTTTTTTAACAATTGTAGGGGCCCGAGAAAAACCATCGCACAGATAAAAAAAAAAGGTTGGGAAAAGTACAAAAGAAAAGAGAGATAAATGCAGGGTAGATATTTAAATATGAGCACAGTATAGCAGAAGTGCACAGAGCCAGAGGTATGACAGAGGAGAGGTGCTTTGTGTGTTTGTGTGTGTGTATGTGGGAGGGCAGTGTGTGGGCGGAAGAGAATGGAGAGCGTTCAGTGACACCACTTACTAACACACATACGCACACAGTACACGCAGTACACAACACCAGGAACATACAGTGCTACATAGACAGTATGCTGGCTCACACGGGAATACTAACATGCTCTCATAATGCACACAACACGATCCCTAAACATGCATTTTACAGGTATATAAAATGTGCAGCCCTTGAAAAGAGTGAGTACACAAAATCTGTTGTCGCAGATCAACAAGTTAATGGTGTAAGAGAGACCAACAGCACGGCTTCGATGTAATGAGGCACAGATATCACCGAGGAAAACTGCACAGATAGAAGCCACATAAAAATCTGCAAGAATCTGCGGTTATGAATCACGTCTACAGTGTGGCATCGAGCTGGTTCTGCACATCAGCTAAACTATTGAACTATTGACTGGAAGGGGGGACTAAATGCAGGTATTATTTTAAAATACATAGGCACAGGAATACACAGAAAATACTGGCTTAAATCCACAAAAAATGAAAAAGAAACTCAGTAATTAAATAGTTTAAATGCTAAATAAATAAAACAATAATAGCTAATTATTCTTTGGATTATTTTGGAAAGTAATAAACAATATTAAGACCACAAATCTAGGTACAAGAGCTAAGATTAAAGTTAATGCAGATAATGTATAAAATATTATATTATTTTATATTATATTATATTATATTGTATTAGGTAACACTTTATTTTACAGTGTCATTGTTACATATGTTACATGTATTTACTATAGTAATAACTAGAAATTATGCATAATTACATGCAATTAACCCTGAACCAAACTCTCATCCTAACCCTAACCTTACAGTAAGTACATGTAGTTAATTGTCATTACTCGGTACTTAAATGTATAATTACAGTATAACATGGACACATTAAAATAAAGTGTAATCTTATATATTATATTATATTATATTATATTACATTATATTATATTCATTAAGGGGCAATAAATTCAAATGATGTGTGCCAAAATGTTATTTATGATATTATATTATATTATATTATATTATATTATATTATATTATATTCATTAAGGGGCAATAAATTCAAATGATGTGTGGGAAAATGTTTTTAATGTAAAAACAAGTTTAGCTACTGGGATGACTGAAATATGCTACAACATCTTGATAAATTAAAAAAAAAAAATTTAATTTTTAATCATCAGACTATATTCACTTATTTATGTAACGCTGGGAACTTGATGAATGTTGCAAAAAGGCTTCGCTAGTTCTCTTAATGACTGCTGCTGATAACAAAACATTCATAATTAGCAGAACATAACCTGCTTATGGTTTTGCCCCCATTTTGTGCATAAATAATATGGAAGCATTTAAAGCACTTTTAGAAAGGACTTTGCATTGACAGATGCAATTACGCATTTTGCACATATAGTGCAACAAGCGACCTATGTGGAAAGAATGTCCATTTTTCGCCATTGTATTTTGCACACAACTGTCAGAAGTTCTGAGAGAAGACATTTAAGACATGGAACAGTGATATTAACAGGTGTGGCGCTGAGTGATTCATGTGTGCCATTTACAGTTTTCACAGGAGCAAACCTAAGAACAGCCTATATAACATTAAAAACGGTAACCTCTCATTTGCATATCTATACTAAAGCGTAGGCCATTTCGACACCTTTTTGTCTATGTGAAACAGTATGCGCCTCTACAAACTGGATTAGCTTTTCCTCAACACGGCACCCAATCAGCAAGGCTCTGTGGGCGACTTCTAAGAGATGTGACACTGTAGATGTGGCGCATTCACAAACAGTTTTCTAGAACAGTCAGAAATGCGAGTTCATGGAGGAATCATGGACAATTCATCTGACTTTAGGAAATCGTGCTATTCTCCTTCTATTTCATTGTATTCCTATAGCAAAACATGTCTGTTTTGGATGTTCTCTCGACTTTTCTTTATCTCCCTCCATTTCCCTCTCTCTCTCTCTGTGATATTCAGTGCGTGGGTTGAGGCAGCTCACTCTCTCTCAGAATAGCACTGCAGTAGTTCAGACTTGTATAGAAGGAGAGAAGGAGAAAGAGAATGATAGATAGGATGAATAGACCTTCTTTACCCCTCTAAACCCGCTCTTCTCTTTCGAAAGACAAATAGTTTGCCCTTTTCCTTCATACCCCTGTGACACTCTGGGTTATTCGAGGACCTGACTACATCACGTCCTAAAGTGTATGCATAACATTCTCTCATATTAAAAATTTATATTTATAAAATGCCTTGGTCTTGATTAAAAGTTAAAGGGCTATCAAATGAATGCAAAGGGAAGTGAAACAGGCACTTAGTGTCCATCATGGACCATGTTTAGTTCTGTAGATCTAGAGGAATGAGATGAGTAATTATCACAGGACAGAATGAGAAAGACTAAGGCTTCTGTCATAGTCCCAAAATGAGCACAAATTCTGCTTGGTGCCTCTTGAAAGCAAATTTGCAAAAGAGAACCAGCTTTATTTATATGAGCTTGGAATAATGATCATATAAAAATGATATTAATAAATATTTGAGGTGAATGTGCAGTCATTTAAATGACCAACATGGGATTTGCGGGTCTAGCACACTGTCTTTACTAAAGATTCACCTCATTACTGAACTCTGTTCGACTTCTGCAACTCTGTTTGGCAGGGCCTTTTTTCTGTTCTTTTAAACTAAACAAACTAGGAGGCGTTGTGTACAAAATAATTCACAAAGATAAAATGACCTCAGATTTGTTATAATTTCCTGTCTTTAGTAGCCTATTTTGTGCTTTTCACCTATATTTTAATAGTTGCTACCTATTTTGTAGGCCCAAAAAATGCCTATGATTCTGTCAACATAACATAACATAAAGTAACATAAAGAATGACCGAACGTCATACCTGTAGAGAGACACACCGAATGAAAAGTCCTCTGCGCAACCCACCAAACAAAAAGGACTTTTGTTGCTCTCGCTACAGTCATATTCCCCAATAATAACAGGTTTTGCTATATTTCTGATAGCTGAAGGTGAAACTGTCGAATATCGACGTGTCTCTTGCGGATTGTGGAGCTGTAATTCGCACGAGGGTGAGTAGGTGGACATGACAACCAGCGCGAGAGCAATGAATGGCCGTCTGCGTAGGCGTGAATGCATGTTTGCACGAAAGGGTGATGTGGAGCCACCTTACACTTACATATGTGCGAACATCTTCCTCCGGTCACTTGCAATTGATTGAAACCATAAAATATGACATGAGCATGTCGAACATTTGTTTTGTTTTTGTTTGTTTTTTTTTCCAGCGCAAATCACGAAACTTCGATAAGGGACAGAGAACCAAACATATGCGCGTGAACGATTGATCAGGCAATTAGATGACATGTAGTTCAACTTGAGCGACTTACCTGTACTGAATTCTGTTGATCCTCACGACAGCGCCAGTCTCGCATCTTATTCAACCCTGAGCGACGATGATGGCTGAGAAATTATTTCCACAAACTGTTGCAGCACTCCTCTATTGATGATAGTCTCGTCTTTTGGTAACAAAACAACAGTTATAGTCACTAATTTCTTTCAAGGATTTTCTCTCACCTACCCCGGTTGTTTCCATGTTCGTACTATAGATAAAGTATCGATTTTTTTTTTTTACCTGTAAGTAACAAATCGTGCACAACTTGTTTGCGTGTTAACGTTATGAACTGTGAAAGTATTCCAGGTGAGATAACCTTTGCCTAAGTCCCTCATATATATTTAATAACGCTCAAAATAACGTGCTGCAGCGATGCCATGCATTTTTTCCCTCTGTGTTGCTCCTTAACGTTGCCGTTAATCGACGCCGCCTGCAAAGTGTGCACACAAGAACATTCCGACCCTGTCACGAAACACCGGTGGAATGAGGCGGGTGTTCTCACAGAGGTCCGCTGCGCTGAATAGTGCGTTTATTGGTTTCGCGAGACGGTGTTGATGAGGGTTTGATACGTTGATTCCCGACCGCTTCAAGTGTTTCGTTTCTCAAACTACTTCTCATCCTTGCCACGATTATGGCTGGCTAAGCAATATGGTGCGAGTGTGTGTATGTGTGTGTGTGTGTGTTGAGGGGAGACACACTGATCGGTTGCCATGGCAACGATGTCATTTTGTTTGTGACTCTAATAATCTTGATTCCTTAAAGAATACAAGAACGGGTTACAGAAAAACAGTAAGGCATCGAAATAAAGACATATAGCGTTTGCCAGATGCGGTAGTGACGGATTTAGCAAAGAAAATGCAAATAAAAAAAAAAAGAAAAAAAAAAAAAAAAAAAGCCCAAAATAAATAAAGAAAAAAAAGCCAACCCTGCATGATGACACAGCCATATCCTATTCTTTGCCACAGCCTATGGTAAAAGCTTAACCTTTACATAATACTTCATATAAAAAATATAAAGATGCATGATTTAATAAATGCTGCACGTTGCTAAATGATTTATAACGGCTGATATCTGCATAAAGATTTTCATTAATTCAAACTGCTAATCTGATTCCCTCATGTATAAGCTAGCCTACTAATAGGCTAACTTTGTATTAATTACAAGAAGTCCTTAGTTAGCTAAGATTACTCATCAAGGCAAATGCATGATTATATTGGCAATATTTCTTTAATTAATCTGCACCTAATCTAGTGTCTATAAATGAGCTCGAAGTGATAATCACACATCCTCTGCGGCGGTACTGATGCTTCTCTACCGTCGCCTCTAGCTATAAACGACAGCCGTCAATCGCCATTTCAGCACCATGGAGAGCGATGCAATCAGCTCGTCGTTTATGATGCTCACCGCACAGCACACAATCCACGGAGGACATGAAATATTAACTACTTGGTGTTTTTCTTGACACTGATTCTCATAGGTGAAAAGGGCGAGCTGTTTTGCAGACTAGTTTAGGCCCTTATCTAGAGTGCGCAACAAACCTTTTTTTTTTTTTTTTATTAACACTGATTTTTTCGATTGTTGTATAGGCCTATTCGAACTCATATCTTCCCCCTCATCGGCTTTCCTTCCTACAGACAGCAATTAGCCGGTGTGCACTTAGCTATTCCTATACAGGTGGGTGGGCCGCTGTTTCGGCCGCTCAGGCAACCTGCGACGAGAACCGCTCATCCGTTCATAACCCGCGCAAATGACAGCCCGCAATGCGCTCTCTGAATATGGGGGAAAAACCTGAGTATGACATAAAATGTTTCAAGGGACGAAATACACTGAATAGCTTGTTTTTAACAACCTGAACGTCAACATCACTATAAGCAAATATTACTGTGCTAGGTGAACGCAGCCTGACGGTAAAATGTCACTGAGGTACAGCCACCATTTTGTAGAATATGTACAATTCTCCGGAACAATTACATAGTAAATTAAACATCCTGCAATTATTTTCCAACACGCAATGTCAAAGATAACTTTATCACCCAGTTTCAATTGTTCAACATGCATACACAAGGATAGAAGAAATAAAATATAACAAATAAAATGAACCAAATTGCTCCCTAAAATTCCTTTATTTCTTATTAATTTAAATAACTTAAATGGCCACAAAATGCCCTATTGTGTATCCACAAGCTTTGAAACATTGGCAAACTGTTTCAGCAAGCACATCCTGCCCAAAGTTCATATCACTTTGTTAGAGAGGATCTTTGGGAACTGAAGGCCCCGTATAGTGTAACAATGGGCAACAACAGAATACCAGAGAAGATTCCTTAATAGCCTTTTGATTGAGAGACCAGTACAGCCAGAGGAAAATGCAGCTCTGGTCATATAAGGGGTAAATGTTCTTATTAAAGGGATAGTTTACCCAAAACAAAAACAAAAAAAATCTGTCATCATTTACACACCCTCAAGTTGTTTCAAACCTGCATGAATTTCTTTCTTCTGCTGAACATAAGAAGATATTTTGAAGAATATGGGTAACCAAACAGTTAATGGACCCAACTGACTTCCATAGTATTTTTTTATTTATTTTTCATACTATTGAAGTCAATGGTGTCCAACTGTTTGGTTACCCATATTCTTCAAAATATCTTCTTTTGTGTTCTACAGAAGAATGAAATTCATACAGGTTTGAAACAACTTCAGGGTGAGTAAATGACAGATTTTTCATTTTTGGGTGAACTATCCCTTTAACAAGTATAGCAACCAAACAGCTCTCTTTCAAAGATGAGACATAGATTGAACGCTCATTTCACGATAAACTATTTCCCCCCATTGCTGGTCTAAAAGCTTTAAGGATTCTCTCTCAAGCATCAGTGTCGGGTAAATGCAGCCGTTCACTTAAAAATGGAAAAAGGCCTTTTTAAAAGTGAACTACAAAATAGAAAAGAACAGACAAATTGAGTAAAAATTGGAAACAATACAAATAATACCACACAAATATGCACTCACAAAAAAAAAAAAAAAAGACATTAAAACGAGCAAAAAAGACTTTTCATGTATAATATTTAGACCACATTTGAACCCCCTCTGTTATTCCTTATCTTGCATCTCTTTCACCACAAACACACACACACACAACGATCATATTCTGTGCAATGTACTACTAATTTTCATTAAACCTCTGAAAAAACCTCATCTGACACTTAATGGGTTCAGTCCAAATTCAATAGGACAGAATTACAATAACTGTCCCATTACACCTGCTATCTAAATACATTACAAATTCTGTGCTGACAGTACACACCAAAATCCTGCTGATGGTCAATGCTAGAGGCCACAAATTAATTTTGTCCAAAAACTTTTACTACTGTTTTCATAATCTGAACAACTGTAAAACTTTTGACAGACAGATGAAAACCCTTTGTATCAGTGAAACAGAGAGAATTGCCACAAGGACAGTTCAAGTCCTGAGAGTAAGTTGAAAGAGACAACAGAACAAAAACGAGAGGAGTGTTCTGGTAGGAGCATGGCAAAATGAATGTGCTATCCTAAAACGGTAAGACAGGTAAGGAGGTGAAAAGGTGGTCTGCACACTTCAATATTTATATGTACACAAAAAAAGATTCATTCTCTTTTATAGCCGCCTCAGAGCTCGTTTTTTATCTGTTTTCTTCTTTGCAACTATATTAGTATTGCTACTGCTTGTGCCGCTGGAGCTGCTGTTTGAGTTGTTGATGCCAGCAGCCATTGTTGCCAAACCAGCCCCGGCTACACGTTTGTTTGGGTCTCCTGCATGTTTCTTGGGTTGGGGTCCATCAGCGGGCTCCTGAGGGGCCCCTGAAGTGCCTCCCATAGCGTGGATCTCTGTTAGAAGGTGAGCACGGGATGCATACTCCTTATAGTCCTCCAAAAGTAACCTCCCAGCCTCTTCGTTCAGCGCCGACTCTGGGTTAGGATGGATCAGTAGGCACTTGATGGTCTGTGACAGAAACGAAGAATTAGAAGGGTGTGGGTGATTAATAAGAGTTACATAATACATATCCATACAATGCAGTACTGAACAAAGGGTCCTACTTTTAGAAGTTCAAAATTTCTCTATATTATAAAAGATCTGATGATAAAAATTCCTGTTTCCAAGACCACATCTAGCCTTGGCTGAAATTGTGGTCACTGTGGTACAATACAGCTACTCTGAGATATCAATACTCTATACATTTACACCCGACCATGAGATTCAAGGTCTGTTACAACCACGTCAAACAAACCAAACTATAGGGGAGATTCAATGTCCAAATACATTTAAAATATTTAATACATACAATGGGACGTCTGCTATAAACTGAAATAAGGTTTATAATAGCGCCATATAAAATGATTGTTATTTTGCTGCACATTTTTCAGACGTCTCTTGAGTACATCAGAATGATTTCTGAAGAATCATGCGACACTGAAGACTGGAGTAAAATTACTGTTTTGTTGATCAAATAAATGCAGTTACGATGAGCATAACATTTGAAAAATTTAAAAGAATAGTTTACCCAAAAATGAAAATTATGTCATTGTTTATTCAAGTTGTTCTAAACCTGTATGAAAATATTTCTTCTGTTGAACAACATTTTAAAGAATGTTGGTAACAAACAGTTGACAGTAGCCATTGACTTCCATAGTATTTTTTTTGCTACTATGGAAGTCAATGGCTATTGTCAACTGTCTGGTTACCAACATTCTTCAAAATGTCTTCTTTGTTCAACAGAAGAAAGAAACTCATGCAAGTATGGAACAACTTGAGGGTGAGTAAATGACAACAAAACTTTTTTTGGGTGAATTATCCCTTAAATTAGCAAAAACTTTAACTGTGGCAGAGACAATGCACATTTCCATCATCTAATTGGTAATACCAAGATGTTAGAGAGGTATAAAAATCTTTAGGTATAATTATGGCATAGTTTTTTAGCAGTTTAGTCTAGGTTTAAAGGGACAGTACGAGTAAAATGGCACTTACTAGCAAGACATGTCTCAGGCCAAGCTCTGCCTTCCAGTCCCTCTTCAGTACATTGACACAGATCTCACCCTTGTGTCCAACATTAGGATGAAAGATCTTTGTGAGGAAATAGCCTCTAGGAGGTGCAGCAGGAAAATCCTTCCCAAGGACCAAACGCATCCTGAACACCCCACCTGCATAGGGAGTTCCTTCTGTTGTGCAAAAAGAGAAAAACAAAATTTAAGTTTGAAATGTAAGCCATTGCCCTTATAAAAAAAAAAAGAGAGAAAAATGCACTTTTTAACCTGGTCCCTCAATGGCAGTATGCAGTTCTGTGATGTCCTCCTCACTGGGGTAGATTTTGATCCCCTCCGGAGGGTCTGCTGCCAAGGCGGAAACCTCTTTATACACGAGTCTCAACACTTGAGGCGGCAAGTTCTCCACGTTTGAATTCTACAAGAAAACGATAAGAAAAGAGAAAAACAGATAATGAACGTCACAAATACAGCATTATTTGCTACAAATCGAAATTTTCAGGTAAACCTGCACACGTTCATGACAAAAAAAAGACGGCTTTAATTAGTACATGTGTTATTTCATAGCAACAGCAAAATTGTTGCTGAAAATAACCGAGTTAAATTATCTAATTCTAGTACTTTAGAGAATAGCACATGATCAGTGAAATTTAGTTAGCAGCAGTTTGACATCAGTACAATATAATCTGTTCTATTAACTCAAGACAGTGATAATGGTATGAATTAAAGTCTAAAATCGACAAGAAATGGAACAAAATATATATGAAAAGTCAAGTTTCAGTTGTACATTAAGTCGAAGCTTGTAACGTCTGGTAATGAACTGCTTAAAAGCTATTTTCTTATATTAACCAAACAGTTTAAAGCATCACTCATCGGCACACAGTTTAAACGTACCATTTCCCGCTGTGTAGGGTTTTCTAATAGCCTCAAATGAGAAAGCCCTGCAAACTGCTACCCAACCAGCGACTAGACTGATCCGGTGATCTATAACTAGATTGACGGAAACCACCTATAACGAATCTAAAAGTTGCAACCAATCACGACCGCAAAATATATTAAGACGGTTAAAGAGTATACAAATGATCAAAACCAAATTTTCACTATAATGTCGGTCGTTTTGCTAGTGTTGCTACCAAACCAGGCTAAGCTAACGGTTGGCTGGCTAAGTAATGTAGATGCCTAGCTATTCTCCAGAGCTTTCCCTTGTGAAACCGCTATCCGATGTTGTCCTCAGAAGAAATCTGCCATGTAAAGGTTTTAAAGTCCAATGTGCTGTCCGTTTCGTCTCTGATAAAGTTGATTTGTTCGATAGCTAACTGTCACAGACGGCTACTGTAGCCTGTTACCAGCTAGCAGTCTTTGACACAGGAACAAAAATACAATTCGTCTAAGAAGCAGTTCGAAAGAGGTTTAACCAATCGGAATGTGAGAAAGATTGCACGTGCTCAACCATCAAATTCATCTAACCAATCAGAAGCTTGTGTTGAGCTGACGTAGCAGCCCTTGGAGACCTCAGGGACCAGAGAAAGTCGAGAATGCGAAAAATGCTCTTTGGTAATAGGTGCGTTTGAATAACTCGTGCCCTCCCAAAGGCAGGGACAAATGTTGTTTCGATTGATAATCCAATGAAAGACTTTAGCGTTAGTCACTCTGCAAAAATGTTGTATGTTAACCTAAATCATTTGTAAATCTAACCTGTTATGATGAGCCATCTATTGTAGTTGTAAGTAACTTGTGTTGTGAATCACATGGTAATTAAGATTTAAACGGGATAGTACTTAGGTACAACCCATCCAAAAAAGAAAATGTAAAACCTAATGTAAATGTAAAACTAAATGTTAAAGATATTCATATAAAAAGTTCAGTGTTTTTTTGTTTGTTTGTTTTTTTAAAATTTTTTTAGTTTTTAAGTTACATGCTAAAAATTAGTTAAAACTATTTTTTACCCCATAATCAGTCATTTAGCTCATCGTTAATACTGATTTAATTAAGCTTGCTAAATGAGTGACTGCGAAAACCCACAAAACTGTAAAAATGTTTGTAGTACTACTTAACGACCGCTAGAGAGCAATCGAATCCTAAAGCTACGCTTCCTTTTTGAAGTTTTGCGCTAATTTAAGTTTTTTTTTTGTCGTAAAAAACTTTGTAGATTGTGTTTACAACATATAAAGCACAACATTTTACAAAATATAACTTGTCTAAATTATGCAGCAAAAAAAAAATAGAAAATGTAAAATTACAAAGGTACCACAGACCCTATCATAAAAAGGTGCTGCTTCAGTTATCAATTAATATTATATTTAATAACAAACAGCTTTTAGTTTTACATTTATACAGTGCACTATTACATTATTGTTTACAGTCATACATGTATAAAATAGAAAACAAATTTGGTTTGGAGCCAGACCATTTCATTTTATATACTATTACTATATAGAACTTCCTCAATAATAGTAATATTTATATAAAATATGCGTTTTCTTATTCTATCCCATTTCTGTTTAAATAAATCATTTCATTAAGGCAAAAGAGGATTTTTTTTATTATTATTATTTTTTTTATGAAAACAGCGCCCCCTGTGGAGCTCACGTGACTCCTCCATGACCGCACGGGGCGTTACCTCAATTCAACAACAAAACAACTTCCGGCTGTTCCTCTCGGACAAGAAACAGATAGCGTCCTCTTTTCAGAGATTATTGTAGATTTAGGTTATTAACAGGGTAGGTGTAATGGAACAGTAAAGATTAGTTTCACGATACGTCTCGGTAGCAATAGTTTTACTGTGGATAAATCATTGCACTGCGGATTCTGTCTTCCAGAAGGTATGATGATGATGTATTCAGTCATGTGCTGTCAGCTCGCGTGAACGCGAGTACATAATGTGTTCTTGGGCGTATTTAAATACTAATCGACGGGTTGAATGTACTTGTAATGGCAGGGTGAGCATGAGCGAGGGCGAGGTGTTTCACGAGAAACAGAGATTGGAGCTGTGCGCCATCCATGCCTTGAACAACGTGCTTCAGGAGAGAGTTTTCACCAAGGAGACAGCAGATGACATCTGCAAACGGTGAGCGGCGCGTTTCAGCACTGCCCTCTTCACATCATAAAGTCACCATGAAATCAAAATTTACAATTCTTCATTTTAATGGAGTTTTGAAGTATTATAAATATAAGAATATAAATAAAAATGAATAAGATAATACTTTTATCCCTGCACAATTCATATGACCTGGTAATCTTTAACTAGCGCGAGGGCGGGAACACCTGTCACTCACATGACATCACAGCAATAGCAAACCACAACAATCCCATCATTTCCTGATGGACAAAATCAAGCCCCGCCCTACATTTTTTCTTGTTCGAGAAGCCGTTTCACTCAGATATAGACCTTAGGCGCCAGAGAAAAAAAAGCTCAGCCATCTTTAGAATTTTGTCTTTGAACTTAAGTTTTTGCAGTAGCTCTGTATATTTCTGTCGAAGAGTAATTAGCTGAAGTGGATTTACTTATTGTAGAGTTAACAAAGGTTATCATGAGCATTGTAATGTTTGAAGCGGATGTCGTAACAAATGTCAGTAGACCGGGAAGATTTTAAAACGAGCAGTTCATTCATAAATCTGTAAGATCTTACCTTCATGCTGTGAAAATACAAACCAGAAGACAGAACACAACGAGCACAGCAGTGAAAAGGGGTGGGGCTACATAAGGTCTATAAATCACAATAGTGATGAAAAGACTTAGTTTTATGCCGAATTTAATGTCTCTTCTCAGTCTTGTGCTATGTTCTCAAAGTCGAAGTTGTCTGATTTGTTTCTTGAAGACTTGCCCCACAATGTGTGATGAACCCACACCGCTCAGTGTTGGGCACAGGAAACTATGATGTCAATGTCATCATGGCAGCTTTGCAGAGTCGGGGGCTTGCTGCAGTTTGGTGGGACAAACGCAAGTGAGTGTGACTTTGTTAGTCATGAGCTTCATGATGATCATAAAAGGGGCATTAACATTTCTCCATTTCTGTCACACACTATAGGTCAGTACAGAATTTGTGCCTGGACAAAATTCAAGGCTTCATTTTGAATGTCCCATCAAGGGTGTCACTGGGATTTGTGTCTCTCCCACTGAGACGCAGACACTGGCTGGCAGTACGGGAGGTCAGCGGACAGTTCTATAACCTAGACTCTAAACTAAAGGGGCCTAGCTGTATAGGCGGAGAAACAGAACTCAGGTGAGACTGCTACTAAGAATGAGTTTTTCTACAACTAAAAAGTACAAACTTATTGATACATTTCTGCATGAAAACATTAGCACATATGTTTTACATCTACCAGGTGTGTGCACAATGTGAACTGAGCAAATAAGACCAATGTATTTCCAGATGTCACTGATAATCAGTGCATGGTTGCCCAGATGCAATTATAATGACATAGAACAGGTAATTCAATAAGAAAAAAAGCAGGACTGTAATGGCAGGTGCTTGGTAATGTCACAGGACACAACAGACGTACAGTCAAGCCGGATCACACGGTCTCTCGGACCCCATTTACCCTTGTATTTATCGCGGTAATCTCATCATCTAAGGCTACGTTCACACTGTCAGTTTTTGGGATTGACAAACGCATTTACCTACAGTTGTGAGTCTCGAAATGCCCCGTTCAAACAGCAACTTACAGTAGAGTCTTGAATACTGTTTGTAAGAACGTGCAACGGGAGTCCATATTCTCTTACCAGTGACGAAAGTAATGTCAAATATGGCAACATCCATTAAACTGAAAAATCTTAGTATTGACACAACGAGTCCAATCGAGTCGTGAGTTCATCAAATCTTTGTTAACTGACAGCAGCTTTTATATCTGGGTGGAGAGCGGAGCATTTGAGTCGCGTATAGAACAGAAAACTGATGGGAGCCGCTCCGGTGGAGAACAGTGACTGGATATATAACCTTCAGATGACACACAGCTCAAATCTCCGTTGCTGTAAGCTACCGAAAACTAAACCACATACAAAATCCGCAACACACGGTAGACACGCGTTTGTGCAATGTAGAGCGTCTCTCTCGCACTGTATGACGTGACAAACAACTAGTTGTCCAGTTCCGTTCCGTTTTTTCGAGAATGCGGTTGTGAGTCCTGAAAATTTTCGGGTGTGAGTTCGGTTATAGAATGCAGTTGTCACTCCCGTAAATAACCAAACTGTGTGTGAATGTAACCTTATTAAGGACTCAAATAGAGTGGTGCAGGTATGACGTCACTTTGTAGGCCCACCGGCAGTTAGCATCACACTGGTTCCCTCGACAAAAACCCAATAGGATTTTTCCATAGGCTTTTGAATTATCGCAAAAAAACAAGCTCGGTGATCAACAAAAGTTTATGATACTTGCACATTTTGTCCATCAAGATAATTTACACAGATAAACACAACTTTTATGAATTTTGAAGCCTAAATGAAGTCGCCAGGAGTAAAAAGCTAAAGGTAGGCTATAAATGAACTACAACATGGTCCCACAACTCAACGTCACCACCACTAAACTCCTTTATTTTTTTTATCTAAAAACATTTTCCCTGAAAGTTTGAGTTAGAATAGTTTATAAAAGCACAATTATGAGCATAATGAGGCTGTAAAAGCAGACTGAGTTTGCTTGTTCGGCATGATCACGTTTAATGTCTCTGTAGTCCCATTTAGCCAGTCTTGTTAGCAACTTTTTCAAGACATGCAACAGCTTAAAAAATCATGAACAGGGTAATACTGTTGTATTTTATGTCGTAGAATAAAACGCGAAAGTGTTTTGAGCTTGTGTTCACCACAGACCTTATTTCAGCCAAATTCCCATTCAAAAAACCCATAGACTTCGAGACGATGGAAACTGAAGTGCTACTCATTTCCACGTTTTGGCCTACAAAGTAATGTCTACCTGCACCACTCTATACAGGACTGACAACCGTATCCTGCTGCTTTGTGAATGTGGCCTTAGACAGCGGCTGGGTATCAACACACATTTCCAGATTCGATTCTGATTCACATGCTCTTGATTCGATACTGATTCAGTTTGATTTGATTCTGTTACACTGTCTATTTTACTTATGTGTAAGAAATGAAATTATACAGTAAACCGTTTAACCTTTAATACAACCCACAACAAGCTGTAAGCTTTAAAGGAATCTTGAATCTTGTTGTTAACTAAGACTATAAAAACTATTTTGTTAATTGAAATAAAGTTGAAATGAAAATAAAATAAAATATAAATGTTAGATGAAAAACTTGGAAACGTTGCCTTGGGAACTAACTGAAATACATTTAAGTTCAAGCACTGAAATAAGACTAAAACTTAAACTGTAATAAAAATCAATTAAAATTATTTAGAAATATTTAAATAAAACAAACTAATGAAAATCACTAAACAGCGAAATTACTAAAATTTAAACTAAAATGTAAACGAAATACAGAAATAAAAGCTGATTCAAAATATTAATAAAAAAAACTATAAATGATCATATTACGTTCTAAAAATGGAAAGGTTTTTCCTTTGCTTTTTTCCTGTACAGACAACTTTGTCAAAATTATCCCGTTCCCATAGATCTGCAAAAACGACTAAAAACACTATATTACGCTGCCAGGCCAGTAGTTGGCGATGTCACTTTGTAATGAAACACTATGCGCATATATAGACTGAACATGTAATACACATGCACATGACGTCACCGTTTTCACAAATTCACGTTTACACGGAGACGATAACGGCATCATTTTCAAAAACTTGCACTGTGAAACCCGTTTTAAAAGTTTTCGTTTTCAGGCCCCCAAAATGATGTTCGTGTAAATGAACGGCCAAAACACATCAAAAGTTTTCAGTTTTTAGTTGAAAACAGTGTCGTGTAAATGGCCCCTCAGCTGGACTTATGAGTTTGTATTTTTAAAATATTCATTAAAAGTCATTTGTTTGTAAAAACAAATAAAAGTCATTTGTTCATGAATTAGGTACAGCATGGAAAATATATATATTTTTACTTTATAAACCTTGATAAGTACAAACTAAAATGCCTTACTGCTTAAGCTAAAGTGATTTTATAGATATTATTAGAAATGTAGGCTACTTTTTTAACTGGTTTTGAGAATGGCAGACACTTGTATGTAATAATTAGCAAATGAATCCTGATAAATCTTTGTTTTTTTATTGATTCTTCATTCTTCTTCCTCCCAGGTCATTTCTCATTGAACAGCTTTCTCAGGATGTTGCAGAGATGCTACTTGTCGTTCAAAAGGAAGTAGATGACGATGGGACATGGCTGAAACCAGATGACACCAAGAAATGATTTAACCGAACATTCGCTCTCTCTCTCTCTCTCTCTTTCTCTCTCTCAATGTGGAGTCATCGTGAAAAAGAAACACTGGAGTGATGAAAAGCTTTATGGAGAGCAGCACTACAGGAAGATGGCAGATTCACTCACAGACACTCACACACAAAGAGAAGTCCGAGAGAATGATCTAGTGTTTAAAGCGACGTGTTTTCTCATATGAAGGAGCTGTTTATCTGAAGTCACACTGACTGTGTGCTTGTGGGGAGACGCTACTATAGCTGTGCAGCCACGTCACTATTCTCTTTCTCTCTCTTTCTTTCTCTCTCCTCTCAGGAACTACCATCTTTCACTTTATCTTTATCTATGCACTCCACTGCTGAAGTAGATCAAAGATTTGTGTGTCTTTGTTACAACTATGCACAGAAATGGTACTCTAGAGTTCAAATATGTATCATTCATTGCCTTTTAGACGTCAGTGTACATCTTACTATGCATAAACAAAAGAGATAAGAGATTGTAGCTCTATCTCACGTTCACGTCTTTACTCTTTCAAGCTCTATTGCAAACTGCCTCATTTACATCGACTCAGTGAACCAACAAATGGAGGAAAACTGAATACATTTGATTTGTGTTATTTATTTGAATTTTATTGAATTTCTACCTTGACTGTTGATCTCATGTAGTGCTTGTGGTAGTGTAGCAAATTGAAAGAGCTGATTGAAATTGTCATTACGGCTACAAACACTTTCGTTTTGTCCGAGCTGTTGCTCTTGTCTGATTACTAATGTTTGTTGATTAATGTCGGTTCTGTTGTCCGAGCTGGATTTTACTGTCATAAATAATATTTAATCAAGTCAATGATTCAGTCAGTTTCAAGGATTGAAGGTCTGAATTTAACCACAATTTTGAGGAAATAGGCCCAAAAAAGTGTCCAAAATTAATATAAATTAAAAACACATGGAATTTTTAATATAACAATATTACATATTTGTAATATAACATTTGAGGAATTTTCTGGGTTTTTTTCCTGTTTTTGTGTGTGTGTGTGTGTCTGTGTCTGTGTGTGGATAATATGAAGTGTTTTTATTGAAAAAAAAAAACAAAAAAAACACTGAAAGTACAGAAAACACTCCAAAACAGTGATTATATAATCTGTATAATTTAACACAGGGACTGGATACAATTTTATATTATTTTATATAATATTTTAGTATCATTCATATACATTTTGAATTAGCTTTTATTTTTAGATTTTTAAATATTTTTATTTTTAATTTAAAATTTTAATTTTTTTTAATAGTTTTAGTTTACAATAACAACACTGCTGGATAAATATTAGAATGCGTTATAGCGCCACAATTATACAATATCTTTTGCTTTTTTTATTTGATAATGACTTAATTTAGGTAACAGCTGTAATTTATTTCAATTAATTGATTCAATACTGGACATAAATGGACACCACGCTGTTTTTTATTTGGTTAGACAGCTTAATATTTAATGCTTAAATATTATTTAATATAAATAGGTAACACTTTACAATAAGGTTTGGTTTGTTAACATTAGTTAAAGGGTTAGTTCACCCAAAAATGAAAATTCTGCCATTTATTACTCACCCTCGTGCTGTTTTACACCCGTAAGACCTTCGTTAATCTTTGGAACACAAATTAAGATATTTTGTTTAAATCCGATGGCTCAGTGAGGCCTACATAGGGAGCAATGACATTTCCTCTCTCAAGATCCATACTAAAAACATATTTAAATCAGTTCATGTGAGTACAGTGGTTCAATATTAATATTATAAAGTGACGAGAATATTTTTGGTGCGCCAAAAAAAACAAAACAACGACTTATTTAGTGATGGCCGATTTCAAAACACTGCTTCAGGAAGATTTGGAGCGTAATGAATCAGCGTGTTGAATCATTATTCAAATCGCGTGCCAAACTGCTGAAATCACGTGACTTTGGTGCTCTGAACTGCGGATTCGACACGCTGATTCATTACGCTCCGAAGCTTCCTGAAGCAGTGTTTTGAAATCGGCCATCACTAAATAAGTCATTATTTTGTTTTGTTTTTTGGTGCATCCAAAAATATTCTCATCGCTTTATAATATTAATACTGAACCACTGTACTCACATGAACTGATTTAAATATGTTTTTAGTACCTTTATGGATCTTGAGAGAGGAAATGTCATTGCTCCCTATGTAGGCCTCACGGAGCCATCAGATTTAAACAAAAATATCTCAATTTGCGTTCCGAACATGAGCGAAGGTCTTACGGGTCTGGAACGGCATGAGCATGAGTAATAAATTACAGAATTTTCATTTTTGGGTGAACTAACCCTTTAATTACATTAGTTAATATGAACTAATGATCAATATGTCTACAGCATTTATTAACTTTAGTTAACATGAATATTAAATATTTTATTAAATAACTTTAACAAAGGTTAATAAATGCTGTTGCTCATTGTTAATTTATAACACATGAAACCTTATTGTAAAGTGTTACCAATAAATATAATATTATGTGAATAATATATTGTGTAATATTATAAAAATTAATATTATGATTGAAAACATTGCCCCTAATATGAAAAAGTTCATTTCTGACCTACTGTAATAACCCAGTATAGGTTTATATAGTGGAATGCTTGTAGTGCTTTGCAACAAAAACATTTTCAGACATTACATTTTGTTACTCTATTTTTATTTCATTTATATTAGACTCTGTAGTGAAAAAGGATGCCATTCAAAAGGAGCATTGAACCATAGAAACTCATTTTTTAAGGATTAACAACAGGTTGATAGCCAAGAGAAGGGATCAATGCAATTTCATATATATATATATATATATATATACATATATATATATGTACTGAACATGTCATGAAGACCTCTGACACACAGACACAAATGGTGTTTGCAAGATGTCCTGATGATTATTGCTGCTTTACATTGTGGCCATTGCATTGCAATTGGCAAAACGCAGTTGTATTGCTCAGAGCCAGCAGAGGAAACGCACACTAGCCCTCAACATTGTTTTACAGGTTTTTTTTTTTTTTTTTTGATCATCAAAATGCATTAACAATCAAACGTTTATACAGTGAATATATATTCATATATTATAAATAAATAATCATATAGTATCAGAGGGTATACAAGGTAATACAGAATTACCACTTATAAAATAGGGTCCTGTCAAATAGTAAAAAAAAGAAAGGTGAAGAGAAAACGGCATAATCATACAAAGAAATTGTGCCATCGCCACTATGCATCTGTGACTACATATAACAATATAAAAACTCCAAAATAAAGTGGTTATACATTTAAAAATAGACCACTACTGTAACGTCAATACCATCTTGTTTCCACCAGCTATATGTACAGCATGACACTAGAGGGAGAGGAAGTGATAGGATCGTACGACTAAATGAAGCGGATGGCTTTATCTGTCACTCATTTTGTAAGTCTGTTACAACCAAAAGACTTAATGGTACTGACGTTACACACAGATATTTAACATCTAGAGTTTTAAATTAGTCTCTCGTCTCATAAAGTGTCCATCCATATGAAAACTAAACCTTGCTATATATCTTTCTTTTTCTACTATACAGAAAAATAATTAGTGCGAGTACAGGTTTCTTGAAAGGGACGGGTTGGGGTGTGATTGACTGCTGCCGTAGCCAGTCAGCATGCTGGGAGAGTACTGTACTTTCAGAGAACCGCATTGAAGTAGTCAGAAGAGCAGCCAGATCCACAAGTGGAGGAGCACAAAGGAAGGAAAGAAAAGTAAATGTTAGTTTAAAAATATTAAATATTAATATGTGCACATATATGTCTTATTTATCCTACAGATGTTCACAATTACGTTTAAACCCTTCACTAAGCTCCGCCCCTTTGGTTAATGTTGCTAACTCAGCCAAGCTTCTTTATAGGATTGTATTAAAAAAAGAGCAAAAGCTTGTCTGATAATATGGACAGATGACGACTGGTCAGTAACGTTTTAAGGCGGGGCTTAGCGAATGGTCATTTGGTCTGATCTGTCTGTCAGTCTGTTTCAATCTTATCACAATGAATCATGAGAATGCCACAGATTGCAGTGATGTCACAAAGACAAGGGAACTCACAGAGGGGGGTGGGGACTGCCTGTCACTCAAAGGCAGGTTCTCATAACCAGGGTTGCCATTGGAGGAAACGTTTGGAGTCCTGCATAGAGAAAGAGAGAGGTGCAGAGAGGAGCGAGGTCAAGGGGACAATGAAGAAAAAGGAAGCAGACAGCAAAGAGAACGAGAAGAATGACATGCCACACCAAGGGACACAGAGCAGGGAAGGACGAGAGCCAGGATCCAGGGTGGAAAAAGGAAGAGAAAAGGTGTAAGAGAGTTAGAGAGATGTGACATTTTCACTTTAAGAATCTTTAGATCTTTTTCTAAAAGAATCTAAGGGGACAGAGAATGATATTTAAATGGAGAAGTGAATGTAAAATATATATAAATATAAATTTCGTTTATAGATTTTGGATTTATTTCATTTTAAACCACATGGAAATGTGAATGAGAGAAAGTGTTTGTGTCATGAAAACAGCAAATATGATGTTTAAAAACAGAATAATTGAAAGAGAGAGAAACAGGGAATGTAATAAAGCAGGGAGAGAGAAACTGCAAGGCAGATTGCAATAGATTTGAAAAGAGTGATGTAGTTTGGACAGCATGATTTTTGACAGCGGACAGAAATATCAGAGGGGGCGGGACTTTACCTATATTGTGCATCGTCTCTGATTGGTGGATCTAAGTCTGTCTTGCAATGACGGACAGACCAATAGACAGACACACAGACAGACAGACCTCTGGACTCATGTCTGTTTTTTGGCTAGACTGTGACATATACACCTGTCTGTGTGTCTGTCTGTGTGTGCATGTGTTTGTCTGTCTGTCTGTGCGCTCCATCTCACACCTACCTGTCTACCTGTCTGTGTGTGACTGGAGCTTTATGTGTTTGTCTGCCTGCATGACACTTGTTTCTATATTTTTATGCATGTGAGCCTATATATGTATATTTTATAGTGCAAAGGTCATTCATAACACAAACTAGATGAATATCTATCTATATAACATATAATCTGTGAGTTTCTAATACCTAGACATATACGGAAGACTAGAAGTGCCACTTAAAAATAATCAGTTTATTAATTCAAAAATAAAGATGTACAAAATGGACAAATAAATATACATAGTGTTTATTTAATATAGGTTTAAAAATGTACCATTCAAAAGTTTGGGGTTATGCTCACCAAGTCTGCATTTTTTTGAGCACTAATACAATAAAAACAGTAACATTGTAAAATATTATTATAATTTAAATTAAGTGTTTTCTATTTTAATACATTTTAAAATGTAATTTATTCCTATGATGGAAAATCAAAATTTTCAGCAGCCATTACTCCAGTCTTCAGTGTCACATGATCAGTGTTGTGGAAAGTTACTTTTAAAAGTAATGCATTACAATATTGTTACTCTCTAAAAATATAACTAATTGAATTACTAAGTTACTTTTTATGGAAAATAATGTATTGTTACTTTTGTGATACTTTTTATCACCTGGGCTTGACTTCATTGTTTGTTTTTTAATAACAAAACCACAAAATGTCTCAACTACTCTTGTAACCCTCATCCCTGAAGGAGGGAACAGAGACATTACATCAATACTGATGTTATGGGGTCTCTCTTGGGAGCCCAATCACCTTCAGGTAGTAAGAAAATGGGCCAATGAAGATTCGTGAGTGAGATTTGCATGGCAAGACACTCCCCTGGACATAGGGGTATATAAGCTGGCTGGCAACTCACTCATTTTGGTACGCCAAGGCAATGGCATCCACTATCCAGTGGGCCAACACCTGTTTAGAGACAGCCTTTCCCATCTGCTAACCTCCAGAGCGACTGGGCACGCCCGTTTGTGAGAGTCCAACTCCATACCGAGAAAAGAGATACTCTGCACAGGGGAGAGTTTACTCTTTTCCCAGCTGACCCGAAGTCCCAGATGGATGAGGTGCCTGGTCACCAGGTCCCTGTGTTTGCACAACAAATGTCAAGAGTGAGCTAGAATGAGCCAGTCTTCGAGACAGTTAAGAATGCGAATGCCCACTTCCCTTAGCAGGGGCAAGGGCAGCCTCCGCGACCTTCGTGAAGATGCAGGGAGACAGGAACAGCCTGAAGGGGACGACCTTGTACTGGTATGCCCGACCCTCAAAAGCAAACTGTAGGAATGGTCTGTGTCAAGGCAAAATCAAACATGGAAGTACGCGTCTTTCAGGTCGATCGCTGCAAACTAATCTGGGGGGCGAACTCACATGAGGATGCATTTCTGCATTAGCTTCTTGAATGGGAGCTTGTGAAGGGCCCGGTTCAAGACATGCAGATCCAAGATTGGCCGTATCCCACCGCCTTTCTTAGGTACAATGAGGTACGGGCTGGAAAACCCTGATTTCATCTCGGCTGAAGGGGTTCGGCTCTATTGCATCCTTCGCCAGCAGGACTGAAATCCCCACACAGGACAGGGGCATCTTTGTTTGACACTGAGGTAAACAGGACACTGGTGAACCTGGCGGGACGGCATATGAATGGCATAACCGTGTCTGATCGTCTGAATGAGCTAACGAGACGGGCTTGGAAGTGCTAGCCAGGCCCCCAGACACTGTGCAAGTGGTACCAGTGGACCTACAGATGTAACCGCGGAGGGGCAGTGAGGTAGAGCGCTGAGGCCCAACCCAGGAGGCATAGCATCCTGAAGTAGAGGCAGTGAGTGAGGTGTGACTCTTACCTGGCTCCACAGAAACGTCAAAGGTTTGGCTGGAGATGCGTCGCGTCCTCGAGCTGCAAACCTCTGCACTGTGGTGAGAGAAGAGGGGGTTGAGAATGAGGAATCACAGCTTCGCTCACTCTCAAACCGTGCCTCGTGACCCAGAGATTGAGGAAACTGCTCTTTTATTGAAATTTTAGGTACCAGAAATAAACAATTTTTTTCAAAAACAAAAGATTCTCCATCCGGCCCTTCTCTGGGGGAAGGAGCGGTGCTTTTTACCACCTCCTAGAATCTCTGGGTTGCCCTTCCTCCGGGAGGCTCGGCGTGGAGGGGTAGATGTTGCCTGCTGCACCAGAGCAGATGTAGACGCTTCAGGGGGATGCCCTCTGCGATGGGCAGGTGGAGGGGCAGCCCTCAGAAGTCTGGTAGAAGCAACATCCCGCCGGGACAAGATGTGTTTAGTCGCATCCATCTGCTTCTGTACTGCCAAGAACTGCTGAGCAAAATCCTCGACAGTGTCGCCAAAGCAGCCGGCCTGGGAGAGGGGGGGGCCGAGAAAGCGGACTTTGATGGCTTCCTTCATCTCAGCCAGGTTCAGCCAGAGATGGCATTCCTGGACCACCAAAGTGGACACTGTTTGGCCGAGGACCTGCACCATGACTTTCGTCAACCTGAAGGTTCACTGTGCACAGTTCCTGCATTAATCCCAGCTTAGAACTACCCTCGTGCAGCCCTTTTAGTGCTTTGGCCTGATGGACTTGCAGGAGGGCCATAGCATGCAGAGTGGAGGCAGCCTGTCCAGCAGCACTGTAAGCCTTGGCAGCAAGCATGGCTGGGAACTTACAGGCCTTGGATGGGAAGCGTGGGTGATTCCACCAGGTGGCGGCATTTGCATGCTCCACCTGAGGAATCTCTGCATAACCCTTGGCTGCCCCAGCATCGAGGGAAGTGAGAGTGGAGAAAGCAGCAAAACAGCTTCGGAAATCAAAAGGTGCCTTCCACGACTTCGTGACCTCCTCATGCATCTCCGGGAAGAAAGGTACTGGGGCAGGACGATGCTATGCAGCACACCCCGCACCGAGAAAAAAAACGTCCAACCGTGAGCGTTCAGGGCAGGGTTCAGCACAGCGGCCGGAAAAGCATGGCCACCAACTCTGGGTCCAACTCAACCTGCGCCATCTCCCAGAAGGGGGCACCCACTACAATCCTTAGATCACCCTGTGTATTAACTGAAGCGGTTCTCTGCAGTGCAGAGTGACCAGAGCGGGGAATAGCGGAGGGGACTCCACTTTCTTCAATCTTAACAGGGGCCCAGGGGTGAGATTGCTGCACTTATCTGTGCAATTGTGGGGCAAAACCACAGCTGAATGCACCTTATCTCTAACTGCAGAATGTCTCCTCTCAAGCGAAAGCAAATTGGCAGAGTGCTGTAGAGATGACCACTCAGCTCTGAAGCAAAAAGCTGAATGAGTGAGTTACCGGCCAATTTATATACCCGTTTGGCTGGGGGAGTGGCTTGCCATGCAAATTTCAATTGCCAATCTTCATTGGCCCATTTTCTTACTACCTAAAGGTGATTGGGCTGCCAAGTGAGACCCCATAACATCAGTATCGACATAACATCAACCGTGACTGACTAAAAGAGAACTTCTGTTATTAGCAAATGTAAAGGCCCTTTCACAGTGCCGAACCTGTTTCATAGTGCCGAACCAGCCCCTTGTCTGACCAGGACATCTAAAATCGAAAAATTTAAATTGAATAAAATTGAAAGCGATTGAAGTATTATTTTATTTTGTTACATTTAGCTAACATTGTAAACTTAAATTTAAATACATAGTTTTAAATATGTCTTTTTAATTGTCGGTTTGAAAATGTATTTATCAATTTTATTATTTTATTGTTCCAATTAACTACATATTATATATAAATTGAATAAATAGTTATGAGTGTCTATTTATTTGTGAGTTTGAAAACTGATTTATTTATTAGCATTTTTATTTTTAATTAATAAATTGACATTTTATTCCTTTATTTTATTTGTAAATGGCACTCCTAGAACTCCAGATATTTAAGTAAATAATTTAGGAGAAAAATTGAGCTTCTGCTGTTGAGCTATGTGTGGGTGATGTACACAACCTTGTGGTGGTTTATGGGTAGGGTCATTCTGTCTGTCTGTCTGTGTGTCTGTGCATATGTTACTCACGGTAACGGAGGCGCGCTAGAAAAGGGGGGAGTCCAGCCGGCCCCCTGGTAACTATAGAAGGGGGGCAAGGCCCCTCGCTGGGAGCCCGTGGACGTCTGTCTACGTGCCTGATGAGAAGTGAAGGGGTCCTCGCTTTCGCTGTCGGAGTCCTCGTATTCCTCTGAATCACTATGCCACCCAGTAAGAATTATGGAACATAAAAAAAGTGAAAAAACGTCATGAAATAAGTATATGCTTTATGTGCTTTGTGTTATGTGTGCATTTGCAAAAACAAAGGCCTTTATACATTAAACAAAGACATTTAGTAAAAATTTCTTCATACATGTAGATATTGTCATGAAATAAAATAATCCTAGTCTAGTAGGTAATCCTTTAATCTGATCTTGGTCCTCTTTGCCATTTCAGTAATCTATGCATCTGCCATCTACTGTCTGTGCAAATGGAGTTTGTACTCTGAACACAATTTTACTGCAATTAAGCACTGCAGCCACCTCTGTTACTTAAAACAATTGGATTTGCCAACATCCGGCACTTTGAGGGAGTGTACCAAGTCAGGCTGAATCAATAGTAAGTGACTGAGCTTTCTGAACTAATGGTATAGTGACATTAATACCATATCCAGATAAAAGTAGTGCAGTGCATTTAAGCACTAATGCCCTTAAGTTGAGATCATATTTCTCTCATCTGTGCATTGCTGATGAGAGCGGTTGTCAGTGTCTATTCTGTTACCACAGGCCCATTTAAGTCAAACTGTACTGGAGTTGAGCATCCCACCTCCATTAACGTTTAGCTGCATTTGTTGTTGAGGATGGTGGAATCATGTAATTTGTTTTGCATTAAAAATCTGAAGTTTTCAGGTTTCCGGCAAGCATTAATCTTTATATCCACATTAAACATATTACATACAGTATTAACATGACATAGGCTGTGCATTCCTCAGTCTTGGGTCATTCTGAAAGATTTTTAGTTTGTTCATTTTTTTCTCTATAAAAAAACTTAGCATTCTCATTCTCATCATGCACCTTCTGCATTCATAAATACAGTGGAGGGCAAAAGTCTAAAGTGAAAAAATCTGTCATTTAGTATAATCTAATTAAAACTACAAATACACAAAATGTTTTAGGATATTGAAAAATGTAAAACAAAGAAACGTAATGATCAAAATTAGCTCAGGCATATGCAATAAAGCAGGGTTTTCCAAAATGGGGTTTGTAAGTAGATGAAGCAAATAATTCATTAAATCATGTAAATGTAAAATTAAAGTCAATAAAAAAAAAGAAAAAAAAAAGAAGAAGAAATATTTTATTTGTTTACCTGGATGCCATGTGACCTTTAACTGACATCAGAGAACCGTGAACATGCAAATGTGCTGTTAAATTATTAAATATATTACTTTAATCTCTTTCCAAGTAAATATTTGAGGTCAAATGGGTTTGGCTTAAAAAAAAAGTTTGGGAATCCCTGAATTAATGCAAAAGGTGGATATACCAGATACTGGGAAATTAATGTTAATTTTTATGTTAACTTTTCACTTAAATTGTTATGATATATTGTTATTATAGAATTTGTTATAAAAAATATTTGTTTTATTTTTAAAGCATTTTAAGACTTTTTTTAGATGTAAATGCAATTTTCTGTTTCTTTGCTTACACACTTTCTAGAAATAACGTCTATAATAAAATGAATAACAATTTAAAAATGTATATATACATGTATATGTACATATAAATATATAAATATATATTTATCATATAATATATGATATAAAAAGGCTATAAACTAATATTTACCTCAAGTGCAACACTACTTGTTTTATGTAGCTCATCCCTCTTAACACTGTCATCAAAATAATTAATGGCATGAATATAATCGGAAATGGCATTTATGAAAATAACAGCAGATGGGATGTTAGACTGGCTGGAGCGATGAAGTTCACCTAACCTGTGGAAACTCCTCCAGGCTCCAGGGAGGGAGCAAAGAATAGCTGTGAACGCCAAAGCGGAGAGAAACGAGTACAGGGAAAGATAGAGCAACCCCTCCATCCCATCATAGCACAGGCCTTTCAGAGAGTCAACATAATCCTGAGAGAGTGACATGAAAACAGGTAGTAGATTGAGACAGTTCGTTTTAATATGAAAAAGTATCACTCATCAACCTCAATTGCAGAGTATTAGATTCTCACTTGCAGTCAGGCTGAGGTGGAAAACAGGTTGCTATGGTTACCTTGTTCAGCCCTCGACAGTTGAGAAGTGCTACCAGCTGGTGGAAGTTGCCCTCAGTGGTGTTGAGGATCTGCTGTACCTCCCTGAGTGACTTCTACAAGGGAAAATAACACAGTAGCTAAGCAGCATGTTGCGATCCACTTACAGCCATACTGTATGGCTGCTATCTTTCCTGTCAGTTTCTGCCATATTGTAGCACTGATAGCAATGAAAGCATTGGTAGCATACCTCTGCCTTTGGAAACCGTGGGAGGGCGTCTCTCTCCAGACTGGAAAGGTGAGAGTGGATGCTGGAAAGCGCTCTCTGGGACTGGGTCAGTATCTTATGCCCGTTCAACAAACAGAATTTAGCTGATTTAACAGAATTTCACAAGCTAAAACATCTAACTGTCTTTTAATGCATATTCTGGTCTTGAGGCATGATTCACACCACATGCATTTCAGCCTATTTATGAAGAGGAAAATAGTCGGCTTTTATGAAGCATTATAATAAATTTCAATGACTCAAAAATAATTTATGGACTATATTAAAGGAAATATTCAATACAGTAACTCAGAAATCACTTTCTTTTCTCTAGAGCAGCAGTTCTATTACACAGCAGAAACAGTCAGTTTGAAACTGGCCTTTCGTTTTCACATTAATAATGTTATTTCACTGTCTTTATAATTTCCTTTATGACATCAAATTCCTTTCTTCATTCATCAGTCCCTCCAAAAACACTGTCAGTCTAGTTCTTGATTACAAAATCTTGATTATAATGTCATAATCCTCTTTATTCTGTTCATCCTCACTGTGACATAAATGGCATTGCTTTTTAATCTTAATCTGTGCTTTGTGACATCATTATAATTCCTCATATTTGGGGAATTCTGCCTCGTGATATCATCAACATTCTATTTTTTACTGCTTTAGTAATCTCTATGACATCACTGTCATGTAACAAGATTGCACACCTGTTGAAAAGGGCTGCTCATTTTCCTGCTGCAGGTTAGGTAATAATCCAGGATTTCTATTTAGAGAAAAGAGAGAGCGAGGAAAATAAAAAGATACAAGGCGTGGGTAAGACTGTGTATGCGTCAGAGATGAAGGCAGATGGACAGTTAGCTCTGTTCCAAAACTTAGTGAGTTGCCTCGCTGCCTACTGCCAACATATGCAGCTGCCTTCTAAGGGGCCGTTCACACAGAAGCGTTTTTGCATTCCACTATGCAGCTTTTCCATTGTTTTCTATGTGAACATGAACTAGATGGACATGTTTGAATGAGATATTTTAGCAGGTAGCTAAAAATATGCATTCACATTTACTGTTTTTTTGACAGATTTTCATGATTTTTGCACTCCACTGTGCTGTTTTTCCATTGTTTTCTATGTCAACATGAACTAGATGGACACATTTCATCCCCTTGGAATTATAAGGTTGTATCTGACATTTTTGTCAAAATTGAGTTATTCATATATTCTTATTCTGTGACAACTTATTAACATTCTGTGATGTTTTTGGTAATGTTGAGTACATTTAGGGACTTTTCATTTAGAAAACAAAAGGTTCTATCTACAAAGTTGAATGGAATGCAAAAACTTTGAAGCTCAATATCTGAAAACTGCTCAGAATGCAGATAGAACCTTAATTACAAGGGAACGATTTGACAGAGTTATTTTAGCATGCAGCTAAAAATATGCTTTCATATTTTTTGCGATTTTGCATTTTAGCATTCCATTGTGCTGCTTTTTGATTGTTTTCTATGTCAACATGAACTAGACAGACATTTTTGAGATATTTTAGCAGGCACCTAAAAATATGCGTTTACATTTACCATTGTTTGACGAATTTTCAAGATCAAAATCCAGTTCATTAGGAATCCACAGGATCAGGATTTTCACATGAGGGTAAACGATTTCTCCACACAGATTTTGCAACGGGTTCGAGTTGGTCACAAGGATTTGTCACATCAAAGGGTTAGTTCACCCAAAAATTTAAATTTCTGTCATTAATTATTCACCCTCCTGTTGTTCCACACCTGTAAGACCTTCGTTTATCTTCAGAACACAAATTAGGATATTAATGAAAATCCAAGAGGTTTTTTTATTTTTTTTATCTCCCATAGAAAGCAACGAAATTACCACATTCAAGGTTCAGCAAAGTAGTAGACATCGTTAAAATAGTCAACGTGACTACAGTGGTTCAACATTAATGTTATGAAGCGACGAGAATACTTTTTGTGCGCAAAAACAAAACAAAAATAACAACTTTATTCAACAATTTCGTCTCTTACGCAGTTGATGCAGTGCAGAGCTTCCGTGTTTATGTCCGAACGCCGGCTCTGTATTGGCCGGCTCCTGCATCAGCATCACACGCATGTGGTGCTCATGTGAATAGCGCCGGCCAATACTGAGCCGGCGTTCGGACGTAAACACGGAAGCCTGCACTGTTGGGATGCCCTAAAATGCTGTCTATGTTAGCAGCTCAATAGGTTTTGAAACAGAGCAATTGTGAATGAAAGAGCTTTACAGCACCTGTGCTTGTCCTAGAGTTGAAGTGAGTGGAGTTAAGCACAAATGTGTTTGGGTCAAAGCAAAAATCACTCAGGGCCTGAGAGAAAAAGAGAGAGAGAGGAAAAAACAAAAAAGAGCAAGAAAGGGAATTGAGCACAAGCAAATACAGAAGAGAGATGTTAACAGTGTGGCACAGTGACCAAGTGACATACTTCCCTCAGTCTCTCTCGTCCCACTGCTCCGCTATTGATCTACAGTATTCACTGACACGTATGCAAACTGCCCCTAAATCCTAATTTTCTTCTCATCCCTCAACCAGTTTTCCAATTTTCCATCATTCCTCTTGTCCACTCTGCACTGTCTGTCTCTTTTACACACATTTGCTCTCGCTCATGGAATGTGTGTAATTAATCAAAGTGAATAGCACTCAATATTACCAAGAGCTTCACAAGAGGACTAAAGAGGGTCAGGAGAAAGAGAGAGAGCGCGATGGAGAGAGGACAGAAAAACTGAGTATGTGTGTGCGTATGTATTATAAAGGGGGAGTGCTAGGCAATTGTTCCTGTTGGCTGGATCGGTACAATGAAACTCTTGTTTTGTAGGCCAGCAACTGCCATCTCGTCCTGTCACTTTCTTTCTTTCTTTCTTTCTCTTTCTTTCTTTCTTATCATCGGTATTGCCCGATTTTGGTTAAAGGGTTAGTTCACCCAAAAATGAAAATTCTGTCATTAATTACTCACCCTCATTTCGTTCCACACCCGTAAGACCTTTGTTCATCTTCGGAACACAAATTAACACTCAGTGAGGCCTGCATCACCAGCAAGATCACCTTTTTCAATGCCCAGAAAGCTACTAAAAACATATTTAAAACAGTTCTTGTGACTATAGTGGTTCAACCTTAATAATATAAAGCGACTAGAATACTTTTTGTGTGCCAAAAATAACCCAATAGCGACTTTATTCAACAATATCTAGTGATGGGCGATTTCAAAACACTGCCTCATGAAGCTTCGAAGCTTAACGAATCTTTTGTTTCGAATCAGTGGTTCGGAGCGTCTATCACACTGCCAGAGTCATGTGAATTATTGAAATTTCAAAACACTCATGAAATAACAAAGCCTCGAAATCATGAGATTTTGGTGTTCTGAGCCACTGATTCCAAACAAAAGATTCGTAAAGCTTCGAAGCTTCATGAAGCAGTGTTTTGAAATCGCCCATCTCTAGATATTGTTGAATAAAGTTGTTATTTTGTTATTTTTGGTGCACAAAAATTATTCTCGTTGCTTTATAATATTAAAGTTGAACCACTATAGTCACATGAACTGTTTTTAGTAAATATAAATATGTTTTTAGTAGCTTTATGGGCATTGAAAAAGGGAGTGTCATTGCTGGCGATGCAGATCTCACTGAGCCATCAGATTTTATCAAAAATATCTTAATTTGTAATCCAAAGATGAACGAAGGTCTTAAGGGTGTGGAACAACAAGAGGGTGAGTAATTAATGACATAATTTTCATTTTTGGGTGAACTAACCCTTTAAGATTCTTACTTTTCTCCTTCATATATACACTACCCTTCAGAAGTCTGGGCTTGGTAATTTTTTTAGTTTTCAAAAAAAGTCTCTTATGTTCACTAAGGCTGCCATTATTTATATTGTAATTTTATATTTTTTTGAAGTCCAGATGACCACTACTGCTGTATTATTCTCAGAAACACTGACACTTCTTTTTCTTTTTCTATTGCTTTTAAGATCTCTCATGCTCATCTTCAACACAGCATCCATTTTTTCCTTTTTTTCTTACAAAGAAACATAGACACTCAGATTCACACGCACTGAAGCTTTAATCTCTGCCCTATTTTCCTCCCTTTTTGGGATTGTGCCATGACTGCTGAGTTCCCAGAGTGGAAAACCTTTTTCATTATAACACACGCACAAACACACTCTATTCCTCTCTCCTTCTTTCATGAGCAGACAATAAGTGACTGCATCTTGGATGGTGTGACCTTTTAAAATTTAAAAAGTCACATTCACAGAGCTTTGGCTGGATTTTTCAGTGAACACAAATGTCTCCGCAAAGCGAGCCTACACACACTCATTCACACACAGATGGCGGTATTCTGTGCTGGATGTCCGCTTGCGGAGAGCTGTTGTTTTTCTGTCTGGCTAGACATTGCCTGAATACTCACCACCACTGTGGCCGTCTCCAGGCCGAGAGAACCCCAACTCAGAAACAGAGCCAACCAGGCCAGCACTGTCATCCTGCAAATGCATGCACACACACACATACACATTTTTACCATCTGCCTCTCTGTGGCTGAGTGGGTGTCAGCAAACAAAAATAAAACTACATTTTTTCTGTACGCATTTTCTATCTTGGGTCATTCAGATGCATAATATACATAATAAAACATTACTGTGAACGTTTATGTACTTTTTACATTATGCAGGAATGTTGTGTGCATATCAAATCTACTAAACACATAAAGCAGGTCATAAATGAGTTTAACTCACAGAATAAGTAGCCAGCGGGCCTGTTTGGCTAAACCCAGAAGAATAAAGAAACACACCACTAGATCCAGTAAAAGCAGCAGCACATACGACAGCCACCTAAACAACAAAAACAGATGAGACATTTTCAGAACATCTTCAATACAGTTCCTTTCAGACAGTGAAATCTCAAAACCTACACACACATTTTTGCCACACCTGCCAATGACAAATAAACTAAAAAAAAATTACTAAACCAAATTTTGCATTAGGTCATCTGACATTTCTTACAGTTGATTGATGATGAATATGATGCAGGGCAACAGCTTACTGTGTGATGAAGCCTAGCTATATATTGTGGTTAGAATGTCCCTAAAATTCAAGATATGGGGGGCAAAAATGTCCCGTTTGAGTTTTTGACTCATATTTACATCATATGATACAGTTAAGCTATATCACAGCGAGTGAAATATCACAGGAGTGCGGTTTTTTTGTCCGAAATAGCACAAGTGCAAAAGTGATACTGATTTTATACAACAGTGTTATTTTAGACACAATATTGTCTGTTTTGCAAATTTTGCCAACGAAAATATAAAACTGTTAATCTCCAAGCAAAACACAAGGGCATTTCTTTTTTGAATCCGCGTTTTGAATGAATTGGGTGAACCAATGATTCAATGGATCATTCATAAAGAGAATTTACTTTACTCCTGAATGAATCAGATGTTTGAACGAATCAAATGAATGAATTAATTAATTATTAAGACATTTACCACCACCTACTGACAGTTTTAATTTCTTATTTTCTTTACACAATAACGATTTCAAATGATCTTTTGGGGGTAATTTCTCAGTCAAATTTGATGTGCGTTAATTTGCGATTAATGTGTTAATTTGTGATTACTTAGATTAATTAATCGCCACATCATGTAATTGATTAGATTAAAATTTTGAATCGCTTGACAGCCCTAAGTTTGGGGTCAGTAAGTTTTTTCTTTAATTTTATTCAGGACTTTCTTCGCTCTTTTACAGAAAAGAAGATTTATGTACTGTGACACAGTTTAACCTTCAACATCTATGAAAACTAAGCTTCAAAAATCTTGACTAAGAATAAAACTCTTCAAAGGCATAGAATATAGCCCTTTTAAAGGGATAGTTCACCCAAAAATGAAAATTATCCCATGATTTACTCACCCTCAAGCCATCCTAGGTGTATATGACTATCTTCTTTCAGATGAACACAATCAGAGATATTTAAAAATATCCTTAGTCCTCCAAGGTTTATAATGGTTGTGAATGGGGGGCCACATTTTGAACAAAAAAAAAAATGCATCCATCTATAATCAGAGTAATCCATACGACTCCAGTGGGTTATTAAAAGCGAAGAGATGCATTTTTGTAACTTTATAAATTCATACTGCGCAACTCGACTTGCACCAAATGAGTAACCCACTGACGCTATGTATGCAGGATGTAGGAGTATCATAAGCTTAGACGCCTCTCACAGTTCAAACAAATAGGGCTGTGCAACAGACTCAAGCTCCTCTTATCTTATATCAAAATCCTCCGACATTTCTCTTTAAAATTTCTCATTTTAAACTTCTAATTCGTGACCGGTGTTTTGTTTTGCTCTATCCTCTGCGCCTCCGTGTTTGTCACTGCGTCATTGAGTTCGGGTCAAAGGATACTCTTCCGCCCAAATCGACTTGCGCAGTATGTGTACAGTCGTCCGCTGGAAGCTCGTTATTTGAATTTATAAAGTTTTAAAAATGGATATTTTTCTAACAAAAACACATCACTTTGCTTCAAAAGGCTTTTATTTACCCACTGGCGTCGTATGGATTACTCTGATTATGGATGGATGCATTTTTTTTTTTTAAATGTGGGCCCCCATTCACAACCATTATAAACCTTGGAGGACTAAGGATATTTTTTAAAAAAATATTTCCGATTGTGTTTGTCTGAAAGAAGATAGTCATATACACCTAGGATGGCTTGAGGGTGAGTAAGTGATGGGATAATTTTCATTTTTGGGTGAACTAACCCTTTGAGCACATTGTGTTACAAAGTAGTTTTTTCAACTGAGTATGAACATTTATCAACACTGAACACACAAATCTGGACATTTTGTTTCCCTAACTTTAGTAGCACTCCTGCTTTTGACATCTCCTCACCTGTAGTCTTCATTCACCATGAGGGTGCTGGCTGCCCAGCCCGGGGAGAAGGGCGCAGGAATGCTGTTGGCGGATGGACTGAGAGTGGGGGCTACAGAAGGTGGGGCTGGGGTAAGTGCTCCTACTATGCTTTCGCTTCCATTCGCCCTGTAAAATCCATCAGCGATGGGGATCAGACCTCGTCCCAGAGTCAGGTTGGAGAGGAGAGACACGACCCGCTCTGAAAGACGCCTGCAGGAGCGTGTAGGCACGAGCGCTGGCTTATGTCCTCCAAACACATCCTCCATAGAGGTCAAGGGTCCTGAGACAGACTGCTGCAGCCCGGTCACGGTGTCTGAAACCTGGGCATGTGAGAGGAGAAGATTATGATGAAGTACTTTACTTTGAATGGCATGAACCCAATGCATTTGTACCCAGATCTGATTTATGAACATACTAGCTTAAATACAAAAGAAAAAGGTAACACTTTACAACAAGGCCACATTAGTTGACATTAGTTAATGCTAGAGATGCACCAATGTATCGGCCAATAATCGGTATTGGTCTATAAAAGCTATTATTTTCACTATCGGTCATCGACTGATTGTTTGAAAACAGCTAATGATTTAGAGACGATTATATCCTGTCAATCAAAAGGATGCAGAAAAACGTGTCTGATTGCAACTCATACTGTGTGTGAAGAAAATCTCTTTTATGTTGAATTTAGGGCAAGTTAACGTGACAATAATGCATTAACAGTAAAAAAAATAGATACATAAAAGCAGGCTCTATTTGACTTGTTTGAGTGTAATTATTATATGTGAAAATAAATAGCAATTGAATATAACACCTTTGTTTTTAATTGTAACCTCTAATATTATAGTGTACCAAATAAGAGGGTTCCCTGTATAGTTTTATACAGCATTATTTGGGCATTATTTATTTTTTCCTTAAGAAAAATTGAACTATCATACCGCATCGATCGGCAGATATCATTCTGAATAATCGGTTATCAGTATCAGTGGAGAAATTTAGTATCGGTACATCTGTAGTTAATGCATTAACTAACATTAACAATGAGCAATACAATTACAGTATTTATTAATCTTTGTTAGAGTCGGCAATAAACGAAAGTTGTGATAGTCTTTTCTTCGCTATTGTGATGTATATACAAGTGAAACAGCTTTTCGAACAAGAAAAAATGTAGGGCGGGACTTGATTTTGTTCGTCTGGATATGATTGGATCCTATTGCTGGTTTCCTATTGCTGTGATCTCACACCAGTGAGCACGCCATCAGAGAAGAGAAGAGATGTCACTGCAAGAGGGAGGGGAAGTTATTTTGATTAAAGATTATGAGGGTACATAAATTTATAATAAATACGGCAATATTCCATTAAAAAAAAAAACAAGAATTGTCAAATTTGATTTCATTGGGCCTTTAAAGGGTTAGTTTACCCAAAAATTTAAATTCTGTCATTAATTATTCACCGTCATGTCGTTTCACACCTGTAAGACCTTCAGAACACAAATTAAGATATTTTTGATAAAATCCGATGGCTCAGTGAGGGCTCTATTGCCAGCAAGATAATTAACACTTTCAATGCCCAGAAAGCTACTAAAGACATATTTAAAACAGTTCATGTGTCTACAGTGGTTCAACCTTAATGTTATGAAGCTGACGAGAATACTTTTTGTGCGCCAAAAAAACAAAATAACTATTTCAAAACACTGCTTTATGAAGCTTTACGAATCTTTTGTTTCGAATCAGGGATTCGGAGCACCAAAGTCACGTGATTTCAGTAAACGAGGCTTCGTTACGTCATAAGTGTTTCGAAATTTCAATAGTTCACCACTAGGGGGCAGTGACTTTGGCAGTTTGATACGTGCTCCGAACCACTGAATCGAAACAAAAGATTCATAAAGCTTCATGAAGCAGTGTTTTGAAATCGCCCATCACTAGATATTGTCATAAAGTCGTTATTTTGTTTTTTTGGTGCACAAAAAAGTATTCTCGTCACTTCATAACATTAAGGTTGAACCACTGTAGACACATGAACTGTTTTAAATATGTTTTTAGTAGCTTTCTGGGCATCTGAAAGTGTTAATTATCTTGCTGTCAATGCAGGCCTCACTGAGCCATCGGATTATATGAAAAATATCTTAATTTGTGTTCTGAAGATGAACGAAGATCTTACGGGTGTGGAACGACATGAGGGTGAGTAATTAATGACAGAATTTTCATTTTTGGGTGAACTAACCCTTTAATGTTAGTTAACTGTTCATTGTTAGTTCAAGTAAGCTCAGGTCCACGTTATCACAACATTTGATTTTAATGATGTATAGTAAACGTTAAAAATAATATTAATTAACAATACAAAATGCTTTAGAAGTGTTTTTCTTTGTTAGTTTATGTAGTCAACCAAAGTTAACAAATGGAACCTTATTGTAAAGTGTTACCAAGAGAAGAGCAGTGGAAAAGATGTGTGGGAGAGATGGAACGAATGGAGAGGGTCTTGTAAAAGTACAGTAGAAGTAAAGTAGGTCATTAATCAGATTGACACACATTCATTGATTGACCATATGAGCAACCCGCCAAATCAATACCCGGAGAGGATTTTATCTCATACACAAATGCATTCAAACTCTCTCTCTTTCTCTCTCTCTCTCTCTCTCTCTCTCTCTCTCTCTCTCTCTCTCTCTCTCTCTCACACACACACACACACACACATACATACACAAAAGCTTATTCCATCAATCTCCTTTTGAAGCACCAGGGACCAAAAGAAATGCAGGATGTTCAGCAAACACACTGCATGATTTTATTACACTGTGATTGCAATAAGCAAACAGGGGAATTCAGATGAGTCTTATCTGTTTTGAATGTGTGTGTGTGTGTGTGTGTGTGGGTGTGTGTGGGTGTGTGTGTGCATGTTTTTGTGACATATGGGTATGACATAGGTATTACAAGGAGAGGGTGACTTATGAGGACATTACCCCATGTCCCCATTTTTCAAAAGGCTTATAAATCATACAGAATGAGTTTTTGTGATAAAGTAAAAATGTGCACAGTTTCCTGTGATGGGTAGGTTTAGGGGTAGGGGTAGTGTAGGGGGATAGAATATACAGTTTGTACAGTATAAAAAACATTACGCCTATGGAATGTCCCCACAATTCACAAAAACAAACATGTGTGTGTGTGTGTGTGTGTGTGTGTGTGTGTGTGTGTGTGTGCATTTCTGTTCTCACCAGAAGATCGATGGAAGCCAGCGTGTAATTGGCAGTGAGCAAGGATGAGGTCAACTGATACATCCCATCGTTCGCCTCACTGTTGCCGTAGAAACCAATGCCTATGGCAACACTACAAAAAGCAGAAATATGAACAAGGAAACAAGGAGACAAAGAAAAAGAGTGAGAGGGAGGAAAAACAGCATAAATACAGAATTGAAAGAGAGAAAAATGAGACATATTTAATCTAGTTACATGTACAATAACACTACCCTTAAAATGTTTGGGATTGGTAAGATTTTTAAATATTTTTTGAACGAAGTCTCTTACGCTCACTAAGGCTGCATTTATTTGATCAATAATACAGTAATTTTTGTAAAATATTATTAACATTTAAATAACTGTTTTCTATTTTAAAGGCACAATATGTAATTTTTCGCCGCTAGAGGTCGCTTATTCAAAACAAAGGCGTAGCTTGATGATGCCTTGATTTCGCGGAATCATGGCAGGTGTTGTCTTCAAGTCTACAGCCAGTGGAAAAGAATCTGACGGGACTCATGGATGAGCTAATGTATTAAAGATTTATTAACATTACTGTAGTATGAAGCAGGGTGTGGAGCAGAATGAGGCCACTGGAGCGATTGCTAATGAGAGACGAGCGCGACACACAGCTTAGAGAACAGCGGCGCTTTTATTATGCCGCAGACGACCACTTCCGCTTCTTCCGGTCAAGCGTACGTGGGGCAATATTAGGCATGGTAAAACACGGTATTTGCTGTAAATCAAGAAAACGAGATTTAAACAATAAGACTTGCTGTGTTGAGCTATATAACAATGATTAGTTTTCTGTCGATGAATGTGTCCAAACAGTTGCTCACCTGTCTAATAAAACATAATATATTAAAGCATCTTTGGTGTTTCCATGGTTTCTACAAAATAAACCCGGAAATCGAAGGTAACGCCTGTATGATGTCATTGATAAAATTGCTTATTTCTCTGGATTTAGACGTTCTTGGGAACATTTGGGATAATGTAAGTACACAAGTCAACAAAATATATAACATTGTTCTAGTAGTTTTTGGATATTTGAATCATATTTAGTTATTTGAGTATCTTTTCTAACATGCCTCTAAGATCACATTAATGCATTCTTGCTGAATAAAAGTACTATTTCTTAAAAAAAAACATCTTACTGGCTAAAAACATTTGAATAATTGTGTACACATATTAAATGGTTTTCATGCAAACAGACTAAAAAAGAGGACTGGAATCCAAATCATCAACACTGAAAATCCACTCATTTACATATCTATTTCACATTCAAATATTCAGATTAATGCTTGGGCCAGATGCTTGTCCAATCCTTTCCAACCTGCCAAAAATAGCACAGCCCAATCTTTTGCTGTTTGACCCAGATTAAGCCAAAGCAGAAGAGTGTGTTTATGTGTTTGATACAGTAATTAATATTGCAATGCGAGCAGTAAAGGTGTTTATATGCCTATATGCAGTCCTCACTGTAAATCAGCATGTAGCTTTTGAATCCCTCAGAAAAAGAGGTCAGCATGGATGGGAAGGGGGTGATGTCATAGGGGCGGGCCTGCAGGCGGAACACGTGCCACATCAGAACGTTTGCATCATGAAATCACGCACAGAGCAACCAAACCATCTCTTATAAAAACAATGATAATTTACACAATTTATGTGTGACATAAAGAGCATTAATACATCATGCTGATGGTTCAGATCAATGAGGCATGGAAAAGCATTGGGTTTCATATTCATATTCATAAATATGTTAAATGGGATGGTTCTGCACAATGAGTGCATATAATTGAAGGAAACCATCCCTTACAAATGTGCAAATAAAACAGCTTTATTTAGAACAAATCATGATATCTTTATCTAATGTAAGTCTGGAAATGGGGGGTGGGGGGAATACTACTTCGCTTATACAGATATGGGAAGTTGCTAATAATAGAAGCCCTGGACAGTTTACTGATTCTGCACTCTGATGTGTGAAAGCACAACATGGCGCGAGTTAAATACAGTAGGGAACATTTCTCTTTTTCACTCATTAGTACTTTCCCACAGGGACTGAATGGATGATGTCAGGTGCTAAGTGTCATCTGATCGCTAAATGATGCAAATTGCTTGATCGCTGAAGTAGTCGCGGGCAATACACAAGACACAGATGATGTCATCAAAGTCCTGTTGTGCATCAAAAATATAACACAATGCACAAAGAAATTATGCCTCTTTATGTACTGTCATGGTCAGAATTATTGGCACCCTTTGGTGATGTGAACATAAATCTGCATTGTTTTTCCTTTTGATATTTCATTTAAAAAATTCACAAAAATCTAACCTTTCATTGAAGAAAAAGAATTGAAAGTGGGGGGGGGAATCACATATGAAATAAATGTCTTTTCTCCAAAACACATTGGCCACAATACTGGCACCCCTAGAAATTATTGAGTAAAATATCATAATAGGAACATGAAATTGTCAAGCCATGACTTCTTGTTTTTAACAGGAGTATAAATATGAGGTTAAACAAAGGCCAAAATCCAAAGGGGTAAAACCAAAGAATATAGTTCTGATGTGCAGCAAAAGATTGTTGAGCTTCACAAAATAGAAAGTGGCTGTAAGAAAATAGCTAAAGCATTGAAAATTCCCATTTCCACTATCAGGACAATGATTAAGAAGTTCCAATCAACTAAAGATGTTACAAATCTGCCTGGAAGAGGACGTGTGTCTATATTGTCTTAATGCATGGCAAGGAGGAGAGTTTGAGTGGCCAAAGATGAAAAAAAAGAGCTATTTGACAGCAAACCCACCAGATGGGTGGGATAAAAAGTACCCCATGCCCACAGTTAAATATCTGCTGGATCTTTGAAATTGTGGGTCTATTTTTCTGCCGAAGGTCCTGGACATCTTGTTCAGATACATGGCATCATGTATTCTATCACATACCAACTGATAAAAAAAATCTAAATCTCTTCTAGAAATCTTATAATGGGCCGTGGTTGGATCTTCCATCAGGACAATGATCCAAAACAAACATCAAAATCAACACAAAAATGTATCACTGAGCACAAAATGAAGCTTCTTCCATGGCCATCCCAGTCCCCTGACCTGAACCCTAAAGAAAATGAGTGGAGTGAACTGAAGAGAAGAAGCACCAACATGGAGCTGGGAATCTGAAGGATCTGTAGAGATCCTGTATGAAGGAATGGTCTCTGATCTCTTGTCAGGTGTTCTCCAAACTCATCAGGCATTATAGGTGAAGACTCAGAGCTGTTATCTTGGCAAAAGGAGGTTACAAAAAGTATTGAATACAAGGGTATGATTAATTGTGAGCAATGTGTATTAGAGAAAAACATTTATTTCATAATAAGATTTTCCCCCCATTTTCAATTCTTTTACTTCAATAAAAGTTTAGATTTTTGTGAACTTTTTGAATAAACGATCAAAAGGACTAGCAATGCAGATTTATTTTCAGGCTTCTTTGTTCATATTTACCAAGGGTGCCAATAATTCTGACCATATATATATATATATATATATATATATATATATATACACTGTATATAGACCATTTATATATAGACTTTGTAGATTTAATAATTCTATTGTAGATGTGGCCACACTAAATATTGGGCATGGAAAATTACAATATTATGTCACATTTTGTTTTTAAATATATTTAATACATTTTTTAAATGTATTATTTAAATTAAGTTTAAGTTTAAGTAGCATTGTGATATTGCTCTATATCAGCTGATATACAGACATATCACTATGAGTGTGATATTGCTTGTATACAACAGTTTGACAGCACAAGCATGTAAATAAATAAGAAACAACAACTGAGTGTCTTTAAAAACCCTCTTTTGTATGGAATTTCTTCCTTCCACCACAAATTCAAATCTCAAGTTGACAGTTTAACAGTTGAGCCCAAGTCTCCGTAACTAATTCTAAAACGTCACTTTAGAACTAGTAACAAAGAAATGTTGCTTCATTGAAGCTTATTGTATTTAGTAGACTACAGTATTATGTATATATATGTGTATTATATATATATATATATATAATACACATAAATTAAAAAAACTGTTTCTTTGGCAATTTTCATGGTTTTCGCAAAACCATACATACTTTTTGAAAACCATATATGAGTTATGAAAATTTAAAAAAGAAACTAAAGATATTTAAGACCCATTTTGCTACAAATTCTAAAACCTAATTTGGATTAATATTAACTTAATTCAACCTCTTTTCATTATTATGAACAGAATAAAACATTTTTTTAAGAGGAGTAGAAATATTACAGTGCAATAAAATGTTACGTTCAAAAATGTTAATAAATTTAACATGTTAAAATATATTATCTGCTCCAGTTCCCACAACCCTGCGAACAGTGTAGCTTAAAGGTCTGTATTTTTCATTGAGCCAAGAGGCATTTAGATGGAGCATTGTTCAGAGTTCACCAAACTTTTCTCTGGTATTCTGGTATGCGAGAAAAATGAAACTTTGGATGTGCGTGTTTTTCAATTCTCCATATTTGCATGTGTGTAAAGTCTAGTGTAACGACACTTTTATGCAAACAACATAGATATCATTTTTTGCATTGCATTATTATGGTGCCACAAGGACAAAATATAAAATAGCACTACAAATGTAAAATCTTAAGTGCCTTTTGCAGTACTTGAGCCTCTATCATCTTTTGAATTATAAAACATATCCTCAACAGTAATCACTGGCATATAATAATTACTGTCATTAACAGTTATTACCAACACAATGTGACGGCTGCAACCGATACCCATGTGACACAGCAGATGCCACGCCCCTTTCTGCCGCTGTATCCATGGCCACCGCTGGCATCATCGTCTTCCTCCTCTTCCTCTGCATCCCTGCCCCCCTCGCCACGATGGCAGCAGCAGTAGTGAATGAGGAAGGAGAGAACAACAAGCAACGAGAGGACGAGAGCAATGGCGGAGAAGCTGGAGAGGACCAGGAGAGTCTGTGAAAAAACAGGATGGGAAATGAGTAGGAAGAAAAGCCTTTTACGTATTAATTTAGTAAGTATTAGCTAGTCTAGCACATGACAATAGTTTTTAGATTATGTCATTGGTCTAAGAAACAATGAGCAGTGGATTTGCAAGTCTTGAAACTAATTATCATTAAACTCGCGTTTAAAAATGAATTAGGCTACTTAAATATTTCAAGTTACTCTGTAAAAAAAAGATTTTTTGAAGTTAATAAAACAGATTACTGGAGTATGTTTTACAAGAAAATACTATTTCAGTCTTTCAACTTCAGAATTTCAGGTTTAATTCAATGTGTTATTTCTTTGTAATTGTTTCGGAAATCTAAGTGAAAATTGTTTGAAAAAATAAATCTTACACCAATTGCTTTCAGTGTAAAAAAAAAGCACAGAATATTCATATTGCATAGCTGCACATGCTTTCAAGCACATGCATGTACTATATGGAAACCAGTGTCACATAAAATGGAGGATGTCTCTTTAATCTTATTGGCTATTACAGCATGGATGCTCCACTCAAAGAGAAAAAAAAGGGGAGGTGTAATTAAAGGTTGCTGTCAGATTCATACACACATTGTGCATTCAGGTTTCATATACTATACATCTGCAAACTGGTCCCAATCCATCTTCCTCAGTTTCTCTCACTATCACTCTCTCCCCACACGCTCCTTCTCTTTTCCCCATGGTTTCTCTCCATGCTTTCTCTTCTGCTCACTCATCCCTCACTGTTCTCCCCCTTTCTTTCTTTTTATCCAAGCCACTGGATCTCTATTAATAATCTGTGACCTACTTAAATTACATTCACTGCTTTTCCCTCTGATTCTCTCTCTTGTTTTTTTTATCTATTGCTTTCTCTCCTCTTCGTGGTTTCTCCTCTCTTCTCAATTCCCACTATTACCCACAAGTATTACTCTCTTTCATTTCTCTCTCTACCATATCTCTTGCTCTCTCAGTCTGCTATTTCTCTTATTTCTCAGTCATCTTTCTCTTATCATCTACATCTTATCCTGTAAATCCATTCAGGCATCCAGCATAATCTGGCTTTGTCTCTTCCACCTTTATCCTTTTGTAGTGAAGCTATTTCTTTTCCTAAGAGCAACCTCACTAGAGATGTTTTTCTGCATCGATTTTGTCACCAAATGGAATTGCACAAAACAAATTACAACAGTCGTGCTCCAGAAGTAAAACTCCTATTCATTTTCTCCATAGAGGAAATTACTTTTAATGCTAACTTAAAAGCCTGAAAAGACAGATCAACCATGAGCTCTGAGGCTGTTTATCAATGACATATACTTCTGTTAAAGTCATATTATTTTATTTTAATGTTTCACAGTGCAATTCTTGGTAAAGAAATACATTACCCATGATGCTGCAGAGAAATATCTAACAATCATAGAATTGCAGCAAACAAAAGGTGCTAAAGGAGCTCTGCACTGATCGCCCGCTACCATCCAATCGAGGCAATCTCCCTACATTTGTAAATTACTAATATTCATGGGCATCTGGTTATTTTGCAGTCAACTTAAACTAATTTGTTTCTATACTTATAATCAACAAGTGTTTGCACTTTTTGTGGGTAATCAACCAATTTCAGTGTGACATACTTATAGCTGTCTCTTCAAGTCAAAAAAAGTCTCTTTTAATCTCTTAAAACAGAATTGAAATTTATTTATATACACTAGTTAAGTACAAAAGATGCGTCTCAGATCTGTCTAAAACGTATATTTGCTAGTTAAGTTCATATGTCATGTTAGAACTAGCAGAAACAGTTTAGACTGTTTCTGAGAAGTTACTGGAGCAACAAGGAGGAGGCTTTTATACAACAGTTCAATAAACAAGATATTAATAATTTAGTAACTAGTAGACACAATATTGCATGCAGTAGTTGTGATTCATTCCTGAATGCTGAATAATTCGGTTGAGTGAATGATTCAATGACTCATTCATAAAGATCATCACATGTTTTGTTCCTGAATGAACCAATGTGGTTAAATGAATCTGTTGAATGAATCAGTGACTCAATCATAAACTTACTTGTCATCACCTACTGGTGTAAAGACAATGGTAACCTACATAACCTATGTATGTTATTAAGAAATACCCTCGATATAAGAGCCTGTCTGAAATTGCTGATTCACGGACATGGATTCAAATTCGAGAACCAGAACTAATGATGCATAAAAAAATAACTACATATTTATTAATATTTAATATTAGTGCTGTCAAACGATTAATCGCGATTAATCGCATCCAAAATAAAAGTTTGTTTACACATAATTTATGTGTGTGTACTGTGTATATTTATTATATATATATATATATATATATATATATATATATATATACACACACACACGTATATATTTAAGAAATATTTACATGCATACATGTATATATATATAATTTATATTATATATAAATATAAATATTTTATATATAAATATAATATATTTTGTTAAATATATACATGCATGTATGTGTATTTATATATACATCGTAAATATATACAGTACACACACATATATTATGTAAACACAAACTTTTATTTTGGATGTGATTAATCGCAATTCATCACTAGCACTATTTTATATATTTAATATTTTCTAAACCAAAATGGAATGTACACGCCCTCATTTAAGCCACATTCACTGCTTCAAGGTTCCTTTCCTCTAATGTGTTGGACATATATAATATGTCTTATCAAAATGTTAGTGATGTGGAAACATACACTTATGTAAGTAAATGGATCTCTGTCATAATGGAGTTATCATTTTTACATCACTCCATCATGCTTTTAGTCTCTGATACTGCAAGTCTATGATTCTTTAGCCACTGAACATTAGATAATGTGAGATACAATTCTGAGTCAATTCTTTTTTAAACTGCAGACAGAAAAGTGCTTTTAATGGTTTTGACTATAACACTCCAGTTTAATCTCTCTGAGAGTATGTGTTAAAGTGTAAGAGTGCTGGAGGAGTGAGATATGAGTCAATGTGTAAATATTTCTGACAGCAAGAAAAAAGACATTTCACACTATATTGCATATATATAATTTTGATAAAATGAGAGGGTGCAAACAAAGGAGAGAAAATAGAGAGCGAGACAGAAATAACTGTGTGTCGCTCCAAGTGATGAGTTTGCCCACTGCCCACCACCAGCTGTCAGATGTGAAAATTGTTTCTGAGAGTGAGAAATAAGGAAAGGGCTGGGGAGAAGTGAGCGTGAGTGAGGGCGAGAGGGTTACCTGCTGATACTCCCAGCTGTCTGGAGTGAACACGCTGTCTCGGGTCTGCAGGGTCAAGTCCAGGCGAGGAATGGCATGGCATAACCGTACCCATATCGATGGGCTGTAGTTGGGGACAGTTGCTATGGCCGCCATGGACTACAGTAAATCACCTCTGTCTTTCTCAAATGTCTGTAATGGTTGAGAAACATTTGGTTATTAAAGGTAGAGTAAGTAATTTCTGAGAAACGCTGTTAAAAGTGGATCGGACCGAGCACCACAACACATATGTAGCCAGTCAGCAGTAGGGGGGTATATACATGATGGGGGAGGAGAGAGAGTGAGCAAGAGGGAGATTTGAAGAAAGACTGTAGAAAGAGAGATGACTGAGAGACATTACAAAAGAGAAAAGGCCAGAGGAATATCACTGGAAAAAGCTTTCCAGTGCTGGAGAAATCTTTGCTGGAAGGCTGCTTAGTAATATTGAGTAACATTGGTTTTGCTATGTTTCACAGAATCTGCTGTAATTGTAACGTTAGCTATAGTAACAGGATAGTTTTGAGAGTCTATGTTTCCATCCACCTATTTTTATGTGCACTTGCATCTGCTGGATTGAAACGCCAATATGCGCATAAATTCTAAAAATGTGCATAAAAAACATATGTGCTCGTTGAAGTAAATAAGAAAACATGCGCATAAACTACGATGGAAAAACACCAAATAAATTCCTCAATGCGCATCAAAAAAATCATGTGACTTTGCACGATGGGACGGCATAACTGGACTAACCAGCAGACCGATCTCGTTGCACAGCATCGGAAATGCTGTTTTCGTTGTTCTGAAATCCCTGAGTAAAGTCTGTCGAGTGGTTCAGTATAATTCCCTCCCAGAACTATCTTACACAACTATCTTGCATTCCCAAACAGCAGCATCTACCTCCAAAAGCAAGATAACACGTTTATTGCATTTCGTCTGCGCGCTCTGAGTAATTTATTATTTACGAAAATTATTATATACAGTGGCTTCTCCTACTTTTCTTAGTGATATTTAGCGCCAGTTTATCAGGAAGTGACGATTTTGTTCTCTTCGACTCGCAGCTTTAGATGGAAACATAGCTATTGTTTGTCTGGAGCTGGTGTGCTGCTGGCAACTAACAACAAACTCTTGCTTTTATATACTCGTGTACTGTAGGATCTTTTTTTTTGTTCTTCCTTGTCATTCGTTTGTCATCTTCTCTTTATTTTTCACATACTGTAGCATTATTTTGCATTGCGTGTTCGTGCATTTTGGTGGTGGAGCATGGTAGGGAGGGGTGTGTTTGTTTGGGTTGATTTCAAATATCAACAGTGTTTCTCAGAAATCTCTTACTGCAGCTTTAAGGGAAAACACCAAGATTGGACTGTGAGCCAGTTATATAATATATCACTTACAGGGGTGTTTTCTTTTTGTTTGTTTTTTTTATTAAAAGAGATTTTTTTTTTTTACTTTTATTCATATATATGAAAGTCACTTTAAAATCTCAGAAGCTTTCAATATTTATTGATATTTCAATATTTATTAATGTTTATTGAAATTGATTTCTATATCATATTATACTGATTTATTTTTAAGTATAATATTTTGTAAATTTGTGTATTGCGTATATATTATGTATATATGAAATTGAAGTTGCAATAGTTTTTCTTCCCTATTGTGACGTGTATCCGAGTGAAGCGGCTTCTCGAATAAGAAAAAAAAAGTAGGGTGGGGCTTGATTTTGCTGATCAGGAATTTATTGGATGGTTGTGGTTTGCTATTGCTGTGATGTAATGTGAGTGACAGGTTGTTCCGCCCTGTCACCAGTAGTCATCAGAGAAGAGAAGAGATGTCGCTGCGAGAGGGAGGGGAATTTGATTAAAGATCACAAGGACAAGTGATTTTTTTTTTTTTTTTTAAATAATGACGTGCACAGATAAATCATTTTTAATAAACACTTATCACTTGTGTATAAGGTTGAATGACAATAAAGTGATTTGATTTAATTATTTGATTTTTATCTTTTGATGTGGGAAAAAAGGAGGAAAAATCCTTTAAATGTCAAACACTCCAGACAAACCAGAGCAAGAAGGAGGAGAATGTAGCAAAGAGGAAAAGGGAATAACATATGGAAATAACAGGAGAAACAAGGAATAGGTTGAAAGTAGGTTAAGTAGACACACACACAAATATTTTCATTACCAGGACTGAGATCCACGGGGAAACAACATGGATTAAGCGATTAGATCATCAATGTTAAAAGAAGAGCTTTCTAAGAGGACACTTGAGCAACCATTAGATCTCGATACATATGAAAAATCATTATGAGGGTTTTTATCATTATTACTTCATCAGACATTTACAAAATAATTATGACCTCATCTGAGGCTATACATTTTGAAATCTTATTCTCAAGATGGGAAAAATCATTATGACTTATCATCATCAGGGTCTTTACATTTGACATTATTACATTTAATTATGACCTCATGATCCTACATTCTAAAATCATAATGACTTCATCAGATTTTGTATATACAAATTTCAGTAATAACTCATCATGGACCAAATATTCCTTAATTTATTTTTATGGGATCTACATGGGATGCATTCCAATAACTTTATAACTTGAATTTGATTTATAATCAAATGCAATACTTTTCAACACCATTATTCAAGAGGGGAATATACTGCACTAAAATTATTATGACCTGGCTAGGTTTTATGCTTTTAAACATCACTATGACATAATGATGGACCAATTTATTGTAATTTATTGACTGACTGTGAGCTCTAGTATAAAAAGTTCAAACTTTTAATTTACTTATTAATTTGTGCTATAACTCACTAATAACAGATAATCGATACAGATACTTTGTGCAATTTCTGCACCACTACCTGCATCAAATATATATATATATATATATATATATATATATATGGTTTCAAATCAGGTCTACCAAACACTCACTATCATGCCTTTTGCACCACTCCCTGTCCTGCATTATTTGGACAAACAGCTAACCCTGTCTCAGAATCACACAGTTGTCTACACTTTCGGTTAACAGAAACCTTCCAAAAAGTCATATTTCTGTCATATGTATGTCTGTCATATACATCTGACCACTTAATCACTAAATCACTAAATTAACAAGAAACTGCAGGTTCCATCACATGGGTCAAGACAATAAGCTAGTGAACTGAGGTATGGTTGGTGCAGCATTATCACAAATGTCCTCTTCTCAAATGCAAATGGCAATAAAAGCCAAATTAATGTGAAACTCATGTGTTATGGAATGGTTCAACATGCAGACTGTGACTCAGACTGGAATGCTAGCACATCTGAACATGATGCATTCTGTCAGCTTGTTATAAGGATGGTTCGCATTGCATAACGCAAGGAAAATAATGAGAGTTAGGAAATGGAGCAAGGAAGAAAAAATTTGTGCAGAACAATAGAGGGAAAAAACATCTTCCATCTTTTTTTCATTCTTTTCTATTCTGGATTGAATAACACTTAACATCAATTGTGCCATTCTTAAGCATCACTATAATTAACCACAGCAGAAGTATGCAAAATAAAAAAAAACAAAAATGGTTTCCAGGATTAAAACCGATGTCAAGGCCAAGGGTTTGTCATCCAAAATAAACCATTTTAATCTCACTGAAACTTTTTTTTTTTTTGGAATTTCCCACTTCATACTAGGTGGAAGCATTCATCTTTGGCTTAGCTCTATAACATTTCATGAGCAATAAACCATAAAAATGAAATTTTCACATAGTGACATGAGTATGATAATGATATATTTATTTGTGTATCCTAAAAATGATGTAATGTTCTTGTAATATTTTTTCACCATAATTTTAATAACATCTGAAGTAGGGTTTCCAAATTCTGAATATATGATCAGTTTTGTTAATTCAGTAGTCTGATTTAATACTGATCATTGGTCACTAGGACTGAACTATGCAATCGATCAACCAATCAATCAATAAAGCATTTTAATTATTACTAATAACCTCCATGAATATCCAAAACCTTGAATGTCTCTTTAAAGTAATAAATCTGAAATAATTGTCCAATAAAAGACCAATGATAAGGGTATGATATGGTTTGTCACACAGTATTAACATTTAACAGCACTATTATAATATTTTGAAATAATTACTGCTTTCAATGGTGATCTATATATATATATATATATATATATATATATATATATATTCTTTTTCTGCTTTAGTGTACATTTTTCAGTGCTGCTGTGGTTCAGAACAGATTGATGGCCCAAAGGAGGGTCCAAAGGAAGTTCATAAAGGTCACTAGTGGCCATTGTTTGTGTTTGTATTCAGTTGTGTTTAGTGTCAATAGCTAAAGGAGCTTATTATGAAGGTATTTATAAATATACAATAATCCACACAACAGAATGGATCCTAATCAAATAGATATTGATGAAACCTTCAAAATAACAAGAAACAAAATAGGCCAGAGCTGATTGATTGCACTTATGTGAGTTGACCCGATGCGAGACCAATCGATCTCATTCTCTCTGACTGACTTTACTTGTTTATGGCAATAATATCCAACCACACTAGCGCTTTGTCTGGGCGCCAGGACACATTACGAGGATCTTTTGTTTGAATGGACTCATGATTCCCTCGTATAATAAATTAACTGTCATACATTTTCGCACAGACCAATTGACACGGCAAATTAACCGCACAGCAGGCTATAAAATTTTATATTGCACATTTTAAAAGGGTTTCCCACCTTAATTTGCAGCAGCCTAATGTGGTGTTTCCACGTCTCTCACGCTCGTGTGATTTTGTTTGCGATTAGATGCTATTACTGAGACCGCTGACCGTTAAAACGGTTTGCATCCTGAGTGAGGAGATCTGTTGTATTGGGCTTCAAGAGAAAACTACAGTATTTTCAGTTCCAGTATGCGCCCGGTCTTTGTGCTCGCTGATAGATGGGAAACAGGTCTTCAGAGAGAGAGAGGCGAGAATCCCTGAGGGATGTTTTAAGAGAGAGATGACTCCTTCAAATCCCGACGCCTATCCGTCAGTTTCACTCTTTATTTGAAATCCGCTGAGAACTTGTATCACCGTCCACAGTCGCGCGAAAAGACGCCCAGACTCATTAAAATGGGGAAAAAACTTCAGAAATTAATTGTTCTCAGTCAGAATTCGCGGTAAAATAATCCACAACTATGTCGTCGATGTCGTTTCCACACAAAATAAATGTTCAGTCTGCAGAAATAGCAAATCCATAACATCCAGGGCAAATGAAATCCATCCAGAGTGTGGTCGTTTAAAATACTATTAAAATATGCTATTATTTTTAGGGGGATTGGGAAATGGTGTATTTATTTTAATTGTCCCATTTTAAAACTCAATACAGTCTAATTTAAGTAAGGTGAATGACAGAAGAAAAAAAATGGTGTGGTCCTGAGGGTCCCAATGATCAGGACTGAACTTGTGCCTCTCTCTCTATATCTCTCTCTCTCTCTCTCTCTCTGTGGGTGTTTGTGTGCAAGAGACAAAAAGGGATGGAGGGATTTACACATGTACTGTATTTAGAGTGCACAACAACACATAATGACAGTGACTCAGAGAAAGGTGATTGATTGTGAGAAAACCCACATGTACTCAATATACAGAAGGATCTTTTGTCAAAGAGTAAAAAAGACAATGGTTTTGCAAATGTAATCTGTTCAGTTTAGCATAAACTCTCAGGGAATTCCCAAAAATGATTATAATTATTTGATGCACTCATTTACCACAAATTAGGATGGGCGGTGAAAGAAAGGGTTGAAGGGATGCTAGACTCCTGGAGGTTTAACCGAGATAGGGGGATTAAAAAATACAATGAAAACAACAGATCGAGCGAGGGATGGAGAGATGGGTATTTGTGTGCCAAGGGAGTATGGGGGGGTATGTGAATGCATGAGAGAGGGAGGGTGGTGTTGGTTTTTCTGTGTCACTGAAAGAGAAAGCGAGTGAGGATGGGGGAAGGGTGGTATATAGACGAGCACAAAAGGGAGGGATGGAGAGACTGCACAAGCATTTATATATGTGTAGTGTGCATGTATCCAGGAGGAAAGAGAAAATGATGTTATGTATGCAAGACTTCCTCACTGACATCTCAGACAGAGCTGCTACTGTAACACACGCACACATGCAAGAAAAAAATATTCATAAAATGCGTCATTTAGTTAGATTTTTTCTCCGTTTGGACATAATAGGTCTCAAGACATTCCAGGGGCTAAATGTACAGATGTTCTGCAGTTGTTTGTTTTATCTTGAATAATTGAGAGCTTGTGCTATAAAAACACAGCTGAAATACATGGAGTATTACTTATTTATATGCAGACCACTTTCAACAAAAAATAAAAAAATACACACTTGCCCTGCACGTCCATTTCGGCCAATTTAGGTGAATGCTGTATGTCTTTACTTAAGCGAGGGTTAGGAAATGCACACACAAACCTCAAGTAATAGAAGGCCTTGTTATATTTGTACAGAAAGCTACAATAAAGTAAAAATAAAATAAACAGTGTCAAATTCAAGTGTTAAAACTATTCGGCTCTTTGGCCATTCAATTCAATTTAGCTTCTGCATTGAAATATGACTACTGTACATAAATCAAGATGCTAACAAATGACTAAATGGAATATGGTTGTCAGCCCTGTATTTGAGTCCTTAAAGGGTTAGTTCACCCAAAAATGAAATTCCTGTCAGTCCACATCCGTGAGACATTCATTCATCTTCGGAATACAAATTAAGATATTTTTGATGAAATCCGAGAAGTTACTTTATCTCCCAGGAAGCAATGTAATTACCACATTCAAGATCCAGAAAAGTAGTAAAGACATCAGTAAAATAGTCAACGTGACTACAGTGGTTCAACCTTAATGCAATTAACTCAATTTCGTCAGAGTCAGCGTTCTGACGTAGAACACGGAAGCTTGCACTGTCTCTCCAACGTAAACAGCATAGTAGACTGACAGGGGAGAGATGAAATTGTTTAATAGTCATTATTTTTGTTTTGTTTTGCGCACAAAAAGTATTCTCGTCGCTTCATAACATTAAAGTTGAACCACTGTAGTCACGTTGACTATTTTAATGATGCCTTTACTACTTATCTGGACCTTGAATGTGGTAATTATGTTGCTTTCTATGGGGGATAAAAAAAAACTTCTCGGATTTCATCAAAAATATCTTAATTTGTGTTCTGAAGATGAACGAAGGTCTTACGGGTTTGGAATGACATGAGGGTGAGTAATTAATGACAGAAATTTAATTTTTGGGTGAACTAACCTTTTAATATGGTTACATTCACACACAGTAGAACACTTTAAGTGTTATTCTATAGTCTTTGATACAACTGCATTGATATAACCGAACTCACACCCGTAAATTTTCAGGGCTCAAAACCGCATTCTCAAAAAACCTGCGCTGTGTGAATGGAACCAGACTGGACAACTAGTTGTCTGTCACGTCATACAGTGCGAGAGAGCTGCTCTGCTAAGGGGTTTTGTGTGTGGTTTTGCTTTCAGTTACTTACAGCGACAGAGATATAAGCTGTGTGTGTCATCTGAAGGTTCTATATCCAGTCACCTACCAGTCTCTACCGGAGCCGCTCCAGTCAGTTTTGTGTTCTATACGCGACTCAAATGCCGTGTCATGTGCGAGACACTGCAAAGGGCGTGAGAGGCAAGTGCAACGGTTAAAGGCATCCGGCTAGCGAGTGTTTACATCTGTCGATTAATGAAGATCTGACGGATGAACTCGTGGCTCAATAAAAGACTTTTTAGTTTTATGGATGTCGCCATATTACTTTGGTCTAGTATTCTAGATGCTACTATAAGTTGCTGTGTGAACGGGACATTTCCTGTAAGTAAATGCTCTTAAATTTCCAAAAATTGACAGTGTGATCATAGCCATAAAGAATGTTCAGTGTATCTATTGCTTGTATTGTGGAAATATGATTGAGTTTGTGAAGAGAAAAAATAAAGACCAGTCTCTGCTTTTCCCACTTCAACAGAAATAATTTAGAAATTAATTTTATTATTATTAAATTTTTTGATGTAGTTATTTAATGAGCATCATCTCTGACTTTAGATACATAACCAGGCACTTTTACACATTGGGCAGCTGAACAACACATACAACCTGATAGAAACCGTTCTCTGTGTTTGTATGACTATTCACACAAAGATAGAGTTTATTTACTTCTAGCTTGCCAAAGTTCACATCTTTGGCCAGTTTAACAGCCCCTATCCCTTCAAATATCTTGTCTGTCATGGGCTCCTGTGCTTTGGCCAGGGTGAGATGGTACGAAGGGTATCGGGAATGGCGGTGAAGCCAGCCCTTCTCCTTGAAGGCTTCTTGGAGAGGGGAATTCAGGCTCTGGACATCTGACAGGGGTTGTGGGGTCACATGAAGAACAGTCCCATTAAAGTGCCTTAGTTTTGGGGTGAAAGACACAGATATAGGGGGTTTGTGGGAGTTTCCGACTGTGGTACGCAGGAGCTCAGCAGCAGCACTGACTTCCTCTGGGCCATTGAGAACAAGCAAAGAGAGAGTGATGTGTAAAGTTTCAGGGTTCACCCACAGCGGCTCTGACTGAGGGAGGTGGGAGAGAACCTTCCTCTGAACGCGCTGGAAGGCCTGGAGAGCAGCGGGAGAGTCCACGCGGAAGCAGATGAAGTGAGTGGGCTTGCGTGGTGGTGGACGTCCCGACTGTGGTTGAAGCTGAACCTGCTCTGATTCTGGACCACTCACTCCATCCCAGCTGTTCTTCCATTCTTCCACTATTTCAGCCTGTTCTTCTTTCTGAGTGATGGATAGCTCCTCTGCCAAATGATTCAAACTGAGATCTTCAGTAGCCGCCATCTTTTTGTTTTCTGGTGTAGATTCTTGTTGCAATAGTAAGATGTCATCACTGGTTCCTTCCTCAGCATTTTCGGTAAATGAGTGATCTGTGGCATCTTCCAGCTCTTCAGTTGCTTGCTCTAGGTCATTTGAAACATCGGCTGTGTTTGTGGTCTCTTCATGCTGTCCAGAGTCAGGTGTTAAATTTTCTGAGAATTGAATAATTTCAATATATTACAATTACGAGAAATAATATTGTATTAAAAATACAATATAGTTATTACATCATATAACAAAATAATATATAAAATAATACTGAATTACATTTACAGTTCAGTGGCATGATGCTATACTTATTAAAAATGACATGTTTTTAATTTCTGTGTTAAAATTCATTGGGATATATTTTTGGAGGCATAAAGTTCTGATATCATAATGAAGAAAAAATTCCATAAAACCTTATTAAATAGTTTGGCATATTCTTTTATTATTTCACTATTTTATTATTATTTTAAAGGGTTAGTTCACCCAAAAATGAAATTTCAGTCATTAATTACTCACCCTCATGTCGTTCCACACCCATAAGACCTTCGTTCATTTTCAAAACACAAATTAAGATATTTTTGATGAAATCCGATGGCTCAGTGAGGCCTGCATTGCCAGCAAGATCGTTTCCTTTTTCATTGTCCAGAAATGTACTAAAAACATATTTCAAACAGTTCATGTGTGTAGTGTACAGTGGTTCAACCTTAATATTATAAAGCAACTAGAATACTTTTTGTGCGCCAAGAAAAAAATAGCGACTTTATTCAACAATATCTAGTGATGGGCGATTTCAAAACACTGCTTCATGAAGCTTCGAAGCTTTACGAATTTTTGTTTCGAATCAGTGCGTATTAAACTGCCAAAGTCACGTGAACTATAGAAATTTCGAAATACTTATGATGTAACGAAGCCTCGTTTACTGAAATCACGTGATTTTGGCGCTCTGAACCACTGATCCAAAAACAAAAGATTCGTAAAGCTTCGAAGCTTCATGAAGCAGTGTTTTGAAATCGCCCATCACTAGATATTGTTGAATAAAGTCGTTTTTGGGGGGGGTTTTGGTGCACAAAAAGTATTCTCGTCATAATATTAAGGTTGAACCACTGTACTCACATGAACTGTTTTAAATATGTTTTTAGAACCTTTCTGGACAATGAAAAAGGAAATGATCTTGCTGTCAATAGAGGCCTCACCAAGCCATCAGATTTTATCAAAAATATCTTAATTTGTGTTCTGAAGATGAACAAAGGTCTTACGGGTGTGGAAGGACATGAAGGTGAGTAATTAATGACATAAATTTCATTTTTGGGTGGACTAACCCTTTAATATGGTTACGTTCACACACAGTAGAACCCTTTAACTGTTATTCTATAGTCTTTGGTACTTGGTAAATTATTACTTTTATTATTTTTTTATTGTTTCGCTGCTTATTAATATTTGAAAAACTTTTATCTGCTGAAACAAAGTCAGGTGGTGCGATAAAAAAAAATGGTCCAACTAACAGTCATTACATTGAAACTTTTCTTGACAATGGTATAAAAGTTATTCATAACCATGAGAAACTGACATGAATAAAAAGACATCTCTAAGAACTTGACACACATGTTTTATACTATATTTTTTTAACTGGACTTTTTTTCGTGGGCATTCTTATATGGCATTGACCCAGTAACCAACTGCTGGACAATGCAGAACAAAATACTGGTGAATACATGTCTAGCATGAGGTTACTTCGCTAGTTGAGTCTCCACCATCCAGAGTGACTGACCGACCTGTGAGACAGTCGACATCTGTCTCCGAAATGACATCTGCCCATGAGCCTGTTTCCCGGGTCAAAATAATAGTAGGGACTTTAAGGAACAGCTGCTGATGGAATGGCAATGGCGTTCTGCCATTCTATTGCGCATGCATGGCTTTAACTTCTACTTTGTAACGTACTACTGTAACCGGCATCTACTACAGGAGAATAGCTGATTTTCCGTAGTGACAGATTAGATAAGTAAATGTTATGTTTTATGGTTACATAGCATTTTAATTGTATCTGTATATCATTTAATGCCAAAAGCAATCCTGATCTTGCTTTTTTATGACATGTTTTGTACTTTGTCAAATGATTAAATGAACAGTCACACCATCCTCTTTGTTGTTGCTTAGTGATTTTTGTTTTCTTTGGCTACAGCAGTTAACAGTTTACTTCCGTTCGCCGTTGCTATTCCATCAGCAGCTGTTACTTAAAGTCCCCACTGTCACTCACCTTGCTGCTGATCCTCACTGCCAAAAGGCGGCAAAATAGTCTGCCCAGTGGAGCCGAACACCCTGTCAGTGCGACTGTCTCTATCCCACACCCGCTGGCCTTTGTAGCTGAAGTACTGTATCCTATGACGAGGGAGAGCCAGCTCCTCAGAGAAGTCACAGTCACACACCTAATGAGTAACAAATGAGTGTTAAGGCTGGTTATGACCATACATGATACATGATAATGAACCATATTAGTACTGATGTAATGTAACACACCTGAGTGTCCCATGCGAAGTCAGAGAATGGGCGTTCCAGCACCCCAAGGAAGCGGTCCAGGTGACCAACTACAAAATCAGCTGGGTCCACTGAGGAGTCCCATATAATTCTGGAGATGACATCATCGGCTGTACGCATGCGTGGCTTCTTCTTACACCCTGAGACAGAAAGGCATCTATTTGTAATCATCAAGAGTGAATTTGGAAGGTAAAGTGCGTTTGCACTTCATCACTAAATCTATCATCACACCTTCTTTCTCAGTCTTTATATGCTGCTTTTGTGCATTAATATTTCTTCTATTTTTTCGGTTCTTGCTCTGCTTTTCTGTAACGGTTGTATCATCTTCCTCTGAGTGTGTGGTTTGAGGGACGTCAAGCATACTGTGAAGTGAGGAAAGAGCAATGCATTATTTATCCACAAAGCTTCAATGACTATTCAGATTTTACATATTTTACAGCAGCCACAAGACACTGTGCCAACTGCTGTTTAAATGAAAATATACAGATAATAAATCATGTCTAGCATGTTCGCTAGTTGAATCTCTACCATCCAGAGTGATTGACAGACCTGTGAGACAGTCGACATCTGTCACCGAAATGACATCTGCCCAAGAGGAAGTGCTGGCAAATGTTTCGGCTACTTTCTTGTTTCATCTCATCTGGTACGAAGGGAAATGGAAGAAAAAGTTCAGTAAAATCATTCACATAGCAATTTGAATATACAGCAGTATAGATACATTCATGCACTGACTGATAACACAAGATAAGGTTAATCTTTAACTATTTGGACAATAGAAGTTAAGTTCTCCCGGAGCAGTTAAGGTAGACGGGGATGTAGTGGTGTGTGAAGATGTAAATGGTGGCAAACAGGCAAGTTTACGAGGAACAGAATAAACGTCTGAGGCAAATGTCGGTTTCAGTGCAGCATTTTTGAACTCATGTCTTCAGCTCCACCCACCACCTACACTTTTACACACCTGTCGTGGAACAATAAACAAACACACTACCTTTCGAAAGTTGGGTGTCAGTATGATTTTTTTTTTTTAAAGAATGAAAGAAATTAATACTTTTATTCGACAAGGACAAATTAAAATGCTCACAAGTGACAGTAAAAACTTTTACAATGTTACAAAAGATTATATTTCAAATAAATGCTGTTATTTTGAACTTTCTATTTATCAAAAAAATCCTGAAATATTAATATATTAATAAGAAATGTTTCTTGAGCAGCGAATCAGCATATTAGAATGATTTCTGAAGGACCATGTGACACTGAAGACTGGAGTAATGGCTGATCAAATAAATGCAGCCTTGGTGAGCATAAGAGACTTCTTTCAAAAACAATGATCTTACAAACCCCAAACTCTTGAACGATAGTATCTGTACAACATTTACCTGAAAGGTTGGTACAGACTACAACCAAAAACTCCCCATGAAACAACAAATGACAATTTGGGTGCCTCAACACAGCACAAATGTCCCTTTTGAAAGCTTTTGGACGAGGAGGTTTTAACTGAAAATAGCACAATAATGGCTTGCAGTCCCTGTAAGTGCTCTTAGGACTGACTAGTGCTGTAGAAGCAGACCTCTCTTTGTGAAATTTATATTCTCTACCCTGCACTTACAGTAAGCCTACAGCAATTTTGTACAAAACAAACCTATACTTAGCTAGAAATTATGGATAAATTAAAAAGGCTTTTCACTGCCATCTTCAGGACATTTGCATTGCCGCCTCCGCCTCTCCAGTATTTGTTTTAGGCGGTGACCTATACGTTTTATCAAAGTTGATCAATTTGTCATTTTCAGCTCATTTTGAAGAAATGTATTTTAAACTACTTAAAATGACAACAAATAATTTACTAGCACTACAAACCATAAAATGCTAAATGTAACCTTTAGATTTACATGCTTTTTATATTTTATATACTTAATTTCCCGATGACAATGTTACTCAGTGAAGTTTAAATAAATCTAACTTATGTCTTACCTATGTGGATTTGTCTGTCAGAATCCTCTGTGAGGGTTTCCTGAGTTCTCTCTTCCTCAAACTCCATATTTGACAGCTTCAACAGAGCTTCATTGAAACAGACATGTTACATTTAGAAAGCAACTTAACCCCAATACATTTGCCATACTGTACTGTACTCGGTAAGACAAAATAATATTATGTAAAAAAATCTTTCTGGCATAATAAGTGAGAGCATGAACCATCCTACCTACCTCAAGTCACAAAGAATAAGACAACTAGGTTCGAAGTTGGCTGGTCAGTGTTAATGTTAACCTGTACATGATGACATCATCCGGTACAAATGACTCATAGCCTACATTCTGCGCGAACGATTTAACCAAATACATTACACGCCAATGAAGCTATGTAACTCAAAAATATATACTTATGAACATATTGTTTATATTGGTTGTGAAATTTACTGTACATTTCATACTATATTTATTTATTATTTTCAAGTCTACTTACTATGCTGCTAGGGCAATGTCCACAAACGCCACTTCCGGTTTCAGGTCTTGGGTATTGTAGTTTTCGCCAAAAGCATCGTTAATGGGAAGTCCGACTCATTTCGCTAATCGATTCTTTCGAACAGTTCTGTTCATAAAACGCATATTAAATGCTCAATTTTCCAATAGACATACACAGGCACATACTGCTGTGTATTCATGTTTCAGATGTTTTATTAATAATAAATGTATTGTATTTTATTGTGTCATATTCCACTTATAAAACATTAAATGTAATTTGCATTCACAATGAACAATACTAATTTACATATCTCGCCTGAAAAGGTTTTTGCATATTTTGAGTTTTTTTACTCATATTTTGAGTAAAGTGAGTTGTTACCTCGAGAACCACTCGGACTGATTCAACCTGATTCATGAGCGATTCATTCAGAACGGTTTTGTAAACCCGTTCAACTGAATCATCGAAAAGATCCGATTCCACAAAAGATTCTCTCAGGGATAAAGGCATTCAGCGGATTACGGAAGAGCCCATAATTAATTATATCTCTCGAAATAACAAACATATACATGACCCCACCATGTAACTACAACAGAAAAACGTATTAGTGGATTATTTGGACTGTAAGTTACAGATGACCATGTAGTGAGAGACAAGAGCAGCTGTGAGTCACGCACACGTTGTTGTGATCTGAGCGCGTGACTTCCCCATCACATGACGCATAAGACTCAAAAAGGATGGACCTAACAATATAAACACAATAAAACTAATTATTACGATCGTATTTCAGCGACGATTTAGTAAACCGTACGTCGTTGAGGATAGTGTGTCATTTATGTTGACTAGTAACAAGTTACATTTTTAGCAACATTGATAACCATGCAAAACCTGTAGATAGTTGCTATTGTCAATGCTCCATTACAATGTTTTGTTCTTGATAGTTTACGGGCAGTACCAGTCGGCGCAATTGCTCTACCCATCTGATAAAGGTAAGGATATTTTAGGTGTTTTTTTCTATGTACAATTTTTGCTTGCATTTAGATTGAGCCAAGATACCATATGTGAATAAGGTAACATTTCAACTAATATGTCACCATACTTCCCCAGTTGATCACAATACATTAAGACATTACATCTTGTATTACAGTTTTCCTAAAATGTTATGTCTAAATATTCAAATGAGGCATTATCTGATGAAAAATGCCCTCATTTGCAAGACAGAAATCTGAACATTGGATCTTGTTTCATTTTGTTGACGTGCTATAGAGTTAAAGGTTTTTACAGAAAGGATTTTGGATATCCTCACTCCATAAATCAGAAATAAATCACTATGTTTTTAGGAATAAAATATTATATAAATCAGTTGAATATGTATATGTATGTATGTGTGTATATATATATATATATATATATATATATATATATAAATGAACAAACCCCTCTGTAAAAACCTTCAGGATACAGATAAAACAGGAAACACAGTGTATGTACATGTTACTGAAATGGAACTGTTTGGCTCAGCTCATGAGAAAAAAAGCAAATTTTGAGAAAACAGCCTTAAATATATGTATTTTTTACATTTACAGACACAAATAGACAAAGTGTAATAAAATAAACACTTAAATGTTTTCCACTAGTCTGGAAGAAGATATATCAAGGAAGCAAAATCTCAAAATGTACTAGTTCTTGAAAAAAAACAATGATTTTGCCTGTACATTTGATAAGAGTGATGTTTACTGCCAAAGTCATTGGCATTCCTTTAACATTATGCATTTGGCTAAATGTCTGTTCTGGTTTATAAACCATCTCTAAAACACACCCTTTCAAAATGTAAAAAAAAATATATATATATATATATATATATATATATATATATATATATATATATTGATAATATTGCATATTCTCATATAATCTTTCTTTTTTCTCCAGATGAATGCTTTAGTCGCCCTTTGCCACTTCTGTGAGCTCCATGGCCCTCGGACGCTATTCTGTACAGAGGCCGTCCACCCTCCGTCCCCATCTCCTCCGCAGCCTGGTTCAGCCATTCCTGGTGACAGGGACCGAGAGGGGGACAGAGAGGGCGAAGGGCTCACCATGAGAGCCAACAGCTCTGCCACACAAAGAGCAGACATGTGTGAAGTAAGTGAGAAAGCATTCTTGTCACAGCCCAAATACATTCAAAATGTTCTCTCTAATATCATATAATATCTGACTTTCTCTCACCAGGGCTGTCGCTCCCTACCTGCATCTCACCCAGGCTTTGTGAGTGTGGACAGTGAGACAGGAATCCGCTATTTGAGCCATCAACATCCACGCCAGCCACAGCTTTTCAGTGTGGTGAGACAAGCATGTGTGCGCAGCCTCAGCTGCGAGGTATGTATATGCTTATGATAAATAATCTAACTTGATAAAAAAAAAAAAAAAAAAAAAAACATTTACGTGAAATTTGTTATATTATCTGCTCTTGCAGGTTTGTCCTGGTCGGGAGGGGCCCATCTTCTTTGGAGATGAACAGCATGGATTCGTTTTTTCTCATACGTTTTTCATCAAAGACAGCCTGGCACGGGGTTTCCAGCGCTGGTACAGCATTGTCGTGGTAGCTATGGACAGGATCTACCTCATCAACTCCTGGCCTTTCCTGTTGCGCCACCTGCGGCTAACCATTCAGAGTCTACAGAACACAGCACTCAAGGTACTGGACTGCAGCACCACTTTAGTACCGTGATTGATAGAGTGCCTCTTCGAGTGATGAGTTGCTTGCAGTGTTGAAAATACAACATTTTTCTCTGTTTGTTACCCTGCAGGTGTTTGACAGCGAGCAGGGTGTGTGTCCTCAGAGGGCTGTGCGTATGAACAGTGCCTTCTCTCCGGCAGTGTTCCCCCATCAGCGCAGTGGCAATGCAGCCCGCTCACTCACATCTCTAACCCAGCACCAAAACCTGTGGGCTAGTCTGCACTCCTCATTCAGCTGGTTCGTAAAACTGTATTCTGAATATTTTTGACTTTATAACTCACAATGTTTCTTTATTTCTCATAATTCTGATTTTTATGTCTCACAATTTTGACACAATTTCTTTATATCTCGCAACTTAATTTCTCATAATTTTGACTATATCTCAGAATTGCCACCTTAGGGCTTTTCACACTTGAAATTCGGGATGCACCGATACCAAGCTGTACTTGTACTTAAAAATACCCCCGATACCAAAGACCGATACCTCACGTGACAAAACTTACAGAATTGTCCGTGCACAGAGACACCGGCGGCAGCAGCAGAAACAATGTCAGCCTCAGAGGTGTGGAAATACTTCACAATTAATGATGACAACACACACATTGCGAACTGCATGCTTTCAGTCACAATTTGTTATCGATTAGTGAAGGCGGGATAGGCGGAATCGCACTGAATGACACAGACCAGAAGCGCGCTCTCTCTCGCATGCTCGCTCTCTCTTTCTTGCGCGCGATCCCAGTTCTCTCAGACAGCGTGCGATCAGGTCTTCTTGCGACTGAATGGTCAAATGCACACATAGTTGTCAAAATGTCCATCGTGTGGAGTATCTCACGTAAATACAGTCGATTATGGCTTAAGTGGACGTAAACATTTGGGTGAAAGCAGGATATGTGTCAGTATCCATGGATTCGGTCTTAAAGGGACCGTAGCCTATATTTGTCATTAATGTTAATAAAACAACAAAATATGTTAAATAAATGTATACATGGTAAATAAACCTAATGTATCTGAAAAACAAGTTTATTTAATTTATATCTCTATAGTATTTGTTGTATTGTTTGTAATTTGTTTGTAAATTTCTTTTTATATAACAACAATTATATATATTGGTAATTATGCCCTTTGAAGGTTATTGGACACTGTGAAATTTTTGTTCTTTAAGTTTGTGACAAGCACATAAAAATTATTACTTTTTTTCATTGGAGTAATAATAAAGAAGCTGTCCTACATTCATTAGTCTCACTGTGCTGTGCTTGGAAAACTGCAACATCACCAAAAAAAATAAAAGAGAGAGAGAGAGAGAAAATAATAAATGTATAGGCATTGGTATCGACGAGTACCAGGAAAAAAAGTATCGCTACTCGTACTCGGTCCTTAAAAAATGGTATCGCTGCATCCCTACTTGAAATAGTTATCCCTGGGTCATTCTAAACCCTGGGTAAACCTTTATCTTACTTCACGTTTCACACTGCTCATAATTTACCCAGGGTTGACAATTAATCCTGGGTATTCATAAGCTGATGTTTGACATTGTACATTCCTAAACCCTGGGTTAATGTTCTAATTTGCATATTTGCGGTGTCTGTGTCATTGATTGGATAAACGCAGCACGCGACCTGTTTACATAGCTCTGGCTATGCGCATCATTGTATTGCCGACTGTACTATCGAGTTTATATTGAATGGGCATTTCGGACTATAAAGGTAAGAATGAAACGGTCTCTTCTTCACTCAAATTGTCATGTTTTCTGTCAGCATTTGACATTTTTCCTCACAAAAGCTGTTTCCGTGACTGTCCAAAGCAGACAAATGTGAGGCACGCGATTGGTTGTCTGTTGCTAAGCGTCTAGCATAACATTCTAACACCGCATGGTTTCACACTGTACAAGTTTGCCACCGCAATGCGGGGTTAACACTGCAAAAGCGGTGCTAACCCTGCTCCAGAGCAGGGTTTCATAACCCCACTTCTAAATTACAAGTGTGAAACGTTCCTTTACCCGGGGTTAAAAGCAGTGTTTAGAACGACGATAACCCGGGTTAAGCGCAGTGTGAAAAGCCTTCTTATGTCTCACAGTTGTGACTTTCTATTTCAAAATTGTGACTTATCTCACAATTGTCGCTTTTTATCTCACAATTCTGACTTGACATCTCACAATTTCGACTTTATATCTCACAATTTCAACTTTATTTCTCACAATTTCAACTTTATTTCTCACAATTGTAACTTTATATCTTACAATTACAAATTTAATTTTAAAATTAACTCACAATTGTGACTATTTTTATAAAATTTTGACTTTATAGCTCACTATTCTAACTTTATTTCTCATAATTGCAACTACCCATATTACTTATAATTGCGACTTTATTTCTCACAATTTTGACTTTATATCTCACTATTACAAGTATATTTCTCAATTGTGACTATCACAATTGTGACTTTATTTCTCACTATTATAACTTTATATCTCACTATGTAACATTATTTCTCATTTAACACTTTATCTCACAGTTAGCACTGTTTCAGTTATCATTCATATACTGGGCACAAAGGTTTAACATTTAGGAGTTTGGTCAAATTCCTAACCCTAAATGTGTATGAGCAATAGTAACAGTGATGATTTCCTTGGCAAACACACATACACTTCCACATACCTATTTTGTGTCTACTGTATCTATTTTGTATTTTTTAAATCGTAATAATTCCTCTTACTTAAGTTAATTATCTGTTCTTTAGGTTGCTGAAAGCTTGTGGCAGTCGGTTGACTGAGAAGCTTTTAGAGGGAGCTCCCACAGAAGACACACTTGTTCTCATTGAAAGACAAACTGGTAAAATGAATTCACTGAGTAAAAGAATTATAAAAAACATTAAGAGAATGAAGATTGAAATTTTGTTGTGATAAAAATGTGATCAAATGTTATGTTTCTATACACAGCTAGATTAAAGAAGCTAAACTGAATTCTTCTTCTTCTTCTTCTTCTTCTTTTTTTTTTTTTTTGTATCACGGGATACTATTGATTCCGTTGGAATATTTTAATTAGTGTGCCTACTAACAAATTGATTTTTCAACTGTTAAACTGAGTGTCTGGCCCACATTTTCCTTTTCCAACGTTCTGCTCCTGAGACTGGCAAACAAACAGCTCTCCAGTGATTGTCCAACTTTGTTCATCTTTTATAATCAGAATAATAGCAATGACTCGGCATATCCTGAGGTTTTACTGTAAAGTTATAATGTAGAGTTCAGCTTTCAAAAAGGTTCACAACAACATTGTGTATAATTCTCTCACAGAGCAAGAGGAAGAGATGAGTGCCTGGGATGGTGCTGAAGGAGGCGGCTCTAACTCACAGCCCAGTCAATCAGAGAGTGTACAGGCGAAAGACTTTCAATTTGATGATGGAAGACAAGAGGACCTCATTGGGCCGAAGTTCAAATCATTGAGACATTTAAGACAGGCAAATAAATGTTTACTCTGTTTCCAACATCAGTTAAAAATAAAACTATAAATATTAAATTTGACTATGCTATATTGGATTAATTGGCAGGTCCTGGGTACCACAGATTTCAGACAGCTGACATGGCACGTTCTCATGGGAAACCAAGTCATATGGAGAGGTGCAGACCCTTGTCTTATCCAGTCAGCTTTCAATGTGCTAAAGGTCAGCTGAAAACCTATGTTTACAATATTTCCATCACACTAATCAAGTGATTCCAGGTCTACACCTTTAAAGCACATCTGTGTTATATGTATACACTACCAGTCAAAAGTTTGGACACCCTTGACTGAATTTGTTTCATATAAGTATCCTGAACTCAGATTTCTGACCATTTCACAGGCTTTGCTTCCCGTTGGCTGTGTCCGAGCAGTTCCGTACAGTCCTCACTATGAGGAAGCATATCGATGTAACTTCCTTGGCCTTAGCCCAGATGTACCAATCCCAGCCCATGTCAGCTCTTCAGGTACTGTACTGTAAAAGAATGTGCTGTTTCTTAAATGTTTCACTGCAATCCCTCTTTTGTATATTTTTGCTTGACACAGCTAGTTAATTTACCCTTCAGAAAACATACTGTATGTCTACACCACATTAAAATAAACTTAAGATCCAAGCCCTGAGGGATTTGAGCCCCATTAACCTATTTTATTCTGATCCCATCCTTGTGGCGCTGCCGTATCTGAGATTTCTTGGGGTCAAACATACATAAACAGTAACACTATGCATAAGTCACACTGAGAAATGGCAGTAGTGCTGTCGTAATCTTTATCCATCAAACATACTGTTTTTATAACATGATTTTATTTTATTTTAATCAAGACAAACACATATGGATGTAACAGAGGCCTCAAACAAAGTGTTTTGGTGTGTTCTTTGTCAGAATGTGATTTACATCGTATTTCTCAACTTCTGTGTGACTGTTTTCTTTCTAAACATAGTGAAATTGTTTCATAACTCCGTGTCAAGTTCATCTCAAAGTTCAACACTCATTGAGTATCCTAATGGTGTAACCCCTCTCCCTCTTTCTTTCTCTCAATCTGTCTTCCAGAGTTTTCAGTGCTGGTGGATGTACTTAACGTTGAGCGCGGTTGTGTAAATCCTGTTTCGGATGATGACATTCTCTCACTTTACCAGTTCAACATTAGCAGTGCCAACACGCAACCAACGGATAAAGGTAAATGTATGGACATTACTGGACAGTATTGCCACAGTCTTTACATTTTTTTTACCCCTATTCAGACACACTATTTATTGCATTTTCCATTTGTACTCCTTCTATAATGTGTTTTTTCTTTCTCTCAGGTCCAACTCTGTTGAATAAGATTGAAGTGGCTCTTTCTAATGAGAATCTGTCGGTGGAGGTGGTCTCTCTCTGCCTGCTCTGTCTGAAAGAGGAGTGGATGAAGTAAATTAGCATTTTTTCTTACATATATATATATATATATACAATTTCTATTTTTATTATAAAATATATCCCTTCAGAGCCATTAGAAACTGATGACAGTCTTTATTCCAAACACAATATCCACTAATATATCCAAAATACTTGCTCAAGAGTACTTGCTTTTCATTTTGATTTATATAATTTTGTCTAATTTATTACTTTTGTATATATACAGTAGGTGTATATATTATATACACTACCATTTAAAAGTTTGGATCAGTAAGATTTTGAAAGAAGTCTGTTATGCTCACGAAGGCTGCATTTATCTTATCAAAAAATACAGTAAAACAGTAATATTGTGTAATATTCCTACAATAACTGTTTTCTATTGTAATATATTTTTTTAAATGTCATTTAGTCCAGTGATGGCAAAGCTGAATTTTCAGCATCATTACTCCAGTCTTCAGTGTCACATGATCCTTCAGAAATCATTCTAATATGATGATTTGCTGCTCAAGAAACATTTCCTATTATTATCACAGTTGAATACAGTTTTGCTGCTTAATATTCATGAGGAAAGTGAGATACATCAGGATTCTTTGTAGAATAGAAAGTTCAAAAGAACAGCATTTATTTGAAATAGAAATCTTTTGTATCATTATAAATGTCTGTACTGCCACTTTTGATCAATTTAAAGCTTCCTTGCTGAATAAGTATTAATTTCTTTCTTAAAACAAACTTTTGAATGACATCTAAAATGAAAACTTGTTGAAAAATTTGTTGAATGAAATGTGAAGTACTGTTACAGTGTTTATTTAAGGCACTTTCCACAATTGGGTACAAAATAGGGCCTGAAATTTGGGACTTTTGTCTGTTTACCTTTTTCCAGTAAATCTCCTTTTTCCTCTTTCTTATTCACTTACCAAATTTCCTCTTTGTACTTTTTCCATCATATCTGTTTATTGTTCTCTTGCTAACCTTCTGTGCTTCCTCTCACCACATGCTCTTATTGTTCTCTCTGTTACAGCAAAGTAAAAGTGTTGTTTAAGTTCTCCAAGGTGGATGGCAGAGGTAAAGAGGACACTCAGAAGGTTTTAACCCTGCTGGGGGCCACGGGGCCCGGAGAAGAGGACAATGTGCGTCTTCTTAAGTTTTGGATGACAGGACTCAGCAAGCTCTACAAGAGCCATCTGATGACAGCAGTCAGAGGTGGAGAGAGAACTCTGAGCCAGTGAGAAAGAGAGAGCGAGAGGAAGGGGACAATAGACTCATTGCTAAAGTTAGATGAAAAGAATGTGTGGGTGCGTTTTACGGGAAAAGGGGGTCAAGCCTGAGAATGTGTTTTTCTGCATGGTACAGAGAGAAAGTAAAAGCTATCATTGTGATTGAAGCCTCAAAAACTTTTACTTAGACATGTGCATTTAAATGGAATGTTGTTTTACCGTCATGACTAGACACGTCCATTTTCTGTCTTTTTCACTATGTCTAAAATTGCATATGGTCCACTGACTTCATGGGAACTAGGCAGAGTATCAATTGACATGATACTGTTTTGTGCCCTTTATAATTCACGTCATCGTCACATATCTCTGTTCATCTGACTTGTCTAAGAGAAAATTTGTTTAATTAGCAGTTTTATTTATCCTTATTTGTTAACTTATTTTAAATAAATGGATTTTAAACTCACACATGCTAAATAAAGACTGTGTGCTGCTTGTAAATCAAAGTGCTACTTACATTTTTTTTTAAAATTTTTTTATTAAGTACTGTAATTAATTAGTGCAATGTGATTATTCCAGCTACTGATGTCTATCGTGATCATCTTGTAGTGAAGAATTTTGACATTTCTTTTGGAACACAAAAGAAGATATTCTGATAACTGTCTAAATGTTTTTTCTCCCCATGCAAAAAAAAGGGAGTCCAGTGTATTTTTTGGACCCCACTGACTTCCATTGTATGGAAAAAAATAGTTAATGAGATTAATATTAACTATAAAAATAGTTTATAGTAACATTATTCAAAATATCTTTAAAGAAAGTCATACAGGTTTGGAACAACATGAGGGTAAGTAAATCGTAACAGAATTTTCATTTTTGGGTGAACTGGCCCTTTAATTGCTGAGTTTCTGAAATATTTAGCAATCGCCCCTAAACCCATACAGTTTTTACAACTTGTTTTAAAGACCTCAAGTCGTAATAAACACTTCTAACATTTACCCTCAGCATACGCGCCTCTTACATAAGGAAACTCTAGTGTTTCACAGTTGTATTAGCGTAACTGAAAGGATCAGCTTATTTCCTTCTATATTAATGTACACAGTCCAGAGCAGAAGTGATATATCACTATACACATGAACACACACACACACACACAGTATATATAAATATTTAGGTATCTTGGATGTACAAATTTTTTTTAGATTTAAAAATTTGTAACAAGCCATCAATGCAGGTTAAATAAAAAATGTATTTAGTCAAATGTGGTGTGTAGGTGTAAGTGTCGCCCTGAGGAGGACTGCAAGATACTCTTTCCTGTCTGCACTGGTTGATTGACGGCAAAGTAGGAATTGGTGGATCACTGCCACGAGATTACTCACACAGATAATCATGAATTTATTTTTTCCAGATGGTACAAGCTTTATGTTGCATAAAACTTTCTCATTTTTATTTTTTTGTTTACTCATTACATTGTAACATTACAACATATTTTTACAAACCCTATGCTCTCATTATGTACTAAGAAAATTTTTTCATTGATGCAATCTTTAATGTAACTGTATCTGAACCAAATGCACCACAAAGAGACTGCTTTGTTTATATAAATGACAGCATAGTTGAATCTTCTCGCTTTATAGGCATCACATGCTTGAGAGACAATGACTAATCTGGAATAGTATGAATCACATAAACATGATGAATTATAACATCCTTTTATTGGAGACAAAGAAGCTTGTGTGCTTAGTCATCATTTCACCTGATGAGTTGTAGGATTGAGGGGGCAACAGACATGAATATTTGAGTGAAGAGGAGGCAAATTAAAAACAGACTTCCAGAGTGCATGACTAAGCCCTGGAAAGGCCGTGCATTGAGTACTGATAAAGAGAGGAGAAGAGGGGGAGTGCATGCCGTTTAATGAGGTAAAGGGGTGGGGAGCTTTAAAGAGAGCGGGGAGAGAGATTGAACCACCAGGACTTTCACTTTCAGTGAGCAAACAGCCTACAACAGATCAAACGTGCTGCTCACTAGCTTGCCAACTGAAAATAAAAGCCTCAAAACAAAGGGATTTATAAAGAAAGAAGGAAAGTAAGCAGAGCAAACGAAACAGGAAACTATTATATCACAGGAAACAGAGGAATATTTTGCTATCAATCAGAATTTGGCTCCCAAGAGAGACTGGGAATTTCCAAGTGACTGACTGTGGGATTGAGCCAGAAGAGGGACAGAACGGAGAGCAGCTGTCAATGAGGGATCGAGGAGAAAGTGCAGCAGTAAGAGGAAGAGGAGACGTTGGTTAGTAGTCACTAAAAGAGGCAGCTGGGGAACCCACTGAGACTGAGATTCTTACACAACTTTTCTGCAACAATCTGTCGTGCACAAGGACTTGGTTAAGAAGAACATGGGGAATATGGGCCACATTGGCCGGTAGAAGCATGTCACCAACAGGTAATGTGATTCGCGTGCAGCACTGACGAAGGTCCATCAATTGATGCGCGTATTAAAATGGTTGTATTTTCAGACAGACAGTGTGTATGGTGTTTGCGATACCAAGAGTACATAATGCGTAGTTTTAAATATCTTACGGATTTTAATACTCTGAACCCATATTGTTTGCCTTTCAGTGCTGTTACTTCTATCAATATTGACTGTTCAAGGAAGTGGGTGCAATGATTTTATGAAGACGACGATCAGAAATCTGCAGGACACTATAAACATTGAAAGAACGAACGGATTCGTGAGTTTTGCCTTTAAAAAACTGCTCATTGTCTATTAGAAAGTTCGCAATCTCATTTATCTGTCCCGTGTCATTTTGTAGGCTACTAACCTCATTGTTGTTCTGCGGTTTTGGTAACGTGTGAGAAGCCTGTGCAACTTAAAGTAAAGATCAAAGGATGCACAATTTGACATTTTATGTGTTGCAGCCACAAGTGTTTCCGAAGAACTACGTCGTGTCACACTATTTCAACGACAGCGCGCTGTGCAATGAGCCGGTAAGAATGACAGTTCAATACGGGTCAGTGACGCTCATTTTTTGTGTGATCTAATTTAAATTTATTAATTTTTGGTAGCTTAATGGGGCCTACTATTAAAAATATCCAGATGTTGTAATTGTGGGAGATTGCAAATAAATAAATAATAAATCTTAAAAAAAAAAAAAAATGTTGACAAGTAGAATGCCATTATTTTTTATTATAATTTCTTTTTAAAAAGCAGTGAAGTAATATTGTTTAAAATATTTTAATATTGAAATGTTGTTTTTATAAAAACACTTTTTGTTTAGGCCAGATTAGGGCTGGGCGGTATATCGAGTTTTTGCGATATACCGATATATTTTTAATATACGATACGGAATGAGGCGATACCGTTTATATCGATAGATTTTAAACAAGAGCATCTGAAAAACAGCGGTGGACGTCGCAGAGTGCTACTGCGGGGGAAATGCATATTACAATTTGGCTTAAACATGAGACATGCTTAATATTAAGGGCTTTAAAAATAACTCGTAAGATTAAGATATAGTTAACACGTAGGCCTATCGTTTAAAGCGGCTTGCCCCGTCAGATGCTCTGACAGATTCATGTGCTGACATTTGCGCTGTTTAATGCTTTTGTGATGTCGTGTTTTCCTAAGCGCATAACTTACATTTCACAGGTATATTCTCCATCTGTAAATGTCAGAAAGTCATACAAATACTTCCATTTTGCTGTCAGGATTGGACGAGCCTTGTGATAGCGAATCTCATTCTCCTCTAAACTTCATAGACTTCCGTGAACGAGCGCCGCCGCGCGCATCCGCGCCAAACAGACGGAACGCAATAGAATGGGATCGCCATAATTCTGACTGAAATATACATTTTGATAATTAATATTTAGCTATATATATATATATATATATATATATATATATATATATATATAGCAAATTAGTCTGTGCTTTTGTTTTTATTTTAATTTTTAGTCTAGTGCAGTGGTTCCCAACCACATTCCTGGAGGCCCCCCAACACTGCATCTTTTGAATCTCTCCTTTGTCTGACACACCCATTTCAGGTTTTGGAGTCTCTACTAATGAGCTGATGATCTGTATCAAGTGTGTTTGATAAATGAGACATGGAAAACATGCAGTGTTCTGTGGACTGTGGTTGGGAACCACTGGTCTAGCGAATTCAACTTCTGCTTTAAAAAGCATTATTTTTATCTTTAGATTGTAATGTTACAATGTTAGAATGTAAAGTAACTTTATCTTTTTTACACATACTGTAGGCCTATTAGTGTGCCAGACTACATTGTTACATTCACTATATTTGTATTTATAGCTTTCAATATAAACACTGTTTGTAGGACAACATTAGGCAGGATGTTAAATTAAGATTTTCAAAAAGTAAATACAGATTTTTTTTTTCTAAATCCAAATAGAAAAATGTAGAAAATACCGAGATATATACCGTATATCACCATTTAGCCAAAAAATACAGAGATAAGACTTTTTGGCCCAGCCCTAGGCCAGATTGAGTAACCATAAAGGGTTAGTTCACCCAAAAATGAAAATAATGTCATCTATTATTTACCCTCATGTCGTTCCACACCCGTAAGACCTTCGTTCATCTTCAGAACACAAATGAAGATATTTTTGATGAAATCCGATGGCTCAGTGAGGCCTCCATTGCCAGCAAGATAATTAACACTTTCAGATGCCCAGAAAGCTACTAAAGACATATTTAAAACAGTTAATGTGACTACAGTGGTTCAACCTTAATATTATAAAGTGACGAGAATACTTTTTGTGCGCCCAAAAAAAATCTAAATAATGACTTTATGACAAAAGTCATTTATCGCCAAAGTCACGTGATTTCAGTAAATAAGGCTTTGTAACGTCATAAGTGTTTCAAAATTTCAATGGTTCGCGTGACTTTGGCAGTTTGATACGTGCTCCGAACCACTGTGTTTTAAAATCGTCCATTACTATATTGTTGAAAAGTTATTTTGTTTTTTTGCCGCACAAAAAGTATTCTCGTCGCTTTATAATATTAAGGTTGAACCATGCACTGTACTTACATGAACTGTTTTAAATATGTTTTTAGCACCTTTCTGGGCATCTGAAAGTGTTAATCAACTTGCTGGCAATGGAGGCCTCACTGCAGGGTTGCCAAGTTTTCACAACAAAACCCGCCCAATTGCAACTCAAAACTAGCCCAATCACGTTTCACGGGGGTCCCACAGTAAAAATCACGTTCCGGGGGGAAAATCTACGTTTTTGGCGGGGCTCCTCAGGTCGCTTCAACCCGCGGACATGAAAAACAACCCACGGCAACAGTGTAAAAGTAGCCCAATTCCGTGGGAAAACCACAGACTTGGCAACACTGCCTCACTGAGCCATCGGATTTTATCAAAATGATCTTAATTTGTGTTCTGAAGATGAACGAAGGTCTTACAGGTGTAGAACGACATGAGGGTGAGTAATTAATGACAGAATTTTCATTTTGGGTGAACTAACCCTATAAGACACCATTATATTCATGACAAAAAAAAGTACTTTGAAACATGTTTGACAAATTGTTTGACAATAATGATTAAATTGTGTACACTCTTGAAAATTAAGGTGAAAGGAAAGTAGGCTATTTATGTATTCTATGCTTGATGGTTACACCATATGACATTTTTAGTCATTTTGAGTCATTAAATCAAAATGATCTGTTGAATATGGTATATCTTTGCCCCAAATGTATGAAAATAACAAGAATAGATAGATCACATTTCTAAGAACCTATCATGTGTTTTTAAAACTAGAATTTCTCCTGGTTTATCATCTCAGCCATCCTAATTTTGCTCAAAATTACATCTGTTTTGTGTGTGTGTGTGAGTTTAGTGCTGTGTGTTCAGTGCTGCTGTGTTCCTGTCTAATTCCTGGAGTCAGCTCCTCCAGCACCTCAGTAGAGTTCACCTCAAGTACAGGTTCATCAGTGAGCTGATTTACACGCTGGACAACATAGCAAAAGTGGTATATCATCATATACAATTATTTATTTGTAACACGCTTTGATCATACAATACTTCTTGCTGCTATACTGTTTTATCAGAGGTTGTATCAGTAAGTTTTTCATTCTTGGTCATAGGCTTGACAGATTGTAGATCTGTATTACATATTGAAGTCAGTGTGTTTTTTTTTATTTTTTTGGAAACAGAAATTCCCGGATCGGCCAGATCTTTATGACTTCCCATCTGTTCAGTCATCGCCTGAAGGACTTCTCTCCTTCACTTCATCCTTCTTCACACAATGGCTCAATTTGAATTGTGCTTTTGGAGAGCATCACTGCAACTTCCCCACACCAAATGAAGAGGATCAAGAAAATCCAAAGGAGGAAGAGAATGTGGAGAAACGTGAACCGGTGGATGATCAACATCCTGTGATAGAAGGAGAGATAAAGACAGAAAAACAGCTTGACCCTGGTCCGACCAACAGCTATACTAAGACATGTTGCACTGGCTTCACTCACTGGAGCTTATCTTTTCTATGGATAACATCCAGTCTGATCTGGTGAAAGTCAAGAAATCTGTTTTAAATATGCCACAAAACTTGGCCAAAAGAAGGCTCCACTTGGAAAGGACTGCTACACTGTGTTGCCTTGACTTTAAGTCAGTTTGGATGCTAATTTTGATCAGTTTGGATGCTAATTTTGTTTTACACAGATAAAAAAGCTTGGCATTTGCATGAGGTTTCAAAGAAGTTGCTCTCTGGATAAAGTGGCTCATGATTTCTGGATGCAGTTATGGATAAGCTGCTGTTGGAGAAAAGGAATGTTTTGGAAACACACACATGGCTAATATGATGTTCTCTTTTTTATGTATGATGTTTTTTCTGCACCATGTCTTTGCACTGATTGTTTCTATCACTTATCCAGTGTTTCTATCATCTTATACAGTGAATTATGTGTCATCTATGATAATTCAGGTAAAACCTGTTGACTGAATGTTTTAACATTGAATGTAGTGAAAAAGTAAAGAATACATGAAGCCAAAAGTCTCCGCTTTTCGGCCAGTGTTCAAGAGGAAACAACAACACTCATGTACTACAGTAAATTCAAGCCATTTTAAACACAACTGTAGAATAGGAACCACAGCACCTGCTACTTTCAGAAAAAGAAAAGTCATTTGCAAAAGGGTTACACAAATCATGTTTACAAGTTTTGTTGTTTTGTCTTAGAGAAGGTTACTACTACAATGTTTTACTCAAATGAATTTAACAATCTGTCTGTTTTTGGTGTACATGTGTTGTCAGTTTTTACATGTAGATTTTTATATATAAATAAAATCTTAAAATTAATTTTGTTTGCCTGAACTGTCGATTTATTGTTTTTTTTAAAGAGACTATACTCTTTTGTTTGTCAGAGTGTTTGTATGAGGGCTCTCTCTAGTATCAGCTGGATGGAGGGACTTGCAGTTGATGGCACAAACAACAAGAAACCACAGAGACCTTTTGTTCACACAACTTTGCTGTCCTACCACAATATAGCCTAGGGTTGGCACATCTTGAAAACACACATAAAAAGCACAATTTGCCATTCAACATGCGATAAGTTACATTTTAGTCACATGTTGTTGAAATGAAACAATGAAACATTTCAGCAATGGGTTTATTTGGATTAGCACATTATTGAGCCAAATGACATGGAAACTAGCACCAACACATCTGAAGGAAAAAAGAAAAAAAGAAAAAAACAGCCTAAACTGCTTTGCTGGTCTTTTGGCTTGTTTTAGATGGATTTTGGGCATTTTTTTTAGTCTGTCTTTATGAGAGACCTTGCTGGTCATCTTAAAGGGATAGTTCACCCAAAAACGAAAATTCTGTCATCATTTACACACCCTCAAGTTGTTTCAAACCTGTATGAATTTCGTTCTTCTGTTGAACACAAAAGATGATATTTTGAAGAATGTTTGTAACCAAACGGTTGATGGACCCCACTGACTTCCATAATATTTTTTTTTCCCCCTACTATGGAAGTCAGTGGGGTCCATCAACTGTTTGGTTACAGACATTCTTCAAAATATCTTCTTTTGTGTTCAACAGAAGGATGAAATTCATACAGGTTTGAAGCAACTTGAGGGTAAGTATGATGACAGAATTTTCATTTTTGGGTGAATTATCCCTTTAATCTTGGCCAGGATGGAAGAACACCTTAGACCTAGACTTTACAATATGTTAACATTAACAGTAACTAGCATTAACTTGTAACAAATACATTTGTTACAGAATTTATTAATCTTTGTAGTTAATAAAATACAAATGCTCTTTGTTAGTTCATGTTAGACAATCCATTAACCTAAATAATATTAACAGATACAACCTTTGATTTTGATCATTTATTAGTAATGCTGAAAATTATATTAATAAATGCTTTAGTAGCATTTTTCATTGTTAGTTTATGTTAACCAATGTCATATAGCCTACTGTTAACAAATGGAACATATTAGACAGATTTATATATTTCAATGCTTAGATTTTTACAGGATGACTAAAATGTTAGAGATGTACTAAGTGAGAAGGATTTCTGGAAAACATTCTCTTTGGGACAACAATTCCCGCTAGCCCGGAGACTTGGGTGCTTTCCAACTCTGTACAGGGCTCAGTGTGCGCTTTAAACCACGTGACGTGAAGCGGAAATACTCCGTTCTCTCAAAATGTCCGCGGCCGATGAAGACACGTTGCCTCAGGAGGATGATGGGTTTGAGGAGATGGAGTCGAGTGGAAGTGACGAGGATGATATGGAGGGAGATGGACAGACTGGGGACGGGGAGGAAAAAGTTTATGTCCCCGGTCTGCAGGCGCTTCAGCCTGGAGAAGAGCTCGAGATGGACCGGTCCGCTTACCGCATGTATCATGAGTGCCAGACCGGTCAGTGTGCTGAACATGTCCGATCAATAAACATAGACAAGCATGGTCGATTTATGTATAGAATTGTTTGCTGTATGCAACATATTACATCTACCATCAAAATAAAGTACCATAGCAATAACATGTTTTTTGGTTTTGATGTTGCGGCGAACAGTTGTGACAATTGAGCTTACAGTTTAGAGAATGTTAAGACTGTTTCGAAAAATGTGCCAAAGCGTTTGAGCAAAACTGTAAAATGTCAGAAAATTATGTGTTATTGTCCTGAAAATATCGTCACAATATCCTAATGGCAATGTAAGCTTCGTTTTCTCAGTGTAATAATAATAGTAATAATAATGATGATAATTATTAATATATTTTGAATTGTGGAATTATTTTTAGGACCAATTCTCATTTTACACCAAAGCATTCTGACGTTTTCTTTTGGCATGCTCAGTGCCCTAATACAATATTACAATACAAATGTTGCACAACAAAACAGTCATACTAAACAATGATTTTTATTTTAATATCAAAATCAGCATAAAAGTTAGTGAAACAAGAGGTATTGTCATTAATAGTACTTTTTATCATTTTTTAATTGTGAGAATGGGATTTTGGGGAAATGTGCTTGATAAAAATGTAACAATCCAATCTAAGATTAAGATGTTCTTCATTAAATCCATTATTCTTATAGCAAACCTATTTTTATTTCTATCCTTAGATTTTTTCTGTTCTTAAAATAAGTGGAAAAATGGCCTGGATATTTTCTTGACAGGTTTTGTGAGAATGTCTTGAAACATAATTAACGTTAATTATAACAGAACAACTTTTGCGCTCCAAAGCCATACCTCATTCATTCATAAATTCATATAGGTGAACTTCTCTTTCCCCTGCAGGTGCCCCATGTCTGAGTTTTGATGTGGTGCGTGATGGTGAAGGAGAGGGGAGGGAGCAGTTTCCTCTCTCTTTGGTTCTTTGTGCGGGTACACAGGCGGACACTGCGTTAAGCAACAGGTAAACTGACAACAATTTGGTCAGAGCTTGTTACTTTTAATTTTCTTCAACAAACATCTAATACGTTTATTATGTTTGGCTTCTAACAAAGACCTAGAGGTAATGACATTTTCTCAATCTCTATCCAGGCTTATTGTCATGCGCATGCACAATCTTCATGGAACTGATAAAGAAAAAGACGAAAATGAAAGCAGTGATGAAGAAAGTGATGAAGAAGAGGAAGACGAGGATAATAAACCACAGTTGGAACTGGCCATGATGCCACATTATGGTGGGATCAACAGAGTCAGAGTAAGTTGCTAGTTGCTTTCATATTTACTCTTATTTATAAACTCAGCAAAAAAAGAAGTCCCTTTTTCGGGATATTGTATTTTAAAAATAATTATGTAAAATCCAAGTAACTTTTACAGGTCTTTATCTGAAAGGGTTTAAACAATTTTTCATTATGGATCATGGAACAAGAAACCGTTGGAGCATGTACCTTAAGATGGCAACAGTTTATGGTCGGTAGACAATTAAAGTCACTTAGGACTTTAAAGAGACCTTTCTACTGACCCCAGAGGAAAGTGACATGTGAAGGCCAAGTATGGTAACCCATACTCTGAATTTGTCCTCTGCATTTAACCCATCTAAGGCCCCGTCCACACGGAGACAAGTTTAGCTGTAAACGCAAAAATTTTGTATCATATAGGCGTTTCGTCCAGACGGATCCGGTGTTTTCAGAAGGTGAAACCGATATTTTTTGAAACCGGGTCCCAGAGTGAATAAATCGGAAAACGACACCCTTTGCATTTTCGTGTGTACAGCCAATCCGTATATATTTTGTGAAACGATATCATCACCCTACGTGTCGAGCCTACTCAGACATCGCTAACAGCACAAAACAGCAACAATGGTGGACTACATGCTTGTGTTCTTGCTGCAGAAGCAGTGCTGATAACTGGTAAGCTCTGGCTTCATGTGGATGTAGCCTAAGTTAGTGCACACACATTAGGAAGCATGAGTAGTGAACACACACACACAGAGCAAAACGTGGACACACACATTGTGGCTGTGGTGCCCGGGGAGTGATTGGGGGTTAGGTGCCTTGCTCAAGGGCACCTCAGTTATTTCCTGCCGGTATTGAGAACCTGTTTTGTGTCCAAACTTGGTCCTGGAGGGCCACTGTCCTGCAGAGTTTAGCTCTAACCCCAATTAAACACACCTGAACCAGCTAATCAAGGTCTAATTAGGCTTTCAGGCAGGTGTGTTGAGTAGAGATCGACCGATATGGGTTTTTCTATAACCGATGCCGATGTTTAGAGGTCAGGGTCAGCCGATGGCCGATATGTGCTGCCGATTTTTAGGGCCGATATCTTGAAGTTTTCCCCTTCATTTGCATGCTAAAATGTCACACTAATAATAAGTGGATGCACAACATTTCTAAACTTAACATCATTTATTGAACACTGACTTAATTTACATAAAAGTTTTAGAGCATTTATCAAGCTGAATTTTTCAAGTTTGTTGGAACATAAATGTAAACTTAAATATACATTCAAATAAAATAAATACAACTTTATAAATAAAAATCAATTAAAAACTTTGTCATGTTGCACAGCCTTGTATGCAAGGACAGTGCTAAACTCTTAGTGATTTCTGACATTCTTGACGGTTAACGTTAGACAGGTTTAATGAGGAAAATAACTGTGCGACATATATATATTTGTCATTGGTCGGAACACATCACTTTATTAGGCTGATGTCCATTTCGCATTACACAGATGATGGAAACACACGCAGATGCGCATATTCTTGAGCTGAATTTTCATTAATGCAAAGTTGGATGGAAACCCGGCTATTGTCTGCATCAAACCATGCTTCCCAACAAATGTCATACACTTATGCGCAGTGGCGTAGCACAAATCCGCGGGGGTTCAACCAAGAAGGGGAGCCAACGGATATCACACAAGAAGCAACGTGCAAACTTTGCGGAAAAGTTATGCCGGTAAAAGCTTAACCTCGGTCAGTATTCAAAGTGAAAGTAAAAGTGACGGAGCTGCCTGACGCTGCATTAACGGAGCATTTTCTCTCAGAGAGGAATTTCAACATAATATGCTGATAACGGTATATAACTGTCTTAATTTATTCCATTATTTCTCTTGTTGCCCGTACATATAGTGAAACAAATGAGAAGAATAGTATTTTGTGTTAAACAGCTTTTTTTTTTTTTTTTTTTTTTATAAAGTTGGTGCTTGAAGTAGCCTAAAGCTGCTCTTAATTTTCATTTATGACTGCAGTGTTAATAATTTTAATTATAGGTCTAATTCATTGTATAATAGACCTAAAAAATGTTTAAAATATTTTCAAAGAGGAGCTGATAGCCTAATCTTTTATTATCCTTACAGCACGTCAGTTATGCGGTGATGCGCTGTGAAATTATTGCGGGCAAATTTATTATAATATTAATTTAATAATAAAAGTAGCTTACCTAATAGTAATAATAATAGACTAGAAGAATGTATCAGGCTTACATTAATTGGAAATGCCAAATCCTCTTAATATTGCCAATATTTGTCGGAGTAACGTAGCCCTCAATCACGCTGCAGTGTTTGTGAGAGCTGCCGCCTTCTCCACCCCAAGCAGAGTGAAATTCTCCGACTCCGATACAGGAAAAATAAAACAGAACTTATAACATTGGGGCTAATATGTTAGCAAGCAAGCTGCTGGTAGTTTTGGACTACAGTCCTTAAAGTTAACTACAAGTAAGCGAACATTCAACCAGCTGTAGCATTATGCCAGTTCCCGACGGTTCTATGCTATCCGTTGTTTCTTTCACTAAGTGAAGCAACACTTCATAGTTTACTAGTAATATATAGTAAATATATGGCCATAGGACTTTGAAATATCAGAATTTAAGCCTAAGGCTACCTTTATCTCCCAGTACTGTTGTTGAATCTTCCAAAAGTTTGAATTCACATGCGGCAGCAGCACATTCCACCGCACCAATAACACAGGGCTGCCCGCGGACGTGCCTAGCTTTAAATCGGCGCTACTAAACACAGATATCGGCCGATGCCGATATATTAAAAAAAAGACAAATATCGGCCCGATATATCGGCCGACCGATATATCGGTCGACCTCTAGTGTTGAGGCAAGTTGGAGCTAAACTCTGCAGGACGGTGGCCCTCCAGGACAGAGTTTGGACACCCCTGCTCTAACCATTAAGCTACACACTTAATGATTATGAATGTAACTTGATAGATACGACTGTTCATGCTCAAACGTGCCGAGTCCGAGCCAGTTGCATTCAGTCAGTGTTTAAAATCGTGCAGTATGCCATGTCTAAAGATTCTAGTCTTGGAATTTTAAGAAAAGTCATTGCCAGTCCTCCTCACAAAGATTTTTCAAAACATGTTTAATATTTGTGACTGATCATAAAAATAGCTTAATTTAACAAGGTGTACACACCTCCAATTCTCTGTGTAGAGTACAATGTCCACATTGCCTCTCCAACGAGGACCTCACCCATATCCTGAATGGTTTTTCCTGTTTTTCTTTTTTTTTTTTCCTGCACAATTGGAACTGCAAAAAAATAGTACCAGCTGTTTGTTTACATCTATGTTTGTTTTGGTACAAGATCTCGTGCAAAATTGCGTTATCGCAATAAATGCCGTTGTGACTCACCAATCGTTCAGTGTTGTGTAGCGATCTGACTCTCAGTTGTAAACATTTGTGCTCTTCTCTGACTGCCAAAATTTAAAACCTGCTCCAGCTGAAGGAAACAGTCTGTAAGTGTATTCAGTTCAGTCAAGGTTTCAGCTAGTCGTTAAGTGTGTCTCCGGCTTTAGGCCACGGCTAAAGAAGAAAGATGACCAGGGTCCCTGATCACCTGTGTGAACATGCCATAGTCCTGCCGCAGGAGGTATGAGGACTGCAGATGTGGCCAGAGCAAAAAAAACTGCAATGTCCATAATGTAAGACACCTAATACAGTGCTGCAGGGAGACAGGAAGGACAACTGATCGAGACAAGAACAGACAAATCTGCTGCTGTCCATGAGGATGAGATGCGCTGTAGAACTTAAAGCAGCTGGTGGCCACACCATATAATGACTTTTGATATTGACCCCCTTTGTTCAGGGACTCATTTGCCCAGATTCATAGATAAGGCTTAAGCCTTAAGCCTAGACTAAAATGCACGTTTGAGCTGTTTTAACTGAAAGCAATTTGCACTGACATATCTTATATATCAGTGCCAGTGTTTTTTGTCTAAACATGCACACCAGTAACGTTTTTTTTCTAGTGTACATTTATAAAAGCTACTTAAATGCCCTAATTGAACTAAGACCTAATCCTGGCTTAGGCTAAGCCCTGTCTGTGAAACCGGGCCTACATTTCTGTTTGTCCAATTTCAGTGAAATTTGTTCAGTTTATATCTCAGTTGTTCAGTCTTTTTATGTTCATACAAATATTTACACACAATAAGACATTTGCTGGGAAAAAAGCAGTTGAAAGTGAGAGGACTTTTTTTTTTTTTTTTTTTTTCAAACTACAAATCAGAAATTTAATCCAGTTCAACCAGTTTAATTTTCTCACTCATCTAAAGTTATTATCTTTATACTTGAATAGGTCACCCAGCGAGGGGAACAGGCATTGGCTGCTGTCTGGTCAGAGAAAGGTCAGGTGGAGATTTTTGACCTCCGGCCTCAGCTTGAGGCAGTGCATAATTCATCAGCGATGTCAGCCTTCATCAAGCAACAGAAGGAAGCCACACCCCTTTTCAGTTTTACTGGTCACATGTCAGAAGGATTTGCCATTGATTGGTCACCCAAGGTACCAGGTGGGTAATATGAGGAGTGTTCGACGGTACACGGTACTGCGCAGACCGATCAGTGTATGACATCAAAGTACCACAAGAGCGATTAGAGAGCAGATGGCTCCGTATGCTTTTGAATTGCTCCCTCGTGCAATCGGTCTGCACAGTGCTGATAACTGGTATCAATCTCAGACAGGTTTGTTAAATAGTTTGCCAGGTCTACTTGGGTAAATGGAAACCCTACTTAAAGAGGTTTTCCACATTATTAAGCAAGTCACAGCTCTCATGGTTAGAGGTGGCTAAAATGCAACTTTACGCGCAACTGCCAGCCTGCACAGAGAGGTTTTTGAGACTTCATTGACACCAGCACCTTCAAATACCTGTTTGCTGCTCAACGCTGGCTTTTTGTTATCCTTTTAATACAATTAATTTGTTTGACAGAAACTTCCGTTAAAGGGTTAGTTCACCCAAAAATGAAAATTCTGTCATTTATTACTCACCCTCATGTCGTTCCACACCCTTAAGACCTTCATTCATTTTCAGAACACAAATTAAGATATTTTTTTTATAAAATCCGATGGCTCAGTGAGGCTTCTATTGCCAGCAAGATAATTAACACTTTCAGATGCCCAGAAAGCTACTAAAGACATATTTAAAACAGTTCATGTGACTACAATCATTCAACCTTAATGTTATGAAGCGACGAGAATACTTTTTGTGCACCAAAAAAACAAATTATTAGTTTTCATTCCTTTTGCTAGACATTGCACTACTTCATGCTTTTCATCTTAAGAAAGAACTTTCTTCCCATATTGCATGAGAGCTGTGACTTGCGGAATGTGGAACAACATCTACAAGTAGGTTTTCCATTTACCTAAGAAGACCTGGCAAACTATTTAACAAACCTATCTAAAAAATTCTGTTATCTAAAAAAGATATAAGAAATAAAACAAACACTTTCTTTGAAAAACTAAAATCTGAATGTTTATTGTACTGAAATCCTACTAATATGTCACTTGCATAATAATTTGGAACACTGTGTATATAACAGACAGAACAGGGTCTTATCCTTTATACAAACAGATGTCTAGACTAAAGGAACTACTGACTAAGACTCAAATCATTTCATGTTTACCTACCTTAGGACGCCTGGTAAGCGGTGACTGCAAGAAGAACATTCATGTCTGGGAGCCCCAGGAGGGTGGGACATGGAAGATTGACCAACGGCCTTTCAGCTCACATAGCAAGTCTGTTGAGGACCTACAGTGGTCACATACTGAAGCCACGGTATGTCAATCAACAGAGAAAGATGATATTAAAATACTTTTCTTCAACAAGTGGATGTAATGTCTAAATTAGTGTTTCACTCTCACCCCCAGGTTTTTGCATCCTGCTCAGTGGATCAGTCCATTCGCATTTGGGACATAAGGGCGCCACCTAATTCTATGCTTTCAGCCAACGAGGCTCATTCTTCAGATATCAATGTTATCAGCTGGAACCGGACTGAACCATTTATTTTGTCTGGAGGAGATGATGGCCTCCTGAAAGTCTGGGATTTAAGGCAGTTCCAGGTGAGCATGAGCAAGACGAAACAAATATTAAGGTTTTATTTTCTAACTAAAGGTACTAAGCAGGGCTGTGTATATATAAATACACATACATACATGTATATATGTAAGAAAAATGTTATATTTATATATAAAATAATATTTATATATAATATAAATTATATATAAATATATTTACACATGCATATATTTCTTAAATATATACATGTGTGTGTGTGTGTGTATATAATACAAAATATAATTAAAAATAGATTTTCTATTTTTATATATTGTAAAATGTAATTTATTGTGATGTTAAAGCTGAAATTTTAGCATTATTACTTGTCTTCAGTGTCACATGATCCTTCAGAAATCATTCTAATATGCTGATTTGGTGCACAAAAAACATTTCTTACTACCCTAGTGAAAAAATAGTATACTTAAGCACAATTTATTCCTATGTACTTTAGTATAACTAAATGTATTTGTGGCATGCTATAAATTGGTATACTTAAAGTCTGCTAAATTGGAACAAATAATTTTGTACTAAATGCAACTAAAGTTGTATTAAATATACTTGTTTGTGCTAAAGTGGAACTATTCCAAGTACACTTAAGTATACTTTAAATATACTCTTGTATTTAAGTTTTGAAATGCAAAATTCACTTAGCATAAACTTCAAATGTATTTTGGTGATGTTACAATTGCAGTTCAATTAAACTGTAAGAGTGTTAAACATACATTAATATTATACTGATAACAAACTTTTAGTGATTTTAAAATGCATTGCAATGGCATTCAAAGTAAACTTGAAGTGTGCTAATGGCATCATTGTAGTGTGTTTCAAATAGGCTACAATAAAGTATTTATAAACTTTATAAAGTCACAGCTTAAGAATTTGCCTTTTACAGACACCTCAGTACACCAGTAACTTATCAGTGAACATCTGTGAGACAATGGGAACAGATATATATGTATGTTGAATGTAGGAACCAGTACAGGCTGGATTTGAACTCTGGTCACTGTCACACAACAGAACTTGGTTTACCTGTTGCGCCACCACGCAGATATATTGCGCAAAATTGGGGTTACTTTGTGTTCTCTCTGTACTGTTACATGTACAGCTATAAGTAAACAGATTTTTCTATTAATGAGAGCACAATTTATATGAATTAAAAGACTGCGAACAACATTAAATATCAAGAATGTTTTGCTTCCCTTTTACTTGACATGATCTGTCATTAACGCAACATGAAGCAATTGCATAAACCGGCATAACATTAGTTTTATTCTTGTGCACGCAGTAAAACACAGTTATGTTCGTTGGTGGAAGAATGTGAACGTGCACTGCAGAACTGCTTGTTTGAGTGTGTGCGGATGGAATAAAACCACCTATAACATTTCTCTGCCGATTGTCTCTGCGCGCTTTAACTCTCAATGCACCACAACTGCACCTGACTTAAAATGCAATGAAATGAATTGGCGGTATCGCATTACGCTGCGTATTTAAATGTGAAGAATAAATTAAAATGATTGACTTTTCATGCAGTTAACATTTTCTGAATTTGTTTTGTGTAATTTTTGAGGATTGGTCGGCATCAGTTTAATAATTTGTTTAATAATTCATAATATTTGGACAGCCCAAAGGGCTGAAGTCCATATTTCAATGTGCAACGGGCCATTAAAGTAGCATTAATGGGTAAAGTGTATTACACTTAGGTACATTGGAATGCATTAGAAATACACTAAAGTAATAAAACTTCTGGGGCTGTATTCACAAAACATTTTATCTTACCACTAAGAGTTCTCCTAAATAGCAGTAAAAGTTCTTAGCTAAGAGTTTTCTCTTAAAACCTATTCACAAAGCTGCTGAGACAAACTTTTACTAAGGAATAGAGAGAAGTCTTAAGCTAAGAGTAAGGGCGGGGTTGACCTCGTTGCTATGGAGTATACACACAGTGATTGGCTGATGGGGGAGGAGTCAGCAATTTAATCATAGAAATATTGTAGAATGAGGTGTCATGTTTCCATATTAAGTGAAAATGCTGAGTGGCTAGTAACTTTGGCTGGTGAGCAAAAAAGTTAATGTCAAGCCCTGTCTAGGCCAATACTATTTTTACACTCAACAAGTAGAACTCAAATATAGTTCACTGAATTGTACATTTAATCATAACAGGTCAACATAGGATTCAACAAAAATAAATTACTGAAGTAGTACTTAAATATTTAACAAATTAAATCATTTTATTTGCAAATTGCTCATTGTTACATTTGAGCTGTAGGCAAAAGTTTGAAAATTCTGCCTTTACAGCACCTATTAGCAGAAACAAACTAGATGTTTCAGTTCATACCTCACATTTTCTTTGGTTTGCACAAAAAGAAAGTCTAATCTAAAAAATTACATCATCTAAAAATAATTTCATCATTCTCAGATTTGAAATACATAGTGAGATTTGTGTCTTTAGCTTCAATGAGTTTCTAGACTCTAAGGTTTCCTTCTGACAAATGTGCCAAAATCTGCAACACAGATTCCCAATAGTGTGCACTCTAGCAAGTTTGGTTGTTAAGCAAAAGTACAGCAAAACCGATTGTTGGTGAGTGTGTTGGCATTGGCTTTATGGTGTGTTCAAAACATAGATCAATCATTGCGGTCTATATGTGTCAACTTCTGGTTCAATCAATGGTAGGATGTTGGGGCAGGCCAATGGCGGTCAAGGTTTAGCTTCAGCAGTTAGTGTTTTCAAGTCATGTCAGAAAGAATGTATTTATGAGATAAAATGCACATGAACATCAGCACAACTCATAATTATGAGTTTTGGTAACTATGGATTTTCTTGAGTTTCTGAGTTAGGTGCGTGACGGTGAGAAAACATGTTAGAGGTTATGGATGCAGAGTCAGCCCTAGTGGGGGAAAAAAAAAAAACCCTACCAAAATGTATTTAAAATAGGCCTACATTTATTTCATACTAACTACAAACCCATTAATATATTTACTGACATAAATATTCTAATTAAACTTTATTTGGAGTTCTTCTTTATTGCACAATGCATATTTCTTAATATTAAGCCTAAAATGTGTTTAATATCACTGTTAGTAAAGATAGTATAATCACTGTATAATTTCAATGCAAGATATTTAAAGTGTACCTAAAGTATACTTGCAATAGTTCTACTTTAGCACAATCATAAAGTACAGCAGACTTTAAGTATTCCAATTTAGTATACTAAAAGTACAATTGCAGGGTATTTATATTAAGTACATAAATATGTAAATGCATTTGTAGAATACTTAGCATAAAATAAATGTATTTCAAATACATTTTAGTATATTTATTTTTCACTAGGGAATTAAAGATATTATTATTCATATTTAAACAGCGTGTTGGCTTAAGATTTTAGTGGGAAACATGATGCATTCTTTTCCAGGGTTTCTTTTCAGGGTACATTTTCTTCCCGGTTGAATATAAAAGTACAAAAGAACAGCATTTATTTAAAATAGAAATATTTTATAACATTATATAAATCTCTTTATTAAAACAACTGATCACATACGTTTATTTTTTCAGTCTGGACGTCCAGTGGCCAGTTTTAAGCAGCACAGTGCACCTGTGACATCAGTCCAGTGGAGCCCTGCTGACTCCAGTGTATTTGCTGCTGCTGGAGCTGATGATGTCGTCAGCCAATGGGATCTCTCAGTGGAATCATGTGACGAGGGAGGACAGGCAGAGGGCTTAAAACAGCTACCACCACAACTACTTTTCCTTCACCAGGGCCAGAAAGAAGTGAAGGAGCTCCACTGGCACCCACAGATTCCTGGAGTTCTCATTTCCACAGCGTTGTCAGGATTCAACATCTTCAGAACTATTTCTGTTTAAGTGTGTGTGTGTGTGTGTGTGTGTGTGTGTGTATAATTTTATATGTACATAGATGGATGAATGGAACATCTTGGTATGCATGATTCGTATGCATTTGTCATTTCCCCACCCTTGTACTTGTGGAACCAATTTTTCAACTTCTTGAGACAAATGATGTAATTGTGTATGATGAATTACTAATTTGTGCTCATTAAAACTCCATTTTGAATCATCCATAAGTCTGTTGGTTGTCTAACTTTTTTTTAAATTAATTTTAAAACCAACATATTTACAAAAGAAACACTTTTCCTTGGGTATCTGTTCAGTTAAAAAAAAGGTTTTCTCAGGCAACTTAATGGACATAACAGAGGAAAATATTTGAGTCTTTCAGTCTGAAGCTGCTAAAGTCACACTGAAGGTTTTAATTAAGGTTTGTTTTCAAAACCACAGTACCCTTCTCATATATTATAATAAACAGGAAAATGTATTGTTAGTCCTTATTTATTCATGAAAAAAAATGAGAACTCAATTCCTTCTGTATGTTTTACTTTAGACAACTGTTTTCAGTGCAAAACTTTAAAGAGTACTGAAGGAAATTTGCTAAGACTAGATTAAAAACTAGATAAAATCATGTTATGATTCAGTGACTCTTGCTGGAAAGAGGAAATGGTTTTAATATAGAAGGATGCCCTCCAGTGTAAGTATGAAGAAATGGCTTGTTTACATTTTTGGCCAAATTTGTTTAAAAAATACTTTTGTAAATACTCCACTTCCAGTTATTGTTAGCTTTTTTTAACTTTGATCCTTAGTTGATGACGAAAGCCAATTAATTCTGGACTCGTGGTCATGTAAGTGGATTTTGCATTTGTAGATGGAGAACAGCAATTACAAAAAATCCATATCATGTAATTTAGAATTATTCTGAAAAGTTTTGAGTGGAACTAAACATTCATCCATTCATCCACCCACGCATCCATACATACATAAATCATCAGGCAAAATGATCCCACACTGATGCTATCAAAATAAAATGTGAGCTAGATAAAGATGGCAAAGAATTCATTTATTTACCTGTTTTTAAAATAAAAAATATATATCGATAAAAAATAGCATTACAGAAATGCATTTACCTCCCATCAGCACATTCAAAGAATACAAAATGCTACAAACAGTTTTATAAAACTTTAATTACACATTTTGGTTTATCTACATTATTTCAGTTGGCAGAGTGGTTTTGAGTGTAAAATAATTACTGATTGTCTGTTACATATTCTTTAGTATTCAAATCAAACAAATGTGAAAGCAAGATAAAAGCAACTGTTTTTAAAAAATAAACTCAACCTATTTTAGCTTTTCATGCTTCCCTTTATGAATCTGGTCAAAACCTACACAAATGATCAACCAGAATATGAGTTTGTTTTTTTCATTCACAGTTTAAAAACTATGCGTTTTGCACTTGTTTAGCTTTAAGACTATTTTGTAGTGTGTAACTATATTGTGTGCTTTTCATTCTTACACTCCAAAAACAAAAAGCAATCTGATTGCTTATTGCATTTTAGGATATGTATGTATGTAAATGTAATAACGAAAACTCCCAGGAGAAAATTCCAGCATTTGTGAATGCATTCAGCAACCTTGCATCTTCCCACAAAAAGAAAAGCTTCTTCGCTGGCTTTTCAGTGAAACTAAGCAAGACAAAGTTGGAAAACATCTTAAGTGTCTTCTGTAAGGCACTGTATATAACCATAATATAAACAATAATTAATAACTTTGCATGTGGCGTTTGGCTTAAAAAAAAAAAAAAGAGTCAACTGTTATTCTGAGCATCTTGTACTGCAGGTATTCACTCTCCATTGAGATTAAAGCTGTATCCAGTTAACTGAAGAGTGCCCTACAACGGAGCTATTAAGTGGAAATAGTGTTTTATATAACTGAGACCTTGGGAAATGTATGCAAAAAAATTGTTCTTAGGTTATTCTTTAAGACGTCACGCTGTCCATTTTGAGACTCTCAAAATTTGTATTTATAAAATCCAATAAAAAGACAAAACCACAACATAGTCTTCCTTTCATAAAATCAAAGCAAACACCATCGTAAACTTCAAAAGTGTGGAAAAGAGAGCTCCAAATAGTCCAGTTATTACCTCAAGAAGGAAATTTTCATTAAATCTCTGTGTTTGGATTTTTTTGAAGAATGATTCTGTTCACGTCATGATCCATCAACAATGCTAAAGACTTATTTTTGGTCTTCAAATCTCTTGCAATGTCCTCTTATAGTCCAATCTCATCATCGAACTCGTCCTCAAAAGTGTATCCTTGTTCTCCGTTGACACCCTCCTCCTCTGAATCCGTTTCTGAAAGATGTTGGTCTTCTCTCCTCCGGTCCAACGGTGAGACTCCCTCATATTCTGAGCTCATTGAGGAAGAGGGGCTTGGAGAGTTGTCCTCCTTCCGATTAACCATCTCTGCTTGTCTTGGGTCTTTGTCGTAAACCATTTGCCCACTAATCTCCTGCATCTCCTTATTTGGTCTCAAGCTGCTTTCTTCTTCACCTTCCACGTCTAGCCCCTCAATTACCTCCTGTCGACCGATGATCTCATCACGTTTGTCGCTGAATCGCACTTTAGGCCTGAGCCCTTTTGATTTCACGCCATTCATCTCGTTCAGTTGCTCGTCTCGTTGGCTCACCTCTTTAGACGCACTTTCCATTCTCATCCTCTCATTCAACTCATTTGCAGCACTCCTTGGTGACATCATCACATCTCTTGTGCTCTTGCTGGGACTAAACACCTCTTCGGTGTCTTTGCGAGAACCCATGGTCAGTCCATCCATCACTCCCAGTACATCTCCTAAAATCGAAGGCCCTAAATCCAAGTCGAGGTCAAAGGAGGAAACTGAATCAGCGTGCCGAAGCTCACTTGGACCGGTGTCTTCTGCATATTCAATATCATCATTATGGTTCATCTGAATGTCTGTGGTCTCTACAGTGGCGGCCCCGACTGGTTGCACAGAGTTGGAATTAGGACTAGAGGGGCCATGGCTGGACAGGAAGGAGGTGTCACCAAAAGCATCTCCACCACGACCAATGTGCATGGTGTGACGGAAATCACCCAGGGGAGCGGAGATCATGGTGGGGTCCAGACGAGGGGCTCGAGATGATTTGTGGAGAGGCATGGTAGGAACTGCGGAACGAAATTGCAAAGTCAGATGAAGGGAAATGTGTATTAAAAACATTTAAAGAACTAAATGATTTACTATTAACCATTATATTATATTATAGTTAATTATTAAAGTTTCTTGGTATTCACATTCCTAAATCTCCTATATTAACTGTAATATAATATCATATCTTCTGGTATTATATTATAATTATTATTTAATGTTGCTTGTTATTGACATTCCTATATTTCTTTCCTTAGTTCTCTGTAAAAGCTTAAGTTTCAATTCAGTGGGATTTAACTGCTCTGTTTTGAGTGAGTTGAGGTGATATATACGACTTTGGTCTTAAATCTGTAGATTTCCATAGTTTATCCATAATCAGGTAGACCTATGAAATCATTACGCTGCACAAAAAAAACAGCTATGATTGCGTAAAGGTTGTGAAAAAGAGGAGTTGACAGACGCCAATTCCAAGCTCGGACTTGTATGTGTTTAAATGCATTCTTGCCTCAGGCATTCTCGCGAGGTCGAGAAGCAAAGTCTGAGAAACATTATGAACGTGCCCACGCCACAGACATCTTTTTTAAAGCTTAATTTGATTAAATAATTAACAGACAGAAATGTAACACTATTCTGGAGCCTAAAGAATACTTTTGAAGCTCAGTGATAGTTTCTAATACTTCAAAATTCATTTTTCATGCTTCAACAATTTATTAATAATTGAAAAATTAATAATTTCAATCTTTATAGTTGTTATAAATCCCTTTTTAGTATCATCTGAGAAGCTTATTTATCCGAAAAAATGAGTAATATCGAAATGTATGTGTCCTGACCTATTCATAAACAACTGCAACAGCTGGAAAGGGTATCAGTTCTTGGCGTACTTAACAGATCTATTCACCACGAGCAAGTTATAAAATCCAAAATTCTGAGGTTAGTTCTACTGATAAATACTAAAAAACAACTTTTATATACATTTTATACACATTAGATGAAAACGAAATAGATTAATCGCAGCCAAGTAACTCTTACCAGTGGTATTTAAATTTTAAGCAGAAGACCTGCCTGTTACCCAGGAGTGAGTCGCCCTGTTCAATGAAGCTGTAATAGAGCAAAAATCAACGTGTGTATCAAATAGTACAGTTTCATGCAATAAAGGTTTCTTAAAGTGGGAGTAACTGCAAAAGTTACGCGCCCAACGTAGTTATCGAATCGGTTTCCTTCAAAACGAGGGAATTAGACTTACTTTGATCACCGTATGCTTGTCAACGGGGTTGTGCCTATTTGTTCTCCTTTTAACCAAATGTTTCTTTAAATATCTTCGCTTTCCTTCTTTTACTGACTTTTCTGGCGTCGCTCTTCTCTCCGATATTTCTTTTTTTTCCCTTTAGGGATGGGCAAGGAAGTGACGTGAGTTTTACATGGGAGCGCTTTGGCTACAGCTGTAATAGTGAATGAAAGTACAGACTGACGCAGCGCTGCCTTTTAGTTGACGCATTGTTTTTCTTTCAGAACAAAATGATTTCACATGAATTTTCGTTTTGAATTTTCAGCCTCACTCAAGTGTAGAATCAGGAGTAAAAGTGGAGCTAAAGTTGAACAAGGCAATTGGTCATCTACAAGAACTAGCTCAATGATCATCTTTAGCACAAAAATAGGTGATGCACATTTTTTAAAAGTGAGAAGGTGATTTAAAATATAAGAGTCATTGTTATGCCCTTGTGTAGGATTGTGTGTACATTGTGTTTGCGTTTATTGCCATGGATGAATCACAGTGAAAACACTTTTTGGAATCCCGTCTGTCAACATTTTGAACAGAGCTTGTCGAAGCAGAACCTGTTCTAATGCTCTGCTTTGTTTTTGCATCTCCATATAGACCTATCACTTTCACCATCAATATTATAATAGAGGTACAAAGGCCACGATGAAAAACTTTGTTTTCTTTGAGTTAAAAGCGTGAAATATGAAAAAAAAAAAGAAAGTCAGGTAAATAGTTTTTTAATGAAACAGTTTATTGAACAAAATATTTAAATCATATGTAGCTTTTTGTATCATATTTGATGCATCGGGCTTTTATGACTCATATACTGAGAATATGGAGACCATCATCAGAATATGGAGTTCTTATATGGCCAAAGATTAAGATGACATTTTGATAACTTTTAATATACATCAATGAGATTTTTTATTACAGTACAAGACTACTTACATAAAATGCATATAAATATCAGTCAACACTCTCTATCTCCCCAATAATATGTCTTAGAAAGATGATATTTAAATGCTTAGTTTATGATCAAAGCTCTGTAGTTTCTTCTATTTTGGGAGGCAATATATATAATGCAAGTTTTTTTCCATCCAGTACTAAAAGTTCATCTTGATATATTATGATAATATAAAAGTTATTCTTATGTTTACTTTATAAAAATCATTAAAGACTTCACAGCAAAAGTTTTTGCAATACTAAAATGCCTTTTATTTGCTAAAAAATATGAACCATCAATCAGAGGACAGAACAGGTTTTTCAGCAGTTTTAATTTTGTTGACAGCTTAGATTTGAAATTTATGCGTCAAATATGATAAAGTAGGCTTATTGGGTTAAGAAAACTGAGATCTTTGAATGAATGATAGATTAAAGGCTACAACTGACATTCTTTCTGCTTTGGTGGCCCACATTTCCTGCCTTGAAAGAGAATTCAAGGATGCTGCAGCTGAGCCATGAATCACATCACATCACTTCCTCTTTCTTAGCACAGCTTACGTCATACTAAAACACACTATCACTAGGGTTACTAGTACAATGATGAATGGCTGGAAGTGTTGCCAGTGTATGAGGTCACATATAAAACCCAGAATTACTGAAGGAGTAGTTCACTGGATTAGAGAATATGCATTTACATGAACAAAGCCAAATCAAAATTTTTAACTTTACAATGCCAAAGTAAGTCTGAGCAGTATGTCCTATTTACACATGGATTTGTATTTTCTCCCCTGTAAATTCTCTATATTTTGAATGGACTTTGAATGGCCTTTAGTGCTGTACTGTGAGTAAAAAATGTTAAGGGATAAAAGTCTGTGAAGCCATTAAGTGTATCAAAGTAAACAGTGTACTTAGCCTACATTTGAAGTGCAACACAGTAGATCTCTTTAATACCAGCATGCATAAATATCTATTCATCACTTGTCAGACCCACACACTAACAAGCTTTCCAGAAGTTCTCATCTTATGTAAGCACTTTTATGAAAATGTTGCCATCCGGTGGTGTGATTAGTTTATAAGTGATTAGTCTATAAGTTAACATATAAGTATCCTTAAAATCTGCTGGTACTAAATTAAAACGAATTTATTTTCCTAAATTGAATTTAAACTAATTATATAAACTAAATAAAATAATAAATAAATCTCTAATAAATACTGTTTTCTTTTTATGGTAGCCTATTTAAAAATAGAACGCCCTCAGAGACTTTTAATTTGAAAAATCAGCTCGGTACGCCTGCGCTGTCTGCTAGTGTTGCTGCCTGTTGTGTATGTCGGAGGATGTCTGACAACGCAGAATCTCCTACAGAAAATCAAAAAGATGAACCTTCGGTACAACACACTGTCACTGAACACACTGGATCATCGGATGAGAAGAAAAAGAGTATGAGTTATATACATGACCAGAGAAACTGTTATAAATTAATTGCTAAATGCTGCTGCAGTGTTTATTTCGGGTAGGGTTATCAACGAGTTACTTCCGCGATTTCGCAAAGATTGACAGGTCTGCCAGCCAATGAACTTTCCGTTTGTATGTAGGCAGCCAATGGCTGGGCAAGCAGGCATGTGCTTCTTTACCATGACGGTGTTTGTAAGAGTTGCTTTTTTTGTCATGATTTTAAAGAAAATTAGGCCTAATAGCCATTTTAATTAAGTAAATGGCTTAAAACATTCTTGTATAATCATTTAACCATAGATGACAAGATATTACAGAGTATTATAATCAGATTTTATTGCGACGGTGGGAACCCCTTTGTGGACCCTATGGCCATATCGTACCATATTAACGTATTTATATAGGCCTAATGTTTTTATAGTAGAGCCTTTCGCATCATTATTGAGGTACAGAGTAGTATACTTTTAAATTTGTACTTTACTGGCTTTAAATGTTCATAAAAAATAGTTTGACATCAAACAGTAATTAGCAGTCCCTTGTGAAAAAGTGCAGTTAATTGTATTGGATGTGCACTTGCGTACTTTAAGTCTTAAAAATGTTTGGTCACACTTTATATTAGGTATCTTTAACTACTGTGTAGGCTTTGCATACTTCAATAAAAATACTTTAAGTATAATGTACAGTATTGTACTGTTTTACAATGTAACTTAAGTGTATTTAATGAGAGTACATCTTTCATAACACACTTAAGTACACTTTTAAAAGTGCAATATGTAATAAGTTTCAGCTTCTTAATAAGTATGATCCACAGAGATTTTCTGAGTATGTAATTTTATTCTCTTTTAATCTTTCAGTTGATGTGCTGTTGAAGGCTGTCGGTGATACGCCCATCATGAAGACCAAAAAATGGTCCGTGGAGAGAGGGAGGACAGTGCAGTCACTCTCTCAATTCATCTCACGCTTTCTCAAATTGGAGCCTAGTGAACAACTGGTATGTTATTCACCCCCACTATGGCTACCTCATTTCATTAAAAAGCAGTGCAAGGCAGGGTGGGCTGTACAAGGGTCCGTGCCTCCTCTGCCAGACCACTGTGACAACAACAATAGAACACAACCAATAATTTTTCCCCTTTAGAAAGCTTATTTAAGGTATTTATCTTGACGATAAACCCCAAAGTATACTTCGGCCATCCACATTTCGCAACGGTCCCCACACTGTCTGCGTGACGTAATTTTCATCATCAGGAGCATCCGCGTACAGTAGCGCAAGGTGAATGTTGAGACAGAAGAGGCCACTTGGTGGCAATATGCAGCTGTGATGTATTAGGCAGTTGTTAAAGAAGAGTGCAGAAAGAGTGATACAAAACAACATGCTTTTCCAAGAACAGTAAACAAAGCAGCATATAATTTTCCATCTTTTTTTTTTTTTGGTTCTTGATTTAAACTTTGCATGCAATGGCGGATCCGCTACTTTTCTTCTTCTGTCCTTCTGAGTGAATGTCCTGTAAATGTAAATGACACGACTTAGTGCTACCCTCTGATATCCTGTAGAGTCTGGAAAAGCAATTGTTTCAAAGTCTGTGCTCATCTGATTGAGTTCATATATTTTTGAAAGCTGTGCAGACACGGAGTGTGGAAAATGAAGTATACTCGGGCCTTAAAGGGATAGTTCACCCAAAAATGAAAATTCTGTCATCATTTACTAACCCTCATGTTATTCCAAACCCGTATACATTTCTTTGTTCTGTTGAACACAAAGGAAGATATTTTGAAGAATGTGGTAAACTGAACAGTTCTGGGGCACCATTGACTTCCATAGTATTTTTTTTCCTACTATGGAAGTCAATGGTGCCCCAAAGTGGCCTGGTTACAAACTGGTTACAAAATATCTTCCTTTGTGTCCAGCAGAACAAAGAAATTTATACAGGTTTGGAACAACTTTAGGGTGAGTAAATGATGACAGAATTTAAAATTTTGGGTGAACTATCCCTTTAACACTTGTGCAAGGGAACAGGTCTTGAAAATGGTATGTCATTTCCCGGCAGTCTTTAGATCAGCGGGCTTAACCTTTGGCCCCCTGTTGTCCAACACAATATTTGACTCCCCCCTGCATCACATTTCTGAAGCACAAAACTGCTGTTGATTAATACCAGCGGTAACGTTCTAATTGTATTTATGAACCAACCCAAAGTAATTTTACTCATGAAATCAAATCGAAAAAACACTTATAAGATGAACTAGTTTTTACTGAATGCTTTATTTTTATCTTTCAATATTTTTCTCCTCTTCCATCAGTTCATTTATGTCAATCAGTCATTTGCTCCATCACCAGACCAAGAAGTGGGTGTGCTTTTTGAGGTATGTTTTTGTGTGTGTGTGTGTGTGTGTGTGTGTGTGTGTGTGTGTGTGTGTGTGTGTGTGCGCGCGCGCGTGCGTGTTGCCAAATGCTACTCTGCCCCCATCTGGCTTTTTAAGGAAATTGAAAGTAGACTGAAATCATTTCAGATGGCCATTTGGTTGCACTTTATTTTAAGGTGTCTTAAAGTCACAGTATAATTATACATTTAAGTACTGAGTAATATCAATTAACATGTACTTACTATAGGGTTAGGGTTAGGGGTAGTGTTTGGTTTAGTTGCATGTAATTATGCATAATTTACTGTCATTACCACATGTAGTGTAAGTGTAAGTTACATGTAGCATGTATAACAAAGACACTGTAAAGTTAAATGTTACCGGCCAGTTTGAAGACAAATGCTACATGGAGTGTTTGAAGATCTTCCTCCTCATTTTTGCATTTTATTATTTAAATTAAATATTCCAGTTCTCTACACAAGTGACTATTTCTGTTCTAACATGACCTGTGTAATGTAAAATGGATATAGTTTAATGCAGTTTTGGTGGGCATTTCTGTGAAGAAACGGTGTGTTTTGCTGATTTAATAGGTAAACCTTGTTGTTCTACTCTGTTTTACAGTGTTTTGGGAGTGATGGGAAACTAGTTCTCCATTACTGCAAGTCCCAGGCCTGGGGATGACCGTGCAGCTCTCTTTTTCCCCTTTTCTCCCTTTCATTTATACATTTGTACACATACAGTAACAAAAACATTGCATACGCATCTTCATTGTTTTTATAACTTATTAATTTTTCATGTCTTGTTTTTTGTAAATAATAAAGTGTAAATAATATTATAAAACAATGCATCATCTCGTGAGACTTTTTTAAAGCAGAGTGGAGGTGGGAGGAATGGGTGAAAATCATAAGAACACCAAATACCTTTAGAAACAAATTCTGATGGGTGTTTTTAATATTTAAGCTCAAGTTGAAGTGATTTACAGGGACAAGGGCAATATGTGATTCTCAGAAGTACACAGTGATTACTTTTTACAGGAGGGGTGGGTAATGTCCCAGGACAGAACAGGTCACATGTAAGGGACAGTGGAGGGGTGTGAAGAACAGGTGGGACAGAGGGATGTTTAAAAAGGGTGGGATGGAGGGATGTAAAAGAAGTCAGGATAGAAAGATGGAGACGGCGCTAACAGATGGACTGAAGAGGGATTATGGATGCTCTTGGTAGAGTGTGACACCAATTTCCAAGGAAAGGCAGGAAAAGGAGGAGATTTGGGCAGGATTGTACCAAAAAAGGGGAAAACCAGAAATAATCGCAAAAGGATAAGGAGGCAAACTGCATGCTGAACCAAAGAGACGAGACCTTCTGTGTTTAACAACTGCACAGAAGGTATAAAAAGATGAAAATGAATGGATCGAAATAGGGAGAAGTGATTACGATGGACATGATGTAAGAAGATTAATGTGCACAGGTAAAAATCTGCTTTTTTAATGCAGAATAATGTTGATTTTCTTGTAAAATATAAATTTAATTCTCGATACTGCAGATACAACTGGTACAACTCTTAAACAATAAATGAATGATTCAAGCATTTGTTCTGATTAGCGCACATAAAATGTCTTTCGTATCGCTTACAAACACATTAAAATAAATTTTAATTTAGGATCTGTTTTTCAATAAACTGTAAAAAGTAAAAATGTGCAGATGTTGCCTTAAAGAACTGTTTCTAGTTGATCTGACTTATGAAAATGATGTAACCTATAATGTAAACAGGTTCATTCAGATATGTGAAACTATATTTTTTAGTTTTTATATTAAATGGTCACATAGCTCGAAATTTTAAAGTCATTTTATTTTAAGGATAAATATAATATATAGGAATCCTTAAAAGCAAAAAAAAAAAAAAAAAAAAAAAAAACATGCACACCTACAAAGCCCAAACAGATTAAAACAGATTATTAGAGGATTACAAGTAAAGTTAGACTTAATGCAAGAGCTTAACTAATAATTTCATCACGTAACTCCAAACGTAATCCTTTGAATTCCCTCTCTTTCCTTTTCTCATTTTTAATCCCATTCAGGGATAGACTGGATGATGCGTTAGGGAATATCAGTAATAGTTCCATATCATTTATTCAGCATTACATAAACAGGTTTTATCTTCAGTTTACAGTTCTACACATACATTTACATACTCCTTGCAAGATATGTAAGATGTTAATAATTTTAACAAAATAAGAGGGATCATAAAAATTCCAGGTTATTTTTTAGAACTGTCCTGAAGCCGTTTCACATAACAGACAGTTAAACTGACCACTGTTCTTAAAAAAAAAAAAAAAAAAAAAAAAAAAATCCTCCAAGTCCTGCACATTCTTTGGTTTTCCACCATCTTCTGCATATTTGAACCCTTTCCAGCAGTGACTATGATTTTGAGATCCATCTTTTCACACTGAGGACAACTTTTACACAAAAGGTGAAAACATGCACTGATTTTCACTGAAGGCAACATGGTGCATTATAGGGGTGTAATCTTTTTGATTTGTATTATTTTGTATACTGGGAAACATGTATATCTCTGAAGTGCAGTACTAAATGGAGAAAAAAAAAAAAAAAAAAATCCTTAAACAAAATAAGAAAAATGTACACCCTATGAAGGTCTTTTTTTTTTTTTTGTAGAGTTTTGTAAGTTCTCTTCATCTTCTGCTCTTATTATTAGTGGAGCACCTCAGGGCTCTATTTTGGGTCCATATCTTTTTAACTTATATATGTGTCCACTGGGGGATATTATTAAGAAGCATAAAGTTTTATTTCTTTTTAATGCCTATACACAGCTGTACCTGCCGTTGAAATCTGGCAATTCCATTCAACCTTTGTTGGAATACATCTAGGACATAGATAGAGAGCTTTTTCCATTGTCGCCCCTGTCTATGGAACCAATTGCCTCTGGACATCCAAGTTGCACCTTCCATTACTATTTTTAAATAAAAATTGAAAATAAAAAAATCTCTACTCCCTGGCATTTTAATATTACCATACTCCTGTTTTATTGTCTGTTTTGATTGGCTTTACTCTGCTCAGCACTTTGGATAGCTCTGCTATGTTTAAATGTGCTTTATAAATAATATGTACTTTTACTTTACTTTTTAATAGTTGTGTATAAGTTCCTCAACTGTCCTCAGAGTGAAAAGATGGATCTCAAAATCATACAGTCACTGCTTTGAAAGAGTTTTAAAAAGCAGAAGATGCTAGAAAACAAAAGAATGTACAGGATTTTTCTTAAGAACTGTGCAGAGTTATTGTTATAACTGACACTAAAACCATTAAATATGTGTTACTTAAAATAAAACAAACATAAAAAACAAACTTGTTTTATTTCAGGTAGCTGCCAAAGCAACATTTCCAATTTTCATTTAATTTAACCTAATGAACTAAATAAACTAAAACTAAAAATGAAATAAAAATTAAAAACTAAAAGAAAAAGAAGAAATGACAAAAACACAGAGCAAAATTACTAAAACTTTAAATGAAATGAAAATGAAAAATATAAACATAAAATCTAATTCAAAATAAAAACTATAACAGTATCTCAATGATAATAAAATAACACTGGAACAGAGGGCAGTTTAACTGCCCATGACAAACAAGTGAACAACTCATAAACAACTATCAAAACAAATAAAATTGTTGATCGTTTGGGTAACAACACACAGTATTAAGATTCATGGTTATGTAAACCTTTGAACTGGTTCATTTGTGTAAATCTTGTGGACTATATGTGTACATCTCTAATGTGACAGCTTATTCAACAGTGCATGCAATTTTTTATGACCCCTCTTATTTTGTTATAATTATTAACATCTTACATATTCTGCGAGGGGTATGTAAACTTATGAAAATAACTGTAAATGACTGATGGGAAGAAGTAATAGTTAAATTTATTTGCCTTTGGTTTTCAAAGCAACAACAAATCACTAATATAAAATACTCAGATATTTTGAAAATTTCTAATAAAGCAGTTTTATGACATGAAGCATTTGGTGATAGAAAAATAATAAAGTAAATATAAAAATATCAAACAAATAAAAAATCTGTTAGCTAACAAACTTAAAATAATAATCCATATAATAATGATATACTAATGCCAAACCATATGAACACATATAGTGGTCCAGAAGTAAAATGTATCTGTGTAGTTAATGTAAACTGTCTTTTAGATCTCTTAAAGGACTTTTTCGTTTGTTGCTTTGGTTAATAAACATCTACCAAGAACAAAGTTTAAATGTATAAGCCTGTGACATGTGTTTTTCTTTCCTTATTTGACCCTCTCCTTTAATAAATCCACATCTTCATTTACCCTACCATCTGTCATAGGGATCTTTTTCTCATTTCTGCTTTATATAATTTTCTCAATTTCATTCTCATCCCAAAAGACTTTTTGTGCGTGGTCACTGACATCCCTGTTTATCCTTCTATTTCTTACCCCTGGGTAGCATGTTGGACCACATGTCCAGGCGTTCTCGCTCGCTGCTCTCTCTTTTCCTGACCTCCCTTGCCCTTGCTTTATCTGTGCTGGCTTTCTGTACGTCTTACTGGTGTGAAGGAACGCACAAGGTGGTCAAACCTCTCTGCCTTTCACCTGTCAAGATGAAGAACTGCGGCCAGAACAATAGTGAGCCTTATACTACAGGTATGATATATCACATGCACCTTAATCTTCTGGTTTGATATTACCGGTATGATAAATCACAATTGCGCTGATATTCAGACCAATGTATGATATTACAAGAAGTTATGATTGAGCAACATTTTAGAGATAATATGTTTCTGCCTATTTTTGACCCATCAACGGAAATAGTCCCTAACTAAATTAAAGCAGATTAACCTTTGCACATCTCCAAGCAACACAGTGTTTTTCTTTCCTGAATGAATAAGCCAGTGTTTTGTGTGAATTGGTTGAGTGAATGACTCAATGACTCATTCATATACAGTGTTACGGAAAGTTACTTTTAAAAAGTAATGCGTTACAATATTGCATTACTACCTTAAAAAGGTAACTTATTGCATAACAGTTATTTTTTATGGAAAGTAATACTTTACTTTTGCGTTTTACACTTTACTTTTACTCTTGCTTTGTTTGTTTTTTAATAACTACAAAAATGGCAAATGTAAAAACCCTTTAGCACCAAAAGTGAAATGAATAAGCCTCAGGTTGAAGGAAATACAAACTTGTGCCTGTACAGTAGAGGGCGCAGCTCAAACAAACCTTTCAACTGTGCTTCCATTATGGACTGCAGAAGAATAGGATGCAGGAGAAGTTAGTTCAACACTCTTACTTCAGCAATAAAAACAATAAAACACAAATGTGATGTTTATCTTAATTCAGTTGGATCATTGAAGGTAGGGCTGGGTATTGACACAATTTTCATGATTCGATTCGATTCGATTTCTATTCACATGCTTGTAATTCGATTCGATTACAATTTCGATTCGATTCGATATTGATTATTTTGGATGTAGTTTATCAGTTACAGTACATGGCAAATTTTCTAGAGGAAAAAAAATCTCTCAACTAATGCTGTAAACTACACATGGGAGTCAGTTGGTACTACTTTACTATAATAATGAAGGTTAAAATGAATTTATTTATATACAAACACTTAAATTACATGTTTTTTTTTTTATAATAAATAAAGTTTAGAATTACATAATCATATTTCTACTCCAATTCGTTTTTTTGTTTTTGTTTTGTTTTTTAAATCGTGGCTGTCATAACTGATTTATTCAAACATGCATTAAATATTGAAGAACATTATAATGAATATGTAACGGTGCATAGCTATATTTATCAGAATGCTGCTTTCTAGAGTTAATTTTTCTAGCTGACTAATGAGTTTATGGTCACTGAATATGTTTTTCTGAGGTAAATGTGACGTTACGTGACATTGTTTACAAACTGTTTTATTGACGCCTTTCCGAGGTTGAAACACTGATTGAGCTATTACACGAGACATTATACGGATTTCGGTAAGTTGTACTGTATTTTAACATACCTTCAGATGTTTAGTCATGTTTAGTTCGCGCTGTAACTGGTATTAAAGCGGAGAAGATGTTCACATGCGCTCCGTGCTGCCGCTTCTCTTTAACTGAGGCGCTAAAGCGATCTGTCACGTCACATTAAACAGCGCCAAAAACATAATAAGATGGACGTCATTTGAAATCTGAGACTTTGCTTCATATCAAAAGTTACAAAGCACAAAGATTATTACGATTTATTGGATGGGAGGCGCGCTACATGTTTTGTTCATTCATCAACTGATAACAGACTAGACTAATCGATTCTTAAATGGTTAGTTTACCCAAAAATGAAAATAATGTCATTTTTTACTCACCCTCATGCCGTTCCACACACGTAAGACCTTCGTTCATCTTCAGAACACAAATTAAGATATTTTTGTTGAAATCTGATGGCTCAGTGAGGCCTGCATAGCCAGCAATGACATTTCCTTTCTCAAGATCCATTAATGTACTAAAAACATATTTAAATCAGTTCATGTGAGTACAGTGGTTCAATATTAATATGATAAAGCGACAAGAATATTTTTGGTGCGCCAAAAAAAATAAAATAAAAATTACGACTTATATAGTGATGGCCGATTTCAAAACACTGCTTCATTAAGCTTCGGAGCGTTATGAATCTTTTGTGTCGAATCATTATTCGGATCGCGTGTCAAACCACCAAACTGCTGAAATCACGTGACTTTGGCGCTCCGAACCGCTGAGAGAGGAAATGTCATTGCTGGCTATGCAGGCCTCACTGAGCCATCAGATTTCAACAAAAATATCTTAATTTGTGTTCCGAAGATTAACAAAGGTCTTACGGGTGTGGAACGGCATGAGGGTGAGGAAAAAATGACATTATTTTCATTTTTGGGTGAACTAACCCTTTAAGATTTAAGAATCGATATCGGTTCGTAAAAATGAGAATCGATTAAAATAGAGAAATCGATATTGTTTACCCAGCCCTAATTGAAGGTCAGTATCAAAGACTGGTTTATAAAGTGAGATTAAATACATAAAGTATATTTGTGTTTTTTAAACTTATTTAATTATTGCAGGTTTGCATAATATTCTGAGATTGCATGTCATTGTTTTTTATTTATTTTGAGGAATACTGAATCTGTCTTTATGCAAGTTTGATGAGTAAAGCATACTCACATTTAGTCTAGAACTACAATAACCATCATGTTTACACGGTTGAGAACTCATTTGAAAAAGTAACTGAGATATTTTGTTGTAAATTTAAAAGTAATGCATTGCTTTACTAGTTACTTGAAAAAAGTAATCTGGGCTGCGTTTCCCAAAAGCATTGTAAGCCTAAGTTGATCGTAGAACATTTGCCACCAATGGTCTCTTTACAGTGAACTTAGTCTCACGACGCTTTTTCGGAAACGAAGCCCTGATTATGTAACTCACTTTACTCACTTTGCGTTTACCCCAACACTTTATAAAGATGGTCGCCACTGTGGAAAGAGTCAATGAAAAATCCCCACTACTAATGCACAGGCTAACAATCTGTCTGGATTAGGGAACGCATGAACACAGACAAACGGAGTGATACAAGCAGTGAAAAGTTGATTGTACACTCCATTTATTTAGGTTACTAACAGGTTAATTGGTTGTCCTTTTATTTCTTTCAGAAAGCCCCACCCCAGATCCACGGGGCACATTATCACCAAAGCGAAGGGAGGAACTTGCCAGGATTCGTCAAAGACAATTGGCCAATGCAGTTCACTATATTTGGGAGACGGGAGAAGACAAGTACACCTTCAGATATTTCCACACAGGATTTTGGGAGTCTTGTGAAAAACATGCTGATGGTAAGAAAAAGTCTCATTGAGAGACATCAAAGGGATAGTTCACCCCAAAATGGACATTCTCTCACCCTAAAATTATCTACTCACCATCAAGTCGTTCCAAATGTCAATCATGTCATTCTGTTTATGGACCACAAAAGGAGATGTTAGGCTCGGGTTTCACACTGCTCTTTCCCATACAATGAAACTGAATGTTGTGCAGGGCCTGTCAAAGTTTTGCTATTTTTGAATATATGCAAATACCCACTACAGTGGTTCAACCTTAAACAAACCTTTTTGTTTTGTTTTTGCACACAAAAAGTATTCTCGTCACTTCATAACATGAAGGTTGAACCACTGTAGTCACCTTGATGTCTTTACTACTTTTCTGGAATATAGTAGAATCATTGAAAAAATTCAAAAGTTTACAGTACTGAGAAAATATCACAACAGGTTTCTTTGGATCAAAGCAAAAATAATAGCTATTAAAAAGAAAAACTACAGTACAGTAAAGCTTCAACTGCAGTGTTCCTCACCTGGCCTACTGTAAAATGCAAAACAAAGGATTCATAACTGAATTCTATATTTCTGTCAACCCACTTTTGTGGCTTTGGCCCCTGGTTCTCATTACAAGGGCCTGCATACATACAGCAATGTCAAATCTGAAAACATGGTCTGGAAAAGAGGAACATGGGACATTTTGAGCAGTTGTATTAATTAATTGCAATGAAATGGAACAATTTTTGATCATTGGTTGTGAGTTTTGAAAAATGAGTACCAAATTTGTGTCAAAGAAATGGTAAAAACCTGTAATATAAATTATCAAAATGGAACACACATTTTAAAATGCTTTATATGCTGTTAATCCTTAAAATAATCATATTGTCATGTGTCACACATTGGATTTCATTGGTGTTCTTGTTCATTCTGCTACATTACAGGAGAACGATGTCGCCGGTTCTTAGATCTTACTCCTGGAGAGACTCATGGTGAGAGTGCTATGTGTGTGCGCATGAAATGATCTCTGCAGAATTATATATGATATCTATTTTCAGAATGTCAAATCTCTCTTTATTTGTACAGTATGTGCTTATATAAGTGTTCCTCTCTGCCTGCTGCAGGTGTTCTGTGGTTGTCAATGATTGCTGAGTTCATGTACATCAGTTTGCTGGGGATGGGGTTTCTACTCATGTGGGTGGAGGTGTTGTGTGCTCATAAAGAAATGCATGCGCTCAAAATCAACGCTTTTGCAGCCATGTGCACTGTGCTCTCAGGTAAGAGATTGGTTCTCTCTTGTGGTACATTTGGGTATTGCAGTCTTTGGTAATTATTGTTAAAGAATGATATTTTGATCATTTGCATCACATAGTCTAGATACCAGGCATCTTATATTGTCCTAATTCCCCTTAGTTATATTTTTCAGGACTGTTAGGGATGGTGGCTCATATGATGTACACCACCGTATTTCAGCTGACTGTGATTGTGGGGCCCAAAGACTGGAGACCTCAGACATGGGACTACGGCTGGTCATTTGCGTGAGTACACTTACAAGTTTACTCAATATACTTCCACCCCGGCTTATGTATGGTAAATTTTGATTTGACTGAGATCCCATTAAAAGGGTAGTTTGCTTGTATGAACAATGCAAATTTTTTTAAAGCAGCTTTACAGAAAATCATGATGTTAATGTTTATCATATCTTAATATTTTCATGCCATTTAGAAGATTAGAGCATTACGATAGCCTAAAATAGTTTACATTTCAAGCAGCTGAGATTTGTTATGTAGTATATTGCTTTATGTGAGTGTACTGCACTCACTGTGTACTGCAGATAAAGTTGGATATACTGTGCGATATATATTTGCAACGATATAAAAAATAGCTGAAGCAGGCCTAGAAATAAACTTTAGCAAAAAAATGTTTATGAATTTTTCAAGGTTCATGGAATATTGAATTAATTGGTTGCTTCTATGTATTTAATCATTGAAATTAATTAAATAAGTTCAGTGCCAGTGCCATGCATTAGATGCATTTTTCTGATTTCTGAATTGACACAAAAGTTTCATTCGGTTCTGTGACTTTTTTTGTGCTGTTTTCAACATGTTTCATATGATTCCATCACTTTAACAAAGCCTTTAAAATGTTAAAGGGATAGTTCACCCAAAAAATAAAACTTATCCCATGACTTACCTCAAGCCATCCTAGGTGTATATGACTATCTTCTTTCAGACGAACACAATCAGAAATATACAGTCAAACCAAAATTTATTCAGACACTTTGAACATTTCATTCATTAATACAGTTTATTCACTATAGTTTTAAAAATGGTAATAAAATATGACAAGATCTCAGAGTTAAACTGTGTCAGAAAAAATTCATCTTAATTATGTCAGATAACACTTAAGCAAAGCATGGTCAGGTCAAAGTGTCTGAATAATTTTTGGTTCCAATTTTTTTTTAATCAATTTTACTGGTAGTCCACTGTGTGAAGAATTTTTGGGTATAATATGTCACAGTTTACTTTATTTTGCTATCCTCACTTACATAAATGAACTATAGTGCTGCACCCACTAGTAAAAATATATCAAAAATATCAAAAATGTCTGAATAATTTTTGGCTTGACTGTATTTTTGGTTGTGAATGGGGGGCTGCATTTTGAAGTAAAAAATAATGCATCCATCCATAAAAAAAAAAGTAATCCATAAGTCACTAGGGGGTTAATAAAGGCCTTTTGAAGCGAAGCGATGCGTTTTTGTGAGAAAAATATCCATATTTAAAACTTCATAAATTCAAATAACGAGCTTTTGCATGATAGTTGACTTGCACCAAATGAGTAATCCTCTGACGCGATGTATGACACAGGATGTAGGAGTACTGTAAGCTTAGACGCCTCTCATGGTTCAAACAAATAGGGCTGTGCAACAAATTTAAGCTCCTTCTTCTCTTATATAGAAATCCTCCGAAATTTCTTTTTAAAAATAATCGTTTTAGACTTATAATCCGTGAACGATGATTTGTTTTGCTCTATCCTCTGCTCCTCCGCGTTTGTCATTACGTTGTGCGTCCAAAATCAACGGATACTTTTCCACCCAAATCGACTTGCGCATTCTGCGTACGGTCGTCCGCCGGAAGCTAGTTATTTGAATTTATAAAGTTTTAAATATGGATATTTTTCTTACAAAAACGCATCGCTTCGCTTCAGAAGGCCTTTGTTTAAGGAACACTCCACTTTTTTTGAAAATAGGCTCATTTTCCAACTCCCTTAGAGTTAAACAGTTGAGTTTTACCGTTTTCGAATCCATTCAGCCGATCTCCGGGTCTGGCGGTACCACTTTTAGCATAGCTTAGCATAGTTCATTGAATCTGATTAGACCGTTAGCATCTCCTTAAAAAATGACCAAAGAGTTTCAATATTTTTCCTATTTAAAACTTGACTCTTCTGTAGTTACATCGTGTACTAAGACCGACGGAAAATGAAAAGTTGCAATTTTCTAGGCCGATATGGCTAGGAACTATACTCTCATTCTGGCGTAATAATCAAGGATATTTGCTGCCGTACCATGGGTCCAGCAGGCGCAATGATATTACGCAGCGCCTGTGACCCCCTGTTTGCACAGGGAGCGTGCCTTGCAACCATGGAGACATTTGTGAGAGACGCTGCGTAATATCATTGCGCCTGCTGCAGCCATGGTACGGCAGCAAAGTTCCTTGATTATTACGCCGGAATAATAGTATAGTTCCTAGTCATATTGGCCTAGAAAATCGCAACTTTTCATTTTCCGTCGGTCTTAGTACACGATGTAACTACAGAAGAGTCAAGTTTTAAAAAGGAAAAATATTGAAACTCTTTGGTCATTTTTGAGCGAGATGCTAACGGTCTAATCAGATACAATGAACTATGCTAAGCTATGCTAAAAGTGGCATGCCAGACCCGGAGATCGGCAACGGTAAAAAACGGTAAAACTCAACTGTTTAACTCTAGGGGAGTTGGAAAATGAGCCTATTTTCAAAAAAAGTGGAGTGTTCCTTTAACCCACTGGAGTCATATGGATTACTTTTTATATTTATGGATGGATGCATCATTTTTGACTTCAAAATGCAGCCCCCCATTCACAACCATTATAAACCTGGACTAAGGATATTTTTAAATATATCTCCGATTGTGTAAGTCAATTTTTAGAGATATTTTTGAAAAATAGTTCAATGATTGTTGACAAAAGCCTGATCTTCCTCTTTCCTTTGCATGGTCCTTTCACTCAACTCCAAGGTTGGCATGGGTGTCTTTCAGCTGCTGCATGGGTGCTGCAGTTATGACCCTTAATTCTTACACCAAAACAGTCATTGAGATGCGTCACCGCCAGAGGCTTCGATTAGAAGAGGCCCGCGCTACAAGCCACGCTCCATCCTACGATGAGGTGGTTCCAGGGGGCGGGCTCTACTCCGTCAGTGGCCTATTACAGTGCCCAAATGGCATGATAGACTCTATGTGGGCACCCAATGGGAGCATGAGAATGGTGCAAGAGGAGGATGTGCCCACCCTGGTACTGGTTGGGGGGTGCAGACCGGATACGTGTGAGGACTGCGAGAGAGAGATAGATGAGATGAAGGAGGCCATGAAAGGAATAGATTCTCCTTGCTAAATTGGATGATGTGAGTTGAGAAGAGATTCAGCCAAAAATGAAAAATCTGACTTCATTTACTCAACCTCATGTCGTTCCAAACCTTAATGAACCTGCGGAACACAAAAGAAGGTATTTTGAAGAATGTTGGTAACAGTTTTGGTTACAATTGACTATATGGACTGTGCAACATGTCTTAAAATATCTACTTTTTTGCTCCGCAACAGAAAGAATACAGTAATGCGGGTAAATGATGTCAGAATTTTCATTTTTGGGTGAACTATCCCTTTAATGAGTTTTTACAACAAAGGCCTTGTATGTTTTGTTTGCCTGATTGACTAAAAATCGTCTATGCAAAATGTCTCTGTAGATGATTTTTTCAGGTATGTGTGCGGCTGAAATTCAGTCAGTATGAGTGAGAGATGTAGACACACGGCAGGTGTGAGAAAGGAGTCCCCCTCTGTGTGTAAATCATGGAATTCCATGTGAGGATTCTGGAAAATTTCATTTATATATTGAAAGGTATGAGACTCTTCAGTGGATTACACTGAGATTGTGTCAGATCACGAAGCCTGTATTATTTTCAGTTATGCATCCCATCTGTTATATTTTAAACAAAAAGGTTTTCTGTTCTAGCTCATCTTTTCTGCTATATATATGTTATTTAATAACTCTGTTGCTCAGAAAATCATCTGGTTCCATAGCTAATGTACAGACTTGCTTAAAAGAACATAATTACCAACAAAATCTAAAATGCTTGAAACTAAATGTGGAATTGTTGCAACCATCAAATGATGTGATTATTTGTGTCAGGGGGTTTTCTACTACTTCTGAGAGTAGAGCAGGGTAATACTATAATAAATGAGAATTGTGCAATTTTGTGATCACTTACATTCACCGTTGTCCAATGTGACAATCTTTGTGTTCCTTGTATTTCTATCCACTGTCCTTAGTTTAAGTTCATCATCACAAATGCTCAGTATGGCAAAACAAAGACAAAGATGATTTATTAAAGAGACTGGAGAGAGAGGATGGACTGTGAAGTTGGAGATTTTGAAATGTCTACTTTGCAACATGCGATTATGTCAGTAATCCTAACTTGGACTAATACAGTGAGGGAAGGAACGGTTAGTAAACAGTGTTATAAAGAGCTTTTATAGAGATCTGAAGAGACTCTCTCCAACACAATATTCCAGAGTACTCACATACAGACTCCCATTTACCTGTGTAATCTGGCCCAACTTTGCCACGCATTGACACACACAAAGATAATCCAGGATTATGGGTAAATATTGCCACGAGAATGTTAAACCTCTCGGCCGCTAGCAGACTATTAGAGATTAATGTGCTGCCCATTCCAGCGGTTCACTTGAACTCTTCACCTCATCTAAACAATTACACACGAATTCACACATACTCACACAGAATACTGAGACTCATGGTAGCTTTTACAGTTTCAGTTTTATTCCTCATCAATAAACTCATTTGCATAACTTAAATGACAAACATTATTGTATATATTGTGCAGTCTTCCTGGATGATAAGTCATTTTCTTTTTTTTTTAATTTTTATTTATTTTTTGTCAACAGCCTAGAGGTTTAGTTGGCTTTCATTTGTATTTTACTTCTTTTACAAGAAAAACATTAATTATTTTGCTCTCATTTCAATTCATAAAGAAAAAAAAATGCTTACAGCTCAAGAGTATCGTTATAATTTCATCCGTCAGAAAGTCTACATTTTTCACACATTTCAACACATTAGTATGTTCCCAGAAGTGACACTTTACTATCAGTTTACAACCTTTAATAATAATCACTATCCTCACTCCATCTGTCACAACTCAAAATATTGCAGTTAATGGGCTTTCAGATATTGACAAAATTAATGTGCTAAAAAACAAACAAAATGAAAACAAGAAAAGGGGGAAGCACAAAAGGAAACAATATGACAATAAAAATACAATGTTATTATTCTTGTTTTATTGTTACTTTTTGGGCTCATACTGAATAAGGTGGATAGCGTCTTCGTTTTCAAGAACACCTTGAATAAACTCACCCTCAGCCAGTCGTTCTGGAAGAAAAAGAGAAAGAGAGGGTGACAACTGGACAATCTTTTGACAGCAGCCTTTTGACATTACCATACCAACTACCATCATGCAAATATATATTCAGATACCACTCTTGAAACTTTTACCATGTATCTATGGATGACAGATATTTGATAATATATAACAATACATCTATTTTATTGTTTTAAAAGATATAAAAACAGTTATAAACATATAAAACATAGCTAATCAATTAAACTGAAAAATATAAAACCAAAAATATTACCATTTTCTTTTTTATCGAAGTACGACCACAGTTTGTCTGCTCTCTTCTCAGGAGTGTTCTCGTCTGCTGGAAGATTCTCTTGGTCCTCTTTGGGGATCAGCTTAAAGATAGCCTGAGGATCAACAAGATGGAAGAAAAGTGGAGGTGAGGAGGGAGGAAAGAAATAACAGACTAATGCTCATGTGAATGCACATGCTCTGTTGAATACTGGTAACACTTTATTTCCATAGTCCACTTTAGTCATTCTATTAACTATAAGTAATTTTGCAACTACATGTGGACTACTACCAGTCATTATAGTATTAGTAGACTGTCTGCTAACACTTTATTGTGATGCTCCCCCAACAGACATTCTACTGACCATAAGTAACTTTGCAAGTACATGTCAACTTATTCTACTAACCCGAATCCAAACACCAATCAGTCTACACTGTAAAAAAATTATATGATCATTAAGTTATGACAACATATGTTTTTACATTGCTTTAACTCATCAAAATAAGTTAAGCAATTTTCAACTTTTTTTTAAAAGTTATACAAGATTCAACTCATTTTTTTCAAGTCAGTTTAATGTAATTTAAGTTGAAATGACTTAAAAATCCAAGTTCATTGTACTTAAAAATTTAAGTCAACAACTTTTTTTTTTTTTTTTTTTTTTACAGTGTACTAATACTCTAATGAGCGTTAGTTGACTGGTAGTTGCAAAGTTACTTATAGTCAGTAGAATGTATAAAGTGGACTATCGAAATAATGTATAACTTGAATAATTTCTAAAACCTCTCTCTTTTATTTACATATAGGCTTGAAACTCAAAGAAAATTGCACATCATAATGGTATTGAATAATCAACTTGAAATATGTTGGTTCATATCCAAACATAACAACTTAAATTAAGCTAATATTAAAATTAATATATATAGTCTGTATATAATCTGTTTATATATATATATATATATAAAATTCATAATACAGTCTAGCTATTTCCAAATCTCATAGCATTTTCTCCCCAACACATCAAAAGTAAACACCTTACATCTCAATAGAGGCTATGTAATGTTTTATTACATTTTCAGACAGTGAAAATCTAACTGACAGTGAAAATCTCAGTGACATCCACAGCTAGTCATCAGCCATAATTGGGAGTGTCAAATGAATGACCATCTGCACTTCTGATAATGCTTGTCTGGAGGTAATCATCATAGATTAGGACCACTAATGCCAAGGGTCATCTACATAGACTTTGGTTTTGCCTGACCACAGCTGACCTGGATCTGAGTGGTTCAGTGAGCTGAGGAGATGTTTATCTCTGACAAATAAGACATGTAAGAATAATACAGATTAGTTGCAGTACCAAAGCTCCTGCCAAAACCACACGCTGGCCTCAACACAGCTCAGTCTTTAATGCTCTTTTGCGTTCAGTCACTGGCACGATGACAGAGACATTTACACTTATAAACCACCGAACCAGTGATCACAAAGCCTGAGTATGAGGTCAGTGCTGATCTGACACTAGCTGTGTGAGAATAACTTTTGAAATTCATCTACAAACGCCTTAAACTAGTAAACAGTGCATCAAAAAGGGAAGCGTATCTTAAGTTTCTGCGGTGGTGTACTCTCTTCCAAGGCTCTCTTACTGTGGCAATCTGCATGACTACTTAATGAAAAACATAGAGGAAATACTCTTTCTCATGTTTGTCCTGCTGGACATATAATAAGCCATTCAAGCCTCATGTTCCCACTGTTTACTGTGACTTCTGTGACCCACTTATCCAGCATCTTACTAAAAAAAGTATCTCACACTATAATCCCCTCACCACCTGTCTCTGGGCTAATGGCTGTCTACCTCCGAAAAGGCCTCGGTGTACATTTATTGTTCAAGCTAAACCATTTATCGGATGGATTATTCTGGGATCGGCCAATTCCATTAGCCATGCTCCAAGGCACTGGCTTGTTAAGTCAAAGTTTTAAGACATTTGGCTTCTTTTTACTGAGGACTTGTGTTTTGTTTGTGTTCAGTATTGCTGACTGAACAGAACTTAAAGAGAGAATAGAGAGACTATTTAAAGTCTGGTTCATTGATTAAATACAGAACATGTGATATGTGGTCAGGAGAAAGATTAGAATGCATTGGCGTGAGCACTATATGGGTGGCAGGGGCAAGTTGTCACACAGGGGGAAGTAGTCACATGGGCTGTATTTCAATAAGGATTTGAGTCAAATGTTTTTCAAGTTGGTTTTAAACATCTTAAATCAGAACAATTTTGTCCTCTAAAGTGTTAATATTATCATTTGCAACAAGTGAACACAATAAAACCACACTGGGATACATTCAGATAGTCAGCTATAATGAAGACAGATTTTAACTGAAAAAATTTCAGGACAAATTTTTTTATAAATGTCTGGTTGGGGTAAGTTGTCACATTTTTATCTTAACATGTTGTCACGTGTTCTTTAATTATTATACATTTAAAAAAAAATTTATACAATTGTTTGGCCAAATCAATACATTCCTACATTCCTTTTTAAAAAATCTTTTGCTGTTTAATTATTATTATTTTTTTGTTTAATAATTGTTTTACTGAAATGATAGACTGTTTAATGGCAGGTTCCAATATTTATATATAACTTGCCCCTCTGTGATAACATACCCTGCACATTGGGGCATGTTGTCACAAAAGGTCAATGTGTGTTCAATAAATGGTATCTTTTTTCCTGGGGAATAAGGGTGAAATATTCAATAATTTTTTGATACTCTGAGAAATTGCAGTAAAAAAGTGTGACAACTAGCCCCATTCTCTCTACATAAATAAATACTCGCTCATTTAAACTATGATTTTGAAGGGAAGCCACACAACAGTGCCACAAACCTTTCATATTTGTGAAGATGTCCACTAACATTTAACCTACCTGGCAGATTTCTGTCACTTCTGCCTTGGTGATGTATCCGTTCTTGTCAACATCGAAGAGTGAAAAGGCCCACTCCAGCTTCCGCTCCGTCTTTCCAGTTGATGTCATATGTAGAGCGATAATGTATTCCTTGAAATCCAATGTTCCATCATCGTTCGTGTCAAAGGAGCGGAAGACGTGTTGGGCGTATGATGTGGCGTCACTTTCTGGGAAAAAGCGTTCGTAGATCTTTTTAAACTCTTCTGGTGTGATACGGCCGGACGGGCACTGCTTCTTGAAGTTCTCGTACCACTGTGCCAGTTCATCCTCTGTGAATTTGGTATTGAGTTTGAGATCCTCCAGGATCTCCTTGGACATAGCACTGCTTTTGGCATTCCCCATTTTTGGCTGCTGTTGGAGGGCACAGTCAGGGGTTCAAGAAGTGTTGTTTGTCAGGTCCTCCTTTCACAACCAGAGACACACTCTACTTTGTAGCTGCTCTTGTTGAAATGTTCCCAGATAATCTCTTCTGCCTGTAATTAATGTCCCATAAAAATCTTGGTGCTCAGTTCTCCTTTGAAAATGGTGGATTGATAGATGCTACTCCAAAGAGTTAGCAGAGGAAAGAACAACGTCCGTTGTAATGAAGCTCTCAAATGTACAGGGAAGAATGACAGCCGTTTGATGACGGTGGCTGCTGATGGGTGGGTGAGTGAGTGAGGGTGGGGCAGGTGAACTTAGGCTGTTACCTTTGAATGCAGGTTTAAGTCGTTAAAGAGGGATTTGAAATGGCTGAGCCTCTGAGCCCCAAATCAACAGCTCGGGACTGTCCCTTCCATAAATGATTACAGTAATAATCCTGAACACACATACAATAAAAACAACATCTCATGACATCTATCTATCTATCTATCTATCTATCTATCTATCTATCTATCTATCTATCTATCTATCTATCATCTGTCTGTCTGTCTATCTATCTATCTATCTATCTATCTATCTATCTATCTATCTGTCTGTCTGTCTGTCTGTCTGTCTGTCTATCTATCTATCTATCTATCTATCTATCTATCTATCTATCTATCATCTATCTATCTATCTATCTATCTATCTATCTATCTATCTATCTATCATCTGTCTGTCTATCTATCTATCTATCTATCTATCTATCATCTGTCTGTCTGTCTGTCTATCTATCTATCTATCTATCTATCTGTCTGTCTGTCTGTCTGTCTGTCTGTCTGTCTATCTATCATCTGTCTGTCTGTCTATCTATCTATCTATCTATCATCTGTCTGTCTGTCTATCTATCTATCTATCTATCTATCTATCTGTCTGTCTGTCTCTCTGTCTGTCTGTCTGTCTGTCTGTCTGTCTGTCTATCTATCTATCTATCTATCTATCTATCTATCTATCATCTGTCTGTCTGTCTATCTATCTATCTATCTATCTATCTATCTATCTATCTATCTATCTATCTATCTGTCTGTCTGTCTCTCTGTCTGTCTGTCTGTCTGTCTGTCTGTCTATCTATCTATCTATCTATCTATCTATCTATCTATCATCTGTCTGTCTGTCTATCTATCTATCTATCTATCTATCTATCTATCTATCTATCTGTCTGTCTGTCTGTCTGTCTGTCTATCTATCTATCTATCTATCATCTGTCTGTCTGTCTGTCTATCTATCTATCTATCTATCTATCATCTGTCTGTCTGTCTATCTGTCTATCTATCTATATCTATCAGTCTGTCTGTCTATCTATCTATCTATCTATCTATCTATCTATCTATCTATCTATCTATCTATCTATCATCTGTCTGTCTGTCTGTCTGTCTGTCTGTCTATCTATCTATCTATCTATCTATCTATCTATCTATCTATCTATCTAATGGTCTAATGGTCCAAGGACAGTGTGAACGAGTTCCAGGCCAGTTGACAAAACTGTCACTTGCATTAAATGACCAGTTGTGACTCTGGACCACAAAACCAGTCATAAGGGTCAATTTTTTTGAAATTGAGATTTATATAAGTATGTATGGTTTGTTAGGATAGGACAATATTTGGCCGAGATACAACAATTTGAAAATCTGGAATCTGAGGGTACAAAAAAATCAAAATATTGAGAAAATCAATGTCCAAATGAAGTCCTTAGCAATGCATATCCACTCACAAAAATATATTTTTTTATATATTTACGGTAGGAAATTTACAAAATATCTTCATGGAACATGATCTTTACTTAATATCCTAATATTTTTTGGCATAAAAGAAAAATCGATAATTTTGACCCGTACGATGTATTGTTGGCTATTGCTACATATATACCTGTTCTACTTATGACTGGTTTTGTGGTCCAGGGTCACAATTGTCATAAACATGTTATGTCTTACAAATTTAAATATTTAGTTTGTGTGACACATCATACATTATTTTGAATTATGTTAATTTAAATATGTCACAATTGTAACATTATCTAGCTAACTAGCATTTTATTTATGTTTTGTTGAAATTTGCGAAACTGGCTTGAAATCAAGAAAACATTGCACAAGTCAGTAAGGCTTTATGCCTAAAACTATCTTTTTTTTCCAGCAAAAAATGTGTTTATGAATTTATAAATTTCATTGTAGTGCAATTTCCAGCTACTGTTACATATTGCATATTTAACTAATTATCAATTTATTTATGTGTCATACTGATTGATGACAGTAAATAAATATGTGATATTAGTAATGTTTGTTTTCTTTATATGAATTAATCAACCTTGCAGGTAAACTCCAGAGATCCTCCTTTCAAGAACTTTCTTGGTGGCTCACATATTTTGTTTGGATCACATAGCTAACTGATATCAAGAAATAAGGCAATTGTATAGAAAATATGCTTAAACGTATGGACAATAAATTAATTCACACACACAAAAAAAATGGAGGAAATGTTCATTATTATGTAATAATAAGATGCCTCCAAAACATTTAAGCAGCAAAAGTGCAGTGGTAAAGTCAATAACAATGAGTCCTGAACATACAGTCATGTCCTCAACTGACAGTCTTAGTCCTCTTAATAAGACATCAGAGCACTCTGGCATAGAGAGCAGCATTCAGAAAACCAAACTGACCTTTTGTGACATTAAAAATAAGGCCTTGATTTAGAAACATACTTATTTTTTCTCAACTTGACAATGTTGTTTCTTACAAAACAATATATAGCTTAAAAAAAATCAGCTTTATTGTTATATCTTAAGGAACATTTCTGAACTGTCAACACTTTCACTGAGTGTGAATCCAGTGACAGCAACTTTTACTGATGTCAGTATCAAGCTCATTGAGGTTAATTTGAAACACCTCTGTGTTTTGTTTGATGGTGTTTCAATTGCATGTTGTAATCAGGGGATCATTAAGCCTGGACCTGACATCTGTCCTACCCTCTTTTCCAGGAATGATCCCTCTTTTAATCTAATTCCTGTACTTCTCACCCCTCTACAACTCTTCTTGCCATCTGTCCTTTATTGGGTCTTTTGCCATCTCTGTTGCTGGTTTTCTAATTTACTGTATTATGCATCTTTTTCAGTTCAGCATCAAATATAAGCAACATGACTATCCTGTTCACTGATCGTATGTTGCCATAATGGTGTGTGTCCTTTAACACTTGCACATAAACTGTTGTAAATAAATTCATGAGGTCATGTTTGGTTTAGTGGCTAATAGCTGTTTTAGTAGCAGCTGTGTTTAGGTTCATTTGTAAATATCATTAGATTGTTGGACCTGTGACATACAGCATCCTTAATGCTGTTGGGTCACTTGAAATAAATCCTGGTAGTATTTTAGCTGCATGCGTACACTGTCAGAAACTAATATGTACTTTTAAAGTACTAATATGTACCATTTAGGGGTAAGTAAGGTACAAAGATGTACCTTTTCACTTTTGTACCTTAGGGAACTGCCCCAGTGACAGCGCCTTTTTTTCTGAGATTGTAGCAGAGATTTACTACTTTCTGGGCTTTCTCTAGTGACACACACACCTCTTCCTTAGTAATGTTATCTGCCACATTGCTTTACCATAACGATGTGTTTACACTAGGGGTGTAACAATATATCTTGTCACAATATATCACAATACAAAAATGCAACAATATCGTATCATGGATAGTGACAATATGTGTTGTGTATACCCAAAATGAAAATGACTGTGTGAGGAAAAATTCAAGTTTGCAGAGTTTTAGTGTCAGTACTACATTAAACTACTATAATGTCGAATATAATGTATAATAATGCAATGGGGGAATATTTGTGGGTCCTGATAATGCCAAATGTCTTGTTTTACCAGTAAAAAGTGGCCTACATTATTTGAAATATATCTAGTCAATGACAGAGTGCAAGCATATTTATATTTTTCTGTATTTTCAGCTTCAGAATCATGAATATTTTTATTCTGGTCTCACCATTGTCCTCTGCATTGGGTTAGCACCAAGTCAAAGCCTATTCATTTCCACCAACAATGTAATACCAAATTTAGCATTTTAATCAGCAGTTAATTATTGTTAACCTTTTACCATATGTCTTGGAGTATCGCAATAATATCGTATCGTGAGTTTAGTATCGTGATATGTATCGAATCGTGACATAAGGGTATCATTTCATCCCTAGTTTACACTGGTAAGCAGCGAGCAAAGCAGAGTGAGTGTTTTCAGTTCATTCATAGGAATGAGCTATGAGCAGCAAGGGCGGGTAAACCTGTCACTCACATGACATCACAGCAATTGCAAACCACAGCCATGTAATGATCCAATCAGTTCTCGATGTAAGAAAAAAAAACAATCTTTCCCTACATTTTTTATTGTTTGAGAAGCTGTTTCACTGGGACATCACAATATAGCGAGGAAAAGACTATACTTCTGTTTCATGCCGACTTTAAAACTATGCAGATTGTGCAAAAGATTCTGCTAAATTTATTGAATAAATCATATTGTATACATAACTTCGCAGTTATTGCATAAATGTTAAATATCGCAGTTTGAATGCTTTTATTGTGAATAGGCTGACTGGGTTTACAAAAGTAAAAAAGCATGGTGCAGCAGGTTAAGTAAAATATTATTAATTTATAATAAAGTGCGTATATTTAACAATATATTTATAAAGTACTATATGTTCAAGTTCTATTTTTCTAGCTAACTACCAAGCTATGGACTGTTACGTCAGGTGTTTTATTACTCTGCTCTATTGGTGGCTTTCCACGGCAAGAGATGTTGAAAGAAAATGAATGTTTTTAAATTAATTGTTCCACAAACAGTTTGTGATTTTTGACTCAGAATAAAGCGCATCATATGTTTAATATCTGGTATAGTTATTTTCTATTGTGTGACATTTAGGGTACGTTTACACAACAATGATGTACTAAAAACGGAAAAGTTTTCCTTTGCATTTTTCATGGATAAACGACAACATTGTCAAAATGATCCAACATTATCCATCACACGGATCCACGAAAACTATTAAAAACGCTGTAATATTCATGCCAGGCCAGTAGTTGGCGATGTCACTTTGTAAAGAAAAACCACATGTCTACAGACTGAACACGTAATACGCATGCACTGTTTTCACAAATTCACATTTTTAAGTTTACACAGAGACGATAACGGTATCGTTTTCAAAAACTTGCTCTTTGAAACCCGTTTTGAAAGGTTTCAGGCCCCCAAAACGCTGTTGTTGTGTAAATGAACGGCCAAAATGTATAAAAAATGGCCCCTTAGTCTATACAGTACACAAGTATTTAAACTGTTTACAGTGCTGACAGGAAAAAACAAAGTAACCTTTCACATTTCGTCTGTATTTTTCCCCCCCTGTCCTTATAAATTTCCCCTCATCAGGTCACACATTGAGATCTTAAGCTGCATTTGAAACTTTCCAAAACATTCTCTTGATACAGGTCTGCCCTGCCTTTAATCACCCTGGATTTATTTAACTCCCTTGGAAACACCAGACATACCTCACTGTCCCCTCTTTTAGCACAGGGATTTTCTCTGTGCTATTCCAGGAATTCCAAGAACACATTTATTGGATTACTTGTCAGGGCTAATTATGCCCACCTTGACAGCAAATTTCAAGGATTGCTGTGACTAGTGTAGAGATTTAGCCTATAGTAGTTGTTGTGATGGTTGTGTGAGTGTAGTTTTGGTCAGTGTAGTGAATCTAGACAAATTGCAAATGACAACATAATAAACAATCTATCAAAAATACTTTGTACCCTTTTCTGAAGGCGCACAGCATCAAACAGGCTTACTCGTCAGTCAATTGAATCAACAATTGTGTCACAAGATTGGGAGGGAAACACCCTCTTATGTAAGCGCTTATTGGCTTCATGGTGTTTTCAAATGTTTAATGCCTTTCAGGGTTAACAGATCAACTTGGGCTTTGAATGAGTAGATCTTTAGGAATACCTAAACAAGAATAGATGTCACTGATAAAGAAATTCAGCATTTCTTTACTGAAAAGACTCAAACCCAACTGGCATCAGATATTTCTTGAGCTTGGAAATGATTATGAGAAATGACTGAGGGATGATTCAACAAAATTAATAATTTTTCGCTTGCAAGAATAAGGCACGTAGACAGGATATCGATTGCAATGTCAAAAGGGCAGGGGAAATTTCTCTCAAAAGAAAAACCAAACTTTCTGCTTAGAAAACAATACCTCTTTTAAAAATGCAGCCGGTTCTTAAGCCATGGCAGCAGTGAGGGTGGGAGCAGAGGAAGGGAGGGAGTCTTAGATAAATACAAGTTAATGGGTCATAATGAAGTCTAATGACAGACACCGCTTTCCTTCGGGACACAAAGGGCGATGGAAACAAACAAATGATAAGGAAAATAAAAACAACAGTTCACCGGCTCTGTGGTGGGTACAGGCTGGTCTGCAAGTACTGATACACTACGTAAATGGTCGTAGAGCACTGCACTGGCATTTAACATGTTCTTGCCTGAGAGAAAACAAGTCACTGGAGAACATTTTTTTTTACACTGATGATTTTTAGGAAAAAGACTGGATGAATAAAGAGTTTTATTTGTGAAGCAATTATTTTTTTCTTCATGTTTTGAAATACTAAGATATTGGTGCGACTCTTTATAAGCAAGAAAAAAGGTGAGAAATTTATACATTTGACTAAATACATATTTTTGATATGTTTGTATTTAATTAACACATCTATTTATGTGTTAGCGGTCTGTTCAAATGTTTTAATGTTTTTGAAAACTAAATACATAGTATATATATATACAGTCAAACCAAAATTACTCTGACATTTTTGATAATTTTGATATATTTTTACTAGTGTGTGCAGGACACTATAGTTCATTTATGTAAGTGAGGATAGCGAAATAAAGTAAACTGTGACATATTATACCCAAAAATTCTTCATACAGTGGACTACCAGTAAAATTGATAAAAATTTGGAGCCAAAAATTATGCAGACACTTTGACCTGACCATGTTTTGCTTAAGTGTTATCTGACATAATTAAGATTAATTTTTTTTTTTTTTTTTTTTTGACACAGTTTAACTCTGAGATATTGTCATATTTTATTACCATTTTTTTAAACTATAGTGAATAAACTGTATTAATGAATGAAATGTTCAAGGTGTCTCAATAAATTTTGGTTTGACTGTAATAGTCTATTTAGTTTTGGGTCAGAATGAAAGAAGTCCACCAATGCTGCATTCATTTGATTGAAAATACAGTTAAAACAGTAATATTGTGAAATTTTATTACAATTTAAAATAACTTTTCTATTTGAATAATTTTTGAAATGTAATTTATTTCTGTGATGGCAAAGCTATATTTTGAGCATCATTACTCCAATCTTCAGTGTCACATGATCCTTCAGAAATCATTCTAATATGCTGATTTGGTGTTCAACAAACATTTCTTATTATTATTAAGTTATGCTGCATCATATTTTTGTGAAAACCGTGATACATTTTTTTTTTAAGATTCTTTGATGAACAGAAAGTTCAAAAGAACAGCATTTATTTGAAACAGAAATGTTTTGTAACATTATAAATATCTTTACTGTCACTTTTGATTAATTTATTACACCCTTGCTGAATAAAAGAATCTTACTGAGCCCAAACCTATGAACGGTAGTGTACTTTAGATGACGCTTAATGATCACATTTTAATATCCAAGATACTGATAGATAATATTAATTTTGACCATTAACAAAACAACATCATATGTTTTATTCGTACAATGAGAGCTAAACAACAATCAATATTTCTAAAACTGATGTGGTCTACATTTTTATATTGTACGTGGACATTCACCTAATAGTAATCTTTCTATAATTTATAACTTAAAGGGTTAGCTCACCCAAAAATGAAAATAATGTCTTTAATTACTCACCCTCATGCCATTCCACACCCGTAAGAGCTTCGTTAATCTTCAGAACGCAAATTAAGATATTTTTGTTGAAATCATTGAGTTGAAATGTTGAGGACTGCATAGCCAGCAATGACATTTCCTCTCTCAAGATCCAAGAACCGCTGATTCGATACGCTGATTCCTTACGCTCCGAAGCTTCATGAAGCAATGTTTTGAAATCGGCCATCACTAAATAAGTCGTTATTTTTTTTTTTTTTTTTGGTGCACCAAAAATATTGAACCACTGTACTCACATGAACTGATTTAAATATGTTTTTAGTACCTTTATGGATCTTGAGAGAGGAAATGTCATTGCTCCCTATGTAGGCCTCACGGAGCCATCGGATTTCAAAAAAAATATCTCAATTTGCGTTCCGATAATTAACGAAGGTCTTACGGGTGTGGAACAGCATGAGGGTGAGTAATAAATGACATTATTTTCATTTTTGGGTGAACTAACCCTTTTATTTGTCACCACAATGTCATTTTCTAGGCTATTATGCTGATGTTTATGTGATTTTGTATAATTTATAGGAAATATAGAAATGATTGACACAACCCTATGAGGAAAAATGAGAACGACAACCACAGAAGAAGCACAGCCTGGGTTGACAACTGCTTCCTAAAATATTTATTGTGTTGAAATCATCAATATTTAAGGAGTTTATAAAAATCATACATCAACAGAAGAGGCAAGCAACTTCGGAAAGACATTACTTTTGTGGAGCACATTAATGATGGCAACATCCGAGGACCTTTCATCCCAGTCTAACTCGACCCAAACCGTGAAATATGATCCAAAGTCTCAAACTGTAACGTTACCAAATGGGTTGGTTTCTGTGGCGGGTGTCACGGTGGTGACGGGGGGAGCGGAGCTGTCCTGTGGCTCCTGTATGTTGGCCTTTGGGGTTTGGGGCACTCTGGTTGGTTTGAGTGTTGTGGCACTGGGTTTATGGGACCATTTAGAGTACCAGAACAGTGGTCTGTCACACCTTCTGGCTCTTGGATTGGTACTGCTGCTTACCAGTACGAGCCTGGTAGCCATGATCTTTGGCCTCCGTTTCTTAATGAAAAAGAGAAGAATGATGGCCAGAAGAGAGAGGGCAGAAGCTAATTTAGTGTTGGTTAATGATTATGCAGAAGTTGTTTTAAAAAGAGTCACTGTGTAAAAGAGCAGCGAAGTGAAAAAATATGATGTGAGTTTTGTTCTCTCTGAATATGTCAGACTCCCCGCTGCTTCATCTTTCTATTTCTCCATCACTGTTTGCTTAATCATGAAAGAATGTCACAGGAAATCCATTGGGTTCACTGCTACAGGAAACACTTAGCTATTTCCTGTGTGATTTAAGAAACCACAAGAGACATTTGCTTCTGCGTTCATGTATATTTATTAAAAACAGTTTATTTACTACTCTTCAAAGGACTGTTACATTTTGAATTTAAGATTGAATGAATATTATTCCACAGTTTTTAACTTTTCAAACCTAAGCCCATGTCAATTTTTGTACTTATATATTTTGATATATTATTAATGTATTACATAAACTACATTTTCTTCATTGCCATATGCTGTCATTAAAATGACAACAGGTCCAATTACATCACATCTGCATAGTTTAGCAAATATAGATATAGTATAGGATATATAACATTGTTAACAGCTTGTGTGATTGAGAAAACCCACTGCCTATTTAAATATACATATATAAAAAAAAATTTTGTGCATACTGTATGTGTTATCTGAGTCATTTATCAATGTGTTTCTGAAAGCTAAAGCACCCAAGGTGGATTTTTATAAATGATGATCCACACCAAAAGAGGCATTACAGATATTTTTTAAAGCCTGATGTTAAGACTTATTTTGTTCAGCATTGTTATTTTACTTTATACCATGTATAGTACAATGATGCAACCAATGATGTGCTAAATTAATTGTAATTAATTTAAATTAATTGTAAATTAAATTAATGAATTGTAACAATGGAATGGTTGAGGACTTTAAAGAAAAATGTATTGCTCTAAAGTATCATTAGGCAGGCAAATTCACAGTAACTGACAAACTTGTAACTGCATCTTAAAACATCATCTTTGAAATTTTACAAATGAATTGTTCAGTGTAAAAACGGTAATGATTGTCTCCATCTGCTGGTCACTTTTATTATTCTTCGCAGTAATTTACTTGCTAAAATGTTATACTGCCTGTCATGAAAATTAATATTTACTTGAAAAAATCAAGTTATTCAGTCATTATTTCTTATATCATGGTGATGATGTTTATTATTTACAGTAGTGGTAATAAATTATTATTGGTATATGTTTTATTATAATAGTGGTATTATCAATAATGTTTGTAGTACTAATGAGAATATGAACAAGGGCATGTTACACAAGTATGTTATACAATGTAAAAAGGACAACATGAAAAAACATTAATCAAAGAAATATAATATGCTAAAACTTTAACTGAAATTCATATATTTTAAGGATCTGTGTTAGGCCCTCTGCTATTTTCAATATACATGCTGCCACTTGGTAATATTATAAGAAGACATGGAATTAGTTTCCACTGCTATGCCGAAGATACTCAATTATATATTTCAACACAACCAGATGAAAACTCTAAATTATCCAAGATCCAAGAACCGCTGATTCGATACGCTGATTCCTTACGCTCCGAAGCTTCATGAAGCAATGTTTTGCTTCATGAAGCTTTGTGTTTTGAGTGTGTTAAAGAAGTAATGTTTTGTTTTGAGTGTGTTAAAGAAGTAAAACATTGGATGACTAGTAATTTTCTTCTATTAAATTCAGATAAGACTGAAGTATTACTTATTGGGCCAAAATCCTGTACACAGAATCTCTCAGACTACAATTTGCATCTAGAAGGATGTACTGTTACTCCATCCTCGACAGTTAAAGACCTGGGTGTTATATTAGACAGCAACTTGTCCTTTGAAAATCATATTTCATATGTTACAAAAACAGCCTTCTTCCACCTCAGAAACATTGCTAAGATACGGAATATGTTATCTGTTTCTGATGCAGAAAAGTTAGTTCATGCTTTCATGACGTCTAGACTAGATTACTGTAATGCATTACTAGCTGGTTGCCCTGCTTCCTCAATAAACAAGCTACAATTGGTACAAAATGCAGCTGCTAGAGTTCTTACCAGGTCAAGAAAATATGATCATATAACACCAATTTTATCATCTCTTCACTGGTTACCTATTAAGTTCCGTATCGATTATAAAGTACTGCTAATGACCTATAAGGCTCTAAATGGTTTAGCTCCTGTGTACTTAACCGATCTTTTATCGCCCTACAATCCTTCACGCTCTTTAAGATCACAAAACTCTGGACTTCTGGTTGTACCTAGAATAGCTAAGTCCTCTAAAGGAGGGAAAGCGTTTTCACATTTGGCTCCTAAACTCTGGAATAGCCTTCCTGATAATGTTCGGGGCTCAGACTCGCTCACCCAGTTTAAATCTAGATTAAAGACACATCTCTTCAGCCAAGCATTCACATAATCCATCTCATATCAGATCAATTGCACATGACTATCTTTGCTTAATGTTATGAACAGCAGCTATGCTAATTATTCTCCATTTGCTTTTCTGTTTTACCTCGGGACGCCCGTCCCGAGGTGACTAGAGAGTACATCAGCTTCAGTTTGGATCCAGCCTCTTAAGAAGACCTCAGATGACTAAAACTTTGGAAGAGACGGCGCCAACTCCTGCGATGACTTCAGAAGATGCAACATCTGGATCAACACGCACATTCACATTCTATAAATCCTAATTATTGTTAATATGTAATTCATTTTTCCAGGAGCTCTTTGCTTCTACCTCCAATTAAATTGCTAACAGTGATTGTATGTTAATCGCCTAAATTATTACATTATTAGCTAACTGCAGTCTCCAAATTGTAATATTGATATGCATTCTCTGTAAAGCTGCTTTGAAACGATATGTATCGTGAAAAGCGCTATACAAATAAATGTGAAAAAAAAAAATGTGAAAAAAAAATCTTGAAAAGCTGTGGAAAATCTAAAAGATAGCTGCAGACAAAGCTCAACTTAGTTACAGCAACATTAGCATGCTTAAAAACCATCACAACTCTATTTGTCAAATGTGCAGCTCCTAGTGGACACTTACCAAACTACAAATGTATTACCAAACATTACATTTTAAATAAACATTTTAATACTTTATTATATTTTGCCAGCTATATTCATACATGTATATCTACTAGAGATGTGTTATAAAAACTTTTGATTTTGTGGCCTTTGTTTATAAAAAAAACTTACATGCATAAAATATAACAAAATGTTTATCAATATAAACAAACAGGTGATGTTGTTTCTAGATAAATGTTTTGATTATTATTAATTAACATTTAAGATACAAAAAGTCTTACTATGATACTGTTTGTTGTTATGTCATGCTTTTATTGAGAAATATTACATTTTGCAATTCAAAGTATTATAACTCATTTTCATTATTTGTTTATTGCCTCACTTGCATACATATAAGGTGGTTTCTATGCATTCATTTAGATGATCAGTAATAGTTGTCATATTCAGATTTTTGGGCTGAGTTGCATAAAGCCAGTAGTCCTCCAACATTCTCCCTCAAAGCATTTACATAGTCTGGTACACCCTGCCTATAAAGGAGCCGATTCTCTGCAACATTTACTACTGCCTTCATCACATCTTCCATGACCTTTATCACAGGCCCCCAAAGGATGAAACGTCGAGTTTGACTCTCCAGTACAGTGACTCTTCCACTAAGACTTTCCCTCACGGCTTCCCTGACTATTTTCTGAAAATCAGCTGTGACCTCTAGATGCTGCTTTGCTTCTTCAATTTCCTTCTGAATTTTATTCAGCACCTTATCAGTCTCTTTAATCTCATTTTGTATGGTAGAGATACTGGAATGGTAATTAGACACCTTTGTGCTGTTCTCATTCACTTGGGACTCATTTTTTTTTAGTTCATCTTCAGTATCCCTGATAGCCTTGGAGGCATTAGCAATTACATTTCCTCCTGCAATCATCATTACTGGACCTAAAGAAAAGCAAGAAACCATATCAGCCAAAAATACTTGTTATTTGTACTCATCAACATAATTCAGTAGTAGTGAATCAGAGAGGATTTCTCACCAGCAATAAATCCCAGACATGGTATTGCAGTCAGTACTGCCCCTGCAATTGCTACACCTTTACCTGTGTTCTTCCTACCTGTCTCTATTTTTATTTCATCTTTTCTTAATGCTACAATTTTTTCAGCCTGCTCCAAAGCTGCTTTAGAATTCTTTAATGACTCTTCAGCAGATTTCTTCTCGATGTGTAATTTATCCATGGCCATGCATTTTTCCTTGTTCTGTTGCTCAATATTTTCTTTTTCTTTAGTAAGTTGCTCCATGCATTCATCCAAACATTTCAGTTTTTCTTCACACATTTGCTCTGATTTTTTCAGGCACTGCTCAGCACGCTCAATATATTCCCTGATTTGTTTGTAATTGGGGCACATGTCGGTGTTGGGATCTATATGTGAATCCAAGAGGGACTTGCAGATGTTACAGATATGAACAATTCCCTCATTTAGAAGCGCAGAAACTGTCTCCAATGCCTGCAAATCCATTACACTGCAAGTGTGAAGCTATGGAAAGAGAAAAATATTTTGACACATTGAATGGCATTTACAATGGGAATATTTGTAATTTTTAGTTCACAACATCATATCTGTCAGGATGTGCTGTATTAAGCGCATGATGCAGGAGAATAAGATACAAATAGTCAGGGAAACTCAGGGAAACAGATATTAAAACTATTAACATAGACAACACAGAACAGTGAGCAAACAAAACAGGAAGTACTGTATACACACAGGTTAACACAGGGAACTAAACAGGAACAGCTGAACCAAATGATAATGTGTAGCAATAGAAACTAACAAGAACTCATGCAGACACGACAGGAACTAATCTAAATAGGGATGTGCAACAGCGACCGAGTACTCTACCGTGACAGCGACGATCGATCATGTAAACGACGATCTAAATGTTTTTTTCTTTTTTCTCCTGATCGGTTATAGCAGGACTTTGGGCGGCGCCATGAGCTCTGATTGTTTAGTTATCCACAGCATGAGTCAAAAGACGTGAGAGGAGAGAGAATGGTCTCGAAGTCACGCAGTGATGTCTAGTTTCACTTTGACAAGATCGATGAAAATATAGTTCAATGCAAGCTGTGCAGCGCCAAGCTTTTATCTTGTGCTGAAAATATCCTTTCAATTCTATTCATAATTAATTTAGCAATAATCATCAGTGATTTTCATACTGTAAAATAACATTTTGGTTGATCAGAAGTGCAAATTGAATCCAAAATATTGCTGAAATATTAGTGACAATTTTTAAAGCACATCGGAGTTACACTTTCGGTCAAACTCACGTTTGCATTCGCAAACCTTTTGCAGATGAAAGTTGTAATAGCTACATCTGATTAATCTACTATAGGATGCGTTGGGTCGGGATATCAACATTTATTAAGATGCTGAATGCGCTGCATATCAGTGATACTTATTAACTTCCTTATTAAAAACATTGCTGCATCATAATCTAACACTGTTCTAATCACCTTTTCATGTTTTCATAGACAGGTTTTAATGTCATATTTTTATTTTTAACATTCATTTTCCTAACAGTCTTCAGATATTTTCATCATCTCCATGACGGCCAGGCCCCACCCCTCACCCCACCCCCTATCGATGATCGAAATGAAAAATGCCCATCCCTAATTTGAACATGACCGTGATGGATCATCATTCACTTTTAATAACAGCAACACTTTGTGAAGAGATTAGATTTAAAAAAAAACACAAAATGAAAGAAACTTAAATGTCTGAAAATGAAATGGCATTCATAATAGCCTAACTGATTAAGACTAACTGAAATGTATGTTTCTGCATTCCAGTTTTCTGAAACTGTGAAGTAATGATGCTTTAGTAAAGACTCCAGCTGAAGAAAAGATGAAGTAAAAGTACTTTAGTAAACATTTTTTTTCTACACTGTAAAATGAAAAAACTTTAAACATTAGTTCACCTCAAACATAACAAACATACAATATGTGATATGACATGCAGTATATTGGCTGGAGTAGGACAAAATTTGAAAACATACCTGAAAGTGATGCACTGGATTTATCTTGTAGTTTCTTTCTTTTCAAAGGAATGCTTTGTAATTCTTGAGGATGGAGTGTTTGCGGGATGGAGCCTCATATTATGCTTTTATAACCAACATTTAGAACCAACACTGTTTTTTTTAAGCGAGAAGGGACCGCAGCATACTGTAAGTCACGTGTTTTGATCTAAATGGGATATTTTCCAGCGAAGAGCCTGATCTCATCCACTGAGCTTAGCTGACTCACTGAAATCACTGTCAATCAATTTTATTAGCACAGTGAGGGGAATTTTAAGAACGCTATTAAGTCGATTTTAGCTAGGCTACTTGTATGTTCGTAAGGGACCGTCTGAAAATAATGATTCTCGCGCTAAAATTGCATGAGCATCCATTCACTAAAACTTAAATGAAATGTTCACTAAAATTCACCTGAATGATAATTTCACATTGTAAAAGTTGTAGTAGACTCCCAGTGGATGGGGTTTGGCCAACAACTTCCATTAGGCCTATACAAAAACAGTAGCCTATTAATTAGGCTATTTCAGAAAAAAATCATAGATATGGATGCCAGTGTTGAAATTAATTGTATATTTTCAACTGAATATTTCATTGAAAATAGTTGTCTTGGATTGTACACAAAAGGCTATTAATAATGCCCTTTAGAGTGAAAGAATTTTAGAGACTGCTATTGATATTATGTAACTATGCATAATTCAAAATAGGCTATTCTATTATTAATTTACAATTAATATTAAACTTTGTTTTTAAATGAATATAAATAGGCCTAAATGCAAGCTTGAATATATAGGCCTAAGCTTTTAAACAGATTAATCTTGCGTGTATTCTTTTAAGCTCTTTGTGAAACCATGTAGGCCTAAATTATAAGGCCTATTTGTTTGATTCACTTGCATTGGTACAGTCAGATGTTTTTTCAGCTGCCTTTTCAAACTTTTGCTGTAAAAGCATTTCATTTATGATATTTGTCATAATGATCTCTTAATCTTCAACAGAAAAGTGAATTGTGCCGGAACTCTCGCGAGAAGTTAATCAAACTGACAACAGGTGTGTTCGTACAATACAGATGTTTCAGAGACATTTACATACAATACTTTATTAAACTGCTTAATACAGCGTCTGTTTGTACAAGAATAAAGTTCAACATAAGCCTACAGGCCTACTATTTAAATGTTGTGGGGTCTACATTTTAATCAGTTTTATTTTGATAAACATGACACAATATAACATCGCGACATGAAAAGAGTTTTTACTGATTTGTGGAACTGTTTAGTGGAACTGAATGTGTCAGAAGAAACACACCTGATCAACACACTTTTTTTACTCCAAATTAAAGGTTGTTACATAGCAAATGATTTTTAAAGACAATATTGTCTGGCTTTTAGCAATGCTTATTTATAATAATAATTTTGTATGATTTAGATATTTATGTAATTAATATACCCTTAATCCATTACACATTTACAATTTTAGTTTATCAATTATTATGAAGCACTTGTTTAAATTAATATATTAATATATTTAAATGTTAATATATACATATATATATATATATACACAGGTGCTGGTCATATAATTAGAATATCATCAAAAAGTTGATTTATTTCACTAATTCCATTCAAAAAGTGAAACTTGTATATTATATTCATTCATTACACACAGACTGATATATTTCAAATGTTTATTTCTTTTGATTTTGATGAATATAACTGACAACTAAGGAAAATCCCAAATTCAGTATCTCAGAAAATTAGAATATTGTGAAAAGGTTCAATATTGAAGACACCTGGTGCCACACTCTAATCAGCTAATTAACTCAAAACACCTGAAAAGGCCTTTAAATGGTCTCTCAGTCTAGTTCTGTAGGCTACACAATCATGGGGAAGACTGCTGACTTGACAGTTGTCCAAAAGACGACCATTGACACCTTGCACAGGGAGGGCAAGACACTAAAGGTCATTGCAAAAGAGGCTGGCTGTTCACAGAGCTCTGTGTCCAAGCACATTAATAGAGAGGCGAAGGGAAGGAAAATATGTGGTGGAAAAAAAGTGTACAATCAATAGGGATAACCGCACCCTGGAGAGGATTGTGAAACAGAACCCATTCAAAAATGTGGGGGAGATTCACAAAGAGTGGACTGCAGCTGGAGTCAGTGCTTCAAGAACCACTACGCACAGACGTATGCAAGACATGGGTTTCAAAGGACTAAAAAATAATCTGTAATACCATACTGTAGCCACTAGATGTCCGAATAGCCCTTTACAAATATATTCAGGGCTGTGTATTCCCAAGTTGTGGAAATGAGACATGATTGCTTAGTTTTAATAGGTTTTAAAGTAACCAAAATGCTAAACATTAAAATTAAAGCAGAACAAACATAAACAGAAATGTTTGATCTGAGCTTGTTCAGTTTGGTTATGATCTGATGTCACTTTTATATTTTGGAGCTCTAAACAACAACAACGATAATAATATTGCAATAGATAATTTATCTGATTTTTAAAAAAAATATATATATTGTTGAGACCCATTCAAAAGTACAGAACGTGTAACATGTAAAAACCTGCAGAAATTGGGAAGAAATAATTAAAATTAAATTTAAAAATGCAATTTATCTCGTTCTTTCTTTCTTTCTTTATAAATGTGACCTTGAAGTAATCCAAAAGTAATCGGATTACATTACTTTTATATTGTGGTACTTGGATTATGTTACTGAATACTTTTTTATGAAGTAATTTGTAACTGTAACGGAATACATTTTTAAAGTAACCCTCCCAAGCCTGATTATTTGTAATATTGAGCACTTATTGTCTGTCACTTAATTATCTTAAGTTTTTCGAGGGTGAATGTTTGACAGAAACTTTCACAAATATGTCAATATAATCTTTCACAATTTGCCCAACGTGAATAAGGAGTTTAAGTGTTGATAAATTGGAATATTAGTTCCACTTTAATGATAAAGATCCACTTTAATGATAAAGCCAATTTAATCTTGGTAAGTAAAACTGAATCTGAAACCACAATCACTGAAATCCCCAGTTTTCCCAACGGACGGTCCTTTGTGAAAGCAAAAGTAGCCTACACAGCAATCAATATGTTAAATTGGAGCAGATCAGTGCTGCTGCGTAGGTTATTTGTGTGTAGGCTATAAAAGCACACTGCTTCATTCTTTCCATCAGACCGTTACCAGACCTGAACTTGAAGCATCTGGCATTTCAACAGGTAAGGGTTATTTTGACATTTTAAAATGAGAGCAGTTAAGTTGAAGTACAGCTTTAAGCAAAAGCGGTTGTTATTCAAATAATTATAACCTTATAGCTATTAGCTATATATTTTGTATACCTTATATATTATAAATTTATAGTTTTGAGTGTTTAAATAGCCTAAATATATTTAATGAAATAGCAACAAATCAGACCAAAACTAATTTGGAAATGCACGCTTGCTTGGATATGCAAGTTTTAAAACCTTCAGTCTAATAACAGCTACATAATGCATTAATTTTCTGATGGATCTTTGTATGTAGATTCCATTTTTCTTGCCTGAGCTAATAATCAGTCAGATTCACTATTGTTTTGTGAATGGATGTTGCTGAAGTATACCCGGGCCTTGGCTAACTGCTAACAGTAGCCTGATTTTGTTGTCACGGAGAGAAAAGCTACTGGATGAATTACTTTAGGGAGCATTAAATAATATTTGGATGCATTCTGGTAAAAGGTCTCCAGCATGCCATGTAGCGCTGATTTCATTTCAATTGAATCATTTTGCAAAATGGACCAACTGGAGTTTAATGTTCAGTAAAACATTTTGAGAAGACAAGAGTTAAGAATAATAATAAATTATATTATAATAAATAAAATCAGACGAGCAGTCTTTATTGAACATTATCTCCAGTTGATTCATTTTGCAGCATGATTCAATTAAAAATCACAGGCTACATGGCATGCTGGAGACCTTTTACCATATATGAATGAATCCAGATATCATTTAATAATTCCTGATGTAATTTATCCAATAGCCTTTCTCTCCATGACAACAAAAGTAGTCTAGAGCAGCAAGAGCAGGGGAGGTATGGCAAGCCGTTTTAGCTTAAATTGTTCACAGTGTTACTCGTCCCAATTGCATTTTTACTAGAAAGAATTAAATCAGAGAGCTTTACAATTCAATTCTTACTACACTGTAAAAAAAATATATGTGCTATTTTCTTAAAAAAAATTGTTGTTACAATATGACACATGATATTTTTGAGTAGTTTTTAAAGCTTGATTTCTTTAATGATATCTACCTGAATAAATCATGTAAAATCTCCTCAAATATTTAGTCTATGACACAATGAATTTAGTATTTTTAGTAAAATATGCTTTTTTTATTTTATTTTAAGACTCTCAAAAGTGTGTGATTTAAAGTGAATCGAAATGACCTGTTTGTATTTGACTTTGAATCATGTTGTACAGTTAAAATACTGTATGCTGTACAGTACATAAACAAACTTGTTCCTGCACTGGTATTAGCAAAGCTATTGCTCATTGAACAATGACTTTATAATATAAAACTTTATAATACTAGTACATGCAGTTATCGACAACCAGAGTTCAACTCTTCTGCATAATAGTAACGATCAAAACTTCAAAATAACAGAAACTCTTTCAAAAGTCAAACATAACTGATCATTAAACGTTAACAGATGTTTCCATTTAACAAAGATATGTTGAGTCTTAAATCGATCTCAATCCACTCTCTGTGTTTGTTCTTCATGCTAGTGCTAAATCCCCACTTTTACAAAAGTATATTGTCAAAAACGGCAGTTATGTAGCCCGATTTACTAAGGCAGCACACTCTGCACAAAACCTATCTGCAGTCAGTTTTGACTGCAAAAGATGAGGTAATTTGATTGGATGTCATGGCATTTTGCCAGTTAGAAATACATGATCGGTATGGCAAGCCATTTTAGTTTAAAATGTTACTTTTCATAACTGCATTTTTACTAGTAAGAAATGAATTAGAGAGCTCTACCGTTCAATTATTACTAGTAACAAATACAATTAGAGAGATTTCTCTAATTCAACTAAAATTGCATTCTTACTAGTAGGCCTAACAATTATTATAAAGAGATCTCTAATTCAGTTAGTAAGAATTGAATTAGAGAGCTGTCTAATTGGAATTCTCTATAGTAACAATTCAGTTGTAGAGTTCTGTATTTAATAATGAATGGAAGTCAATGGAGACATATGAATAATTGTAGAGCTCTCTAATTGGAATTGTTACTAGTAAGAATTGAAATATAGAGCTCTCTAGTTGAATTCTTACTAGTAAAAATGCAATTATTTAAACATTATTGGAAACATTTGGGTAAGTACACAAGTCAACAAAATATATAACATTGTTTTGGGTTTTTAATCCAAAAATCTTACATATTGTGCCTTTAATTGTCTAAATGTCTATTACTCTGATGAATTGTATACATTTGTAGATATTTAATGAGGTATTTGTATGATTAAAAGGAATGATTTAAAAAAGGATAATAATAAATAATAATAATGACTTTATTCTCTTTTAAACCACGATGGCACAAAAAATCAGCTCAACACTTTTCTTAACAACCGCTTTTGATGATGCACGTGGAAATCTGGCTGATGCTTGACGCGATCGTGGACAGCAAAGTTGATTCGGCGCTAATTTGATCTAATACTTAATGTTATATTAAATAAATGTGTTTTTTAAATGTTGTCGATTTATGAAGCAAATGAAAATCAATGAAAATTATGGAAAATATTTTGAGACAAAGGTCTTGTTAATGTTTTTTATTTTGTTCAAGGCAACAGTTTTTCAATAAGAATATTTAAAAGTATGGTATTTGGGGGAAAAAAATAGCCTATATAAGTAATAATATAGTTTCTATATTTTTAAAATGAACATATAAAAATGACAGTATTTTTTGAATAAATATGAATTAGCCTATTTTATGTAGGCCTAGCCTATCAAAATAAAGGACAAACATAGCTAAAGTGATTGTTTAAACAACATTATTAAAAACATTATTTTCTGCAATCATATAATATGGGAGTAGTGAAAAGTACATTTTTCTTAAGGTGTGCGTTTAGCCCCATTGTATATAGATAGACTATAAGTTGTTTTAAAGGTGAATTCACACTCGCTCAGAAAAGATAAATACACCCGATATGCATATCTATTTATTTATTGGTTATAAAATACTTATTTTGTGACATGTCATTGATTTTAAAAACGAACAAAAACATGACTTGAGAGTCCAAAAGTATTCATGATGAAGCCAGTAATGCCACTATAATTCAAGTTATGAGGGAAAAATATTCCTATGAGTTTTTATTTTTTAAATTTATAACAGCTAATATAGTTAGGCCTATGTATCGCACAAGCAAGAGTGCTGTTTTATATCAGTGCATAAGCGTGATCACAAATGTGATACTGATTTAATAGTTCAACAAACAAGTTAATATTGAGTGAGTTACATTTTTTGACACAATATTGTCTGTTTTTGCCAACGAAAATAGTTCCAAACAAAGCCGGTGCAGAATTGTTGTGTGTCTCACAGCAACAGTGCAATGTTTCATACTTGATATGAATTTGTTTTTAAACTAATCATTTGAGTCAATGGTTCAATGATCCATTCATAAAGACAAGATACATTTTAATTGGATTGCTAATCATCCGGGTCATTAGTGCTTGGACCCCGATGACTGACGCGCTATATTGCAAATTATCTAGATTTCAAACTGTCAATGTTCTGCTGGCAAACGCTGACACCATTTCTGGACAAAATTAATTTCCCATATTAAAGTCAGAAAAAATTGTCATTAATATGATTGCAAAGATATTTTAACTCATGTAATGTGATTATGTGATTTCTCCTCAGCATTACTGAAAACAGGCTAATTGCAGTAAGTGTGAGGTTATTTCATTCTATATTCTTCCCTCAGTTGTTTAACTTCTTGCTAAAAAAACATCACACACACACACACTTTTTTTTTTTCAATTTTGTCTTTGTTTTGAGCAGGAATAGAGAAGCCATGGATTCCAAAATGTCAAAGACAACTCAAAGTCTTACCACTGCTGAGGACATGAGGAACCAAACCAAACTTATGATGCAGCCCTATGCCAACTGGGAAGAGTATCTTACTCCAGCACCTCTATCCATAGCCATCCTGGGAGAGCTGGTTTTCATCTCGTCCTCAACAGATTTCTCCATCAATAAAAATCCCCCTAAAGACGGCTACAAATTCATCAAATACCCTGATTCCTTTCGTGCTTGTCTCATGCAAGTGTGTAACTCTGGTTGGTGGGCATTTAATGAGGCCCATAAGAGCATGGATCAGATTCGCCTCCATACTGCCCAAGTTCCAGATTACATGAAGACAGCCGTGAAGATTCTGTTCCAAGGTGATGATGAAGTTGTCACAGCACATCTTCCTGATCAGCTGGACAATATCAGAGTCATTGCAGATGAATGTCTGCGGTTGTCTGATGCAACTGAAAAGCGTTTCACTGATGTCATCAATATCATCCAGGAGCTGCTAGAAGCTTGTGTGAATGCAGAACACTTCTATGGGGAGGAGATGGAAGCAATCAAGAAAAAACTAGAAGAGAGCAAATTGAGGGAGCAGTCAGCTCTAGAAACCAAGAAAAGGACTGAGAAGGCAGTGAGTGCCATGGAGAAGGAACTGGGTGAGGCTCATGAGAGCTACAAGAAAGCTCTGGATTCTCTCCCTGGTGGATGGGAAATGATTGGCATGGATGTGGTTGGTGGGATAACACAGAGCATTACAGGTCTGATTAATGGATTTACATCTGTTATTAGTCACCCATTGAGAAAAATGTGCAATGCAACAACAATGGTGGCTGATACTTGGAGCTACATTAGAGATCAGGAAAGTGTAAGGGATGTGGTTGCTGAAATAAACGTATACAGTAAATCTGCTGAAATTTTAAATTGTGCACAGAATATCCAGAAACTAATGAATGTGAATAGTGAGGATGATGACATTGACTGGAGAAAACTGTATGATCAGAAGAACAAAAATACAAAAACGGATTTCATAGCAAAACAGTTTGTAAGAATCCATGATGATTTAAAGAAAATCCCTGATTGCCCAGTAAAGAAACAAGCTAAAAAGTTATGCAAAGAAGGCATGGAAATATGCGACCAACTGAAAAAATATGCACCAGATGGCAAATGTGACAAAGACGAAAGTGAGAAGATAATTCATGAAGTCTTGGAATTGGTCGAGTTGGCCCGTGTTTTTGATTGCAGAAGCAAAGACATCACAAATTCTCCAGCCATTTCTCCAAAACTACCAATGATGCAAAAAGAACTAAACAAGTCAGAGAACACGGGTGCTTCACAGAGGGCCACGGAGAATGCAAGATTCACCATAGAGCAGACCCGAGCTCAGATGAACAAGACAAGAGAGACCTATGAGAAGTGTATGGAGAACCTAGAGAAGAACCAGAAGGAACTAACTGATATCCTGGTCACTATGAGAAACTGTGAAATGAAAGAGATTGACTTCAAAACTACCATAGAGATGCTGGTCAAAGGAATGGATGCCATGGGGAGAGTGAAGGAGCAGTGGGAGAAGATGGTTCACTTCTTTCAGATGGTTTCCAACATTGTAAAAACCAGCCTGAGCAAAACTCTCACAAACTTTGTCTCAACATCCGAGAAAACGCAAGCCCTGTCCTACAATGCAAAGCTCTTCTCAAAAGATCTGCTGTACATTCAAGCCTTCCAAGCCTGTAACATTGCTAGTCTGGTTCATATGATTTCTGGAACATACACGGATGTTTCCAACAAGTACCTGATGGACCGTGTCAGTTCACTGGGCAAACTGATGGCCATGGATAAGAGTAAGCCAGAATTTGAGCATGAACGACAAGCACTCCAGAACTCATGTGATGAGGCACAAAAAGGCATCTTAAGGCTTGTCCTGGAGAATAAAGAGGAGTTTGACAGGAAGAGCATCGCAAGACTTGAAAGGATCGATCGAGAGCTGCTTGCCATTCTGCCCCCTGCTCCTCCAGAGCAAATCAAGAGTATTCAGGAGGCTGTTCAAGCTGGATTCAGTGAGGAGGAAGAAGCATCATTGTACTGAGAGAATATACCAAATAAAAGCTTGCTAAAAGATCATATAGTTAAGATTTAAGCTTTTCTGCCCAGTAACATGTAATAGTCATGACAGCTCAATTTATCTGCATTAACAGAAGACAACTGATACTGAATACTGAAATGTTAAACACTCTGTCAATCCAATTCAGACTATGTCTTAAAAAATGCATCTTAATACCAGGTGGAAACAGGGCCTTAGAGAAGATTTTAAAAGCTGATTTAGAAAAAGTGCTTACTGTTTAAATTTTAATTTCATATCATATCATAAGAACATAATCATATCATATAACCAGCTTGAAAATGATTCTTGCTAAAACATATTATGCATGATTGTGTGATATTTAATGGAAAGTGGAAGTGACTGGAAATGTTTGCTTTTAATAAATTGTTTTTTTGTTTGTTTGCTTTTTGCCTTAATATGTTGAATGTTTTTGTTTTCTTTCTAATTATTTAGTGACTTTTTTTTTAGTTGTATATGATAAATGTGTCCTTAAATGAAGATTACTGTTAATTACATATTAATGAATTGCTGTTACAATACGCCTCTGTAGTAAAAATAAAAATGACTGCTACTGTTGCTCTGTTGTACACTGTATCTCTGTAATGCTTTCCCTTTTCTAAGCTAACTTTTTGATCTTTATAGTAAGCACTTAGAATGTTACTTTTTGAATCTCACTGATGAGTTTCAACAAATAAGTTAACACATATACAGTAATATTAGTGTACGGCCTATTAAAATTCAAACTTATAAGCAAAAACAACAACAAAAAAACATTAATACTTGGAAATACATATTTTAAGCTGGGCCTATATAGCAGCATAGCAGAAATTACAACAATGGAATAAGTGCTTTTGAGATATATAAAAATGTGGAAATGGCTGAGATTCACTGGTTTGATTTCACAAGTATAATTTCTGAACTAACTGAAGAAGACAAGACAAAATTCTACAGTATGGTTCGGTATAAGATTAATGCATGCAGTTAAGAAACAGTGCAACGTAACTAACAATTTTTTTTAAGTAAGCAAAGAATACAGGGGATACATGTATCACAAGAAAAAACAGGATAGGATAAGAAAAATAGGATAAGAAGCAATCTAACGTATATTATGCTACGAGATAGTTTGCCAAATCTGATAGGCTCACCTGCATTCACTCCACCCTTTGCGTCGTGGATAGTCTCTTCTCATTGGCTAATTTCTCTAGAGCCCATCCTCGTTCGATCACTTCAGCCAATGGATGTTCGTGATGTCATATGAGCTTTTGCGTACACGCCCCAACAGATCATGCGCAAAGCATTTCGGTACTTGAAGTTTAAAAATAGGGACGTCAGACCGAAACAAATGTACAGAAAAACTACAATATGTGGGACGCCTTCGGTCTAAAGGGCCGTCTTGACTTTTCATACGGCAGGTGAAATAAAAGCACACAGATATGTGTGTGTCAGTCTGAGCGAGGACAGATTCCCAATGGTAAGATAAAAGTAAACCTCTTATATGATAAAAGTGTACAATGAATCATTTAATCTTAAATACTAGGCTAGGCTATGCGAGTAATGTTCTTAGCGAAGCTAGCAAAGTTTATGCGATAATGTTTACATCTGAGAGTTAACATTGCTTATGTTATGTTCATCGTGCTAAGTAATTTTCTTGCCTTTATTCCCTAATTTGATATAATTCATTTGGCAATGTTACACAAAAGCAAGCATGCAAAATCAGACTGCAGATTAAACCTAATGCATGAACAAGCTGCGATGTTAAACTGTTTTTATGTGTGTGTGTGTGTGTATGTATGTATGAATTTTCAGTTTAGGACAAGATATTATTTCAATATTTCCAAGTGATACAGTAATCATATTGTCAAATGTTTGCCTATTTTTGTATTCATGTCTATGCCATTGCACTGTATTTGTGTGCTCCATGTCAGGGTGACAGCAGGTGCTGTAACGGTGTCCAGCAGAAAGGAAAGATGTTGTCTGATGCTCAGCTCTTTGATGGGGCGTTTGAAAAGCTGGTGTCTGAACTTACTGAGCAGGATTTCACTGATCCAGTTCTCACTGATGCCCTTAACAGACTCAGAGAGGTAGAGTAAACTCTCACAACCAGTACTGAAGAAACATGGGTAAAGACTAGAAGATGACGGGCTGCACTGGTTATTTAATGTGAAATGTATTTTAAGAAGTATACCATGTGACATCAGCAACCAAATGTTAATGTCATGGTGTCAGTACATAGACATACAGAACAAATTATGCTAGAGTTGAGACACACAGAGACTGGCACACAAAGCATTTGCAGCATTTCAAAACTGCAGAACAGATCTGAAACAGATCTTAACATTTCTGAAAATTCTTAATCAACTCTACATTGAATTTATTGTATTGTCAGTTTTGCCTTTTCCTTTGTATTGTGAAATGTGTCATTTTTCTCTAGGTGCTTCGGTACAATGCCCCTGGAGGCAAGAGAAACCGGGGATTGTCTGTGATTGGTTCTTTACGGGAGTTGGTCTCTCCCTCTGAACTGCCACCTGATGAAGTTCACAGAGCCCTTTTGGTTGGATGGTGCATTGAACTGGTGTGTGCAATTGATACTATTAATTGTGATACAAACAAACAAATAAATAAAATAGTGCACAGCAGAACATTTTGATTTCTTTACAGCTTCAGGCATTTTTCTTGGTGGCTGATGACATCATGGATGCATCCGTGACAAGAAGGGGTCAACCCTGTTGGTATAAGAAGGTAACTAATTTATGCTTGTTTAAGATTTATGCTGATGGTGCTGTAAAATTGCATTATAAGGAGTGTATATTGATAAACAAATGTGTATAAACTGACCCGATATAATTATAGTAAACCAGTTTTTATCCATTAAAGAGGAATCTTTTTTGTTTTTCTAGTCCTCCCATTACACATTATGAAAATACAATGATTTTCTACCATGTAACATTTTGTCCTTCTTGACATTAAGCTTAGATATGTGGATCATTGATAATAATAATGAAATGATTGAACTCTGCAAATCCTCAATTCCACATTGTACCTATTTAATTTTTTTCCACACACAAGAATATTGATTATTTTTATTATTACCGGTCCATCCAAAAAATTCTGTCATCATTCCAAGCCTGCATGATTTTTTTATTTCTTCTGTGGAACACAAAAGAAGATCATTTTAATTTTGGGGTGGACTATACCTTTAATAACAATAAAAATCAGTATTCTTGTGTCTGAAAAGTTTTTGAAATGTGTACAGATCGTGGGATTGACAATTCAAAATTATTTTAATGTATATTAGTTGTTTTAGAGGAACAAGTATTATATTTGTAAGTATAACAGTAGTGTATATAAGTTGAATGGAGTATTTAAAATCTATGCTAATTGTGCTCTTTTTGAATTTGTCAGGAAGGTATTGGTCTGGATGCCATTAATGACGCTTTCCTCCTGGAGGGGGCGATCTACCGCCTTCTTCGCAGACATTGCAGAGGACAGCACTACTATGTCCATCTGCTTGAGCTTTTTACTGAGGTAACACACCCAAAAGCTTCATTAGTCTACTATACCACATTTACACATATTTTAACTGTTTATACAAAGGTACACAAAACTGTTTCTATCACATTAGCTTGGTATTGTTTAATAGATAAAGACTTGTGTGCTGTCTTAAAGGGATAGTTTACCCCAAAATGAAAATTCTGTCATCATTTACTCCCCCCTCAAGTTGTTCCAAACCTGTCTAAATTTCTTTGTTCTGCTGTACACAAAGGAAGATATTTGGAAAGAATGTTTGTAATCAAGCAGATCTTGGCCCCCAATGACTACCATAGTAGGCAAGAAAATACTATGGTAATCAGTGATGACAGAATTTTCATTTTTGGGTGAACTATCCCTTTAAAACTCAATCTTTTTTCTTCAAGACCTCTTTCCAGACAGAGCTGGGTCAAGCTCTAGATCTGATGACTGCACCTCCACACAAAATCGACCTTGATCGCTTTACTATGGAGAGGTGAGAAAATGAGGGTGTTAATGGAGCTGGACTTTTAACATTTATGGCACAGACCATTTAAATGCTTTTTGTATATTTATAGCTTATTATTTGCTATTGACTGATTTACAATGTATTTGCCTCAGGTACAGAGCCATTGTAAAATACAAGACCGCATTCTACTCTTTTTATCTCCCTGTGGCTGCAGCCATGTACATGGTGAGTTTTTCATACATGTGTTTTGTGTATATTTTATGAAAAGATTATAATTTTTTTTATTGATTACAGGCAGGGATTGAGAATGAGACTGAACACAACAATGCCAAAACAATTTTACTTGAGATGGGAGAGTTCTTTCAGATACAGGTATTAGTATAAAGCAACACTTTTGAAGCCTAGTATCCTCAATGGTATCAGATCAGGTTGCAATATCTCGAAGCATTCATAACATGTTTGTCATTGACAGGATGACTACCTGGATTGCTATGGTGATCCTGCAGTAACTGGAAAGATCGGCACAGATATACAGGACAACAAATGCAGCTGGCTGGTGGTGACCGCACTGGGCATCATGACACCTCAACAAAGGGCAGAACTAGAGGTGAGAAAGTGTGGGACAGCTGAAAGACAAACAAATATGATGAATGCAAAAATATAACACATTAACAATTTTCCGACTTAAACTTGTATTCTTTCTCTCAGGCATGCTATGGGCGTAGTGATGCTGAAAGTGTTGAAAGGGTCAAGGCTTTGTATGATACTCTGGAAATGCCTGTTCGATACTATCAACATGAGGAGGAGAGCTATCACCGCCTTCAAAAACTCATCCAGCTTCATGCCAAGAATCTGCCTCATGCTGTTTTTCTTAATTTTGCCAAGAAAATATATAAGAGAAACAAATGAGGTGTGGTTCAGAGAATTGGAGGGACTTGACAAAGGAGTTGAGTAATTTTAGGCACACTGACTTGGGTCAAATAAATATGCAGTGAGGGATTTTAGTATTTTGAGTAAATATGAAAACAGTAGATTTTAACAGCACTTTAAATATATTGTCAAGAATTTATATACATTAAAAAAAAAAGTCTAGTTATGTGTCATCATTATTTGTTTTTCCCCTTTTTATTCTTACAGCAAAAATGCAATCGGCTGATTCAGAGGTCAGGCATTGTACACATAGACAACTCACAACATCTGTCAGTGTTTAAATTGAGGTACATATGTATAAACCATATATTTTCAACATCTTTGGATGAACTAGAAAGAGTAAAGAAGGAAGGGAAAAATGTATAGAGAAAAATAAGTAAATAGTTATAAAAGAAAATATTCTTAGTATAAAAACCAACAAACTGCTGATAAGGTGCAGTTCCAGTGGATAGATGCACATATTCCTTGAAACTTTTAATTTGATATTTAATAAGTTAAAGGATTAGTTCACTTTCAAATGAAAGTTACCCCAAGCTTTACCCACCGTCAAGCCATCCTAGGTATATATGACTTTCTTCTTTCTGATGAACACAATCAGAGAAATATTAGTAAATATCTTGACGCATCCGGGCTTTATGATGGCAGTGAGCGGGATCAACAAGTATGAGCTGAAGAAAGTGCTTCCATCCACATCCGTCCATCATAAACACATTCCACACGGCTCCGGGGGGTTAATAAAGGTCTTCTGAAGTGAAGCGATGCATTTGTGTAATAAATATTCATATTTAACAAGTTATAAAATAAAATATCTAGCTTCTGCCAGACCGGCTTTTGTATTTAAATACGAAAAAAAAAAAAAAAAAAAGAACTGGTGTCGTGTCAGTTAATTTTTTTTTTTTTTTTTTTTTTCCCCGTAAGTAGAATAGGGAAGGCGTAGGACGTAGCTTAAGCGTTTTGAACTGTGAAAGTTTTACACTTTCTTCGTAAGTTGAATACGGAAGGCAGTCTGGCGGAAGCTTGGTATTTTACTTCATAACTTGTAAAATATGGATTTTTTTTTTTTTTTTTTTTACAAAAATGCATCGCTTCGCTTCAGAAGCCCTCTATTAACCCCCCGGAGCAGTGTGGAATAAGTTTATGATGGATGGATGTCGATGGACTTTGATTACTGCCCTTATAAAGCTCGGATGCGTCAGGATATTTATTAATATTTCTCCGATTGTGTTCATCAGAAAGAAGAAGTCATACACCTAGGATAGCTTGAGGGTGAGTAAAGCTTGGGCTAATTTTCATTTGAAAGGAAACTAATCCTTTAAATAAACAAAGAAATACCCAAGAGAAAATATCAGTTTCATTCAGAATTCAACCCTTGTTTGTTTGTTGGTTGGTTTGTTTTTGTGAAACCTGTCACATTAACGGTTGTACTGCACATTTATAGACTACCAGAATGTCTGTCTCAAGTGTTTGGTCAGTGATCATAAATCCCCATTATTGTTGTAAATTTGAATTACAGAAAGACAGCAATGTGCTTTTAATAAACAAATCTGATCAACATTCTTTTACTGTGCATTTCTCTGTGTGAGGTGTTTGAATGAGTGTGCAAGAGAAGTCTCGAGCCGCGTGCGCAGCACTCCGAGCAGACGAAGATGCTGCTGAGGGGTGTGGTCTCGAGGATGGGATGAGAGAGAGGAGGGGAGGGTTAGATGACGGAGCGATAGACAGGAGGAAAGAGAATAACGGCATATAATAATTTCAGAGTCATGGCTTGTGCAATGGAATAGAGATCGAGATCAAGAAGAACGCATCCATTATATCCTTCTGGAAATTGGGTAAATTAGTTTTTTGTTTGTATTACATTGTATGCTACATTTGAAGCGTTTTGTTTTATTGCCGAATTTTCTGATTCTTTTCAGATTTTTTTGCTTGTAAGGAAACACTTGGAAGCTATATCGTAAGCCGATACGTTATTAATGTGAAATTTTAGTCTACTGTATTGATACTGTACCATTAAAGTCTGCGGAGGAGGTGTCAACACAACTCGTATGTCATCACATCTTGTAAGATATTATTTTAAACCGCTCTTTAAATAATTAATATATTAGCCACCAACATTAAATTATACACAATGGTGTATTAGAGTACGTGATGCTTATATGTGTATTTATCATGAGTTTATTTACTAAACCGCTCGCTAGGCCTAGATTTACATCCTCTGTATCCAAGGACATTGGGCGCGAGCAGTGCATTGCCCACGGTGTTTTATGAAGAGCTAAAACAGCGTTAGTCATTGCTATGATTTTCTGCTCCACATGGCTCCCGCAGAGAAAAGGCACTGATATTGTATAGAATAAAGAGATTTCTGGATATGTTAAGTCTACATTTTGCGACAGCACGTTCATTACCTTCCTTTATGTATGATAATGTTATGTTCTCTCTAGGCATGAGCATATATTTAGATTATTATTCACTAATGTAAGAATTGCAAGAGTAAAAACATTTTTTTTTTCTGAGGCCATGGCTTGGGAGAATGCAGTAAAAGACTATAAAAAAGATGCTATAATATTGATATAATAGGCCTACAGTATATGAAATGATACAAACACACACACACACACGCACATAGATAAGTATATAGGCCTATTATGTGAATACGATTACAATTATGTATTATTTGTTAGACAAAATTGAATATTAGTATTGAGAATGCCAGCAATTGTAAAAAAAAAAAAAAAAAGGTGATGTGTACAGTAGGTACTTGCATTTCAGTATATATTTTTATGCGCTGAGAAACTGGAAAAAATAATGATGTTCAATATTAGTCCAGGAAAGAGAAGTACTTTACCTATTAAATTTACCAAATTATGCTACATTATGAAGAATATTTGTCCCACCTCTCAAGCAAGGTGTTTTTTTTGTTGTTGTTGTTTTTTTTTGTTGTTTTTTTTGCTTTTTTGTTTCTAAAACAGAATCTGTCTTTTTTGATATTTCAGGTACTAACTAAATTCAAGATGTGACCCCATATGTTTACGAACTCCTTAGGCAAACATTAAATCAGGACATAAAAACTCATATCTCACCATGCACCCCTCCTCTCGTCCCTCTGTGCCCCCGCGTTCCCGCAGGTTTGACAATAGACGCACAGAGGCAAAACCAAGCCAAGGTATTAAGAGGGATGACAAAAATATGAATACAGCGTCTTCATCCCCTCGTCGTGGCACTCGGGGACCACCTGAGTCTTCCAGGTTAAAAGGCCCTGGTCAAGGTGCACGAGCCCCAGTGGTTCAGTCCAAACTGGTGCGGCCACAGAAGAATGGTGCTCATGCAATACCAGCAATCTCAAAACCAAAAAGTGGACACACTGTATCAAACCTGGCCCCAGCAGTGGATCCAAACTGCAATGAGCCCAGCCTACCTTGTCTGTGTTGTGATGGCCATTCTCCTCAGGATAGCAACAGCCTTTTTAATCACAACCATAACAACAATAATACTGTAAACATCAGGCAACAAATGAAGCTACCGCCGCCGCCACCTTCTCAGAAGGAATTGGCTGTTCCAAAAGAAGACATCAAAGAAGACGAGTGTGAGCCAGAAGTAAAGCAACCTCATGCCATCCCAGTAAAGGAGAGAGAGGAAGAAAATGGCAATGTGGATGAAAAAGAGGGTGGTGACCTCAAAAATGATGTCTGCAGTGTAAATGTAAATGACAGTGTTGATGTGAATGGCAACGGCAATTGTGATGGTGAAGATGATGAAGATGATGACGATGACGATGATGATACTCTTGTCCCTTCTTCCTGCAATTGCCCAGAATCCATGCTAGATTTTTCCCTCACATCTTCTACCTCATCTTCTACCACATCCATTAGCAGCTGCTCAGATCTGGAGTGTGACTGCCCTGATACGTTTTCATTGTCATCACAGGACCAAGAGGCCACTGAAAGCTGTCCATCTTCTCGTACTTTGGTCTCCAATTGCCCTACCTTTCAGTCCAATGTCTTACCAATGGATCCCAACCTTTCTGCAAGATCGCCTTGCTCTTCTGATGAAGGGTATCCCTCTGCCCCTTGCTCTCCTTCTTCTGACTACACAGAGAGCAAGGTATCAGAAGAAGAAAAATGTATCAAAGTGGATCTCCTCCATTTTTTAGACTCCATAGAAGAGTTGGGCAAAATGGATCTGTTCTACCGCATTGTTAGGCTGGCACATTGGGAACTGAATGGTGAGCTGATTGTCAGAGATAGATTGGATCACCAGCAAAAGCTTCAGAGGGTCAACAAAGAGGTGAAGTTGGCATATCTTGTGAAACTTCAGGAGGAAAGGTTAGACTTTGACAATGAGGATATCACTGGAGTTTTGGATGAAATGGGCAACATTGATATTCCATGGAATTTGTATAAACGCAACAAATCAAGTGACTCCCAGGAATTTTCTGATGCAGGGGTAGATCTGACAGCTCCTTCTGACGTTGATGAAACCCCTGCCTCTGATTCACTTGTTTCATCGCCGTTGGATCCTCCTCCCCGGCCCCCAAAGCCTCCAATAAGGCATGTGAGTGCTCACCTAGAATCACACACTTATGAGAACATCAGTGAACATACCTTCTCAGTCTCATCCACTGACGACACTACTCCTTTCTCTACAAGAGTCCCTGCTCCTACCTTGCCTGCATTGTCATCCTCACCCCCAGCCTTAAAACCTCCTGCCCTTCCTCCTCCTCCATCACAGCCTGTGCCCTACTTCTCCCTAAATACAGACAGACCTACTCTCACTTCCCCCACCCCACCCATCCCTCCCCCAAGAAGACGTCATAAAGCCCGTCTAGAGGCTCTAAGGCTTGCTGAGCTTGAAAGAGAAAAGACTCCTCTGTCCCTTCCACCACCAACGTCCAGACCTCCTCCATTGCCACCTCCACCTGCAGTGTCCTCGCCTCCAGCTATTCCACCTCCACCATCGCTCCCACCCCCTCCATCTTTTCATGCTCTGGATGTGGAAATCAGAAAGTTGCTTGCACTAGCTGGCCTCACCCAAGCTGAATTGCTTAAACTTAGTCCCGAGTTGGGTGTCTGTGTAGATGTAGTCCTGGAAAATGAGCAACAGCCGATGTCTGATGTCTCTCAGATTGGAGATATCAGTGTAAACAGAACACACAAGGAAGATGGTGTAGATAAGGGGTTGCATTCCAGATTGAGTGAAGGAACCAGATTTGGGAAAGACAGGCCTACAGGTGTAGAGGAATTAGATACTCTCAGTGAAAAGGACGCTTCTAAAGACAAACAGAAAGAAGCAAACAGGACGACATCCTTCACAGAAATGGCAAGACGACGTAAGAGAAATGGTGGAAACTGCAATCATAGCTGCGGTTGTGGTTTTGGATCCAATGTTAGTCTATCTCCCAACTCATATTACAGCACTGATCTTAGCAATACAAAAATCCCGAATGTTAGCTTTGGGAGTTTTGATTATACTTCTATGATTTCAGACACCCCTCCTCCACCACCTCCACGACCACTGCCCCCTTGTCCACCAATTGTGTCCAAACCTCCTGAACTTCCCCCTCTTAAGCCATGTACTCTACCTGCCAATGCATCTCGCCCAGATAGATTTGACTGGCTGATAGCCTTCACCCCAGAAACAGAGTCTCCACCTCTTGAGATGCGAAAATTGTCCAATGATGGCACGTTGCAAAAAGGCTCAACTTCAGGCTTAAAAGTCACAACCTTTAAAGAATTACGCAACAGAAGCAAACAGAGCTCCACTCCAGCTCCTGTTCAACCAGAACCTGATCCAACTGTCATCACCCCAGACCCTGATTTCCTGTACAACCTCAAATGGAGAAGAGAGAAGAATGATGGGGATGGCTGGGAATATACTTCCCAAGCACAAGCCTCTTTTCTTCAGCCGCCACCCACTCCTGCCTCATTGTCCCTCTTTAGGGAAATGTGCCGACTGAATATACAAGATGATTGCCCTGCAGAACCCAAAGTGTCCCAACAAATTAGCTGTTCAGTAAGCGAAGGCAGCCTTAGGACTATTTGTGATGAAAGAGATAAAGCTGCTCACACCAAAAAGATGGAAGTCGAAGATGAAGTGGAAGTTAGGGGAATGGCAGATGGAGCATGGACTTTGGAATCCAGGACAACAGGTAAAGTTGCATTTCATGAATATTTCTGTTTTCTCTGACCAGTTTTGTCTTAGAGGGTTCATCAACATCATAAAACAGTTCAAATTCAGTGGAATTTCAAAGAGAAAGTAAAAGAACAATGGTGAGCCAAGACAACGTGGTGAGCCAAGATAAGAGTCACACAGGCAGATGGGTAGATGAATCAGCAGAGCAAGACTGGAGGGAATCTCAGAATGCAGCAAGCTTAATTCTCTGTTGTTTCTCATGATGTCACAAAGCCTTTTAATTATTCATCCTCTCAGCAGGCTAATTCCCGTTTTCTGTCATTCTCTCTTTCCTTGCTGTGCCACACATTCTGTCATACTTTCCTCAGTCAGCCTTCCTATTTTTCAGTCAGTGTTTCTATTTTAGTTGAAGTCAAATGAATTGCCATTTCCCTTAAAATGATATTACCATTACAAATATTGTCTCATACTATAGTCATGATGCACATCCCTAACCTTTCAGCCTGTGTCCTCAACCCTGCTTTGTCATCTTTCTAACATGCTTCGCTGTCTCTTTTTATTAATTTGATACTCCTATGCTTGTTGTTCTCGCTTCTCATTATTTTCAATTTTCCATTTGCTTTTTTGCTGTGCTCCTTTCTGCACTGTTTATCTGACAAATGGAAAAGGCAAATTTGCTTGGATCAGGTTACTTTACTTTTGACATCAGATTTAAATGGCCTCTAATGTGCCTGTAAATTGAGTAGCAAATACATTTGAGGGAGCCCTCATTTTTGTTTACAAGGTTATCACATCATACAACTATGCTAACCCATGTTTTGGCAATATTTGTGCTATTCATCTTTTTCATGGATATTAGTATTTATGAATTTAACACTTTGGTGTTTAGTTCTTCAAGTTGTGTGTCTGTTATCATTTTGTGTTAGTAAATTGCTGTGAAACTTTACACCCTTTATCACTCATATTTTTGGCTTTGTCACATAGCACAAGAAAATGACCTTATGCCTTTAAGTGTAGGAAAGGTGTGACTCAGGCCTTTACACCAATCACAGTACAGCAACAGGGAAACAGGAAATACTGAGTCAAACTGAATTCATTTGAGAGAGAGATATCGCCACATGTTAAGGTAAAGGAAAATGGTTTTTATGTGAGTAAATCATAACACTCTAGATATATTGAATGTACTGTATGATGAACAATGTACACTTTTTGACTGAGGTTCAAAATGATTCAGTTTTTCAACACTTAAACAACATAACATTGAAATGCAACATGCAATCTACTGATAGGAATCAGAAAATAATTGTCAGTATTGTGCATCTAAAAGAGCATATCCTGAAACATTCAAGTCTTGTAGCTTGCCTTTAAATTCAGAGTTGCCATTGCAGGTGAAATGTGATCCTAGTGAAGCTCCTAGATAGAGAGCGCATGCTTTCCTGCACACGGTCAGATGTTGAAGGATCAGATATAGTGCTGTTAGGCTTTGCACACAATATACTGCAACAGAAAATTGTAGGGTTTTTTTTTTTTTGAAGAGGATGTTTTAGTAGCTAAAAAAAGGCAAAGAAAAGATATAAGGGTGTGGCACTCAGTACTTTGTGCAGTTATAAGAAGGAATTTGTGTATTAGATTAAGGGGCCATTTACACGACACCATTTTCAACTAAAAACTGAAAACTTTTTATGCATTTTGGTTGTTAATTTAAACTACAACGGCATTTTGGGGGCCTGAAATTGCAAACTTTTAAAAACAGATTTCAAAGTGCAAGATTTTGAAAACGATACCATTATCGTCTTTATGTAAACTACAAAAAGACAAATATGTGAAAACGGTGACAGCATACACATGCGTATTACGTGTTCAGTCTGTAGGCATGCGTATGTGCGCAGGCAATAGTCTTTCTTTACAAAGTGACATTGCCAACTACTGGCCTGAATGAATAATACAGCGTTTTTAGTCGTTTTCTTGGATCCGTGTAAATGGGGATCATTTTGATGACGTTGTCATCTGTACAAAGAAAAAACGTTTTAGTACATCATTGCCGTGTAAATGTACCCAAAATTTTTATGCATTGAGAACTTTTTTTTTATACATTTCTGTGGAAATTGTTGAGTTTACTTCGTTTTCAATTAATGCATATTTTCCATCTTGTCTTGTTTATTTAGGCTAAAATAGTTTTTCTCTTTTTATGTTCTCTGAAATTATTTCACTTTAGTGAAACACTGAGTTGCATTTCAAAAAATGTGCTATCCAAATAAAATGTATTATTATGATCCAAATTTTCTTCGGACAGTGAATAATGTACATACTTTTCCCATACACTGTGGCGTGTTGTGCTGTGTTCTAATGTTTGCTCTTTAGCATATTAAATGTTTAAAGGAGTTCTCTATCATCTGTTTCATCATATTTACATAAGTGCATTCTCTCTTCTTTAAAATGACACTAACATTTTCCCATTCTCTCTTTTTCTTCCTCTTTCTTTACTGTTTGCTGTTTTACCATTCTGCCCATCCTTTCGATTCTGAATCTTCTCCATTGTTATACTTTCATTATTCTTCACCACCATACCCATAATGCTTCTGTTAAAGTGTCCTCACCTCCCCTGTCCCTTTCCTTGACCTCACCTTATTATCTGCACTCTGATCCCCTGTCACAAGCCTCCCAGTTTTACCACACTGACACTAACAGGAATCATGCCGAGGCCAGCTGTGAGGGTTCAATAAACATCTCAAACCCGTTGTGCATAAATTCCACTTTTGATTGCAGGAAAAATGACTATACCGACTCCCTGTACTGTTCAGGGACAGAAAACAATGCGTTTTTGTTCTGTAAACAAGACAATGACCTCAGTGGTAACATGAATTCTCTGTACCACCGCTGTAATCATGCTGACAGCTTTCTAGATTCTTTATACATCTGTGGGCATGATCCTGACGGCACAAAAACCAACTTTTGTTCTGTGTATAACAATGAAGTAGATTCAATCAGAAATGATGATTCACTCCACAGTGATGCCAGATACACAAGAAATACCCTGAAGCTGTTCACTGACCCTGAACCACCAACTAACATTAACACACTCACTGAGGGCGACATAACACCATACAAAAATATTGACATGCAGGCTTACATTACTATGCGAAACCTCAAAAATCAGAGCTATGCGAACAAAAACAGTTATAAAGATGCCGACTCGCTGTTTGATTTGAACTCAGACAACATTGATAACTCAAAACCACCGATCAACCCGTTTTATGACAGCAATGAAAACACAATGCAGAACAAACAGCAGCTTGTATCTTTCCCTGCCTACTACCTTTACCACCCCAAAAACTGCCCCTTGCATAAAGGCGCCCCACCACGGCTGTCCCCCGTAGGAGCGATCTCACCTCCCTACAGGTCCGGGCCTCCAGTTCCAGGCACAGATGTTGCCCGTCTCTGCTCACCCCTGTTCCCTCGCAGTCACACCCTTCCTGCCCTTGCTGCACCCCTCTACTACCCTTATCTGTACACTCCCCCTGTTCAAGCCCCTCTGCGGGAGCCATCGGTCCCCATACTTCACTCTCAGAGTCCACCACCACTCACTTCGAGTAAGAAATCAGTGCATTCTCATTTCTCTCACTTTTCTCCACTTCTTTTCCAGTTCCTTTGATTGTAAAGCACTGTCTGTTTGTCTGTGTCTCATTCATATCCTGTGGATACTGTAGCACTGTCAGTGTCTGTGGCAGTGTGAAATATGTGGTTGTTCATTGCATGATGACATCAGAACTTCTTTCTGAAAGTGATGATTTCATGTTATTTTTTACTGTTCAGCTGTGTTCCTTTTTTTGTTCACTTGGAATTTAGTATTATAAATTCTGTAAATTAAAGCTACACTATGTAACTTTTGACTTTCCAGCAGTTGAATCACAATTTAATGGTGGAGGAAGATTGTTTTGGTAATTATGAGAGTTGTACTTTGGCTTTACTATTCTATGTGGATGAATCTGATGATTTAAGGCCATCAGACTGAAACTATAGTGGAAACTATTATAACTCGGCTAGTAGGCTATAAGACAAATAGACCAAAGTAGGAACTGGTTTAGAGATTAAACACTGTTTATGCACCTTCCATTACCTATAGTAGAAGCCTGACCTTCTTTCCTTTATAGTTATGACGTAAACATGCACAGAATTAATGCTGGACGTATGCAGTTTCCCTCAAAATCTCTAAAATATAAATTATTACAGGCCAAGGCAAAAATATGGTTTGGAAGATAGATTTATGATGTACTCGCTCATTATTAAAATTTTGTTTCAAACTAAAAAAGTTACATAATGTAGCTTTTTATATATTAATATACTTGCTTTCATTTAACATTTGCTTTTTGTGTTTATATTTGTGTTTTGTTTTTAATTTAATGTAATTTTTTTTTACAATTATCTTTTTGTTTATTTTTAAGGGATTGATGTTTCTTTTTTTTATGCTGCTCTGCATGTTTTGTTTTTCACTTACCTTATGGTAATGCATGTGACAAACCCATATATGTCAAATCAGATCCAAATATGTCTCAAATGAATAAATATCTTTTATAATTTATTCATGAATATTTGTATGAGATCTATACATGTTCCTCACGAACTGCTGTCATGTACTGCACTGGATGACTCAAGATCAACTGTAATACATTATCTTCTGTTAATCGAGTTTCTAACCCCACCCTGCTGTCTTTCCCTCCTAATAGCTGTTCGCAGCTTCTCATTTGCCGGCTCTGAGCAGAAGAACAAGGCCTGGATGGGAGATGATGTGAGGACCTCACTGAGTGCTGAAGGGCTGTCTTCTGCATGCCTGCAAGAAAAGAAAAGTAATATAGTATTGTATATGATTATATCATGATTATAAAAAAGAGTTTGTTCATATTTATCTTTATTTTTCAATTAAAAAATAAATAAATAAATAAATTTATTTAATTTTATGTGTTTTTGCCAGCTCTTGTCAATTCAGTCAGTGTGGCAGTGGAGGCCATTTTGGCTCAGTTCAGTTCGTCCAGGACAGTTGTACAGAAGGTCAGTTTTGTGCTAACTTTCATTTTCAAACTTGGCATCATTAACCCCACTTTAGTTTCCCACAGGAATAAGAACCTTTGAACTAAAATTAGTAAATCCCTACCTGTTTTTTCCCCTCTCTTCATGCCACTTCCATGCACTTGGCTTATCTCTTCGTTTTTCTTTCTCCAGTTTTACTCAGTAAATAAGGTACATCAAAGTCCATAAACATGAGCTTTGCAAATAACTTATTTGCACACTAACCTCATGCACCCTTTCACCTCTTTCTCCTATTTTTTGCTCCCTCTCTCTACCCTTTTTTATTCATTTTTAAATACTTTATATATCCTATCTTTTTTTTCCCATTGCTTTGCACATTTTTATTTTTTTCTCTGCTTGTCTCTCTCCCTTTCTTTTATCTGCCTATCCTCCATTGCCCTTTTCTTGACCTCTGTTGACAGACTCTTTCTGGAGACAGCAGTGTAAATCCCTCTCTGGGTCGTCTGGTACTGCAGTGCCTTTGCCCAGCCCTGCGCAACCTTCTCTGTGATGGACTCAAGCCCCACCAGAGTGACCTCATTGCAGGCAGAAGGCCTAATTCACCCTGGGGATTGGTTCAGGCCTCCACCAAACCAGGTACAAGACATTTTGACCTGGATTACTAGACAATTACCTTCATTAAATATCTCATGTTATATTCTGCCTCTCTCTCTCCTCTTCTACCTCTCATGATCCAACTTGTTTTATTCTCTTCTTTTCTGGCACCGTGAATCCCCGCAGTATTGACTCATGCATCTCTGTCATACTTCCAATCTTTAAATATTCCTCGATTCTCTCCCTCAATGTTTTTTGTTGCTCATATTCATTGTCTCATATTTTCTGTAGCTTTAGCAAATAAATCATACAGCATGGTATACATTCATTATGTTGCCCTTCCTAGCGTTTTAAAATAATCAATGATTTGCTTAATTGCAACTTCAATGTCTCTCTTCATTTATGGTGCTTTTATGGTGCTCTTTCAGGTCCGAGCACGCAGGCTTTGCACAACCTCCAGACTAAAGTAGCGGGGCTTCCCCAGCTTAAGCAGAGCAGACACAGGTTCAACGCCTTCCTGTTTGGCCTTCTCAAGTAAGGCAGAACTTTCCTCATCCTAAGTCCATCTAAAATGATTTAATTGACAAAATAACTTATGTGAATTGTAATCGTCTCTCTCTTCTTTTTCTTCTCCAATGATTTTCCTTCTTTTCCTCTTCAACTCTGTCATGTAGTGTCAAGCTTCTGGATTACTGGCTTTCACATCTGCAGTCCTGCAGTGGTAAGTGTTCAAATTTACTGTTGTTTTCTAGTGGTCCCTGCTGGAAAATCCATCTTAAGCTAATTTTTGGAACAATGGCAGCTAGTAGACCATCTTGGACCAGCAACAAATCAGTTACAATGATGGATAGTAAAAAGACAAACATTACATTTTTATTTTCTTAACATCATTTCACATTGATCAAAATGTAATAACAGCAATATGCAAATGAGGTAAAAACGGCACTCATAGAATTCTGCAGTGATGATATTATTGTAGCCCAACCAGGAAGTTTGCATCACCCTGCTACCGTCGACAAAAAACCAGTGGGATTTTTTAACTGGCTTTTGGATTACCACAGAAAACCAAAAAAAAGTTATGATTCTTACTTGTTTTGTTCATCAAGATAATCTTCATAAATTAACTTTTGTGAATTTTGAGGCCTAAATACAGTCGCCAGAATTTAAAAAATAAAGTTATGTTATAAACGAACTACACCACATTCACATGACTTCACTGTCACCACCACTTCCGACGACTCTTTCGAACTGTCTTTAAAATTTAGAATTAGAATAGTTTTTAAGAACGTGAGTATAAACACAATGTGGCAGCAAAAGAACACTATAGAACCTCTGTATCTCCCATTTAGCCACTTAACAAATGCTTTTTTCAAGACATGTAAAAGCTCAAATAAATCACAGGTGTATTACTGATACACTATATTGCCAAAAGTATTGGGGCACCCCTCCAAATCATTGAATTCAGGTGTTCCAATCACTTCTATGGCCACTGGTGTATAAAATCAGGCACCTAGGCATTCAGACTGCTTCTACAAACATTTGTGAAAGATTCGGTCGCTCTTAGGAGCTCAGGGAATTCAAGCATGGTACCGTGATAGGTTGCCACCTGTGCAAAGTTCATTTGTGAAATTTCCTCACTACTAAATATTCCACAGTCAACTGTTAGTGGTATTATAACAAAGTGGAAGCGATTGGGAACAACAGCAACTCATCCATGAAGTAGTAGGCCATGTAAAATCACAGAGCGGGGTCAGCGCATGCTGAGACGCACAGTGCGCAGAAGTTGCCAACTTTCTGCAGAGTCAATAGCTACAGACCTCCAAACTTCGTATGGCCTCCAGATTAGCTCAAGAACAGTGCGTAGAGAGCTTCATGGAATGGGTTTCCATGGCCGAGCAGCTGCATCCAAGCCTTACATCACCAAATGCAATGCAAAGCGTCGAATGCAGTGGTGTAAAGCACGCCGCCACTGGACTCTAGAGCAGTGGAGACGTGTTCTCTGGAGTGACGAATCACGCTTCTCTGTCTGGCAATCCGATGGACGAGTCTGGGTTTGGCGGTTGCCATGAGAACGGTACTTGCCTCACTGCATTGTGCCAAGTGTGAAGTTTGGTGAGGGGGGATTATGGTGTGGGGTTGTTTTTTCAGGGGTTGGGCTTGGCCCCTTAGTTCCAGTTAAAGGAACTCTTAATGCTTCAGCATACCAAGACATTTTGGACAATTTCATGCTCCCAACTTTGTGGGAACAGTTTGGGGATGGCCCCCAACATGACTGCGCACCATTGCACAAAGCAAGGTCCATAAAGACATGGATGAGTGAGTTTGGTGTGGAGGAACTTGACTGGCCTGCACAGAGTCCTGACCTCAACCCGATAGAACACCTTTGGGATGAATTAGAGTGGAGACTGTGAGCCAGGCCTTCTCGTCCAACATCACTGACCTCACAAATGCACTTCTAGAAGAATGGTCAAAAATTACCATAAACACACTCCTAAACCTTGTGGAAAGCCTTCCCAGAAGAGTTGAGGCTGTTATAGCTGCAAAGGGTGGGCCAACTCCATATTAAACCCTACGGATTAAGGATGGGATGTCATTAAAGTTCATATGCATGTAAGGTAGATGTCCCAAAACTTTTGGCAATATAGTGTATATTTTGTTCCACAGAATAAAATGTAAAAGTATCTTGAACTTGTGTTCACCACATACCTTATTTTTAGGCATTTAATGGCACAATATGTAAGATTTTTGCATTAAAATATCCAAAAACCACTTGTGTACTTACATTATCTCAAATATTTCCAACGTTTAAATCTAGAGAAATTCACAATTTTAACCAGTGTAATGTCCCTCCTCATTGCCTCGTTACTCCACCATTTAATTTAACAAAAAAAAGTGACATGTACAGTAGTAATTTAGCATTAAACATTACGTTACTTGCGGCTAATTCATTAGAATGAAATAAAATCATGTGATCAAACGTAATGGTTATAAAACTTTATTTCATTACCTCATCCATGAACATGATTTGTGAGTCCCGTTGGACTGACTTCCATTGGCTGTGGAGGTGAAGACGACATTTCCCATCATTCCCCGCTCCTTCACAGCATCATCAAGCTACGCCTTTGTTATTGTTTTGAATATGCGACCTCTAGCGGCGAAACCAAAAACCAAATAAAAAAACCCATTGACAGTGCAACTGGAAGTTTGAAAATACTAACTCATTTCTGTTTTTTTTTAGGAAAGGTCACTGTAGTACCATTTAAGATCTTTACCAGTGACCAGATTTAAATGTTTAAATAGATTTTTAACTTTTTTTTTATAATAATAACTGTAATAACTTTTTTACTGTCCTGCAGATGTGTTGGAGACATATTATCGCCCCACTTCCTTCATGCGTCTGTCACTCACTTCTTGCCAGCCTCTTTTTGAGGAGCTTCTCCTCCTACTGCAGCCTCTCTCTCTTCTGACCTTTAACCTCGACCTGCTGTTTCAGCATCACCACCTTGACCCCTCATCCCCAACTCTCACCCCAGCCAGTCACACATCTGAGATATATAGCCCGCCAAATGAAGACTTCAGCTTCCACTTGTCACCCAAGGGGATTTTCCAAGGAAGTGGCCATAATCTTGGAAGCGTGTTTGAGCAAGACCATGGCAGTTTGGGTTTAGACACCAACCCTAATTCAGGTCTCACAAGTCATGTTCTTGATGTGTCAGCCTATCGCAATCCAATTTCGCTGTCATCAAGCATCACCAAGGAGGAAGCCAATCCGCCATTATCATGGTTTAACGGGAATGAGATCTCGGCACCTCTTAATGCCGGAAGCCTTTCCCAGCAGGCAGGCCAGGCTCTTCAGCAAGGATGGGGGGCAGTAATGCGTTTGGGGGAACGTTTAGGCCAGAACTTTGGTTTGACCACTAACACAGAGGATGTTAAAGGTCCTAACTCACCAGATGACTTCAAGACAGGCTTCTCACTGAATCCAAAAAGTCCAGTTGAAAACAGGCAGCAAACAAGAGAGGATCTTTCCTTGTGGGATAGTGGAGCAGCTGTTCCCTGGGGTCTGGGACGGCTCTTTGGAGCTTCTAAGAGCCCCAACAACCCACCAATAAGCAGGTTTGATGATGTTTTTTTAAATGTCAGTTTAGTTTGTTTTTTAGATGTGTCAGGTTTATTCATGTGATGTATCTTTTTATTCTCTTCCATGCTGTTACTCTCACATAGACGTCCATCTCAGTGGCTCTCCCCTGGTGCATCCGTCCTTTCTCGCATAGTGAATCTTGGCCAGGGTTCTCCGCCTGAGAAGAAAGAGCTCCAGAGAAGCAAAGATAAGGAAGACGATGAAAACGAAAAGATTAATGAAACAAAAGATCAGCCAAAGCCCTTGAGGTAAAGTTTCCATTAGATTATTCACATTCTTCTTAATATATTTACATTTATGCATTTAATGAGAATATCGTTTAAACCTTTTAGGGTTTTTTTTTTTTTAAAGCTTTGGGGTTTTTTTTTTAAGTGCTTTTTGTAGGGTTTTTGGTATTTAGTTTTTTTTTTTCTATTTATTAATTAATTATTTAATTAATTGTATTCAATTATTTAATTATATTATTTAAGTAATTATTTTATTAATTCAGAAATACTTAAAAATAATTTTAAAATTACAAAAAAACAACACTTGTACAGTATTGTAACAGTATGATATTTCATTATTTTCAAAACAGCAGCTTTTTACTTAAAATATATATAGGATATATTATATATATATACTGTATATAAATATATAATGTGTACACTCGTGTTCAAGGTGAAAGGAAAATATGTAATTACTTTACATTACATTTTTAGAGTCATTAAGTTTGATTTATTTTGGACAATTTTTATGTCATTGACCCATAAAGCACAATCTATTTTGTCTTTTTGAACCTTTTACTCAGTGTTATTTTAATATAATTTATATACTATTATAGTTTTTATGAATATGTTGAATAAGCTTTTATTTTTATATTTTCAGATTTAATTTTAATGAAATTGTTAATATAGTTTAGTTTATTTTGTTATGTCCTTTTGTCATTTTTATTAGTTTTTGTTTTTAAAAAATATTTCTAAATAGTTATAATTTATTTTTATTGCAGTTTTAGGTTTTTTTTTTAGTTTTAGTTTTATTTCAGTTAGTCGTTTTATTTATTTTTACTCATCTAATATTTATATTTTATTTTAAACAAACATTTTTTTTAATAGTTTTAATAATAATAATAATAATGATGTTTAATTTATATAGCACTTTTCCCGAGCTCAAGGATGCTTTATGATAAAGAACAATAACATGACAATAGTACAGTCAGTCATATGGACAATGGACACTTGCCCTGCCCCGAACAAGAGCCAATGCGGTTGCGTATAGCAGTTATATAAAATTGTGCAAATTTAAATCCATAAAGAAGAACACAGCATTGTGTGGATGGCACAGAAGCAAATACACACTATGACTGATAAAATTGGAAGAACAAATAGGTTTTGAGCTGAGATTTGAATTAATAGATAAAGGTTTTGTTGTTATCGTTGATTTTAGTTAAAGGGTTAGTTCACCCAAAAATTAAATTTCTGTCATTAATTACTCACCCTCATGTCGTTCCACACCTGTAAGACCTTCATTCATCTTCGGAACACAAATTAAGATATTTTTCATAAAATTCGATGGCTCATTGAGGCCTCCATTGCCAGCAAGACAATTAACACTTTCAGATGCCCAGAAAGCTATTAAAGACATATTTAAAACAGTTCATGTGACTACAGTGGTTCAACCTTAATGTTATGAAGCGACGAGAATACTTTTTGTGCGCCAAAAAAACAAAATAACAACTTTATTCAACAATATCTAGTATGGGCGATTTCAAAACACTAAATGAAGCTTCGAAGCTTTACAAATCTTTTGTTTCGAATCAGTGGTTCGGAGCGTGTATCAAACTGCCAAAATCACGCCCCCCAGTGGTGAACTATTGAAATTTCGAAACACTTATCACGTAACAAAGTCTCATTTACTGAAATCACGTGACTTTGGCAGTTTGATACACGCTCCGAACCACTGATTCAAAACAAAAGATTTGTAAAGCTTCGAAGCTTCATGAAGCAGTGTTTTGAAATCGCCCATCTCTAGATATTGTTGAATAAAGTCGTTATTTTGTTTTTGTGGGCAAAAAAGGTATTCTCGTCACTTCATAACATTAAGGCTGAACCACTGTAGTCACATGAACTGTTTTAAATATGTTTTAGTAGCTTTCTGGGCATCTGAAAGTGTTAATTATCTTGTATCCTGAGCAATTGGATTTTATCAAAAATATCTTCATTTGTGTTCTGAAGATGATATTACGGGTGTGGAATGACATGAGGGTGAGTAATTAATGACAGAATTTTCATTTTTGGGTGAACTAACCCTTTAACAACAGCAACACTACTATTACTGTCAACAATGTGCTGAGTCTTGTTCTCTGATTCATCAGGGTGGTCAGAACTCTGTGTGATCACACAGGCAATGGAGCCGAGCTGAGCTTCAGAAAGGGGGAGGAGCTTGTTCTGTTGGGAGGTGTGGACCATGACTGGATTCGATGTCGTCAAGGTCACAAAGAGGGCCTTGTTCCCATTGGTTATGCTTCACTTATCATGTGACTTATCTTTAATTCTGCCTGTATGTTTGTGTGAAAGAATATCAGGGGATAACATACAAGGAAAAAGAGACCATATATAGACGTAGTTATTAGTAGCCGTGTTACGTGTTTATCTGTTTATCTCTGACCCTCGTTGCCTGGTTTGTGATGTCTGGAATATTTTCTGTGATATATAGAACTCACTATAAATTACTGTATAAATCATCAATATATATATATATTTAGATTTTACAAAGATAGATAGACAGATAAACAAGAAATGGGTAATGAATAAGTATCAAGTTTAAGAAAAAATAATTGTATTTATTATTAGGTGTTCGCCATAAAGCTCACAAGCTTACTTAAACAGCTCAGCGCAAAGTTATCAAAAATGTATATTCGTAAAACAGCATTTCATCATAATTTTAACCCCAATAAACAACCAATATGCATATGCAGCTTTTTTTTGTATAAAACCCCTTGAATTTCTTGTCATATCATTAGCCCATCAATGTTTTATAAAGATAAGCACGACTTAGGCATGAGATTTGGTTATTTTGGGGCTGCATTACTGCATAAATCAAAGATTTACTCAAGTTTACTCTTTAATTTATTATACAATTAATGTTTTGATTTTTTTTTATTATAAAGCTATTTAATAAGGATTTACTGACTAGTCAGTCAATAAACTAATTGCTTGACAATTAAAAATAATTTATTTTATTCCTCAAAATATTAATAATTTGTTCTTCTAATTTGTACACCAACAATTAATAGATTTAATTTTGGTGTTGCCTGAAGATTCCCTAATATACACCCTTTTATTAACTCACTTACTAGAAAAAAAGGGAAAAAACATCCTTTTTTTGAACATTTGAACATTTTTGACCAACATTATTATTGTCTTATTGTTATTATCGTAACTCAATGGTAACGGTCAAATATATTAGCGTAGTAGTGTGTAGATGATTCTTTTATCTTTCTTACAGTGTGATTGCTAATGTGGTAAGATCTGTATCACCATGAGCTTGATAGTGACTATGCATACTCTGTACTGTACTGTTTATGAGGCTTGTTGCTGGGGAAACCATGTATGATCGATAGCATTATCTTTTGAATGGATATTCTGCATCAGTATAATACGTTGAATCAGGGGGTTACATACTAAGCCTGCATGAATGTGTATGAATGTGTGTAGCAAATGTAAGGTAATAATCATTGATACAACTTGTGAGCACGGACACATTCACTCAAGATAAAAATGCTTCATGCTAAAGGTATAGGCCAGGATTTTAGTGGCTGTAGTGGGATAGTTGATTTAAATTAGAGCTTGCATATTCTTATTCATTAAATGGCCCTCTGTGTTTCTCACAACTGAATGCTCATGTGTTGTATACATTTTTGTCACAACTCTGGCACTGCTTTCAGCTGAGCTGCTAATCAAAAATATATTAGACAAAATGAAAGATGAATCTTGTCATGGTAACATGCCAGTCCGCATGGAACACAGCTTTGTCCATTACACCATATGACCTTCTGGACAATTCCATCCAGTTGCAGAAAAGCAGCCGGCTACAGTAGCAACTGAGCACTGAAAGAACTGAGCATTCACATTACTGTATGTATAATGTATGAAAGCTTAAAGGGATAGATCACCCAAAAATGAATATTCTGTCATCATTTTATCACCCTCAAGTTGTTCTAAACCTGTTTACATTTCTTTGTTCTGTTGTACACAAAGGAAGATATTTGGAAGAATGTTTGTAACCAAGCAGATCTGGTGGCGAGATCTACTTGGTTAGTTACAAACGTTTTTCCAAATATCATCTTTTGTTTTCAGCAGAACAAGGAAATGTATACAGGTTTGGAACAACTTAAGGGTGAGTAAATGATGACAGAATTTTCATTTTTGGGTGAACTATCCCTTTAAAATTTAAACTTAACCTATGGGATTTATGTATCTGAGTTTGTCAGGGACAATTTACTGTTTTTAGGATGTAGTTTAGGAGGTATATTTAAAAAAATCTGAGACAGAACTCCTTGAGAAGTTAGCTTTGTAATTGGCGTGAGCTTTAATGTCCCTTTTTAAAAATGAAGAAAAATAAAATGTTATGGGTTGAGAGTTAAGCAAGGGTTCTGTAGAAAATCATATTTAGTGTCATATAGTCTTACCTCACAGGGCAAACTGCAATGATGCATGACTTTAATTCATTTTTTTTTTTCCTTTTCATTATTATATATTTTTTTGTAGCTGTTATTTTCGTTATAACTGTGCATTTATAATTGTGACATTTGAATTACATTAGTATGTTTTGGAGAAAGAAACAGCTATGTTGCATTATAAATATAGTGTACTTATTGTTTGTTGTTAATTATACCAGTTGATCTGCTTTTTATCTGTTTCTCTTGTCTATCTATCTCTCTATCTATCACTTGCGTGTGTGTACTTTTGTGTGGTAATGAGTTGCGTAGCTCTGTGTGGTATTGCCCATCGCTGGTAGCACACTTAAAGCATAATGTTCTGTACCAACTCTTGAGTTCTGTAATTCCCTGTGAATCAGCTCTATGCATGTTGGTGTTTGTAAATATACCCAATAAAATATGAAAAGAAACAAGAGTGTGTGGCGCTGAAGAGTATATATAAGATGTGCTGTGACCACAGATGTACAGTGTTTTGTGTTGTTTATACAAGTCAGCTGCAATACCACAGATCACGTGAAGATGTCGCTAAAGTACCACGAAGGAAGAACCTGATTTTATGTTCCAGGACCTGTTCCTGATCAACATCTTTGTTGATCCTGGAACAACATTCCAATCAACCAATCAGATCTGATGGACAAGTTTACAGTTTTGTCAAGTTTAGGTTTACAACCAGGGTTAGGTGCTTCTACATCGGTGTAGAATCACCTATCATTTTCCTTTGATTTTAGGGATATGTTATGGGTAGGGTTAGGATTAATTTTCGGACAGGAATGTTGTTCCAGGGTCAACAAAATATGTTTAAAAATAATCAGGACGTGCTGAACGGAAGCACTTGAAAGTACAGATAAGACTGATCTGATCTGTTTAATGTGCCGCTCGTCACCAACAAAACAAAACTTATAAAAACGTATAACTTGTAAAATGTATAAAATACAAAATAGTGGAAAACATGAGCATACAGTCCAATTTCTAGAGTGAGTTCCAAACCCAGTGTTCTCACTGTAAATGTTTCACAAACGAAAAATCAATTTATATCACTGCCCTCTTGTGGCATATAAAGAGACATTTTTCTTTTGCCATAAACGTAAAGTGTAATTTTTCACATTTCTAATATCAAACAACACTTTTGAACATTGGTATTGTTCAAGAGATAGGCTACTTTTGATTTTTCCTTCCATGCACCTTGTTGATTTTGTGAATTTGCACCGGAAAAACCATACAACCCAGTCCATAAACTATATATACATATATATATGAACTAGTATTTTATTTTTTATTCTTTTTACTATAATTAACCATGTTAAAAGAATGAAGGTGACTTTATAATGATGGTAGCTGCATCTAAAATTTTTTTCTATAAGCCCATTTCTGCATAAAGTCATATAGATAAAAATCAAAACTATGACAGTCATAATTATGAGATAGAAGGCTGAAATTCACATAAAAAGTGATTTTTGCAAAAAAAAAAAAAAATTTAATTACAAGATAAGTGGAAATTATGACTTAAAAATAAAAATTAAAAATTAAAATAAAAATTTTGAAAATCATTATGACTTTATCTCATAATTGTCTTAAGTATGTCATAATTTTCACTTTTCTCATACAGTATCATAATTTTGACAATGTCATAATTATGATTTACCAAAGCACAATTTTTTTCTAATGTTGTGGAAATGCCAGATAAGCTTCCATGCATTTCCCTTGTTGTCTAAAATGAAGGAAAAAACTCTTTTCTTCTTTCCTTTTTTCTCCATTATGAAAATTTAATTTGTAATCAGAATTTAGTGCTCATAGTGCTTTTCAAAAATTGTCTAAAAAAAGAAAACCACCTACTAACAAAGTGAGCAAGTAAATACAGCAGCCATTAATTATCTCTCAAGCATTATTTCATCATGTACATCATTATTTAAGTTCACTTCAATAACCATAAATTGACCTGTTCTTATAACCATCTTAATAAAGTGTCTAAATTGTTTCCTGGACCGATCAGTTCCAGGACACTGTCAGTGGATCAGCATTCTTCCCTGCCAGATAAGCTCCAGGAGAGAGGCTGAGCGAGTAAGGGATGGGTGAAGGGTATGTGGAGGTGTGCAGTAGAGTCATGTCATCGGCATTATAGAAGCACACCTGACACCTGTCGCAGTCCAGGTACAGCCCTATCCTGCGTGGTTTCACTGTCAGATCTATCTCTGTCACTGTCTCATACTCTTTGATGCAGTAGCCTTGGTCATGCTTAAGGTGAAGTCCAATGTCCTTGTTCAAGTTGCTTATACAGCCACCATCAAAGCCCACGCTCCAGTCTATCTTCGCTCCTACGTCCACCTCCCAGTAGTGCTGCCCTGACTGGAAGGTCTTGTGGGTCCTGGCCAGAGGCCTATAGTCTTTGTGACGCAAAAAAATCCCCTTTTTGGATGTGCGGATGACGCTACGCCCATCGGAGGAGACCCTCAGGTATGGGTCATGACAGTCATGTATGACATTACGATCAGGGACTAAGAAAGAGAAACAAAAATTTGAAAGATAAATGCAGCTTAGCTTAATGGTCAGAAACTACTGGTCAAAAGTTTGAAATAATTATTATTTTTCTTCAAATGTATGTGTCTCTTATGCTCACCAAGGCTGCATTTATTTGAGCAAAAATTTGTTAAAATATTATTACACAGATTAATAACTAATATTATTATTACTTCTATCAAGGAGACTTCTTTCAAAATCATAAAAAATCTTAATTTTTTCAAACTTTTGACTGGTAGTGTACAAATATTGAAACTGAATTTGCAAAATGTATATTTTCACAATAGAAATTAAAGGTACTGTACACTATGTACCTTTTGGCCCTCTAGAGGTTAAAAAACAAAACTGCTTCAGCTCTGCGTGACTGCAGATGAATATGGTTATCCTGCTGCTCATAAAACATTCACTACCTGGCTTAAGAGATATAACCAGTTTAGATGGAAAGGATCTTAAGCTGACTAGCTGAAGACATCACTGTAGCTTTACACATTAACAGACAAGGAATCCAAATTTATCCAGAGTAGCTATTATTCTTAATCATCTTATGCGGTTAGATTACTAGTATTTCTAGTCTTAGGCATCTGGGTTTATCTGATGTAGTCAGAGCTATTTTTAGGCGTGAGAGTTACCGACGTAGTCAGAGTGGGAGTCACCTGAAGATAATATTGGAGATGTCAGGTGACACCTGGTTTAACTTAAGTCAGATGCATAGGGGAATTTCCACCACAAGAGTATGGCAAATTATCTGTTCAATAAACTCACCTGTTGAGTAATAAAAACGCAATCTTTTGTCCGCTTTTACAACATTTCAAATCCCTCAGTTCTCGCCATCTCCAAGACAATGTTAATTCTCGTTTTATTACGAGCTCTGTCGCTTTCTCTTTTTGCCAGCAAACTTTCCTTTGTTCGGCGTTTTTGTAAAATGGGTGGTTCTCTGGAGGTTCAAGATTTAGCATGCTTTATGTCAACCTTTCTCGCTCTTTTGTGGTAAATTATGCCACTCTCACACCATATAGGCATCAAATTAGCCGGAGCAACTTTTCTCTATTTACGGATATGACGAGACACGCAGGGGCAACTGACGTATGTACGCAATTTCCAGTAAAAACTATCCCGTAAAATCTAAAATTACAAACACTTACAATAGAATCAGGGTAAGACAAAAAGCACATTTTGGAATGATTGATGATGTATTATTTAAATTTTGTTAATTCTAAATAAAAATGTTACATAGTGTACCTTTAATATACTCTTACATGTATTTTAATATATAGTGTTGATAACTGATGTCCTCACCTGGTTTGATGGAGCCCAGCATCTCCTTCCACACAATAAACTGCAAATGAGTCTCATGAAGGCCAAGGAACAAAGAATTAGGTGCGAAATTTACGCTTTTCACTGCTGATTTGAACCTACAATACAGGAGATGAATGTAATTGATGGGATACTTGCAGAGTTGGACGTTTAACTCAAGCATTACTGTATATTGTCATACTTGGTTGTTTGAGAAGCACTGTCATTATTTTCACTGCAGCTTTCTTTCTCTTTCATCTCTTCAACAAATTCCAGCCCTTTCTCAGTCCACCACTACAGGAGAAGAACCAGACAAAGCAAATGGTTATTGTCATGAAAACTGCAGCTATGAATAACCCAGTGTTAACCATTGTTAATATCTGAATGTTAGTGAGAAGAAGGAAAATAAAAAAAACTCTCATCCATTGACATACATTCAAAAAACAGCCTCTGGTCTCCTTCCCTGCGTACCGCCAGAGGCGGTGTGTTAGTATTAGCCATTAAGCTTTTTTGGCTAAAGGTTGCAGGCTTGCCTTCCAGTGGCTTTGTTCCTGTTCCCTCATGTGATCTTGTCATCTTTTCATTGGTTCTTTAGTTCATGTGTCATGTTTCATTGGTTTATCCTGTCATGTTACTCAGTTCTGTTTTGTCATTGGTTCATTGTCTTGATCATGCTCAGGTGTATCTTGTTAGTCATTAGTCTTTGTGTATATATAGCCCTTATGTTTCCACTGTGCCTTGTTTAGCTTATTTCCTGTAACCTGTTGGTGAGTTCCTTGTTTCTTAATCAAATCTAGCAAAGTCATGTCAAGTCTTTGTTTGTTTTGTATTTGTTTGTTTGGTTAAATAAAACTACACATGGGCTCGTTAAACTGGTCTCCCAGTGGATACATTATAGAAAGCTAGACCACACTAGTTATGGAAGAAACAAAGCTTTTCCAAGCTTTGAATCAATTGAACCAATTGCTTCGCAAAATGATTCACTGTTTCAAAGTGTTCGAACATGCTGGTGACCCCTGCTGTTCAGAACAGTGTAAATGCAACAAAAACTCAGGCCAAACATGCATAAAAACACCTTTTACAAACCCAATGCAAATGTTTTATTGAAAGTAAAATCTATCAAATGCAATTAACTAATCATCTAATATGATTAAAGGGGAAGGGGGGTGGGGGTAAGTGGGAGGGGCATCTCAGTAAATCCGCATGATTCATGGGTTTACAGAGATCGTCCCCCAGTGGTAAATCATTGAAATTTCTAAATGTTTCGAAACAGTCATGACGTAACAAACCTTCGTTTACTGAATTCATGTGACATCACTAGACCACACCATGAACCCAGCAGTTGCTCTCCTGCTTCCATCAAGGCAATCGCCCCATTGAGGACTGTGTGGTGGATTTCTGTGAACTGTTATGTGGTGGATTTTAATGATGTGGCACTTAAGGACATTTTTTTTAATGGATTAAATGAGCCAATTCGTTCTGGGATGCCTGGGGGGAAATTCATTTTTCTATGCCCGAATATATTGCCTATGCTCTGTTGTTGTTGTCATTTACGGTGGGAATTGCAGATGAGGGACCCTGCAATCCCACAGTATCCTCCATGCCAGAGCCTCGTCACATCATGGCCGCCACACCAGAGCCTCCCAAAGAAAATGTTTTGTGGGTATCAAGCTCCCAGCCACGGGTACAGGTCCCAGGTTGACCATGCCCCATGAGCCAGCGGTCCCAATTCTAGGTGGTCCCGGAGGTCATTCCACCGTCTACGATGCTTGCAGTTATGGCCACTGCTATTCTGTGTGTGTGAGCCGCACACACTTCTCTAGAGGCAGCAGTGTCTGCAACAACTCGCTATGCCCAATGCCATAGCCAAGGAGGCCGTCCACAAACTCTCTATGCCCCATGCCACGGCCAAGGAGGCCATCCACTAACTCACTATGCCCCATGCCATGGACAAGGAGGCCGTCCACTAACTCACTATGCCCCATGCCATGGACAAGGAGGCCGTCCACTAACTCACTATGCCCCATGCCACAGCCAAGGAGGCCATCCACAAACTCACTATGCCCCATGCCACGGCCAAGGAAGCCATTCAAGAATTTGCTATGCCCCATTCCACGGTCAATGGGGCTGTCCACAAACTCACTGTGCCTCATGTCACGGTCATGGAGGCCGTCCACAAACTTACTATGCCTAATGCCACGGCCAAGGAGGCCGTCCACAAACTATGCCCCATGCCACGGCCAAGGAGGCCATATACAAACTTAATATGCCCCATGCCATGGCCAAGGAAGCCGTTCAAGAACTCGCTATGCCCCATGCCACAGTCAATGAGGCCGTCCACAAACTCACTATGCCCCATGCCATGGCCAAGGAAGCCATTCAAGAACTCGCTATGCCCCATTCCACGGTCAATGGGGCTGTCCACAAACTCACTGTGCCTCACCTCACGGTCATGGAGGGTGTCCATGTCCTGATCCACCAACTCTGCCATGGTGGTGCCCTGCTCAACTGGTGGTCATCCCTTCCGCCGGCTCCATCCTGATGGTCCCCATCGCTGCTGGTTCCACCATGGCCACCTGATCCTCCATGGTTACATCCACTGCTCAACGGTCCATGGTCTCAGCCACTGCTCCACGGTCCTGTCTCATCTCCACTCCACGGTCCCAGCCGCATCCCGCCTCCGCTCCACGGTCCAGGACCGCCTGGCTCTAAATCCCTCTCCCTGGACCTCCTCCAAACCACCACCCTCCAGGACTTTTTGTTAGTTTTGTTTTGGTGTTGTGTTTGGGTGTTGGGAACCACCCATAGAGGGGGGATATGTTACGTCTGTTTTAGGTTTTGGTTGTTTATGCATTTGTGTCTTTTATCTTAAATTTGTCAGTCATGTTTCCTGGTTTCATGTCATGTGATTCCAAGTCATGTCACATCTTTGTTTTGTATTTGTTTCTTTGGTTAAACAGAACTGCATATGGGTTTGTTAAACTCGCCTCCCAGTGGATACGTTACAAACATGTACTTACTATATAATTATGGTTAGGGTTTGGTTTAGGGTTAGTTGCTTATAATTATGCATAATAATTTACTGTTATTTTTATAGCAACTACATGTAAGATGCGTAAAGGAAACTGTAAATAAAGTGTTACTTAATTTCTATATTATAATATTTATAAAATGACAAATATATAAGTAAACTGTATAACATCTAATTGTAGCCTACTGCAATAATGTCTATAGAATGGACATAGTTGAACAAATTGTGCTGAATGCAAATGTTTGTTTGAACCTGCAGAAACCCATCTGGCTCATCAGACTCAAAGACTGAGTGTAGAATCCCTTCCTTCTCTCTTCCATCGTTCAGCTTCTCTTCTATTTCTGCTCTGTTTCTTTTCATCTTTTCTATCATTTCCTTCTCTTCCTTCTCCAACATTTTCTTCACTTGCTCCTCCTTTTTCCTCAGGAACTGGTGCATCTCCTCAAACTGAGCAGAGATCTGGGAAGAAAGCTGCTGAGACCTTTCCTGAGAGAAAAAAAAAAAAAGAGGATAGTAATGAACCCTGCTGTAGTCCTTTATGAAATCTTCAGATTGATTGCGTGATCTGTTTCACTCTTTTGTGTAAAGTGTATTTTTCACCTCAGTTTTAGAAATCTCATTCGTCTGTTTCTTGACAAGAGCCTGCAGGTCTTCATTCTCCTTTGACAGGAAACTCAGAGGCTCTAACAATAAATTCTACAACACACAAGATATTTCATATTTCAGGCATTACCTTAAAACAGCAGATTTCAATCTACAGCAACATTCATTTTTCCAAGCATACTGAATTTTAGATTATGGGAGGCACGTCTGGTTTGAGTAAGTTCCACTCAAAAAGATTGATTTCAATTCATAATTCCACTACAAATAATCCTTATCCATCATTTTGACTAAATAAGCTGTAAAATTTCCTTCATATTACTACAATGATATTTAACCTGTCCGTAATATTGCTGCAGAAAGAATCAAGCTTTTTAGGTTATTCATTGTCTGTTGAAAGTACTTGCTTTTACATGCTTTTCCATTAAAAAAAAGTATTATAAAATAATGCACTGGGCGTGTTGCTGTCCAAGGCCACTCCCACCAGTCTGCTATGGATATGCTTACCAGAGTCAAATAGGCCTTGCTTTGGTTAGAAATACTTCTTAGCAAACTTTTAGTCATAATGATGTCGACTTGTATTGTTCCCTGGTGAAAGCATTCATACAGTAATTTTTAGCGGGAGTGAGTTAGTTTCCAGTGAAGGATCCAGCGTGTTGGCAGTGGCTAAAAACTGCAAAGAATAGTAAATATGGAGAGAACACCGCAACAGAAAACCTGAAAAAAACCTCAGTGTTTTTAGTCGACATTTCAAACTGGATGACAGACACAGTGTATTAGGCCAAACTGAAGGGAAAAAACACTGAAAGAAAAAGCAATTTTCACAAAAGCCCTGGACCTGTCAAAATTCCATCAAATGACATGTTTTGTGTTATCTGGAGGACTTTTGCTGACAAATAAATGTGAATTTCTCGGTCCAGGTAACACAGAGAAAGAGAATGTTTACTCTTTCTCTGTGTTACCTGGACCAAGAAGTTAACATTTATTTGTCAGCAAAAGTCCGCCATTTACATATACTACTGACAGTATACTACCGTAACAATACATAGCGGGTTGAAAATCTGTGAAGTTACACTTTAACAATTTTAACCCTTAGGTTCTGTTAAGATTGACTAATGACCGTACTTTTGAAATTAAGCTCTTAAATTCTTTAATGCAAAGGGAATAATAATTTCTTATAAATTCTACTAGGCCTAATAAATAACTAATCATTTACACCCCGGTTTCACAGACAAGGCTTAAGCCTAGTCCCAGACTAAAATGCATGTTTGAGCTGTTTTACCTGAAAGCAACTTGCACTGTCATATCTTCAAATATGTCAGTGGCATTGTTTTGTCTCTAGATGCACATCAGTAATGTTTTACCTAAGGCATGTTTATAAAAGCTATGTAAAAGCTACTTTCACTGAAAAATTTAAATTCTGTCATCATTTACTCACTCTCATTCCAAACCTGTATGAATTTCTTACTTCTGCTGAACACAAAAGAAGATATTTTGAAGAATGCTGCTAACCAAACAGTTAATGGACCCCACTGACTTCCATAGTATTTTTTTCCCCCAGTGGGGCCCAATAACTGTTTGGTTACCCACATTCTTCAAAATATCATCTTTTGTGTTCAGCATAAGAAATAAATTCATACAGGTTTGGAACAACTTGAGGGGGAGTAAATGATGACAGAATTTTCATTTTTGGGTGAACTATCCCTTTAAATGTCCCAGTTGAACTAATTAATACTGGCTTAATCTAAGTCTGTAAAACCAGGCCACATGTTTTAGTTTCTGACAAACTAAACCCCAATAAAATATTATTGAAGCTTTATCCCACTTTTTTGCACTTTTCAAAAATATGAATATAATAATAATTTTGGTTACATTTATTTATAATTAAAGAAAAAATGAAATACAATTAAAACAGAAAACTGGCAGGAATGTATCATATGTGAAAATCCATTGCATTATTTTATGTTTCATACTTGAAATCTCTGAAACAAAAGTAAAGCAAAATGTCTTAAGTACGTCTGAAGAATGTTATCAAGTTTCGGTTTTTTTTTTTTCACCCGTTCTTCTAATTAAGGCTGGAATACAATAATGACTGAACAGATTTTAAAACACTAGGCATCATACACTTGCCAACTTTGTAAATGGTTACAGAGAAAAACTGGGCATCATACACTAAATGAGTGAGGATCACACACACTTTCAAGTCACTCCAAACACAACAAACCTGCACAGAAACGTGTGCTTCATTGCTAGGAGACGCATAACAAATGAAAAGTTTTCTAAAAACGGCGAAAATATCAAATATGTTTTGGTCAACTCAAATCTGTACACTGGCTCTGATTTTTGGCAACTAGTAGTGACTCACCAAATTGCAAATCAGGGCCAAAACCTGTGCAAAAGTTGTGGTGTGTAACCAAATAATTTCAGATTTCTGACCTGGTTATGACCTGCAATTTGAGTAGCGTCAATCACAAACATAATGAAAGTATCTAAAGTTTATGACTTTTCAGTCCTCACTCACTGACCTTTCTGGGCTCAGCTGCCTCCTCCACAGGTTTAAACTTGTGTCCCTGGTGTTTCTCACAGTCCCTACAGATCAGACACACCAGTTTCTGGTCCGTCTCACAGAACAGCTTGAGTTTCTCTTGATGATCTGAACACACCAGCTTCTCCGGTTCTTCAAACACTCTCACCGCGGTTCCACCGTCTGCTCCCGAAGCCGCTAAGTTCAGTGCCTGTTGCTCGCTCAAGTGCTCCCTCACAGCATTCACCATATTCCGCAGGACACGGTTGGACCGGAGGTCCCACATGGTGTAGGGTCGCCTGCATTCCGGACACAGTCTCAAGCGGCTGCTTTGGGAATGATTGCTGATACACTGTCGGCAGAACGTGTGGTCGCAAAGCAGGCTCACTGGATCCGTGAAGTCCCCCAAACACACGGAGCACTGGATCTGTTTCGACAGCCGAGAATCCATTACAACTACTTGTTTGAAATGTGTTAGCTGACAAGACACTGTTTGTGTCCCCTAAAGGTCCCAAACACACACTGGCACAGGGGGTTTAGTTGTGAGGTGTTGTCCCAACAGCTGCAGAGACAAATGACAACACACATGTCCAACACATGTGCAGGGGCAGGAGTGTGTTTGGGAGCTCTTCCTCTGCCCATACTTGACTTGTCCTAGTGTTCTAAATAAAGGGAGCCATCTGACTCCCCGCACAGTTGAGCGTCCCCCAATAAATCGTGTCACTGCCCTCAAACATATTTAAATTACAGTCTGACTTCCTACCAAGAGTAGCCTACTTGTTCATTTAGAACAAAACAAATGGTTAGCTCATATTACCAAAGTCAGATTTGACCTTCCCTCTGTTATGGATGGAATCAACAGGTGGTTGGATGATCACATGTGCATATAATACTAGCAGGGACAACTATACTGTTGTCATCTCTATAATTAGTGTCTTGGATACTGTAATAGTCAACAGAGTAAACTGTAGGGTATGTATTATTTTTCCATTTGCTGATATGGCTCTCATGACATTTATATTCTTGTAAATTAACTAAGCTAATGGGTCAAATTTTTGGGGTCACTAAGAATTTTTAAGTCTCCTACGCTCACCAAGGCTGCATTTATTTGATCAAAAATACAGTAAAACAGTAATATTGTGAAATATTATTAAAATTTAAACTAACCGTTTTCTATTTGAATATATTTTAAAATGTAATTTATTCCTAAGAATTTCAGCATCATTACTCCAGTCTTCAGTGTCACATGATCCTTCAGAAATCATTCTAATATGCTTATTTGGTGCTCAAGAAACATTTTTGTTTTTCAATGTTGAAAACAGTTGTGCTGCTTAATATTTTTGTGGAAGTCATACAATTTTTTTTTCAGGATTCTTTGATGAATAGAAAGTTCAAATGAACAGCATTTGTTTGAAATAGTAATCTTTTTGTAACATTATTAATGTCTTTACTGTCAATTTTGATTAATTACATTAAATGAGTTAATTGAAATTACAATTTGAGGTAATACAATGAAGCCGATTGGTTTAATCAACAGAAACTCAAAATATTTTGTTATCTGAACCACATTAATTAAGTTGATTTGACAAAACAAAAAATGTTGTGATAACAAATCATGAAAATAATTTTTTACAGTGTGAGCAGAAATTACATGATGTTAAGATATCTTGTGCTATGTTGACTACTGTTACTGGTCCAAGTTACCTTTCTACCTCTCTTGACCACCAAACAAATTGATCTCAACAGGCGGTAGTACGAACGCTTACATCAGCTGAAGACCATGAATGACCAGTTGTAAAAACAGCTCCCACTAAGGGATAATCTGGGTTTTGTTTCTGTTTGGTTGGGTTTTGCTCTTGTTTAGTTCTGTTTCCTGTGTTTGAGTTTGTTTCCTTAGTTACTCATTGTTTGATTATCGTTTACACCTGGAATTAATTTCATTGATTAGTTTGTTTGTTCTGTTTAAGCTCCTGTATTTCTTTCAGTTGATTGTCAGTTTTCATCACGTTATGTTTGTTTGTTCCTTTCCTGTTTTTGTCCTGAGTTCATCTGATCATTCACTCCTCATTATTTCAACCAACGGGGACAATATCATGAATATATTTGTGCTATATGGTCCAGTTATGCACAGCACAGGTCTTTCACTGCTATATCACATGGTTAACTCACAATGATAATGGAAATAGCTGAGATTCACTGGGGGAATCTAGTTGGGAAGCTTATTTTTAATACAAGGCCTAACAATTGAAATTAATCTATATTTAATTGCTAAAGTCCGAGCTACAACATGTATCTTACTCCATACAAAAGTGCGTCACTGTTTTTCCTCACAGATTCCCTGTACTGATGTTCTAAGTCCACTAGATGGCACCATTATGCAAGTATATTTAATCTCCACTCCTATGGGAAATGTAAACTTCCTTAAAACGCACTTTTCACTCTCACTAGTTAAATTTGTCTACTAACAAAGTCCAAACGCGTATGTGTGTCTGTGAGTGTGCATATATATATATATATATATATATATATATATATATATATATATATATAAATAGGCTAATGTAAATGAATACGAAATATTACGAAATTAATGTTTTTACACGCTGTGATATTTACCTTTTTTTTCTTGTCGTCGGTCACACATCATCTGATATTTCATCTTAAGTATGCTCTTCAGAGTCCTTGCTGGCTCCTTTGTAGACAAGTTCACTAACTTAAAAAGAAACAATATGTTAGCCATTTTGCATGTAGGCCTATAGGAAAACAAAGAATTGTTGATACGAGTCTATTTATCAAAATGCCATTCAATAAGGTTATTTTAATATTTGATTTTTAATCTAGTTGATGAATAAACTCACTGTTGCTGCAGTTTCAAATCTGCATCTACTATACAGTGCATCCGTAAAGTATTCACAGCACTTCACTTTTTTCACAATTTGTTATGATACAGCCTTATTCCAAAATGGATTAAATTCATTATTTTCCTAAAAATTCTACAAACAATACCCTATAATGACAATGTGAAAGAAGTTTGTTTGAAATCTTTGCAAATTTATTAAAAAAAAAAAAAAAAAAAAAAAAATCACATGTACATAAGTATTCACAGCTTTTACCACTCAAAATTGAGCTCAGGTGCATCCTGTTTCCACTGATCATCCTTGAGATGTTTCTACAACTTGATTGGAGTCCACCTGTGGTAAATTCAGTTGATTGGACATGATTTGGAAAGGCACACACCTGTCTATATAAGGTCCCACAGTTAACAGAGCATGTCAGAGCACAAACCAAGCCAAGAAGTCCAAGGAATTGTCTGTAGACCTCCGAAACAGGATTGTATCGAGGCACAGATCTGGGGAAGGGTACAGAAAAATTTCTGCAGCATTGAAGGTGAGCACAGTGGCCTCCATCATCTGTAAATGGAAGAAGTTTGGAACCACCAGGACTCTTCCTAGAGCGGGCCACCCGGCCAAACTAAGCAATCTGGGGAGAAGAGCCTTAGTCAGGGAGGTGACCAAGAACCCGATGGTCACTCTGACAGAGCTCCAGGGTTTCTCTGTGGAGAGAGGAGAACCTTCCAGAAGAACAACCATCTCTGCAGCACTCTACCAATCAGGCCTGTATGGTAGAGTGGCCAGACAGAAGCCACTCCTCAGTAAAAGGCACATGACAGCCCGCCTGGAGTTTGCCAAAAGGCACCTGAAGGACTCTCAGACCATGAGAAACAAAATTCTCTGGTCTGATGAAACAAAGATTGAACTCTTTGGCCTAAATAGCAAGCATCATATCTGGAGGAAACCAGGCACTGCTCATCACCTGGCCAATACCAACCCTACAGTGAAGCATGGTGGTGGCAGCATCATGCTGTGGGGATGTTTTTCAGTGGCAAGAACTGGGAGACTAGTCAGGATCGAGGGAAAGATGAATGCAGCAATGTACAGAGACATCCTTGATGAAAACCTGCTCCAGAGCGCTCTGTACCAGGTTCATCTTCCAACAGGACAACGACTCTTAGCACACACCCAAGATAACAAAGGAGTGGCTATGGGACAACTCTGTGAATGTCCTTGAGTGGCCCAGCCAGAGCCCAGAATTGAACCCGGTTGAACATCTCTGGAGAGATCTGAAAATGGCTGTGCACAGACACTCCCCATCCAACCTGATAGAGCTTGAGAGGTCCTGCAAAGATGAATGGGAGAAACTGCCCAAAAATAGGTGTGCCAAGCATACTCAAAGACTTGAGGCTGTAATTGGTTGAACACATTGTCATTATGGGGTACTGTTTGTAGAATTTTGAGGAAAATAATGAATTTAATCCATTTTGGAATAGGCTGTAATGTAACAAATTGTGGAAAAAGTGAAGCGCTGTGAATACTTTCCGGATGCACTGTATTAGTATCTGTGTTAATATTACTACTAGAGTGACATTTTCCCTTACAAACCAAAACCCTGACACCAAATGACACTGCTATTAAATGAAATAACAGATAAAGTTATAGGCATGCACAGTCTATAAATTTAATAATTCCAGCATTCCAGACACAATTAGTCATAATCTTCTTCTTCTCTTGCAGTCTTGTTTGTGATGATGACCCTTTTCACATTCCTCGGTAGAAATGAATGTATATGACAATCAGTCACACCAGAACCTATTCTTATCCCGTTATATAACCATGGGGATAAAATCAAGTCCACTATGTAAAAAGAGACCAGGAAAGAAACTTTATCTACAATTTTCCGTCTACTCAGGAGTTCAGTTAAACACTTTTACATTGTGACCTACTTTTGCCTGGAAACAGATTGAGTATAATGTGTTAATGCCATCAAGAGATAATATTTAATGTATCATATGATACAATTAGCTAAGGTAGGTCCACTGACACATTTAATTGTATAGACAAAGCTAAAGGGATAAAAGAAAATTTGGCTTATGAAGCACTAATAAGTTTATGGACAAATTAAAAGATAAAAATAGATCTGCAGCTCTGCCTATGGGTTTATTAGTCTCTTTGTCTTACCACGAGTAATTTGTTACAACTTTCTTCAAGCACTATTATCTATAAACAATAAAACCTATTAAATCTGAAAGCACAATGGTCCAAATATTGACTCACTTTTATTAGTTAACTAATGTAGCTGGTTTAATTCATTTGTTCTGCTTTAAGATGCTTAATGAGCTTCTAACAACTAATTTCTTAGTTCAGCATTACCATATACTTTGTTGCATACACAGCTATTATACATTAAGCAATATAAAGTATGTCATGCATAAAGACGATAAAAATCTGTTTTACAGGCATTGAATGTCCTGTTCCAAATTACACATGCATCGAGACACCATCGAAAAACTATCTATAAAAATATTATTAAAGAATCAATGGAAAACAGATTATTTAACCACAACAATTTAAGACTGTAAATAGAGTTTCTTAAACCATACTAAACATAATTTTGCTAAATATACATTATTTACAATATACAATAGTATAAAACATATCTGCGAGTCTCAAAGCTATAAAGATTACTGCTTCAAATCAATATATTACAAAACGTCACTAGCACAAGACAGCTCTGCACAAAGTAGTAGTAAATTCCCTTTAAAATAAAAATTGTTCTAAAATGACTATAAACAAACACATTTGCTTACATTAAGGCTGTGTTATTAAACCTTTCATGCATTATTGCTTACTTTATAGTTATAACCCTCAACACAAAACACTAAAAAGGCTGTAGACCACAATTCTGCTCACATCCTTCAAAACTGTTCAGTCAGCGAAGCCTATTAAAAGTAGTGAAGTCCATTTTCTTGTAGGTATGCTGATGTGGTGTGTTGAATGATTTAAAACAGTCTGTGTGTGTTCATTCCTTCGACCCAAAACAGCATCACATCTTGTCCGCATGGTTTCCTGCATCCCATTCAACATGTTTATGTTCAGTCTACTGGATAATATCTCAAAATGAAAGTATTACATGTTGTTAGGGTATATGAAAGGATCTGGGGTCTCAGATGTTGATTTGTTTTATCATGTCTCCTGTTCCTTCGGTTGACTTTCTTTTCCCTGAGAGAAAGAAAGGCTGGGATGCTTTCAACTAATCATGTTGTCAAGCATCAGCCATGTCCATGCTCACAAATGGCATTTCCAGGAGTGCTGTCTTAACCTGCAGAGGACAAAGAATGAGAGAAATAGTAAGAATGAGAGCATCTTACAAGCAAATATAAATCAAGTGAAATGGGAATTATTAAAGGACCCTTGAAATGTGGAGAAATAAAAGGCTTTGATCCATGCAGTAACCTTAAAGCTGTTATAGTCTGTGCATCACCTAGAGCCAACTGTCCATACCAATACTTGGAAAATATTGGCTTGTGTTACTGTACATCTCCAATAGCAAATGGTTTGGTTAGCCTTGAATGAATGAGGAAGATTTCAATGATGCTAACAAAATTAGTGAGGTTTATGATTAAAACATGAAACAAAGAAATTGCCATTAGGAGAAGAAAAATAAACCTTCTTTGAAAACAAGCCTTTCTTTCTTTTATAAGTTTTTCTTCTTAAGTAAATGTGTCTTGTTTTAATTGCTCTGATTTAATATTTAAATATTTTTACTGAAATATATTTTTACTGAAAATAATTTATTGCAGTAATGGGATGTGCTGATAGTAAAATGCTGGTTGATATGATAAGCCAATAAATATTTTCATGTTATGGCCGATAACTGAAAAAACATAATTGTATAAAATGTATAATATTTAAATCAAAATAAATAAAAAATAACATTTTATTTTTTATAATTATTAAAAATAAAATATTAAGAACTAATAAATGGTTAATGATTAATAACTGATAAATAGCTAACATAAAATTCTAGACTATTTAAATCAAATTAAATAAAAAATGTTATTTTTAGAATTATCAACTGATTAAAAATTATTAAAAACTAGCAAATCAATTGCTAACACTACAAGTATACTATTTAAAGCTAAATAAATTCAAAGAAATAATGTTTTTATTAATATAAATGAATTAAAAAAAAAAAACATTAAAAACTAATAAATGGCTATTAACTAGCTGATAAATGACTAACATTACAACTATATACTATTTAAATCCAAAATAATTAAAAATTGTATTAAAAGCTACAGATGAATTTAGGTATCACAACATTATAATGTTTGAGATTTGAGAGGTTTGAGATTTATTAAAATGACATTTAATAGTGTTATTAAATTATAAGTGTTTTTAAAGATTAAGTTTAATTGTGTGATAAATTACAACAAAGGTAATCTAAATGTAAAAATATGGGATATGAGCATACACAATTAAATATTATTCAATATACTGTATATCTAACATTGACTTAACTTAAAAAAAAAAAAAAACAAAACTCTAATATCGGATGATTACCAATATGGTACCAATATATTGATATATAATCTCCAATAGTGATGTTTATAACTGAAATTAATTTTTTTCATAGCACAGTTGTGTGAATTGGGACTTGTGTACAGGTTTGTACAGTATGTGTGTGTTTGTGTATAAATGGCAAACCTTTTACCTGTGCAGTGCATCTGTGAGTGCAATATACAGCAGGTCTTTGGTATCGGAGAGCATTATCTGCCTTCTGGAAGGCGCATCATGCTTCTGGGTTTGGTCACAGCAACGCCCTGATAGAGGCTGCTGGTGTGGTTTTTTGTCACTCACAGGAAACTGCCGATCTGAGTTAAGGCCTCCTGATGAGCACTATGGTACACTTCCCTCAGCTGCCTCACGTTACGACCCACCGAGGACTCGCATCCGTAGTATTTCTGATAGGATTCAAAACATAATGAGAGGATGATATATTAACAGTGCATTTCTGAACATTATGCTGAGGCAGATTTTAGGCTTGGCTCCAATCTGCAGATATTAGGCTCCAATCTGCATGCACTTGCCAAACCATCCAGTGTTCCTTCTTTTTAGGGAGGATGTGAGATGTAGTGACTCATGGCTGGTGACTGAAAGATTTGATTCTCCTCAAAAAGTGAGGCATAGTAAATTCATGGTGCTGTTCTATGGTAACACTGCAGGGAAAATACTCTGGATGTGTGGCAATAGAAAATCTATCCTATTCTGAATTTTGTTTGATGGTCAGTATGAGGTATGACCTAGACAGATGAGAAGTCAAACCCATGACAGGTGCAGAACAACATCAAACAGTGTGAGTCCATCAATACTGTGTGAAACTGACCTCAGCGCAGTGGAACACCTTCAGCATGTCTGAATGAAAGGTGTCCAGACTCTCATAGTGGCCTGAGAGGAGCTGCTTCTGCAACATACTAAGATCAACGGGAGCCGAGCCTGATCTGGAAGAGAAAACACACAAATGAAATGTTTATTTTTTCCCCAACAAATAAAGGCCTTTGAGGCCATCTATATTCTAGAGTACTGACTTGAAATGTTGGTGACTTATCTTGTACTATATAAACTGTTGTCCAATAAAATGCTCTGTGGAGTGAGTAACCAAATTATACATACTCTACCATTCAAAAGTTTGGAGTCTGTAAGATTTTTGAAAGAAAGTATTTTATTCAGCAAGGAAGCATTAAAATTGATCAAAAGTGGCAGACATTTACAATGTTACAAAAGATTTCTATTTCAAATAAATGCTGTTCTTTTGAACTTTCTATTCATCAAAGAAAATGTATAATGGTTTCCACAAAAATAATTAGCAGCACAACTGAATGTTGATAATAATAATAATAATAATAATAATAAATGTATCTTGAGCACAATCAGCATATTAGAATGATTTTTGAAGGAAAAAGCTCATTTTAAATTATTATAGCTAATATTTCACAATATTACTGTTCTTACTGTATTTTTGATCAAATAAATGCAGCCTTGGTGATCATAAGAGACTTTTTTCAAAAACATAAAAAAATCGTACCGACCCCAAACTTTTGCACGGCAGTGTACCATCCGTCTCCGACTAACAATGCCAAGGAGCAAATCATAGTTCATTGGTGTGTTTGGTTCCACTGACTGGTAAATGACTGAATTTTAATTTTGGGGCGAACTATTATTTTAAGACGGAGGCATGTCAAGGTGAATGGCCAATAAAAATGTAATTGGCCACACCAGGACATTCCCCAATCAGAGGCAGGCATTTAATAAAACTAGACAACCTCCTCCCATGTTATATTTTGACTTCAAAGTCCTTCGGATGAGACGTTAAACCAAGATCCTGACTTTTATTGGTCATTAAAAATCCCAGTATGTCCTTTGAAAAGAGTAGGGGGGTAACCCCGGCATCCTGGCTAAATTTGCCCATTGGCCTCTGTCCATCATGGCCTCCTAATCATCCCCATATACTGATTGGCTTCATCACTCTGTCTCCTCTCCACCAATCAGCTGGTGTGTGGTGGGCGTTCTGGCGCAATATGGCTGCCATCGCATCATCCAGGTGGATGCTGCACATTGGTGTGGTTGAGGAGATTCCCCTTCCATATGTAAAAGCGCTATATAAATGTAACAAATTATTATCATTATTATTATTATTATTAAAATCAAAAGTGCTGTCCGAAATATTGTATGATCAATTGAAGAAAGTATATCACCTAATAACTCCATTTGTCATGCACTTTGATCTTTGAAACTTTGCAGACTTTTTACATTCATTAACAGCTACATTACACACTACAAGAAAGTTGATATCCGAAAAAGCCCAATGGGGCACTTTAACTTGCTTAACATAAATACATCCGACTGGAAAAGTATTAATGAAGAAAAATATTTGCATTCTTTAAATGTATGAATCACATTTTAATCTATTTAAATTATAGAAATGACTGACAATTGACATCCTTAATAACTATCATCACCACACCGCCATTTAAAAAGAGCATTCTGCAATCTACTGTAGCTGCCAATGGGAAGAGGTTTCAGCTCCCAGGTTCCCTAAATCTCTAATCATCTGGAGACTGTGAAGAGAACAGCAGGAGAGTCGCTGAGCAAACAACACCGGCGAGTGGAAAAGCACACACACATCCGCACAAACCTCTTTCTGGAGCACAGGTTCAGCAGAGGAGCGGCGAGGGTTTGTCCAGATGACCCTAACAAACGCAAATGACAGAAAGAGTGATCAGCTGTGCTGGTCTTCACGCTGAGCCTCTCTCTCAGCCTTTTGCGACACGTCTCTATTAATAAAATCAACAGTCGTACCCTTGTGACTGACAATGACGTCATAGATCCCCTGGAGTGTTTGCGTGAGGTTTCTGCTCTGTACACTTCTCCCCTCCTCATCTCCCTCGCCGCTGAGTCTGTTTTCAGACTGTGGACTCGAGTGAGTCAGGCGCTGGTCTGTAATGTGCAGAACACACATCCTCTTACACATACAGAATATAGTCTTATTATTACACATACATGATACACAGCACACTTGAAAAAACGTGCAGCCATAAACTCACAGACTATTCAATGCACATTCAGTAATGGACTGCAATCTGAAGTCTCTCACAGTCTGTCATCTTTATTTTAAGTGCAATAATCGGAATGCACTTAAATACACTTTTTCCATGAACTCAACGGGACACGGTAGCCTCTACGTGCCAGCTGCGCTAGCCGTTAACCACATGTCCTCTTCTGCCCTTTTGACTAATGCTGAGTGGAAATAGAATTGAGGTGGTTTTGGGAGCTGGTCCAGAGCTACGGCCCGCTGAGCATGAAGGAGGGAGAGGAGAAGAGAGGAGGAGGAATAGCTGATGCCATGTTCTTCATCAAGAAACTGCCTTAGGTCAAAAAAAGCGCTAGAAACAGAGTGTCCCACTTAATGTAAGTGTCCTTTGTAGCACCAGTACATACACTTATGTAAAGGTGAGGTTTGCTGGCAAACCAATCGACTTCAGCTACACACTTAGAACGTATAATATTAGAGTCATATCATGAGGGACCAATTTCATACTACATTCAGAACTTAAAACTTCACACAAAAAAGAAACAGTTATTGAAATTACACTGAAATAGCACTCAAATACATTCAAACACAAATCAAATACATTTGAAAACTCGTGACGCCCATCCAGCGCCAAGTTTTATCTATTTGGTATTCAGAAACTTGGCCCATATTAAGGAAAAATCTGAATAGATACTTTTTTCTCCTAGATACTTTAAGAAAGTCTTTTGTGTGAAACAGTTTGTGTGAAATTTCAGCATGTATTGTTTAGTGATGCTGACACTTTTTATTTCTTTGCTATCATATTATCTGCAAATACAGTTTTTTAAACATATACTTTAAAATACGGAGTACACTACAAGTGTACATTCAATACAATTAAGCACACTTCTTTTTCACAAGACGGAACTATGTTGGACTTGACAGCAAACCTGCAGCTTGTGAGTAAAAGCACATAAAAGCCCTGCATGCCATTTTACATGCGAAGAGGACATAGTCTTTAAGGCACAGCAGCCTGCATGATTAAGATTAGAGTCAAAGAGGATGGAAAATGGTCATAAAATGTAAATAAATGATGACAGAATTTTTATTTTTAGGATATATATCTCTTTAAGAGCTGAGAACAACACGCAGACACACACGCACACACATTTTACAGCTATACACACACTGCTGGACCTGACTTAGTGCTGGTGTCTTCCAGATCCCCTTTCTGACTTTGGCTGCTCCCGCCATCTTCTTTGTTTTCTTTCTCTCGCTCTGTCACCTCCTCCCTCAGGAGCAATGCCTGTCTGTCTCTCATTTTTTCATAGTTTCTCACCAGAAAAATGCCATGCTCCAAGACAAAACTCCTATCAGGGGAATAAGAGCAATCACAGATGTATGAGCAAACGTAAGAAGTACAAGACAATGAGAAATGTGAGTGTGCAAGTAAGAGGAGAGCATAAAACGATCCATAAAACATAAGGAAGGAATGTGAGCAATGGGTAGAAATCTTGTTATTTGTTATCACTGTTGTTATCACTGTGTTCTTGCCTCTCCTCAAAAGACAAGGGCATCATCAGGAGAGGGGAGGGGACATTTTCAGCATCATTGCCTTTCTCCTGCAAATAAAGTCATTCGCAATGTGACCAAACTGACCATGCGCTTTAAACTATTTCACAATGATGAAGTCACATTCAGGCATGTTGTAATGGAACAGGAGTAATGGAGGAGTGAAGCTGTATGTGAATATACCTGCTGTTCGAAAGGGTCAGATTGATTGGGAAGCTTATTATCAGTGTCTGTTTCACTGATTTCTTCTTCAGCCTCCTCTGTAGTTGGTCTACAGCTGACATTTCTATGATAAGGGAAAAAAGGTTTAGACAAACCTAGTGTAAAAAACAGTAGATGATTTGCCTGTGAATGTGCTTGTGTATGTGCGTGTTTACTTACCTATTAAGGCTGTCAGAAACGCAGTCACGAGTCACACTGTGTTTATGAGGTTTACAGAAACTGTCTTCGGTCTGAGTGTGAGACATTACATCAACAGACCCATCTCAAAGAGACAAAGAAGAAAATGTTTACACTATATTCACTGATTCTACAGACTTAATTCAGAGAACAAAGCCATTTTTAAATAAAATATTACACAGTAGTCAGTGCAAGTCTTAAAATTTAATTGGCCAATTGGCGGTTCAAGAGTTTCACAGTTTGTATTGATTGGTTGTTTGTGTCTGTAGCATTTCAGAACTATGGAAGCCCATTTCCATCACATATCATAATAATTGGTAAATCATAATTATGACATAAAAAGTAGAAATTATGAGATACAAAGTCATAATAATGAAAAAAGGCTACATTATGAGATACTGAGTCATAATTATGTCTCTGTAAAATATTGAAATTATGACAAAAAAAGGTCAAAATTATGAACCATAATTTTTGTTATAATTTGACAAAAAGTTGACATTATGACAAAAACAATTATATAAATTACATCAAAAGATTTTGAATTCTGACAAGAGAAAATTCTGACAAAATGTTATGTTATGACAGAAGGTTGAAAATTATGAGATAAAAAGTTATAATTATGGGATAAAAACTCAAAATTTTGACTTTTGATTTTGAGTTTTTGTCATTATGACTGTCAGAATATTGTCTTTTTATGCAATTATTTTTTTGTCAATGTTAATTTTTTTGTCATAATTTTTACTTGTCATAATGACTTCTTGCCTCATAATTTCGAATTTTAATGTCATAATTTTGACTTTTTAATCTCATAATTATGACATTTATGCCTACTCACCGGATGGGGCTGTCTTTCGTGGGGTCTTTGACTTTTTAGGACGCTGTATTGGCACAGAGATTGCATCTCAATTATAGTATGACAGTAATAAAAAGGCAATATTTAAAAGGATAGTTGACTCAAAAATTAAAATCATTTACTCATCCTAATGTCATTCGAAACCCTTAAGAACTAATGATTCATAAAATCATTGGTTCCCATGTGACTTTTTACCAATTGTGACTTTTGTCTGAGCTTTTGTCAATTTACTTTAATTAAGGTCTAATTATGAGAAAGAGAAGTTAGACAAAATTCCCTCCTTTTCTATTCCAGAATAAATACATATGGGTTTACAATGACATAAGGGCCAACAAAGCATGATAGACCATATGTTTTTCAAATGAATTAAAAAAAATACCTTTTTGTGTGCACAGAGTTGATATATGTCATAGGGCAACTGAAAGTCAATCCGTTTCAACCTCAGATACTTTCCTGTTACACACACACACACACACACGGGTTACGAATGTGAACAAAACAATAGTACGTTTTTTTAGGAATCTTTGATGACAATAATGTACATTTTAATATTTTGAAAAATGTTTGTAATTTTAATAATAATTTGCTTTTTAATTTTTGTTTACATTACACAAAAAAAAACTGAAGAGTACATGCATTTATTAATCCTAATATGACAAAGGCTTGGCCCAATAATAATAATAATTAGGTAACATAAATGGAAGGTTGTCTAGAAATATCAGCTCAACTTATAGGTAAACTATGTAACTTTTTTTGTTCAAAATTAACAATTGAAATAATGAGTCAAAACATAAGCAACACTACTTCCAAAACATATTTTTGTCTTACACTGATTCACTATGGTAAGCCTATTATAAGTGTTTATATTTTAGACCTAGCAGGATGGTTTGTGAGGGAAATTGTGTACATACATTACTCGAACGTGCGTGTCTCCTCATATCTGTAAATAGAGAAAAGTTGCTCTGGCTACTTTTTTGACGCATGTACTGTATGGTGTTGGAGTGGCATAGGTTAGTTGTTACAATGAGTTAGAAAGGCTGACATTGTTAAATCACCCGTTCAAAAAATAAATAAATAAATAAATAAAACAAACAAAAAGCCAAACAGAGGAGAATCTGCTGGCAAAAAGAGAATGCGACAGACAGACTCGTAATTAAAAACGAAAATCAATATTGTCTTGGCTTTTCGGAGATGGCGAGAACTGAGGGATTTGAAATGCTGTAAAGGCAATGCGGAGATGTCTTTTTTTATTACTCAACAGGCAAGTAAGGTATTTTATTGAACAGATGAATTGTCATATTTTGCTCTCTAACAGAATTCATTGTAAAGCTTTATCTAATGTATAATCTTATGTATCATTATGGTTGTAGCGCTATACTGGAATTTATTTTCAAGGGAGTAGCGTAGCAGTAGCTACAGTATAGTAACGTCTTAAGCTAGTCAGCTGAGATCTTTTCCTAAACACAGGTGCTGCAAACCATATTATCCGCAAAATCATACAGAGCCGAACCACAACCAAAACAATGGTCTTGCATGCAGTTTTGTTTTGTAACCGCTAGAGGGCCAAAAGTTACATAGTGTACCTTTAATTATTATTCATGAGCAAATCATTGCCATACCATCATAACCAGCCTGCCAGTGGCCCATCCAGTGGCATTTCAAAACTTGTGTGCCTGAACCAAGAGCTCTAGATCCTTTTTATTCAATACAAATTAAGCTCATTATGGACTGGATCATTTCTAACTTTCAGTTCAACTTTCATAGTGACCTCCATATGACCCCATTAAACTTACACACATATACAAACTCACCTACGTGTATAGGTGCAGGAAGCAGGCCGTGCTCATGTTCTTCAGGATCATACTCAAGGCAGTCTGTGTGTACTGGAGAGGACAGACTCATGGGGCTTTGTAGAGTAAACAAACAGACAGATGATTTGTCAAGCTCTTTGTAGAGAGCTCTGTAAATAATGGCTGCATTTAAACAAATATTCTTAAGACTTGTTTATAAATGCATGAGAGCTCACTCACTTTTCGCTTTTGTACACATTTGAGTAAAGCCCCGCCCACTCGTATTTCTTTTCATGTGGCACAGCAGACCTCTTCTCTGATTGGCTGTTTACTGACACTGATGGGTCCTGGGAAGGTGAGGATGTGTCAGCGTGCGAATGTGAGGGCTCTTGGTTCAGAGTTACATCTTTTCCTTCATCTACCTGACCTTCGTTGCTTCGAGCTTCATCTCTTTTTTTCCTTCTTTGCCTTTTCTCATGTTGAGCAATGGCTTCAATCGCACTGAGCACTGTGTAATCATCTCTTTCACCTTTCTTTCGTTTTGCAGGACACTCTGTCACTTCATGATGCAAAGGTGTGGTCAGTAGATTTGGAAAAAAACACGGTGCAGGGTTTTTCCTTGGTCGACCTGGTCCCCTCCTCTTCACCTCACGTCCTGTGACCTCTAGACCTTTGGGATTCTTCTTCCTGAGAGGCTTTTTGGCATGTTTCAGTGTACCCTTGTTCTGCGTTGTGTTTTTAGAATTATTTAAATGAGAAAGGCTGTTTTTGGTAGCAGAACTAGAAGAAAAAAGCCTGATATCATTGGTCTGAAAGTGTGTTTTGCTGATGTTGGGTCTTTTCTCTCTTCCTCCTCCCTCTTGTCCTTCATTAAGCGATGGACTAGCATGCGGATAGTGCTCACGGAAGAGTGAACTGCCAGGCTGGAAGCTCTCTGAAAGAGAAGAGTAAAGATATGAGCAATCACATAAGGGAAATTTACTAATGAATTGCGACCACTGATGTCGTATTTAAATTGCACACGCTGTCTGTGTTGTTTTAGAACCAGAGTAATTAACCAAAGTAATTATGCAAATCAGGTAATACCCAAATGGCCAAAAAAAAGCTGTGCTGAGCTTAACTTTCATGATGCAATTCCCCATTATTGCAGGTCAGTTCTAAGTGCTAAGTTGTGAAGGATGCAGCACACTACAATCCGGTATTAGGGATGTGACGGTATCAAATTTTCATGTTGCGATAATTGCTTTTATTATGGTATACAGTATTATCACAATATTGAAATAAGTTGCAAAAAATGTGTTGTCACAGTATAACAGGTTTAAGTTTAACTCTTTTTCTTATAAGAAACAAAAACTCTCAACATTTAAATACTATAACGCAATACACATGTTACGGTGGTTGTGTGTAAATACGAGAACAAGACGAAGAAGATCAGAATCACAGGTAATATTTAATCCAACACTGACAGGAAGGTTCACAACTCACATAAAACGAGATCCGACAAACACAGAACAGAACAAGGAGATTATATAGGGGAGCTAATGAGGGAGAACGTAATCAGGGAGAACAGAAACAGGTGAGGATAGTTAACTAATCAGGATACACACAATGAGGGCAAATGAACAGAACAAGACATGACAGAACTAAATGCAAACATAACCAAAAGTCCATAGGTGTAACAGTATGTCCCCTCCCTGGAAGGCGCGGCCTCGCGCCATAGATGGACCAACTGCGGAGGGAGGGAGGGGGCTCAGGTGGTGGACGAGCAGGTGAAGGGTAGACAGGAAAACAGGCAGATGACCCAACAGGAGACAGGAGGGACCAGGGCGGAGCAGATGGTGGGAGGAGCCAAGGAAACAGGAGGGACTTGGAGCAGGAGGAGTACGGTGGGACCCAGACTGCAGCCAAGCAGGCTGCCCACGGTGGAGCCGATGGAGGGAGGTGCCATGGTAGAGAAAGGGCTGACGACACCAGGGCAGTGACTGACTGAGGTGGAACAGATGGAAAAGGAGACCAGGGTGTCGCCGGAATGCTGACCAGCCAAGGCGACGCTGAGGATCCGGCGGGACATGGTGATGCCGACGGCTCTGGCGACCGAGGCACAGGTGGGGCTCCAGAAGGCCGCAGTGGAGCTGGAGCGACAGAGGACCAAGGTGGAGCTGGAGGGAGTGAGGAAGCCAACGGAGCCAGAGGGACGAAGGGACGAGGCGAAGCCAGAGGAGTGCAGTCCTGAGGTGAGGGCAGGCCGACGAACGACCAATGCGGAACCGGAGGGAGGAGGGAGCCTGGCGGAACTGGTGGACTGATGGGCCACGGTGGAGATGAGGGAGGTTTAAGCCAAGGAGGAGCTAATGGACCGACGGGCTGAGGTGGAGTCCTGGTCGCGGAGGCTGGAGGTGGAGACCTGGGGAACCACTGACCATGACGTAGCTGTAGACTGGCAGACACACGGCGAGCCCACATCACAGATGGTGGGCTGAGGGTAAGCATAGGGGCTGACAGGAAGCAGCGGAGATGAAGAAGATGAATGGGTGCTGGTGGGAGGAGGTGGGAGAGGGAGGCTGGGTGGGAGTTTGGGACTGGCTGGGAGTACAGAGGCGGTGTGTGCTGCCCGCACACACAATATAGTATCTCCCAGCATAGGGAAAGACACAGACAGGGGTATGGTCTCCGTGATCGTAATGGGACAGACAGGCAGTTCAGAACAGACAGGCAGTTCAGATGAAGGAAGACAGGTTACTTCAGAATCAAAATCTATTAAATCAATTTCCCCAGAGCACGATCCTTGCTCACCCTCAGCGGCAGTGCAGTGGGCGGGGCCCTCCTCCACGCCCTCGCTCTCAACCGTAAGCTCCCTTACGAGCGCTGTAGCCGGCTCACGCACCTGATCAGACATTCCTTCCCGTTCTGACTCCGTGGCAAACCTCAGCTCTGTCGCTCCACTCGGCAAAGGCTCGTGTGGGCATTCCGTACCGCGGGATGGCTGCTGGTCGGGGTCTGGGTCTGGAGTGGTACTAGCGAGATCCTCTTCCCCGAGGCAGATGGTGAATGGCGAGTTACAGCTCGCCAGCACCCACTCCACAAAGGCAGCGAAATTTGCCCGTGGACCTTCTCCAGACAACTGCGCTCTGCACGTGCCGTTCAAGCTCACCCGGTAGAAAGTGCAGAGGCAGTAGTCCGGGTAGTGTGTAAAATAGGCAGTCTCTATGAAGGTCCGCGTGTGGTCCTCCAATGTTTGTTCCCCCTGCTCCAAACACAGAAGACGAACAGCGGGGATATCCATGACGAAGGGAAAACCAAACAAAATGAAACCAAAAAACAAAAACAAAACTGCTGCCACACTTAACACTTAGTTGGTCGGATCTTCTGTTACGGTGGTTATGTGTAAATACGAGAACAAGACGAAGAAAATCAGAATCACAGGTAATATTTAATCCAACACCGACAGGAAGGTTCACAACTCACATAAAATGAGATCCGACAAACACAGAACAGAACAAGGAGATTATATAGGGGAGCTAATGAGGGAGAACGTAATCAGAGAGAACAGAAACAGGTGAGGATAGTTAACTAATCAGGATACATATAATGAGGGCAAATGAACAGAACAAGACATGACAGAACTAAATGCAAACATAACCAAAAGTCCATAGGTGTAACAACACAAAACAAAAATAAAAATAAAGTAAAATTATAAAGTACAACAGGTGACACTTTACCTCAAGGTCTAATTAACATTAGTAGGCTATTTATTTTTAAAACAAGTTTGAAAGTTTGAAAAAAAATATCCTATTAAGTCTTTAAGTATTAAGTATTTGGTGCTGTGATGAACAACACTGCAAATAAAAAAAAAAACTGAATGGCATTTTAAATACTGTTCAGTAGCGCACCTGCTTTGTTTACAGGGTTTTCGGGGTAACCGCTGCATTTCTGCTGTTCCATCAGCACCCTCTGTGTCAGAGAGTGAACATGCACTTTCATTCAGCGTGTTTCCTTCACTTGTTCCACCATGTGCTTTCATGCACGTTGGGCTTGTTTACATCTGAGTGTCCCTGACGCAGCATACAGCAGAGTTGTGCATTTTATATGGTTGATGGGGAAAGTATTCTTAAAATGTATTATAAAAATTTTAATAATTCGTAATAAATAATTATTCACGGTATTTTGAAGTGCCCACCATAACAACATTGTGCATGTTTATTATCATGATATATCGCATTACTGAATATCTGCACATGGCTATCCGGCATATAGATTGTAGTGTGCTGCACAGTATCACTTCGCTACTGTGATTCTGGTACCTGAATTGGCTCTTTAAAGCTGGCAGAAGTTTGTGAATAAAGCAAAATCTACAGTTAGAATCCTTTAAATAGAAAAGAGATGTCTTTGCTGAAACAAATTAAATAGAATAAACACAATTAAGTGTCTGGTCAAACTGAATTGAGGGTGGCAAGTGAATAAAGGCCAGTTCACACTATAAAGATAACTATAATGATAAAGCGTATTATAAGCCTGTGCTGCAGTAATGTCGTCTGCTACTTTAAATGCTCAAATTCTTTAAAGTTGGATTTACTGTCAATGTGGGGGTTTTTTTCTCGTCAATCTGCTAGAAAACATCTTTCTGAAAGTGATTCCAACCATATTGTTTCTCTGTCATTGTTATAGCTATGATGTGGACTCAGAAAATTTGAATATTTATTAAGACTTTATAGTTATAGTCATCGACCTTGGTACTTTATTTTTTTTAAGATTTATTTTTGGCCATTTCTGCCTTTACTGTGATAGGATAGTATAGAGTGGACAGAAAGCAAGGTGGGAGAGAGAGGGGGGACGGGATTGGGAAAGGTCCACAAGCTGGGACTCGAAGTCGGGTCGCCCGAAGTGCAACAGCGCTATATGTCGGCATGCTGCCCACGAGGCTATCGGCGCTGACTCGACCTTGGTACTTTAACTTTATATAGTTAATATCCAGTACCACTTAATTACCACTCCTTTTTTCCCCTAAAAAAATTTACTATTGGGCAAATGGAAATATCTTGTGAGCAACATATGCTTGAGTCTTACGCATAATGATACACATATTAAGATATAAAAAACTAATCAGACATTAGAAATAAAACATACAAAATAAAAATCTGAATAAGATTATCTTAATGTTTTATTGTGTAAATGTCCAGGGTTATGGAGTGTATAGGGCACAACAACAATTTGAGGGGCAATAATTTAGTGCATTCACCCCCCCAGTGTTCAATCAAGTTCAGATTTCATTAGTTCTGCCTGCATCCCCACTGCAAAATCATATTTTCATTGCAATACCAAGCAAGAAAGTTTGAACAACCTTGGACATTGTCTTAGCACAGCCTACACAGGAACTGTAATTACAATTATGCCACAATGATTACAATTACTGTTGGTACAAATGACAATTACAGTGAGGGAATGAAAGGAAGGAAAGTTTCTTTCCTGTTACTGAAGATGACCAAGTCATCACTGTGAAATATCATTCTATTTAAACCAACACTGAAACATTGAGAACCTGTGAGACAGCATGATTTAGATAAGCACTACTGCTCATGAAAGAGTTGAAGTTTTTGAGAACTACTGTAATCCTGACCGTGGGAATTATACTGCCAGTATTTACTTCTTTACTGCAAATTCCTCTACTCTCCTCTACAAGTACAGCTAGTTTAGATATAACACTAAATCAATTTCACAGAGCTCCACTGGAGTGCATTCCACAGTGAGCGATACCCTGAGTCCCCAGCACAGTGACTGTGAGATGAAGACAGGGTGTGTGCTTGAACAGACTTTACTAGAGTGATAAAATAACACATTTGACAGCATATAAAGACAGGCAGTGAGGATAAAGGCTGTATAACATCGCATTCCTGTAATCTCTCTAAAACCTCTCTGAGAGATGGAAAGGAAGGAAGAAAGAGAGAGAGAGAAAATAAAGAAAATGTCCCATGTACTTGTTTTCTCAACCATCTACAAAAGAGCTATTTCTAGTCTCTGGATGACAGCCAAGCCTAGACTTAAAAAAAAACAAAAAAACTTTCTGATTGAAAGTGTGAGGACACATTAACGTCTGACATATCAGATATACTCAGTATTAATAACATTTTTAGGCAGAGTAAATACACAAGAGTGGCATTTTTAGGGCACATCTGGCTCTAATTACAAAACGTGTTATTGCCATATACTCGCTTTTGCTTACAAAAACATTCCTTCCTTTCCCCTATTCTTTCTGTCAATCATTTTTCACATTTCACTTGTAGATTTCCATGCTCAGATTTCGTCCTTTCCACTAGCATCACCACATTTCCTTACCGCTGCTGAATGCCTGCTCTTTCTCATTCACCCTTTCCAAATCAAACAGACTGTTTTGGCCACAGGCTGACAGAAGGTCTATGGCAGAGTCTTAAATGGAAATTCTTTGGCAGAAACATGACAGAATAAGCATATAATTCATAATGGTTAAATGTATAGCAGAAATCTGGGTGGTTCCCTTTTACAGAAATACTCAAATGTGAAGATTAAAGCATGTGTTTACATATAAATAAGCACTTTCATACTTCACTGAAATGTGATACCCTATTTGAATCCATGTCCACTAAAAATACAGAGTCAGCATGACAGAAAAAGAACCAGTGCTGCTTACCTTAGTTTAAGCATTTATATCCACAAAATGACTATGTTGCGATTTTGTGTGCTGGTGACAGAAATTGAACAACAGCAAAGCAGTTCTAATGATGGATTTCATTACAGAGGACCCAAACCCTAAAGCTAAGATTACGTTTGCAGAAATGTCAACACTATTATTTTACTTCCTTGCAAGAACAGGTATTTCATTAAAGAAATCAGGAAACATTTTTTTATTTGTTTAGAAACAGTATCATGATTTGCTATTCCCCTTTTTTGCATTAATGGGCAGGAGTGGCATGTGGTGGACTTCTGAAATGAGAAGGAAAATCCCCCTCTGGGTTTGGGTTTTTAGTTCATGTTCCAGAATCATTTTCCATTGATGAGTTTTGTGTAATAGGCATATACACTTAAGGATTATCAACAAGCAACCAGTAACATAATACTTGTTACTCACAGATTATCATTTTAACTTAACTTTGATTGAAAAGTGGAGATGTCCAAGTAAATGAGATGTTAACTTTGTCATTAATTAGTTTGACACATTAGTTTGATTCACAGACCGGATGTGAGCATGACAGGCAGGCACTATCGCATAGCCAATCATATTCCTGATAGGCAGGAATCATCCAATTGACAAGGTTATCAGTCAATCACAGCAAAATAAAGGCATCGCCTCCTCTGATGGAAAATTTCGTCTGTATTTTGCACGTTCACAACATCTCAATGATGTGAACACGATGAGCTTAAGGATTGCAAAATTATGTGCACAACGCAAGAGATTCAGATATATACATAAAGTAATAATAATAATAATAATAATAATAGTCTTTAATAAATCCAGGGAGAAATTCAGGAGAACAGAACCATGTTAAACTATAGACAATACCAGACAAAGAACTAAGGAAACTAAGGGCTTAAATACACAGGAAGAGTTAATTAACCAGAACAGAATCAGGTGCAGGATTAATCAGAAACTAATGACCAAGGACCACAGGCAAAACGGGAGCAGTAAAAATGAAAATTGGAAGGAAATTGGAAATGCCGACAGGGGAAATCAGGGATTTATGATGGTGGGAGGAGCCAGGGAGGAGAGCAGAGCAGAAGGAGCCAGGCGGGGACACAAACCACAGCCAGGACAAAGGCCAACAGCAGAGTCGAAGGAGGGAGGAGCCATGGAGGAGACTTGGCAGGTTTAAAACCAGGGGGACGACAGACAGAGATGGAGCCAATGGATGTGGACACCCTAGAGGAGCCGAAGAGCCGATGAGACCGGGAGAAACCGATGGATCTGGAGACCAAGGGCAGAGCTGCAGCGACAAGCAGCCAAGGTGAAGCCAGGGTGCTAGAGGACTGGAGGGGAGCCGGTGGGACTGAGGACCAAAGTGGAGCCGGAGGGAGGGCGTAGCCAGGTGGAACAGAAAGGACGATGGTCCCAAGTGAAGCCGAGGGAGGGAGGAGCCAAGGGATCTGGAGGTGGAGCCAGGGGATCTTCTTGACAAGGTGGAGCTGGAAACCGGAAGACCCAAGTGGAGGCGGGGCCTAGGAACTGGCAGTTATAGGCAGAGGAGTCGGGTATTCTGTTACGCATATGACTATAATGATGCGCATGACGCAGGAGATTCAGAAAAATAAATAATACAAAATTTAATATAAATCTTTAATAAAAATCCAGGGAGAAAGTCAGGAGAACAGCACCACATTAAATGGAAACTAATTAAATGGCTTAAATACACAGGGAGAGTTAATTAATCAGAACAGAAACAGGTGCGGGATTAATTAGAAACGAATGACCAAGGAACACAGGCAAAACAGGAGCAGGGAAAACAAAACCAAAACAGAATGAAACTATAGACATATTCCTGACATTCTAAAGGCTGTTGGAAATTGTTGCTTTAGAAAATTGGATGCTCTCTGATCTCATGTAACATAATATTGTTTTATTTTTGTACCTGAAATTATTTTCTCATTCAATTTATTTATTTACTTATTTTGCGGCAGTGGCAGCCTCCTCCTCTGAGAAAGTGCCCCTGATGGGCAGGTATTCTTAATAAACAGTAAAAGCTGCATGCACAAAGACAAGCAGACACCACACACTATGCAACACCAAATGTCCCTGTCTTCCTGCTGTGAGAAGTTCTTTGCATGCTGGCATTTATTTCTTACCATATGTTTTCAGGAATGCTAATTAGCAAAATATGCATTGCTTTTGCCTCTAAAAGTGTGTACTGATTCATACTTTCACGTTTTAAACTGGTGCTACTATGGACAGTTAGCCAGTCACATGAAAATATGATATTTATAAAGGCATTAAAAACGTATACGGATTTTGCGGTTCCCTCACCAATCTCTCCATCTAAAACTATCCAAGAGAACATAACACAAAACAAAACAACTAAATAATAATAGCAACAATGCCAGAATACCACATAATGTGTACAGCTAATGCATAACAATATTTACACACAAGAGATACCATATACCTCTCAGTGGACTTATAAACAGATTCTCTGCCAAGGAAAATCTGTGTAGCCAATTACACACAGAGCAAAATCGAGCTCCATTTTGGTACCTAACCAGTAAAATGGTGTGAGACAAATAAGACCATAGACTTTTAAATCTATAATAAATTAGTCTTATTTCACTGTTCAAAGACTGTAATTATTTCTAATTAAGCATTCCCAAGCATTTTCTCACTTAGTCAATAGGAACTAAAGGATACTGAATAGAACTTTTCAATGCCAAAAAATGCTAGACTGTACCCTTATGTCTTCCATAATATGTCACCCAAGCAGTGACAGTTATTTGATACATGCAAACAAACAGACAAACAAACAAAAAAAAATCTCATGCCATCTTACCTGATGGTCTTTTGCCTCCAGCTGAGCAAGACTCCTTCATCGTTGAGCTTCCAGGTCTCATTAAGTTTCTTGAAGCACACTGAACTCCATCAGTACTCCTTTGGCCTGTCATTCGACTGTACCCACTGCTAGCAAGGTTGGGGTTCCTCAGGAAAGCGTGATGGTGGATTGTTCTGTCTACTAGGGGAGGTGATGGTAATTCTTCATCACCTTCATCATCGTCCTCCTGGTACCCTGATCCAGCTTCTTGGTTTAAGCCCCTGTTCCTCGGCTCTACCTGAAAGCTCTCTCTCCACCTCCATGGCTGCTGATGCTCTGCCCACCTAACTTTTGATATCGGTCTCAGGTGTGCAGGTCCTATATATGAAAGTGGTGAAGTTTTTTGTTGGTCTGTTTGTTTTATGGGTGTTGAGGAAGAGCAGGGTGAATTTGAGGACAGACCTCTTCTGAAATGGTCTTTTCTGAGCTTACTTTGTCCTAGTAAACCCTCTGTTCCTTCTCTTTCTCTAAGCCTATCATCCACAAATCTTTTATCTCTACCTTGCTCTCTGTTGTCTTTTCTTTGCCAGCTATTTCTACTGAACCAGTCACTAGAAGAATGAGATGTTACATTAGCGTACGTTGCCTGTGGCTTCCCGCTACAAAGTACAGAGTCACGTTTCAGAAACTTATGCTTCCTTTTATGGAACTTTGATGGGCTTAAAATGGGATTTTTGGAGTAGGGGTGCACATAAGAGGGTAAAAAAGGTGACGAAGGGTATATAGTTGCAGATGGAGGGTATCCACTATAAAGTCCAAAACCAAATGAAGTGGTAGAGAGTGGCATTTTGTAGGGCGAGTGGTAACAACCACCTCCTGACAGTGGGAAGCCAAGTTTGTGCACTACCGGACAATGTGTAACAATATGTTCACTTGGTTGTGAGGGGCATCCGTTGTTCCGTTTAAAATCTGCCATTCCAACATAATGCAGAGAGTCACGGGAAAACTCTGACTGAGGTGAGTAGTAACCACTGAAGTTGATCTGAAACATGGTCGGATGGTGAAGGTTTTGCGGCAGACACTGAAGAACGTGAGCTTTACCTTTCCCACTCTTTCTTCCAGACTTAGCTTCATCCCCACACCCTCGTGATGATATATGATGTACAATATGAATCTCACTAAGTCTGACTACTAACTCCTCAACCTCTGCCAGAAAAGCTGGGTCTTGCCTTTTGGCCCTGAGTTGAAGAAACTTTTTCTTACATTTGTGTTTATGTCTCCTAGTCTTATCATGGGTAAAGCAATTATGACCTTTTCTATGGCACTTGTATTTGAGTCTTTCTTGCTCCATCAATGCTGATCGTGCAAGGTGTGTTGTTCTGTGGTCTTGAATCCTTACAGAGCCTAACTGGGATGTGGCCGAAGGGTGTGGTGCTGACTGTGAAGAGGAGGGAGGTTTAGATTTCTCTTCAGGCACTGCTTTAACCTTTTGGGAACTGGTTACCTTTGAAGCAGAATGTTGATCATATTCATGGTTGCCAGGATGAAGCTTTCTCCGGAAAGAACTAATAGAGGGCGAAGGGGACTCGAGATGTTTAAATGAATAGGGGAAGCTGCACAAAGCAGATTGGCCATTAAATGAATTGCTATGTTCACCAGAGGTGGACAAAGAGTTCAACTGATTTGAAGATTCTGTCAAGACTTGCTGAGACTTTTGACTCAGAACTTGGCCTGAGTCTTGGTCAGAAGTTTCTCTTTGAGTTTTAGGTTTACGACCTCTCCTTTTTCCTATGTAGATAGTCCCACGTTTGCTGACATTAATTTGTGGACCAAGTTTTGCCCCAAAAGATGTAAGAAGTGAGGATAAAGAGTGTGTACCATCTGAAACTGAACAATCAGCATCACCTTCATTGTTCTTCTGAGCAAAATCAGTTGTGTAACTTTGGCTTTGCCCTGAAAGAAACTGTGTGAGTACTTTATCCTTCTTCTTTACTCTCATCTTATTGATATTTTTGATAATTGTTTTCATTATTAACCTATTTCGTTTGCGGCGGATTTGAGCATCTCTAGCTTTGGACAAGGAGGGTTTGAGTTTTCCTTCAGCACCCTTCTTTCCAGATGATGAGTCTTGTGATTTAGATTTCTTTGTCTTGACAGAAGAGGAACATTTGGGATGAACTTGTGTTTTGGGTGTTGGCTTTGGGAGTTTCAGTCCATCCTCTGGATCAGAGACATTTGAGTGTTCAAGTATGGGGAGCTTAGTAGAAGACTTCTGAGACTGACTTCCCTGAGGAGACTCATCCAACCTGACGATTTTTGGACGACCTCTTTTCTTAGGAGGGGGCTCAAGGGATGAGGTTTCTGATCTGGGTGATGGATGTTGCAGTTGTTTAGATTTAGGAGGTCGACCAACTGGTCTTGTTTTACCCTGCTGTGATGACAATGCCTTTGAGGACTTCATGTAAGGAACTTTTATAGGTTTTATTTTTTGAGGTATCATTTTAGAGGCAGTGGAACTAACATTAGGAGTTTTGACAAGATCCATCTTCTCCCCTTTATTTGCCATCTTTGTCATTTCAACAGCGTTTTGATTGTTCTGTGAGATGATGTTTTGTTTGGGATGTAAAGGTGACTCATCACTTAGAACAGAACTGTTAAACTGAGAATCTGCACAGCTGGAAGTTTGAGATGAACACTGCACATCTTCTTCCTGGTTTGAACTATGCCTATCCTTTTTCTTATTCTTGTCAATGATATGCCCCATCCTGCTGCCATCACTTGGCTGGACAGCAACGGTTTGGGCAGGTTCCATGGTCATTTTTCTGGTGTCATCTATGACTTCACTTTCATTATACTTCTTGTTTCTTTCTCTGCTTTCCAGTAACTCTTTCGTACAAGTGCTGTTCTCAGGAGTTGCTGATTCAGCAGATTTATCTGAAGCAGAAAGGAGCAGAGGTATCTTGATAGAGGGATTTGCCTGATGCAATAAACCATTTTCCTCACTCCTATTGTTAGTTATGGTGTTACACATGTTCTTGGAACATGCAGAATCTCCATCCTCTTTCTCATTTGCATTCAAAACCTTGTCAACATGACTTTCTCTGACTCTAGAAGTCTTTTTTGGAGGATAGGGAGTTTGCTTGAGTGAATTCTCACTACATGATACTGGAAACGATGTGCTGTCATTTTCAAGACTGGAAGAAGACTGCTGAGATGCCTGAGCATTCAGAGTCATAACCTTTGAACATTCTGAACTGAGGGAGGAGGTCATTGCTTCTCCAGTTGGGAGATCTTTGCCCTTTTCTTTTTGAACATTTAAAACCTGCGTGCTGTCTTGTGGACTGGAGTTCTGTTGTAATGAGGAAGGTGGAGAAGGGGCAGCTGGAGGTGAATACGTCTGTTTCAGCAAGGTAGAGGAAGTTATCCTATCTGAAAGTGGTACTTTGCTATCTGTCTGTGGTTGAACTGCATAAGAAGGTCCATCCGATGGGAATAATGACTTTGAGTCAGCCTTCCTCATGTTTTTTGATGGAGTCTGTTGGAAGAGAGGACATGTGCTGACCAGCGTTCATTAGGAAATATTTAAAGATATTCAATAATTCAGGTCACTTTATGATATCCATTAAAATTAAATCAAAGGCAGTCTGGAGTAGCTATACATTTGAACATATTTGACAGGCTTCATTACATGATGACTTTGATAGGCTTTGACTTAATTTCACTGACATTTCATAATAATAACACCACTTATTTTTATTTATTACTATTTTGGTGTAACCATTCCATGGTGTTATGATCAGAGGATTTTAGAAGGATTTGGGTGAATGAGACAGAAGGACATGGCACATAACACTTGATCAAGAATAAAACAAATGGGAGGAATGTATTTAGCTGTAGGCTCTCCAGTAACTGTTTTCTGTTCAAAAGAAAAAAAAAGAATAACAGTGCATAGATGGAAGACTTCCAACTGCATATTTTTCAGTATGTGGGAGAATGGGACAAAAAGATAGAGAAAATGGAGTGAGAACAAGCAAGAAATAAGATCTGAGTGAGCAAAAAAAAAAAAAAGAAAAAAAAGAAGAAGAAGACAGAAGCATGTTATAAAATGAGGGGATGTAAAAATAGATAAAAAAAAATGTCAAACTGCTGGTGGCTAAAAATGGCAAGATACAGACAGAAATAGTATCAAGCATTTGTCACTATATTTTTAAAGAATTTTAGAAACAAAGCATGAAAGAAATAAAGAAAATAAAAGAAAGACCTACCTTTTTAGAGGCTGTAATTACTGGTGTAGAGTCACCTTTTTTGGATGAAGTGGGAAGTGGGAGATTCATCCTTGTGGAACCTTTTGGAGAAATGGAATTGTTGCTATCTTTTTTCTGAATCTCTCGATTTGACTGCTTGCCCACTCTGATTTCGGAACTGGAGACTTCACCTCCACATGAACTATGACCATCTCCGTGTGCAAGCCTTTGAGAGATCCTAATTGTGGGCCTGCATATGAAGTTCTCAAGGCTCTTTGGGGGCTTCTTCGTCCGTTTTGCTCCAACCCCTATTTTCATTCTTACATTTCCGTCTGACTGGTCGAACTTTGTATCTGTTAACTCCTCCGGCCTAGTCTGCTGCTGGGGCTTAAGTTCGATGTTAGTATTCTTTGAGGAAGCTTCTGGTTCAGCCCCTTTGGTTTTTCTCATCCTCTTCCTGTCTTCTGTCCTCTCTTCTTTCTCCAGTCTTGGTGCAGGTGTTGCCTTTTGCCTTTTCTTATCCATTTGAATTTTCAGAGTAGTAAACGTTAATGGGAGTAGTACTTTGAATAATGTCAAAGTTTGTCAATAATTAATGTTCAGCTTATAAGAAAAGATAACGTTATGTTTTTCAGTCTTATTTAATACTCTTCTTTCATCTCATTTGACTTGAGAGAGCAATAAGGTACTGGTACCATGGAAGGGGCTATAAAGTAAAAACAAGAAAGAGACAGACATTAGTCAGTTTACTCAGTGTGTCACAAAACATGACACAGCATTCAAAATGTTTCATCAGAAAACCTAAGCACAAAGTGAGAAGATTACATATGCAGGCGGTACAACAGAAAATGCTACACTTTTCAACATTTACCCACATATCCAGCTCAAAAAGGCAGCAACTTTACACTCAACAGTTGAGTTACCTGAGCTATTGCTGTGACTGACTAGTTCAAATACTTAGTGCTCAATTTAGAGGCATGGATTATTAAAGCATGTGCAGCTGGCTCTGAACATGCCGATTCAGATGCTAATGGCATCTGTTTTTGAGTAGCTGACATGAAATACTTTTAGAAAGTAGACGTCCTGCAGTGTGACATGCTATACTGTATCTCTACAACATAAAATTAATTTGTCAGATTAGCGAACTAAAACAAACAAACAAACGACAACAACAACAACAAAAAACTTACATATAGAGGAATTAATTTAGATTAATCTGTTAAGCATGTCTAGATGTATTCAGCTATGTATGGTTGCAACCTTCTGCTTTTTGTTGTATAAAATTATTAAAATAAATATTTGTAAATTTAGCATTCAACTATGTTTTAGTACTAACTCAGACTAAAGGACATTTCACATATTGAACTGTCATCACTGCCAGACAGAAAATCTTACAATGTTGACAGATTTATGGTATATTATGGTAGTCGGGGTCAGGGCCCACTAGTGGGCCTCAGCAAAATTTTAAGGGGGCCTCAAGATGACTTAAAATTATTTGAAATAATACAAAGCATAAAAAAAGCATTTATCATTATTATTTAGCATTAATCATCTAAAATCATCTAAATCATGAACAACTGAAAAAGTCATGTAAACATAATAGTTAAAAAGAGTGGAAACCCTGGAGAACATTCAGCTCCTAAAACTGTCTGAATCCTGCAATTTAACTTTCAATATTATTGTGGACAAGGGGGCCTTAGAGTCAAAAAGGTTCAGAACCAATGGTGTATGCCTGGTGAATCAACAGATTGTAAAAATGTGAATTTTAACAATCTTAAAGGAAATGGTTGGCCATTTTCGTTGTTAAAATCTTGCAGCTCATAAAAATGACATTTTATGCAAATATGCATCAACTACAGCTTTGACAGTACTTTTCTATTCTTTTTTTTGTGTTTTTGCATTTATTTAGATAGTATAGATGGAGAGAGGACAGGAAACGAAGTGGGAGAGGGGGCGGGATCGGGAAAGGACCACAAGCTGGGACTCAAACTCAGGTCATCCAAAGCGCAATCTCACTACATGTCAGAGCGTTGCCCACGAGGCTGTCAGCTTCGATTAACAGTACTTTTCAACTAGAACCTAAAAAGGAAACCTATTATTTTTAATGAAGAAGGGAGAATTGTCTTTGTTACTACTTTCAAGAGAGTTTGTTGGTTTAGAAATATAGAAATATTTAGAAGATTTCTCTGCTCCCCTAAGACATGCACATTTTTATCTTTATTATGGTTTCTCCATTTGTTGCTCTGTCAGAGCAGTTCAGAATACTTCCAAATTTGGTGTAATAGAAGAGCAGCTCCATGAGTAATGACATATGAGATGAAGAATTCATCTTTAAAAAAATCCAGATAGCACTATCTAACACAGTTTGGTTCTTTAATATAAAGAATGAATGTGCAAGATCAAAAAAAAAAAAATTTACTCTAAAGGAAGTTAGAGGTTTAAATTAACTCTAAATCTACATATCAAATCTTTTAACTTACATAATATACATGACCAGCACGATACATCTCAGTATGCCATTTCCTTTGGGACATACCCACATAAAAATCCCCAGCAATTGCGAAAAACTGGCTGAAACTCTGTTTTGAGTTGTCTGAAAGGCAGGTGCTTTCCCACACAGAGTGAGGTCATTCTATGGAAGATTCCGCATGATGACCTCAGTGCGTTAACTTGCACAGGGGACCCATAAAATCCAGCGGCTGACCTCCAGGCTCCAGGGAGGAACACGCTAATAAAGCCCAGGATCAGTAGTCTGAGACATCTGTGTGTTGTTGACTGAGCTCTGTCAAAGCATTTCCAATATCAAAATTTCCATCCACTCATGCAATCTTGTCTAAAGTGTCCCACCCTGATCTCTCAATCTCTGTCTTGAATCATATCATGAAGTGCTTTAGCGACCATTTCTAGCTAGTAAAAGTAACACCCTTTGCAGGTTGTTTCAGTCTTTGCTAATTCTTATTAAGACGACAAAAATCCAAAAGCATTTCACTTGCTGAGTGCAATCTTCTCAGCTCCTCCTTTAGGATTTGGTGCTAAGAAAACAATCCCAATGGAACGCTTGAAAAGAAAAATGGCCCGAGGAGAGGAGAGAGAGAGCAAAGTACAATGATGTGTGTGTGTGTTAGAGAGCAGAAGAGGGAGCTCTGTGGCTATTAGTAGCACAGTTCAGAAGCAAAGTGAGAAGGACGTTTGAGGGTCTTTCTCTCCCTGGGACATAAGCCTACTTTTCAACATTAACCATAATTATTCATTTTCTCGTACTGCCTTAACATTCTGTCTATCCACAGGTTTCATTTCCCATCTATTCTCTGCCTTTTTCTCTCCTTCTATTTCATCTACCTTGTTGCTGGTTTTGTTCATAACTGTTTCTTTCATTATATTTATTTGCTCTCTCTTTTACACTCCATCTTTAAGGCATATTTTCAAAAAAGACCACACTGAGCAGTTAAATAAGTCACTGTTTCCCTGTAAATCAAACACATATGCTCTTCCTTAAAAATCTGTTTTGGTGTTGCTGATACAAATCTTTGGAAACAAGTGAAAATCTACTAGAAAACAACTATTTTGTCACCTCTAATTAACTTTGCATTTTTCCTTTCATTCTACTCCTCCCATTTCCCCCCATTTTCATTATAGTGTCCCTTTTATTCAGTTTTACCTGATGTAGCCTACTCTCAATCCAACCCTTCAGTGTCAAGTGCAATGAGGAAGTTATTAGGTTTCACTATGTTTCGGTTTGTGTATGTTATCTCATTACAAACTGTTATCTTATAGGGCTCTTCTGTCCACTTATGTATTATAAGACAGCAATACGAAGGTTAACACCAGCCTTTGCCAGTCAAGCAGACCTGTTAAGCTCTTCCTCTGTTTCGCTTGTCAACCAGATTCAGTCAAATATTGTTAATCGGTGCAATGTGAAAGTAGCATACTGAGTTGCAAACAAGATGACATCACTGAGCACTGCTCTTAGTTCAGCGAAGCTTTTCTCCCTGGCAAGATTTAAGGGGTCCCTGGGCAAACTCAGAGAACTAACCGTGATTTGCCCACAAATCCATCTGCCAAATTTGAAAATACAAAGGGATAAAGCTGTTTTGATTCTACTGGCTCCTCTGTGACCTAGATATAGCCTGGTGCTCCAAAAATAGCAGAAAACTAGAGCATTAAATGAAAAAGAAACAGAGATATGGACAATTAATTAGGTGTCTATGACAATAATGTTTTAGTTGGTTCGCCACTTGAGCAGACGAGTACAGCATGTCAATGCAGTGAGAATACGACTTGATTGATGGGACATAACAAGTAGGAGGTAGAATAAGTTACTGCTCCCCTCGCTGTAGTTAGAATTTGGAGAAACAGGTTTTCCAGTGAAAAGAAAACAGAGAAATGTCGATACGATCCTGTTATCTACAGCGCGAGGACAGAATCGATATAAAGTTGTCGGGAAAGTGGCAAAAAAAAGGATAAGCAGACCGCGACTTGGCTTTCTAATCTATTATCAGCTATTTCGAGCTGTTTACAGATATTACAGCGTTATTATTGGAATACATTAAATTGTATAAGGGATACTGCACGCGCGTATGTTTACGATAAAAAGTGTCTTTGCGTATTCATGCGCGAGGGCCTAACAGATGAAGGTCCCGTTTCAAATTACATTTTTATTAAGCAACGGGGGTAGTACACTCCGAAAATGTTCTCGAAAACTAGTCGGAGATTTAAGAAAACAATAACAACCATTTCCACATTGCTTCACGAAATGAAAAATGACTTACCCGAGCTGTAAAGAGGACGTATCGCAAGAAAAGGAGCAGCTAATTTACAAGTGTGCGCAACGAGCTGAAACGATAAATGGAGGGATGTTGCGTGTCCATTGCGCGAAGCGAAGGACCCATGAAGATGAACATTGTGCAACACCACACGATACTCACGTCCCCCCTTCTTCTTCTCTTAGCCCCCCTGTTTCTATCCGTCTCTTGCGCAGTTGTTTTACATCAAAAGCATGGTCGTACATTGTGTACCCAGATAGCCACAACCCAAGTTCACCGATGAGGGGAGACGGAGGAGAGGAATGACCATGCTGTATATGTTCGGTTACTGAGCTGATGCCTGCAACTTGAGCTAAATTTATCCACCAATAACACGAGAAAATAGAAATGTAAACAGCCACGCACATTTATCACCCTAGCGGATGCTGTTTTGTCGACACTATCAAAGAGCGGATCAAAGCAAAGATAATCATTAAATCTAACGTGTGTGTGTTAGAATATGATATTGAATAATCTAACCCGAGATGGCCGACTTTGAAATGATGAGCAATGATGTAATTGAATTGTGGGCCAGCCTGCGTAGTTCATTTGAAAGATGTGTTATTTTTTATTGAGTATATGTTCATATTTTGGAATTTATCAACATTTGATGTTTTATTTAATATAATACACACAACTAAACCACCATCTGAAAACTTCGTGCCCAGAAATCTGGCTCTTGAAATACACATGGGGTCTATCGCCAACACCTATTTTGTATCTTTCCTTGAATTGCATTACGTTGTATTACAACATACATAATATTAAATGGGAGTAACTGCGCACTTACTGCGGGTGACCGATAGGTGGTGCAAACATAATACAGTAGCTACATGTAGTCTACAGGACTAACTGTAAAAGAAACTGTATACAAGTTATGTAATGTAGCTGATATGTTACACTAGGCATATGTTACGTAATTAAGTTTATAATACATAACAATTATCTAAAAAAAAATAAAAGCAGGAATGGATTTTCAATCGAGAATAAAATTCTTCTTTATTAGACTTTGGATGAGTTTCATTTAAAACTCAAAACAGAATTTTTTTTTTTAATGTTTCAAAGGTAAGGGCTTAATAAGTAGATGACTTAAAAATACTTAATAACTATATTTAGACTACAACCATGAACGATATAATACATTTTTGGAGTCTACTTGAATAATGCCATCTGTTATCATTCCCATTCTTCTCAGTGGAAGTTATTTAATTATTGAATTTCATCAGTTAGGTTCTCAAGACATTTAACAAACAACATAAAGGGCATTACAAACATATATTAAAAATAATTTAGAAAAGACAGTTTTATGGCTTTTTTTTTTTTTTTTTTTTTGAAAATGTTGCAGATTCAAAATATATTTCAAGTGCTGTTTGGAAATGAGAAAAATAGTGTTTTAATCACTCCACTTGCACTGATGAATATAAAATATCCTAATAACAAAAACAGAGTAAACCTTTTTCTGTTTGAAATGTTGAGTGAAGTAAAACTTTTGATAGATTTAAGGGCTACTTTAAATTTCATTTTAAAACTCAGAAATTGTGACATCTCAAGCCAAAAGAGAGAAGAACAGGGACATTCAAAAAATAATGGTTTCTCTTTCAGAATGACAAAAAACAAAAAAAAAAACAAAAAAACAGCTATTGTATTCTATAATAAAATGAAAGTGCTCAGGTGTTTATTTCACATGATATAACCTATGTGAGCAATTTTAAAGGAAGAGGGAAACATATGTATCCAAAACAAACTTCGATGGAGGTATAGAGATATTAACAAAAAAGTGGTCTAGGCTATCATTAGCCTGCTGCACGTCATTAATTAGGCCTACTCGAAAACTATTGTTTAGATAACTTACTACATACAAACAATATTGCCAAGTGCATTGATTTCTGAACGGAAAATGAACTTATGGTATAATTTCAATGAAAGTCATTTACACATGAGGCTGCCATTTTTGTCATGTTGCAGGTCTCAGAGCAACACACAGTGGTGTTTTGTTCCTGAATGAATTAGCATTTTTGAACAAATCAGTTAAATTAGCCTAATGATGAACAATTCATAATGATAATCATCAATTAATGATGACTCATTCATAATGAACATAAAGACAGTCAATTGTCGCCACCTACTGGCCCAACAACAATATAACATACATCTCCACTAAACTGCACCACTAAAGCACACATTGGCAAAAAAAAAAAAAAATGTTTTTCAAACTTAAAAGTCTACTCTAACTTTCAAATAAAAATAATAGTAATGGAGCAAAACTTAAACTGGTTTGTTGTTTATTTAAACATTTGTTGATATCATAGTTTTAAACATTTAATATTTTTGGATTTTTATATTTTAAGATTGAATGGGTCTGGGACAGGGTAAAATAATACAGTCTATGCGGTAAAGGATATATATATATATATATAAAAGCAAAAAGTAAAAGTGAAATATATTCATTTAAATCAACCCCTTGGACATAAAAGATGCGAAAAGATTTATTTCGGCTACTTTGAATGAAGCATAATGGTATACTTATAATCAACCAGCAGAAGCTAGCGGGTCGTGATAATCATAGATATTAATACGTGCTGCGTATGAATTCAATACAAAAACATATCTGACGCTTACCAACCAAACCTTGACCTCTTGGTCATACGTCTTCGTCATTTGCGTAATGACGTAACTTCCGACGTCTGTTGAAACAATGATGGCGACCTCCATCGGTCGTGGCCCGTGACAGTACGACCGTTCGCGGCAACCAGCAAGACGGGGGTTTTGTTTTACATGTAACCCTTAAATGACAAGTTGTTTTCTAAGCATCTGACGCCTTTTTTTCTAGTGGTAAGTTATTGTCTTATTCCGTTTGTGTACATGTTGTAGCCGCATCATGCTTCATGCACGTTCATGCTTTCAGCCAGCGTATCTCTCGCAAGGTGAAAGACACGAAGATCCCTGAGACTCTCTCTGAGAATAACATTATGTTATTATTGTGTAATTTCGGCAAATATATAATGTCCGTAAGTAGACGCTTGCATAACAAGTCTTCAGCTTAACGGTTTTAAAGTGAACATAGTTTGTCAACGTGATTACATTAAGAGCACATCTCTGGTTAAACGTATAAATTGCTTGCTCTTGTTTCAGAATATGAATCTGCACAAACTGTCCTCGCGTTTGCGTCCTACAGTAAGTCTCATTAACCTTTTAATATTTATCTATAAATTATATTTAAGAACATTTAACAGGATAGATTACTCATAACAATTAATTATGTCATTATCAGGTCACACAGAAATTCAGACATCTCCATATCCAAGGAAGTGGCCAGCAGCTGGAGGCGGTTGTCGTGGAAACATCATCAGCTGAGCCAAATCCACTGTCAGTCTTCAGAACTTCAGAACAGGATCCAGTATGTCTTATAAACTTAAAACTGCGCACACAGAGCATCTTATGTAGACATTAATCAAGACATCGTTCCTTGAGGTTCACTTATAATGTTAATAAAGTTTTTTGCACTCTCTATATATTAGAAAAAAAAAACAATTACTTTCAACCTTCATTCTGACTCTCCTTCTGAAATGATCTGTTTTTAAGGGGAGGCTCCTTTAAGGCTTGTCAGTAAATGGCCACTGTTATGATTGGCTAACATCTTTGCATAGGAAAAAGTATCAATGCCCACTCGCTATTGCACGAGTAAGTGAAAACATTATCCAAACCGTCATTTACAGACAAAGCATTATGAAATCCTTTACTTCTCGTTTGTGATGCAGCTTCTGTCAGATCCAGTACCTCCATTTGCCCTGTTGTCGACAGACTCGTGTGCGTGGAGTAACTGAACGTGCATCTGTACACTGTATTCAGTGTAGTAGACCACGTCAGTGATTATAATGGGTTCTGTTTGATTTTGACACGACGCTCGCATCCAGTGTAGGCAAATGTCAGCGGTTAAGCCAGTGGACGGGGCCTGTGGTGCGATGATGTCTTTCTCTGGAGAGATGTATTTGCCCATGTGATGTCAGAGATCCTGCAATGTCAAAACAAGCCATTGTTTTTGGAGCTTGATTAAATAAATGCTTTGTTCATAATAAGGAGGACGTTTTAAGCTATGAAACTTGCAGGATGTTTTAATGGTACAAAGACCTCTTATACGTCAAAAGATCAAGGCAAATTTGATTTCTCATATCATGACCCCTTTAAAGGGGTAGATCACCTCTTGCAAGATTGGCTTTTAATAAAACTTCCCTGTCTATGCCATAGAAACATGAAAATGTCGTTAAATCGGTTCTACATGACTAAAGAAAACAAAGATAAAGGGTTGCGGTGTTCCCTTTTGCCAAAATCATCAACACCCGGGCCGTAGTGCAATTTTGATTTTGGTGCTGTCAATCTGACTGTCTGTGTGCGGGAATACAAAAATGTGGAAGTTGGTTCTGTAGTTTTAACCAAAGCTCTGGAGCTGTTTAAAGTCTGCATCTGTATCTCGGTGCATATAACATGGAGAAAAAGGACACATTGTTCATTTACATATACTACCAACACTGTAACAATACACAGGTGGTTTAAAATTGAATAGTAGTATAGTAGATGATGAAATGAGTGAAACAGTCCCATAGAATGCATTGAAGAAGGGACTGATCTATAGAACCAGAGGGTGGGCTTTATTTTCTTAAGCCAAAGCCAGAAAGTAACTACCCAGAACACCTTAACAACTATATAATAATATCAGTGCACAAGAAGTTAAGCTATTGTACAGTAGAATGTACTTCTCAAAATAATAATAATAATAATAATACAGTGTATTAAAACGATATTTTCTAAGGAATATCACATCGTTTTTCATCCATGTTTTAAACAGTAAATCTATGTTGTGCTGCACTTTGTTTGCCAAAAAAATAATTGAAATTGAAATTTAAAAAATGAAATGAATTTCATTTGATTAAAATTTTAAAAGATTAGTTAAATTGTTAAAGCTTTATGCATTAATTTGTTTACCACTGTTTTGGATAATACATTTGTATTTAATCATAAAACACATAATCCAGAAAAATTTACATAATTTCAGGGGGAAGAAAATAATTATTGTTCGATATCTATGGAAGCTTGTTTATGCCACAGAATAAAAAATTAATTGCGACTTTTTCATCTTACAGTTCTGACTTTTTTTCTCGCATTTGTGAGTTATAAAGTCCAATTCTAAGGAAAAAAAGAATTTGTCTAACAATTCTGACTTTATAAGTCACAATTGCAACTTTGTTACACAATTCTGACTTTATAACTCGCAATTGTGACTTTATATCACGCAATTCTGAGAAAGTCAGAATTGTGAGATGTAAACTCTCAATTGTGAGGAAAATAGTCAGAATTGTGAGATAAAAAGCCGCAATTACCATTTTTTTTTTTTTAAATTTTATACAGTGGCAGAAACAAACTTCCATAGATGATATTATTAACAGAATTTGGGGGAAAATAAAAAGGAACTTCATTGGGCTCTATAAATGTTAGATCTGAGCATCTTATCATGTTGCTTTGCTTTGTGATTTACCTATTATTCAGTATTTACATGATGAACTGCCCCTTTATACAGCATGGAAAATAAGTTATGGAAAGTTCAAAGCTCTTGATGTTGTGACATTCCATCCTCATTGTCGACCCACTCTTTTTTTCTTTCTCAGGCATGCCATTCGGAAAGACATACTGGGCAGTACTACACAATCCCCCAGCTCACATCCAAAAACTCTTCCCCCATGGACTGCCTCCACGTTTCCAGTTGCAGGTTTGGGAACAGTACTATGTGTGTGTGTGTGTGGAGCACTTTAGTATAGATTTAATATAGTCTAAATAGAAATGGCATGATGTTTGTGGTGGAAGTTTCCTAGACAACTAATACATGTTTGTACTCTTGTTTCAGGTTAAGACGTTTAATGAAGGCTGCGTGATGGTGAGGCCGCCAGCGCTGGAGCTTATGTCCTATCTTAAAAGAGCTGATTACAGCAAGCCCCCCCTGCGTTACATACTCTGTATCCTCAAACAGAAAATTCCCAGTGAGCTGTTTTACTTTGTGCATATTCCTCTTCTACATTTAATATTTCACACATTCCTTGACAATGTCATTTAGATGGAGATACTGGCTCTGGAAAGACCCTGTCTTTGTGTCACGCCCTGCATTACTGCTACACTCAGGGCTGGCTGATCCTGCACATACCTGATGGTGAGCTGCACTGACCCTCATTCAATTGCAAGACGAGGTGAAGTTTGGAGTCTTATGATGTTCTTTCTGTAGCTCATCTGTGGGTCAAGAACTGTAAAGAGCTGCTACCCTCTTCTTCCCGCCCCTCACGCTTTGACCAGCCGATTCAAGCATCCCAGTGGCTGAAGAACTTCAAAATCACCAATGAACGCTTTTTATCCAAGGTACAACTTGATGTGGTAATTGTATGGTAGGGTTTATGGGTATGCAAGTAGGTCATAGATCACCTTATCACATTGTCTGGCCCGCGGAAATTTTATATTCTATTTTTTTTTATGTAATTCATTTTTTTTTAAATACAAAATATGGACTTGTTTAAGTTGTCTAATGTAAAAATATGAAAAAAAAAAGAAGAAATTTTAGAAATTAAAATTTCATAATATATATTACTACTATTCCCTCCTTGTGTATGTGGGTAGATGTTATTGTTATTACTTATTTATTATTTTTGTTATTTTTGAAAAAAATAATTTCTCAATTCTGACTTTATAAGTCACAATTGCAACTTTATATCACACAATTCTGACTTTATAAAACACAATTGCAACTTTGTTACACAGTTCTGACTTTATAACTCGCAATTCTGAGAAAGTCAGAATTGCAAGATGTAAACTTGCAATTGCGAGGAAAATAGTCAGAATTGTGAGATAAATATTTTTATCTTTTTTTTGGAGCTGCTCTGATGTCAATCTCATCAATTGACAGATAAAGACAACACAGCGATATGTGTGGACAAAGAGAGAAAGTACTGAAGAGGGGCGGCCTTTAGGGGAGCTTGTTGATCAGGTGAGTTTTATTCTTCTTCATCATCATTATCATCATCATCATCAAAACTTCCAAATTACCACTACCTTAAAGGGTTATTTCACCCAAAAATGAAAATTCTGTCATTAATTACTAACCCTTCATGTCATTCCACACCCGTAAGACCATCGTTCATCTTCAGAACACAAATTAAGATATTTTTGATGAAATCCGAGAGGTATATGACTCGTCCATAGACAGCAATATAATCAACACTTTCAAGGTCCAGAAAGGTACTAAAGACATTGTTAAAACAGTCGAAGTGACTGCAGTGGTTCAACCTTAATGTTATGAAGCGACGTGAATACTTTTTGTGTGCAAAAACAAAACAATAATAATGAACTTATTCAACAGTATCTTCTCTTCTGTGTCAGTCTCATACATTGTTTACGTCCAGCGCTTCCAGGTTCTACGTCAGAACGCTGACTCATTATTGGCCGGTTCCTGCATCAGCATCACACGCATGCTGCTAACTTGATCAGCTTTGGCCAATACTGAGCCGGCATTTGGACGTACACTGGCTTACTGCGGCAGCTACAGAAGGATAATGACAGGGAAGAGAAGATATTGTTGAATAAAGTCATTATTTTTGTTTTGTTTTTGCGCACAAAAAGTATTCTCGTCGCTTCATAAAATTAAGGTTGAACCACTGTAGTCACATTGACTATTTTAATGATGTCTTTAATACATTTCTGGGCCTTGAAAGTGTTGATTATATTGCTGTCTATGGACGAGTCATACACCTTAGATTTCATCAAAAATATCTTAATTTGTGTTCTGAAGATGAATGAAGGTCTTACGGGTGTGGAACGACATGAGGGTGAGTAATTAATGACAGAATTTTCATTTTTGGGTGAACTAACCCTTTAAATATCATAAACTTCTTAGTCATTTTTGTAGTTTTGTCACCTTGTTCTATTATTTTATACTTGTATATGTATTAATTATTTCTGTTTATTTATTCTTTAATAATTTGATTAAATTTGAACAGGGTGTGAATCGCATGAAGAGCAGCAGTGATGTGGTGGGTGCAGTGCTGCGAGAGCTGCGGCTGCAGGCAGGGGGTGCCACAGATGGCGAGGGGGCCTTTAAACTGGCCGTGGCTGTGGATGGAGTAAATGCTCTGTGGGGCAAAACATCTCTAAAAAAGGAGGACAAGACTATGGTATGTTGGTATAAATTGGCTAAAATAAAATATTAATTAATAAGTGTTTAAATATCATACATTTATTAATGTTATGAAATCATTAGTATCAGTGCATTTTTTTTTTTTTTTTTGTAACTTTTTTTCATTTTATACAGTGTGAGCCTGAGGAACTGACTCTGATTCATAATCTGAGGAAGATGATGAAAAACGATTGGGTAAAAAAAAAAAAAAAAAAACCCCTCTCACTTAATACTATAATACAGATTTAACTCTCAGTGAGTTGTTTACTCTCAATTTAAGGCATGTTCACACCAAGAACGATAACTATATTAGTGTCCAGACCAGCGGACAATATCGTTCTGTTTATTCTAAGTTAGTAAGTTTTGTCGTTTGCTGCTTTAATTGCTCCAGCTCTTAAAAGCATGATGGATTCTGATTGGCTGTCAATGTATTGTTTATTAGCTTGAAAAAAAAAAAAAAAGTTCTGAAAGTGATTCCAATGATAGCGTTTCACTGTGTCATTATTGTTATGGTGTGGACTCTGCTGCTGTTCTTTTATATTTCGAACGATTCTTAGAACTATTTCTTTATCGTTATCATTATAGTTATCATTCTTGGTGTGAACGGGCCTTTACTCTCACTTTATATTGCTCTCTGTTATAGAGTGGAGGTGCTATTCTCACAGCACTGTCTCAGACCGGGTCCCTGTTCAAGCCACGGTCTGCTTACCTTCCCAACTGAGTTACTAGGAGAGGTCAGCAACCCTCACACACAAAAGAACCACATTATGCCCTTTTCATTAAACTGCTGAGTAAATGCCCTAAGTTAACAGAGTTTTGTTTTGCATTTTACTTCAACAATAGACTTTGAAGCATTTGCAAAACTTTAGAGGCCCCTGACATGGTCTGTTGCATGCATGTATTGTCTAGGTTTGTTAAAAGGGCTTAATGTATTTTCTCTTCTCACTCTTTCTCTTGATTTCCCTATTTCTGTCTTTCAGGAAGGGTTTGATAATATGGAACCTTTTGTGCCAGTTTCTGTGCCCAACTACAACGAGAAGGAGTTTGAGAGCTGTTATCTGTACTATTTAGACCTGTAACTGGCTGCAGCATCCGCACAGTAAGTTTGTGTATTTATGTGTCTGGGTTCGAGCAGTGGCAACCGGCAGCGCTGTGTGTAGAGAGAATAAAGTGGTCATATAAAATGTAGGAAGTTCCTGTTTACAAGTTTTCAAGTCATAATTATGATTTAATGTGCATTCAAGTGATTTTTGGATTGAATAAAATGAAAGCGATGGGCAGTGTCTTTTTTCATTCTTTCTTTTTCACTTCCTGACAAAGTAGGAAGCTTGTTTAATATTAATGCTACATAGTGAAGAGCTAAGGATGTACATTTGGTGTGTAATTGATGTTTTATATTTATGCATTCTATATGTTGTCTAAATCAGGGATTTTCAAACTGGGGTCAAGGGATTCCCAGGGCATGCAAGGAAGTGTTAGGTGGTGGAAAAGTGTAAAAAAAAAATAAAAAAAAATAAAAAAATATATATATATATAATAAAAATAAGATTAAAAAAAGTGAGTAAATAAATAAATACAGTACAATAACAGTACAGTGCTATGAGTAGAAAACACTTAATAGAACTTAATAGAAACTATTTTAGACATTTATAATCATTTTTCACAGGGGTATATTTGATATTTGGGGGTCCATGGCATTTAAAAGGCTGAAAACCTCTGGTCTAAATGAGTAGAATTTTCTGACAAGCTTTATAGCTATTTTATATCCACAGAACAAAAAATGTCTTTATAAAACAGATAATTAAACAAGCCATGTTCATGTCTGTTCATTTTGTAAATTAAGATCATTCTGACATCATTCTTGAAGTCAGAAATAACGTATTATGTATGTTAAAAGATATCCATTTTCAGTTTCTCTTATCCTTTACCAACAGGTCGATCTGAAGAAGGAAAGAAAGAGCTCATCTTTCTCAGCAACAAAAATCCATCCATCCTGGAACGATTGTGTGCCGCCTTGTAATGCACATTTGTGTCTCTCTTGTATCTTGTATCTGTACATCATGTGAATTCAATAAACTTAATCTGCTTAAATAAGCAGAATTTTTCATAATAAAAACCTTGGGGAAAAAACCACTTGGAAAAACCTTTACAGCTTTTTTTTTTTTTTTTTCATATATAATAAAAAGGTTTTATATATATATATATATATATAAAACCTTTTTTGAAATGGCTCTCCTAAAAACATTGTTGTTGGAAGTCACGTGGTGAAAGGAGGTGGTCATGTGGCCGCAGCCTCACCCGGAACTCAGTCGAAAGGTGCGTGATTGTTTATAGCTCAGAAACAGTATGTAAAAGTGAAGGAAAGTGGTCCTTTAAACAACATTTAGGGGACAGTAATGATAATAATATTTCCGTTTTTAGGCTTCAGACAAACTTTAAATACATAGAGGGGGTTGTCTGCTAATAAGTCGTGAGAGCACGTTTAAATATTTTAAAAAGCGTTGTTGTTTACATGTAACAAGAATCTCCGCTGCATCTCATCGACAGAATGAGAGAAACCGCTCTTTTCATTCTGCTCACTGGAGTAATCAGTATCGCAAGAGGTGTGTTTATCTAAATATAATCAGATAAATGATATATGTCAAACTACTGTTGTCTTAATTTTATCTGTTTGCTTGTTTGTGTCACTTTGTCCAGCTGACAGTAAGGACTGTCTAGCACTGAATTTCGCTCATGGTTCGGTTGTGTGCGTGTGCAATGCGACATACTGCGACTCGATGGGCCGGATTGTGTTGCCAGATTCCGGTCAGTTCTTGTCATATGTCAGCAGTAAATCTGGCAGCAGACTCGTGAGGAGTCAAGGCCAGTTCCAGAAAAACAGCACAGGTGCAGGTGAGTGCTATTAAAGTCACCATGAAATAAAATGGACAATTCTTATTTTTTTATGAAATATTTATATAAAAAATAACTTTACTCTTCCTTTTGCTATTACATATTTTCTCTGTTGACTTGTTTACTGGCGCAAGGGTGGGACAACCTGTAACAGATTACAGCAATAGCAAACTACAACCATCCAGTCAATTCCCGGTTGAAAAAAATAAAGTCCCGCCCTACATACGTCACAATAATGAAGAAAAGACCATCGCAATTTTCGTTTCATCCCAACTTTAAAAGAGACAATGCACAACTGAGATTTGTTAGATCATTTGAGTGTTAGGCCTTTAAAGGGATAGTTCACCCAAAAATGAGAATTCTGTCATTAGTTTTATAAACTTTTTGAAGTGTCAAAGTGGTAGTTATGTAGCTGTCTATGGAAGGACAGAAAGCTCTCGGATTTCATCAAAAAGATCTTCATTTGTGTTCTGAAGATGAACTAAAGTCTTATGGGTTTAAAATGACATGAGGGTGAGTAATAAATTACAGAATTTTCATTTTCAGGTGAACTAACCCTTTAAAGAGTTATTTCACCCCAAAATGAAAATTCTGTCATTTAGTACCCTTTCCAAACACATAAGTCTAAAGTTCATCTTCGGAAAACACAAATGAAGATATTTTTGTCCATCCTCTGAGAGTTCACACAACTTTCACACATCAAAAAGTGCAAAAAGAGATTGTAAAAGTAATCAATTTTTGCAATTTTCATTTTTGGGTGAAAAAATGTAAATAAATAAATACAAGTTATAGTTATTGTATTGTTACTTTTTTTTGGCCATTATATCAAAATAATACAATTGTCACACAGAATCAGTCCAGTTTTACATTTTGTCAAGGGTGCACCTTTTAAAGTTGGTGAGTTGTGATGGTCTTTTCTTCCCTAGATGTTACATATATCCGAGTGAAACGGCTTCTCAAACATGAAAAAATGTAGAGTAGGTCTTGATTTTGTCCATTAGGAATTGATTGGATGGTTGTGGTTTGCTATTGCTGTGATGTCATGTGAGTGACAGGTTGTCCCGCCCTCACGCCAGTAAACACATCATCAGAGAAGAGATGTCACTGCAAGAGGGAGGAAAAGTTGTTTTGATTAAAGATTACAAGGGAACATGAATTTAAAAAAAAAAAAGATGTGCACGGCTGAATTATATATATATATAAAAAAAACTATTCCATAAAAAAATAAGTATTGTCCATTTTGATTTCATGGTGACTTTAAGAAAGGAGGGAAAAATCAAGTAGAGAAAGAAGTATTAAATAAATAAAAATTATATATATTTAATATTATGTCAAATGCTGAACCCCTCTCTTTCTTCTCTCCTGAATCTCAGCTCTCAGAATCACTCTGAATCCCAGTCAGAAGTACCAGCGCATTAAAGGATTTGGAGGTGCCATGACAGATGCGGCAGCCATGAATATTCTGTCTCTGTCCTCTGGAGCTCAGGACCAGCTGCTCAGACAGTACTTCTCCCCAGACGGTGAGAGTGACAGAGACAGAGAGGGACAGAGAATGAAAATGGTTTCAGCATTCTCAGTTCTGAATGGTGCACATCCCTGTCTGTCACAGGTATAGAGTACCGTTTCGTGAGAGTGCCAGTGGCCAGTTGTGATTTTTCAACTCGCCTCTATACATACGCTGACACCCCAGGGGACTACGATCTCCAGAACTTCACCCTTGCCAAAGAGGATATTCACATGAAGGTATCATACACATACAGAAACACACCATCACAAATTTGGGGTGCACGATATTGACAAAATATTATAGTGTTTTTTTTTTTTTTTCTTTGTGAATTTGAGATAACAGTGACATCATGCGCATACTTATTACGTATTCAGTCTATAGGCGTGTGGTGTTTCTTTACAAAGTGACATTGCCAACTACTGGCCTGGCATGCATAATACAGCGTTTTTAGTCATTTTCGTGAACAGGGATTGTTTTGACAACATGGCCACCAGTACGCGAAAAACACATCTAGTACATCTAGGCCCTAAAATGAACACTCTCTAAGTGCCAACTGCTAGTAAAAATTGGCGTTGGCGACTATATAAAATGATTTATATAGTCGATTTCTAACAATGCATGGACGTGAACAAACGTAAACGACGTTCGGGACAGTTGACTGGCCAGTGCTTCATCGTCAAAAAAAGTTTAAGCCTTGATAATTTAAATATTAAAGCGAAAGGGAGCTCATTTCTACGGAGCTCCAGACATATCATGCAGGAAAAAAATAGTAGGCTAAATCGTGCGCACAATTTACTAATTTGTTCCCTCGAAATAGTAAATCGTGCGCACATTTTAGTAAATAAATCGAGGGAACCAAATAGTAAATCATGCGCACGTTTTAGTAAATCGAGGGAATGAATTAATAAGTCGTGCGCACGATTTAATTTAATAATTTTAATTTAAATATTTTAAGATATGTCAGTACAAATTGCTTTCATTTAAAACAGCTCAAACATGCATTTTAGTCTGGGACTAGCTTAAGCCTTGTCTGTGAAACCGGGTCTGTTATGTCTTAAGTGAATGTAAAGTTGAGAAAGTAAACGCATGTGTACAGTATCACTCTTAAAGTGACAGCAGCCTAATATTTCTGCTGCTGTTTGTGTTTTTAATGTTAATCAAACAAAGGACTATGCAGTGTTATTTTACATTTTCTTACTTTATTAAACTTCTGTATATAAAAACTGCTGTTAGAACTACCTGAAAAGCATTATTTATTTCATTAGTATCTTTGTTATTGTATTTATTTGTGCTTTTTTTTTTTTTTTTTACTAACTGTTTACTTGTCCTTAATAATGTTTTAAATTTATATTAGTTAGGCTATTAGTTGTGGTATCGAAATTGGAATAGAGAATTGTGAGTTTTCACCGAATCTAAAATTTTGGTGTCATTACTGCCTGTTCTTGCAAAAACAGTTTCATGGCCGGTAAATTTTCTTAAGGCACCAGCCATTGGCAGTTGTGGCAAAAAGTTAGTTTTAGGCCCTGAGTACATGGTGATCGTGTAGGAACCACCAGTAGTAACCACCAGTAATCCTTGTCATAAGCAAGTGCTTATGAATGATTATTGAATCATTCACACAACCGATTCAATCAAAAATGCAGATTCATTAAGTGATGTACACCACTGTGTGTTGCATGGAGATCATTCTAATAGGCTACATCACACAGTAAATGCATGGACTCTCAAGGTGCAATTTTGCAAAGTGAGTGACAGACTCAATAATGTCTGCTTGCACATTGTTAAAACAACAATTACAAAATTACCGTGGACGATACATATTGCACACCTCTAATCACAACACCATAGTGTCATATTCTCATTCATTTCATCTTTCTCCCGCAGATTCCCCTGCTGCAGCGGGCACAGGCTCTCTCTGCTCAGCCTCTCAATCTGTTTGCCAGCGCCTGGAGCGCCCCCGCCTGGCTGAAGACCAATGACGCACTGACTGGGAAGGGCTCACTCAAAGGCAAGCCAGGAGGCAAAGAGCATAAGACCTGGGCTCAGTACTACATTAGGTGCATGAAGGAACCTAATTCTGCATTTAAATACAAATATCTAAACTAAATGGACTATAATATTTTTTTCATAATAGTAATTTTCATTTCATCCTTTTTTGATCCTTTTAATGATGACTTTTACATGTCCTATTTAGATTTCTAGAGGAGTATGGGAAATATAATCTTTCATTCTGGGGGTTGACGTCAGGGAACGAGCCCACTGCAGGCGAAATGACAAATTACAGTTTTCAGGCTTTGGGTTTCACTCCGGAGACACAGCGTGACTGGATTGCCCTGGATTTGGGTCCAGCACTCCATTCCTCATCCTTTCCCAAGACCCTGCCTTATGATCCTCGATGACAACCGAGTTCTGCTTCCACACTGGGCTAAAGTGGTAAGTGAGGATGGGTGGACAAAAAGAGGGATGGGAAGATGTTCATTAAGATGCAGATGGTGGTAAAAGTCCACTTCTCTTCCCTGTTGTAGGTTCTGAGTGACGTACAAGCAGCACGTTATGTCCACGGCATTGGTGTTCACTGGTACCTGGACCGTCTTGTACCTCCAGACATCACACTGACAACCACACACCACCTCTACCCAGAGTACTTCCTGTTTGCAACTGAGGCGTGTTCAGGGTGGAGTCCGGTGGACCATGGTGTGCGTCTGGGCAGCTGGGACAGAGCAGAAAACTATGCACATGACATCATACAGGTACATGATTATCTCAACGCTTCAGAAATATATTTGAAAAATCAGTATAGATAAAAATTATTATATACTATATAATAAAAATTTTGATTTTGAGGATTTAGTAGGAAATACAGAATTATACATATTAAATACAAATTACTGTTATTTTTAGTAAAGGCTTACCTGTAAAGTATATTTAACATATATTATTTAATATTACATTTTATATTTAATTATATTTAAGACTTTTCCCTCACCATCTTTTTTTTTTTTTTTTTTTCCCCAAAAAGGATTATAAAATGTGACCCTGGACCATATAACCAGTCATAAGTTGCACGGGTATATTTGTAGCAATAGCCAACAATACATTGTATTGGTCAAAATTATCGATTTTTCTTTTATGACAAATATCATTAGGATGTTAAGTAAAGATCATGTTCCATGAAGATATTTTGTAAATTTCCTACCGTAAATATATCAAAAATGTATTTTTGTGAGTGGATGTTCATTGCTAAGGACTTCATTTGGACAACTTTAAAGGCGATTTACTCAATTTACTCAATATTTTGATTTTTTTTTGCACCCTCAGATTCCAGATTTTCAAATAGTCGCATCTCGACCAAATATTGTCCTAACAAACCATATATCAATGGAAAGCTTATTTATTTAGCTTTCAGATGATGTATAAATCTCAATTTCAAAAAAATGGACCCTTATGACTGCTTTTGTGGTCCAGGGTCACAAATATATTTTAAAATTAACTTTGTTGAGGGCTGCAGTGCCATTAATATACAAAGTGGTTGTGACATAATATATAGAATTTTTTAAATGTAATTATTTAAAAATTATTATAAAATGTACCTTTTATCTCTCCAACTTGCTCTTTATTTAGGACCTGAATAACTATGTGACAGGCTGGACAGACTGGAACTTGGCCCTTGATCAGGATGGAGGGCCAAGCTGGATTAAGAACTTTGTGGACAGCCCCATTATTGTGGACGCAAGTAAAGATGTCTTCTACAAGCAGCCCACCTTCTACAGCATGGCCCACTTCAGGTTCGACTCATTTTAAAGCACTGTTAACTCTGGCAGAATTCAGCTCTTGCACAAAAATGCCATCTAGTTTAAATTTCACGTAGCCAATTATGTAATTTAATTGCAAATATAGAAGTAGGCATTTGTGTCAAACTTGGGTTGTGTAAAACAATGTGATATTTTATAAATCTGAATCATAAAATCCAAATACAGCATTGTTAAATAGAATAGTTTTTGTGCTTTTAAAACTGACAGCAAGTTCCTGTGGGAGGGGTCACAGAGAGTGGGCGTGTCCTTCAGTCAGCACACCAGCCTGGAAATATCTGCCTATATCAGACCTGATGCCTCAGCAGTGTTCATCATTCTCAACAGGTAAGACTGATGTTCTCATTTACACTCATCTAGTGTTGTTACGTAGCAGTCATTATTACATGTATTCAGTTTGATATAAAATGTTTCTGAAACTGCAGGTCTGAAAAAGAGGTGCAGTTTGAAGTTTGGGATCAAACGCTGGGCTTTTTGCCAGGAAGTGCTGCACCTCACTCCATCCTCACACTACTGTGGAACAGACACTGAGCGGCCATGCTACACACTGGGTCAATAACCCACAAATGCACCTTAATGAGTAACTCTGAAAATAATTTCAGTCATGCTTTAAGGCCTGTAACATTTCAAATGACTGCAGCAAACATGATTACAAAGAAATCATTTCAGAAGACAATAGTGATTTATGGGACAATTATCAGTTTTAGAGGCAGTAAAAAGCATGATGTGATTGGGTCATGTTTTAAAAAATGTTAACATCCCTGGAGAAAAACTCGATGTATGAAGTTTCTTGCACTGAAGGTATTATGAATTAAAAAGACGCAAATGCAACATTTTACAGCCATTTTTTCTGAGAAAACATTTATGTAAACAAAAATCATATGAAGGTCTGAATGCTTTTGTTGTTTGCCTGTGTCATAGCAAGATCAACATGTTTCCTGGTTTTTATTCAGTTTTATTATTAATACATCGTGGTCATACACATCATATAATATATATTTATATACTTTAATATTTAGCGATTCATTGTCATTTTCATCATCAATGTTTTTTGTCTTCCTTAAATGAGTTTTCCAACTAAAATTATTTACATTAGAAAAAACTGTAATAGAAATGAGAGTGAAAAGAACTAAATCAAATTACACTGAATGACATCGATGGGTTTGTGATATATACACACCAGAGATGGAGAAAGACAAAACTTCATGATCCCCTGGACAAGTGGAGGAAAAAAAAAAAAAAAAAAAAAAGGATGCAAGAACAAGGAAAGGCCTGGGGATGTAAAGCGACGTTTATAAACCGCAAAGACACGCCACCCCATCCCAACGAGAATTCACATCGAACGATAAGAGGCGCTATCTGGGGAGTACAGCTCGTCTCTGGGAAACCAAACACTGTACGATTTAAATGTGGGTTGAGAGTTGTGCTGCTAAAGCAACAATATGTGCCCGACCCTACCCTCATCCTGCACTGTTTGTTTGTTCACTCAGGGTAGGAATAAGAATGGATAAACTAAGGGAAATGCTATGCGGAAAACTGGAAGGAATCAAAGATGTCTGAGAATATGGGAAAGATACGGAGACACTGGGATAGACAACTAAAAAAGGACTGTGTTAGAGAAAAGTAGTAAACAAACCATAGTAAAAATATACCAGCATGGTGGGATGAACACAAAGAATAGACAAAAAAAGGAAAGAGAGACGAACAAGCTTGGGTTAAGACAGAGAGCTCAGATGACACGGGCAGACGTGTGAGTGTATGTGTTTCAGAAGGACCATCTCTCCGGTGTGCGAGGATCAGTGTTTAGGGAGGAAGGCTCTGATGAGGACTGAGTGCCGCTTTCTTCCCCATTCAGGCTCTTCCTGCACACAGGACACGTGTCGTGCTTCAGGGAGGAAGAAGAGAGAAGGGTATGTCAGTGACTGTTTGTGATCTTAAAAAAAAATACAGTTTGAACTCAAACTGGAACCTCACAAGTGAAGTGAAAAAAAAAAAAAAAATCATTTTCTAATATAAACTCAGTTCACAATCTCGTTACCCGTGAACTTGTAACAATGCATTTTGGGATTGTATTACCCACAAAGGATACATGTGACGGGTTACATTTTGGCTACAACTTAATATTAGCATAATTTTTTCTGTCTACCTCTTGAAGAACATTTGCATCAGGAACACACCTACACCACCAGTCAACTTAACACAAAAGTAAGTATTTTCCAGATAACATTTACTTAATTTGCAGTGGCTTTAGAACAATAACAACATATAAGCCAATTATTTAATTTAACAAACAACGCTGTCTTTTTTAACATCACACTTACACTACCATTCAAAAGTTTGAGTTAAATACTTTTTTTTTTGAATACTTTTACTCCACAAGGACAGTTAAATACATTTCTTTACTAATTCAAATAAAAGCTGTTCTTTTGAACTATTTATTCATCAAAGAATCCTGAAAAAAAAAGTATACCAGTTTTCACAAAAGCAGTACAACTGTTTTCAACATTGATAATGTTTCTTCAGCACCAAATCAGAATTTTAGAATGATCACGCGACACTGAAGACTGGAGTAATGATGCTGAAAATTCAGCTTTGCATCACAGAAATAAATTAGAAAAATTATAATTAGAATAAACAAAACAGTTATTAGGGCCCGAGCACCGATGGTGTGAGGACCCTATTGTAATTGCTCAGTCAATTCTTCTTCTCCAAAATGAATCACCTTTTTGAGGTTCTGCTGTAACTCAGGCATACAATGTCTGATCTGCCCCAAACTTCACATGTGTGATAAGAGTCCTGGTCTAAAGATATCTATATGCCAATTTTCAGTTAGTCATAGCGCCACCTGCTGGTAACAGGAAATGGCATGCTTTACACTGTGACTCGCTCCCAGAAACACATTTCAATATGCCACAAAGTGCCAAGCATACTAGAAACATGTTAAATCATGCAACACTTGGCTAAGTGCTAAAGTATGTGATTAACGCCACGAAACAGGAAGTTGTTGTAACTCAGGCATACAATGTTTGATCTGCTCCAAAGTTCACGTTTGATAACAGTCCTGGCCTGAAGACATCAACATGGCAATATTCAGTTACAGTCAAAGTGCCACCTATTGGCAGCAGGAAGTGTGGCACTTTGAAATAACTTTGCCATATTCTCCTGTATTTACTCGCTTACATGCATGTCGCCCACTGTTCACTGTTTTCCTAAGGCCAACGGGTGGCGGTGAGCCCGGGTGCGAGGGGCCTTTCATCGCTGCTTGCAGCTTTAATTTTATATTATAATTGTAATAATATTTCACAGTATTACTGTTTTTACTGTATTTTTGGTCAAATAAATGACCCCCAACTTTTGAACTTTATGGAAGAGGATCAAGGTTATCATCCTATTTTTGGGGCCCATGGCATTAAAAAGTTTGAAAACCCCTGGTCTAGCCATCAGTACAAAACAAAAATTGCAACTTTTTTTTTTTTTTTGGTCACCACATTCTGTTACTTCCATTTGTGGTATTTCATAGTTTTGATGACTTTAGTACCCTGAAAAGCACATAGATATCGCTGAGATGTCAATAAAATGTGCTTGAGAAGACTGTTTGCTCATCTGCACTAAAATGTAGTGTAGACAAGACCACCTTAAACCGAGACCAAGACCAAGGCAGGGCGAGACAAGGGTGAATCAAGATCAATACCAGACCAGCATTTCTTAAATTCATCTAAAAGTTTCACATTAACAGCCAGATAAATGTCTTATATTTAATCAATACATACAATTAGAATAATAAGACACTAATATAGAGCTGTAACCAGTCAAATGAAATCACTAACAACAAAATTCATCTTTGCACATTAGAGGTGGCACAGAAGCTACATCTGAACTAGTACAATTACAACTGCTTAAATAATGTTAAGATTGAAGTTATAACCCTCTGACAAGGATGGGCAGTATTTCAGATTTATGTATTTAAAATACATTTTTGAAATACAAAATAAAATGTTCCAGATGTTTTTACATTTATAATTTTGAAGTGTGACAACTCTTTTCATTCTATTTATCAGATGTTTGTACACAAATAAAATGAAATGCTTTCAAGAAGACACTGTGCTTACTAGGTATCTAGGAATATTTCCATAACCACATCATTTTTTTTCCCTACTTCAAAAGATTCTCATATCTAAATGCTTTTCTAAACTTTTTCCTATGTCTTTTCCTCATTCCCTGCCTTTTGTCCCGTTCCTTCCTCTCTATTGTTTCACTCACCAGTTCAAGCCAGGGCACGATGCAGTCACTATGGAAGATGTGGTTACAGGGCAGCTGCCGGACCGGCTCACCGACCATATAGTCTTCCTTACATACAGGGCACTCCATATTGCAGTCTAGAAGACAAGGAGAGGGAGAGAGAGAGAGAGAGACAGCGTGCAGGGGGTGAGAATAATGAAATTTCGGTAGACAAGCGTTGCCTTAAATAGGAATTATAATTCATCACCACACAAGACTCATACTGGTAGGTCAATGACCCCCACTGAGTCTGTGAGCCTTAAATCATAACAAATGGCACAGCGTTCCTCACAGAGCAGAAGAAGTGTTTCAAAGAAAAGGGAAGAGAGAGGAGAGACTAACCAGTGTGTTCCTGAGTGATGATAACAGTGGGGAGGGAGGAAATTTTCTCTTTCTCAGCAGGAGGAGGACCAGTGTTCTCAAACTGACCCAGTAACTGAGGGAGAGAAAGAGAGAGATTATCAGCTTGTCTGCACAGAGGCACGGATATGGTAACATGTACACGTATCATCATGCTCAACTACCTGTGTGATGACTGCATCCAGACCCCCCTGTCCCCAGGCATAGTCCCCGGGGTTTGAGTGCAGCATGCCCGTCCTAACACACACACACAAACATCAAGATTACCGGCCTTACCATATTTAAACTGAGATTGGAGAAAACATTGTTATATGTAACATTGTCTATATACACACACACACACACACACACACACACACACACACACACACACACACACAACTGGCAGCAAATTACATAGTTCCATAAATATTGAATGTTTTCTTTACCATGACAGTGGAGGAGAGCCTGGTACTCCTGAATTGGCAAAAAGGCCTGCAAGAAACTGCTGTACTATTCTAGAAGGAGAGCAGAAACATCAGTGAGGAACTGATATTGGTACTGGGGAATTCTGCCAACTTCCTTATTTTTTATTTATTTATTTTTTGACATTTCATGAGCTGTTTTAATCAGTCAGCTGACTCACAGTACATGTACATTTTGCCAGTAACTTCAAGCACTATATATTTTGTGGAACACAACAGTTTTATACATTGTTCTTGAGAAGAAGAGTCTCACTCAGATTTCTAAGCTGGGACATAAACCATTCTGTACAAGCTTACTACATACGTATTGCAGGGGTGGCGAACGTCGGTCCTGGAGAGCCACAGTCCAGCAGAGTTTTGCTTCAACCCTAATCAAACACACCTGAACAAGCTAATCAAGGTCTGAAGGGTTACTAGAAAGCTACAGGCAGGTGAGTTTTTAATCAGGGTTGGAGCTGTACTCTGCAGGACTGAGGCTGTCCAGGACCAGAGTTCACCACCCCTGACCTATTCTAATATTGTGGTAGACCTTGTCTTATTGGTCTATTACCAGTTTTTTTTTATTTTTTATTTGCTAATCATTATGCCTATATCCAGTTTGTCATGTTTAATTAATTGTTATTAAAGAAATCTAAATATTCTGGCATTTAGAAATAACACTGTCAAATGGCCTATTCATACCAACAATGATGCATAAATCTATCTCTGTCTAGTATGTGTGCGTTTGTATATCGATCAATCAATAGATTGATAGATAGATAGATACACCAATGAGCCATTACATAATGACCACCCCCAGCCTAGAGCAATGAGCGCGCCTCGCAACCGAACGGTGCTGCAGGTGCAGTTCACAGAGCAGTAGGCCTATATATACCTCCCAAGGACTGGCTTTCGGTCGGTAGAGTGTTCGGTGTCAGAATGAGAAAAGTTGCCGAGTTATAGGAGTTTGATGAAGGACAAATTGTGATGGCATGGCGCCCCGAAACTTTGATCTCAGAAAGGGTGCAGCTTGTAGGTTGTTCACGTGCCGCTGTAGTGAGTACGTATCAAAAGTGGTGCATGGATTCTAATATGCTGATTTGCTGCTCAAGAAACAGAATTTCTTTTTTCAGAATTCCTTGATGAATAGAAAGTTCAAAAGAACAGCATTTATCTGAAATACGAAGCTTTTGTAACATTATACACTACCGTTCAAAAGTTTGGGGTCAGTAAGATTTTTTTATTTGATTTTTTTTTTTAAAAGAAAAATAATACTTTTATTCAGCAAGGATGCTTTAAATCGATCAAAAGTGACAGTAAAGACATTTATAATGTTACACTGAAAAAAATGATTTTTTGATGCTGTTCACCTTATTTAAACAACTTATTTTGATTCAACGCCATTGTATCAGGTTTCTGGTTTAAATGTGATTGATTCATGTTAAATTGACTTGAAACGATTACTCTTTGACTTAACTTGTTGTTTTCATATTGGAATAACATGATTCAATCAAGTAAACCCAACCAGGACTCAATCAAACAGGATTTTCACTTCCCATCATGCTTTGCAAAGGGGCTGAACTAGGAGTGTAAATGTTGAAATAAAGTGTTAGTTTAAGCAGTTTTTAGGAAGATGAGAAAATGGAAAGACTTTTTAATGTTTACTGTTCTATTATGTTGGTATTTAAAAGTTTCTGTTAATTAATAGTTTTAGGGTTACCATTGTGGTGAATTGTTGCACTTGTGCTTAGGTTGAGGACCTGCTAACAAACTTTCAAATTACTTTAATAAGAAAGTAATCACTGTGGTAGTGCTCTGGGTTGCATTTCTTAAAAGCATTGTAAGCCTATGTTGATTGTAAAACCATTGCCACCAATGGACTTATGATCAATTTAGGCTTTACAATGTTTTTGGTTAAGGCAATTTAGGATGCATCCAGTATCACATCTAGATTTCTAACACAGAACATCACAAAAGTTATGTAAATCACAAAATTAAACAAGAAGAATTAATTGTAAAAATCAATGTATATGAAAACAATTTATTTATTTATTTATTGCTTTTTATTTAAAAATGAACACAATTGATTCTAGTTAATTTAACATGGTTAAATCTATTGGATTTTCTCAATCATGTGGAACCACTGTCCATGATTGAATTGAGTAAGTTGGACATAACTATTTTACATAGATTCTTCCTTAGTTGTTTTGTCACAACTCAAGGATTTTGCATAGAGTAAAAATAAACCTTTAATGTTAATAAAAACTAAGTTGGTTGTGTTGACCCAACGTAAGTACATTAAATTGGAATAACAGAATTGCATAATGCTGAAATAAAGCAACTTAATCATGTGGAAATCCTTTCCATGATTTTTTTATGTTCGTTCAAAGAGTTATTTTTTTGAGTGTACAAAAGATTATATTTCAAATAAATGCTGTTCTTTTGAACTTTCTATTCATCAAAGAATCCTGAAAAAAAAAAAAAAAATTTTACACAAATATTTTGTACAATTGTACACAATAAATGTTTCTTGAGCAGCAAATCAGCATATTAGAATGATTTCTCAAGGATCGTGTGACACTGAAGACTGGAGTAACGATGCTGAAAATTCAGCTTTGCCATTACAGGAATAAATGACATTTTAAAATATTTTCAAATAGACAACAGTTATTTTAAATCTTAATAATATTTCTCAATTTTACTGTTTTTTTAATTAAATAAATGCAGCCTTGGTAAGCAGATGAAACGTCTTTTAAAAACATTAAAAATCCTACCGATCACAAACTTTTGAATGAGTGTACAACAGTGGTGACCAGGGCAATGTGTCATAGCACACAGTTCATCGCAAATCCCCATGCTAACTGCACGCCATCACCAATAACGCATGAAATGGGCCCAAGATCTTCGAGATTGGACCATGGATGATTGAAAGAAAGTGGCCTGATCTGACAAATCAAGATTCCTGATGCATCACATTTAAGGCCAAGCGTGGATACACTGATTACCAACAGAGGCTATGGCACCTGGATGCACTGTTGGGCCAACACAGGCTGGCAGCGTTTGTTTTGGGACACTTTAGGCCCCATTATCCCAATTACACAATCCCTGATAGCTGTCAGGTATCTGAACATTTTTGCAGACTAACTACACCCATTCATGGCAACTGTGTTCCCTGCCGGTGAAGGCCATTATCAACAGGATAATGTGCCATGCCACACTATCAGAATCATCAAAGAGTCGTTCGAGGAACATGGTGGTGAATTTCTGTTAATGCCTTGGCCTGACATGAATCCAACTGAACATTTGTGGTTTGACTCGGAAAAGTGGGTTTGCGCTACATCACCACTACCCCGCAATGTACGAGAACTGGAGGACCTGCTGTTGATATTATGGTACCAGATACCCCAGGAGACCTATCGCCACCTCATCAACTCAATGTCTCACCATGTGGCCGCTGTTTTTGCAGGCTAAAGGAGGTCCTAGAGGTTACTAGATGGTTATTAGATTATTGGTCATCATGTAATGGCTCATCTGTGTATATATACACAAAAGAGAGAGGTAGATTTATAAATCATTGTACTTTTCTTGCAAACAAAATGATTCTATAGTCCTCAAAATGCATCATAACAGCTTGTTTAATCTGCAAACTGTCATTATGTTTGCTGTCTGACTGCCAGCTGAATGTGCATTTGTAGATTAGCATATCCACTGTATCTGAGTCAATTTAGTCTTCATTAAGCATACCCACTATTCGTGCTGTCCCTCAACACAGATTTTAGTTAAAATGCAAAAGAGAATCTATGATAGATGAAAGTGCAACCTCAGGGAAAATTAAAGAGAATGAAAACAAATCCACAGATTTGTGATACAGAACATGACCATGCGAAAAACTGAGATATTTAATTTACCCCTCGACAGCAGGAGAGCGATCCGGTCGACTGCTCCCTCTGGATCGGTACCTCCTCTGAGTGTGCAGGCGTGGAGGACGACCAGGGCCCCAGTGCTCTGCTCCGCCTAGAGGGCCACCCAGGGGCCCACTAAGCCCACCTGGGACAGAACCGCCGAAAGGTCCGGCTCCGAGACTCCCAGACCCACTGCCCCCTCCCGGGACCCGCTCAGAGTCAGGACTTTCTAGATCCAGACTGAACGGCCTCTCCACGAACAACAGCTGCCATAGCTACAGAAAAAGAGGGAGTAAAAGAGATAGTTATAAATTAGCAGTAAATTGTACCTCATTCAATCTTATTTCAAAAACTCCTTATCAACAGCTACACAATCTCTATCTCAAGACAGGGAAGATGTTGTGGAAGGAAGGGGTCCACATACCTCAGCAAACTGTGAAGCTGTGTCATCAAGGCTATTTGAACTACTGTCCAGAAGACTGAGGAGTAAACAATCACATTAATGTCAGACCTGGCTATTGGGATAGAATGGATGGAACTTAGCAACATACACTGCAGTAAAGCTGATTGTCACAGTGAGGGAGTCATCGATCTAAACCAGTGCTTCTCAATCCCGAACTGCACATTTTGGATGTCTCACTTATTTGATGGCTGTATCAGAAAGCTAAGACAGCTGCCTTGTTATTCCACAGTGACAGACAGTCAACGACAGAAGCATTTTAGTATGACGGCACCTCCTAAGGAAACGGATTATGTCGGTTTTCATGTGAGCTTTAGTTATGACTAATTACCAAGCAGATATTAAATGTCTGTAATGTTTATTGTGTGCTAGAATGGAGACATGCGTTAAAAGATTCTAAAAATGTGAACACTAATTCAAATCATTGAATTAATCTTTTTAAATCGCTGCCTCAGATACCATTTATATTCAACAGCTGAACTTCAACAGGACTGTGGAATATCACAGGCACGTATGCTGCCTTTAAAAGCTGACCAGCACATCCCTACTATATACTATGCAAAAATCAGTATATAAAATGTGAAACATGAAGAATACCTAAATCACCTACTGCATCGGCTGACATTGTGTTCAACCAATGCCACAGGAAACCATCAGATTTGAAAAGTTGAAAAATAATGAATCGAAGAGAACGCTGTGAGTTGAGCGACTGAAGTGAAAGTAGGTCAATGGCAAATAAGAGTGTCCAAGATATAGACATAAAAAAAAAATCATAAAAAATAAATAATCTATAAATCTAGCTTAAAACATATGTGTTTATAACCAAGTTCTTAGAAATGAACTCACTGTATTCATGATGGTTTCATATGTTTTTTGTTTACCCTAAAATGTAGGGTAAAAAAGTAAAAACAAAATTCTTTACACAGTGAACAAATGTAAATGTACACACCTTAATTTTTTTAAGCAAATATCATCATGAATTACTAAATCAGAATTATTACATATACCATGGTCTGTTTGAATGCCTGATTCTGATTGGCTGGAAGATAAAAACTGTTTAATGCACAGGTAGTTCCACTCAGTTTAATCACCGTTCTATATTAATGCGCTGTTTTCATTGAAGCACGCACACACACAGAGATCGCGCTGCGCACACACAGAGACATTCAGAAGCACAGATACTACACAGATACCCCACGGATTTTATTAATAAAATAGCTTCGCTACATTATATTTTTTAGCAACGAGGGGGTAACACCGCTGTTTTTGAAGTAATTAAACTCACCGTTTCATCGTTATTAGAGAGAGACGCTGCTAAATGTAATCTTACGCACTATTTTATATCTGTGTCTGATTCAAAGCAGGCAGAATGCTATATCTAATGAGCCGTAACTGATGAAAATAACCATCATTTTTACCCTTCCAGTCAAATATTGCACTGTAAATATTAGGGATGCACCGATACCCTTTTTTTGGAACCGATCTGATCCCAAAAATTCTGAGTATCGGCCGATACCAATACCAGCACAGTTTTTTTTATTTAAATCAATGTAGAATTTCTATACCTCTGTGTGTTGACCTGATAATCACTCGTTTGATTATAATTATTTGGTGGGGAACAAATAAAAGTAAATAAGTGTAGCACTAAATCTGGTAAAATGTTACACATTGCTCTTTGTGTTGTTGTAAAATCCATTCATGAAAAACAAGTAAATTATATTTAAATATAAATATATAATATAAAATTAAAAGACATTTCTTCAAAAGACATTAAAAGACATTAAATCAGAATCAGGCAAGAAAAGGCTCAAACTATTGCATAGATATAATACACTACACATTAATATCTCTTCCCTTTGTGCTTTGAACTTTTCAAAGCGAAGCGCTGTGATTCCATGTTGCTTCAGGTCTCAGTGCAGCTTTTTAATGAGGCAGCAACATATGATAGATAGGACAGAATAAGAGAGGCTATTAATAATCTTTCATTGCGCAAACGTATTACAAAACAAAAGGCTCAGAGCGGCACAAAGCGCTTATGCGCATCCCGTGCGCAGAATGATGCGCTTGAAGCAACATGGAGTCACAGCGCTTCGCATTGAAAAGTTCAAAGCACAAAGGGAAGAGATTGATGTGTAGTATATTATATCTATGCAATAGTTTATTGAGGCTTTTCTTTTAACAGTTTTAAATATAAGTTACTGTGCGCATGAAGACCAATTCATTGCGCTCTCTTCTCCAGTGTCGTAATCTGACAAACACCAGGGAGAAAGTAACATGATTTAGAAACAGCAATAAACTCCAGCAAGATAAAGTTCTTTTATGTAAAACCATAGACCTTTATCTACAGATAAAGTATAATAATAGGAACATCTTGGAGAGAGTTGACGGTCGTAACCAAAGGCGACACACAGTTTGATGCTGAATGGAAAATGACTAACAGCCGCAGAGGAGGGAAGCATTTACGTGAACTTAAATTTAACGACTTCAATATTCATCTGTACCTCTTGGAATGGCTTCAGAACACTTGGAATATGGTGCTTTGTAATGTTGTCGTGTCTTTTGTGGGGCTTAACAATAACACAGAATAATATACACACAATATCGGATTTGGACCAGTCTCGTTTGACCGATCCGGCAAAAATGTCTGTATCCGAGCCGATACCGATACTGAGTATCGGATCGCCGCATCCCTAGTAAATGTCCATAACAGCTTTAAGTTGTCAATGCTGGCAAATTACCATGGTATAAGCAGGATAATCCATGGCTAGCTGTGCATTAAACGATTTGAATCACTTTGCTTAAGGTAAAAAATTAGTTTAAATAATAGGTAAATAAAATAGTTTAATTGCACAGCTAGCCGTTGATTATCCCTTACTTATTATATACATTTTTTGTAGGGTTGCAACAGTAATTGCTGTAGGTACCAAGTAAGTTATCTGAAATAACTTATTTACCACCAATTATTTTCATGGTTGCTGTTAGTACATCATAAGCACAAGAACAGAGAGTCAGTGGACAACTGCAACATGAGATATGAAGACATTGCTGGACAAAACAAATATATTATCCCAAACAATTCCAATCAGTGTTAGAGAGGTTCTGATATTTAGTTCATTCTATGAAAGTACATGATTTCAGACACAGCACAGGTCTACTAAAGACCTAACCATATAAATAAAGTGTGTTAAAAAAGGAGACATCCACAATGTGCAGTGCTGCAGTAATCCAAGACCAGGATTGAGAACCACTGATCTAAACCCTTTCCTCAACAAATTCCAGTATAATTACACAAATTAAACTTAAACTGAGCTGGAATTAAATGCAATTTACTCATATCATTGATGTTCCTCTGGCAGAATGGTGACACAAACTATGAATGATCTGCATCTGCTTGATTTATCAATACTAAAAAAAACAAATGACATCAGAGGGACCTATGTTGACAGCTTTTTGTTCTCATGCCCGTTTGGTTGTGCTACGAATCAGGTGATACAATCAACTTATTTACATACACCAGAAGGCACTGAAAGAGCCGCCATGGTAATCTAGCAGTGCAGGAGTTACAACATGCCATAGGAGACAATGAATGAGGAAGTGCAGCCATTGACAAGCTCACCTGGAGTCTTCTGTAACCTCCTCGATGAAGCCCGAGTCACATCTGGGACAGATATACTCCTGAAGGCAAGCAAAATCACAATCAGAATCAGAATACAGAAAAATCGCATTGTTGACCTCAACACTGTAAACAAACAAACAGATAGCTGTGGTTCTGTGAGGACACACATATTTGCATAGAACTACAACACTTTCATTTGAATTTTAAAACAAATAGTCCTACATAAGGAGAGACACTCCCTGTAATGTGTGTTACAACAATTGCTGGCTGATTCAAGAGACTGCTTCCCTATTTTTTCTCTGATTTGAACAGGTCAAGACAGGTCAACCTGTGGGTCTCCAACAAAAGAAAAACAATGGCTGCTTATCTTGACATGTAGTACAACTCCTTAGCACTATATACACTTAGCATGAACCAGTTATGATTCATCTTCTGAGTATAGTAAGACGTTAAGTAAACAAGGGATTACACACAACTCATCCACATCGGGACAGCTCATGTTGGATTGACTTACTGACACACTGACCAATAAGTTGTGAAACTAGACAGCCACTGACAGATCTGTGATCTGCGACATTACAAATAAGTATAATAGAAAGAGAAACATGTAATACTCCGGTTTCGCTTTTGACAAGAGTTCAGTGTTGATCACATTTAAAGACATGTTTTGAACATTTCTAAACGGTAACAGCATGAACGGAACACTTATTAATGTCCAACATGTCTTAAAAAGTCACTATTTATACGAAAGCTATAACAAAAACAACAAAAACACAAGACATGAGTGTAGCATTTGTTCTAAAGACAAAACACGTTAGTTTTCTCCTTTAGTAGGTGCACGAGCATCCGTTTTACGTTTACTAACGCTGGTCATCGATAAATACATTTATTTTTTGTGTTTATAATACAAACAACAAGGCACAGCAGGCCCTTCGCCTACATCAGGTTGATACACTGCTAACATGCTAACTTTAGCACAACAGCGAAACCTGCGAGACCGACAACGGAACTACAGAAACCCGCTAAGATGAGCCGACTGTGCGTTACAAGCGACGCGGACTCACCGGCAGTTTGGGGCTCACTTCACCCTTACAACAATGACAGAAGAAGCGATGCGGAGGGACCGCCGCAGCCTCCGCCATGTTTTCCGTGAGACTGTCTGTGTCCCAAACAGCAGCAGCAGCGCTGGCCGTCGGTCCGCCCACTGCAGAGGGAGGCGCTCTGACATGAACATTCGGACTCCGACTCATTTTACCGAGTCGATTCACTCGGGTGGTTCGTTTGATGAACTGTTCAAATTGATACTGATTCAGAGTCAAGTTTATTTGCTACACATCCTTACAGAGGCAGTGAAATGTGCTTTGTACAAGGCCCAGACTGTGCTTTATTTTACAAACAATGTAAAATTTAGAAAAGCTTAAAATAAAGAGAGTGATTAATTTGCAATAATGAATATTACAAAATTACATTAGACAATACATGATATACTTGATTAAATATCACTAGTATTGTCGCTCCTGCACAACAGTGTTTCAATATGTATCCTTTTCTAGAGAAATATATATATATATTTTGTTAAACACTGCTGTATATTATTATATTTCCAATATATCATATTTCGAATTGTTTTACTTTCAAAATATAGTTTTTACAGTCGAGTGATTCACATTCGGTTCTTCTGAATCATTAAAAAAAGAATCAGTTCATAGCAAAGATTCGTTCACTAATCAGACATACTTGAGCTCCACATGATCATACTACGGAAATTCGTCAGTGCTGATCATTACGCACCGCTTGGACAACACATGTGAGAATAAACTCATCTAAACCCTAAACACGTACAGTTACATACTTTTTAGAGGTAGGTTCATTTTTGTGTATGTGCATGATTGTTTCTTTTTGTGCAATGTTAACGCTGCGTTCATGTGTTAGTTTGTGTAATGTGTATCACTCAGAACTTAAATATGAATAACTATTCCTGTATGTTGTGAACAGGATGCTCTTCTAGTGCTTTCAATATGTCGCTTTTAGATACAGTTTACAACATGGTATGATGTGACAGCATGTTAAGTGAAGTCCATTACTTATTATGTCCATTACATTAAAGTCCACTTCTGGTCATTGGTCAGGCTACCTGAGTAAATGTTTACGTGTTTGTTCATATATATGTATGTTGTAAGAATATATCATGTTTATCTATTAGGATTATATAGTAGTAATAATGGCTTTAGTAAGCCACTATAGTGTTTTGGTTGAAACTAAGGTACATCTTGTGTTATTGACAATAGATCAATGCTTACCACCCATGTCTTTGGTTACAGTATTTTTCCTATTAATTTTCTCTGTAGGTGTTTTAAAGTCTACATTAAATAATTCTAAGTATGTTAAATAATAACATCACATTTTGAATAAAATAAAAATAAGAACTTTAAACAATTTGCTACTCTTTTAATAAAGTATTGTGAATGATGCAAGCAAATCAGAAATGCTGTATTATATAAAACTTGGACTTATAGTCATTGATGATTATATATATTAAAAAAAAAAACTATATATTTTTTTAATTTATTGTAGAATATTCAAATATATACCAGTAGTTTGAGAGTGAAGGGATGCATTGATTGTGTGTGTAGTTCTTAATGGAAGAGAGCTACGTACTGCTGAGCTCATTTTTATTTCTTTAGTAACGGCGACTTTTCTGATTGGTGGATCTTTCTTCAGGATTATGGGTAGTGTAGTTATTCAATGGGAATTCAGCAACTAAAGATGATTTTGAAACCACACTTGCTTATATACAGGCATATACCATCACTTAACTACCACAAAGATTATGGTCTGTCTTGAAAGCTATATATCGTCGCTGTCAGGCAGAAACCTTGTATCTCAATATTTTGTCTTTTTTTTTTTTTTCATAAATCATTACTATTGGTCACCATTGGGTTTTGAAAATATTAAACCAATGAAAAGTATTTAAAAAAGCATATGACTAAATCTTGTAACTCCATTCGCCTCAATCTTGAATGAAGTGCTGCACACAGTTTGGACTGTCTCTGCTTGTTTATTATGCAAGGGTAAATAAAGAACTGTTTTTAAAAAAGCACAGCATTTTCTTTACTCAAGAAACAAACACTATATAAAGGTTAATGTTTTATGTATTGACAACTGAGTAGATTGTCTTAGTCTAGCATTTGTGACTCTGGACCACAAAACCAGTCATAAGTCGCACGGGTATATTTGTAGCAATAGCCATCAATACATTGTATGGGTCAAAATTATCGTTTTTTCTTTTATGCCAAAAATCATTAGGATATTAAGTAAAGATCATGTTCCATGAAGATATTTTGTACATTTCCTACCATAAATATATCAAAAATGTATTTTTGTGAGTGGATATGCATTGCTAAGGACTTCATTTGGACAACTTTAAAGGCGATTTTCTCAGTATTTTGATTCTTTTGTACCCTCAGATTCCAGATTTTCAAATAGTTGTATCTCAGCCAAATATTTTGTCGGGTCATAGTCAATACTGTCTTAAACACACTGAGCGCTCACATACCTACAATAAACTTTATAACCTTTAAGTTGATGAAAACTTAATGCGATGCACTCACTGCCTCAGATGTGGCCATTCTAATGACGGATAAAGCACATATGTCTGACATTTGCTAGTCAAAAAACCTCATATGTCCATTTGAGCTTGATTTTGGTAAAATGTTAATGACACTTACAAGTGTCTGACCCCAAGTAAAGCCACAATATCAACACGGAAGACAATGTTTAATTATTTAAATATGCAGTGTTTTTTCCATTTCCTGTAAAGTAGGTGGTTTTGACCAAGGTTTCCGCCCAGCAGCGATGATTTATAACCACTAAAAAAAACTATTCTACTCTATTGTCAAATCCAGCAAAATTCAGGTTCAAATGTTTATAAAACCATGCATCATACATACATTATTTCATTAGCTGTTTGTTTAGTGATTTGGTTGTTTATCACTTTCCTGAAGATGACAACACAGGAGGTGCGTCTCTGTGGGCTGCTGCTGCAGGAGCACTTTGGAGATGTGGTGGAGAAAGTGGGCACTCATCTCATCCGCTGTGGAGTTCTGAACTTGCGAGCTCTTGCCCATGAGACCAAACTTGCTCTTGACCTGGTAATGTCACGTACTTATCACATTCTTCACATTCACTCTGTCTTCATTTTTCCTCATTAACACTCTCCTCCTGCTAGGTCAAGAAATCTCTGTGTGTACTGGTGCAGCATGGGATGTGTACGTTTGGTGCAGGGCGTCGTGGTCCAGCGGGACCTGTGGAATATCGCATCAGCTGTGAGCGCATCCTACACATGCTTCGTTATCCACGCTACATCTACACCGCCAAGAGTCTTTATGGTGACACAGGCGAGCTCATTGTTGAGGAGATACTGCAGAGAGGCCAGATGACTATGAGCAGCACAGTCAAGACTGTAGCAGATAGGCTGACTCACAATATGCCAGGTAAGAACACAAGCAGACTGAAGGGCTAATTCATAGATGTAAACGAAACAGGACTTGGAAAAAATAGACAGGTTTTTTGTGTGTGTGTGTGTGTGTGTAAATATTTTGGCTCAAAGTATATGTGAATGCTCTAAACAAGACCATATTGGCATGGGAATGGCTTGCTTTAAAGTCCACGGTACGGTATGTATATAAAATGCATTATCAACAGGGTTATTTACCATCTAAAGAATTATGGCATTCAGAGGAGGAAATGAGTTGCACATTTTAATATTTTATGGAGCTGACAGAAATGGGAACATATTAAAGACAGTTGAATGTCAAAATTAATGTGTTAATTTTGAGTTAAATTTTTTCAGTTTAACACGTTAAAAATATTTAACAGAATTAATGCAGCATCCGTTTTTTTTTCTGCCATCCATTGGCTGCGCTACAGTATATGATCACTCTATCATTCATTCAAGCTCTATTAAACCATTTAAGTGCGATAAGACACAAAAAGAGAAGTAATTTGTACTGATGCACTGTCTGTGAAGCGACTCTGTGAACAAAACACCTGAAATGCGTGCACAGAATGCCATTTCAGATAGTTCGTCAGCACCGCATTGAGTTCTCTTTCACGCTTGAACGGACAAAAACACATAAAATTATGCCAAAATCCCCATTTTGTTGAGTATCCTTGTAAGCACAGTCGTAATGGGTTAAAAGTGTTAAATGAACGTCAAGAGTCGTGAGAAAATAAGATGTGTGTCAGATACATCATTTGCGTCAGGTCTTAAAGTCACAGTGGCCTAATAAACCTGCTGCTGTCTGTGTCATTAAAGGGTTAGTTCACCCAAAAATGAAAATAATGTAATTTATTACTCACCCTCATGTCGTTCTACACCGTTAAGACCTTCATTCATCTTCGGAACACAAATTAGGATATTTTGATTAAATCTGATGGCTCAGTGAGGCCTGCATAGCCAGCAATGACACTTCCTCTCTCAAGATCCATAAAGGTACTAAAAACATATTTAAAACAGTTCATGTGAGTACAGTGGTTCTACTTTAATATTATAAAGCGACGAGAATACTTTTTATGCGCCAAAAAACAAAATAATGACTTTTCAACAATATAGTGATGGGCCGATTTCAAAACACTGCTTCGGAGCTTTACGAATCGAATCAGTGATTCGGATCTCCTATCAAATGGCTCAACTGCTGAAATCACATGATTTTGGCGCTCTGAGTCACTGATTCGATTCGTAAAGCTCCAAAGCAGTGTTTATGGATCTTGAAAGAGGAAGTGTCATTGCTGGCTATGCAGGCCTCACTGAGCCATGTTCCGAAGATGAATGAAGGCCTTATGGGTGTAGAACGACATTTTTGGGTGAACTAACCCTTTAATGTGAATCAAAGAACAAAAAACAAAGAGAAAATCAATCACTGCTCTTGGCTGAATAACTTTTGTAGCTTTAATAAAGATTAACCTACATTCAGTTTATAATTTATGAAAATCTTAAAGCACTGTTTACAAATTTGCTTGGGTCAAAAACAACAGAAACAATAACTTTTTTTGTGCATTTTAGCAGGGCAGGTAAAAATCTGAATCAGCCTGACTGGACCAGTAGAAAAAAACCTTAGCGTTGAGCCCTGATATATTAAAGGCACAGCTAAATGTGACATTTATTACAATTGGTTTATGTGAAGTTTGTTTTAAGTTCACTTAAATTCAAAGTTATATTTTTTAAAGCCTATTAAATGTTACAATTGATAGCTTTCAATTATACTCTGTTGAATGGCTATAATTAATGGCTAAAATTGAGGGGGATGTTTATTAAAGAGATAGTTCACCCAAAAATGAAAATTTGATGTTTATCTGCTTACCCCCAGGGCATTCAAGATGTAGGTGACTGTTTCTTCAGTAGAACACAAATGATGATTTTTAACTCCAACCGTTGCGGTCTGTCAGTCGTATAATGCTTGTCAATGGGAACTCCATCTATAAGAGTCAAAAAAACATGCACAGACAAATCCAAATTAAACCCTGCGGCTCGTGATGACACATTGATGTCCTAAGACACGAAACGATTGGTTTGTGTGAGAAACCGAACAGTATTTATATAATTTTTTACCTCTAAAACACCACTGTGTCCAACTGCCTTGCACATCAGGTTGGTGAGGTCTGAAATTATTCCATAAACATGGAAACGTATACTAGTGCTTCTTATTCCATTATTAGGTGAATTAAAAATGTTTAATTAACTTGTTAACTTTGACTAATTGTACTCATTGACATTGAAACATTGAAAATAATATATTATTTTTAAAGTGAACTTGTACTTTTTTGGCCACCTCAGTGGGTCTGAGTTTGGATCTTTTAGATGGACCAGACAAATATAGTAAAAATAGTTAATTAAAATAGCATCTGAAATATGTTTCATGCTTAACCAACCTTCTTGATTTCCATTTGAAACTTACCTATTTAAACTTTTTGTACCAGAGGGTCAGAGTATGGACTACAGTGAGGTTGTCTCTGCATTCTCCCAGTTGGTGGAGACTCATTTCCTTCAGCGCTGTCCTCCTGTGGCCTCAGCAGGATCATCAAACTCAGGAGCGGTTGACATTCCTCCTCCAGCTGTAGCACAGCCCTCTGAACCAGAGAGCCACCCAGACTGCTACAGAGTACCCTATATCAATCTCACCGGTCAGTTACTTCTGACAAAACACTAATCACTTACAAAAAAAAAAAAAAAAAAATTTAATGGTCAACCCATATGGTGTACACAATGCCAGTGAAATTCATAAATGCTTAAAATTATGTTGGTGGGCCTATTATGTTGGTGGGATGGTGGGATGATAATATAAGGAATATTTATGTATTTTACATGATTTAACATATATAAATTATAATTTAAATAATATTTTAATATAATATATTATTAGAATTTTGAATAATTATAAAATAACCATTCAATCAGTAATTTTATTGTTTATTGGAAAATACAATGAGCAAATGTTTTGGGGCACCATATGCATATTGTTAGTTTATATTTACTCAGCTAGAAATATTCAAACACATTGAGACTAAAACTTAAGCGGTTGAATTGTGTGTTCATCCAGGTCAAGGAAAACGCAGACGCTCAAGTGAGGATGGAGAAGCTGACCAGCGTGCAGCAAAAAAAGCCAAAATGGACAACAATGAGGTATTACAATCGTGATGATGACATCACAAATTCCCGTTTTCATTAGTTGAGTTTTTCATGTGTTGTACATCTGTTTTTATCTCTCTTTCTCCAGTGTGGTGATGAAGGGATCTTTTGGCAGGTGAATTTTGAACGCTTTCACTTGCACTTCAGGGATCAGGCCATCATTAGTGCTGTTTCCTGTAAACTTGATCAGGTGACTATAAACATCAAATAATCTAAGATATGCTGTGAGATATAATTAGGCTGTGGACTGAATATTCTTTTACGGGTGAATCTGAGACAGAACGTTCTGGATTCTCACATTTAGACTTTCTCCTCAAGGGAAATAATAAGTCGGTAGAATGTAGGTCTTTATCGGCTAAATTTCTCTCTCTCTCCCCCTGTAGACTAGCGGTGAGATAGTTAGAACCATGTTACGGATGAGTGAAGTTACAACGCCGGCTAACGCTGCTTTCACACAAGCTCTTTCAGCAAACGAGGTAATGGATGAATGTACGGCCCTTACTGAGAAAAACAAATCAGATTGGTATGAAGTGTGATCAAAGCCTTATTGTTTTCCATTAGATTTTCCGAGCTCTTCCATCCAATTACAACATCGGCAGACCGATTTTAGACCAATACCTCACTCTCCTGGTTGACGATCCGGTAAAGCAATGAATACATAAATACACACTACTTTATATTTGCTATTTATCCAAGGATTAAATGGCTTAAATATCTTTTCTTTTTCTCCTAGATGGAATTTGTGGGGAAAACAGGTGACAGTGGAGGAGGAATGTATGTCGTCAGTATCCCTTTAAAACACCACCTGAAGGACAAAAGGAAACTTTCCATGTTCCATGTTATTATAATTAATTTATTTATTATTATCACTACCATTCGAATGTTTGATTTCAGTAAGAATTAATAGATTTATTCAGCAAGGACACATTAAATTGATCAAAAGTGACAGTAAATACATTTATAATGTAAAAATTACTATTTAAAATAAATGCTGTTCTCTTTAACTTTCTATTCATCAAAGTATCCTGAAAGCAATTTAACAGTTTCCACAAAAATATTAAGCAGCACAACTGTTTTCAACATTGATAATAATAAGAAATATTTCTTGAGCACCAAATCATCATATTAGAATGATTTCTGAAGGATCATGTGAAACTGAAGACTGAAGTAATGATGCTGAAAATTCAGTTCAGCCATCATAGAAATAAAATACATTTTAAAATATATTAAAATGAAAAACAATTATTCTAAATTGGAATAATATTTCACAATATTACTGTATTTTTGGTCAAATAAATGCAGCCTTGTTTAGCATTGGACACATTTAAAAAATCTTACCAACCCCAAACTTTTGAATGGTACATATCTAATAATCTTATAACAAAATAGTAGTAAAACTTGATTGGTTGACCCTTGACCCTGTGGTCAGATCTACACCGTGCACTGGCTAACCTGGCCAGAGCTACCCTTGAGTCTGTGGTCCAAGAGAGGTTAGTAGAGTCATAGTGTTTTAGCTTGCTGAAATCTTTTTTTTAGTTTTGTTCTTAGATTCTTTTCTTTACGTCAGGTTTGGTTCCCGTTCAGCTCGCATCTTTCGTCTGTTACTGCGGAAACGACATCTGGAACAGAAGCAGGTGGAGGATTTTGCCATGATTCCAGCCAAAGAGGCCAAAGACATGCTGTACACACTCCTATCTGAGAACCTGGTCCAGCTGCAGGTAACACACTCACAGCAGGTCTTGTATATATATATAACAGTCACTCAATAATTCAGTTTCATTGTCCTTGCTCTATGTCTGCTTGTCAGTTTGACCCAGTTTACACCTGGTATTAAAGTCAGCATGAAACAGAAGTTGCCATAGTCTTTTCTTCCCTATTGTGATGTATATCCGAGTGAAATGGCTTTTCTAACAAGAAAAAATGTAGGGCGGGACTTGATTTTGTCCATCGGGAATGAATTAAATCGTTGTGGTTCATGTCAAAAAATCATTAGGTACTACATTTGATGACAGACTTATATTCAAAAAGTATGTTCTATCAAACTTATTTTTAACAGAAGAGTGGACGTGACCATTTTCACCTCGATTGTGCAAGGCTTCAGGTGTCAGCTGCTTCCAGTTATTGTAGTTGTACAAAAACAGGCCGTTATGCTACTTGTTGAGAACTGGTATTCGTCATATTATTTTAATTTATTATCGTAATCATAAACAGACTGGTTATAGTTTTAACATTTACTGCTCTTGTATGCTTGTAGCTTACCTAAATAATGAATCGAAAGTCTTCTGCGTTGTAGGCAATATGAAGGCAATCTGTTGGCTTTGTCATGTGATATTCTTTGCCAGTTGTGTCGCTTATGGATGTTAGTAGTGTAAACGGTCTCTTTTTATCACGATCAGGCTTCATATAACTTTTTGTGTACTGTATGTAAAGGAAATTCCAAAAACACCAGACCACGCCCCTTCTCGCACCTTCTACCTGTACACCGTTAATCAGCTGCCCACCGCCAGACTGCTGCTGCAACACTGCTACAAGGTACAGAGCTTACATGAGCATCCTTTTTTAATGCTTTTTATAGTGTTTTGATATATATTTATATGTGGACACCATACAGACAATTGGGAACCTGATCGAGAGGCGGCTGTACGAGACCAAAGAGAACAAGCAAGTCCCTCCTTTTTCGACAATACACAAAAAATTTCATCCGAGTAGTAGACTTTGATTATGTCATTAATCTGTTCATTGATTTTCACAGGCGACTTTTGGAAAAGTCTCAGCGAATTGAGGCCATCCTGGCATCCTTGCAGGCCACAGGGGCAGAGACGGCACAGCTGACGGAGGTGGAGGAGATGATCACAGCTCCAGAAAGACAGCAGCTCGAGTCCCTGCGACACCACATTAACAAGTACTACACAAACTGATTACTCTCTACACATGGATCAGAGTCATGTGATTCATGTTCAGCCAATCATTAATCTCGTTTCTTCTCTCTGTGCTCATGGTGGCAGGTTGGATTCCAGTGAAAACCAGGTGGACGAGACCATATTTCTTCTGGAATCCTACATTAACTCTACACAGGCCTCTCGCTGACAGTTATTATACAACTATAGGCTAGTTCAAGAAGACATACTTGTCTATGTTTGTGTGAAAAGAGGTGAAATAGGTGAATACAGAAGAGTAGATGGAGCTATTTTGAGATTCATGCTGTTTTCAAACAGATGTTTCATTTGCAACAAGGACTGATTTTGTATTTAACAGTATGTTTTGTGGGACTGTGAATGCAATTTTATTTCTGTTTTCATGGGGGAAAAATAAAGATGGAATTCTTTTTATAATGGTTTACAAACTTTTATTTAATAATTTGTCAAAAGAAAAACAATTTTTAAATCTGTGCATTAACCACGATGACTGAAACATTGTGATTTCTGTTAAGTAACAAAAATTAAATAAACATTGTTTGGTTTTATGATAAACCTGATTTCACCAAGTACAACATGTTCCTGGATCAACATCTTTGTTGATCCTGGAACAACATTCTAATCAACAAATCAGATTGAGGGACAGGTTTTACAGTTTATGTCAAGTTTAGGCTTACAACCAGGGTCAGGTGCTTCTACATAAGTGTTATTCACCTATCATTTCCCTCTGATTTTACGGATAACTTATGGGGAGCGCTAGGTTTAGGGGTTTAGAAATGTTGCAGGATCAACAAAATATGTCGATCCGGGAACATGTCCTACTTGGCAAAATCAGTGACCTTTGTATTATACCATATGTTTCAACTTAAATACACATTTCATTATTTTTTACAAATAGTGCATTTGCTTGTTTTCCGGTCCGTCAATGCAATTGTAAGTGATCTCTCTTTGTGAATCCAGAGAATCTCCCAGTCCCACATAATCTTTTTTTCTCATCCTGTGAAACCTCTTGCGATATACTGGGATTCATGTGCTTTTTTGCCTTGGAAGAATCCAAATAAAATGTTAGATGTGAGACCCTATGACCCGGCAGAGCATGAAAATGAATAGTAGTTTCGACTGAACCGCAAGAACTGATACACCCGTCATTCACAAAGTTTTACGCATCCTGCGCCCCTTTGCGTGTTTATTTATTATTTTGGCACATTTGTTTAGTGCTCTCAGCTCCATGTAAAATATTTTATCAGGTTTAAATCCATTCTGCAGATTTTTCCCCAAAATCAGCACACAAAAACAAGTCTGTAGATTCCACCTGGACCTATAATGGATCGTTTGTGGTCCTGAAGCAGAAGTGTCATGTCTCAAAGGGGAAGTAATGGCTGCAAAAGGCATATTTCCTTGTTGTAAAGGAAACTGTTCAATCTGTGCTGCAGTGTCAGTTGTCATCCTTCTCATCCTCGTCCTTCCTCTGTATCCTTGTGAAGAACCCCAACTGTGAAGAAACATTCAACACATTGGTTAAGACTGCCGAGTGCTGGTATAGTGTTTTTTCAATGTTTTGAGTACTAATTCACTTCAGATGTAACCACTCTGCTGAACACCTGCTTATGTTTAAAGTTGTTGTGTTCCGTACCTTCCAAAGAATGAATACTAAGAGTGCAAGAAGCAGCAGTCCTCCAATGATGCTGCCAATCAGAATCCAGAGAGAAATCGGGATCGAACGCCCCTTCAGCACTTCCAAAACTGTCTATACACACAGATACAGAGACAGTGAGAGAGTTTATACAGGTGCATGTTAGTGGAGTTGCTGGTAAGGATTTCATTTTTTTGTCAACGCGTCTTTTCATTAAATAGAGGAGAAAAATGTAACTAACACTGCAGAACTTACATTAGTAATGTGCAAACATGATTTTATGTACAGTGGGCTTCTAAAATCTTACATTTAAGTGTAATTTAATGTTCAATTGTGTTTAGAACCATTTAAATTAGACTGGGTTACCATTGTGGAGATGAATGGAAAGCTTAGGCTGTGAACTGGCAAAACGCATGTCATTTCTGCTTTGCTCAAGGAGCATTTCAAGCTTAACACTTACACATGCTAATATATGTTATTGCTAGCCAATAGTAGCTAACTAGCACAATCTTATGGCTGCATTTGAAAACTTGACTTGTTGCCTCGCCGCCTTAGGCAATGACTTTGAAGGCAGCATTTGCGCACAAAAGTATCTCACAAAACTGATTTCTGAGGAATGGTTTAATGATCTACAGCAAAAGAAAGTGAGCTTTGTTGATAACTACACAAATATTTAATTGGATTTCATAGGCAGTGAAGGATACATCTATGCTGCCTTCAAAAACTGATAAGAAGGTATCTCAAGAGACAGGAAGTGAAGCTAACATTGGATTCGGAAGTACCTTGATGCCTTCCTACCTTGGAATGCAACCTCCGAAGGCAGCATTTTTAAGCTTTTGGACGCAGCCTTATAAGTCAGTCATAGGACACAAAAATATGTGATATTTATTGCATTAATCCAGTCAGGGAACCATTTAAAAATCGCTTTGGTACTACTTTATTGGGTCACTTAAAAATGACTGATTCTGTGATGTTGAAATTACGTGAAATTACGTTTTAATTTAAATTAATTTAATTGATTCATGTGGGACAGATGTACATGATTAAATCATGTAAATACAACACACTTTTTTCAGTGAATGGTTCATGAATTTATGTTCTATCAGTTCTCTCACCTCCCTCAAGAGGGCAGCATTTCCCATTGTAATCAGATTGGACTCCCGAGCAGACAGCTGGTAAGAGCCCACGATTGTCACTGCTTTAAACTTGGCCTGACAGGAGCACACAGGAGATAGAGGTTAGAGACTAAAACACAAACAGATCCCAGTGCATATTTTGTGTGTTTTGTCTTTCTGTTGACCTCTGAAACCATCTGCCTGCTATGGAAACTTGTTTCCACCACTGAATAAAAAATAAAAAAGATAATTGCGACTTTTTAATCTTACAATTCTACCTTTTTCTACCTAGTTTATATCTCGCAATTATGAATTCTTTTCTTGGAATTGTGAGATATAAACTCACAATTGCGAGTTATAAAGACCAATTCTGAGGGAAAAAATACTTTTTTTTCTCTGAATTGTGAGTTTACTGTATGTCTTACCATTCTGACTTTATAACTCATAATTGCATGTAATAAAGTCAGAATTGCTAGATATAAACTCACAATTCTGAGAAAAAAAAGTCAGAATTGTGAGATATAAACATTTTGCAATTCTGACTTTTTTTCAGAATTGTGAGTTTATGTCTCGCAATTCTGACTTTATTTCTCGCAATTGCAAGTTTTTATCACGCAATTGTGAGAAAAAAAAAATTCTGAGATAGAAAAGTCACAATTATCTTTTTTATTTTTTATTCAGTGGCAGAAACAAGCTTCCATAGCTTGCACATACTAAAGTGTGTGTGTGAATACCGTAAGTGTGAGAGATGTCACCTGTCTGAAGAAGTTGTCATGTATTCTCCTGGTGATGCGGATCAAGGCTATCTCTCCCTTCAGTAGCTGCTGGATGTGACACACGACCTCCACACACCATGAGGAAGTGCAATTCTAAAAAGGAAAAAAAAAAATTCAGGAAACATTTCATGCATACTGGAATGGTTGTTACAGCCCTTGTACTTTAGTTCAGGGGTTTCAAATTAGGGTTGCAAGGAAGTACTAAAGGGGGTCTGTGGAAATGTTTACAGAAAAAGTATAAAAAATTTAAAAAGAAATAATAAAAATAAGATATAAGATATTTCTCATGAAAATTTCAAGATATATTTATAATAGTTTTTCACAAATTGGGTCTTTATACAAGAACTATATAGATGCCTTTTAAATTTTATGACATGGTCCTTCCAAGGGTGATCATATTTAGGGGTCAATCCCCTTCTCATAGCCTTGAGTAATGCCTGTACCATAGCGACAGATAACAGTATTACATTTCAAAATTTTGTATTGTGTCTTTCTATTGCAGGCATCTCCTGCTGCTTTTACCCTCTTAGATATGCAGCCAAAACATTTTGGTTTGTTCCAGTTTGATTTTATTTACTTTCTCCTCCAGCCATACACTCAACAGTTTTGTCTTACTTTCCGACCAGACAAAAAGAGGTTGACAATGTCGTGGAATAATAAAGTCTTTCCCTCTTAGCAAGAAATCTCTCAAAATCAAGAAGTTCCAGATGCCAAAAGATTATACTTCATTGGTCCAGTAAAAAGCCGAGATGCCAGCTGACCATTTATCTCATTACAAATTCTCATTCTTATACAGTTTCTTACAACCTGGTTACAACCCATTAACCAATAAGCATATTTTTGGGGGGGTATTTTCCAAGAGCTTAGCCCATCCCATTCGCTTGCCACAATTAATTATCAAATCTTCGGACTTCTTTTTAATGGTGGTGTGCTGCCAACTAGTCTGTTTTTAAAAAGAACATATTTCACCCCATATACCAAGAAAGTGTTCATCACATGTAAACAGAATAAAGCAGCTTGATTGACGATTGTACTATTCAGTGACTGGTGGATATTTCTTCACCCTGTACCGTTGCTGAGATGAGAAAAGACATACAGTATAGTCAAGTAGGCCTGCATAGTTTCCTGGTTCCATAATGCCCAGGCTATTCTACAAATCTTTTATGTGTCTAACAAAATTATACTATAACATCTCTAACATTAGCGATTTGACAGCAAAGAATACTGTCTATGCAGAGACAGCAAGTTGTCAGTTGTAAGTCTGTTGAGCACGAATCAACTGAACTTGCTCGCAAAATTCAGTTGTAAGTCCTGATGGAGTTAACTTCAGTTATTCGGTTTTCAATCTCTTTTATAACCATACTGTGTGTGAACATAGTGTGTGTATTCTCACCAATAGTTCAGTTTTCTTCATGTCTTCAGGGTGAAGTGGACGTACATCTCTCTGACTGGACTTCAACTTTGAAAGATCACTGACTATACTGCAGTTCACACCTGAAGCCTACAAATAAATCCAGACAAAAACATCAACTTTACAAGAACACAAAGGTGTATAAGAATTACAAAAAGACTAGCAGTGTGATGCTAACATTATGAGAAAATGCATCAACCACAGTCGCGAAAACCCTGTCTCCTGAAGCCACGGAGGGCAAATTGACACTCAGCTCCAGATTTCTGACGGCGTAACAGCCCAGATTCTGCACCTGATATCAAAAAAACATACAAGTAGTCATGAGCTTTCTGATTTGATTTTAAACAGAGACCGATGAGCCTATTGGGTTTAATTTCACCCACAGTGAAGTGTGTGAAGAACTCAGGTCCTGTCCCCTCTGACACTGTCCTGGTCGGATGGACCTCATAGCGGTTTAGGTTGGAGTCACTGTAGTGAATCGAATTGAAATAAGACCACATATGGACATTGTACACTGAACATGCATACAGTTTTGAGGTTGTAATTAGATGTTATAGGCAATATGGGAAACATATAAAGGAAATAACATGATAATAATAATAAATATTATTATTATATTATTATTATTATTAGTAGTAGTAGTAGAAGGAAAAAATTATTGGTTGCACTTTTTTTTACAGTATGTGCACTTTCAATGTACTTACAGTGTACTTACCAACAAAAGTACTTAGTAGTGTAAGGTAACTACATGGGTTAAGTTGAGGTTTAGGGGTAAGTTCAGGGTTAGTAGTACCTAGTTATAACCCAGTTAGTGTCATTACTACAATAAATACATAGTATATTTATGAGAAACAGGACTGTAAAATAAAGTGCTACTAAATTATTAGTAGTAGTGGTAGTAGTAGTTGTTGTTGTTGTGGTATTTTCATTATTTTTACACTAAAAATAATAATAACATAAATAATACTAATATTAACAATATTTGGTAACACTTTAGTATGGGGAAAAATTCTCACTTTTAACTAGTTGCTTATTAGCTGGCATATTGGCTGTTTATTAGTACTTATAAAGCACATATTAATGCCTTATTATGCGAGAACATATTCTACATCCCTTAATCCTACCCAATACCTAAACTTAAACTCTACAACAACTACCTTTCTAACTATTAATAAGCAGTAAATTAAGAGTTTATTGAGGCAAAAGTCATAGTTAATAGTGAATATGTGTTCCCCACAGAGTCCTGCATGTGGGCGGGTACCTGCCAAATTTTATGTAACGGGTGGAATAATATTTACATGTCGGGTGCGGTGCGGGTGCGGGTCGGACGCGCGGTAGGCATGGGCGGACTGCGGGTCCAATAGCCAAGACTATTCCAACTCAATGTGGTGCATTTGACAGCTGCTTTCAAATGGTTCTGTGCTTATTTGTGTTCACGCTCTGTCTGAAGACCAGTAAAGGCTTCTAAATACAGCAGGATCTGCAACACTGAGCATTGTAGCTAATCACGCTGCATCTGATTGTAAGCTAGTGATTATATTAAAGGGAGCACGCGTTGCTCACTTTATGTATTTAATATAGGCTATTCACAATTTGAATAAAAGTTTTAGCTACAAAGAGGACCAGTGGCCAGGTAAACACTGCTGAGTTTCAGAAGAGACAACCGCATTTAAATGCCGAGTGAATCTGCTAAAATATTTACTAGCTTTAAGCTTACAGTTAAATAGGCCTACTAAAACATTTTGTTGTTTTGTTTTACTTGTGTTGTTTAATGCAATGTTTAATTAAATGCAGCGACATAGAATGCCTAATGTTGGTTTTATGGCTTGTGTTAGGCTACATGAGAAAATTATTTTTGTCTACCTCATGTAGGAGATTTAATGTGGGTGCGGGTCGGGTCGCGGTTTTTATGTCAAACGGATCGGGTCGGGTACGGGCTAAAATTAGTGTTTCTGTCGGATGTCGGGTCGGGTATGCTGTTAATAACTGCGGGTGTGGGGCGGGTGCGGGTTTATCAAACAGGACCCGTGCAGGACTCTGGTTCTCCATACCAAAGTGTTACCCAATACTTTTTGTAATAATGATACTATAAATACTAAAAATAATAACAAAAAATAATAAAAATAATGCTAATACTAACTAAACTTTTTGTTAGAATTATATAATAATAAAATAATAGTAATAATAATAATGTTATTATTATTATTATGAAAATACTGCTAATAATAACAAAGCCTTATTAATTCTTATTAAAATTACATATTTTATTTTATATTATTACAGTATTCTAGCATAATAATCATAATAATAAACATCTCTGACAGCCTTTCTTAACTGTCACCAACTAATGTGAACTTGAAAAATAATAATAACAATAATAATTGTTTTATTATTATTATAAAAGATGTGTGCTCTTATAACTATACTATTGAAGGCACACACCAAAATCTTTAACAGTCACAAAGGTCACATTAGTGGTCGACGATTAAGAAAGACAGGCTTTCAGAGATGTGTACTGGATCAGTACATTAGATAACTAACCTTGTGATGAAGAGATCAGGCTCATACTGTACAATACTCTGTAACTGAACACTGTTGTCCGACAATGTGCCTTCATTCTCCAAACTGTCACTGTGGCAACACACAGATACACATTCCCATTTCACCATATCAACAGATACCTTTATTTACATCTTTGAATGTATATTTTCAAATGTTGTATACAGATATTGGTGCACTGTGCGCAGAAGGGCACACAAGCGTCATGCCTTTTTTTGTGCCAAAAACCTTCCAAAAAACAAAATTATTTAAGTCTTTGATAATTAAGTTGCACACTTGTTCTAGGTATAATGCACGGTGATTACTGACTGTCAAATTATATGATACAAAAAAGAGGTCAGGAATTGAACCAGGTTCTCCTTGAATTGTAATTGTAAACTAAACTTACATATGTCGGAGTGCAGCCCACAAGGCTATGGCTCCAAAAAACATGTTTTTTTTTTTTTCTTTGGTCATATCTTATTTTCTCTAGGGCACCAAGTGAGCCACGACCACCCTGGTGCCCCCTCAAAAATATATGAGCATGACATCCCTGGATAGTACTTATTCCTAATGGTTGTGTGTGTGTGTTTGTGTGTACCTGGAAGCAACAAGCCTCATCTGGACCTTACTGATGAGAGACGTACAACTGAACTCAAATTCCAACATGAATTTCACCTGAGAAAAACGAGGCATTTGGGAGAATCACTGGTCAATGAACCAAAACGGCTCAGTGACTGTTTTAATGAATCATGACGACAAACCTTTCTTCTTCCAGAGCCTTACCTTCGACTGAGAGCGGAACACTGGGTAACTGACATTACAGGAGTGACTGTTTGAGCTTAGAGCCGTGCATTCAATCTTAAACTGGGTGTCTTCCTACAGAGAGAGAATGAGACAAACATGAGGCAAAAAGAGAAATGAAGAGGCAAGACAAAATGTGATTTATGAGACAGTGGAATATACTGTACTTTTGTATAAATAATATGTATAAATATGAATGTTTTGTTTAAATAATTACATTACCATTCAAAAGTTTGGGGTAGTTAAGATTTTTTAATCCCACATGAAAAAATACTATAGTAATTTATAGTAAATACTATAGTGTTTTTGAACCATACTATAGTAAATTGTAGTATACTGTATATATTATAGTATTTACAACACTTTGTTAATGAATGCTACAGCATACTGTAGTATTAACTATAGTGAACTGATACTGTGAACTGTGAACTTTAATAAATACTGTAGTATACTTTAGTTTTTACTACAGTAAACTGTAGTGTATTGTAGTATAATATACCCTATAGTTGTAGAAAACTTACAGTACAGTATTGGGTAAAGTAATTTGTTTATAACTATAGTTGTTATATTACCACAGCAACTATAGAATTACCACAACAAATTAATTCAAGTACTTTACTACAGTAAGGTTCCAAAACACTATATTTACTATAAATTACTATAGTATTTTTTCATGTGGGATGTTTTTGAAAGAAGTCTCTTATGCTCACCAAGGCTGCAAATATTTGATCAAAAATACATTAAAAACAGTAATATTACATTTTATATATTACAATTGTACAATTTCAATCACTGTTTTCTAATTAAATATATTTAAAAATTTATTTATTTATTTATTTATTTTTTTTTAAAAGCTGCATTTTCAGCATCATTACTCCAGTCTTCAGTGTCACATGATCCTTCAGAAATCATTCTAATGATTTTGTGCTCTAAAAATGCTCATTGTTATGTTAAATGTCTCAATGTTGGAAACAGTTGCTTAATATTTTTATAGAAACCATAATACATTTTTTTTTCAAGATTCTTAAATAAACGCATAGCATTTATTTGAAACAGAAATCTTTTGTGACATTATAAATGTCTTTGTCACTTTTGATCAATTTAATGTGTCCTTGCTGAATAAAAGTATTCATTTCTTTCAAAAAACAACAACAACAAAAAACAACTTTCTGATCCTAAGCTATTGAACGGTAATGTACTGTATATATTGTATACATAATTATGATCTTTATTAGTAAATAATTATTCAATAACTATTCAATAATTATTAATTGTCCTAATATGCTTTAATGTTTTAAGAAGAGAGATCATGTTGGTACCCGTATACTCAGGCTGCTGAAATGCAGGTTTTTGGAGTAATGAAGAGTGAGACTAGTGTTATAAGCATTTTCCAGTTGGTTTTGTAGCTGTACTTCTACTGCAAGCCGACGCCGAGGACTGCGTAAAACATATGGTTGTTGCCTACAAGAACAGATAAGAGCAACATTGAAGTTACATGCACAACATGTGCTATTTAAATCACCATTTCAGGTTTGGTAGTCAGCTACTCTAAACTTTTCATTATAAATATTACTATAGCACTAGGGATTGAGCCAACTAGTCCTGACAGTATGTTCAAATGTATAGTCAAAGTCACAGTAGCTGTGAATCCCATGACTTTAGTTGTGCTTATTCCATACAAGCCAACAGCAGGTGGACAATTTCTCTGTTACCTTGTTCCAGAAATGTCCATATGGGCCTGTAAAACCAGATCAGTTACACATACATCATCCTCCCCACAGTCTTTGTAGAATGGGATCTAAAGGGGAAAAAAAAGAGATAGAAAAATTCTATTAAAAACAGCTGTATGAGGGGAAAAACCTTCATCCACCCTGTACATGCAACATTCATTTATATTCCAGTTTTCAAAAAGGAATAGTGATATTGAATAGCACTCACAGACTTCTTGAATGTTGTTGACCAGCCTTCGTCCAGTACTGGGCCGCTCTCAGTGTCATTGATTTTGAAGTGCAAAGTGAAGCTGATTGGTCGGATGTAATCAGCTGTATCCTAGATGTACAAAGGAAGTGTGAAAGAGCGGAAGAACAATTTTTCCTCAAAAACAATCAGTAAGTAGTCATGTAATGTGAAGGATAATGCACAGTCAGCCAGCCATTAGGGCGATATCGACCAGCTAAATGTACATTATCCTTTGCTTCATTGATTTTTTTTAAAGACATTTAGACTTACAAAGACATGAAATGGTAGCGTGTAGCACATGGTCTGCCCCACACGAACACTGACGCCCATCATGGTCTGCCGCTGGGAGTTGTAGTCAAATAGAGCACGAGCCGAGATCTTTCTGTCATCCAACATGGCCCCCATCTGCATATCTATATAGTTAAGCAGATGTGATAGTTTAAGAAATGTATCAGAGTTGCTATTAATAAAGCTGCTGTACATAAGCGGAATTTAGTACAGTAATGAAAGAGTTAAAATAAAAGAGTTGTTTTTGGTTACATGACACTTTACCAAAATATGTGCCATAAGAGCCAGGAGAGCGAGACAGGGCCAAGAAGCAAACCGTGGCGTTAAGGCATGCAGAGTCTCGGCCAGCCTTGTGGCAGTTCTTCTGGATCACATTTATGGAGTGTGGCTGGAAGGACAGGCTGACGTTTATCTGTACTATACTGCGTGACCTGTAGAGTACAGACAGAGGTCAGGAGGTAAGCAAGTTGTCACCATGGGTCATAATCAGACTTTTACTACTGTTTGACACACAATTTAATGTGACGAATTGCTGACTTGTATGATGGCAGCATTTAGACGATGCATAAAAACACAAGATTGTAATGAGGCGTAGAGTACTTCAGTAGGACGGCAGTGCCCTGTGCTCCCACAGCAAGATCCAGTAACTCATCCCCATCCAGATCCAGCAGAGCGCTCAAGCTACGGCCAAAATACTGCAGCCCTGCAGAGAGAGCGGAGCCTGGGATACGCTACAGACACAAAAAGAGAGATTTATTAGTGTGTGAAGTATAAATTACAGGTAATATGGGGTCTAAATGTCTATGACCACTAATAAAAGTGGTCACTAGTTTTACACTACAGTTCAAAAAATTTGGTCAGTAAGATTTTTTTTTTTTTTTCCAGCAAGGATGCATTAAAGGATTAGTTCACTTCAGAATTAAAATTTCCCGATAATTTACTCACCCCCATGTCATCCAAGATGTCTTTCTTTCTTCAGTCGAAAAGAAATTAAGGTTTTTGAGGAAAACATTCCAGGATTTTTCTCCATATAGTGGACTTCAGTGGAGTACAATGGGTTGAAGGTCCAAATTGCAGTTTCAGTGCAGCTTCAAAGGGCTTTACGCGATCCTAGCCGAGGAATAAGGATCAGTCATTTTCAAAAAAAAAAATTACTTTTTAACCACAAATGCTCGTCTTGCACTGCTCTGCGATGCGCCATGCATTACGTAATCACATTGGAAAGGTCACACATGACGTAGGCAAAGTACCGATCCAGTGTCTACAAAGCGAACATGCAAAGACTAAGTCAAAAGGCCTTTACAAAAAAAGGTAAAACAATGATGTCGGACGATTTTGAAGTTGGGGTAGTTTTTCACCCTACTGCAATACTTCCGCCTACATCATGCGTGACCTTTCCAACGTGATTACGTAATGCATGGCGCATCGCAGAGCAGTGCAAGACGAGCATTTGTGGTTAAAAAGTATATACATTTTTTTTTTTTTTTTTTTTTTAGAAAATGGCCGATCGTTAGATAAGACCCTTATTCCTCGTCTGGGATTGTGTAGAGCCCTTTGAAGCTGCACTGAAACCGCCATTTGGACCTTCAACCCATTGGTCCCCGTTGAAGTCCACTATATGGAGAAAAATCCTGGAATGTTTTCCTCAAAAACCTTAATTTCTTTTTGACTGAAGAAAGAAAGACATAAACATCTTGGATGACATGGGGTTGAGTAATTTTAATTCTGAAGTGAACTAATTCTTTAAATGGCTCAGAAGTGACAGTAAAGACATTTATAATGTTAAAAAAGATTTATATTTCAAATAAAAGCTTTTTTTTTTTAATAGAAATATATATTTTTTTAATTTTATTTATTTTACATCCTAAACCTTTGTTTATTTAGGTGAAAAAATAAAATTTCCAGATTTTCTGTTCTCAGTGGACTTATTTAGCTGTACACATGAAATAGTATAGTGGTATATTTACTTGTTTGTACTGTGGTATGATGTAGTATTCGTCGCCGTGGTAGATGTAAAGAGCTCCCTGGTGGTCATCCTCTAGCGGAGCTCCCACGAGCAGATCAGCGTATCCATCATGGTTTAAGTCATTGGCTACAGCCATAGCATAACCAAAGCGTGCATCCTGTGCCTTCTGAGAATGCAGCGTACCGTTAGGTGCAAAACCATCCTGGTAGAGAGAGGCAGATATAGAGACAGAGTGAGAGATAGTGGGGAGCAGGTTTCAAATATAATATTCAAACTAGACAGTCATTTTAATTATAATATTTATAAATTTATAAAAAAATGGTATAAGTTTGAGACTAAAAAGAGGAATAAATTGTTTAGCATGAAGGGGATTTGCCCTCTGTATACCCTTGATATTGAATATCTGTCTGTATGTATCTCACATTCACATACACATCACACAAACAGTGTGGTTCTCACCCCATCCAGACAGTAGATATAGACTTTGCCTGTTTCTTTGTTTCCTGCTCCCAGGAACATGGGAGCAGCTATGAGCAGGATATCTGTTATTCCGTCCTGATCCACATCCACCACGCACACCTCACTGCCAAAATATGAGCCAATCTGGAGAGAGAGAGAGAAAAGATGTTAGGCAGTCTGAAGATTCCCACACTTCTTGAATGTATTTTCATTAGGAAAACTCTGGTGGATATGATAAGCCAATAATTATTTTGATGTTATGGCCAATAACTGATATATATATTGAAATATGACATATATTGAAATATATACACATACATAGAATATATTTAAATATATGAAAAAATAAACAATAGCTACTTTAAATTGTAATAATATTTCAGCCCTAGAGAGCACAAGTGACTTCTTTCAAAAACAATAAAAAAGTCTTACCAACCTCAAACTTTTGAATGGTAATGTATGTTTTACATTAAAAAAAAAAAAAAGAAAAAAAATAAGAGATTCGATAGAGGTTACATTTAAAAGGTAATCTAAATGTAAAAATAGAAGAAATTAGCATCCACACTAAAAATCCAATATTGTCTGATAGATATTCACAATATAGATCGAAAAAGAAAAATAGAAATGCTCACAAATATATTGTGAATTTCTCGTATATCCATAATTTTTAATTGACCTTTCTATTCATTTGTGACTCAAGAATTTTAAAAAATCCTTTTGATTTAGACTGATTCGGTAATAATCATTCAGACTAATATGTGAACCTGTTTGAATGATTCAGCGAAAAGAACCGACTCAACAACAAACAACAAATCCTCCACAAATCAAAGTTTGCAAGCAGGTTTTACTCTACAAAATTTCTAAACAAAAGCAATATCTGGCTGATGAAATATTTTAGACAATTGTACATTTATTATAGAAATGTTTTAGATTTTATTAATTTCTATGACTTTTCCAGGCCTAGAAACCCCACTTTAAAATTCCCCTGATTTATCCAGGTTTTCCATGACTGTGAGAACACTGATTGTGGATTTTGTTCTGAGAATCACTTTGATTTTAGAAGCGGCCTGAGTAAATGAAACCTGTTTGCTTTTGTTTAATATAAAAATAAGCTCATTAATTGTGAGAGAGCAGGAATGTGGTGTAAAAGAAGAAGGAGAGAGAGAAAAAGCAATAAAAGATCAACTGAGAAAAGAAGGACATTGCAAAACTCAAAGAATTGGACTTCACGCAAGGGGTTTGATGGAGATCTTATCTGTGCTGTACCAGAGACAGTGTGTGTGAAGGGGGGAGGGTGTCAGTGTAAATAAATATAGTAATGAAGTAGAGATCGCCACCTGTTCTCCATTTAAGGCCTGTGTGATTATGACATCTCCTTCAGGGGTGAGGTCAAACAAGATGACCTTTCCTTTGTGCTTGAATCTGGGCGCACCAGCAACATACAACCTCCTCCAGTCACCAACAACCACCGATGACACTGTGTAACCTACAGATATACATACAGAGAATCTGACCATCACTATTAATAAATAGCTGTAAATGTTATGTTAAGGTAAAAACTTGAAGGATTGATTGTTTGGTGGTTGGCTTTATGAAGTGAAAAGTTACCTAGGTAGGCTGCATGGTTCTTCAGCTCCAGAGGGAACTCTTTCTCGAAGGCCTCTCGTGAGGGAATAAGCTGCCCTTCTTTGCTCTCCTTCAGGACACCTCCCTCCCAGTCATATGCTCCCACCATGCCAAACAAGATTCCATCCTACAGTCCAAAATTATATAGCACATTACAGCATGATTGTATGTTCTAAACTACTTTTAAACAAAGTACATTGAGACTCACATCCAAAATGTGTGTCGAAAAACCAATCTGAGACATCTCCATGAGAAAGGCACTTTCATTGTATCCCAGGGTCCCTGTAACAGCACAACACATTATCAATGAATTGCACAGTGTAAATTAATAGAATGTATTAATCTGATATGAATAGGATGCATTAAATTGATCCAAAGTAACAGTAAAGACATGTTACAAAAGATTTATATTTCAAATAAATGTTGTTCTTTTGAACTTTCTATTCATCAAAGAAAATGTAGCACAGATTCCACAAAAATATTAAGCAGCTTAATATAAACTGTTTTCAACATTGATAATAATCTGAAATGTTTCTTGAGCAGCAAATCTGTATATTAGAATGATTTCTGAAGGATCATGTGGCATTGAAATCTGGCTGCTGAAAATTCAGCTTTTTCATCAAGAATAAATTATATGTGAAATTATATTAAAACAGAATCTAGCTATTTTAAATTGTAATCATAGTTCACATTATTAATGTTTTTTACTGTATTTTTCACTAAATAAATGCAGCTTGGTGAGTATAAGAGACGTCTTTCAAAAACATTACAAAAAATCTGTAATTGGGCAGAAATCTGCTGGACAATAAAAGCACACTGGGAAACTCGTATCTTGTTCATGCATCTTAACACACATACAAAAAACTGAAAATACTGAAATATGGAAACATGTCTAAAACATAGCTAAAGTTTACCAAGGTAAACACTATCAATACAGGATGGCAGTACAAGATAGTTGGTTGTACAATATAGGCCAGTGTTTCCCAACCCTGTTCCTGGAGGCACACCAACAGTGCACATTTTGGATGTCTCCCTTATCTGGCCCATATATTTCTGGTCTTGGAGCCTCTACTAATGAGCTGATGAGTTGAATCAGGTGTGTTTGATTAGGAAGAGTTTGAAAATGTGTAATGGTGAGCTGCGTCCGAAAACTGGAAAATGCTGCCTTCGGAGGACACATTTCAAGGTAGGAAGGCATCAAGGCATGTCCGAATTCAATGTTAGCTTCACTTCCTGTTTCCTGAGATACCTTCATCTGATCGATTTTTGAAGGCAGCATAGATGTATCCTTAGCTGCCTTTGATATCCCACAATCCTGTGCTTTCCATTCTGTGACAATTGAGCTAGAAAAATAAAGATGGTGTCCGAAAGTTGCGTTTGCTGGTCAGTTTGTGAGTAAATGTACATTTTTGACCAACATTTTCCACTTTTAATTACTACTGTAGTAATTAAATATTTGTTTACTTCTCACCAAAGCTTGCGCTATATTGCTGTAGATCATTAAACTCTTATGCTGCCTCAGAAGTCTGTCCGAAATCTGTTTCATGAGGTGCCTTCATGCACAAACGCTGCCTTACAAGTCATTGCTTGATAAGGCAGCAAGTCAGTTACCTAGGTTTTCGGACGCAGCCGTGGTGTGCCTCAAGGAATAGGGCTAGGAAACATTCATATAGGCTATACACACAATGTGAATTCCAGTTACTGCACAGCCTTGGCTAATCATATTTCTTCCTGTACATCCGGTCTAACCTATGTGTCCTGTGGATGCACAGCTGTGCCAACTTTAAGGTCATTCATCTCCTCCCTTTCCATCCTTCCTGCCTGGCTTTCCTCAGAAACAAGATGGCACAAGAGTCACACCCTGTTCTTACGGGAATTATTTTTATGAAAAGACATCTTGTCCTGTCCTTTTCCCTATTTTTGTGATGTCTATGTCACCTACTAAATTTTTAACTTTTTTTGGGTAAAATGTCTTGCAGCATACTCATTCTTATAATACAAGGTTCACAGGCACTTTGTCTAAATTGGAGTATGATAAATATCAGTTCTGCTATCAGATAATATACAATAGCCCCAAAAGTATTTTGAGACTTAAGAGACACACATAAAAATGTATGAATTAAATAAATGTCACTTGTGTACTTGCATACATTGTCAAGTGTGGTGAACGTGTCCAAATTTGTTGAAAAAAACAACAACATCAACATTATCAATGAAAAAGAAATCTGATTTTCTGTTCTTTTTAGGTCAAAGAACCACTGTTGCTCTTCAAGGAAAGGAAATCAGTTTTTTTTTTTCTATGGCCATTGAGAATGAATGTTCTTCTGCTTACCCTCTAGACTAAAAATGCGATCTCCCAAAGCATCTACAATGTCATTTAGAGCAGCTTCATCCGTCACATTGAAGAAGTATTTCTCATCTGGGTCACTGGCAATGTACTTAATCTCATTGATAAAGGTCTCTGGATCCTGCTGTCTGCGGATGTAGTGACCTAATACCTGCGGAAGGGAGAAAGAATAACTTGTTTATTGAAAATTAATCTGAAATGTTGATTCCTTTGTCAATGTGTCATGTTTGAGACAAGTCAGTAGAGGGAGAGGAATAACAACAGAGATTTTCTCATCCGTAGAGCCAACACCTCCTCCACACGATTAGGGCGAAAGCAGATGATCTGATAGATCACTTAATGAAGGGATACAGGACTCAGGGGAAACTCATCCTAGAAACAGAACACCTACGCAGAGGAAACAGAGAGAATATCGCTCACACCCACTGGCAGCACACCTCTATGACAAGCATTGAAAATCATTGGTGCCAGGTCATGAGTTCACTCTCCACTGACATGTACCAATATCTCTCCCAACAAGACTGACTTATAAACTATAAACTTATAAACTGATAAACTCCAACTAATCAATATCAGATTTTTTTATTTTGTCCAGTCATGTATTGGTCATCATCTTTCAAATTTATGAACAAGTTCTGGAACTATTGGGATACTGAAGGATAATGCCTTAGTTTCAACTTTATATCTGATACTTTGTTTCTCCTAATTTTGACTTTAATTCTCACAGTTGCAACTTGACATCTCACTATGTGACTTAATATCTCACTCTATGGGCCCTATTTTAATGATCTCTAAGCACATGGTCTAAAGCGCACAGCGCAAGTGCACTTAGGGCATGTCCAAGTCCACTTTTGCTAGTTTAAAGGGGCTATATGTAAGATTTTTAATTTAATAAAGCATAAAAATACCCCAATATGTTTGCAGATATTTAGGAAACATGCTAAGTTCACCTACTTGTTTCTCAGAAAAACAATGCTACAGCCAGATATTCTACTTTGAAATGTGCGTTCCATATCGGAATGTCTGTCTTTGTTTTGGTCTGTGCAAAACCGCGTGCTGCCAGTTTATCCAATAGTATTTTGACATCACAGGTTGCCAGTTGGCGGAAAACACCGCGTATTGCAGCCATGGAAACCAGCAAACAAACTGGGTCGGAGAATCGCAGATTCTACCTGACCTAAAAAGCCTCTGCATCCATCTAAAAATCTCTATGAACGACAGCATATTAAAACAGATAAATCAACTCATCAGCTTACAGTGTGTAAGTCTCCTCAGCTTTCATTGTCAATTGCGCTCCCTCTTGTTGCGTGTCCTCAAGCTGGCCACCCCCGTCTTTGAACGAGGGGGCCTGGCAAACAATATTTTTAATTTGGACTGCAGTACCTATTTCGACCACTGGGTGCCATTCCTACATAGAGCCCTTTTAACAACAGAAAAAATGGTTGGTGCGCCCGGTGCATGGTCTAAAAGGGTTGTCCCTGTTCTCTTAATGAGTAATGGGTGAGTTTTGGGCGTAATGTGCAATAAACCAATCAGAGTCTCATCTCCCATTCCCTTTAAAAGCCAGTTGCGCTCGCGCCATGGTGGAATTTGCAAGCGGAAGAACTGAACGCTTCTGAGGAAATTGATCTGCTCGTGCGCAAGGTTAAAGCGTGCGAGCAGACCATTTACAGGACAAGCCGGATTCCACCAAAGCATTTTGTATTTTTATACACACAATAATAATCTTTTACATAGTAATCCTTTTTTTTTTTAATACTTGGCATGTTTGTGTGCTGCTGCGCGTCCCTGTATGTGTAAGAGTGTACGTGCGCCTAAAGGCGCATATCACTAACGCGCTCTTTAAATAACTAATAAAAATATATATATATTGTGCCATTGACTTTAGACCAGGTTCCAGTTGGTCAATAGCGCAGTCTATTTCAGTTGCCTCAAAATAGCAACACGCTAACAATGCGCCTGAACACACCTTGTTTTCAGACCAGCATGCCCATGGGCGCACCAATGGGTGCAAACACATTTGCTATTTAAACAATGTGGTGCAGGACATAAAAATGATATAACTGCGTCAGGCTGAAACTAGAAAAAATCACTTGCGTTGCGCCTGGTGCCGCATTGCGCTAGGTGTATGACAGGGCCCTATATCTCACAGTATGACTTTTTCCTCACAGTGTGACTTTATAATGTCTCAGTGTGACTTTATACCACACAATTAGTGTGACTATGTCTCACAGTGTAACTATATCTCAGTGTGATTTTATATCACAGAGTGTGACTTTATATCTCACAGTTGTGCTATATCTCACATTTGTAACTTTATATCTCACAAAATGTCTTTATTTCTTTGTGACTAATTTGACTAAATATCTTGCAATGCGACTCAGTTTACAGTTTGCACAGTTTTAAGAGCCCTTACATTAATCCTCCACAATTAGCCGACAGCCTCATGGAAAGCGCTATGACATGTAGCTCAGTTGCTATTCAGCCGACCTGAGTTTTAGTCCTGACTTTTGGTCCTTTCCTGATCCTGTCTCCTTCTCATTCCCACTTCACTTCCTGTCAATTCTCTAAACTGTCCCATCCCAGTAAAGACAAGGTCAAAAATAAATCTTAAAAAAAAATTGTCAGAATACACAGCTACTTTTAAATGGCCAAAAAGAGAAGGATGCTTTTTGCCCAAAAATTGATTCAGTTACAGCATCTACCAGAAAGGGGCTAATTGGTCCATGATACCCAGCCAAACCTCGACCTCTTGGGAGTGAGAAGTGTTCATGCTATCAAGAGATGGTGGCTCAGCACCCTGGACAGAGATCTGAGGATTTCTTATTTGGGTCTCATCTGAAGCTGGGGCGCGTTCCTGCTCTCAAAAACAATCAGACAGCAACTGGTGGAAACTTTCCAAGCATGTTCCCAATCCCAACTATTACTTGGTTAATGATTTTTGAGTTAATAAGCAATCATTCAGCAATCAAACCTATAATATTCAATGTATTTTAGTACTTATCTGCAGTGGTAATTGTTGCACATTCCTAGTATCTTGTTCTGAACTTCCACCCACTTCCCCACCCACCATGCTCACATTCCCAGCATCTCTATCCTGTAATGTCTAAAACATATCCTGGCTGCGGCACACGACCAATACAGTGAGGTTGTTTCTCTACTCTCCCGCGAGTGCTTTACTTTTCCATCCGTTCCCTAGTTTCTGTGCAGGGGGAAGAGAACGAGAAAGGGGAAAGGGAGAACATAAAACACATGAAACATGAAAGCTATGCTTTGGCTGGCAGGGCATTAAAACCAGCTGTCATAATTTTATTCCACAGTTCCCCCGAGGAGACGGAGAGAGACATATTACCCAGATGACTCTGCAAATCCGGACACCATTCTGCACTGTTTGTGTAAGAGAGGAAAACATGGGCTCATTCAGGAGCAGGTTTACATGCTGTCCTCCGTTCCAATGACTGAGAGTACAGTAGAAATGTAAAATCATTCAGGGGTATTTAAAATTGAAAAGTAAATGACTTTGAGATGGTTTGACATTTATTTGAGTTCTTTTTAATTCTTTGGACTCTTTCAAGTGGTTTAGCTGCACTGTATATCCAATGGGTTTATATTAAATTTTGTTACAGCTTGTCCTGGGGAAACTTCAAAATTGCACCATTCTTTTTGATTATGTGCTGTCATTGTTTGAGGCTTATGAGAAAAACAAAAAGGAAAAAAAAAACAGCACTACTCAACTACCTGCACTGCCAAATGATCAATGTTAGGAGACTTACTAAATATTATTACATTATTAATATAATTGTTTTTTTTTTTATGATTTAATATGAAATTTGAAAAAGAGACTATAGTCTCAATATGACTTCCCCTGGTTAAATAAAGGAATAATAATAAAAAATAATGAAAATGAGGGATTATGAGTGAATAAGAATTCATTATAAGAATAACAGAATCAGTGTTGTTAACTAAAACTATTAAAAATTAGTATTCATTAATTGAAATAAAGCTGAAATAAAATGATTGAAATATTAGAAGAATGAACTAAAACGGAATGAAATAAAACATAAGCTAAACAGAAATAAAAAACAATAAAAATGATAAAAGCACATCAAATTACTAAAATTTAAACTAAAATGAAAACTGAAAACATAAAAATAAAACCTAATTCAAAATATTAATAGATAGACCTACTATGATAATATATACAGTAAATAACACTAAAATATCACTGAACAACATATTTATAGGCACGTGTATTTATACGTTCTCGTTCTCAATGTCTAGACTACTCTTTTTTTAATAACAAATGTCATTGCGTGTTTTATAGAAACTATAGCCACATCTAGTCATGGTAATGAGGAGCCATGGATGTTTTACATGTGGTTACCATGGTCTTATTATAAATACCACAATTAAAATATGCAAGCGCTCTCCATGAATCCTAAGTTAGACCAAACTATCAGCTTTCCTCCTGTGAAAAATCTGTTCTGTTGGAATGTCTAATTGGGGAAAAAAAAAAAAAAAAACTTGTTTGCCTGCAGACATTACAAGATATGACTGCAATCTTGAACAGCCTGATGAAAGGAAACCAATATCTTTTAAGGAGCTCAAACCCAGCTCCACTTTCAGACTATTTTAAAGTGTGTAATTTCAAACAGAAATGCTGCTTTCAAGTTTGCAAGTTTAAAATAACCCATCCTCTCTTGGTTAGACAGGCAGTTAGCCCTACACCAAAAGGCTGAGTCAATGTAAATATGTCCAGCCCATTCCTGGCCCTTAGCTCTATATAAAATAGGTGTTGTAGATGCTATTAGCGGTGCTTGCGAGGCAAAGCATCAATCTCATATACTTATTATTCTTCTTCCGTACAAACCCGCGGCGTTTGTCGTAGACCCATGAACGAGGTGTCAAATTATGTGGCTTAGTGAGCATAGGTGTGCTATAACTGTGTAAGCAATAGCGCGTATGAAGAATCAGGCGACAAACCCTCAAGCCCAAAGCATACTTCACTTTTTACGCATACGCAAGGGTCAGTGTACAGTGCGCGTGACACGAATTTCGCCATCAGAACTTTGTATGCGCATGCGTCGAACGCCTGTGTACGCGTACAAGTCAAATGAAGTATAATTTGCAAGGCGACTGTACATTCGACTATGTGCGTACTCTAGCGCACGCATAAAAAACAAAGTATAATTGCTGTTTAAGACTCAACATTGGACAGAACTTTGTGACATCTTCACATCTGAATGTTGTCTTGAGTCTTGAGGGTGGGCTCATTTGACTCAGCTTAGCAAGCAGCCAATAAATAGTGACATTTAAACTTCATAGCCACACCCTAGCAACCACTTAGAGCACTCTATTAACCACCCTATAGACTTTCATTGAATAAAGGTAAGAGAGATATCTGTGGGTCAGATCATCGTAAAGACAAGTGGGTGGCCTCTTTTGACTCAGACTGGCAAGTATTCATTAAATGTCACCCTGGAAACTTTCTAGTCACGCCCTAGCAACCATTTAGAGCACTCTAGCAACTGTATGGCAGCATGAATAAGCCATATCTCACCACCAGAACATCATAGAGACAAGAGGTTTGGCTCCTTTGATTTAGGCTGACATCCAGTCTATTAGTTTCACCCTGGAAACTGTCTAGCCATGCCCTAGCAACCATTTACAGCACGGCAGTGTTTCTTTGTTCAGCACTTTGGTCAGCTTTGCTGTTTTTAAATGTGCTATATAAATAAAATTTACTTACACTTACAATTTCTTCAGAAAATGTACACATCTAGTTATAATTAATATCAGCTTTTGGCTGCTTTACGGTCAAATGTGCATTAAACAAATATACTATACTATTAAACTATATATACTATAATCCTATACTATTAGTATTATATATATAACTATACTATATATAATATAATACTATTAAAAATACTACTATACACTAAATATACTATACTGTATAATTTGTAATTGCTTTTATTGTTGAAATACAGAAAAACTCAGTTATTAGTATTGGTATTTTATCTTTTTCATTTTAAATGACCTTAAAGACATGCTGAAGTCAGATAATATATATTTTTATGTAATAAATCTGAAAGTAATGCAAAATAGACCCAACTGTCCATAATTTACAGTTCATAGATGTGAGCTCATGAATATGGACAGAAAATTGATAGGACAAACACACCCTTTGAGTCTCCTAGTATGTATTTGTGTTTTTTAAGATACAGATAGAGGAAGACATTTTGGTTACACTGACACCCCAGTCTCTGGTGGAGGCAGCTTCACTTTGTCTTGGTCTTGGGCTGTTGTGGTTTAGGGTGGCAGTAAAGGAATGCAGTGAAGTCCTCCCACTGACCCACCCAGAGGGGTAGGGTGTCAGTGTAGAGAGGTTTTAGGGTGTGGTTCATTCCTCTGATGGCGAGGAACCCCATTTAAGTCTATTTCTGAGCAGCAATAATGTGGTTATGATTGTTTAAAGAATGAGGGAAGACAGCTTTATCATTCAAGCACAGACAGAGAGTGAGAGAACCGGGTGGAGCTGAGCAGAGACACTGAAAATAGAGCAGTGCCAATTATGGTCAGTTTAAGTGGGGATCTGATATTCAGAAATACACTCTCCTGCTTGCTGTTTTTTTAGGAGGGGTTGTAGCTTTTTCCATCCTACATCAGGGGTCAGGTTTAAATATGGTATGAATGTGTATTTGTACTCACAGCGATGGCATATCTTGTGATGTTACGTTTTTCACATTCAGCCAGGGACTCAGGAAGGTCTTCCCCATCATGGGACTCTCCATCTGTCACGACTATCATCACTTTAGTGGCTCCTTCCCTTGCTCCTCTGTCTGGACTAAAGGCTTCCGTGCTAGACATGAGTGAGAAAAAAGAACAGTTAAACACAAACATTTGTGTCAGTAACGTTTTTAAAGAAATTTCAGCAATGATCAAAGTAACGAAATTTTATGAAATGTTACAAAAAATTATATTATTTCAAATAAATACTGCTTTCTTTAACTTTCTATTCATCAAAGAATTCTAAAAAAAAAAAAATCAGTTTTCACAAAAAAAGCAAGCAGCACAACTGTTTTTATCATCAATAATATTAAGAAATGTTTCTTGAGCAGCAAATCAGCATATTAAAATGATTTTACTATTTAAAAAAAAAAAAAAAAAATTATTTAAAAGTTAAAGTCATGTACAGTGGCCCCAAAAGTTTTGCTTGAATAGTTTGTTTGTTCTATATATAAGTCAAATAAATGCCATATGGTTTAATATTTTGTTATATAACAAAATATTACATATATTTTAAGTGCCACTTAAGTTTCCAAATACTTTTTGGGACCCCTGTAAATTCCTGCAAATTTAAGATGTATATCTGAAAATGGTCCATATTTCTTATTAAAATTCACACAAACAGTCGATGCATGCAGCAGGTTTCTGTGCTGCTTGTGTGAGTGTGACCTGCATTCGTCAAGATGTAAGTTTCGTGGCACAGCCAGCGTTAGTCAACTTAGTGATTTTCAGGCGGTCGTCCAGACTCTAGCTAAATATAACTATGTGGCTACCCGCAAGAGTGCAGAGTTTAAAAACAACCAGCAGCCTTCCGCCTAATTACATCCAGGAGAGGAGAGGAGAGGAGAGGAGAGGAGAATAATGGTAGATGTAATAAAGAAGGAAACAATAGTGAAAACATGTGAAAAAAATCACAAAATCATGTGAAAAACAAAATGGCCCTCTGATTTTCCACACAGAGAGACAAAAGGAGACCTGACAAAGGAGCAAGGGACTGTTTTGATGTGGTATGTGAAAAATAGAGGGCAGGTTTTAATGGTGGAGAAAAATGTTTGTTTCATGAAGATATTTATACACAAGATGTTGTGAGGGACAGACATCTTGAAACAAGTCTTGATTATGAGAAAAATACAGATCTTGTTACACAGATGTTTCAGACTGGGATTTTATCAATTATGAATGCAGTTTTAGAAAGGGATTTAGAAAGAAAGCAGGCAAGAAAATAAGTGCGCTTAATTTACTGAATGTGCAGTGTATTTCAAATCTTAAAAGTATAGCTATACTTGCAGGTAAAATAATATTAATGAAATAAAAGATCACTTAAGTGTACATATTTAAAAAAAGTTTACGTTAAAAAAATGTTTACTTTGACATTACAATGTACATTTTAAATCATTATGCTTTAATAATCTTTTGGTGTGCTTTAAAGAAGTACACGTAAACTAACAGTGAAGCATATATAAGAACTTGATTATAATTTTAACTGTGGTGTTATTCAATACTACATTTAGTTAATATATTTTAAATGTACTAAACTGCGACTTTATCATTACAAATACATTTAAATACATGATGTACAAGTTTCAATAGAAATGACATTAAAGTAGATTTTAGTTTAATAAATGCGTGTCAGTACATTCAACTGTCAGTACACTTTTACAGTATTTAAAAGGCAATAATTATGAAATTACATACAGTGGTGGTCAGAATTATTGGCACCCTTGGTAAATATGATCAAAGATGACTGTAAAAATAAATCTGCATTGTTTATCCTTTTGATCTTTAATTCAAAAAATTAGCAAAAATCTAACCTTTCATTGAAGGAAAAGAATTGAAAGTGGGGGGAAACTCACATTATGAAATAAATGTTTTTCTCCAAAACACGTTGGATACAATTATTGGCACCCCTAGAATTTTTTATGAGTAAAATATCTCTGAAGTATATTCCCATTCATATTTACATTTTAGCACACCAGGGTGATCATGAAATTCAATTGTCCAGCCATGACTTCCTGTTCCACAGAAGTATAAACATGAGGAAACACAAAGGCCAAATTCCCTTAATCATTCATTACAATGAGAATATAGTTCTGATGTGCAGCAAAAGATTGTTGAGCTTCGCAAAATAGAAAGTGGCTGTAAGAAAATAGCTAAAGCATTGAAAATCCCCATTTCCACTATCAGGGCAATAATTAAGAAGTTCCAATCAAATAAAGATGTTACAAATATGCCTGGAAGAGGACGTGTGTTTAAATCGTCCTAACGCACGGTGAGGAGGAAAGTTTGAGTAGCCAAAGACTCTCCAAGGATCACAGCTGGAGAATTGCAGAGATTAGTTGAGTTTTGAGTCTCAGAAAGCCTAAAAAAAACTATCAAACAGCACCTACATCCCCACATGTTGTTTGGGAGGGTTTCAAGAAAAATCCTCTGCTCTCATCCAGAAACAATCTCCAGCACATTCAGTTGTCAGACAAGACTGGAACTTCAAACGGGACCGGCTTCTATGGTCAGATGAAACTAAAAAAAGAGCTTTTTGGCAGCAAACCCACCAGATGGGTTTGGTGCACACATGGATAAAAAGTACCCCATGCCCACAGTTAAATATACTGCTGGACCTTTAATGTTGTGGGCCTATTTTTCTGCTGGAGGTCCTGGACATCTTGTTCAGATACATGGTATCATGGATTCTAGCAAATACCAACAGATAAAAAATCAAAACCTGACCGCTTCTGCTAGAAATCCAATAATGGGCCGTGGTTGGATCTTCCATCAGGACAATGATCCACATCAAACATCAAAACCAACACAAAAATGTGTCACTGAGCACAAAATGAAGCTTCTGCCATGGCCATCCCAGTCCCCCGACCTGAACCCTAAAGAAAATGAGTGGAGTGAACTGAAGAAAAGAAGCACCAACATGGAGCTGGGAATCTGAAGGATCTGTAGAGATCCTGTATGAAGGAATGGTCTCTGATCTCTTGTCAGGTGTTCTCCAAACTCATCAGGCATTATAGGTGAAGACTCAGAGCTGTTATCTTTGCAAACGGAGGTTGCAAAAAGTATTGAATAAAAGGGTGCCAATAATTGTGGCCAACGTGTTTTGGAGAAAAACATTTATTTCATAATGTGATTTCCCCCCCCACTTTCAATTCTTTTCCTTCAATGAAAGGTTAGATTTTTTATTATTTTATGAATTAAAGATCAAAAGGATAAACAATGCAGATTTATTTTTAGTCATCTTTGATCATATTTATCAAGGGTGCCAATAATTCTGACCACAACTGTATAATATGTACTTAAATCCTACTTAAGTAGGTTAAAAAACAGTTCAACTAATTGCATTTAATGCCAATTTAAACAGTAATACATTTTCATTTCATTGTAAATAATGCAATTAAGTGTCTGAAAAAATTCAGTTTACAGCATTCAGTTTACACTCAAGTATATTCTATAGTATGAGTAACTATTAATTTTAAAAGTATGCTAAAGTGTACTTTTTCACAAGGACTAACAAGCAAGCAAGCAAGCAAGAAAGAAAGAAAGAAAGAAAGAAAGAAAGAAAGAGTTGCAGGGAAAGTGATTTGAGCAAATAAGTCTGTTAATTGCCGGGGCTGGTGTTATTTAAAGGCTGCTGTGCTTTTATTGAGTGCTACATCTGGACTTATGTGGTTTTTAACTCACACTCTCTTTCATTTTACTGTGTGTTTGAATTAATTACTATATTTGAATTCTCTCACGTTCGTGATTGTGTGTGTGAATTTATGAACATGGTCATGTGTGTTTAAACAGCTGCACGGACGAAGGCAAAGTCTACTGGATGGTGACCACACCTGCGGCTCTGCTGAGCCAGCTCTCTCCTCTCTGCATCAGCAAACCTGAATGTTATGACAACCTTCCTCACCTCACACAACTACTGCAATCACTTCATCTACCGTGAGAGAGTGTGTCTGTCTAATGTGTGCCTTCTAGACAATGGAAAGTCTTAAATGAGTATTTAATTGTGTAGAAACACAAAGACACAAACACACCACAAACACATAAACAAACCCTCACACAGTAAAATAGATGAAGGACCTGTTATGAATCAAAAACGTCCATGAAACCCTTCAACTTCTGTGGAGAAGACAAAATGAAGGATTGTGTTTAGCACTGACAGAGATTTTTGACTAAATTCCTGAACATTTTTGTTAATTCATTGACTTTTATTGCTAACCACACATTGTAAGCCATAATAGAGTAAGTTGTAAGCTGAGTGTTCGATTCACTAAAAAGAAATGACTCACAAAAGTAATCGTTGTTTTTGATTCAGTAAAAAACATTACTCCAGTCATCAGTGTCACACGATCCTTTAGAAATAAAAAATAGACAAAATGTTGTTTTATTATTTTAATATAATTGTTTATTGTTGTTGTTATTATTAGTCATGTACTGTGGAACCAAAAGTTTTGCTTAAATGGTGTTTTTGTCCTATATTACTGTAAAATATGGTTTAATATTGTGTTATATAACATATATAACATATCACATTTTAAGACATCCATACATTTTAACTGTAGCTTAAGTACATATACTACAGTATTTGGGACAACTGTATAAGAACCATTCGTTTGGAAATCAGAAAACACAGTTCATACTGTATGTTTTTGATTCACTAAAATGAATCAGCCCATAAGAGTCATTCGTTCTGAAATCAGACTACCCTAGTGGCACTAAAAAGAACTGACTCACTAAAAGGAACTGACTTATAAGAGTGATTCGTTTCGAGAATCAGATTTCACTGTATGTTTTTGATCCACTAAAAAGAACCATCTAATAAGAGTGATTCGTTTGAGAATCAGAATACACTGGTCACAGTGTTTGTTTTCAATTCACTAAAAAGAATCATCTCAAAAGACTGATTCTTTCAGGAATCAGACTACATTGCTCGCACTGTTTGTTTTCAATTCAGTAAAAAGAACAAACTCATAAGTTCTGGAATCAGACTACAAACTACTGGTCATGCTGTATGTTTTGCATTGTAGATTTAGTAGTGGTGTTGCATTTGGTTCCTCTATTTTTTTTTTTTTTTTTAAAGCAAGTGAAATTATGTTTTCCATGATATGGTCCTATTAAAATGCATAGCTTGACTTTAATTAGACTAGATTGTTAAAATATCATTTTCAGACAGTAGAGTTTCTCTCCAACAGTCACTGAAAATTTGAGACAAGTTTCATTTTGTGAGATTTTGCTTTTGTGGTCAGCAAGTGCCAGCTATGGTTAGTGTCCTGCATGTGTGCGTGTGTGTGTGTATATATATGTGTGTGCTGCGGAGATTCGGCATTGGGATGCCAATAAAGAAAAATGACAGAAGCAGAAATGACAGGAATGGAAGGAGTGTGAATGGGACACAGAGAATGAATATGAGCTTCTTTAAACAAATCTTTGCTCATGTATGCAAGTCTCTGGGGAAGGAATGGAATTACAGTTTTGAGGAGGCACCTTCAAAAGCATCAACATGAAAACAAAGGCTCTATTGACCAGACAGACTCAACTATGCTACACACTTTACATTATCTCTGGATGTGGTGGGGATCAGGGAAAGGGCAAAATGTACATAAAGCGATAACTTTCAAAAAGGAGTGAGAGAGAGAGTGAGAGTGCAGTGCTACATTTGTTTTGAATGAGCAGTGGGTTGTCATACCAGGCCATTTGGATGGCGTACGCAGTGCGGGTCTCCCGTCCCTCCTGACGACTGATGTTCTTGGCGGCTTCAACCACATCCTGTGTTGTCTGATAGTCCCTGAGAGACCACTCGTGTACTGAGATCTCCCCGTACTGCAGGACACCAACCTACACATCATAGTCACAAACAGTAAAGTTAAAGTTGATATCAGTTTTGACCTTAACATTTTTCCCCATCCCAGTTAATAAGCAGAAACATATTATTATAACATTATAAGGACTGTTTCCATGTTTGACATGTTTGTTTGAGCATCCTGGAGTGCGTTTCCTGTACAGCGACGTAACTCGCTGCTTTACAGCCATAGTACAATTCATCGTTGAACAAACCTAGCTAGTCACGACGTTGGTGAATGATGTCATGCAGGTGGTGAAGTAATAACTTCTTTAAATAAATCTGTTTGAGATCAAATTAATGCTAGCTAACAATGCTTTTGGGAAACGCACCACTGTTTAGATTTGACTCCTTGTTACACATTACGTGAATGACAGCGGAACGCCGTAAATGAGGAAGAGAGAGGAGAGAAGTGATCGGGATTTATGTCTAAATCATTCCGTAATCTCTGGCCTGACTGGCGAATTAATAGTGTTTTGTTTTACACAGTGTCAGTGTGACCAATACATTTGACTGATATGGCATCTTGGATTGTTGTAAAGTAAATAAGTGATCACGTGAATGCGGTGTGATCTGAATACATGTAAGTGAATCGCCGTCATTTAGAAAGAAGATCACATTTATGCATGAATCGAGATCGTGATTTTTTTTTTTTCTCAATTAATAGAAAAAATACCAGCAAATTAAGAAAACATCTTCATCAGTTTAGCAACACATGCGCAGCAAATATTCACAACTCAACCAAATACAGAAATGTGCTGCAAATACTCACAAAGCACATGATCAGAATAAAAAAAAACTCACCTTTCAGGTGATCAACAATGCCACTGAAGAGTAGACATTGAAAAATAAGCAGTCGCAGTCAAGTTCATCACTTGTCGTCACTCTTGAAACATTTCCGTTGTGGTTTCTGCTATTTGCGTTTCTGTATTTGGTTGCGTTGTGAGCAAGGTTTAACTTTTTTGCTCACCAGCCACTGTGGCTAGTGGTTTTCTTTGTCATCCATTTATGTTCACTTAAAACATAACAGACTGTGTTTGCATGGATACTCAGCATTTTTGACATTATAAAAAGTGTACCATCTTTAAATATACAAAAAGTATATTAGCATCATACTTTTACCTATTTTCACAATACAACTTTTAACATGCTTTAAAATAATTGTAATCCAATTATTTTAGAAAAATATACTTAAAATAAATGTTCTGTGTATTTTTTTAAAGTGTATTTATTTGAACATTACTTTAAAATATATTTTAGGTATATTTTAAACTGTGTGCTCAAAATAGTAATTATAACAATACACTGAAAGTATATTTAAAAAGTACATTATTTAATATTATGAAGTTGTAGTGTATTTAAAGTTAAATTTGAGTATACTTTTTAAGTTTACTTATTCATGCTTGGAATTCATTTTATTATTTGTGTTAAAATGTATGAGTGATGTGTTAAAAGTCCATTTTTAAATATCTGCAGTGTAGCCTACAATTTGCAAATATGTGTAAATATGTTTAATAAGTTTACACTGGCAGAAAAGAATCATGTTACAATCGCACACACTATATTAAACACACCAGCAGCACAAGTGCATGCAAGAAAATATGAGTTGAGTGGTTTATCGGAATTCAAATGTCTCTTCGACTTGGTCTGTGACCAATCATATTTTGTTGCTCACTGCCTTCAGCCAATCAGAGCTGCTGACATCACGGTACTCACCTGAATCCCCCTCGCTCACTCACAGGGGGAGGCTTGCAGGTGAAATACAATGTCGCAATGCTTTATTTAAACACTGAAAGCGCAATACATCGCTCCATATTTGGAATTCGGACCAGTTCAATCAAGTGACATCGCAGCCTGACCTTGATGGCGACGACAACCGGCTAGGAATAAAATGGCCTACGCGATCCCGGAAAGAACCGGAGAAAAAGTCCTGCTATTTGGTGGTAAGTTGTAGTCTACCAGTTATTTCTGATCACTAAATTATTCTTCTCAATCTCACAAACGCACAATTGTCGATGCTTAGTTTTGCTTTAACAAATGGAGAATGAGGTTTCGGCTTGATATCTCCTTTTTGAGTTTGTGTGTGGTGGTTTATGGCACATGTATGCAGCACCAAAACGCCCCGTTCATATGATTGGTCAAATCACCCCGTATTCTGTATGATATTAATTCATAAGGATTCGTATACTGTATATGCTTGAGTATGTACTGGAAACAATATCAACATTCCGTACTGATACAGTTCCCTACTGCTAATCCTCTTTTACTGTTCAAAAATAGTATTGGTTCAATGTAGGATTTAGACAGACTATTGTAAATGTGAATAAAAAGTTGAACATACTGTCTGACCTTATATCTTTTGTATATTCTGTTATTCACGGGTTTCTGCAGTCAACTGCCTCTGAGGTGTAAGCTTCCATCAGACGCAAGTGTAATAATGAGCAGCTCATCAGAAAATGGAATATAATGTGTAATTTGTATTTGTGTATAGAGGGTCAGTATGGCCATTGGTCCAATAATGTTTTTTTCTTTCTGTGTTCTTTAATGAAAAACATGGTAAGTTTGGCTGAAACCAAGATTACACCAAGTTTAATTAAAAGCCATTGGACTTGTTAATGAAATATGTCTCTTCATTAGTGATGTTGTTACATTTTATTTATTTTAATGGCCTTGAAAACAAATGCATTCAACATTAGGAAAATGTCTCCTAAGTAATTCATTAAACTGTAGTTAAATGGTAGCACGATTATAATACTGTATTGTGTGAGATTATGTAATTCAAAGTACAGTAGTCAACATCTGAAGTGGATCAAAAAAGTTCATCAAAGTTGTCCTAAGAAGAAGTCTTTAGGACAACTTTGATCAAAGGTTTTGATCCACTTCAAATGTTGACTACTATATATTGTACAAAGTATAAGTAATAACAAAGTGTATTGTTATTGACTACAAAGTGTGTAATTTTTAGTATTTGGAATAAGCCAAAGGTACTGAGCATACAGTATACTATTACCTGTGAAATAATATATTCATAGTATATTGCTTGTGTGTTTGGAAGACACTCGTAATTAATGTAATGTACTTAAATCACAAATAAAGTATACTTATAACACAAATAAAGTGTACTTATAACACAAATAAAGTATACTTATAACACAAATTAAGTACACTTTAATATCACTAATCAAGCATGTAATTAGTCCCTACACAGGCATTTACTTAAAGTGTACTAAGTATACTTGAAGTTGTTCCAATTTAGCACACACAATTACACTAAATATACTTAAAGTTATGCTTTAATACAACTGTATTAAAATATACTTAGTACAAAATAAGTGCTTCAAAATAGCACACTTCAAGTTAACTAATCATTAGCACACTTGAAGTATATTGATAATTAGTCTGGCTGCAAGTATGCTTAGCATACTTTTTTTTTTACCAGGGAGCAGCAAAAAATAACTTAGTTTAGTTCTGAGAGGCAGCATTATGTGTGCTCACTTTGGGTGTGAGCACAAAATCTGTGGGAACGAGTAAATTTATGCACAATACGTGCAATCCTATGCCAAAATTCAAGACCCGTAACACCAACAATGTTCATCCGGAGAAAATAAAATGAGTGAGTGAGGGGAGGCGGGTTTGTGTGTGAACTCGCTGTCGGAGAGATGAGAGAGCGAGAAAGAGCAGCTGGTATCGTGTATCTATTCTGCGGAAAATGGGTATTGGAAGCATTTCACATATTTCAATATCGATATGTTTCGAAAAATCTATATTTTTGACAACACTGCTCTGCACTTACAGTTGAAAAATTTATATATTATATACAAAATTCAACCCGCCAAAGTGGCTAGTAGGATTGACTGCATTACATGCTCCTGCTGAAATCCACTCGCATTTGGCAGCTGTTAATGTCAAGCCCTGGTTGTGAGTATTTACAGCACATGTGTTGTCAAACTGATGAAGATGTTTTCTGTTTGCATGTGTTTTCTTCATTTGCAGCGTGTTGAGATCTCTCGGCCATCATAGGTTTCTTTGATTTCCTTATTTATTTGAAACAGAAATCTTTTGTAACATTATAAATGCATCCTTGCTAAATAAAAAAGAAAAAATCTTACCGACCCCAAACTTTCAAACGGTAGTGTATATATCTGCCTTTATATTTTAGGAAGAGGTTTTCTCATAACAGGACATTGTATTTGGGTTCCCTGCCATTAAAAAGTAATAAAAATAAAAGGGCTATCAGATGTTAAAGGTAATTTGCTGTAAGTAACACAGCAGCAGTAATCTGTTCAGGGTGGATAACTCTAGAATGAGATGTAGATGAGATTGGCATCTCCACTATGCGCTCCGCCCCACCAACATGAAGGCCCAAATCTGCCGGAGCAAGATATGCGCCGCAAACCAGAGGAATTTCCTTTTACCTCGTGCTGCCCCCAGCCTGCCTACCGCCTTATATATCTCACATTTAAAAAAACCCCACACGTTAGGAACATAGATACACATATTCGTCTATCCATCTCTCTCTCAATCTATACATCTATTCATACATCAATCAGTCCATCTTCTCTGTATTACTTTCTGGTTTCACAAACTGCCTCTTGTATACATTCATACATTTCCAACTCTATCCCTTCTCCTCTAGAAACCACATTTTCTGTCTGTTCACATTAACATTGTCATCTATTTTCCGCTGTTTCTGTTTGGGCTCAGTTCTCTCTGCAGACTGGCTTGCGGTTCTGTTACTCACAGTCGCTCATATACTGGCTCAATGCATCAAAGCTAGATCTGTGTTAGAGCTGCTGATGACAGGATGTAAGGTTAAAAGTCAGTTCTGCACATCTGTCAAAACCTCAGTCAGATCTCTGTTATCTAAAAGTACATTGTTTAGGAGTAGAGGTTTTGTTCACTCACTTTGCTGTATGCTTATGCATATGTTCTGACAAATGAATTTCCATGACTTTTCCAGTCGTTTGAAATGAAGGATTTTTAAAAATCATTTTTATAGAGGCTGCACTCACAAAGATTCATTTCTAACTTCAATATATTCAATATACTTTATAACTGAGAAAAAATATAAAAAGTTGCTGTAATTACAGTTTTTTTTACAGAAGATTTTACTAACTGTCAAATTTTTCCCAGGCCTGGAAAACACACATTTGAAATTCCCTGATATTTCCATGGGAGCCATTCTTCTGGCCACATATTCTACATATATCTTCATATATACTGTATATATAATTTTTTTTTTTTGTGATGGCTAAATATGTCAAACTGTCACAAGATGAGTTACTCAATCAAAACCAATGTTAACTCAAGCTCAGATTTTCTTTCGAACTTATGCCAAAAATAAGCAATGATTAAAACTAAAAGAGGAACCATGATTTAGAACCACAAAAACATCAAATCTGGAAAGAACATATTTTAAGGCGTTTTTATCACAAAACAAAACAAAAAATCCCTCAAAACCCACACGCTAAAATACTAAATAAACAGGAACTCCATAAACAGTTAAAAAAAAATACCTGCATTTGCTCAGGACTTATGTGGAACTTGCTGAGAATGTTGCTAAGGAAGTTCTGCACCTCGTACCAGGGGTAGATACTATTAGAACCATCTAAAACAATCACTATGTCCATGTATGTCGTGCACCCTGTGAAAAATACACACAAAAGAAGTTCAGTTTAATACGATTGTTTCATTAAATCGAACAGGTCAGATGGACAAAGGATGTTTATCTCACTCCGGGCAGTAGGCGCAATGATGTCCTTGGGCTCCATGTCATTGGTGACAGACGCACAAATTCCTGTGCTAAACAGAGATGTACCACATTCCTGGGACCACAGTGGAGCGCAGGCCTAAAGATCACACAGAAAAAAGTCATCCAGCATCCAGCATCTGTAGTTCCACCTTTATACTAAATTTTAAACACTCGTGGTAGAATGCAGACTTATTATGAGCATTCATTCACAGAACATGTACTTGATATGTGCACAAATTAGGGATTTTGTTAGTATTGCACATTAAATTCTCTGTGTAAATGTTAAGTCTGGTATTTGGGCTTTTTTCTGACAAATTTCCTCTGTTTAAAGGGAGGGAAGCGCTGTGTGCTGGTCAGACCAATAAAATTTACTGAAGTGAAGTGAACCAGGAAAAGTAGGAGAGAGAAACAGAAGGAAAGAGAGAAGCAAAGAAAGGACAGCTTTGATGAACATAAGAGACTTCTATCAAAAACATTTAAAAATCATACCAACCCCAAACTTTTGAATGGTAGTGTCAATGAGATCTCAGAACTTTGTCTCAAATTAATCTACTGAAACTCCTTATAGAAGATAATAACAAAATAAAACAAATAAAAATACATGCATACAATTTTCACATTTTATTATTATTATACAGTAAATACTATGAAATGAATGTGGGCAGCTCAGATAATTTTAAGCTTTTTTTAAACATCTGATTCATTGAGTTCATATTGAAATTATATAGGTCTGACCAGAGTTCAGGTATTGTTGACATCTCTTTTGAAACTTTGGGTCTTTATTTGAGTCTGAATTATTTGGTCTTCTCTGGAGAAACATCTGAAAAGCAGAAGACTTGCTCTCTCAAATTCATTTCATTGCTGCCTAGGAGCAAGATTTGTAAATTTTCTTCTTTTTTTGTTTGGGAAATAATCACTAAATTGGGTTAGAGAGAGAGAGAGAAAGAATTAGACTGGGAAGAGAGGGAAAATGAGAAGGAACGATATGAACAGAGAATTGTTGATAAATGTCGGTTATTGTCATAAATGCTTTAACAGAGTTGGCGGCTGCTCCTGCAATGAAACAATTTAAACGTACTTGGCGGTAATTGGGGGGAGAAGGGCAAAAAAGCACATAAAAATAGTACGTCTTCAAAGCGTACCATTTATGTGCCTGAAAAACCATTGTGAGGATTGGTGAGGGAAAGAATGGAGAGAAAGAAAACATACCAAAAGTTGAAAGAGGGAGAATGAGACAAAAGAAAGACGGGTTTGGAAGAAGTGGTTAAGGGGGGTAAAAGTTCTGCAATTCCCCACCCTGTTATTATGAAGGCCTGTAACAGAGGGATGGGAGGATAGAGAAAGGGAAAGGAAAAAGGAGTGTGAGAGACAGAAGTGAAGTGGCAATGAGGGTGAGAGGTGTTATGGCTTTTCCACGGCCTGTCATTACAAAGGGCTTGAGTCACATTCCTATCCTGTTATAGCACTGACCAAAGGAACAAACACAAACTCACAAATCCTCAAACAGGTACATTCAAAAAGATGCTTTGGTTAGTGATATTTGAATGTGCAATGTGGGGCTCATTACATTCACACTGTGAGCACTAGTTTTAGTTGGCATACACCATGGTGAACTATGTGTGACTCCATCCCAAAAGCTGTGCTCACTTGCTCTCCGTTTAACCCTCTGTCACACAAACACACACACAAAAACATACTTTTGTTTGGACACACATACCCTGACTCCCTCCGCCAAAACATTCGCTTGCTCTCATAAAAAGTCTGACTACTGGCGAAAGCCACCCAGCAATTCCACCAAAGCCACAGCGGAGCGGCTCCAGAACTGGACTGATCTGGTTCACTGCGTTCTGCCCAACACAAAAAGCCTGTGTGTGTGGAAGAGAGAGCGTGTGTGTGGGTAAAAGAATTTTAGAGGCTGAACCCATGAATATATTAAGAAGAAGACTAGCTGTTCTGGTCGGGTTTTAGGTCAGGTGAGGTTTTAGCTTGTTTTTTCTATCATTTATCTACTCGGGACGTACAGTACGGACGTCACGTTTCGGTTCATACAGTTAGACGATGAATACAGTCAGTCACAGGCGATCAACACTCCAATCTAGAAGGGGGTGCGTGCGGTAATGCAACACTGTTTGCTAACCACCAAAACAGGAAAAAGAGCACAAGAAGAACAGTGCATGTGCGAATGACCGTTTGAATTCGTATTTCTGTGCTTACGGACAAAGGAGTACTTTGGCTTGTGCACTCAACTGTGTGTGAAACGGAGCGAATGCTGAAAATTAAGTATAGGAGGGTTGAACTTAAGCTTTGAATGTGGAGCAAATTTTAACAATCCTAATGCACAGGTTTTATTTTTCATTATTCTCTTTATTTTGTACTGTTATAACACAAGATGCTTTTCAGTTTTGTAGCTGATTGTGACCAAATACCTTTTGTTTTTTTATCAGCCCTGCAAAAAAAAATATGAGCTAAGCAAGAGTGCATTATTTTTACTGCTTATTGCTTAATACACTATAGGAAGCTGCGCTACTGTCTGTTCAAAATGAATGAAAAGAAACCTAGCATTTGTTGTTTTTTCTGGTAACACTTTAGTTTAGGGTCCAAATCTCACTATTAACTAGTTGCTTATTAGCATGCATATTACTAAGATATTGGCTGTTTATTAGGCAAGGCAAGGCAAGTTTATTTAAATGGCACATTTCTTACACATTGGTAATTCAAAGTGCTTTACATAGAAAAGGAATTAAAATAATCACGAAATACCAATAAAAGCAGAGAATAAAAATGTTTAAATAAAAGATATAAAAAGATAAAGTTTATATAAAGTTTACATAGATAAGACAAAGTACAATTAGTCGGATGCACAGTGGCTCTCACTGCCTGAATCTCTAAGTTTGGGCTTAGGCTGATGGCTTCCAGTGTCCCTCTGACCCCTCAACAGAGTGGAAGTCCTCCGACCCCTTAATGGGGTGGAGTTATCACCAAACGTCTGCCTCTGATGGCTTTCGGTAAGACACCAGCCTACATCCAAGGAAACAAAACAGCTTGGCTTCTGCATGATGAAACTGCAAAGTATACTCCAGAATGTCGATATAATGGTCCGATCCAATCAGGATCACAAAATTATTTTTTCAGGGTCGTTCCTAGTGCATCCTTGACCAACCAACCCTATTTCTATTTCATCTTATTCAACTAAAGGCTAAAATTCTATTCTATTCTATTAGTACTTATAAAGCACATATTAATGCCTTATTCTGCATGACTTTATTCTACATCCCTTAATCCTACCCAATACCTAAACTTAACTACCTTACTAACTAATAAGCAGTAATTAGTGGTTTGTTGAGGCAGAAGTTAATAGATAGTCAATATTTGTAATTGGACCTAAAACTAAAGTGTGACCATTTTTCCTATTGTACCAATATCGTACCAAACCGTGACCCCAAAATCAATGTACATACCGACCTGTGACTTCTATCTATCTATCTATCTATCTATCTATCTATCTATCTATCTATCCATCCAAAAATGAAACCTGTCATCATCTACTACATTGCTCCAAACCAGCACGACTTTCTGTACTTTCTATGCAAATCAGGACTTGGTACTTCTATAAGACTTGTCTGCCATATTTCAAATCTTTTTAGGTCATATGATAGCTTTGTAAGATAATAAAATAAAATTATATTTGATAAAATACGACATTGCTATTCATTGGAAGTCTTGACATCCAACTTCTCCTAAGCACATTGATGAGAGAAGAGGTAGTGTCCAGTTTGTGAATGAATCATTGTTTTGAGCTGGATTTTTTCAATGAAAGTGGTCTGAATGATACATTTTACACATTGGCGTGATTCTCTTGTTCAACTCACTGAAACAACTGCAGCAGTTAAAGGGATAGTTCACCCAAAAAGAAAAAAATCTGTGAGTGTCACTCACACTCATGTCATTCCAAACCTGTATGACTTTTGTTCAACTTTGAAAAACATAAATGTTAATATTTTTAATGAAACCTGAAAGATTCATATGAATCAAGTGGTTTAATCAAATTAAATCTGTTCATCATATAAAGCACTTGTGTCTCCAGAAGACTTGGATTAAACTATTTAGTTCATATGGATTACTTGCATGATGTAAGTTTTGGTCGCATGTATTTTCAACAGATGGGTGAAAAAATTATGAACGAATATTAAAAATATCTTCATTTGTGTCTTCCGAAAATGAACGGAAGTCTTATGGTTTTGGAATGACATGAGGGTGAGTAAATGATGACAGAATTTTCATTTTTGGGTGAACTATCCCTTTAACAAATAATGAAGAGGAAGATTATCAGTGAATATTTATCATAAATTGTTTTTTTCTCACACAAACCTATCATATGGCTTCAGAAGAACAGGATTATAGCACACAAGTTGTATGGACACATTTATAATACTTTTACTTGCTATGTTTTTCTGAAGATTAAAACCTCCAGCCCCCATTCTTTGTAAATGCATAGAACTGGACAACTGAGTACATTTTGCTAAATTTCTAATTTTGCCTTCCACAGAAGAAAGAAAGTCATATGGTTTGAAATTAAACGAGGTTGAGTAAATTATAGCAGATTTTTCATTTTTCGGTGAATTGTCTCTTTAAGAATACACACCTATATATAGACAAAACTGACTCTATAATGTGTCATTTCAATAGTGGCCACATGTCACATGCACAGAGATGGTGGTCATAGCAGATGGCGGTGGCTGGGTGAGACAGAGAAGGGGATTTTACAACCACTCATTCTATACACCATACCACAAATACATACACACACTCATGCTCACTCACATATAAAAACATAACTATGTCTGAATAATAAAAATATGGCTGTGATGTCAGTGCTCAAACATGAGATGTTTTTGGACTTTAAATACCATCTACAGAGTTTCAAATATAATCTCACCAGGAAGCCATCTGAAGCAGCAGGGGTCAGCGTCATCCCCAAATGAGAGTTTTTAAAATTTCGAGACACGTTCTGAAATGCATTTTCACCTATACACAGAATAACACAAAAACAAGTTGTAAACTAGTACTTCATGCACAACACAGCTATTGAAGTAAATTCTGATAGCCAGAAAGTTAATCCAATACCTAGGTTAACTTTTGAGCAATTAGAATTGATCTCATCTTCCACAATGCACTTGTAAATATCTCCCTTCCTGTTATTTTGTGGTCCATCCCATGGAGCACCAACCAGAATTCTGTTCATAAAACAATGAGTCACTCAGAAGGCAATGTCAAAATAACCTTTACAAAGAAGAACTTGAAAGAGCAGCAAAACATTATGTATTTATGTGCTTGTTTTGTTATAGATCGTGATCGCCTGATGGAAACTAGTGGAACCGAGTACTTTATTTATCAAGAACCTCTAAATGTGAGTAAAACATAAAAAGTACCGAAAAGTACTCACGATTTTTCTCCATTGTCCTCGTGCTGTAGCACAGAGAAGCCGAACAGAGCATTTTCAGGTCCACTGAAGATCCGTGGCCTCTTCACATCAATATTAAAACACTCACACAGCCCTAAAAGAGAGAGCGAGATTGAGTCTTACTAGTAACATATATACTGTAGTATAGTAGGCTATATAGAAGTAAATATTATAGACATCTTCACTCCTAAAAAATATGCATTAGTAAATAGATGGACAACATACATTAGTCAAAAATAATATATACAGTAGTAAACATAAATATAAAACAAATAAACATATACTAATGTTCAAATGTTTGAAGTTGGTGAGCTGGTTTAATTGTTTTTAAAATAAGTCTGTTATGCTCACCAAGGCTGCATTAATTTGATCAAAAATACAGTAAAAACAGCAATATTGTGAAATATTGTTACAATATAAAATACCATCTTAAAATATTTTACAATGTAATTTATTCCTGTGATGGCAAGACTGAATTTCCAGCAGCCATTACTCCAGTCTTCAGTGTCACATGATCCTTCGGAAATCATTCTAATATGCTGATTTGCTGCTCAAAAAACATTTCTAATCATTATCAATGTTGGAAACAGCTGTGCTGCTTAATATTTTCGTGGAAACCATTGTCGTGGATCAGTCCAGGGAAAAGGAGAGGCAAGGCAAGGATCTGTTTGTAAGCAGTAAATTTATTAAATTAACAAATGAGATAATCCACACGAAGAAGGAGGAGGAGAGTAATCCAACATAGAAACGCAAACATAACAGCTTTGTACAGTAACACAAAGACAATGACCGACCAAAAAACAACCAAAACACGGGGGTTTATACACGGGAAAACAAGAGGCTAACAAGGCACAGGTGAGGGTAATCAATCACTATGGAAACAAAGAAGGGCAACTATGGAAACTAAAAACAGGAAGGAAACACCGGAAACAGAAAATACACTACAAAATGAAAGTCCTTGAACACAAAACACAGGGGAAATTGTGACAACTGTGATATATATATATATATTTTAGGATTCTTTTAGGATTCTTTGATGAATAGAAAGTTAAGAAGAACAGCATTTATTTGAAATAAAAATCTGTTGTATCATTATAAATGTTACTTTTGATCAATTTAATGCATCATTATTGAAAATATTTGTTTAAAAACATCTTACTGACCCCAAAGGTCATGATTTTGCCAAATAAGACATGTTCCTGGATCAACATCTTTTGTTGATCTTGGAAATACATTCCTGTCTAAAAACATAGTCCTAACCCTATACCTACAGTACCCTTACAAAAAAGATGTTTATTCAAGTGTGCTATTAGTATACTTCTTTTAAACTAAAAAGAAGAAAGTATACTTTCAGTTTACTTTTTATGTACTTCTCAGAAATATACTTTACGTACTTTTTAGAAATATACTTAAAATTACACACTTGACATACTTGACATACTGACAGAAAAGTCTAAGTATATTTGGCCTATACTTGTACTCAATCTTTTGATCCAGTATAATTAAGTATTCTAAGTATACTTGTTTTGTAGTTGTGTTTACTCTTTTGATTGAGTAGCCTATTAAATACATAGTTTTACATACTGTCTTATAAACTTAAACTGTTTGGAAATATTGATTTATAAAGAAAACAGATATGTTCCTAATTTTGAGTATGTGAATTTTTGTGTAGTCCAATGGTAGTGTACATAGGAATTTACTTCAAATCTACTTAAGTCTTTCCCTGCCATTGAGGGAATTTTATGCACATCTTATTCACATGTAAAATAACACGATGATCAAACATTAAGCAGCATATAAATCAAAACTGCCTAACGTTACCGAATGAAATGTCATCCCAGGATAAGGTATGGGATTGTGAAGCTTTGGGGGTGTTGATGGACTCTTCTCCATCTACTTCATCTATGGTTTGATCATTGTTGGACATAGTCTTTCATAAAAACTTGATTTTCTCAGCTTTTTGTTTAAATTTTTTTTTGATGAAACTTACACACATTCAAGTGTTGATAAAAAAACAATGCATTAAACAACTTTTTGTTGTTGTTTAAAAGCAGAGCCTCTGTTCTTTCTTTTGATATATTGCATGTTCAGATATTCATACAAAAAAAATTGTGGGGGCCTTGAAATTTTTGAGTAAATAATCAAAAATGCTGGCGCTGGCTGGCATGGGGAAAGAGTTCAAGTACAAGTTATTGATGTTACGTATTGATGTTAAGTTCAATCTTACAAGTATATATGCAGTATAAAAATACTAAACTAGTAGTTTACTGAGAGTGTACTTCAAAGTGTACTTTCATAAACTAGAATATGTGCTAGCTTAAAAGTATTTAACTAGTAAACTACCTGTATACCTATAAGTTCACTTGTAGTACAGTTGCAGTACAAATGAAAAAGTAGCCTAAACTTAGCATCAACTGTAAACCAATCCTTCAAATCTTATTGGTTTGTTTGGAATGCTGTTCCAGGATCATCAAGAATGTTCTACTTGGTAAAAACATGTTCACCATTTTGGTCAAATACAAAGTTCTGGCATGAAACTTTAATGGGCAGGCTAATAGGTCCTTTAACTCAACCTGCTAATAATCACATCATAATCTATAGGTCACAGATGATTGGCTCCTGCTGTATTAGTAGCCAATGAGCTTTCGTGCTCAGTCTTTAAATACATGAGACAGCATTTGCTTAGCAGTGCAGCGCGCTTCAGAAACCCTCCACCTTCCCCAGCTCCACCTATATAGATCTGCTATGGGTTATTCATGTACGCTATTGTAGCAGCAGCATGTCTTACTTGCTCACAGCAGCGTGTTCGTGTATGTATTGGCAGTAGCAAGTCCCGTACTTGCTCTGCAGCAGCAGCAGCAATAAAGCAGCAGCAGCGTAGCAGATCTATTCCGCCAAGACCAAACATATCTACACTGTCATACCCATTACCATGCCAAACACTCCGAGAGTTGTCATGACAGAAATATAATTTTAAATACACAAAAAAATTACTCATTGTAGTATGAACACTTCTAATACAAAACAAATACAAAAGATCAAGAAAGATTCATATTGGCATCTCAAGTCAAGATGCTGGAGAGTAAGAACAGCTGTAGTTGATGAATGAACTGGATGGATAGAGTGACAGACAGGAAAAGGCCAGAGAAAAGGCGTTAAAAAGAGAGGGAAGGGCGTCGGTTGCAATAACTACTGAACATAGTGGTTCCCTGTTATGACATACAGACCTGGCTTTTATATGACTGAGAGAGAGGCTGAAGGGAAAGTTCACCGGTGGATTTGTAGCTCACGGCAAATGTAATTCAAAACAACATGACTGGCCAAAAAACAACAAAGGTGACCAGTCAATCACACTTCCAGCATAATACCAACAGTAAAACCTATCTGAGGGGATTTTTCAGTTTTGTGTGATACAGTTTTGACCCACACGTACACTAAGGTCTCATTCACTGTGGGTGAAGTTGTGCTCTGAGTGGATTTCTTAGGATTGTTTACCCAAGAAGCAGAGGGGGAGGCTTTCAGAAAGGGGGCAGGCAGAGAACCAAACCCCATAGACCTCAAACATGGTGTCCTGCGTTTCTCTCTTTCAGTCTCTCATCCTCTCTCTCTCTCTTTCCAGTGGAACAAGAACATGGAGGGGGATCCATATGGATCAAAGAATAAATAGGACATGCTCTGTAATTCATTCTTTTTTTTTTCTGCCCAAATGTTCACAAAACATAACTTGCCTTCCCACAATTCTCTTGTGCTCCTATTTCTCCTTATCCCTGTTCTGCACTTTTTCCTCTGTTGTAGTTATGCTCACCAGTCACTACTTTATGTGACATACAATTCTTTTAAGGTATACATTTAAACAGTTTGTGCATTCCCAGGGAATCAAACCCTTTACATTTATGTTGATGGGGCTACACTAAGCCACATTTGCAACGTTTACTTAAAAAATGACAAAAATGTTAATAGATGATAATATATATTTGGTTCAAAATGAAGATGAAAGTGTTTGGACACTTCGGTTCTCAACCAGAGGGTCGGGCCCCTTAGGGCATTGGGAAGCCTCAGCAAACCTCCAAAGGGGTCACAGGATATATCCCCTGTCCGGCTGAAGCGACCTTTTCTCTCTTTTTTTCACAGCTATGTGGACCCGATTTAGCACTGGGGAAGCATTCCTTTTTCCATGCGAAAAAAAGAAACAATTCGGAGAATACATCCTGCCCAAAGGGATGTTAACATGAAGAGTATACATCACATGGACTTACCCACTGGGAAGTATGACACATGGAGAGAAGTCTCTGCAGTAGGTCCTACCTGAAGAGGGAGGAACTTCTACAAGCACAGTGACTGGTGGCAGAGCGAGGCTCTACCAAGGGGAAGACACGGGTTTACCATCAGGGAAACCGTATCGTGGAGAATACCTCATATGGCATTACCATTAGGTGATCACTACATATGGAGCACTTAGCCAATAGCACACAGGATGAAACTGGCTCAACCTGCAAAATCTTGTGATAGTGCAGTCTCTGTAAGCCAGGCACAACTACAGAGAGGTCCCAAGAGGGGATGGCCTAGGAGGATTTAACCTCCTGGCGTCTCTGAGGAACCTGATGATTAGGTTGTGCTTCCCTACCATCCATTGCATCGTGATGTGCCACTATAGCGGCCACATACACCTTCAAGGTGGAGGGGGACAGCCGTCCCTCCAACCTCTCCTGCGGGAAGGAAAGCACCCACCTGACTACACATCTCTGTAGGTCCTCCCCTTTGGGAAGAACACAAGTTTGTGAACAGATGCCATTTCCAAGCATACGGCCGCCTCGTAGAGGCTGCCGCAAGGAGCATGAGCTCCGAGAACCAAGTCTGGGTGGGCCACTATGGCACAACCAAAAAAAAACCTGTTCTCAGTTCTCCCTGACTTTGCATAACGTCAGTGAAATCAGGCTCACTGGAGGAAACGCATACTTGCAAAAGCCCCGGAGCCAGGTGTGTGCCAGCGCGTCCGTGCCGTGGGAGGCCTCATCAAAGAGTACCATAGAGGGCAATGAAAGGATTCCTGGGATGTCAACAGGTCTACCTGCACTTTGTTGAACCAACTCCCCCAGCGGATGACGTTCCCACTCCCCCTGAAGCGTAACTCCTCACGAGAGTGCATCCGCTGCACGATTGAGTTTGACTGGGATGTGAGTGGCCTGCAGCGACTTCAGTTGTGGCTGAACCCCTGCCTGTAAAAATGTAGGTCTGTCCAAGGACTGAATAAGCAATGACAAATCGGCATGATGGCCAAGCGATGTTTGCGGCTGCGCCATGCCCATCACGTAACTCGAGTCTAGCCAATGCTGAAGCAGTCTCATACGCATCAACCTGAGCAGCGTAATCACCACTGAGGACACCATATGCCCCAGGAGCCTCTGAATTGGTTCAGTGGAACCACTGTTTTTCCTCTGAATGTCAGCATTGACTGAGTGCGGTCGTTCGTAAGACATGCTGTCATAGTGACTGAGTCCAACTTAATCCTTAGAAAAGAGATGCTCTGCACTGGGAAGAGCATGTTCTTTTCCCAGTTGACCTAAAGCCCTAAATTTCTGAGTCACCTATTTCAGGGATGCTTTGAAGCCTTCATCAGCTTCTTGGCACTCGCCTGATGAACAGGCGGCATTGCCTTCCTGCGAGCGGCTCGATGCTGTGGCCAGGCTTGTAGATGCCCTTGGCGATGAGCAGATGGGGTGTGGGGCCTCAGAGTCCTGAAGGTGGCATAGGAATTGCCCCGAAGCAAGATGTGTTTAATGGCCTCCGTCTGCTTCTTTACTGCCGAGAACTGCTAGGCAAAGACAGTGTCACCGAAGAGGCCACCCTGCACGATGGGGGCATCGAGAAAGCGAACTTTGTCATCATCCCACATCTCAGCAAGGTTCAGCCAGAGATGTTGCTCCTGGACCACCATAGTGGACATCACCTGGTCGAGGACCTGTACCGTGACCCTTGTCTCTTGTAGAGTGAAATCGGTCGCTGAAATGCAGTTCCTGCATCAATCCCGGCTCAGGACTACCCTCATGCAGATCTTTAAGTACCTTGGCCTGATGGACCAGCAGGATGGCCATGGCATGCATGGCGGAAACAACCTGTCCAGCAGCACTGTAAGCCTACACCCTCAGAGATTAATTAAACTTGCAGGCACTGGACGGACTAGTCCAGGACTATTCCATAAATGCACCACAATCACATACTCCACCTGAGGAACCTCCACATACTCCCTGGCTACCCCACCGTCGAGGCTGGGGTAGAGCTTGTGAAGGTGGAAGAGCTTGTGAAATGGGACCAGGCAGTAAAAGGTGCCCTCCATGACTTCACCAGCTCCAAGAATGAAAGATATCGACCACACCCAGAAACACACAAGCAGAAAGGCATCTTTAGAAAGATGCTCTCATTCTTCAATGTTTGTTTCTGTGTGTGAAAGAGATCTAGAGTATCTTTGGTCCTCTGTCTCAGCTCTGTGGGTTTTCTTGGTCCATGCCTCCAGGGCCCTGTCATGACAACTGTAAACATTTATGTAGCTTGGTGGTGAATAGTCTGGAAAAGCAGCCAAGATTCTCTCACTCCTTACATAAAAACACACATATAGACTATTACACACATAAATGCTTTCCTTAACCACATAGAGAGAGGCATTCTCACCCACCACTGGAGGGATGTCACTTTGAATGGATCTTATTAGAAATGTAAATGTATAGTTCAGCCATGCCAGTATGAGTAATATGTGAACACATATGGGACACATTACTGAGAGAGAACATGTTACTTAGAAACCCACTGAAATGGGAAACAATTTTATCCATGTTAATTTAAACGGTAAAATTTAAATGGTGCAGTTCAGTTATTCCAACTCTCTTTATTTTAGTTATTCCTACTCTCTTTTCTCTCGTTTCTGTCAGCTATTTTTAGGTCAGTGAAATATAAGATCTTAATAATGATATGATATATATATATATATATATATATATATATTTGACATGATATTTGTAAAAAAAAAAAAAAAAAAAAAAAAAAACTTTTCGCAGTACATGACATTTGTCATAAAAAAGTGAAATTATCTAATATTTTTAAAGACTTCAAAAAATTGTTCATCACACAGTTTGTCTGTTCAAGTAATTGTATGACTTGCATTTTAATGTATTTTTAAATTAAAATATAGGACAAAAAATTACCGTCACATCCATGCAGACACACATTCATCCTCAATTTCAGTGTAAGGATCTAGACTGGTTTCTCATGTCACTTTTCTTTCTTTAAATCACACTTCTTTCCAAACAGATTTAATGTATCTGCTTCACACTTTGGAAACCATTTCAGTGGATTTCTTGTCTACCGTATTCCTTTACTGCCTTATGTTGTCCCTACATTTCATGTTATGTCTCAATCAACTCTCCTAAGAGAAGGGGGCGGAAGGCTTGAGAGTGAGAAATGCAGGGAGAAATGGAGGGGGTAAAAGGGGGTGGAATTCCCAGAGTCCACACCTGTGTTCTCTATCTAAAACACAGAAGAACATAGCTAAACACAAGACAGCTTGCGCATCACTGAGCATCTGCAGAATCCATCAGCAGCCCAGCATATATGCACAAAAACAGACACCAACACCTACAATATGCAGTCTAGGTAACAAAACGTATATAAACATGCACACATAGGTAGTATGTGTGTACAATATAGTGTCATTACACTTGACTACAGTCTGGAAATACTTCAACTGCAACTGTTGTGGTCCATTAAAGCACAATTTCTAGCGTTTACAGTAATTTGTCCAGATATGTGACGTTGTATACCTAATTGTGCCATGATAAGTAGGCTACATTATCTAAAATCTTAGTTTCTTTCGGTGAATTTAAACAAAAGTCTCCTTCATAATCTCCTTCATAGTTTTGATCTGTTGATGTCTTGAAGTCGATTAATAGAGAATATAACTCTACTAATGCAAGTAAGCAAGATGTTGTTGTGATTATATAAAAACATTTTCATGCTTGACGCTTTAATTAGTAATTACTCTATAGTATAACATTAATCTGTGGTAGAAAAGACTTTAGCTGAACAAATAAATAATGTCCTTGGAGTCACACTCAACAGCTTGAGTTACAAGATAAGTCATGTCTTGTAAGTGCAGGGATCTTACAGATGACAGCTCCAAATGCTTTTACTTAAAGCATTATTTGCAGGTTTTAAATTATTTAAGAAATTATTTTACATTATTTACATTATTTTTCATCACGTGACTAAGAGAGTATACATGTAGGCTACATCACAAATTAATGCAATGAAACACATGCCTAAACTTGATAACTCACCTTTGAGAAGAACAGTGATCTTTAACAACAGCAGGTACTTGTGGATCTCCATTTGCCAGTTATGTGATTCAGTCTCTTTTTCTCCTTCTTCAATTTGGAAATGTCAGCAGTGATTGTAAATACAGCTCGCGCACGTAATCAGGGGTGCACGCGCGTGTTCTCTCAGGTGGAGATGTGCTTCCTCTCCAGTGGCATACTGTAACTCACGCGCTCATAGTGCAGTACTGTGGCACGCGCGCCGCTCTCACATTCCCTGCGCATGAAAGACATTACTGTATAGTATTCTGGCCTTCTAGCAACTTTTTACTCTCTTTGGCTCAAACAAGCATTTGTTTGACCAAGTACGAATACAAACAAGTTTTCGTTTGACCATGTAGGCTATCAAATAAGTAACAATACACTGTGTGCCTATAAGTTATGGTTTCTTAAACAACAATGTTCAATCATAAGTTTCTAATAATTATAAGTGATAAATAAATGGCAAACTACAAGGACCCAACATGACAATTCACTAATTTACTAATTCTTATGTTATTCCAAAACCGTGTTTTTTCTTTCGTGAAACACAAATTGAGATATAGGCAGAAAGTTAGGAACTGACACTGTGAATGGTGACGTGATTTTCAGTCATCATTCACATCTCTTGTGTCCCACTGAAGAAAATAAGACTGCTTGGAACAACAGGTTTATTGGTAGCTATTAAGAAAAAAACTTGATAAACTAAGAAATTAAAAACTCAGGTCAACTTACCGTCTTGTTCCTCACATAAACAACGATTAGGCCTATTCAAATTCCAGGTTTGCGCGGCTCCGACACCTGCTGCCGTTAAATAAGCGCGCGCACGAGTTTAGTCCAGCTCTTGCAAACGAGCGGTTCCCAAAATAAATACATTCACAAAAACAACTGACAAAAAGATTATATCCATGAATTTTCTCTCAATGTTGTTAAAAAAGACTTTATCCTTTACGTATGAAATGTGGAAATTATCATAAATATTCTTTTCCTGAGGTGAAATTTATTTAAATGCCTTCGTAGCTGCTTTCCCTCGACCGCAACGTGTCTCCAAAATATATGTATACTAGCAAAATGAAAGAGCGCCTTGATTCTGCAGCAAGACCAGTCTCCCTCAGTCAACTGGACCCTTTTTGAGCCTGGCCCACAAATTCTCTCTCTCTCTCTCTCTCTCTCTCTCTCTCTCTCTCTCTCTCTCTCTCTCACACACACACACACTCACTCAAACACACGGTTTAACTTTATTTAACTCTCATCGAACGTGAAGCTATACATCAGATGCGGTTTTGTTGGAAAGAATTGAGAGGAAAAGAAAATAGTATTACAGTTTCCAACCTAAGTGAATCGAATAACAAATATATTATAGATTTGCCAACTCCTTGTAGATTCTGGTTACGATAACAGAGACCAATTAGTTTGCCTTTCCCATTAAATAAACCTTTTGTTTTTATGACAGAATCGTGTTGTCATATGCTTTCTTGTACAACGCATCAATATCCTACGCATCTAAACTACGCATTAAGAGAGCATCAAACACATAAAAAGCAGACTGACCTGACCTTCTATTTTAAAAAGCAAGATTTAGTTGATTTTCTCTCTCTCGCCACAGTCACGCCACAGATATTATCAACTCTGTTATGTTAAGATTTTGTCAAAACATCGTAGTGCCTTTGGTCATGTCTGGGTTTCACCACAACCCAGAAAACTCATTTAGTTTGCCTGAGTAGGAGATCTATGAAAACACAACAATTGTATCTTATTTCTGTTTTACTTATAGAATTATTAATTTATTTGCCTGTTTGCTCTTCTCCATCACCAAATTTCCATCACACTGCCATTCACCACATTTTAAAATCTTTGTAGGCTAATATCATTTTATATATACACAATATTTGAGATTTGAGACAAATTTAAAGCTTAATTGAAAACAATGCACAACAAAATCTGTCCTTTTTGAAAACTTGATTTTTCTTTGTTTTCTTCACACTTCATGTGTCATATTTCAACTGGAAGTTGCCTAGGCTGACAATGTTGTCTCCTTTGTAAACAAAGTAGCTACACTAACGTTTGAAAACACATTAGGTGCAGTTATTGACTAACAACTGACTGTAATTGAACGGTTATTTCATACCAAACATGTTAAAACTGTTATTTTCCAGCATAATATTAAAATTATTATCATGTGCCATTTTTGCCTGTTACCTTGCACTTTGCTTGATGACTATGAAGGCAGATGAAGTGAATTTCAGTCATGCACCTGCAATATTCCTCCAGCAGATGGCGACAGAGTAACAAATTTGGAACAATTTTGTTTCTTCTAGCATTATGACAAGAATACTCAAGATGGTGCTATTTCGCTATTAGTTTTCCATCTGAGCCCACCAACGTTAAGTAATTGTAGTATGATACATAGGTGATGATTTCCTTACGTCTTCAACGTTGTTGTTTCAACCTTTTGCATGGACCGTTACCAAGGGTAAGTTTCACAACAAATCTAAATATTTGTAACCGCAGAAAATTGTGTAATTCACCTGTGGGGGTGTTGATGCACTGCTTGTCACGTTAAGAAATGTCACACAGGTAACAGTTATGTGGGAGTGAAACGAATTTAATTTCTCACTGTTATTAACGTCTCTCTCTCTCTCTCTCTCTCTCTCTCTCTCTCAAACACACACTCATAGAGAAAAAAAGCGTTCATGCAAAAGTTTATGCAAACAGCTTGTGAGTAGTCTGTTTGGAAAAAAAGATAATTGCATTAAAAGTTCATATTTGTAATACTGTCACATTTAGGGGAAAGGAATCTGGTCTTAAAACAAAAGTGATGACACCGCACCACCGTGGACACAAATACCCACAAACACTAGTCATGTACATGCAAAAGCTACAATTCAAATCAAATGTTATTAACTGGACTAGCAGGATTTTCCTTCTGACTCACACTTATGTAATAATAATTTTTTCAAAAAAACTAAACAGGGTGTTCACATCATCTCCAAGCACACACTCTCTTGCCATTAGGCCAAAACATACTCTAACAAAGGAACAGATTTTGACCGTTTCTTGTCTTCTGCTTCAGTTCTCTGAACTAATCAAAACTCAGCAGTCACCTGACCCCATCAGATGCCTGCTGTTGCTAGCAATGTGGCTTCCCACAGATATGGTACAATACAGTATTGCATGAAACCTGTAGATTGGGACTCCATTCAGCATGAGTGATGATGGATGGATGTGCATGTGATAAAAAAAGAGAAAGAAAAAAAAAAGCCATGTTCAAGCATCAGCAGAATACATTTGTCAGTCCTATATTTCAGTGCTTAATACAATTAAAGAAAATGAAATCAAAATTGGCAATTTATGTTTCTTAAATGTAGTATTGTAGAATTTATATGAATTATTTTTCAGTGCACATTATTTTTTATTAAATTCATGTGCCCTCATAATCTTTATTAAAAATAACTCCCCCTGCCTCTTGCAATCTCTTTTCTTCTTTGATGATGTGTTTTTTGTTTTTTGCTTTTGGTGCGAGGGTGGGACAGCCTGTCAATCACATGAGATCACAGCAATAGGAAACCACAACAATGAATCCAATGATCCATTCATTTCCCAGTGGACAAAATCAAGTATACCGCCCTACATTTTTTTCTTGTTTGAGAAGCTGTTTCACTTGGTACACGTAGGGAAGAATTTCATTGCATGCCGACTTTAAGGTCACATACAGTTTGGTTATTTATGAGAGTGACCACCCACATTCTGTAACCTGTGAATTTGTAGGACTCCCAACCATATTTAGTGCGAACCCCTGCTGTTTGAACACAACCGTAATTGACAACTAGTCTTGTGTGTTGGGTGGTTTCACTAACATACAAAGACGGAGATGAGTGTCATCTTAAAGTTTTAGATCCAGTCATTGTTTTCCACCAGAGTTGTTCCCGTCAGTATTTGTGGTTTACATGTGACTCAGATGGCATAGAGTGCAACAGCTGGGTTTCGGAAGTAAAACCTCATTATCTTAATTTTCTCCATAAGGAAAGTGATTTTGAATGATAACTTATATAACTGTAAAGACAGAACTACTGTGAGCTACGAGGTTGTTAATCCATGGTATTTGCCTCTGCTGAAGCCGTCAACCCCTTATTATTTTATCTTATTTTTAAAACAATCATGTTTTAAAAGTAGAATTCCTGGTGAAAAACTACATTACTCATGATGCTGTACAGAAAATTACACCAATCAGACTAACCAGCTGTGCTTTCTCGCTCTCTCATCTCTCCAACATCAAGTTCACACACAAACCCGCCCTCCCTCACTCACTTACTTTATTTGCTCCGGATAAATATTGTTGGTGTTACAGGGTTTGAATTTTGGTGTGAGATTGTGCGTATTGCGCATAATTTTACTCATTCCTGCAGATTTTGTGCTCACACCCAAAGTGCCCACACATAAAGCCACCTCTCAGAACTAAATTCAGTTATTTTTCACTGCTTATCGTGCTTAAACAGTCAAATACACCCAAAACTCAAAATGTCAGTCTTGGCAAATATTCACGTAAACATAGTCAGTTATGTTTTAAGTGAATGTAAACAGATGACAAAGAAAACACATGTGTAACATTATAATGGATCCGTGCGTCAGCTCCTAAAGTGACAGCAGCCTAATATACCTGCTGCCAAATTATGAGACAATTTAAAAATATCTATATGGCAGTTTTCCCCATGGTATCGATGTCGTAATTCTGGCTAGTGAAAATGCTAAGTGGCTAGTGACTTTGGAAAACCACTAGCCACAGTGGCTGGTGAGCAAAAAAGTTAATGTTAAGCCACACATATATATATATATATATATATATATATACATACTGCTAAAAAAATTAAAGGAACACTTTGAAAACACATCAGATCTCAATGGGGAAAAATATCATGCTGGATATCTATACGGATATGGACTGGGTAATGTGTTAGGAATGAAAGGATGCCACATCGTTTGATGGAAGTGAAAATTATCAACCTACAGAGGACTGAATTCAAAGACACCCTGAAAATCAAAGTGAAAAAATGATGCAGCAGGCCAGTCCATTTTGCTGAAATTTCATTGAAGCAACTCAAAATGGTACTCAGTAGTTTGTATGGCCCCCACATGCTTGTATGCATGCCTGACAACGTCGGGGCATGCTCCTAATGAGACGACGAATGGTGTCCTGGGGTATTTCCTCCCAGATCTGGACCAGGGCATCACTGAGCTCCTGGACAGTCTGAGGTGCAACCTGGCATCGTCGGATGGACCGAAACATAATGTCCCAGAGGTGTTCTATTGGATTTAGGTCAGGCGAGTGTGGGGGCTATTCAATGGTATCAATTCCTTCATCCTCCAGGAACTGCCTGCATACTCTCGGGAGGAACCCAGGACCCACTGCACCAGTGTAGGGTCTGACAGTGGGTCCAAGGATTTCATCACGATACCTAATGGCAGTCAGGGTGCCATTGTCTAGCCTGTAGAGGTCTGTACGTCCCTCCATGGATATGCCTCCCCAGACCATCACTGACCCACCACCAAACCGCTCATGCTGAACGATATTACAGGCAGCATAACGTTCTCCACGGCTTCTCTAGACCATTTCACGTCTGTCAAGTGCTCAGTGTGAACCTGCTCTCATCTGAAAAGCACAGGGCGCCAGTGGCGGACCTGCCAATTCTGGTGTTCAATGGCAAATGCCAATCGAGCTCCACGGTGCCAGGCAGTGAGCACAGGACCCACTAGAGGACGTCAGGCCCTCAGGCCACCCTCATGAAGTCTGTTTCTGATTGTTTGGTCAGAGATATTCACACCAGTGGCCTGCTGGAGGTCATTTTGTAGGGCTCTGGCAGTGTTCATCCTGTTCCTCCTTGCACAAAGGAGCAGATACCGGTCCTGCTGATGGGTTAAGGACCTTCTACGGCCCTGTCCAGCTCTCATAGAGTAACTGCCTGTCTCCTGGAATCTCCTCCATGCTCTTGAGACTGTGCTGGGAGACACAGCAAACCTTCTGGCAATGGCATGTATTGATGTGCCATCCTGGAGCAACCTCTGTAGGGTCCAGGTATCGCCTCATGCTACCAGTAGTGACACTGACCGTAGCCAAATGCAAAACTAGTGAAAAACAGTCAGAAAAGATGAGTAGGGAAAAAATGTAAGTGGCCTCCACCTGTAAAACCGTTCCTGTTTTGGGGGGTCGTCTCATTGTTGCCCATCTAGTGCACCTGTTGTTAATTTCATTAACACCAAAGCAGTTGAAACTGATTAACAACCCCCTCTGCTACTTAACTGACCAGATCAGTAACCCATGAGTTTAACTGACTTGATGCTATTCTCTGATTAAAAAGTGTTCCTTTAATTTTTTTGAGCAGTGTGTGTGTGTATATATATAAACGTAAAATATATTGTTTTTATACATATAATCAACATTTGTTAATGACTAGTTTCACATTTCTCCATTGTCTTTAATTTGATCATGCTGTTCACAGTGCTGCTTCATGGGATTGTAGTTCTTTCCCTCACTAAAACCGTTAAGTACAAAGTCTTGTACCTTTGTCTTTTTGTCAGATTTTCAAAACCATTTTTGCTTCAAATCAAAGTTTGTGATTCACCTTGTAACTGATTAGCTTGGTTCATGGCTTATAACTCTTTAACGAAGACTATTTTAAAATCCCTATGGGAAAAATGAATGAAAAAAATACTTTTGGAACCAGCGCCACTGAAAAAGGGAACTGGCACTGTTGCACTCCATAAACACAGCTGTCGGTTAATTGGTGGATGAACTCACTGTCCTGCGCCTCGACTTGGTTTGTGAATCATGTTGCGATTCCAGTGTGAGAACCAAAAAAAATAGAGCTGACATCGATTAGTCCTTCAGTAGCAACCCGAATACTGTATGCAAGTTGTTGGGTGAACAGGACAGTTTAAGACTCCGTCTTAAAATTAAAAATTGATGTCAACCCCAAATGCTGACTGTGTGAACTTAGCCAAATAGTCACCTTATTATTGTCTGCACTCTCCCCCTTCATGTGTTGAGCTCCATGTAATGATATCTTACCCTATAAAAACCACAGTGAGTCACTGGGGTCAGTGCTGTGATCTTTTGGTAATGTCTGCTGATCTCATCTACCCTTTCGGACATCTGTAATTTTCCCTATATGTTATTCTCGCTGCAAATACTGCAAGGGATCTGATCCTATTTTCGGAGTATGCTCTCTTCAAATTGTGTTGCAAAAGGGACACTTTGCCAAACTGTTGCACATGTCCTCAATCTCTTTATATCCATATGAGCCAGAGGACTAAAGGAATATTTTGGGTTCAATACAACTTAAGCTCAGTCAACAGCATTTGCAGCATAAATGTTAATTACTAAGAAAAGTAATTTTAACTCATCTATAGTTATCTTTATTCTTTAAAAAAGCAACAACAACAAATGGAATGGAAGTGAATACTGATATGTTTTTTTTTTTTAATTTAAAAGCAGAAATGTGAAGCTTCAACATCAACATTATGCCAGAAATGCTGTCGATTGAAGTAAACTTGTCCTGAACCCAGAATATTCCTTTAAACTGACAGCTGACCTAGAAGCCTGGCCATGAGATGCGACTGTTTCCGTGCGATTCTGCTCTCCACACCTCCATGCGGGACTCACTCTTTCCGCACGTCTGGAATCTTGGAATCTTCACTGCCAGCTCACTTTGAGTCAGCACCACTGTGAGAAATGTTTTAGACTGTTTGTCTTTTTCTGCTGGAAGTAAATGCCCAAGTGCATGTGTGTAGTTGTGTATGAATTGCCTCTTTGGTAGTGCGCAAGCAAAATGTGTAGAATGATGGGTGTGAAAAACATATTTGTCGATCTTAACCCTGTTTACGTTTGTGTATTTGCATAAGTATCTCGCAGACTGCCCTCGAGGTTCATGGATCAGGGCCAGCTGTGATCCACCAATCAGCTGTAAGGTGACAACAGTTGGTTTGACCCATAATGCTTTGCATTAAGCCCACAGGGCCTTTTAGAGTGTGTTGTCTGCGGGCCGTTTCTCACTATTAACTGTTTGACACACACACGCTTGTACATGTCATATTTGGGAAACTCTGTGCCCACACAGTTTTTGCACACACACCCTCCGCTTCAGTTTTCCTCTCTGTTGCCACTCAGTGTCCTTGAGAAATGGTTTTTGCCAGCATCCACAAAGATACACACATACATATAAATCTTTCTATCTTTCACAATATCCTGTGCAGTCTTTGCTGCAGGGCACAAAATACTATCATACCCAACTGTCTGTCCATATATTTACATGCATAAATCTGATCCAAATCACACCGTGCTGTCAGATTTACCATGGATCTGATATATCTGTTATCTTTCAACAACTGAGATTAAAATCTGACGTTGTATGACAGCCAGCTCATAGTTTGAGTATCACAAGCTCACATCCCATGATTTGTCTATATGTCACACACAAAATTATTTACAGCTACAAGTCTTCCACAGCTACAAGTCTTCCATTAAAATGGTATTAGAGATTAGAGTGAGTTTTAAAGAGTTGTTACTAACAACATCACTGTTGGTAAGGGAATTTAGTGAGTTTGTGATTTTTTTTTAATGAAAATATATGTAGGCCTACTAACTATTTGAGTTTGGAGACAGTAAGATTTTATGTATTTATTATTGTTTTAAAGAAACTAATGTTTTTATTCAGCAAGGATAAACTGATTAAAAGTGACAGTAAAGACTTTTACATTGTGATAAAAATTTCTTTTTTAGTGTTCTTCTATTGAACTTTCTGTTAGAACAAAAGAAATTAAGCAGCACAATGTTTTCAACCCTGATAACAACAAGAAATGTTTCTTGAACATCAGATCTGCATTTTAGAATGATTTATAAATGATCTTGTGACACTTAATAGTCAAGACTGACCTAATGATTGCTGAAAATTAAGCTTTGCCATTTTTAGAATAAAATGTTCAAAATGTTTCTAATAAACTTTAGGGGCGAAATTGTTCAGTGTGGTGGAAATAGTTGTAAATGTTAAAGGGTTAGTTCACCCAAAAATGAAAATTCTGTCATTAATTACTCACCCTCATGTCGTTCCACACCCGTAAGACCTTTGTTCATATTCGGAACACAAATTAAGGTATTTTTGATAAAATCCGATGGCTCAGTGAGGCCTCCATTGCCAGCAAGATAATTAACACTTTCAAATGCCCAGAAAGCTACTGAAGACATATTTAAAACAGTTCATGTGCCTACAGTTTGTTCAACCTTAATGTTATGAAGCGACGAGAATACTTTTTGTGCACCAAAAAAACAAAATAACGACTTTATTCAACAATATCTAGTGATGGGCGATTTCAAAACACTAGTTGCGTCCAAATTGACGCACTACACTATGCACTTATACACTATGTACTTATGCACTATGTACTCATCTATGTAGTGTATGAATTTTATACGTTTATTTTGTCATTAAACATCAGAGTTTGATCCCCCTCCGCAACGTAATTAAAGCTGCGACATCTGAGTGCATGAGGTGTCCAACATTCCACACTTTGTTTTTTCCATTAATTTAGCGCATCATCTGGGTATTTAAAGTGCACTTTTTCTTTTTGGAATTTTCTGTGTGAACGCACTACTCACACTATTTGTACTTAAAAACATCATAGAATAGTGCATAAGTACGTGAATTGGGACTCACCTACTGCTTCATGAAGCTTTACGAATCTTTTGTTTCGAATCAGTGGTTCGGAGCGTGTATCAAACTGCCAAAGTCACATGATTTCAGTAAAGGAGGCTTCGTTACCTCATAAGTAGTCTTGCATAGCCAGACCTTCAGCTTTCATTGGCTAAGGACCGCCCAAGAGGACGTTTGACTGACATGTAAAGCAACCAATCAGAGTTCGTTTTGTTCCACGTCATGTTTAGGAGCGTGAAAATGAAAGTCGATGTCCCTACAATAACAGACCGGTGTGCATCTATAAATTATTCATTCAAGAACGTTGTGCAAGTTTACTGCAACAATGAAGCCGTGAACTTCACATACTTTTAAAAATCCAGCGTTTATTTGATCCTGATAAGCGCTTGTTGTCACAGTTGTAAACATGACGGCATTCTTCTACGAGGGGGTCTGGCGTCACGGCATTTGTTTCCAAGCGGTCCATTAAAGAGCGCAACACACACACGTCTCCCAGACATCCTGTAGAATTCAACCAACCAGATGACGACTTCGATATTGCTGAAGTGTTTCCAGATAAGTGTGCCATATGCATCAGACGTTCAGCCAACCGTCCATGGCTGAGACTACCTCATAAGTGTTTTGAAATTTCAATGGTTCACCACCGGGGGCGCGACTTGGCAGTTTGATACACGCTTTGAACCACTGATTCGAAACAATCCGTAAAGCTTCGAAGCTTCATGAAGCAGTGTTTTGAAATCGCCCATCACTAGATATTGTTGAATAAAGTTATTTTTGTCTTTTTGGTGCACAAAAAGTATTGTCGTCACTTCATAACATTATGGTTAAACCACTGTAGTCACATCAACTGTTTTAAATAGTGGTTCAACGGATCACAAAACTCATGGTTCGGATCATATCATGGTTATTAAGTCACGGATCGGATCATTTTTCGGATCAGCACAAAAAAATAAAATAGGGGGGTGGGGGGGAACTTTCCATTTATTACTTAGCCCACTTTAACTACTCCGATACCACAGCAGAAACTACTAGCCTAACTAATACATTATTAATGGCAAGTGAACAGACTGTAAAAAGAACAAATACTGTACACCAATTACAAGCATAGATAAATACAACATAAAGTTACAAATAAAGTATAAGGTCTAACTGTAGTATTAATTTTCGTGTACAGAAATGTAGCAATTAAATGTAAAATGACACTGTTCACTGTATAAATTTAATATAGATTAATCTTTGTTAAAGCTGTGTTTTGCTGTTTGATTTACATGCCAGACAACAGCAGCTATTTATAGGTTGCTGTCACTTTAAGAGTAAGACTCCATGCACGCACACATCCGATCGATACACTTCCGAATTCTCACCTTGTTCACTTAAGACATAACCGAACGTGTTTACGAGAATACTTGCCGAGAGGGGTATTTTGACTGACATAATGCGTGTATGTGTCCATCCAAGTGCATTGAGGACGCGAAAGAGAAATCAATTTGGAGTTTGCAGCTATCTGTAACGCGCCTCTCTCTCTGTGTGTGCGCGCGAGCCTTGCATGTGCGTCTGTGCGCACCGATAACAGCGTGGCGTGTGATACCGAATTAAATCCTCTTTTGCCTCTTCTAGCGCTGGAATGGTTTTATATCTATTTAATGTGTAAACTAGCAAGACAAAACACGTGCAAATGATAACCTTTCACTCTATCGCGGTTAAACTTGCAATTGATCCACGAATCACATGCGTACCGAACCGTGGGGCTTGGTCCGTACGGATCACGGATCAACAACGATCCGTTTAACCACTAGTTTTAAATATGTCTTTAGTAGCTTTCTGGGAATCTGAAAGTGTTAATTATCTTGCTGGCAATGGAGGCCTCACTGAGCCATTGGATTTGATCAAAAATATCTTAATTTCTGTTCCGAAAATGAACAAAGGTTTTACGGGTGTGGAACGACATGAGGGTGAGTGAATAATGACAGAATTTAGATTTTTGGGTGAACTAACCCTTTAAAAAAAATGATTATCACACACACAAATATTGAAATAATATATATATATATATATATTTTTTTTTATTTTTTTTTTTAGATTTTTATATGGTGCGTCTCAATCAGCTCCTTAGCTCCCTATAGGCTGTGAATCCGTATGTTGTGTACACAAATTCAGGCACCTGTAAGAAAATTAAGTGACCCTGGCTCACTACGCACTGATGGTGACATGACAACATCCTCACTGTACAATGTCACTACTGGTATCATCAATGCTCCCTGGTTTTCATGGTGCATTGTGGGACTTTTAGGGAGCGAATATTTCAGTGCACTGGAAGGATTTTGTGATTAAAACAGACCTTAGAATGGCCTGGTCCCTGACCAATGCCCAGACTACTGAACTGCTGTGTTTCAGATTGTACTTGCAAAATGTAAAAATTGTGAAATGTCCCAAGAACTTTCTCAATTTTGTAATTAAGTTTAAAAAAATAAAATAAAATAAAATAAAATAAAAGACTACTGAACTAGAGGGCTTATTGAGATGCACCCAGAGTCTAGAGTCAGAAGTCTGCTCTTAGATGTCTTTGAAATTAGTCACCTCACTATTGAGTTTTGCTGGATGTAATTTTCATGTTTGTAATTGCAACAGTGCGTGTGTGTGTTCTGCTGCCTAAATGCTTATCTGCTTGTCAAATTGCCTGCCAGCCAAATCCAGAGCAAACAGAATAGATTTTGGGAAGAGATTGTCTTTCCAGATTTACCTGCCCTGCACAAAGCTGGGCAAAATCAGCATATGTGTGTGTGTTTATGAGTTGTTAGACTATCTGCTTGTGTTCCTTTGAAGTTAATGACCAAATATGCGAGTGTTTCTGGCACATTAGGGCCCATTACTGGCTGTGGGCACTCGCATGTGTGAGTGTGTGTATGTGTGCGGTTTTATGGTCTGTGCTCACAGTGGCCAAAGCGTTTGATGGTACATGTGAAGGTCCTAAAGAATGTGCATGTTTGGTTTCATATGTGTGCAAATGTGCGGGTGGTTTTCGAGAGGAGAGAGACAGCTGCCTTTTACTGCCCCAGGGGGTAATAAAGGAGGAAGGAGAGCCAGTTATTTGGGGTCTTTTATAGGGGCAGGAGGTAGAGAGGGGTTGGTTTTATTAGGGTCACACAGTAACCAAGTACAGCTGCAGGCATCACCCCTAAACCTCTCCACATTCCACCATCACCTCCATTCCTACCTTTGTTTTTCTTTGTAGGTGAATACACTTGATTATGTATATTAATTTCTATATTTATGTCCTGGATTGGTGTACTGTGTATTATAGATATACAGTATGTATATGTATGTATGTTGGTCCTCATTTAATTTTTTTGATCCTGAGTTTTAATTCCCTTATGATCTTGCTCCCTGTTAAGCACATCTGCCGTTAATCATCTTTACCTTGTAATCCGACTGGCATTTCCTGCTCGGAATGGATAGTTGGCTTCTTTGCCTGGATCTATTTTATTTAACAGCTTTATCCCATTCGCTAACTTAGCTTCCAATAAATGACCCTTGGTCGACACTGTTCTGCACATTCTCTGTTTTCGACATGGCAATGGAAATGTTAATGTTTTGAGTGGAAGATCAGGTTACTGGGGAAATTTCTTTGATGACTTGTGGGTGTTTTCCATCCATTTTTTACATTACAATACATTTACATTCCATTCATTTGAACAGTGATTCGTGAATTAGAAGTGTAGGGTCTTGCAAAACAGAGAGCTGAAAGACAGGAACCAGAGAAACATAGAGAGTGACAGTGATGAGAAAGAAAGACTGAGATGGAAAAATCAGCGAGAGGGTGGAGAGGGACAGACAAGTTATTCTAGTTACAGCCAGCTGGCAGAAATACTAAAATAAGATGTGAACCCACCAGTATGTCTGAGTGAGAAACAAGAGTGAGAAAGAGGGTGGGTTTGTTATAAAGGTCAATGCATTTCTTTAATTTCTCATTTTGAAATAAAATCATTTATTCCATTGACATCATGGAACAACCACTAAGCTTCTGTCTGGATAAATGCTACTGAATGACAGAAAAACACATACTCTTGGCAGTAATCTTTATTGTCAATGTAATGATTGCTGAAATTGTTTATATAAAAAAAAAAACATAATAAAAAGAGAGTTTTTGATGAAACTTCAGATTCAGGTTTTATTAAAATATATACAAAAATTAAGGAGGAAAAGAGAAGACTGGGATTGAAGATTCAGAGGTTTCTAATCAGAATTGACCCTTTGCTTAGCCCCGCCCCCTTTGGAACTGTTGCTCATTCAGACAAGATTTACAGAACGTCACATAGGAATGAATTGGAAATTTCCGTGAACGGCAGGATTTTGAGTGAAATGTTGATTGAATATTGACTGGATTTTGTCCTTAAACGGGCTGGAATGCTGGAATGAATTGAAGTTGAAGAGCATTTTATCAGCCATTTTTCTATAAACAAATTGTTAAATTATGCTATAACGTGTAAACTTTGGCAACAGCAAATCAGAATGGAGGCAAACACATCTCACAATGAAAAATTTAAAAGAATTTAAAAACTATAAAACATAGTGTTAGAGACCAAAAGCCTTTCTAAGAAAATGGAGGACGGCAACAGTTGCTAAAGTAGGATTGGTCGGTAACATTTTAAGACGGAGCTTAGCAAAGGGTCAACTGAGGAGAAAAAAAAAAAAAAAACTGATGGACTAAACTACAGACATAACATTTTCCGAAGGCATACCGTACATTGACGTACATTCTTAAGGTGCGGTTACATTCGCGAACTTTTGCAGGCAAAAAACATCCATTGTCTATTGTCATTAGTGTAACGATGTATGAAGCATAGCTCACACAATTCACTTTCAAACCATGCTCCTTTCCGTTGGTTAATGCTGTGAATCCTCAATCGTGTGGATGGCTATCGAAATGTCTGGATTTTGTTTGCAAAAGTTTTGCGAACTACGATAAATGTAACTGCACCTTTTCTGATATTTTTCCAGTGGTGATTATGGACTGTATTACCAAAGGCTGATTTCCAAGCTTTCCAGGTCTTCATCTATGTGGAGACCAATCCTCAAAAGTGCTTTTGAGCCCAAATGATGTATTTGTTAAATGACCAATCAGGGCCCAATTAAAAAAAAAATAAAAAATCTTTGCTTGGATTTCTGGAACCTCACATGAATTATTTGCATGGCTCTCTGATGTATTATTCAAATACATTGTCAACAAAAAAGCATGAAAGAAGAGATGAGGGAGAAAGGAAATAGATGATATAAAATCAGAGTCAATGTGGTTAATGAGGAAAGAGAGTGATCTGGATGGATATTCTTCCTTTTTCCTCATACTTTCACTCTCTGATATAAACTCTTGTGCAAACCACATCGTCTGCGGTCATGGTCTGCAGAAAAAAAAGCAGGAAAAAGACTATTAAAAGAAAAAATATGATCAAAGACCAATGTGTGTGTAAGAATCATAAGGATAACACATAATAATAGGAATAAATCTTACCAGAATCAGTTCGCCGTCATTAGTTATCTCCCTGGTCCATGAGGTTTTTGGACCCTCACCCTTCTGCAAAGTCTGTTCACAGCTAATCTTGCTGTCTGTTTCCCAGTGAGGAAAGCTCTGAGGGAAATAGAGACAGACAAATATGTAAAGGGTTGGTCTTTTCTTAATGTGTGACTGTAAAAAAGAGAGAATGAGTGAGAAACAGATCAGTGCCCATGAGAATGTGAGTTCCAGAGGTGGAGGAATGGGTGTGTATCCAGTTTGATAGCTCCTCTGAGATGGAGGGTGTGATTGAGTCCACATCAGATACAAACACAGACATTTAATAGGTTCTTGGTCTTTTGAATGTTTTGGAAAAGGAAAACACAGATAGACAAATGCTGGATGACGTCTGAAGTGTTTTTATATGGGTGTGTATTTACCGTGCAGGGCCGTCCATCCACAGTGGCCTCATTAAACTCATGTCCAACTGTGAAGTTGACATGGGTGGTCCTCACAGAGGTGGAGGTCTTGATTGACAGTGTCTCTCCATCCTGGGTAATCTCCACGGATGGCTTTGACGCTGCTGCGACCGCAATCTTACGCAGCATCACGTTCACACCTGACAAAACACATCAGAACAATCTCTTGAAGAACGGTACTCTGGCGTCCATACAACTTATGGGAAATTCTTCATTTATAGAGTTTTTGAGAGTGATGTTATTAAGACTGGCTGTGCTCCACACATCTGCGCTTTATACCGACAATGTCCGATGACATCACCTGATATAATCCTGTATACTGGGAAGCAATTTGACAAGCTGAAGCACCCAATAAATAAATAAAAAGCATGGTAATGCTAATAGTACATTCAATGATGTTAACACACACTAGAGGTTGCCTGATATTCTGTAATCACAACAAATATAAAACATATTTAAATGTTACATTAATAAACCAATTTAATTAGTCACCTCACCAATATCCAGAACCTATTTTAATTACTGTTTTTGACTCAAATAACACAATAAAGTCTGACTACAACAACAAAGACATAACATTAATAATAATAATCTATGTAGTTATGAATATGTAATATTTATTTACTAATATTTAACTATTATTATTATATTATTACTTAAATATTATTATTATTATTATAAGTAAATATTCACAGTTGTTATTATAAGTATTGCTTTTGTTTTTCCTGCATATTTCTCACTTGAGAGTGCATTTGATAGATAAATAATCATGCAAACAAAATTCATTACGCAATAAATTGATTGATTGATCAATTGGGGTGATGTTGTTGGGTCCTATTCTTTAAATACCTATCAAATGGTGACATTTATCGGTAAGCCCAATATTAAAGGGATAGTTCACCTAAAACTGAACATCATTTATTCACCCTCAAGTTGTTCCAAACCTGTATGAATTTCTTTCTTCTGCTGAACACAAAAGAAGATATTTTAAAGAAAATGGGTAACCAAACAGTTTATGGGCCATATTGACTTCCATAGTATTTTTTTTTTTTTCCATACTATTGAAGTCAGTGGTGTCCATCAACTGTTTGGTTACCCATTTTCTTTAAAATATCTTCTTTTGTGTCCAGCAGAAGAAAGAAATTCATACAGGTTTGGAACAACTTGTTGAGTAAATGATGACAGAATTCAATTTCATTTTTGGGTGAACTATCCCTTTTAAGAAACTATAACCAGAATATTAGTAAAATGAGTTCTAACATACATAAAACATTCAACTGTACATTCAACAGAGTATAATTAATTTGCTTATTCCTCAAGTATCAGATTGTTACTTTCCAAAAAAACACCAAATGTTTAAGTTTGGTTTGAGAATGTTTACTCTGTATAAACCAGCTTTTACAGACAGACACATTAAATACTGCATTTCAAATGGAGTCTTGCCGTGTGTGTGTGTGTGTGTGTGTGTGTGTGTGTGTGTGTAGGTAGGTGAACGCATTGAGAGGGGGAAGTTATTCAACCAGCCACAGGGGATGCTGTAATCTATTAAACCTTCCTGACAGGAAATGGATAGAGCACAGTGTGGAAGTAGGGAAGGGCAGAGGCAACAATGAAAAAAAGCATGGCACAGTTGAGGGAGGGCAAGATTACCGACAAGAGAAGAAAAAGGCGCAAGAATGGCAACAGAGACATAGAAAAGAGGTATTCAAGTGTGGAAAAAGACAACTAGATATAAAGAGGCCAGTCTCTGTGTATGTGTGTGTGCATCGAGTAGAATTTCACACTACTCACCTCACACACATTCCCACCTGTCACCAAGGGTAAATATATACACATGAAGGCAGACAAGAGGGAGGGCCAACATTTAGACACACATTCAGACGCGGAAACAAATTGTCAATTACTCCAATGACTTGTAGCATGATCTGTTAGAACACACATATTCACATGCAATTTGTGTGATAAACACAAGAAAATGTACATTTAAACAGTTTACTGAGAGTGTAATCCAGGCAGAACCTTGTTAAAAACATTAGCTAATAAAGTTAGACTGACTCCTGTCAGATCAAGCCCTGTTTCAAACCCCATAACTAACCGAGAAAATATGTCAGAGGAGTCAGACGGTCAGGGTCAGTGTCATAGGTTAAAGGTCAAAGGAAGCATTTCGGAAGCATTTCAGAATAGAGGGATGGAGATGAGGACAGGAGATGGAGGAGGGTGGATGACAGGGTGTGGCGACAGGTCGGGCCCAGCTGTGCACAGGAATATTTGTGTGGTGAAAAGAATTTTAACGCGTGTGAATTTAAGAGTTGTATGAATGTGAATGTGTGTCTGTGCAAAACGTTAAAACAAGTCATAAAGTTCATTCCTCAATCAACCTGTCAATCTGTCAATCATGCACATTCCTCGCATATAGCCACGCCCCTTAGTTTTTACGATGACATTTGTCCTCAGAAATTTCGTGTGGCTGCAGATCTCATCTCCTGCAGTTTGGGGTATTCATATAATACACCATGTTCCCATGTAAGAAACAGCGGGACTCCCTCTCTATTGTGCTCCTTCTGCGCCCTCTTTAACCTGTCTGCTTCATTTCATCATTCTTTTGAATGGTGAAATGAAGGACCCACTCTCCCTTCTTAGGGAATCTGCTTCTTTTGTTCGACACAGACTGTTGAAGAGAGGTGTTTGGGTGGCAGCAGTGCCCTCATTAAATCGGACGTCAGTCAAATTTTGGGAACTCACAGACAAACTTGGATTCTGGCTTGATCAATGGTAAGTATTTAAACAATAATTTCCGAATTGGTCGAGAAATACAAGTGAACCGACTTTCCAACATACACAAATGGAATTTACTCAGGGAAAAAAATGAAAGCGCGAGGCGTTTTTCTGTCCTGAAAACAAACACAAACGACTGAACGAATGAATTTTTAAAGCACCAGTCATGGCAGTAGTATAATATTGCTGAAGAAAATGAAGCGAAATAAGCTCAGCCCTGCCAAATCTAACTGCCAATTGCTTTTTACCTGACTAGTTTCATTAAAAAGGTTGGAATGAATACTAGTAGCCTTTCTATAGTAACACATATAAATAATATGTAGTAAATAAGTAGGCCTACTAGTAACATAAAAATAGATACTGGGTAGTTATATGAGACACACAAGAGAGGTATTTGAGAGGTATTTGTATGAATTTGTTGGCCTGTAGCGCAATTCATGCCCGCTCGTTTAGGGTTGATTAGTAAACTTTGCGCACTCTCTGCGCGTGCCGCGGGCATAATGATAAACACTTACCCAGTGCTTTGAGAAGCTCTTCGAAGTTATCGGAGCTTTTCATTTTCCAGGTACCAGAAAAATCGGGGATTTTGCGATCCATCGTGCGTTCTTTCGAGCCTTAGAGTGTATCCCACTATTATTCTCTCTGGTGTGTGGCTGAGTGACAGTCCTTGATCCTGACACCCTCTAAAAGTACCTGCAACTTTGATTCTGAAATCAGATCCCACTGATAAAGTTAAACTGATTTTCCTCCTTCCTCTACCCTTCTATTGCTCTCTCTCTCTCTCTTCCGCGGTTGACAAGAGAAACTGAAGATGTCAATCTGTGCCTTTTTCTTCCAGTCTAAGACTTTCATTCAGTTCTTCCAAACGTTATAGCTTGTGGTGAATAGGTTGAAACTAAAATTTGGGCCAGTTATCACGCTTAATCTGTGAGCGCACACACCCCTTTTTTGAGAAACTCCACCCTCTCTTTGCCCTGTCAAATCAAGGCGCCAATGATACTTCGAGATGATCTTGTCCCGCCCACACCACGCCCCGCTTTAAAACATGTGCGCATTTGAAAACGCCCATTAGAGCTCATTTTAATGTATTTTATTATTTATTCGCAATTTTCCTGAAATATTTCAAGGAATACGACTTTGTTTTTTATTGTACATTGAAAATTATTGCTTTAACTTTCTTTTTATTACCTTCTTTCTAGCCTTTCTTGCATAGCCTAACCAGGGGTTTTCAATCTGCCACTGACCCAAAACCTGATCACCCTCAAATCGTGCGAGGGACCCTCATACTAAGATTTAAAAGGCATCTTTATAAATTCATACTGTGGAGAAAAAATAAATAAATAAATATTATGTCGAAATATTAATTGGAAAATATTTAGTTTCTATTAAGTACATTTTTCCTAATCATTATAGCACTGTACTGTTAGATGTATTATTTATTTAGTAATATATACTTATTTTCTTATTTTAATAACATTTTTTATTTATGTAATGTGTTACCTAACATTTGATATCTAATGTTATTTATTTATTCAATCATTTATTTTACTCATTTTTTAAACAATTTTGTAATCTTATTTAGGGGCTAATTCAGGTTGTTTGGGGTAACTCCAACTCTCAACTCAATGGCAAAAAGTGTCCCACGCTGTAAAAAAGAATTGTTGGTTTCACTTAAAAAAGTAAGTTACCTGGTTGCCTTAAAATTTTGAGTTCATTGAAGTTAAAAATTTGAGTCAATATAATGAAGGCGATTGATTTAATCAACAGAAACTCAAAATATTATGTTATCTGAACCACAATAATTATCTAAGTTGACTTAATAAAAAAAAAAATGTTGTGATAACAAATCATGAAGGTAATTTTTTACAGTGCAATCACCTTGAATTCGCCCTATTATTATTTATTTATATATGAACAGTTTTACACTGTTTTTCTCCAAACATTTCCAAGGACCGCCTAGCGCCTAGCTCCCTTGCGGCCCCCTGTGAGCCCCCGGACCCCAGTTTGAAAACCCCTGGCCTATACAGTTGGCAAATACACAAAATATAAGGGGTAATGGGGGACAACGTAATGAATAAAATAAATAAAACAGGTATTTCCTTACATACAAATATGTTATATAGACAAAATATAAAATATAATATAAAAATGAATTGGTGGACTCATTGAGGTAGTAAATGCAATTATTGTGGTGTTGCCCCTCCCTTCTCTTTCTGAAGTAGCTACTTTATTGGCCTGTTTGTTTTACATACAAAATTTTAAAAAGAAAAAGAAAAAACATAATTATAATAAAAAATAAAAACAGCGACAGAAAAAATAAATATAATAATAATATCAAGTATAGGTTATAGGCCTAGAATAGAATAAACTTTCAACAAGACCCAATGAACATAGGATGTAGATGTCTCTCTCTGTGGCAGACAAGCTGTGTACAAATAACTGTTGGACACAAAAATGTGAATATGAGCATAAAATTTCAGGACAATTTGTCAGACTGATTGTTAAAACAGAGCTCTGTCAAGTTCAGTCCCTCTTGTCCATTCCCGCGGTTATCTAAATCAACGCACACTCAAAGCTCCCGTAACTGGATCTGCCTCCGTTGTGGTTACCGTCTTCCCCGTTTGGGGCTGAGGGAGACACGGAGGGTCTTCTGAGGGAGGTGGAAATTCCAGAGATCTTGACGGGAGCAGGAGAACGCGAGTGAAGGGAATGACGCAGGCACAAAAGGTGACCTGGCAGAGGCCAGGAGGTTGCAGCAGTGTCCCCGAGGGTCTTTAGTCTCCCCCTCACCCCTGCTGTTGAAGCGGAAGAAAAGAGCTGAGCATATGGGGGGTAGGGGCTTGGTAAAAGGTGGAGAGGCGAAGTTTGGGTCTCTAATGAAGACGTGCGCCATGGAGACTGGATGATGAATGTGAGTCGTACAAAGAAGTCGTTAACCATTTACTTTTGATGGATGGTCTTCCGAGCCACAGCGAACTGCAGATTTTAGTGCGCGGGTTACCGGGGTGACAGCATGGACCGCTCGCGCTGTGCAGTCACAGAGTTGCCATGTCCGCTTATTATAAACGAGTTTGAGTTTTTTTTTTTTTTTTTTTTGTGGAAAAGTCAACAAAAATGGGCAATTGTGAGTCCGTTGTTGGTCTTATTTACAGAATACAGTAAAGTTTAGAGGTATTGCTGGTGTTTGACAATAAAGTAGGCTATGACCACTAATAGCAGCTTTCCAATATCCCGAAGACCCCATAGGCCCTACTGTTCAAGCCACACTGTGCAATGCCATATCAGTCAGTCACCATAGACGTATAAAATTATTTATTAATAATAAATGCATTTTTATAATATATACATTTACAGCTACTATGTAAAATGTTTTAGGTAGGCTAGGCTATTTTTGTAAAAGGATAATTATTTTGAATTACTGAAAAATAATTGTTATAATTTGTCACAATTTAGCCTAGGCTTGGCAATTATATATATATATAAAAAAGTTTTCTATTTAGATCGGTGAAATTTCCTTTTCCATAATTCATAAACAGACCAAACTGCTTGTTTTTCTTGCGAGATCTGGCAACACAGAATCACTCAATCGCACGCTTCAAAATACTTTCTTACTCACAGCCCCCCACACACTTCAGCTTTACGATTATTAGTTTTAAACATCCCACACAAAGTTATTTCTTATTGTAGGACTTTCTTCTCGCAAAGAGGAATGCAGCCCTCTGGGGTCGCGGCCGCTCACTGAATGTGTACAAAGCGCGACGCTTGTATTACAAGCACTTGACAGAGATAGCGCCAGGCGATGCGTCACACATCACACACCTTGACGATTGTGTTCACACAATAGCTTCGTGTCCACACATGTTCCTCTGCGTACAACAACAACAGCAGACGATAGTCATTACACTCTCATATCAATGGAGCTATTTGTCTTCTTATCGCCGTTCTAATCTCGTCTTTAAGGCATCCACTGCTGTCTCTGCCTTTGTAATTGTTAGCTTGGCAGCTGCAGGCCTGTAAGGTAGAAAGGAGAGTTATCAATGGTATATAAATACCCTAGTAAAGGCACTTAGTGGGTTGTTCCCACCATCATGCATATGTTCAAAGATAAAAGCATTCTTGCATAGGAAACACATGTTTGACCTAAGGACAAAATGGTGGTTTGGAAACAGGTGAAATGGGAAATTAGCAAAGCATTTCAATTGTTGTTTCCTGGTAAACATCTACAATATCTTGCCTATCTTGTCCTGGGTGGCCCTTGACACCAAACACCCTCTTGCTTCTCTTTTCTGTTCTCATCCCCCCTTTCCCCCCTCTTCGCCTTACCCGTTTTCATTCCCACCCACTTATCTTTTGTTCTTTTGTGCTTAGGTCATTTTTTATTACTTTGTTCGGGCCTGGTGAAAAGAGGAAAGAATATGTGAGAGAAAGAGATCAAAGCCCAACAGGGAATGACAAAGATGGAGAAAGGGATGAGAGACAAAGAAGACAGAGAGAGAGAGAGAGAGTTGAAGAGAATAAGGAGAGGTGCTTGGCAATGAGGGCATAAATATTTCTGTGCACTTTGAAAGAGGAATTAGGGTTTCATTTTACATTTCTCTCACTTTCCCTCCCTCTCTTCCTCTCTCTCTTTCTGCTTCTCACTCGTCTTGCCAAGAGCTCAGCAGGGTAAGTGATACTCCACTCTGGGGACTCACATAACCCCAAACACATGCCACCAGAACACTGGTTTACACGCTTACGCCTGGAACACCAATTGCACCTTCTCTTATCCATGACACCACACTAATATGTTAGTTTCATTATGTTATGAAAGGCATCATACAGACACAATGATTTTTAAACAAAGGTGTTCCCAAAACCCTAACATGCCCCCCAAAACCTCACGCCATCCTGTCAACATTATTAGTTTGAAAGCTAAACAGCCTTTCAAGTATTGAAGACCACTTCAAAAGTCCTCACAAGTTGATTCTCGACTTGTTTGTGAGAACATTTGACTCTCACAAGTGTAGCCAAACCTGCACATACACACCCACACACCCACGCTCATATGTTTTTGTCCTATTTATTAAAAGTTAATTAAAAATGCTATTCACATACAATTACTTTGTAACACCTATCCCACTGGTATATATTGGTAACAGGAAAACTGTTACAACTTCAAAACACCTTCTACGATAACTGTCTTACAATATTTTTGGAAATAAAGTAAAAAACTGTACTATATATATATATATATATATATATATATATATATATATATATACAGTTGCATGAAAAAGTATGGGAACCACTTACAGAATTTGTGAAAATGTGAATAATTTTAACAAAATAAGAGCGATCATACAAAATGCATGTTATTTTTTATTTAGTACTTTCCTCAGTAACATATTTTACATAAAAGATGTTTACATATAGTCCACAAGACAAAAAAAATAGCTGAATTTATTAAAATAACCCTGTTCAAAAGTTTGTGAACCCTTGATTCTTAATACTGTGTGTGGTTACCTGGATGATCTACAACTGTTTTTTTGTTTTGTGATGGTTGTTCATGAGTCCCTTCTTTGTCCTGAGCAGTAAAACTGCCCAAAAATCTTCAGAAAAGTCTTCCAGGTCCTGCAGATTCTTCAGTTTTCAATGATTTTTTGCATATTTGAACCCTTTCCAGCAGTGACTGAATGATTTCTGAGATCCATCTTTTCACACTGAGGACAACTGAGAGACTCAAACACAACTATTAAAAAAGGTTCAAACATTCACTGATGCTCCAGAAGGAAACACGATGCATTAAGAGCCGGGGGGTGAAAACTTTTGAACTGGATGAAGATGTCCAAATTTTTCTTATTTTGTTGAAATCTAATTTTTTTTTTTATTTAGTACTGCCCTTCGGAAGCAACAGAAAATACATGCATGTTTCCCGGAAGACAAATTAAGTATAATTTACCTTGATCTTCAAATTCAAAAAGTTTTCACCCCCCCGGCTCTTAACACATCGTGTTTCCTTCTGGAGCATCATGTTTGAACCTTTTTTAATAGTCATGTTTGAGTCCCTCAATTTTCCTCAGTGTGAAAAGAAGGATCTCAAAATCATACAGTCACTGCGGGTTCAAATATGCAAAAATCATTGAAAACAGAAGAATCTGCAGGACCTGAAGGATTTTTCTGAAGAAAAGAGCTCAGTTTACCTGCTTAGAACAAACAAGGGACTCATGAACAACCATCACAAAACAAAAAAACAGTAATATACATATTTAATATGAAGTCATCCAACCAATATGCAAAAAATCAATAAACAAACAAACAAACAAATAAATAAATAAACTGATCAAATTGGGGACCCCTACAGTTCTGCAGATCAATAACTCCCTTAAAATTTCATATATTTTTATCTTTTTTATGGAGAGACAAGGTTAGTTCAGGTAAAATGTTATAATGTTATGCCACTCCACAAAAACTTATTATTATGATATTTATGAATTAATATTTCTTTTCTTTTCTCTCTTTATGGTGGGCACTCATTCGTCTTCAACATAATTAAAAATGGGAATTTTCTCTTTCCGTCTTGCTCACACAAACATTCACTCATGCATCTGATGAAGGGCCAATTTATAGTATGGATGAAGCTAAATAAATTTGGTAAATGTAGATCATGCCTGACTATTTACTTTGACTCATTACCTTTTACAGTATATCCATTAATACCAACTGAAACTTAACATGAACCACATGATTTCTTCAGTCAAGCTGTTCCTCTTTCTTTTTCCGTCTATATACATCATGTTCTTCCCTTTTTTTCTCCGCATGTGTTGTTCATTCTCTCTCTCAGTCCACACTTTGCTCATTATCAAACTGTTCCACTTTCCATCTCCCCCTTTCCTCCTCCTTTATTCTCCCTCTCTTACACACACACATCCTCTCTCTCTAATCATTAAGTCTCTATATCCTACTCGTACAGTCAAATCAGCCTCGGACTGGTGAGTCCATAGCCAAACATTCATCTACCTGTTATTGGCTGGCTTCTTATCTCAAAAATCACTTCCTACTGTCTTCTCTTCTCCATCCTGTTTCCATCTGAATAAAACTCTCAGCTCAAACACACACTGATTGTCTTGTAAATGTCGTTCACCTTCATCTTGGTCACACTTCTGGCAAACCACAGCCACTCCAGCACTAAACTTGACCCGACCTTTGACTTAGTGTCCTATGACACCAATTACTATCAAGCTGTTTCTTCGCCTTAATTGTTCTGAAAAGGGGCATTTCAGAATCCAACATACCGGAGTGAATGTTCTCCAGTTTTGTTTGTTGAATGTGATCCAAAATGCTGCATAAATGAACTCTTTTACCTCAACAAACCTCAGTCATCTGAGGCTGCGGTAAGTGTGTGCGTTAAAACTGGCACTTGAAATGAAAAGGCTCGTTCCTTACCCACCAGACATCCATGTTAGCTGCTTTCTGTGCCAAAGCATTTGTTTCTTGTTTATTTTTCCCTGTTGGTTTTAGTCTGGAGGTTGAAAGTCCCAGATTGAAAGGCCATTTTCATATTAGAACAATGCAGAAATAACAAACAGTGCTGTTCAATAACCTACAGTAAATATGGTAAAGAGTTGTTGGATCAAGGACCTTAGCAAATGCTAAAACAAATTTGGTCGCTAATGCCAATAGAACAGGCAGTTGACCCGAGTTCAGTCACAAGAAAGAAGAACAGAGTGTAGCTGAGGTAACAGAGTTAAATTTAATTATAATGTACGGTAGATCTCTTCCTCTCTTTCTTTCTGTCTCTCTAAGTGGGGGATTTCTGAGACTGATATTTTGTTAAGAGTCCTCGTGCCTTGATTTAGATCCAAAATGCCATATAAATGAACTCTTCCACCCACATCTTGCAGCAGTTTTCAGTCATCTAAAGCTCGGGTCTGTAAAAGTTCATCGGTACGGTTAATGAACAAACAAGTCTTATGAGTCAATTCTTTTAATGAATCGTTTCCGTAAAAGTCTGACAATACCTTAGGTCACTCACAGAATGGCTTCTAAATCAACACTGAATCATGACTCACTTATTGAACTGCAAGTTCTGAGTCAATTCATCATTGCTCTTACATGCTGTGCAACCAACTCTTTATCTGTGTTTGTTAGTTACTTTTATAGCTCGCCATAAGCCTTATAGTAATAAGTAGGCGTAATATGACAATAAAATTATAACTATAATTATAGAAAAAGAAAGACATGGGAAGAAAAGCAAGAGGCTTTTCCCAGCCTCTCACCTTAGTTTATGTACAAACCTCTTATTTTCTTGCTTTTTTGGCTATAAAAGTTCAATTTAAGTGCAAGCCCGGTTTCCAACACTCCACCCTTTTCTTCCCTACCGCCACCCCTCAGCACACCCCTGCCTTTCACTCTTCACTCATTCTTTCAGTTCATTCTTTCCTCCTTTCTCCTCAAAACCAATTGTTACATTTACTGGCTCTGCCTGGTTTGTGCATGTATTGATTTGCCTAATGTCATAATTGTGTCATGACCTATTGACTGAAGTTAGTGCCAGCTTGCCATAGCTTAAGGCATGATTGATAGTTGTTCAGTGGAGTCTCACAGGGAATTAACAGGGAGTTCTCTTGGTGCGTGTTTAGGATATAATACATCAAATGTATCTCAGCATATAAAATGACCAGCAACATTGTGTCTAGAGAGTCTCAATGCTTTTTTGAAATGGATTATTCAAAACAGTGTAGAACCATAACACATTTAGTTAGACATTTAGTGTGCCTATATGAGAAGAGTATACTGTATGGACAATGGGATAAAAGAAAGAAATTAATATAGAGCAGAGTCAATGCGAGAAAGAAAAAGGGTGGAAATGTGGTTGAATGCTTGTAAAGAAAGACCAGATTCCTGTACCACATTACAATAACTGCACATGGAGAGCCCAGGGAAATGATTTAATGGGTGGAAAGGTGAAGAAGAGGTTAAAGGTGCTGTATTTTTTCTTGATTTCTCAGAAAAAGTGTTAACACTGTGGCTCTGTGGTGCTATAAAAACATTGCTCTGCATGTTTGAGCATCCCAATCAGCCTAACCGAGTTATACCTGCATGGCTCCTCGGCTCCTGTGGATAGCAAAATGCCCACACTTGAGAATCATATCAGGCTGAACATTTCAGAATCCTAGCAGATGCAGTCAGTCATCGGGGTATTGTTTGCTTGTTTCATGAATTCTGCTTATTTGGACATCATACACAGATGCATTTTTTGCATGCTATAGCCTAATAGGGAAATATGCATATTTTAAATGTGATGAATCATTTTTACAATTATGTTTGCTTATGGTAGAGGCACAGAAATTACACATAACACTTTAAAAATATAAAAATATATAAGTGTCGAAAACGAAGGAAAGAAATAGTATTGAAATTAAAATTCATAATAGTCATAAGGAACTTATGTAAGTCTCACCCTGTTGCCATCAGTCGAGAAGTCTTAATAATGACCTTGTAAGGAAATTTTATTGAGGGAAAAAAGGGCGACTGCCAATATGAATGGGGAAAATCTGCCTCGTGCTGTGCGATTAAATTTGAGCACTAGTGTCATCTCGTGGATAAGGTGAGGTAACAAAATCCGTCTTTACAGAGGGAGTTTGCAGATCAGTACTTTTACAACTTGGCTTAGCAGGCTACAACTCACCTGCCGTGCTAGCTTGTAAAATATATCCTACTCAATTAGCTCAAAGATCTGTCCGGAAAATTTGACTTTTTTCTTAACGTCTTGTTCAGGTTCTGATATATTCTGTTCAATTTGTTGAGTAGGGCCTAATAGCCTACACGGAGCACAAGAGCCCTCTGGCGGTATAGCCTAATGAAATAACAACTCGACAGAGTAAATCTGAGTGAGCAGCCAGGAATTTCAAATGAACAAATAGGTGAGGATCAATGTTAGACTTACAGTGTGTTACATTACGTTTCCGCAAAGGTAGAAAAAGGATTTACAAATGTCAAGTAGGCTTGGACTTTTTTTTTTTTTTCAATTAGGCTACACAAGGTAAAAATGTGTTACACTCCATCACCTCACATTGACCTGATATCAAAGATTCATGACCCAATTATGGTACTGTCCAACATACTCCAATGCCACAACTGAGCACTTCTGCATTTTTAATTTTTTATTTTTTTTTACCTCTGTCGTCTCAGTTTAGTTTCTGTTCAACCTTAACTTCCTCACACAAAAAACACCTGTTTCAATAAAGCTTAAAAGACAGAAATTATGTAATCGACAACTCTAGGCCAAAAACAGAAACACTATGGTAAAATATGGTAATATTTCGCTTCAAACTCGTCAGGTAGCTAAACTCACCCTGTGGTGGCTAGTCCTTTTGTTGGCTTTACAGCAAAATTCCTGTTTGAGGTAGGCTATTGTTGTGTATAATTTATCATTAAATATAAAATTAAATTGTAGAACAAAACATGAATGTCTCTTATAAGTCTAAAACCACAATTCTAAAAACCCATAGCAAAATAATTCCTGAGGGAACCATGGGTTTTGACTAATTAACATTATTGAGCAATATAGCAACCTATTTACAAACTTTTCGTGAATGAAACGTGATTTTATATTTGTTTTGTTGTTGTTGTTGTTGTGGTTGTTGTTGTTTTTTACCTGAGTGTCGAGCATCATAAATCAAACATTAAAAGAAAAAGAAAAAATAGAATAAGAATAGCATCAATGTCCATCCGCGCTAATTATTGTTATACAGTTCAATCGCAACAGTCAGTTACAGTCGAGTTAAAAGTACTTCGTTTATTATTTTTTATACAAAATTATTAACAAAATGTTTTAAACCTTTTTATTAGCCTATAAATAATTAACAAACAAATAGGCTATGAACACAACAAAGAAATGCCTTTTTTTAAGTCTTTAACATAAGTAGCACTAAAAACATAACATTTGAGTCTTAAAAAATGTAAACCATTACTACCAAAGTGAACAGAAAAGAAAGTACGTTTATCATGGCAGTTTTAGTCCCCGAGCTCTCCTTAGCCCCGCAGTCCAGCTGGTTATTGCTTGGCGCTCTGTTTTCTGGGTTTCCCTCAAAATGGACCGGTTGACAGACATCTCCTATCTCTTCACAAGCGAGGATGATGTGTTTAGATTCATTGCGCATGGTTTTGATCCCACACGCGCCATCAGTGGTATCGATCCTCACCGTTACGAAGGAGAATTTCTCTTTACTGATACACAGGTTACCGGCCATGGTCTTGCCCCCAGCCTTAGTACACACATTTTCCACACGCTGTTTCTCGCTTGCACGGAAAAACGACTGCGTCGGCCTGCCGCACATTTGAATTTTCCTCAGGAAAGTTTCCCAAGCGTTTTGGTCCCACGTTTTTGGCACCCCATCAGGAATATGGCGCTTCAGGAAAACATTATGGGCGTTGTTGTACTTCGCTGGCATACAAGGGTTAGAGTTTCTATCCACTGAATGACTTTGAGGCAAAACAAAAGTCAAAAGTACCAAAAAAGCAATCATTTTGAAGACCTGCTGTAAAGAAAGAAAGAAAAAAAGCATATGTTCCTCAGAACTATTACGCGTTGCAGCCAAAGTTCCCAATACTCAGTCACTTCTCTCAAAGTCATCTAAATATAGCATGCTATGTAAACGTGCGTGGCATGCACGTGCATGCTTCTCTCCCTAAAAGCAAACCGGACAGATTGGATTTGATGATTAGGACTTACCGAAATGTTGAGTTGCAGGCGTGTTGGTGTCTACGTTTGCGAAGCCCTTAGGTGGACCGTCTCCTTTTGCTTCCTTCTTTAGCCAAACCAAAGTTTATTTTCATCTAGTGCGTATTTCTCTCTTTGAGTTTCAACCTCCAAGTGTATGACTAAAATCCTGAATCCTGACACGTCAGCTGTTTTAGCTCCCTCAGTTTTGTCAGGCATCAGATTAGCAATTATTACTCTATTAGCCTACCTGCATTTGGATATTAATGCATAGCCTATTATATAAAGAAAACATTTAATCTATTATTTGATATGACTTTTTTTAAATTATAAATTTAATTTAATAACTTAAATTCATAATAACAAACTCAAATTTAAATTCATAACTCTGGATGAGTATTTCCTAACTTTGAAATCTATTCAAAAGAAATCCTAAATCTTCGTGCACCAGCAGTGTAGGAGTAAAATGGTTTCTGACACTAGGTGGTGCTGCTGAGCGGTTGCACACTTACATTCAGAGAACTGAAATTCATTTTATGTAAACAAAAAAAAAAAAAAAAAACCCGTGTTTTGTTAAAACAGTAACACTGAGAAAGTTGTTTTTATATGTCATTTATTCATATTTGTCATCAACAGTTTAATTAAACGACAGAAAAAGAATATAGTTCTTAGTTCCTCAGGTCATAGTTACATTACAGCCAGGAAAACACTTCCTGCTCATAAACAGAGCTGAACTTTAGTTTACTGCAGTCTGGTTTGTTATTATTTGGTTTACTGTTTTTTGTATTTGCCTGGAAATGATCAGGGAGACATTTGTTTTTAAATTTATCACAGGCAAGAATAACATGCTGTTTCTGACGTTTGACACTTTTGACTATTTTATTCTTACTGTCGATGTTAACAGTGATGAAGGAAAAAATCTTCTTGCTTATACAGAGGTTGCCCTTATACATCTTTCCTCCTGAGGAACACACAGCTGTCACATTATTTTTTTCATTGAAGGAGAAGAACGACTGAATCGGCCTGTTCCAGGTGCCAATTTTGTTAATGAACATCTTCCAGTTCTCTTCTTTCAGATCGGTTGGGATGTCCTTGCGTACATGCCGTTTAAGAAAAGTGTTGTGACCATTCTTGTTCTCTGCTTCAGTGCAGGGCTGAGATGGGTGCAGCATGTCCAGCTCACTCAGACAGTTGTGGAGTACGAGATTCAAGATGATCACGGATGACAGCATTTTTACAATCTGAGAATGTTTGTATAAAGTCAAAAATGTGAAAAAAGTTACATATATAAGAATTTATAAGAAATTACAGATGGCCATCATAACTTCTAAATCCACTTTGATCATTTAACAGTTATACACATTCTCTTAAGTGATACATATTAATCTATCCAATACATATAGTTGCAAGAAAAAGTATGTGAACCACTTGCAGAATCTGTGGAAATGTTAATAATTTTAACAAAATAAGGGAGATAATACAAAATGCATGTTATTTTTTATTTAGTACTGTCCTGAGTAAGATATTTTACATAAAAGATGTTTACATATAATCCACAAGACAAAAAAAACTGCTGAATTTATTAAAATAACCCCATTCATAAGTATGTGAACCATTGATTCTTAATACTGTGTGTGGTTACCTGGATGATCTACGACTGTGTTTTTGTTGTGTGATGGTTGTTCATGAGTCCCTTGTTTGTCCTGAGCAGTTAAACTGAGCTCTGTTCTTCAGAAAAGATCTCCAGGTCCTGCAGATTCTTCAGTTTTCCAGCATCTTTTGCATATTTGAACCCTTTCCAGCAGTGACTGAATGATTTTGAGATCGTCTTTTCACACTGAGGACAACTGAGGGACTCAAACAAAACTATTAAAAAAGGTTCAAACATTTACTGATGCTCCAGAAAAAAACATGATGCATTAATAGATGGGGGGTGAAAACATTTGGAATTTGAAGATCAAGGTAAATTGTATTTAATTTGTCTTCCGGGAAACATGGAAGTATCTTCTGTTGCTTCCGAAGGGCAGTACTAAATGAAAATAAAAATGATATTCAAGCGAAATAAGAAAAATTTGGACCTCTTCATCCTGTTCAAAAGTTTTCACCCCCCGACTCTTAATGCATCGTGTTTCCTTCTGAAGCATCAGTGAATGTTTGAACCTTTTTTAATAGTTGTGTTTGAGTCCCTCAATTGTCCTCCATGTGAAAAGATGGATCTCAAAATCATTCAGTTACTGTTGTAAAGGGTTCAAATATGCAAAAGATGGTGGAAAACTGAAGAATTTTTGGGACCTGGAGGATTTTTCTGAAGAACAGAGCTCAGTTTAACTGCTCAGAACAAACAAGGGACTCATGAACAACGATCACACAACAAAAAAACAGTCGTAGATCATCCAGGTAACCACACACAGTATTAAGAATCAATGGTTTACATGTATTAAGAATCTTATGGATTATATGTGAACATCTTTTATGTAAAATATCTTACTCAGGACAGTACTAAATAAAAAATAACATGCATTTTGTATGATCTCTCTTATTTTGTTAAAATTTTGCACATTTTCACAGATTCTGCAAGTGGTTCACATACTTTTTCTTGCAACTGTAATTAGGAAGAGTACATTACCATATTTTGAGAAGTTTACCGTCACAGGTGCAGTCAGGTCTTTGCTGATTCACTTCTGTTCACTTAATAGTACAACTGGTGGTCTTGCATGAGACAGGGTAGCTGATAATGAAGTCAACAGGAAGTGGGACACCACCTTTCTTTTTATTAAGCATCTTTTCTTTCGTTAACTCTTTCAGTTTAATACAATTGATATTTTGTGCTTTATATAATATATAATTAATTGTGAAGCAATAGCAGCCAGTCAGTACAGTGCAAAGATTATACAACAGGCCTAAGCACAGTACACAAAACTTGCAGTTTCATGATGTAGTACAAGATTATTTCACACACATAAGGTCAGTTAAATCATCAGCCTGTTGCTTCATTGAACATTCAGGTCTCACTATCGATGTTTTTTATTAGTGAAACTGACTGTACTGTGTTCATTCCGATATGTATTGGAAGATGTAACACTGACAACAGTAGTGTTAAAATAAAGAACAAAAATGAAACCTCTGATATTTACAGAAGGATAATTTGGCAGTCATATTGTTATAACAGAATGTTGTAGATAACGCATTGATTATGTATATTTGTGAGAAGTATTTTTGTCCACTCAAATGCTGTCAAATTTTTAACTCCTTTTCTGATTCACTGTGTGTGGGGTATGTGGTTAGATGGTTCAATGAGGCCATCAGGAAGTGGGTAATTATTCTTTTTTTATCTGTAAAGCATCTTGTCTTTCTTTACACTCTTTTCATTTGAGATTTCATCTTGATATTTATACTTGAAAATTATAAATTCGTGTTTGTGCATATCTATACACACATTAAATTAATTGAAGTGATCAATGAGGTTATGCAATGTGGACCACCACCTAGTGCATTAGTATTGGAGTTCTTTTCAAACCCTCCAATTTTAATTGAACCAACTCAAACATTTGAAGCCAACATCAAGTCAAGTCAAATCACCTTTATTTATACAGTAGTGCTTTATACAAAACAGATTGTTTCAAAGCAGCTTCACAGTAATAACCAGAACAATAACAATCAATGACTCGGGCTGTGCTCTCTCATCTGCATTATGCATTGTGTGTGCAGAGCTTGGTGTCCGGATTGGTGTTATACCAATTGCTGTGACCGTAGAAGGCGCTGTTGTCACCCTAAAGGCCCCGATACTCACGGCGAAGTTCTTTTTAGTTCTTCGCTTAGAAGTAAATAGAAGTTCGAAATATGTAAACAGCACTGTTAGCAAACATCCCGATGCCGCTCACTCTGCTGAGAGCAGCGTTTAGATGAATATGTTAAAACGTGCTGCTCGCTTTCCTTTCAATAACAAAATAAACACAAAACAAAAATGATAGAGGTGAGAAAACATTAGTTAAGAAAGCATCTGATCATAGCAATGTGGATATGTTTGCACAGGCTTTGCAATTCTGCACTCCAATGAAGTCATGTCATGTTTATTTATATAGCACTTTATGCAATAGATTGTTTAAAAGGGGGGTGTAATGCTATTTCATGCATTCTGACTTATTTACACTGTTAAAGAGTTGCATTCTCATGCTAAACATGGCCAAAGTTTCGACAGAGCATTTCTGTGCCAAATATACTATTTCCGGTTGTGGACATGTATTACGTCATAAATGGTGGAATTCCTTGTATAGGCACTTCTCCCTGATAAGTGTGCACACACACATCACCCAGAGGAGCAAGAGCATGCCCATCAACGTGCTTTGTTCGGGATACGGAAGCCGAGAGATTTTTCAACAATGGCTGTGTCCAAATTCAGGAGCTGCACCCTTTGAAGGCTGCATACATCATCGAGGCAGTCTCATTTAAGAAAAATAACCGTTAGATTGCAAAGTAAGAAAGAAATTACAGTATTTTACACCTCACAATGAATATCAGTCAATTTTATTACGGTTACTTTTCTTAAATATGACATCCTTGATGATGTATGCATTTCATATGCCTTCAAATGCGACCTCTGGAGGACGCAGCCTCCAAAATGAGACGCAGCTCCTGTCAACAAAGGAGTGTGTTTTTGGTTGTGAGGGAAAGTTACCTTTTTCAGCTTTTTCAGACTAGAAAAATGGTTGGCCGCCCGGTTCATGGTCTAAAAGGGTTGTCCTTATTCTCTTAATGATTCATGGGTGTGTTTTGGGCCTAACCTGCAATAAACCAATCAGAGTCTCGTCTCCCATTCCCTTTAAAAGCCAGTTGTGCTCGCACCATGGCGGATCCGCTATTTACATGGCAGAATTTGCAAGCGGAAAAACTGAGCGCATCTCTAGCAATGAAACTGTTAAAGCGAGGTTAAAGCGCGCGAGCAGACCATCTACTGGACAAGCCAGATTCCACCAAAGCATTTTTATCTTTATGCACACAATAATAGTTGTAATCCTTTTATTTTTAATATCTGGCATGTTTGTGTGCTGCTGCATGTCTCTGTGTGTGTAATAAGCGGAGTGTACGCGTGTTGTGCACCCATATATTGTCACATATTACTAACACGCTCTTTAAATAACAAAACAAATATTTCTATAACCCCCTGTTTAGAAATTTCTATAATTTCTAAACATTCTAAATAATATTTCTTGAATGTAAATAAAACAATAAAAATACAGATATAAAATGGCATATATGGCATATACATGACATGAGGAGATGGTAGTCAGAAACAATAGTACAAAAAAATCACAGTGACAGTAGTGCAAGTGAATGGTAGTGCAAATAAACATTTATGAAATAGACATTCTCAACTATATTTCTTAAATGTAAAAAACAAAACAAAACAAAAACAAACAAAAAAAAACAATAAAAAAATACAGAAATAAAATAGCATATAATACACATCTATTGGTGTGGCCAAGAACTGGCAGAGCACCCATAGTTTGTAGTGTGCTCAGCAAGACCGTTTTGCGCTTGAGCGCCACCAGGTCGTGTTTTACTGTTATTTCAGCAGCTGAACTTCTGAAACGAACACAAAACAAATTTAGTTGCGGCCAACTTTTGTTCGAAATGACGTCACACCAGTTCTTTCTTTGATTTCGCATGAAGTATTTTGGGGCCTTAACTCTAACTCTAACCCTTAACTCTACTGTCATTACAGCACCCACTATGGTCACAGAATTCGGTGTTTGATTTTGGTACAGCATCGGGGTCTGGACATTCATGCTCAATGTTTTGTCTTTTGCAGTGAGTTGAGTGTTCGTGCTCATGTCTGGTCTTGTATGTTTTTGTTGATCACCTGGCTTGTGAGTTTTCATTGGTCAGGGGTGTATTCCAGAAAGCAAGGCCACATATAACATACTGTCACATATCTGAACTATCGGTTGATGAACCTAAACCTTGCTTACTTGGGGTATGACATTTCCAAAAGACCTGTGAAAAGTTAGTTCACTTAACTTCCTATTGGTAACCCAGAGTTAACTTAAAGTGTAAAATTTTATGAATCCCAGTTTAAACTTTGTATTAGATAAAGGATATGTAACACAATCAAATAATGACTGTGGATAATCTAATCTGAGAATACAAAACAAATTTTAAAATACAAATACTGGATTAAGTCAGTTATTAGAGAATTTGTTAGCGGCCGTCTGTAATGTATTGACAGTGACCCATGCTCCTGGGCCACACAGACTCTCTCTTTTTTTTTTTGGAACCAGAAACCATGACATGACGGTGCAGACAATCTTCATCACCTTAAAACCTCAAGAATGATGCACGAATTCTCCACTGAGTCAGTGTAACGTTATGAGTAACTTTATGGTCAAAGGTGAGAATGAACGTTTTTTCTCTGTTAACCATATATGTGAAGTTGGAAAGAATAGATTTCTCATACTCTTAGCTGACATGGTTTATACTTTTGAACAGATATATGTTATTTTATCATTTTAATTATTTTGTCGGGCGCATTGATGTTTTGGGATTTGTTATATAATGAAAAGTCATTTTCAAGAGTCAAATACAGTATTATGGGGATAGTTCACCCAAAAATGAAAATTATGCCATGATTTACTCACCCTCGAGCCATCCTAGGTGTGTATGACTATCTTCTTTCAGACGAACACAATCAGAGATATATTTAAAAATATCCTTAGTCCTCCAAGCTTTATAATGGTTGTGAATGGAAACCCAAATTAAAAAAAAAAAAAAAAAAAATCCATCCATAAAAAAATGAATCCATACAACTCCAGAGGGTTAATAAAGGACTTTTGATATGAAGGGATGTGTTTTTGTAAGAAAAATATAACTTTATTAACTAATTTGTTTGCCCATATAATCTTTAAGGTATTAGGTTAGCTAATTTGGCTTGATGAGGGGCTCGATGAAGCAGCTTCAACTCGAGCTCTGATATACCCCCAACAGTGAACAAATATAGGATATGATTACATAGGGCAAGGTACCTGAGATGAAGGTGGAGTTTGGGGAGGTGGTGGGATGCTGGAACAGCTGAGACTGAAGAGAGCTAAGCAGCTGCTTATATACTCTGGCTGTTGATTGGAAGATTTGATGGGCTCGCTCCTCCCTAAATTACGTTTAGGAACTTCACTTAACGAGTTTCTTTGCCCATCTAATCTTTAAGGTATTAGGTTAGCTAATTTGGCTTGCTGAGCTCTGATATACCCCCCAAAAAGTGCAGGTTTGAGTACGTGGTTGGAATACGCCCGCAACGTCGCAACATGGGGGCCCATGAAGTCAAAAGGAAACGGGCCACTGATATCCAGAGCGAACCTGCCTACCGCAGAAAAAGGGAGCCTACGGTATATAGATAAAATGCAGAGCTACCGTCCTTCCAAGGTGGTTTGGATCAAGGACATGAGGGCCCGCTGCGATCCTTATGGGACATACGGTCCTTGGTACCTCCAGTCTGCTTGTTCAGATAGGAGGGCCCACACTGCGATCCGAACGGGAGAGCCTCCATGGTTAAGAACATGAAGAATTACACTGTGATTCAGAAAGGGAGAACCCCCACGGTGCCTGAACGGTAAGCTCACACTGCGATTCGACCGGGAGAGCCCACACAGCAAGTCGAACAGGAGAGCCTGCACAGTATCTGGACGGGAGAGCCAACACAGCAATTCGAATGGGAGAGTCACTCCAAGAGAGGTAGCTAACACACATCCAAAAAGGAAGAGCTCTCACTGCATCCGGATGAATACAAGCCCTGCGGGGCTTTGTAAGTGGGGAGGTGCAAAAATAGTAGGGAGAAGCGGTCCAGACTCAGAAAGATGCTAGTGTTTGTGATGTAGATCCGATCGAGCATATGTTGTTTCGAAGGCGTGGGACAACCATCAACCGATCATTTCAATTTGGTGTTCGGATAAGCCCCTCTGGGCTGCTGTGGTGGCTGCACCTATGCAGAAAGATGGGAAGAAAAATGGATGGTTTTAAGATTATTTTGAACCACTGTCTGGAGACAGGGAGGTTTTTATTGTCGATAAAAAGAGGGTCGAGAAGAGGTGATTTTATTACTTGAAGGTCAGTGAACGTGGGATAGATAGCTGGGTTGAAGTTCGAGTAGGTGGTGAGTTCTGAGACTGAGGAAGCCAAAGAAAGCCAAATTTAACAAGCCATCTGGGGTTCTTGTTTTGTTGGGGGAAAATAAACCTGAGCGGAGAGTAGTTAGGCACATGTTAAGAATGTGGATGGTTAAAGGTTGTCAGGTGTTTGGCTGAGGGGGAGTGGTTTTTGTAAACCTTTGATGAGGAGGGATATCTGGGGATTTGAAAAGTCGGGGCACCGTTGGCCATGGATGAGCTTGAAAAAGCAATGTATGCTGCTGAGGTAGACTTTGATTGTTTCTGGCCGAATTGAATTGGTATGATGGAGATAAAAGATGAAAGAGGATATTGAGAGGAAGGACAACTCCATGTTGTGAGCTTTGTGGAAGTTTTTGAAGGAACTCCAAGTTGTCCGGTAGATTTGGAGTGTTCTGGGAGAAACAACTTGTAGTATGGTATTTGTGGATGTGGTATGAAGATGTCTTGAGGGAATGGACCAGAGGAATATGAGTTCTGAATAAGGAGGAACAAGAGTTGGATTGGAGTCTGCTTCCAGAGCGATTGTTCTAAATTTGAAAAATGAGATAAAGCATCTGTGGTTTTATTTTGTTGACCTGAGATATGATCATTTATGATGACGAACTGGTGACAGGCAGAAATTCTAAGGGGCATTTAACCATTCGGAACCCCATAGATAGTCTGCTACTACTATAGGATACAGGTCGAACAGGGTGGTTTATGAGAATGATTGCTTGGTCTATGTTGTGGTGGTGGAGAATTCATCTCATTTGGCTACTCCAATTGGGCTTATGTAAAATAATTTGAAAGGTGGAGAATCAAAAAGGGGCCGATCATAAAGTGGCGTTGGAGGAGCTGGAAGAGAGACTGCTGTGGCTGAAGAAGCTGAAAAAGTGTTTAGTGTTGTAAAAAGATTGATGCTGGGCGGAGGGCTCCATTACTGACTGGTGTCCAAGATGGCTGAAGTGAGAGAAAGGGGAGGGTTGGTGGGCAAAAGGAGTGTTGAGATCATTTGCAGAGGCAACCTCACGCTAGGATCTGTGCCGAGAAGAATGTTAGAAGAAATTGGGGAACAGAAGGGAGGAGAGGAATGAGGTAAACTGGAGTAGAAGGATAGAGAGAGGGAGGGAGGGAGGGTAAGGGACCACTAGCGGAGGCAGCCTCACGCTAGGATCCGCTTTCTGAGTAGGTTAGTTTGAGGGTGAGAGAAAAGTAGCCATCTTCGAGGGCATCCTGGTGCATGGGCTATCATGAAAAGGATTGAAAAGAACTGGAGAAGCAGAGGGAAGTAGTGATGTTACATATGACACTGAAGCTTCAAAGCACGTATCGAGTACACAGCACAATTTCTCATGAAGCTCTGTGCCGGAGCACGTATGTTTTCAGAGGAACAGGTGATCAATGAAAAACAAGGTCTCAACTTTCTTTCCAGTCACATGAATGCTGTGTGTTTCAGAATGTTTGAACCCAGACCACTACTCTACAGGTTTATGATTTAAAGTCCATTTACTAACATTTTATATATAAAAGCCTATAGCCTATATTACATGATCGTATATTCTGCCATATAAACAGTATAAAAGCATAAAATAGAGCACGATTTACTTGTATCAAACAACTCTGTTAGTATTATTATAATTAGTATTATAATTGTTATATTTATTTTATTGCGACACATTAGTATGGAAATTATATTAGTTTTTGAGTAATAGTGTAAAAGGTCACCACCTTTGCTCAGTGTAGAAGTGGTTTCATCTCACACACGCTCAACTAAAACTAGAAAATTCATTCGACAATATCACATTAGTATGTAAATTAAATAAAACAACAGTTAACTGTACCATTACCACAGTTGGACATGTCTTACTGATATCTTACTGGGTCGACCGCCACATCTTGTAGATAATGCATAATTAACAGCCATTCATTCCAATATCCTTTTTTGAAGAGGACATGTTAAAGAAAAAATAACACCAAACAATCTTTCTCAGAGATCTCTGTAGAGAGAAGCAGACCACAGGAGATCTCAATGCTTGTTCATCAAGGTCTAGAATAAAAATAAAAAGATTACAATAAAAAGTCATTGTAAAACCACTGATTGTTGTTTTAAAATAATGAACTCCATAAACTGAGAATTTCTCTTAAATCTATACTGCTTTGATTAAAACATATTTTGAACAAACAGTGGTATCAACTGAACAAAATGAGATGAACTTAGTCACACTTTACTGGCAAGCTCCGAAGAAGACAGACCACAGGCAGTCAACCTGTGGCTAGATGTTTGCAGCACACATGCACTTGAGGTTTTGCTATTTTTTTTTTTTTTTTTTTTTTTTACCAACAAAGTAATAATTTTATTACATCTATATTTCATATTTACATTAAATTTATCATTCAAAATTCTCTCAAAAAAGTCAGTGACAGTCATGATTTTCTGTGCTATTCTAGTCTAGAATTCAGTCACACATTGCAAACGAAGCCTCAGTTCAAGCACTCCTACATGCCTTTACACAACTGAAAAAGAATAAAAACCCTAACGTTTGAATGCCTCTGGAAATACAGGTGGATCTGAAACTTCTTGGGGGCTTTTTAACTATTAGTCAAATTTAGCAACATTGATGATATTATTTGAAATCTAATTGTTTTCTTTTATTATTGTCACTCTGTGAAGTTGCCCATGTAGTATCTTTTATTATCATTTACTTATTTATAATTAATACTTTTTGTCATCTGTTATTTCTTAATTTATTCGGAATGTGAAATTGTAATTATACGTAATTATGTTTCAGATGTATGTTAAATATGTTTTAATGTGATCATGCACTTCTTTTGAGAAAGAAAGCCACAAGGTGTCATTTTATGTGAATTTTAAAGTGTGAGTTTAAAAGTCACACTTTACCCACACTTTAAGCCACTTCCTTCTGGACTTTATTTCCAGACAGCTCACTTACCTATATAAACCTGAACTTAGTCAAAGCACTGACAAACACCTGACTAGACACAATATGGTGATATGTTGTTTCTAATTGTCTTATTTCTGTTGTCTTGAATGTTTTTTTTCCTCTGTTGTTAATTTGTCATCTAGTACTTATTAATTAACCAATTTTGATTGTACTGCATTTGAAATATGTACAGTTTAACTTGTTAATGCTGACAAAATTGGTACCAATCTGCATTATGAAATAACATTTTTGCACTTGCACAAAACTTCCTCAGATTGTAAAAATGCTGTCATTCTTGGTCATCTTGACTGTCACGCTCCACACTTGTCTGAGTGAGCTGGACATACTGCACCCATCTGAGCCCTGCACTAAAGCGAAGAAAAAGGATGCGTATGATACTTTCCTTCACCGTCACCTACGCAAGGACATCCCAACTGATCCACGCAATCTAAGAGAATGGCAGAAGTTCATTACCAAAATCAAAACCTGGGACAGGCCTATTCAATCATTCTTTCCCATCAGTGAAGCAAGAATGGTGATGGCTGTGTGTTCATCAGGAGGAAAGGAGTATCAGGGAAACCTCTGCATCAGCAAGAAGCCTCTCAAGTTCTTCACTGTTTACATCAAGAATAAGAAGCAGGTCAAGAAAGTCAAAGTTCAGGAACAACATGCTATTCTTGGCTGTGATAAAATTGAAAATAAATGCAAACCTGTTCATTTTGAGGCAAACACAAATGATGCTACACCAGATAATAACAAAGCAGACTGCAGTAAAGCAATGGTAAATGCAAGCTTTATTCCTTTTGAAGAGCTGTTTGAAATCTAGACACATGACCTGCAGTAAAAATGTCTGGATGTTACTTTGTAGCTTTGCTGCTTTCATTTTTATCTAACCAATGCTGAAACTGCAGTAATATGAGGATGTCTGCGCATATTCATAATGAATGCAAATTGTGAACACACAAACATTTTCTATATGCTCTTGCCTCATTAATTCAATCATTTATTACTAAATAAAGATTGCAATAAAAAACCATGTGTCCTCCATGTTTAAAATCTTTCTCACATAATATTAACTTTGATAATTTGAAAATGTATTGTATGCTTTCACAACACCAGCCTGAAAATAATAGTAATAATAATAATAATAATAATAATAAATTAAGGGTTGTAGTTCTGTTACAGAAGAGGTGGTTAGAGACTTCCACCATTTACTAAGCGTGTGTCACCTTGTATTACCATGTTTCTATTCATGTAGTGAGTAAGGTGTAATGAGACTGTGTATAACCTAAAATACAAATTTAAATAAGATAAAACAGAATATAAAAGAATGTTTCTTTCACTTTTTATGTACTCATTTATTATGATTATATATAATATCTAGTCTTACAAAGTTGCCAATCGCTTCATTGCAGTCCGTTTATATAGGCCTATATCTGGTTTAGCCCCAATTCTTTTAGCCTCAACATGAAAAGCTAGACACTGCTTGTCAATTTTATCACATCCAAGAATAACATGCTGTTCCTGATGTTTGACACTTTTGATTTTGAACATTCAAGTGTCGATCAGCAGTGGTTCTTGCCAGAGGCGTTTTGCCTTTGCAGCACAGGCACCCCATCAAAAAAGTGTGCCCCTATTTTGATACTTTTTAAAACTATTCTGGATATAAATTGTCTTTACCTGTAGTATCGAGTCGTTTACAAGCTACACATGCACTAAAAAGAAAAAGCTGCATTGATGACATATGGACGAACAGTCCATATGCCAAACTAACATGAAACTATGCTTCTAATCACAGGCAGAGAGCTGTAGTTTCAACCACACAACTTCGTGATGCAATGGAACTATGGTTTCAGGAAAAAAAAAAAAAAAAAAAAAAACTGAATCGTTGAACTATGTAGGTAACAATGGAACTTGTGTCCATAGTTGCTAATGATGTTGTAGTGAACAGCATATTCCAGGGCACTGCAGGGCCCAGTTTTATGGTGGGGCCCCTCTCTGACTGCAACAGTGGAGAAAGGTTTGCTACATTTCAGTTTACGCCATCAGATAAGGCTGCTAGGACAACTGCCTCTTAGGGTGTGTTCACACTTGTAGTTTGGTTCTCTTGGTTCTTTTGGTCTGGACATTTAGTCTTGATTTTCTTCATTTTTAACACTGAAGCTAAAGATAAGAAACAAACAAGCAAAAAAGGCGTTACCGAACATCCAAAACAATGCTGTGTGCTGGGCTAAATGTGCTCATTGTATGTGTGTTCATGATGGTAAGAACACACATACAATGAGCTGAGAACTCATAAATAGCTCATTAAATGAGTAAAGGAGTCAAAACAGCGCCAGGAACTTCTCTGTCACACACAAACAAAGATCTGCGGCAAGAAGACACGGTTCCTACACCTGTACCGAACTGTAATAGGCAACATTGTGACAATGACGAGAAGAATCAGGTATACTTGAGCATTCTGTCTTTTTTAGGGTCACATCTTCTGACATCACGTCCTGTTTTTAGTTAGTTTAGATGTCTTTGGTCCGTGTTGCATTCATATTTCAGTCAAACTGTACAAAAGTCGTTTGAAAGCGGGCCGAGACCCACCTTTTCAGGGGTCTCGGTCCGCTTGTTTGGTGCGCACTAACAGAGCAATCAAACCTGAGTTCATTTTAATCGAACCAAACCTGCCTAAGTGTGAACACACCCTTAGAGGTCAAGAACAAGACCACAAGTACCAAGCCCAGGAAGGACAGGACTTTTCACTGGTTTACATGGGCTTTCTGCCCTTCATCCATCTTGATACTAATTCTTAGGGTTTTGGCTGAGACCACCATAAAAATTCCTTAGGACCATTTGGCTAAAACAAAGAAAGGCCATGAGGAACCATCCAAATTCATTCATAACTAAACTTTAAAATCAATGTATATATAGTTCATAGTTTATAGTTATGTTTATAGTTATGTTTCAGGGTATAAATGGGCCTTATGATGTGTAGGAACTAGGCAGTGCTGCTGAGTGGTTGCACACTCCCCTTAAAGGTGCAGTAGGCAATTTCTGAGAATGATTGTTGAACACTGTTGATATTTGAAATCAGCCCAAACAAACACACCCCTCCCTTCATTGCTCCACCATTTTTCCAGTGATAATCTTCTTACATTTTCTCTTTTGTAATGTCTCTCAGCCATCTCTCTTTCAACAGTCAAATCAACTTCTTGCTCACTCTCTCTCCTCCCCCATCATGAGTGGACACGCCCCCTACTGCTGATTGGCTACAAGTGTGTTGCGGTGTTCAGTCCAATCCACTTTAAGCAGCGTTTTTCAGAAATCGCTTACTGCACCTTTAATACTAACTTTATACTGAATGTCCTGTGAAACCAATTTTATGTGTTCTGAACAAGAAAGACCATGCTAAAACATAAAAGTGAGAACGTAGTTTTTTATATTGGATATTTATTTATATTTTTCATCAACAATTGCATCAATAGTTCTACAGAAAATGAAAAAAGGGATGCTGAAAAAAATCTTCTACAGGTCAGTTTTCTGCAGTTACATTAGAGCCAGGGAAACACTTCATCATAAACAGATGTTGTATTTTCCTTAAGCTTTGATTTACTGCAGTCTCGTCTGTTGATATCTGGTTTAATATTTTCTGTATTTTCATCAAAATGAACAGGTAAACATGTGTTGTCAATTTTATCACAGGCAAGAATTACATGTTGTTTCTGAAATTGCACTCTTTTGACTATTTTCTTTATACTGTTGATCTCAACAGTGAAAAAAGAAAAAGATTTCTTGCTGATGCAGAGGTTGCCCTTATACATCTTTCCTCCTGATGAACAAACAGCTACGACACGCTTTGATTCAGTAAAGCGGAAAAAAGACTGTTTCTTCCTCTTCCAGCTGTCGAGTTTTGTAATGAACTTCTGCCATTTCTTTTTGTCCAGATCAGTTGGGATGCCCTTACGCAGGTGTCGGCTAAGAAATGTGTTGTAACCATTGTTGTTCTCCGCTTCAGTGCAGGGCTGAGACGGATGCAGCATGTCCAGATCACTCAGACAGGTGTGGAGTATGAGATTGAAGATGACCATAAATGACAGCATTTTTAGGATCTGAGGAAGTTGTGTAAGTGCAAAACTGTCATTATTTCAGAATATAGATACTAGAGAAGGAAATATTGTTATGTACTGAAGATATGACAGATGGACACTCTAAATAATCCAAATAATTCAAACTAACTTCATTTAACATTTAACTTGTATGGAGAATTAGGAAAAGTACATTACCATATTGTGAGACGTGTGCAGCCACACCAGACACAGTCAGATCTTTGCTGATTCACTTTTTTTTAAAGGATATGATAACCTATATAGCTGGTGGTCTTACATGAAACAGGGCAGATGGTAATGATGTCAAAAGGATGTGGCACACCACCTTTTCCTTTAGTTTGCATTTGTCTTTCTTTAACTCTTTATGTTCAAATCATTTAAAATGTTGTGCCTTTACAGTTGTACTTTCTAGATGCCTTGTTGAAAATTGGATGCACCCAGTCAAGTTAACACTGTACAGAGAATAGGCTATACAATAAGAGGTCTATGCACAGTATACAAAACTTTAAACATTACGTGACATAAATTAGGTCCAGTTTCTTATAACTAAGATTCTTTGACATCAGCTGTTTGATCAGATATCAGTTACATAATCAGCCTGTTGCTGTAAGATGACCCTGTGGAAAAATCCAGACCAGCATGAATTCCATGTTGGTCCAGGCTGGTTTATGCTGGTTAGAGGTGGTATAGGTACTGGTTTAGCTGGTTGACCAACATAGTCATGCTGTTCTCAAGCAAAACTGAGCTGGTGTAGCTGGTTATCCAGCACTCCCACTTCCCAAAACCAGCAACCAGTACTGTTTCCAGCATGCAAAACATACCCTATGCTGGAATTGTACTTTCAGGTCTCATGGTTGATATTTTGACACTTGAGATTATGGCATTCACTGTGTTCATGGCAAGACAAACTGAATATTTTTTTGAAGATGTAAAACATGACAACAACAGTAGATTTTAGTACAAACAGTCGTTTTAAGAACAAAAAGAATATATAAAACCTCTGATGTTTAGAGAGGGATCATTTATTATGGTCTCTGATATTTGGTCGTTATAAAAATAACTTTTGAGACTTATGAGAAGTGATTGTGTCTGATCAGACACAGTCAGATCTTTGAAAGTCCAGATTCACTTTTGAGTGTGGTTTAGTTAGATGGTAATGTCATCAGGAAGTGGACGATTAATTTTAGTCTCTGTAGTATCTTAACTTTCACTATACAACACTATTTTTTTTTTTTTTTTTGCATAGTTGTATAGGTGCATATTAGTACCTTAGAGTAGTAGGCTATTATGTATCCTTAAGGTACCACTATGCTTTTACTACTATAATGTTTACAAGTAAATAAGGTACAAAGATGTCCCTTTAAAGGATTAGTTCACTTTCAAATGAAAATGAAACCCCAAGCTTTACTCACCCTCAAGCCATTCTAGGTGTTTATGACTTTCTTCTTTCTGATAAACACTCTGAGATATTTTAATAAATATCCTGATGCATCCAAGCTTTATAATGGCAGTGAACGGGACCAACGAGTATGAGCTGCTGAAAGTGCTTCCATCCACATCCATCCGTCATAAACATACTCCACACGGCTCTGGGGGGGTTAATGAAGTCCTTCTGAAGCGAAGCGATGTGTTTGTGTAAATATATATATATATATATATATTTAACAAGTTATGAAGTAAAATATCTAGCTTCCACCAGACTGCCTTCCGTATTCAAGTTACGAAGAAAGTGTAAACTGGTGGCAGGGTTGCCAGGTTTTCACAACAAAACCCGCCCAATTGCTACTCAAAACTAGCCCATAACTATTTCAAGTCCATGGGGTAAAATCCGCGTTTTTGGCGGGGTTCCCCTGGTAAAATTCGCATTCTATGTTATTTGGGTTAGTTTCAACCTGCGGACTTGAAAAACAACAAGCGGCAACAGTCAAAACAGTCAAAAATCAAAACCGCGGACTGGCAACACTGACTGGCGTCGCGTCAGTTACACTTTTCCATAAGTTGAATAAGGAAGGCGTAAGACGTAGCATAAGCTTTTTGAACTGTGAGTTTTACACTTTCTTCGTATGTTGAATACGGAAGCTAGATATTTAACTTCATAACTTGTGAAATATGGATATTTTGTACACAAATGCATTAACCCCCCGGAGCCAAGTGGAGCACATATTTATGATGGATGGATGTGGATGGAAGCACTTTCAGCAGCTAATACTCATGGGTCCTGTTCATGCAATTATAAAGCTTGGATGCGCCAGGATATTTATTAAAATATCTCAGAGAGTGTTCATCAGAAAGAAGAAAGTCATATACACCTAGGATGGCTTGAGGGTGAGTAAAGCTTGGGGTAATTTTCATTTGAAAGTGAACTAATCCTTTAAGTGTACTGCCCCAGTGACAAGCTATTGTACCCCTAAAGGTACAATTTTTGCACTTTTTTTCCTGAGTGTAACAAGCTTATTTTTAGAATTGGCAGAGGAAACCTAGTAGAATGACAGTGGTGGTGTGGCAGAAATTCTAAATTTTCTTTTCATACTCATTCCAGCAAAGATCCTTATAGAAGTCTCTCAGAGCAAAACATTACAGCAGATTACATACACGCCTGTAAGAAATACAAATAGCATTGACTGATTGGTTAAAACATTATTTTACCTTTCAAATACTACGTTAATCAAGTTTTATTCCTGTTTTCAGACTTAATCTCAGAGTTCATCAATTTCCACTGTTTTATCTTTAGCTTCCTCTTTTACATCTCAACTTGCTTTGCTCTAAAACACTCTTCTCTTCACATTTGTTCTCAATTTTCTTCCACAATTATTATATCTACTTAACTTAAACCAACTCAGTATACTATGAAAACAACGTAACTTTCTAAATGGAAAACTTTCTCCCCATTTTATATTGTAATGCAGACTTATAAACCTGTAATATGTGATTATCTCTGGCAAAACTATAGACATAACAGATTTAAAAAGATCATCAAAGTTATGGATGTGTCTTTTGGCACAATAATTTATCAAAGCTTTATAAATTCAACATTCACAAGAAACTCAAAAAAGCGGGAACATTAAACAAACTGTAAACATACACAGTAATAAGGCTTATTTTGTCAGTAGTGTAAAAATAATCCACACAAAGCTAGACAGTGTGACAATATTTAATGTGTTTATTATTTCTGACTCAACAACATACAAGGCAATAGTCAGTGGCTTTTATGTTAAGTTGCTACAGGTCTTCTTGAATTGTAGACCTTAATACCATTTTGCACAGATGAACGGGCATGTTTGGTCAGGAGGGCTCCAGTGGTCTGCTTCTCTCCACAGAGATCTCTGTTGAAGAAACAACAATCAGTTAGGGTTGTGTCTGTAAATATTATAATCTTTTGAAAACTGTTTTTTAAAACTTAATGCTCCTCAGCTACCAAAAACTGCAGTTGCAGTAGGGCAGTTCAGCAGATGCAATTTTTAAGAAATTATGGCAACATACACAACAGGAATTCTTTTGATGGATATTACATTGTTTTTTTCAGAAAGAAATAAAATATTGATTAAAGACACCATTTTACATAAAAATGTCCTTTTACAAATTATTATGCCCTTTTATGCTTTAATGTTCGAAAAACACATTATTTCCCCACATATTTTACATTGTTGCAGCACCTCTTTTCCCAGTCTGTCAGTAATTCTCTGCATAGTTCCGGTCTCTATGATGCTCCTCCTTGCGAAAAGAGCAATGTTCTCTGATTGGTCAGCTTGACCATTGTGTTGTGATTGGACAACAGCTTTGAGTGTATTTTGGAAATGTTGCACCTTACCATAACCTTACCATAGTTTTAACACACTACTAATGGAACTCAACCAGGCCTCGCCCCTTTATTTTGCGTATGCCTTGCTTAGGTGGGAATTTTTTAAATGAGGGATATTGTGACATATTCGTTCCCAGAAGAAATCTAACGACTACAATCAAGGTGTTTTAGGGAGTTCAAAAACAGTGCTTACTTATACAGAGAATAACTCCATTTGGAGTAACAAACAGCAACATTACACACTAAAGAAAGTAGAAAATTTAAAAAAGCATAATAGGTCCTCTTTAAAACAATTCAAATGTCAGAATACGCACTGTATGTAGGGTTCAATGTCATCTTGTGTCCATTTTTCTCTCAGGCTGAAGAGGCTGTTGAATCGCTCCAGTGTGTCCTCAGGCAAATCTTCTACCAGTAGCAGCGAGATGGTCTCTGGTCTAGAGCTTCGATCTAACAGAGCTAAACCCTGAATGACAAAAAACATGGATTATACAGTGCACATAAGTCCATAATTTTGAATATACTGCTCTGACCCTTCTAGCACGGAGTGTACAAGTTGATGACAAATTGTCACATCTGTCCTGTTTAACTTCTGGATGATGAGCTCCTAAAATGCCCTGATCTTTAATGGGGAGTGTTGCTCAACTCGTCTCTACAGAATCCCCCACAGGTGCTCAAGAGTGTTAAGATTGAGTGCAATACATGTCCACAGAAGGTTTTTCACCTTGGGAGAATGCATATCCTCATTGTCATGTTGAAAAAATGCCCAACAATGCACGGAATGAGGAAAGGGTAACATCTTCTGTTTCAACTTTGTGTATTCAATTACACAGAGGTGTGGGAATTCATGACAGCATTGATAAAGCTCAACTCCCTCACACCTTCAGCACTCATACATCCCTATATAAGAGCTTTACTACCACTGAACTTTACTAACACTTCTCACTGTACTCCTCCTCTAGCAACACCATAGCATTTTGGATGCTGTTAGATCCAAAATGATTGATTTGGTCTCATGAGACCAGAGTATTCCCGGAATCTATATTTTGTAAATATGGGCTTTGGAAATGGCTAACTGACTTTATTGTGCTTTGGCTACAGTAGGTAGTTCCAGTGAGAACAACAACCATGTATGTCATTTCTGCAGGCTGCATCTTACTCTGTGAGATAAACAGTCACTCTTTTCATAGCTCTTGCTGGCTCTGAGACACTCGCTTGGTATTTCTCCTGCTCTTTGTCTAGCATCACTAAATGAAAGCTTAAAATGAAGGCCTGATTATTTCAGGGGCCTTGTCACAAGTCCATTGTTTTTGAACTGCTATATTTTCACACTTAAAACAATGATTTGGTAATCCACTGTACCACTGTCCTCTTTTGTGCTAAGAAATAAGTCTCCTGACAGGTCTCTCCCAAGTGCTTCCATTGCTGTCAGCATTAAGTCTGAGAATGATTCAGTGATTCAGATAACACTTAATTGTCAAGAAATTACTTATCTTTAATTTATTTGGTTCAAGATACTTTACCTGTTGATCAAACATTGCCTTAAACTTACACCAGAACATTTTTATTTCATTTTATTTAGTAACTTTTAGGAGGGTGTACTCACTTTTGCTACACAACATTTTATCACCTTGATAAAAAAATCTTATTTTCCTGAATAATTCAATAATTCAATAACATGCTTCTTTGGTAATTGATTAAGCAGACTTGCTGGAACATTATCTCTCTAAAGAACCCTAACATGTCTAAGTAATTGAGTAATTGCTGACTTTCAGAAGTTTCAGAGGGGGTGTACTCATTTATGCTGTGCATTGTATGTATGTATGTATGTATATATTATATATATATATATATATATATTATATATATATATATATATATTATATATATATATATATATAAAATTACACACATATCTCTGACACTGGAAATGGGAACCAGACAAACTGTACAGCAAATCTAAGAGAAATACTTCTAGTTAAATACTTTTTGAGAAATACTTCAAGTTCTCACGCTACTGATGTCAGACAATGTTTGTGTAAGTGTGCTCAGAGTTGGTTCTTGAGTTGACAAATGTCCTCACCCGGAGCTGATCCAGTCTAGTGCTCATTCCTTCAGGAACGCTCTGCTGCCAAACTTCCTGGAACTCTGACAGGTTGAACTTCACAGCATTTTGCAGGAGCAGCTGAGCTGTGGCCCTACATACTTTGTCCTCATCCAGTGCGTACATCACCAGACCATCTAATGGAAATGAAAAAGATAAGGGGTTCTTTTATTCATTAAATGCTAATTAAATATTATATTAAATTAAAAAATATGCCGACCTTCACTAGTGTAGCATCTTCCATAACAGTTGAGACAGTGTTCTATCATGGCTCTGTTCACAAAACAGAAACATTAAAAAAAGTTTTTTTTTTTTTTTTTTTTTAAAGGCTGAATCTGATCTGCTTTTTTTCTAGTCACAATTTTCTTATTTTTCATATTTACTCACTTTGGCTCAAGGGATCCCAGCTCTTCCAGACAAACAGTGAGAGGAACTTTGCTGAAAGACCAAGACTCTGAGTCCACCAGCTGGGTCACATGACCCAGGAGCTTCATCTCATAATCAAAATCCAGGATCCTCCAAAAACCTACAAATATAAGTCTATCAGTTCACTTCACCTATGGCTTTATGAATTAATATAGATATTACTTTAGCATGTACACAATGATAATGCATCCAATATATTCTTTTAATAAACTGAAAATAAATAAACTGAAACATTTGCCAATTTAGTTTTCATAACAAAATTGAAAATGGTACAATTGGGATAAGATGACTCGGTAACACTTTAGTATAGGGAACACATTTAAACTATTAACTATGACTTTTTCCTCAAAAAACTGCTAATTTACTGCTTATTAATAGTTAGTAAGGTAGTTGTTAAGTTTAGGTATTGGGTAGGATTAAGAGATGTAGAATATGTTCATGCAGAATAAGGCATTAATATGTGCTTAATAAGTACTAATAATTAGCCAATATTCTAGTAATATGCATGCTAATAAGCAACTAGTTAAAAGACCCTAAAACAAATTTTTTTTACCGATGATGCCCTACCTTGGGCAAGAAGTCACCAGAAACTATACAACAGCCCACAGAAACTTTTCACAAAAACTTAAAGTACATCTGAAACAATTTCTAATAATGTAGCATTTAACAGTTTCTAAAGTGTTATTAATGTAAAATTCAAAATCAAACATAAATGAGACATTCTGACAATTGAATAATGGCACACAAATCAAATGAAATCCCCAATCCCAAAGAGATGCATCTGAAAGGTACAGCTATTCTTTTAATTCTATACTTTTTTATTTTTAAAAGAGGAATGTTCCAAAGGTATCTCCATTATTAATAAAGAATAATTATGGAATTATTAAATAACTCAATTATAAACTTTAAAAATTATTAATAATGATACCAGCAACACCAAAAGTTCATTTCATGTTTCATATCCAAAATATATATCTTATACTACATAGAGAATATGTGGTATTTAAGGTCTTATCCAAGACCCAGTATTCTGATACAAATACATTTTTAATAAAGAAAGATGACTTTTGATTTGACCAAAAACTGCCTCAGCTCACCGTCAATTTCACAAGCATGAACATTTTGAAGATGTATCTCAATCTCTTCTCTACTTGCTTGGATTCTCTCAAGAAGGTCATCCATAGTGTACTAACAGATAAAATAAATACAAAATGTTTAATGTTATTTTTTGGGAACAATAAATGATCTCAATTCTACAAAGTTTTTAAAAGTACACGCATTGTTAATGGATTAGTAATTCAACTAAACACACCTAAAATCTTACTTATACCATGGTCTGTCTGAATACTTGATTCTGATTGGCTAGAGCATTAAAACAGTTTAATACACAGGTAGTTGTATACACAAGTCAGTTTAATCATTGTTCTATATTAATGCACTGGTTACATCGAAGCACACACACATCACTCACACCCAGAGATCGGAGATCGCTACAATACATTTCTCAGGGGGGGGGGTGTGGGGGTTAACATTGCTGGTTTTGAAACAGCTTCATTGTCAGACACTGCACACACAGCTAATTCGCACACGCATCTTTCTCAATAATTCTTTCAAATAAATGGTATAATTCATTCATTCAAATAACTGTAATCTTACGCACTACTTTATCTCCATGTCTGATTCAAAGCGGGCAAAATTCTAGATCTAATGAGCCGAAACTGATGAAAATAACCACCATTTTTGCCCTTCCAATCAAATATTGCACTGCAAACAATGCAACAGCTTTAACTTTTCAGTGCTGGCAAATGATGACCATGGTATAAGCGGGATAACCCACAGCTAGCTGTGCATTAAACAATTTGAATGCACTCCACTTCACATCGGGTGTTTCTTTGCCTCTATGTGGTGCGTTAAAATCGTTTAATTCAGAGCTAGCCATGGATTATCCCTATATATATTGTATAACTCCTGTATATATAATAACTCCTGGTGTACCTTCTCTCCTGGCGTCTCCTCCTGCATGCCCACCGCTGGACCATCATATGGATTCTCCATGAGAAGTTTCTTCAGTTTCTTCAACCTTGGTCTCTGCCTTCTCAGCTCCCAATAACTATTTGAAAAACCCCAAATCTGTAAAATAACACATCTGTCAATGCACACAATTAGCACTATGCTTTCCATATTCACCTACTACAAAGAATAAAATCACAATCTTCAGAAACAAATTCTTCAGTCACCTGTGCATGCATGAGTTGAGATGTTGCGCTGTCTGGCAGCTGATCTGGCGTTTTACACCCTGGGACAAACAGGAGCAGATTTGATGTGTCCGCAATTTTCAAGTCGTATGTCTTGTCTTCACTGCACAGAATGGCATGCTCGTCTTTATCACCTCTGATTATAAGACTAATGGGAAACATAAACAGACATCAGGACAGATGAACAATAACCCTTGTAAAAAAGAAGTGCACTTAATTGAATTAAGTGTGCTTTTGTAGTGTACATCAAGTGTTAAATCCTTTGTACTTGCAGATAATATAAATATTAAAGGTGGAGTAAGTACATTTTCAAAAACACTGTTTGGAAGTTAGCCGGGCCGGCACCAACAACAAACATGTAACCGATCAGCATTAGGGTGCATATGACGGTCAAGGAGAAAGAACGAGCAAGAGGGAGATTTAAAAAACAAACTAACTGAGAGATGGGACACAATACAAAAGAGCTCAAAATAATATCACTGGTATGAAGGTTTATGGCTGGGCAAGCGCTTTAGGACCCACGTTTATATTAGAAAAGCTTTCCAGCGCTGGAGAGAGCTAAGCGGGAAGGCCTTAAACAGACGCGGAGGCTGCTTTTTTTTCCCTCTTCACATCTGAGTAATACTGGGTTTTGATTGTCTGGAGCTGCTGTGCTGTTGGCAACTAACAACGAACACTTAATACTAACAACGAACTAGTATTTACTCTTGTGTACTGTGTGTTCATTTTTTGTGCTTCCTTGTCGTTCGTTCGTAAACTGCACTTTATTTTTCGTGAAGCATTTTGTTGCGCGTCAGCTGTGATAAACAGACATCCACTCGCATTGCGTTTTTGAAAATCTACTTACCCCACCTTTAATGAAATAAAAGGCCACTAAAGTGTACTTACTGTAAAAAGAGTAGTTTTACTATTTTTCTTAACACACATTAGTACACTTAAAAAGGTTTAAGTTAAAAGTTTGACTTTAAAGGACATTTTAAATGTTTAAATAATATTTTTGTCATGTTTTAAAGTAGGCCTACACTTATTTTGATGTGTTGCCTAACACTTAAGTACTGGATTATAATTTTCACTGTATTATTTGATGTTAAGATATTTTAAACTAAATTGCAACTTCATCATTACAAATGTGTAATTACAAATATTTTAAATACCTGACATTTAAAGTATATTTTTGTTTACCAGATTATTGTCACATCGTACACTTTAACCATATTCAAAGACAATAGATGTATTTATGAAATTACAAATAAATATACACTTAAATGGGTTCAAAACTCTTTTAGGTGCAACTTTTTGCATTTAATATTATTTTATAATGCATTTTCATTTCATTGTAAATAACATGCAATTAGTTGGCACACTGCGGAAAGTAATTTCCGTAATAAGTACTAAGTAACTGTTAAGTAAATGTAACTGCATTTCCAGAAGGGAATGCAACATGCAATACTAATTTGTGTAAAAACGTATTTAAAACGGCAATTGATTTCGGTCTAAAATAATACTGAGATGGTAAGTTTATCTTAAAAGGAAGCACTATTCACCTCTTGCCACTCTCAATGTGTTTGCAAAGTGTATCATCCAACTCCATGAGACAGTAATCGCCCGACGACACATTATCTCCGAACGAGAGACAGTAAGTGACGGGCTGCAAGTCTTCTTCTTTTACTTTAGCTATTTGTAGTGTGGCTTGAACCTCTTCTAATGTCCTCATGTTGACAGAATTGTTTTATCCAGCTCGACTAAACACAACATAAACACTTGCGCTGTTGTCAGCTCAGCGGTCAACTTTCCCGCAATATTTAGGCCGGAAGATAAGGTTGATTGACAGTAGTACGAGCCAATGAACGTTTTCAGGCGGGCGCGTAATAGTGTGTAAACATCACTAGTCCATTAGATGGCGCTACATAACACGATTTCATTGACGTTTCTGTGTGTGATGCTCACAAAAATGTGCACTGCATTTGAATAATAACTATGAATTCTCAGTGTTCGGTTCCCAAGAGGCCTTTTCTGTTTTCTTCACACATTATTTCATGGACACTATTGTCCTTGATAAACACTAACTTTAGAAAAACAAAATAGTTTGTTGTAGTGGACATAAAACAACAACTGTGGACGGATTTGTAATTTTTGATCAATACATAAATAAAAAGGATATGAATAATTTAACTTCTTTTAATATTTTTATTTTTATATAAATAATGATAGATTTTTAGATTTTAGGATTGAAAATCTAGGTCTGTGATGAGGATAAAACAATAAAATACATAGGCTATTAATGCATAATAAAATGTATATTTTTATTTGTTTTACATTTTGTATTATTTATTTTACATTTTTTCTGGTTAATTTTATTTCTTATGCATCTGTTATGTTTGTTTTATGATTATTTTAAATCTTTTTTTAATGCAAAGCACTCCATTGTGTATGAAATGTGCTATATAAATAAAAAGACGTTAGAAAAATACCAAAAATAAAGGATGAAGGCATGGCAAAAAATATATATATTTTAAATTAATTTTATTTTCAAGACTCATAGAACACAAAGTAAATATGTTGTGGAACGGAAACGTTCAATATATTTTGTTACATTCACATATTGTGCTGTATGAAATAGTTGAATCTTATATTAAACGGGTCTGTTTATTTATTTATTTATTTATTTTTGCAGGGTATTTAAAGTGAGTATTTGAGAAGTGATGTGTTCCAGGCTCCGCCCCTCATGGTGAACTCCCCCTATGATGGTCAAGTTGACTCGCCCTGCAACATGGACAGTAACGTGCTTTCACTGGAGAATAGTAAACAATCCACAATTGAATGAAGAAAAATTTATCAGCCGAGTCTGTCTTCAGAAATAATCTGCTGTCTGATGCTTCGGCGTGATTTTTTGCAACGCTTTGCGGTTCATGCATGTAAACGCATGTACTGATGGCTGAGGGCACTTGCTGGCACACAAAAGAGTCAAGTTATTTCGAGTCGGTTTAAGCTGTGATCAACTGAACAGTGATGCTCTTTAGTGACATCGCTGGTATTCCTCTGCAAACATAATTTCGGATCAGTTTGAAGTCTCCGCATCGGTATAAATAAGGTAAACAATGTTTTCTCCTTATCGCGTGTTTGTTTTGATGTTCTTACATTATGAATGCTGATTTAAATCTTTCGGATGTCGTGTTACATATATAAAACATTTAACATGCCGCTGTGCTGTTTTCGCTCATTTCATTCTGGCCAGTTCGTATATTAAGGCTGTCATAATAATCATTAAGCCTCTCCCAATTAATCTGCTATATGAGAAGCGTGTTCAGTACACCCAATACAAATTAAGCATGCTGTGCATGTAAATTCGTTTCTCAAGCAGCGTTTTTTCTCCTCCAAACGCTGATTTGTCACATTCACGAGTATGATTTCACATTCAGCGCGGCTGTCAGAGATGGACGGCATTGGGAACAGCATGCAGAAGAAGGCTGCTGAGCTGGAGCGCATGGCCGAAGTCCTCGTTACTGGAGAACAGTTACGGTAGGTGTGGCTTGATAGACACCCCAATTACACCGAATGGACGCATCAAAACTAGAACTATCCCGATGAATGAAAGTACAAGCGCGCGAGGTCACTGCGTGTCGCGTCGCTATAAGGAGATCTCTTCAAATTTGGCACTGCGGCAATTTGAAGTCACCATGAAATCAAAATTAACAATATATATATATTTTTTTAATGGAATATTGCAGTATTTATTATAAATTATTTATCCATACACATAATTATTATTATTTTTTTTTTTAAATTCACGTGCCCTCGAATCTTTAATCAAAATAACTTCCCAAAATAACGTGTTTACTGGCGCGAGGGCGGGACAATCTGTCACTCACATGAGATTACAGCAATAGAAAACCATCAACCATCAATTCGATGGACAAAATCAAGTCCTGCCTTACGTTTTTTCTTGTTTGAGAAGCAGTTTCACTCAGGGTACGTTTACACGAGAACAATGTACTAAAAACTGAAATGTTTTTCCTTTTTTTTCCCGCTTACAGAAGACACCATTGTCAAAACGATCCCCGTTCACAGGGGTCTGTGAAAACGACTAAAAATGTTGCATTATGCATGCCAGGCCATTAGTCGGTGATGTCACTTTGTAAAGAAATACAGATTGAACATCTATACGTGTGCGCATGATGTCACAAATTCACAAATTTTCGTTTTCAGGGCCCAAAACACTGTTGTTGTGTAAATGAACGGTCAAAACGCATACAAAATTTTACATTTTTAGTTGAAAACGGTGTAGTGTAAACGGCCCCTCAGAGATACATCACACAATAGGGAAGAAAAGACTATCGCAACTTTCACTTTATGCGACTTTAAACAATGACTTCAGATCAGTGTGTACACACCACGTTTACACTTTGACCTTTTATTACATATTATGGATGAAAATGTAGTCGATTTAGTCATTAAGACATGCAGTTGGCACACCCTTTTGTCATTACATAATTTTCCATTTCATTTCCATTACATTTATTAGGTGTTTTCCTCATGGGGACCAAAAAAATGTCCCCACAAGGACAAGGATTTTGGATATTGCCATCTTTGTGGGGACATTTCCCATAATGTAGAGTTTTCCAGGACCACACACACATCCTCACTTTTTAATATTTTATTTCTTCAGTTTATGTGTCAACCATGTTATCATCATATGTCTCCCCTATTAAAGTTATATTAAAAAAAACTCTTCGGAGTGTGAAGTTTTCAAGGACAAGTATTACTGTCCACCCTTTTATCACTGTATCTTATTTTGTTTGGGTTTGTCCATAGGGGAAAACCTGATCTATCTGCTGGAGCTAGTTTTGTGATACACACATGAATGAAAATCTATTTGTTTGCAGTTTAATCACAACCTTGGTGAATTTTAGCAAAGTTTTTGTAATGTGACTGACTGGAGAACATAGCTATGTTTGTGCCTCTGTCCTTTCCCAGACAACTGCTCTGTTCGCAGTGACCTGTGACATTGATAGTGAATGGAGCAGAAAGGTGTTTAGTCAATACATCTGATTAATGATTGCTTAATCGCAGTACAGGATACCATCGTTTTTTTTCAGTGTTACACTATCTAGCAACTTTAAAACGTATTATTTACAAGCTGTTTTATTGTGTCACATTCAACGTCCTGAATGTGGGTTGGTTTCAGGTGCATATAATAATAATGTTATTGGATCTCTAACAGACTCCCTGGAGGTAAAGACATCATTTGGTGGGCTAGAGAAAGATTTTATTTCCCAGTTGTGTGGGAATATCTGTACCATAGGTCTGGTTCTGTTATTGTAGGTCACAGTGAACCAGTTTTATCTGCCGGTTGCTGGTATCACTTCCATTTTGCTATGTACAGAATAGCTGACTCAGGTTTGTCTAATCAGTAATCAGGCAGTGCCAGCAGACCCACACTTTACCCTGTCTCAGCTCAGATGTACCTGATTCAGGTATCGGGTCATCAGGTTAGCTCTAGGTTTGCTGTTGGTAGTCAGAACAGAGTTTAGTCAAAGTACTTCTAAGGCAAGTCATTTCACTTGGCGGCCATCTTTGAAATGCCTCTTGGGCAGCTATTTCAGTCATGCAAGTATAGCTCCTATCACTTTGAATGGGGAAATGTCAAATTCTCCAAATTTCTTCATCAAGCTTACAATTAAATTTCATATTTGAAATCACCAATACAAAAAGCTGACAAAAATTTTGATTCTAAATGCCAAAATCATGAAAAAAAGAAGGATTTTTCAGGCTGGACTTGCCAATGCAAATGTTCAGTCATGAGTACGTGCCTCAGAACACTGACTGTTCTGATTCACCAACTGCAGTGCATTTACTTTACCAGTTGGCTCTTATATTTAGAAGGCGGGACTTATTCCGCCATATTGCATGCTGCACTTTCTCCCATTCATAATAGACACGCAGCCATCTTTAGAATTTTGTCTTTGAACTTAGGCTTTTGTGGTAGCGCTGTATATTTCTATGGCATCGCTGTCGAAGAGTAATTAGCTGAAGTGGATTTACTTATTGTAGAGTTAACAAAAGTTATCATGTTAGTAGGCTGAAAAGTTGTCATGTTAGTAGGCTGGGAAGGTTTTAAAATGAGCAGTTCATCCATAAATCCGTAAGATCTTACCATCATGCTGTGAAAATACAAACCGGAAGACAGAACACAATGAGCGCAGCTCTGAAAAGGGGCGGGGCTACATAAGGTCTATATGAGTCTTTGTATACCCAAAGTCTTTGGTTTAGTCCAGGTAACAGACAGGTTTTAAATTAACAGCAAGGGCTTCCAAAAATATGTAAGTGCCTCAAAAATATTGATAGACAAAATAATAGTCTTTTTTTTTTTTAATAAAATGAGAAATATAATAAAATATAAGATAAAACAGTGGCTAAAGCCAATTATTGTAGAGTAACATTGTCCAGTTTCTCACTCTTACACATCAATAGAGGGTTATTGTTAAGTTTTACATTTTTTGTTTAGTTTTTATTTTCAATTAGTCTTTTCGATTTAGTTTTATCTTTTGCTTTAGTTTAGTTGAGTTTTGAAGTTTCTGTCGATTTAGTTTTTAAGTGTTTTTTTTTTTTGTTAGTATTTTTTTTGTTAGTATTTTATGGCTACCAAAATGATTATTTAAATTCACTAATTTAAAAATGATTTTAAATTCATTTAAATTAAATTTAATGGTATCATTTAAAGATGATTAACGACTTTAAATTTCTCAGCATAGTCAGTGCCGATAGCCTCGTGGGCAGCGCCGCAATATATGGTGCTGTTGCGCTTCGGGCAACCCGAGTTTGGGTCCCGGCTTGCGGACCTTTCCCGATCCCGTCCCCCTCTCTCTCTCCCACCTCGCTTCTTGTCCACTCTATACTGTCCTATCATAATAAAGGCAAAAATCACCAAAAATAAATCTTAAAAAAAATAAATAAATTATCAGCTAAATTTAGTATTACTGCTCTCTAGTGATATTTTCATGTTTAATGCAGATTGGGTGTAAGAATTTCAAGTTTTATATTACATCAAGTGTCAAAAACTAAAAATGATTTGTGACCATTTTTATGAAAATGTATTTTAGTCTAGATTTTGTTTTTTCAAGTCATTCTAGTCTTTGTTTTTATTTCAGTTTTAGTTTTAGTTTTATTTTCATTAATGATTAATGAGCACTGCATCCAAAAATAAGAACTGGATGCGTAACATGACATTATCTATTAATTCCGACCTTTAGTCCATTAGTTCTATATGGCTTCAAGCCATATAAACATTAATTTGCCTCCTCATTTTAGACGCCCACCACTTGCCATTGGAAAACACTAGTCGAAGCTGACATTTCACTCAGGTTATTGTATAGTAATGTTCTATCACGTGTCTCACATTGCTCTGATGTTCGGTGTCAGAAAGTGCCAAAGTGCACTTTAATAGTGTGACCTACCAGCTGCACACTGCTACAGTCATGTGAGTCTTTGTTACAGGGTGTTCAGTTACTTGTCAGCCCCATGCTGTTGTGTCAACTGCTGTATGACTGCATGTTGCTGATAATATAATCCAGAATATGTAGCTATCAGTGTTAGAACAAGATATGATGGAAACTTCTACTGCCACTTGCAGAGTGCATAACCTTTGCCAGCACACATTTATGGTTTACTGTAATTTGTTCCTTTAGTTGTGAACAAACTAAAATATGTGTTCCAGCAGCTCTTAAAAAGACAGTTCACCCACAAATGATAATTCTGTTATTGTTTACAGACCTTCATGTCGTTCCAAGCCTGTATGATTTTTATCCATACAATGAAAGTCAACAACGTTTTGGTCCCATTGACTTTCATTGTATGGACACAACAACAACAACAACAACAACAACACATTTTTCATAATATCCTCTTTTGTGTGCCAAGATGTTGTAAATTCTGTTATCTAACACAGGATTAAGTGAAAGGTGCAGTAAAATTATTGCATAAGATCAAATGACGTAGTAATAATGAATACAATTAGACAATTACAATTTAGTCATGATAATAACTGTTCCAAGACAGCAAAAGCCACATGTGGGCACTTGAATTTCGATGAAACTCTTATAGGCTAGTCTAATTACATTACACATTTGAGTTTTGTGAACTGGAATATGAATCTCATTATTATAATTGTCTCATTCAATGTCAACTATCGGTTCTATAGAACGTTTCTACTTTTTAAGACAAATCAGGAAGTTATTTTAGGCTGAATCTTCATGGATTGACCCAGGAAAGTTATAGCTGTGTAAATGTAGGTATGGAGGTCAGTTTTAAAAAGTGTGTCGTGATGTTACAGGTTTTTGTGTTGCAGGTTATTTTAATGCTGGTTGCTGAATGGAAATTTTACACCGAAACAGTTGGTCCTTGGTCTGATTTATTTCTTGTTTTCCAGGCTGCGACTCCATGAGAGTAAGGTGATTAAAGACAGAAGGCATCATCTCCGTACCTACCCGAACTGCTTTGTGGCTAAGGAGATTGTTGATTGGCTAATTGAGCACAAAGAAGCATCCGACAGAGATACTGCCATCACGATCATGCAAAAACTTCTTGACCAGAGCATCATTCACCATGGTGGGTTTGTCCAACACAGACTTTCAGAATTCCTGTATTTGTATTTCACAAAATGAATGGGAACATTAACCCAAAATTGAACATTCTGTCACTGATAATTCATGTCGTTCCAAACCTGTGTGAAGATTATCCTGGCTAATGTTATAATGGGGACTGAGGCCATCAAGCTCCAAAAAAAAAGAATGTAATACCATAAATGGTATGTGTGGGTTGCAATAAGGTGAGAAGATGGATCTATTTGCAGCAGTATCAGATTTATTCACCAAAACCCTAAAAAGAAACACTCTTTTCTAGAAACAAGGAACAGAACAGGCGGTCAGAACAAGACAAGGACTGACCAAGAACTGAAAGAAGCACAGGGCTAAATAAAAAGAACAAACTAGCTAACGAAACAAGACACACCTGACCGATCTAATCAAACAATCAGAAAACAAGGTAACTGATAAACACAGGAAAATGACTGAAAACAAAAACACAGAACTGAAATAAATCACAAAAACCACCCTGAACAAAACTCAGACTACCTCTTACAATAAAAGTATCATAAAAATGGTCCATAAGAATTGTGTGCTAAATTATAAGTGTTCTGAAGACATTTTCTTCACATCAAATGCTGTCAGTGCACAATTTTTATCCTTTTGACTTGTGCAGTACGTTTTGGAGCTTCAGCGTAGAGGAAGGTCAATGAATAAAAGCTTAAAATATAGACCACTTTTGTTATACTTTTAGGGTGATTGTTTTTATCATTTTGAAGCTTGAAAGGCCCAGTCCCCATTCACTTCCGTTATATGGAAAAAGCAGCCAAGATTGTCTTGAGAACTTCACCTTTTTTTCATGGAAGAAAAGAAAGTAATACAGGTTTGAAACAACATGAGGGTGAGTAAATGATCCCTTCAATATTTTATGTGCAAAAGTGCAACAGAACATGATCTCAACTGTGTCTGTTACACTGGCGAGGAACCAATTTGATCTTTAGACCATGACTTGTGCTTGTAGCAGTGTCTTTGTTAATTTGTTAACTTTTCAGGTGCACTTCACTTACAACGAACCTGTTTTGAATTTGTTTGTCCTCACAGTTTGCGATGAACACAAGGAGTTCAAAGATATGAAGCTGTTCTACCGTTTCAGGAAGGATGATGGAACCTTTCCACTGGACAGTGAAGCCAAAGTTTTTATGAGAGGCCAACGGATATATGAGAAGTAAGTGCTTTCATACATCATTACAACTCTGAGAGGTTTGTTTTGATCCACTTGTTAAACATTAACATTATCATGTTTTCCCTCTTCTTCTCATCCATTATTGAGGTAGAGGTTGTTAAAGACCGAGCAAGGTGGTTTCCACTCTACTGAGTTGTACCGCTAAAACAGGATGTGAATGTGTTGTTTTTTCATGTGCGACACAAGTCTGTACATATTGATTTTGAACATGTGGAGCCAGTCTGGTAAATCAACAGTGTCCATAGAAACAGAGTTTTCAAGCAAATCGAGCATGCTGTGTGTTCCAGTCGGATACATTTAGAAGTGGCTGCTCTACCTGTGAGTTGTGTGCCTGTTAATGTAGCTCAGCACAAAACCACACTATCTATAAATTTACTATGAAGATATAACAAAAGCTTTCTTTAGGTTTACCCTTAGTGGATTTTTAGTTGATTTAATATTTTTTTTCTTGTCCCGAACTTGTCTTGTCCTCAGTATTTTTAAAAACATTTGAATAATTTTAAGCATGTTGTGTACTGTTATGCACTGTTGTACACGACTCAATTAAATGGTTAAATCTTTTAATTATAATAATTTACAAAGTAGCAAATAGACATGCTGTAGGAGAAATAAGTAATCAAAGTATTTTTTAAATTATTAAGTAATTTAGTAATTAGTAACATATTTAATGCTGCAGTCCGTAACTTTTTTGGATTAAAAATTACATAACCAGCCAGTGTTCAAAACTATCTCCCTACCTTAGCCTGATTCACAAGGGTAAGCTTGTAATAATGTTTTCTAATTCGAGTGGTACTGGTAGGTTTCCGCGGGAAATTCGAGCATGCCGTCGTTCGTCTTTGCATCATTACGTCACATCTGTTTACGTAAAGAAGGAGTCCCAGCTGTAAGACTATATCGCATATGAGGATGCTGCAGTTGATGGATCATTTATAGCCTTTTCTCACAGCAGCTGGAATAATTAAACCTATCATTTTGATGGCGGATTGTATGGTATGAGAAATTAACGTTAGAGATTAGACTGTATAGAAATTTAAATCTACAGGTGATGTTAATACACACTAAATACACAATCACACAATGGTGATGTTGTTAACATTAACAATTTGAGAACAAAGTATAACAATAATAATAATTTGCATGGTTTGATGTGATATGAGTTAAGCCGAGCATTAGATTTAATCACTATTGGTAGCGCAATTTATTGTAATGCTTTTTTTCTCAGTTGGTCAGAAGAACAAAAGTGGCAGATTTGTTACTTGCTTGTTCAGATGATATTTTCCAGTTAAAACTCTTATTTTGGTCATACTTCCAAGATTACAATCTGTGATTCCGAAGTACAGTATCCACCGGTGCGGTGACAGCCACATAATTCCACACATTCCTCAAAACAATAGATTCATCCGCGCTGAGGAGCCGTGCCGATGCACAACCCACGTAAAGATGATAATTCCACATATAACTGCAATTGCAGGTTTCAAACAGAGATGGCAACAAAGAGGCAAAACTTACAGACTGCAGCTTTAAAGTGCCCCTATTATGATATTTTAAAGATTCCTTATTTTGTTTATTTTGTAGGTCTCCTACAATAGGTTAACATGCATCCAAGGTCAAAAAACACTTTAATTTTCACATTACATTGCAACATCAACTCTTTTCTCACAATGACTGAAATGGATCGATAAAGGATTCAGTCTCTCAAAACCCTCTTTCCCCAGAGCATACTCTGCTCTGATTGGTTAGAGGGCCCACTCTGTTGTGATTGGTCTACCGCTTACAGCGCATGTCAGAAACAAAGCGTCCATTACTATATCTGAATTTCAGCTCCAGATCTACTTCAGCACTTGTATATTACACATTGATACAAACAGTAACAATGGCGTCGGTTTTACCGTATCAATTCGAACCTGATCCTTTGGAAGTGCATGCAAAGTGGATTTGCTTTCGACATGTCGGCAACATGAACCAAACTCTTCCAGGCCTCAGCTGCAACTACAGTGTTTGAGGGCGGGTCAAAGTAGACGTTGTTCGAGGGCAGCCAATGAAGAACATAGGCTGGCATTATGCAAATTTGTTATAAACCCACGTAGGTTTAAGCAGGAAATATGGCTGGAATTACTGATGTCTCATTTCAAGCAATTCAGAATCGTTCTTTCATTTGGGAGACACTAAGTAATAAGAAGTTTTTCAAGGGTGAAAAACTGCCTTATATTTATTTTGTTGTGTTATCTAAGTTGGTATTAGCTACATCTTATACAGACATTTTTTTTGGTCTGATCTTAAAAAAGATATATTATTGGGGACTTCAGTCCTTTATTATGGTTCTGCATTGTCATTGGCTGATTGGATTGTGAAATGTTACCTAGATTTTTTTCAGAACTTTGGTCAAGTGGGTCCTGACATTTTTTAAAATGTCATTACATTTATATTTTTATTTAACTCTAAGCTTTGCCCTGTAAAATAGCTTCTGTTTAAGCTCTATTAAAAGTCTCTTTGAAAGACTTTTTGGTAGCATTTAGTGAAATATTCTCTGTTAGCGTAGAGTGAAATGTTCGATGCAAGGTTAATCTGAGCCAAGAATGGTTAACGCGTCTTGCAATAGCAGCTTGTGTTTGCTCTGCGATTATGACCAGGATGAGGCCGGTCGTAGCAGCATGCTGTGCTGTATCGTAGACGTTCCTCTGCGGGCTGCCCTGTTCTTGCATAACAGGAAGATGAAGTCCAGCGGGAGACATCTGTCACACAAACCACCAGTGTGCTTTTATGTAATCACCATGGACACATTTGTGCTTATGGTCAGTATTTGCAGATTTTGCTCTTAGGGAAGCTTGTTTGGTTTGTTTCCCGTTATCGCAGAAGAGCTCAGTCTGCTAATGGAGCATAATTATAAAATGTTTTTGAGAGTAAATGGTACTGAATACCGTTCAAGAACTACATAAGAAAATGGTCAGGAATGTTTTGCGATCTGTCTCTAAGCAACCGTGATTAGCCTTTGTGATTTACCTTGGTATTTTTTTTTATGCCTTCCTAGTGTTGTGGAGATTTTAAAATGGGTTGTTTGCCAGTGTTCTCAGTATAAACTGTGGGCTTGGGTTACTAAAACCAAATGTTAAAAGAGGAGTATGGCCCCTTAAATAGCTTCAAGAACTTCCTGATTCAGTGTTTATTCAGTTTGTTCCCTTTTGTCCTAATGGAGATCTTTGAGATGTCGAAAACATCTATTAGCATCTGGTTCCCTTTACTCACAGACGTCCGTATAGAATTCAGCTATTGTAGAAATGCATGCAAAAAAAAAAACAAAGAGTGAATAATGTCTGTATGCACTGTTTTTTATAGTATATAAATTATATATTTATATAATTATAATGCTTAAAGGAACTCCTAAAAATCATATAGTGTTAAAATATAAGGATTTTTTCCACTTCCCCGGTAACATTTTAAATGGCCCTACCAAAAATGTTTACATGTTATCTTTTAGAAACTTATATATATATATATAGTAACATTATTTATATATTTTCAGTTTAATGTAATATATAATAAATAAATATTGTAATACATTAGTAACATCTGTCTCACATGGGCCATCAGAATTTATTGTAACATCCTGATTTATTGCTCAAGTAACATTTCTTATTATCAATATGGGGAACAGCGGTGCTGCGTTATATTTTTGTGGAAACCAAACCATAATAATTTTTTTCACCCAAAAATGAAAATTCAGTCATTAATTATTCACCCTCATGTCGTTCCAAACCCATCCATTAATCTTCGGATCACAAATTAAGATATTTTTAAGGAAATCTGAGCGCTTTCTGTCCCTCCATTGACAGCCTATGCAACTACCACTTTCAAGCACCAGAAAGGTAGTAAAGACATCATAAAATACTCCATGTGACTCCACTGGTTTAACCTCAATTTTATTATTTAAGTGACGCGAGTACTTTGTTTGCGCAATAAAACATAATTTACCGCTTTATTTTTTTCCAATTCGCGTTCACGAGAGAACCACGACACAAGCATGTTATGTTGACACGAGAGCAGACATAATAGTGAAAACAGATTAATATTTTGTTAATAAAGTGGTAAATTGTTTTTTTTTTTTTGTGCAAACAAATCACTCGCGTCACTTTATAAAATTGAGGTTAAACCACTGGAGTCACATGGATTACTTTTTCGTAGTTGTGTAGGCTGTCAATGGAGGGACAGAAAGCTCTCAGATTTCATCAAAAATATCTTAATTTGTGTTCTGAAGATGAACAAAAGTCTTACGGGTTTGGAACGACATGAGGGTAAGTAATTAATGACAGAAATTTCATTTTTGGGTGAACTAACCCTTTAATAGAAAGTTTAAAAAAGGCATGTATTTGAAATAGAAATATTTTGTAACAATATTGTCACTTTTCAATTTAATGCATTCCTGCTAAATAAAATAATAATTCTTATTTAGTATTTAAAAAGTATTAATAAATAAATCTCACTGACCCCAAACTTTTGAACAGTAGTGTACAGTACAACAGAATTTGCAAAACAACAATGTTCAAACATGATCTTGCCTAAATGGGGCAAATGACAGTTCCATCAGCTGTTCCAGAACTCTCTCACGCTGGGACCGGACCATCAGGTCACCCTTATTATTGAGCTCTGACATTGTTTCTCATGACTTGACAAGACTGCAGCACTAAGCAATATTTAGACAGAGAAACATAACCTCTGTGTCACAAACATACTATGCAATGAGATCGTGGTTTCAGTGTTAGCGGAGCATTCAGGATATGGTTATAATGGTGACCTGCTAACAGAATAGCAAGATATGAAAGAATGATGATCAAAAATGGTAATGGGCTCAAATCTAGGTCAATGTCACATATCTTTTCTTGCAAAAGTCAGTCATTAATATATAGTTGCTCAACGGCAAGCAGTTTGAAATCGCTGTTTGCCTTGAAAGGCACACAAATAGACTGTATGTACATGGCAAACATCTAATACGCAGGCTCATATTGCTGGCACAGCATGTTGACTGATATTGAGCCATTTGTTCCCCTTGTTTGGCCCATATAGATGTTTGCTCAAGCTGTTTCAGCTGCCTTATACTGAACTGATTTTTTTTTTTTTTTTTTTTTTTTCCTTGAAGATTTTGACCCGACTGGCCTGCATTTGTAATGTCCACTGTGCATATGCTTCCATCATAAATTATCAGCTCTGAAATGGTCCTGACGTGGTAGGAGAGTTAGCAAAAGTGTTTTTTTTTCTTTAGTTGTTTCTTAGTAACTCACATTTTCTCTAAAGACTTGTATCTCTCATGGCTTTATTTAGCTATGGTTGTGCGCTGACAGCTAAAAATCGAGTCTTTGTCAATGGCGCACATGAAAGCGTTTGATTTTGACCCGTCAGGACCTGCCTTTAAATGGCGAGAATGTTACATTTCTTGAAAGTTCTGTTGCTCTTCTTTTGTTGAAATATGTATTTAGCAGCACTGTTGAACTTTGGCCTTGTTTTGATGAAAATCGCTTCTCGAATCATGCTGTTTTGTGGTGAATGATCTCCTAATTATATACGCGATGAGTTTGACATTTTGACATTTGCTAATAAGTACACTGTCTCACTCTGCAGGTTGATGAACACTGAAAACACTCTGCTGCAAACACGTGAAGAGGAGGGTGTGACGTATGAGCGGACACTGGTGGCCTCAGAGTTTATAGACTGGCTCCTGCAGGAAGGTGAAATGCCCACCAGGGAGGAAACGGAGCGGTTGGGACGCAGACTGCTGGAGCATGGCATCATTCAGCATGGTGAGCACATGGACAAAATATATAAGCAATATCACGAGTAGCCGTGCCATATGGCTGTATATCAGCACGGCTGTGATTCGGCAGCCTCACGCTGTAGGTAATCACTGCATGCTGATACACAGCCATATCGCACGGCTACGAGTTTGATATTGCGTTTATACAACAGTTCGATGGCACGGGTGTGTAAATAAGTAAGAAACAACAACAGATTGCCTTTAAAAACCCGCTTTTGTGAGGAACTGCTTCCTTCCGCAACTGATTCAAATCTCAAGTTGACAGTTTGACCAAGCCTCCGTTACTAATTCTAAAACATCACTTTAGAACTAGTACGAACGAAGGAACGTTGAGTCGCTTCATTGAAACTCATTGTAATATGTAGAGTAGAGTATTATGAGAGAGATCAACTAAGTGAGTGCATTACCTGCATCTAGCTGATATTCTTCAGGTCAATAATAATCACAAAATCAGTTTGAATGTCCGCTGAGGAAAGCGATATCTTTGTCTTTGTCCTTTTAACATTTAAGACATTCCCATGACAGCGCTAGTCAATGCATTTGTCAGTTGTGTCTCGTAAGATGTTGTTTAAAGTAAACACAACGTCCTTGTTTCAGTTCATTTCAATATAAAACTCACTCATAAAGACAGTCTTTGCTGCCATCTAATGGCGTATTAATGTAACTTTCACTGAAGATGAAATCACTAACAGACTCTCTCAATACCAAAAAATACGGCATGTTATTTATATAAAATATTATTTATTTAACAATATAAGAAGTAAAATAGGCCTTAAGCTAAATCTATTAGCTCTGGAACAAGTAATAGATTAAATAGACCAAAGATTGCCCGTTTGATATACCCAAAACGAATTATACCTCATGTTTAAACAATATCTGCATAAGAGCCAGCGGCAAATTACAGAAGGACTGGCTGAGATGAAGCTGTTCTCTGCTTACATGAGCGCTGAACGATCGCTGACGGCTTGGAGTTTACATTTCCGAAAGCGTCTAAACAAATTTCCAAATAGGCGCTATGTTTACATATAAATCGCTTATCTGAGGTCTGAACAACTACATTCTCACATAAAAAAACTCTTAAAGCTACATTCCATCACAAAATAATAGTAGTATCTATAAAAATATGGTGGTTTTGCTCGTCCGCCATAACACTTGCTGTGAGAATGCTGACAGGGATTCAAATGGTAAAACGGTTCCCGTGGCGATGCTGGTAGAATATCGCATAGCTGGACAAACCTCTCAGCCAATCAGATTTGAGAACCAGAATGAACTGTTGTATAAATATATGTACAATATAGTCCTGCAGCATACACCTTAAAGTGATAGTTACAAACAAACATTTTGGAAGGAAAACACAAAATATATAAATTTGGAGCACTAAAATACACTAAATCAGACTCTCATCTAGTCATTTAAATTAAATGTAACTTTAAATTCATTGAATAAATCTGAATTAAAGTTCATGGTTTGCTGCATAAACTTAACACTGCACATTTGTAGAAATGTATTTCTACAAATTTCACTTCACTTTTTGTACAAGGTTCACTTTAGTGCATATATCATGCAGCCTCAGAAATGTGCTAATCATGAAATACATAATGCTTTAAAATATACATGCATTCAAGTAAATGTACAGTATTATGTTATGCAAGTTATTAAATAATACAATGGGGCATGTTTAGTCATGACTTGACAGGAGGAAAGACTTTGATGGTCAGCAACAGATGGACATACCTTTAACCAGGCAACAGGCAAACACAGTGTGACACACTAGAACTTCAACACAAAAGGATTCACATGCATAATACACAGCCGTATACACACACCCAATACAGACCTGCACTCACACACACACACACACACACACACACACACACACACACACACAAACATATAGTGACTACTATAGAACGGAGCTATACCCTATAGTGCAGTCACACACACCAACGGCAGCACAATCAGTGCCCTGTTGAGTCTGATACAGTGTCTTTGTTTGACAGCACCTTTCCTGTCTGATTTCTGCTGACTTTGAGAAATCTGCTGAAGGCATCACAGGCCGCCTCCTCTGACCTCCCCCACTCCTACAAAAAAATTAAAACGTGAAAGAAATTAAATTGCGGAGAACTTTTCCACACAATTAAGTTAAGCCTTTGGGATGGGTCTTGCAATTTCTAGTCTTGTACTTAAATTTTAAATAGTTATGCATACCAGATGCAATATAAATGAAAAAGTAGGATTTAAACTACATACATCTGTTTCAAAGTCATTCTACCTAATCACAGTATTAAAAAAAAATATATATATATGTGTATATATATATATATATATATATATATATATATATATATAGCTTAAATAAATGCACACTTCCCCCAACAGTCTTATTCTTATATTCTTGTTTCATTCTGTACATCATAACTGAATCAGTGTGTCTGTATTATGTTCATAGGCGTGCAAATATTACATAAAGCAAAAACCACACCATAACTGAACAAAGGTTTGTGCCCTGACTTGAATTTAGCTGACACAAATGGATACAGTCAACAGAGCAACACACATAAGCAGATCATAACAGGGCATCTCAGAAAATCTGCTGACTAATACTAACAGATCAGTGAAAAAAACTGGAGGTGAATTAATCTCTTTTTGCCAATGGCAGTAGGGCAAAGGATAAGGTAAAGATGAAAGGAGGGAAAAACAGGCTTTCAGCTTTTCTGCTATTTTGTAGTTTAGCTGTCAATGGAGAGGCCCCCTGAAGTTGCGTAACTGCCTGAAAGTGTTGAGCTTGATTTTGAATTGCACTGCACTGTGTCGAGAAGCATGTGTAAATCTGTTGTCAGCGTTTCACGGCCAGCCAAAGTTGCACTGCACAGTTGTACTATGAATAAGCATGAAACAGGACGATCATGCTGCACACACAAGCATATGAACTCATTCCCACCATCAGGGTGGAGACGGCAGTGTTCTCCAGAACCAGAAAGCATGTTCTCTGCTTTTCCTGCTTTTGCTTGTGGGTTGAATGTGACTGCATGTGCTCAGCTCAGTGTGTGGGACTTTTGTTCAGGAGGCCTGAAAGACACAGTGAGTGGAGAGTTTAGTTCAGAGAGCTGAGTGACAACACTTTTTTTTTTTTTTTTTTTTGTGCTAAAGAAGCTATATAATACTATTTTCATCAGATTATATTGCTGAGTTATGATTTATGTCCATGAAATAATCATTATTTAAAAAGATCATTGTTTTTATCAGTGTTATTGCAGTTCTTGTTCACTATATTTCCCACTATAATTGTGGTGTCTTTATTTACAACTGGTCATTTCATGTGTTTTTACTGATTTGATAGCTAGCCGATTTGTCAAAAACGTTCCATTTACACTTGGCCACATAAATGTGTCTCTGCGAAACAAATATAAATGCGATCTTCAATTCCCGTGCTATATGCAAATTCATGTCAACAAAAGCAACAGATCTGAGCTTTGTTCTATTTATCATCAGCTAATTTCAAGATCAAATACTGCAATAGGAGTAAAAACGGCATCAGCACTGGTAAGATAATTTATTCTCACTACTTTTAATGAAGATTGAGTCTTGAGCCTCAGGATGCGATGCCAAACTTTCAGTTTCATTTGTAGCAGTTTGCACATCGGCTTGTTGGAGAGATACTCAGCTACTCATCATGGTGAATAAGTGTTGCAATATTGCTGTGGTGTTTGGCTACCAGGATATGCTGGTATAACACGCTCTCACATCTTTTTTTTTTTTTTTTTTTTTTTTATAATTTTGGGGGTAAGTAAATGTGACTTCAACAACCAGATGCATTTAAACTTGTCAATTTTGGACTGCAAGGCATCTCAAACCTCCTGAATTGATTTGAGTGTGGTTTTTTTTTTTTTTTTTGATCGGATGCCAATCGGATATGCACAAAAATCATATTTGGACTGACAGTCTGAACAAAGATACCTCTTTGACATATATTTAAATTAGACATCAGATTTTATCTTTGTTAAAAGGATGCGACTATAGCTCAAGATCTGGTACAGTGCTGCTGCTGCTATTGGTTATTGCTGCTGCTGTTAGTTATTGTTGCTGCTGTTGGTTATTGCTGCTGCTGCTGTTATTGCTGCTGCTGGAGTTGGTTATTGCTGTTGCTGCTTTTATTGCTGCTGCTGGAGTTGATTATTGCTGCTGCTGCTGTTATTGCTGCTGCTGGAGTTGGTTATTGTTGCTGCTGTTGGTTATTGGTGCTGCTGGAGTTGGTTATTGCTGCTGCTGCTGTTATTGCTGCTGCTAGAGTTGGTTATTGTTGTTGCTGTTGGTTATTGCTGCTGCTGGAGTTGGTTATTGTTGCTGCTGTTGGTTATTGCTGCTGCTGCTGTTATTGCTGTTGCTGGAGTTGGTTATTGTTGTTGCTGTTGGTTATTGGTGCTGCTGGAGTTGGTTATTGCTGCTGCTGCTGCTGTTATTGCTGCTGCTGGAGTTGATTATTGCTGCTGCTGGAGTTGGTTATTGTTGCTGCTGTTGGTTATTGGTGCTTCTGGAGTTGGTTATTGCTGCTGCTGTTGGTTATTGGTGCTTCTGGAGTTGGTTATTGCTGCTGCTGTTATTGCTGCTGCTGTTGGTTATTGGTGCTTCTGGAGTTGGTTATTGCTGCTGCTGGAGTTGGTTATTGTTGCTCCTGTTGGTTACTGCTGGTGCTGGAGCTGGTTATTGTTGCTGCTGTTGGTTATTGGTGCTTCTGGAGTTGGTTATTGCTGCTGCTGCTGTTATTGCTGCTGCTGGAGTTGGTTATTGTTGCTCCTGTTGGTTACTGCTGGTGCTGGAGTTGGTTATTGTTGCTGCTGTTGGTTATTGCTGCTGCTGCTGTTATTGCTGCTGCTGGAGTTGGTTATTGATGCTGCTGCTGTTATTGCTGCTGCTGGAGTTGGTTATTGCTGCTGCTGCTGTTATTGCTGCTGCTGGAGTTGGTTATTGTTGCTGCTGTTGGTTAATGCTGCTGCTGCTGCTGTTAGTTTTGCTCCTGCTGTTGTTGGTTTTGCTGCTGCTGGAGTTGGTTATTGATGCTGCTGCTGTTATTTTTGACGCTGGAGTTGGTTATTGTTGCTGCTGTTGGTTATTGCTGCTGCTGTTGTTGGTTTTGCTGGAGTTGGTCATTGATGCTGCTGCTGCAGAGCAAGTACGGGACTTGCTACTGCCAATACATACACGACATGCTGCTGCTGTACAATATAGCTGCATAAATTACCTGTAGCAGATCTATACAGGTGGAGCTGGGGAAGGTGGAGGGTTTCTGAAAGAGCGCTGCAACTGCTACTGCAAATGCTGACGAAGTATTTGAAGTTTGAGCAGCGAGCTGATTGGATACTCACAGAAATTTTTCTGTTCTTTAAAGTTCCCCTGAAATCAAAATGTAAGTTTTTTAGCTTTTAGTATGAATATGTTAGCCTTAATGTTATGAATAAGCTGGTGCGTTCCAAAACAGTGACGAAAATTCGCATTTAGGAGATATAAGCATTCAAAACTTACAGTCTCTCACTTCCACTAAAATGGATCACGGATTTTCATGACATCACATCGCACTTAAGCTTCTCATCAAATCTTCTGTCCAATCAAATGCTCTCTAGAATCTGAAGTCCTGCCCCCTCCTACACTATCAACAGACACTGAAGCTGCGGCTGAAATCGGTCATTTGTTCACACATTTACTAGCTTCTACATGGTGAATGGCACATAGTGCACTATATAGGGCATAGGGAATGATTCAGACAGTGTAAATATGCTTTCCATTGATGCGAATGAAGTCTGTTTTTCGGACACGAGAACACAGAGCGGATCATAACCGCGAGTCGACTCAGACCACAAAAGGTATCAAACCCATTTCAATTCTGCACAGAATGCTATATTTTAAAGTGACATAGAGGAGATTAAGAGGATAAACAGTTTGATATTAAAAGGAAACAGAGGTTTTACTGAGTTTAACGGCTCTGGCCGAGCTGTGATATAAACGAAACGCTATTGGCTATTTTAAAAAAGGGGCAGGGCTGTTCGATATATCAGCGGGCCTTTAAGATAATACACCACTACTTGTTTGCTCGCAAAAGTCTAAAAGAAAAAAGACGGTAATAAAATAAGAACAAATAAACAAATTTCAAACCACAGCCCAGATAAATGCAATAGAATAAAGAGAGATATGAAATAAACAGTTTTAAGTTTTTCAGGCGGGTATACAGTATATTCAGGTAAGGAATACTACAGAGATTAAAGTAATTAAATGTAAAATAACACTGGATAGTCTTCATTGTAAAAAATTGAATACAGATTAAGGCTTACAATTAGTTAAAGTTATAAGAGTGAGAACACGCAGCTGACGTTATAGCCTGTGTCACTGGCAACAAAACAGATCGGTTCGGTTCCGATTCCGGTCCCTGGCCAGTCGATCAGTGCATCTCTAATAAAAATGGCCACTTTACACGTCTATCCTATGGTTCTTGTCTAATTGGGTATTTCTTGGCCAGAATAAGCAGCTAAATGGACCAGACTTTTTGTGGAAAGGCAAAAGACTTTGGCTCTGCAAGATTAGCTGTGTAGTAATAATCAGACAATGAGTGAGTGTTTAGCCCATTTAGCTAAGCTCTCTCCCACACATATATGCATTCCTCTGCACCACAAACCATGTGCATCCACTATGCTTCACTGTCCATAACATATGTTTGATTTTGCTCGTTTCAAAGTTTTCCAGTTTTTAGGAAAACTATTTTATCGCATGTTGATAGCAAAGGAAATGTGCCCAGTGAGCACATTATTCGTTTTGGTGAAAGGACGAATGTCATATTGAATTTTTCCTGCCGCATGTCTTTGAAATATTGCTGAAGCTAAAGTAGCAGTCCTGAGATTAGAGACATGGCAGAATAATAACACAGTAGAGCACTGAACATGGTAATAAAAATGGAAAGTTAATGCTGTCACATAAAACTAAATACTGTGTTTGAAACATGATGACTCATGGGATATTATGCAAGAAGGGAGTTTAGGATTGCTCTGTGACTACATAGGATTATGGGATGGGATTTTAAGATGGCATGTGCTCCTCTTACACAAACACACTCACTCTCGCATACTTAGACTTGGTTAAACTGGTTCTCCTGCTTTTAGCAAACGAAAAATAAGAACTCTTAAGAAGGGACTTAAGATTTTTCTGCTGTTTTGCCACCTCTGTTCTGCCCCTTTCTCTTGGTAAAATAAACCAAAAATAAATAAAACATAAATATCATTTCCATTTTACATTTAATAAAACAAAAGCCTTGAAGATACGATCCAAAATAAGGATATTGGTTTGAGTTTTGCATTTTCTGTCTTTCACTTCTAGATTTTAGACTTGTGGCTTGACAGTTCATGTCTTTATTTCCAATAAACTGACATATGACCTCCTTTTTTTTCCTTCCCCCAGTTTCTAACAAGCATCATTTTGTGGATGGAGGACTACTTTACCAATTCAGAATGAATTTCCGGCGGCGGCGGCGACTGATGGAACTTTTGAATGAGCGTTGTCGCAGCATACCGGAGAACCATGACAGCCCTTTCTGTCTGCGAAAACAGGGCTCTGAGGGGGGAAACACCAGCTTCCTTTCAGGTTAGTTCTTATAATAAAGGAAATCCTAGTAGTTTATGATATAGATTTTTAGGTTTAGTGGACACAACTGTGATCATTTACAGTGGCAGGTAGATAATGAACTTTTGGATGTGGTTTTATTTGCTGTTGATGTAGTGCATGTGCAGTTATGGAGTTAGGACAACCAAAATCAATTTCAATGTTGTAGTAAGGAAGTTGCTGAAATAACTAACTCGTGTTTTGAAAGAGTGCATCATCTGGAAAACATCGCTCTTAATTTGAAGCATCATATTTGTGTACACACATCTAATCAGCTAAAAGTGGATTCAGTGGTGTTAATTTATTTAAATTTTAATAATATTTAATAATTAATTTACATTTTTAATAATCAGATATGTTACAAGATATGCAAGTCGAATAAACAAGCAAATAAATTGCAATGAATTGCATATATCAGTATTACCTGACAAAAGCCCCTAAATAGAGATAATTCATTGACATTGCATTACTTCAACAGTTTAATACAGCACTGAATAGACATTACAGAAAGCTTTTATTGGCCCTCAGTCCACAGCAGTCCATTTTGATTGACAGTTTGAAGTTCTCACATTCTGTCAGTGCTGCGTTTACTAATGCTCTCTGGTGGAAGTTCACATAATCTGTGTACTGAAAGTTATGAATATGTTCAAATAGGGAAGGTTGTAGTTTCTCATCTCCACAGATGTTTCCAGATCTCTTTGGGAGAGTTAGTCAGCTGAATATCATCTGTTTTTTGTGATGAGTATGTGAAAGGTGAACATATCAGGCAAGCACAACACGCCCCCTTTTGCCAGATTTTCCTCTGTTTGGTCTAGTTATACTCCATTTGAGTTATTTTGTATTAGTCATTATTATAAATTTAACCTCAGTTTTTTAAGTTCTCTTGATGCTTGTTTAGTTTTACCTTTAATTTAGATTAATGATTCATGCTCTAGTGTTTTGGCACACAGTATTATACTAAACAATGCTGCAATTTAGCCATCACATTGAATAATGTATTACAATAAATATAAATTTGTTTCAGATCAAGTGTTTTTCAGTATTTGCTTGTAGATTTAGTATCACGCCATAATGAGTCAGTAGAGGAAATGAGCTCAGGGTATCTTGGGACTGGGCCTCTCTGGTTCCTCTTCTCAGAGCTGAATAAAATATGAACTGTCATTTTTCATGGGCCTGTGGTGTGTGTACTGTATGTATGGTATGTGTGTTTTTTAACTTATGCAAGTGCGTGAATTTACATTTTACAACTGTGAATCGGGTAGATTAGTACGACACAGCACTGTTTTCGGTACTTATTGCATGTTTTATTGACAATATAATCAGTGATTTTTGTTCTGATGACAATATAATAAAATTCATTTTTAAGCATAAATTAAAGGTGCAATGTGTAAATTTTAGGAGGATTTATTGACAGAAATGCAATATAATATACATAACTGTGTATAAAGATCTTACATAATGAACCGTTATGTTTTTATTACCTTAGAATGAGCCATTTCTATTTACATACACCGCGGGTCCCCTTACATGTTAAGTCGCCATTTTGCACTGGCATGTTTCTACAGCAGCCCTAAACGGACAAACTACTCATTTGATTGACTAGCTACTCTCTGCTGTCTCAGGTGACAACATATTTGTCGTGTGTTGGCCACCGTAGCTTTTCTATATTGCAATTTGCAACCTCACCGCTCAGTGCTGCTAAAATTTACACACTGCACCTTTAAATAAACAATATGAAATATGACTATTTGAAAAGTGATTTATTTATATATTTTTTTAATTCTTACTTTCTTTGCATTTCATTTTTAAGTGGCACTCCTAGTTAGGTAAATAATATTTATTTGGTAACACTTTACATTAAGGTTCATTAGTTAACATTAGTTATTAACATGAACTAATAATGAACTGCACTTAGACAGCATTTATTAATCTTTGTTAATGTTAATTTCATACCAGCTAGCATTAACTTTAGCAATTATTTTACACTATCTCTTCCCTGTTTTTATAATAACATGGCCTCAGTTTAAAATGTTTTATACTTCAAAATATTGAGTTTATATGGCTTTCTCGAAACTAGCTTAGTGTTTTGCGGCACTTTAAAGGGATAGTTCACCCCAAAATTAAAGTTCTGTCATCGTTTACTCACGCTCATGTCGTTCTAAACCTGTATGTCTTCTAAGGAACATGAAAGGAGAAATGTTCATAAATGTTCTAGTTGCTCTTTTCCATACAATGATGGATACTGACTCACTTTTAAGCTTCAAAAAGGATGCAAATGTGTCATAAAAGTATTTAATGCATGTTATGCAGTTATATACATATTCTAAAGGTATATGGTTTTGTTTTAGTTTTAGAAGGTTTTAGTGAGAAAAATGTAAATTTAAGTGATTATTCAAGTACTAATGTGAACATTAAGTATAAGCGATCAAAGCTTTTCTCGAACGTACAAAAGAGAGCTATGGTAGACGTCACTGAAATGTTTTTTAGCTCCAACATACTTTATGTTTCTCAAGCTGCAGGCGACTAAAGGCACCCTCACATAATCTAGCCGATTTTGGGCCCAATTCATTTACTAATACATTATTAAAATCTTGTTAACATTAGTTAATGCACTTTGAACTAACATGAACAAACAATGAACAATGGTATTTTCATTACAGCTTTACAGTGAAAATTTTGGCTGCACAGCAGCTCTTAAAGAAAATGGTGTCATTATCCATCTTAAGTAAATTCAGTATTGATTCATTCCGATGTAAGAATCAATAGTTATTAATTTAGTTAATTTATCTATATCAGCAGTGGAGTAAACAGTGATGTCATCATCCAGCTCAGTTCAGTTCGCATACAGTGGTGTCAATGCAGGCAGATCAAAACACTGTTGAATATCAAATGTCAAGTGTCCCCAACTAAGCAAGCCAAAGGCGACAGCGGCAAGGAACCCAAACTCCAACACGTGACATCAGGTGGGAAACAGGTGGCAAATGTATTGCTCATGGTTAGTTCATGTTAGTTAATACATTAACTAATGTTTAACTAATGAACCTTATTGTAAAGTGTTACCTTATTTTTATGATAAAAAACTTTTTTTTTAATGTTGGGGTTAATATTTGGCTGTAGCTTTATATAAAGCTAGTTTATGGTATGTTCATTTAGCTAACTAAACAGTTTTATAATGTTTATAATGCTGTTTGCCATACAGTATATTTTCATCAAAAGGAGAACTCTAACAGATGTGATGCCACCCTCTGGACTGTTATTTCAGTTAGTAAATGCAAAAAAGGGATGTTTAGACACCATAACACTAAACTGCATAAGCACTTTTGAATCATGTGTGAATGGTGTTTTCAACAGGCAGAAGTGTTGCTCTGATCTCTATTCGCTCTCTCACTTCCTCTTATCCAGTCTCTATCTAACCTTATTTGTCTTTCTCTATCTCCTTCCCCTCAGTAAGCCCCACTAAAGAGATAAAGGTGGTGTCAGCAGTACGGCGGAGCAGTATGAGCAGTAGTTGTGGCAGCAGCGGTTACTATAGCAGCAGCCCCACACTCAGCAGCAGCCCTCCTGTGCTCTGCAACCCCAAGTCTGGTAAGAAAAGCCCCCTTCTGTGCCTAAAGACCCCAAATACATCATTTCAACATGAAAAAATGACACACACCATCTTTAAATAAGCAAATAAGGTCAATTTTGAAAATCAAAGTTTTTAATGTTGTTTTTATGTCTCTGTGGTGTTTTTAATATGCTTTAAGACAAACCATGTGCAAATTCATAAGTCAACACCATTGCTGAGTATTTTTTCCTTAAAACTGCAGTAAAAAAACGAATCATGTCAACGTGCCGGCAGGCTTTAGCATATCATTAACAGCGAACTAGCAGGGGAGTCTTGAGAGTATCCAGGTTATCCCGGTATATTTTTCTGTTGATATGAAAAATCGTGTAGATTTAGCAATATGGCGGGTGTATGATGTATACTACGATGTTATGATGAACTATATGCCTTTCTCCACTGACGTTCTGAGTTGTTCAAAGTGTTTCTAAGGATACTGATTGTTAGAAGGCCAGCTGTCTGACTCGTGAATGTGAACATGGTTTGTGTAACATTAGCAACACATTATTAGCTGTTTTATAACAGGCTAGTCATATTAATTACCGTTATGTGTCCAGTGTTGTAAAGAGCCATACCATTGTGCAGCGTTTACCTCAGTAAGTTGACCGACTGGATCTCTGAGCTGGCGTGAGCGAATGGAGGCGGGGCTAATTTGCATATTTATTGATCCACGTATATTAAATGAGACAAGGGTGTAGAGTTACATTCAAGCTATTTTAAGGCATGAAGAAATTTTTTTCACAGGAAAAACGTTTAAATATGTCATTTTGGTGATCAAAGATGAGTTTTAAGGGATTAAATTATTGACTACAGGAGGACTTTAAGCTTCTTAACCTTCACATTGACATTAGCATACCAGCTAGCATTAACTTTAGCAATTATTTTACACTATTACTTTACACTTTTTATAATAACATGGCCTCAGTGTTTTATAGTTCCAAAATATTGAGTTGCTATAGCTTTCTCAACTAGTTTAGTGTTTTGCGGCGCTTTAAAGGGATAGTTCACCCCAAAATTAAAGTTCTGTCATCGTTTACTCACCCTCATGTCATTCTAAACCTGTATGTCTTCTAAGGAACATGAAAGGAGAAATGTTCATAAATGTTCTAGTTGCTCGTTTCCATACATTGATGGATACTGACTCACTTTTAAGCTTCAAAAAGGGTGCAAATGTGTCATAAAAGTATTTAATGCATGTTATGCAGTTATATACATATTCTGAAGGTATATGGTTTTGTTTTAGTTTTAGAAGGTTTTAGTGAGAAAAATGTAAATTTAAGTGATTATTCAAGTACTAATGTGAACATTAAGTATAAGCGATCAAAGCTTTTCTCGAACGTACAAAAGAGAGCTATGGTAGACGTCACTTTGAAATGTTTTTTAGCTCCAACATACTTTGTTTCTCAAGCTGCAGGCGACTAAAGGCACCCACACATAATCTAGCCGATTTTGGGCCCAATTCTCCCCTTCCGACAATCCTAGGTAAAGTCCCAATTATCTTGATGGTTCTGTAGATTATCTTATCAGATTTTCCTGTGGTGTGAGGGGTGTTAAGAGTGATTGAATCTGCTCGGAAGAACATAGGGGACCGCACCGTTCTCAAAACGCACACACTCTGTAGATTATCACTTGGAACGAAACAATGCCAAATCAGAAAGCAAGCTGATGGAAGACAGAAGCATAACATGACTTTATCCAAACCTTTGTCTTTTTTTTTCTGCAAATTTTCTGTAAAAAGCAGTCAAAATACTATTATCACCATTTCTTCTTGCCCATCGTCCGCCATGTTTGTTTACTCTAAAGTCACATTTCCCGTGTTCACAGAATCTGGTTGTTTGTGAATGGAATCTGTTAGTGTGTTGTCTTGGTCACATTGCGGCACTCCACACACTATAGGAACAAAAGCAGATACAGTAGACATCTATGTTTCTTAAGAGCTCCGTGGGTGGGTCAGAAGTTTGTATGTATGTGTGCTTTCAGGCCATACAGCCACATCACCCTGTTCTCCCTCTGTTCCTTTTGGCCGTCCTCCACTGTAATTCTGCTGGTTGACAGTAATTCTATGAGGCGTCGACCATGTAGTTCCCATGAACTTCTTCACCCTTCTAACAGGGATTCTCCTTGTTAACTTGTACTAGCAGGATTAGTTAACAAGATCATATTCAAAGGAGTAGTTCACCCAGTAGATCGATAGTTCAAGATCAAATTGGTTTCCTCGGCAGTGTAACAGTTGAGAACCTTGTTCTACATTTACACATTGAAGCCTAAAGCATACTTTAGTTTTGAGATACAGCCTTTCAAAAGGGCTTTTTTCACACTTTGCTTAACCCCTGTGTTGTAAACCCTGCTTTTAACCTTGTGTAAAGAAATGTTTCACACTTGCAATTTAGTAGTGGGCTTAGCACCACTTTTCCCCCCAGGGTTATGAAACCCTGCTCCACTTTTGCGTTGTTACACCGTGTCCTAACCAAATGCAACACGACACATAATAAAAGGTATCTGTTCCATGTTAATCAGACTTTTTGTGCCAACCAGCCATGACAGCGATGCGCGACGAGCTACAGGGTATTATATTTTAGAAACAGTTTCTATTTCTGCGATGTTGCGGCTGGAACAACAACATACAAAGTATGACAATGAAAATCTCAGGTACTGATTATGTACTTTATTTAATGTTAAAATAAATATTGTGAGTTTGAATATCATTTTGCATGACAATGGATAATTCACCTCAGTGAACAAATAAGTGTATTTTATGACAAAGATAGTTTCAGTCACTTAGTATGTATTTTTAATAACGTTAAAATGGTGTAATATTTATGAATTTGACAATGTGCTTATCAATTTTGTTTTGAGAGCTTCACCCACACACTCTTCTGATTGGCTGTGATTTTCAATTGATTTTGTCACTTTGTGTCATGTCTGGTGTGGACAGACAAATTGCTTGTTGCCAGAATCTTATCACGTCTGGTTAGGACACAGTGTTAAACCTCGCACTGCAGTGCCAAACATGGGCAGCGTGAAACGATGTTGTGTTACGGCTGGGTGCTTAGCATCCGACAGCCAATAGCATGCCTCATATTCACGTGCTTTGGGCAGTCACGGAAACACTGCACGTTATTTCAGCATTTGATGGGAAAAATGTCAAGAGACATTTATAGTCGAACTGCATTCAGGAAAAGCTGGATAGTACAGTTGGCAATATATAATATGTGGATGCATAATGCTAGAGCCTTTATATGAATAGATTGTGTGCTGCATTTGTCCAATCAGTGACACTGCAAATATGCATTTCTCACCAGAAATTGACCTATAGAAAAATACTATGCTGATAATTAAAATTATGTAATGTGCACTGTACGCTTACCCCTCCACCGAACCTCTAAAATGTAATATCAAGGTTGTTGGTAATCATTGAGACAATGCCGGTTGAGACAAAACACAAGGTTTTTGTATCTATCATATAGCTTCATAGAAAAGAACTATTTCTTTTCTCACATTATATTTAAGCACCTGAAGTTGTCATCTTGATTTCTTTAGGGTATTTTCCATCACTGCCTTGTGATTTGCAAATAATTAAAAAAAATAATAATGGGAACTGATTGTAACATGCATTTTCCTATTTTACGGTCTCTATCTGTTTTTTTTTTTTCTCACTCTTTCTCCCTTCTGAGTATATTTGTGTGGAGTAGTAAACTCTCTGACCCATAAAAACTCTCAGGCTGAGAACTTTGAACAGTCGTAGTACACGCGTTGTGTGTGTGTGCGTGTGTGTATGTGTGTGTGTGAGAGAGAGAGAGAGTCTGGCAAGAACACATAGTCCCCTTCAGGAAAGGCAAGGAGCACAGCCAGCAGGCAGAGAGAGACAGAGGAACATTTTATACGCACACTCAGAGTCATCCTCCTCCACCACCAAATTAGAACATTGGCCTCCATGACGATCCAAGGCGAGTCTGAAGCATTCCTGCAATGAAGCATTCCACACCTACCACATGACTCAGCCTTCATTTCACCACAGCACAGCTCCCTCTTCATATTCTGCCCCGGGACAGTGAGGCCCACTGTTAAAACCAGACCTGTTTTTTGTCCAACAACAACGTGAATCCAAGAAGCAATCTGTCATCAGAGCGTTTAACGTTATAACATGTTGTACATTTTGAATGTGCGAGAGAAATAGGCTGCTTTTACAGACGTTGTGTTTTTTGCTGGTGTGTTTTTACCGGTGTGTAAGGAGACCCACATGCTGGGTTTGGCAGTGCCATTGCCTGCCTCTGATTGGTCAATTTGCTCATCCAATCCTGGGATTACTTAGCTCTCCACCCAAAATTGATTAAAGCAAAATGAACTCAAAGTGAGAAAAAAATATAAGAGAGAATGAGAGAAAAATACTGAGGCTCAAACATATACATTTTTTATTTTTTTTTGGCATGTTATCATAAATATTCAGTCTCTCCTTTTCTCTCTCTCTCTCTCTCTCTGTCTCTCTCTCTCTCTCTCTCTGTCTCTCTCTCTCACACACACACACACACACACACACACACACACACACACACATAATCCTTTCTCTCTGCTTTAAAAAAGATGTGGGATTGTGTGAAAGGTTTCCGCCATGTATAGAGTGACTTTAAAGGGGGAATGGAAAGGCCCTGGCCTCCAGAATATGCACACATACAGTAAATATTCTTTAAAGGGATAGTTCACCCCAAAATAAACATCCACTGTTGTTTACTTACCCACATATCATTATTAATTAAGTGTAAAACAACAATACAACCCCCAAAATTGACCAAAACAAACACAAAAAAGTAACCTAGTCTGTATCAAAGTTAATATTTTCAACGTATTTTTTCTTTTATTTTGTGATATTATTAGTTTCATTATTTTTTTAATTTCTGAAATGACATGATTCATTCTGATTATTTTATCCAGTTGGCATCTCTACTTTTTAACAGTAAAAAAACAAATACTACATATATACATACAAAATTTATTCAGACACCTTGAACATTTCATTAATTATTGCAGTTTATTCACTATAGTTTAGATAAATGGTAATACAATATGACAAGATCTCAGAATTAAACTGTGTCAGAAAAATAATGTATCTTAATTATATCAGATAACACTTAAGCAAAACATGGTCAGGTCAAAGTGTCTGAATAATTTTTGGTTCCAAATTTTTTATCAATTTTACTGGTAGTTCACTGTATGAAGACTTTTTGGGTATAATATGTCACAGTTTACTTAATTTTGCTATCCTCACTTACATAAATGAACTATAGTGTCCTGCACCCACTAGTAAAAATGTACCAAAAATATTAAAAAATGTCTGAATAAATTTTGGTTTGACTGTGTGTGTGTGTGTGTGTGTGTGTGTGTGTGTGTGTGTGTGTGTATGTATATATATATAGTGAAGTCATCTTAATGGCAAAAAGTGTCCTAATCACCCTGAATTCACCCTATATATGTGTGTATGTGTGTGTGTGTGTGTGTGTGTATATATATAATGAAGAGAAACACACACACATATACATTTTTTGAGAGCACTAATCATTATAGAAACTATGTAATTTCCTTGTTTCTATAGTCTGTATAATGGGCTCTGATCAGCCAATCAGGAGCCAGTCAATAGCTGTGCAGTTGAATCCTGGATTGTGACCAAGTGGTTCAGAGTTTGGCTCACTTATTACATTACTGATGAAGAGATCAAACTGATTAGAACCACTTATGTGCTAAATTAGTCCATCAAAGTGATGCCACAACCTCATTACTTCATTAAACACAAACCTTCAGTGCTCCATTACAGCTTGATAACTCTCTCTCTCTCTGTGTCTCTGAAGAAGCACATGTTTTGTTTCAGGATGCCTTTGTGTCAGTTTTTTTAATGAAGGATTGTGGACTGCAGTATTGTCATGTGAGGAGTAAAGTAAATAGTGAATCAAACTCAGTGTTGTTGAAGTAAATAGACAAACTGATCCTTTTACACTGTGTGTTGAATAGTCACATGTTCATGAAAATGAGCCTAGAGTTCATGACTGAGGAACACTGTGTATATCTTTACAGTGCTGAAGAGACAAGTGAGCCCAGAGGAACTTCAGGCTCCTGGTGGACCTTACATAAAGAAGACATTCACAGTAAGTCTCACACACACACACACACACACACACACATACACGCCAAATGTGCACAGACTCCAAGCTCTAATTGCATAATTTACTATGTTTGGTTCTGAGAATCCATTTACAGGGAGGAAAAAGTTCACAACTAAAAATAGCAAGAGGAAGTTTTTCCTCAGATGCATGTGGAAATGATTCTAGCAAAGAGCAATTTAGGATCCCATGAAAGCTGAAAATGTGTGAATTCAGCTGTCAAATATCTGGACAAGACATGAATTTTCAATGATTTGCTTCCACTGATAGTGTTGCTTATATGTGTTGTTTAGAATTGGCAATAACAAGGTTATGCAATGCATTACATTCATTAAAATCAGATAAATAAATAAATAAAATAGAATTAAATTAAATTAAATTAAATTAAATTAAAAGAAAAAAGAGGCCATGTAAGTGTCTGAACTGGAACTTAATAAGTTAATGTGCTTGGATGCATGTGTTTGCAGATTGTGGGAGATGCAGTGGGCTGGGGATTCGTGGTGAGAGGAAGTAAACCCTGCCACATCCAGGCAGTGGATCCCGGCGGACCTGCTGCAGCAGCGGGAATGAAGGTACAGTACTCATCCTGCAAACTTTTATTATAGTGAGAAAATGACATGTCTATATTTTTCACATTTTATTCTTATTCTAAAGGGATGCACAGATATTTAAATTTTGGGTAAACCAATAAGCCAATAATTATTTTCATATTATGGCCAATAACATGTAAATGGCCACAACCCACTCTGACATGCGCTCATGCGGTCAAATTTTCCATTATTTGTCGAATTTTCATTGGGTAAAATCACCAGTCATTTCAATAAGACTCCATGTGATCAGGAATTTCCCCATGCAGATTTTGCATCAAGTTCAAGTTAGTAACATGGATTCACTGCATTTACTCAGGGCCGTGACCACCATAGACATTTCAGGGGACAAGTCCCCCCAGTATTTGAGATTCTTAATGCTGCTCTGATGCACACCATTAAACACCGCTCTTATTGTTATTAAGATGACAAAAAGTTTTCGGAGTTACATTTTTAGGCTGGTCTGCCTCAGTGGTCTAGCAGCTCTTGTCATTTGTCAAAAAAATGATGACGGTCAATCGAATCAAAGAAGGCGGGCTTTACTGTTCACCAAAGACGAGTGTGAATTCCAACGCAATGGTTTAGTTTTAGAGATGAAAGAGTGCGTTGTAAGATGTAAGTAGCTAAACATTTAAGATTTGACAACTGTTTTATGATAGAAAAGTTAAATGATCGACAATAGCTAAAATCCAGTGATGCAAACTATTCAAACTTTTTTTATCAATGTTTTGAATTGAAAATATACTATAATTTTTTGGACCCACCTCAATTTTCAAGACTTGGTTTAACAACAGAAAGCTGCTTGGATTGAAAGTGACATCTGTGCAAGCTGTATTTCATACATCACTACGTTATTGACCATAGACAAAGACCTTTTTTGTTCAAATTTCTCTGACCACACTTTTAGAGGTAAAGTGTTCTTCAAGAAACACGGTTAGAGTTTTACCATAATATATTGCCATCCCTTTAAGTTAATGCTTGATTATGATGTAAGAGATTAGAGATAGAGACGATAGAGTTCCTCTTCAACCCACTCAATCATTTAGGTTTGACCTTAGGCACAGTAAACTGAGTGGAGCAATCATAATGTCCTCAAGTCCACTTAAAATATAGTCTGTTTGCCAGATGTTTTTTATGCGGATCCAAGCTAAGACACTTAATGTCTACTGGAATTGTGTATATGTTGGGCAGATGGAATAATACCTGCCCTCCCTCCTCTTTAAACAGTTCAGCATTCAGCAGTCGTGACCCTAATTTACAGCAATAATGAACCATTACTGTTATGCAGCTTAAAAAAAACACTACTCCCTCTGCATCACTTCTGAATGCTCAGTACATAAGGTCATGTTTGCAGACTGAACTTATGTGTTTAGTGTGTTTCTGAGGTAAAAGTATTGTGCTATTTAAAGACAACCTCTGAGACCATAATGTTGCATCTGCTAAATTACACCAGCCCAGCTGTACCCTTTTTATTGTAATGAACATTGTTGCAAACACAGTTAATATATAGAGAATCATACCAAATGAGTAAACAGTACTGTGAAAATATTTGCTATTCCATTAAATAAAATTTTTGCATTTAGTATTTAAAATAATTGAATAAGTCAGTGTTTAGCAATTTCAAAATTATTTAGTAATGTTGAAAAATTGAAGTTGGGGGGAAAAAAATAAACGCTTAAATATCTAATTATTAACTTCTGAAATCTGTGTCAGAAGTTTGAGGTTGATTCATTACCAAATTAATTTTTAATTGTCTGTATAAATCGGCCTCTAAAAGTTTTACACAACTGTACAAGAGAATGTTTGGACGTTGTAAGAACTGAAGAGCAATAAAAAGCAGTTGTTTTTTTTAAATATATATTTAACCACTTTTTATTACAAAGGAAAGTTTTATATTATATTATATTATATTATATTATATTATATTATATTATAAAACGGTTAGTTCCTGTCCTTGATTCTGATTGGTCAATAGCTGTGTTTTATTCACGATAAAACACGACTATGTCCGCTTCACCCAACGATTCTGTGCATGGGTGACATTTGACTATTGAGTTAGGGGGGGCAAGAAAAAAAATTTTTTTTTTTTTTGCAGATTTTTTCTTTTTGTACCTGCATCAGCAAATTATTCGCAGAAATTTTAAGCAAACAAGTTTAAGTTTGCTTGTTGTTTTACTCATTTATTTAATAATTCACTTCATTTTATTATCACAGGAAATGACGCAGATGATATGTGAATCATTGTCCATCATTTTGCGAGCAACTGGTGATAGAGAAAAATGCCACATCGCAATATTGAAAACATTTCCATTTTAAACCATGAAGGCGAGCCGGTGGATATCACACGATGTGCAAACTTTGCGTGAGAGTTATGCCGGTGAAGAAATCTCAAACTCCAGTCAATTATTCACTACTACAGAAACTGAAAGTAAAAACTGACTGAGCTTTTGGCACGCTGCATTAACAGCGTAATATCTTCTTGGAGACAATGAGAGATTAATCTAATTTATTTTCTTAAAATTTCTCTTGTGGCCCATAGTGAGAAAAAGATGAGTATTTTTCGTGAAAGAAATATTTTGTTTTTAACACAAGTTGTTTTTAATTGAGGAGTAAGCTATCTAACTAATATTTTATTATCCTCGCAGCGCGTCGGTTATGCGGTGATGCCCTATGATATCGAGGGGCAAATGAATTGCAATATTAATTTAATAATAAAAGTAGCATGATAATAATAAGAATAATTTAATAGCCCTGCGTGCCCGTCCGCTCTACGCCACTGTGAAGGGATAAATGGCGTTCAGGTACGGCATCAAAGCGATTTTATCCAAATCCACATGCATGGACCGTTCATTGTTCAGTACTGCAATGTCCGAGTCTGTCCTGTCTCACGGTGTTTCTCGCGTTTTCATTCGGCGCAAGCAAGAAACGTTTACTAGACGCGTGATTTTTTTTTTTTTTTTTTCCCAAACGGTTCAGCGGAAATCCCCGCCCTGCAACCAATTTCATTGGCTCAGGTTACAGTGATGGGTAGGTTTAGGCATAGATATACATAATAAAGTCTTTTATTATTTATTTTATTTTATAAAATATTTTATTTTATTTTATTATTTTAGGCCTTTATTATGTATATCTATGGGTTTAGGGATCAAGGTTGGGTGTATGCAATCGTTATTGTGATTGACATGGCCAATGAAATGTTTAGAATCGGCTGCAGGATTTCCGCTGAACTGGTTTGGGAAAAAAAATCACGCGATTGCAGACTAGCTTTGACTCTCTGAACAGTGGCCGCGTGCAGCCGAATTTTTGTGACCACGGACGGTGCGCGTGTGTATGCGCCGAACGCGTCTTTCTGTGCTCAAGGGCAAAGGAGGAGTTTCTTTGAAAGGCTTGCGCACTCAATTTTACCCGGGCCTATATTCTGTATTGAATATATTATATTCTGTATAAGTCACAGCTGAAGGGGTTGCAGGCACTCCGCTTTGCATCGTGCCTAACAACGTCCTTCAGCCGTGACTTATTCACAATACAGCACAGCCTCTCGTACCTTATTGTTTACTTATATTATATTATATTATATTATACAAGGATTACTCCATAAAAAGTAATTCAGAGGACCTATTACCACAACTTAATAAAATGCATGGTTGCCAGATTTAATTAAACCTTTTAAGTTGCAAACATTATACTACAATAATGATGATCATTACATCAACTTAATATTGTGTGACATTTAAATGGACATATCTGCTTTATTTATTTATTTATTTTTTTAAGATTAAGACTTAATGAAATTTGATAAACTTTGGAAATTGGGCAGTGCATTAATAGTTCCCAGCCTGCTTTGCATAGGACTGGATATGGAGAATAAATGTTTTTAATAAATGGTCAGACCTTTCAGTGTTTAATGCTGTTATGTTTGACATTTAAAAGAGTTTCTGATGTGTTTTGTGGTTACCATTGTGCAGAAGAGTAGAGCTTGTGGTTAGGTTGAGTGCTAGACTACATTGTATGTAGATCTATGAGCAATAACTGCACTAATTCCAGTGACATTATCTTACTTGTTCAATAAATGTATCTGTTAAATAAGTTATATTTAGTGTGCGCTATACTATCTGTGAATTTGAACTGATATAGATAAGATCAATTAGTTTCAGGGACACCACTGCATTTATGAGAGAATTATGTTGAAACTAGTTGGAACAACTTAATTTTTCTGAGTAGTGAACCTAAAAAAATTGTCTATGCTCCAAATTAATTTCCTATAACTCAGAGTAGTTTGATTTTTGAACATAATTTCACTAGAAGTTGTCATAACTCAAAAAGTTTGATGTAAACCTTTTTTGTTAAACCAAAACATCTGTGCCAAAACATTAGCACAGATATTACAAATGCTGGAATTGTACACATGCACCATTGTACAGTACAAATGATGCCAAAACGGATGATTTAAGCACTACTGACAATTAAGCAAAATGGCAAGCTTTCAGATGTTGTTTACTTATCATTTGATGATAACAGTAACGGTATGACTCATTTTAGATGGTAGTTCCATTATGAGTTTACCAGGAAGGACATAAAGGCTATTGCGTTATTCATTTGCAGAACCTCTCAGAGTTAATATAGCTGATTTTAAAAAAGCACTCCTCTACTGTTCTCCTGAAAGGGGTAATTGTGTCATGTTGTTGCACTGAGAGAGATTACAATCTGTTTATTGTGTCATATATGTGGTTTATATGCTCCATATTCATTATGTTGTTTTTCAGCACTTTTATGTCTTTATCAAAGTACAAGAAGGGTGTAACAATTGTGAGTAAACATAAAACTGTAATTGTTTTGCCTTATTACAGTTTCTCATGCTCATCTCTACAGGTGTGTCAGTTTGTGGTGGCAGTTAATGGAATGAATGTGCTGAGTCTGGACTACCGAACTGTCAGCAACCTCATCCTCACTGGTCCCAGAACAGTGGTCATGGAGGTTATGGAAGAAGGGGAATACTGAAGACGAGCTCACAACCGCTCTATATGTTTTTCTGTTCTTCTTTTTCTCTGGACTTTCCTCAGTGAGTGTTTAATGGAATGTTCAGAGAAGTGAACTCCTGATTCCGTTCATCATTTTGATTCAAACTCATTAGTTTAAAGAGCATGACACTAATCTGTGCCTCCCATTGGTTCCTCGTTGACTGTTACCATTCCATGTCAGCTGAGATTGTAACTGGACAGATTATAGGGGAAAAGCAGCTGCCAAATATTATTTTTAGTAGAACTGCAGTATTTAAAACACTCTTGGAAGGTAGGTTTGCAGAACCAATGCCAAACTAATACATGTGTGCCATTCAGGTGAGAGCGCAATTCAATGCTCTTTTTTGACTGTTTCCTCATTCAGAGTTTAGGCTTTGACTTTTCAAGAGTAAAGGAATACAACATTGTGTCAGGTATGTTTTTTTAACTTTGGTTAATTGATCGTAGTAGTGTGGTTAGTTTTAAATAACTATTTTATATCCCTGTCATGCTTGCCGGGACTTATATATATATTGATATCCATCAAAATGCAGGGGACAACCAACAACAGCACTTACAGACTTTCAATGAAACTTAAGAGTGAATGTTTAAAACGCTACGCATATCTGAAAGATATGCTGTTGTACTGTAACTCGTGTCTTTTTTAAAAATATGTCTTGTGAAAGTAGTTCAAATTTCCCGTCTTTTGTCTAAATGCCATCAAAAAGGCAAGTAGTTACCTGTAACTTTAATGTTAATATTATATGACAGCATTAAAAATATTACTCATAAAGTGTTACGGCAGAAACACACTCTAGGCAAGTACACGTACGCTCTTGCGTGGGTCTGGCGGAAACAAGCTGCAGTACTTAAGAGGGCGATAGAGTTGCATTAAAATATCTCTGACTTTAAACCAGATGTGTTGTTATTCAGGTAAGTTGCCATTAATTAATGAATAAGAAAGAAAAAGAAATTGGCCGTAAAAAAAAATATAATTTCCGCTCATTTCCGTTTTGAGTTGAATTATGAATTGCGGCGGTCTTGGTCAGGCCAAAGTCCCTTTCAAGGAAAATATGTTCACTCGGCAGCCATATTTGCAACGCCTCCGGGCAGCTATTTCGGGCATCCAAGACCAAGTCCTGTCTATTTGAATGGGGGAATCCTGAAATCTCAAAAACTGCTTGGCGAACTCCCAATTAAATAACATATTTCATATCAGCAACAAAATCTGACATGAACCGTCCCATAAATGTTGTTTCTTATGCTAAAATAGCATTAAAAAGCTTATTTTTTCAGGTTTCTATGGGAACCGGAGCCTCTAACGGCAGCTGCAGTGATGCAATGACTTTATCAATCAGCGATTGGCTCTTTTACTTAGAAGGCGGGACGTATTCCGCCATATTGCGCGTTGCAGTTTCTCCCATTCATAACTAATAGGAGTGAACAGCCTTTCTATATCTATAGACTTTGGTCAGGCCCAGCTAACAAAAAAATGCTCTTCAGAACGTTTTGCTACCGTTCTTATTAAGTTATGAAAATATTATTTCTGAATGTTCTCTAAACGTTCCAAGAATGTTTTTGTGCTAACTTAAGAACCAAAAGACCAAATAACTTAACATTCTATTAATGTTTTTGTTCAAAACTTTGAGAGAACCTTGTCTGAACATTAGACAAGTCTTGAGAACGTTCCCCTGTTCGCTGGGGAGACATTTTAGACCACAACAACGATGCGCCAGCTTTCACGTACTTGCATAGAGTTGTTGTTTTTTTGGTCTTATTGTTTTAACTGTAAGACTTACTGAAATCAAAAATCTAACTTAGAATAGTCATAGAATAGTTGTGTGTTTATAGAGCACAATGCAATAATAAGACAGACTATGAACTGACTCACCAAATTTTAGTTTAAGAAATACATTTGTAATACTATACAAGGATTTATTAGGCAAATGGGAAATATACAGTAGTGCAGTATGTGCGAACTTCCGCATGTGTATTGCGAAGTAGTCATCTGTGCAATACTAACACAATATGATATATCATCTATTAAAGGGTTAGTTCACCCAAAAATGAAAATAATGTCATTTATTACTCACCCTCATGCCGTTCCACACCTGTAAGACCTTCGTTAATCTTCGGAACGCAAATTAAGATATTTTTGTTGAAATCTGATGGCTCAGTGAGGCCTGCATAGCCAGCAATGACATTTCCTCTCTCAAGATCCATTAATGTACTAAAAACATATTTAAATCAGTTCATGTGAGTACAGTGGTTCAATATTAATATTATAAAGTGACGAGAATATTTTTGGTGCGCCAAAAAAAAAAAAAAAATTAACGACTTACATAGTGATGGCCGATTTCAAAACACTGCTTCATGAAGCTTCGGAGCATTATGAATCTTTTGTGTCGAATCAGCAGTTCGGAGCGCCAAAGTCACGTGATTTCAGCAGTTTGACACGCAATCTGAATCATGATTCAGCACGCTGATTCATGACGCTCCGAAGCTTAATGAAGCAGTGTTTTGAAATCGGCCATCACTATATAAGTCGTTTTTTTGGCACACCAAAAATATTCTTGTCGCTTTATAATATTAATATTGAACCACTGTACTCACATGAACTGATTTAAATATGTTTTTAGTACATTAATGGATCTTGAGAGAGGAAATGTCATTGCTGGCTATGCAGGCCTCACTGAGCCATCGGATTTCAACAAAAATATCTTAATTTGTGTTCCGAAGATGAATGAAGGTCTTACGGGTGTGGAACGGCATTAAGGGTGAGTAATAAATGACATTATTTTCATTTTTGGGTGAACTAACCCTTTAACCTATGTGCCCATCTTTCACACATTCCTCACTGCAGATACTACATTTTTGCAGGATGATTATTGTGCAATTGTACTTATTTGTATTGATGAGAATGACAATTACATTCACATGATAATCTTTTGTTTTAATGGAAAGTTTTAATCTTCTGCCTTAATGACCTGTATTGTGCTGCTAATTCTCACGGCTGGTCACGCAACGTCTCTAATTATAAAGGATATACCACGTCCTCTATTAAAGACAGTAGGCTAGGTGATTTTGGGGGTGATCATGACAATCAGCATCAGGGTAGTCTGTTAAATACTGGTCCAGATATGTGCAACATATTCCCCACTTAGGGGAAGTATAAGCTAATCTAATAATCGTATAGTTAGTCTATTCTGAAATAGAACACAATGTAGAGTTTTATTCAAAACTCTTTGAGTTAAGTGTAACTGAGTTCAATGCACGTGTCTGTACAAGGAAGTAAGCTCATGGTACCATATTGCCTATTTGTATTTCTTCGTGCAGCTCTAAATCATGATTAATGTGTGTTTGATTAATGGCTTATTAAACGCCTTGATTTCATTAAAAAAAAACTTGTCTTCTGTGTCTTAAAACCACATAATTCACACAAATCTGTCTATGGCACATGATTATAGATATTTTTATAATACACATTTCTAATTTAATTTTATTATAAAAAATTTTATGTTACAAATTTTAGATCTGACATATGGACTGCACAGGTTATAAAACTTAAAATAGTCTGTTTATTGACATTTTTAAATGAAAATGGAAATGCCATATTTTTAATGCGACCTCAGACTTTTGTACACCACTCACTGTATTCTTTTGTATCGAACTGTATTAACCACATGTTCATTACCAGAGACAATAACCACATTCACTTTGTGTAAAGGGATGACGTAATGCTGTTGACCTGAATTAGCTAGTTTGCTAGTGCCACCTGTTGGTTAAAGAGGTTTTGCGCATTTTATTAACATTCGAGCTCCGAACGTTATAAATAGCCTATAACTTTTTAAAATTAAGTTGCTGTTAGATTTTTTAGATCTATATTTTTGGGGGGGGTCTCATAATTCTTTTAGCTTCAAGGTTTTGAGTAACAGTAGACCCAAAATTGCTTGTCCAGTTCTATGTCGTATCGCTAGAGGGCAGTGTTACTCTATCCCTCGTCTAATACGACACATTCGCTTCTCGTTCTGTGGTATTAAAAGTTAATATATTGATCGTCAGCAGCCAGCACAATGTAAATATGTCATTCCTTTTTTTTAAAAATGACCTTCTGAGTAATCTTCTTTGTTAAAAACAGGTTATAAATGTTCCACATTTGTTATTTCCTACCTACATGATTCTTCCTGAGACAAAACATCATTCCAATTCCTATTAAAGCACTCTTCTGTTTTAGTATATTAATCTTACCTGTTGTCTAAATGAAACATACTGTAAACATATTATTTTTCCTCCTTTTTACTTCAAGCACAGATTAAGTTTACTGTGGCTGTAGGAGTAGACGAAGTGAGATGTGAGTGTTGATAGAAGGTGTTTTTTTTAAATCAAAAGAGGACCTTGGGTAATTCCCTTCTCGCTAAATGAGGTAAGAGCAGACAAACAGACGTTTAACCTCTGTCTTCAGTCAACCTTCCCCCGTTGAGGCTGTTACTAGGGTTTAATAAGTAATACTGGTGGGTTCTGTTTTTTTCTCTATTCATTGCTGAGGATCTTTTTTAATCAAATCCGACAAGATAAGATTTACAAGATGTGATTAGAACAGATATCAAATAAATCATGATTTTTGTGAATTAATATAATGGGTGACTATAAACTATGCAAAAGAACAGAAGTGCAACAAGTGCATCATTAAACTGCAGAAACATGACTGAAGTGAAGATCAAGTGCTTTAGAACAGCCACATTTTTCTACTTAAGTGACCATGCAAAGGTTTATCTCCTAAAGCAATGTTCTGCTGCTGATTCCCAGAAGTGGGAGGGGAAGGGAGTCTAGATGCTTTCTTAGTTCAATAGGCCACACAGTTCAGTGACAACTGATGAATGAATCTTATCAGATGCCAACTGCTCCTTCTTTGGTAATTCCTCAGTCTCACTCCACAGCTCAAACCAGCGTGCTCCAGCATTTTCAGTGTTGACATATAATATTAACACTATCCATTTATCTACTTACCTTAATAATAAATATTTCATTATTATTCCTATAGACCTTATGTAGCCACGCCCGTTTTAAGCACTGCTCTCTTTGTGTTCTGTCTTCGGTTTGTATTTCCACTGCGTGAAGGTAAGATCTTACGAATTTCTGAATGAACCGCTCATTTTAAAATCTTCCCGGCCTACTGACGTTTGTTATGACATCCGCTTCAGATATTACAATGCTCATGATAACTTTCATTAGCTCTACAATAAGTAAATCCACTTCACGAGCTAATTACTCTTCGACAGCGATGCCATAGAAATATACAGAGCTGCTGCAAAAACGTAACTTCAAACACAAAATTCTAAAGATGGCCATGCGCTTGTTTCTCTGGCGCATAAGACCTCACAGAGAGAACATGAGAAAACATTGCATAATTCCGAGTTCATATTGTAGAAGACGTCTTTGCTCAGATCTCAGGAAATGAAGACTACATACCCCTTGCACTTTTATGAGCACAGAACATTGCCCAGGCCATTTATGCAAGGTTGGCCAACAGCACAGTTATGCACACTGATTACCTTCACAGACCGTCTGTGGAAAATATTAACCTTTTGTGTTAATGATGAATCTTTTGTGAAACCTCCTCACGGGCGAATCGCAGTGAGATGAGAGGGCTTGCCAAATCTTAAAAATAAGTCTAACAAGGGCAAGACTCATCATCCCCTTCATACTACTCAAAAAAAAGTCTGGAAACCAGCCAGATTTACATGAATATGCAAACCCGAGCTGCATTCTATGTCCTTCCAAGTTTGCTAAGCTAGGGATGCCATAGGCCTATTAAATAAACACTGAGACAAGCATATTCACACATGGTTACTGAAGATAAAGAGGCTGATATTTCAAAGATCGATATGCACTGGAATAGTCCGTGCCATGGCTGTGACCCCTGCGAAGCTTGTGAGATTGTTTGCATTCAATATTCTTTAAATCCTTTATTCCTGAAGACCTTTGTTCGTCTTTGAGAGGTGTGTCCATTTTGCTACCACATCTCTACAGTTCAATCCATTCAGACACTGTGTGTGTGAAAACTGCCTTTATGTGCAAGCGTGCATCTGCTTGTCTACGTGAACTGCTCTTTCCTGTATCCCCAGGGTCTTGCAGACTCCTCAACGCCATCATCTTTTGCCGTATCCCACGGTTAATTAGAAGTCGCTGAGTAATATAAGGTTCCTTTGGAGCCTGCTGAATGAACCCACTGATTAGCCCACAATGCCTCATTACGCTCGGCCTTGTCATTTGGGAATAAGCCATTCAGAGTTAAAGAGCTTACAGCCACTGCATCTCGGCATCCAGGTGTCACCGTTCTAGTCCCGCGCCAACTGTATGTTGAAGTTGATAAATGCTGTATATGCTGCAAGCTGGGCTGCTTTCAATGAGCCATTTATTCTGTGAATAAGATTTTGAAAGTCTATAAGATTGTCTAACTTTGAAATCAAAATGTCCTCTTTCTTTTAAAGGATGAGTTTGCGGTAAAGTGCTGTAAACATTCCTGCAATATAAAGCTCAGTAATAAACAAGAGTATATTAAGACCTGTCCTCGGGAGAGATTCAAAGTAGTCTGAAACACTTTTCAGAGATATTTACATAGTGTCATTGGTTGTAAATTGATATTCGGCAGTCGAATTTTGTTTGTACTGAAGTCAAGAATGTGAACATAAACATACATTACATTAGCATAACCTTCAAAATCACGGTGGAGGATCATATGGTGGGGTTTTATGAGCCCTTTATCATCTCTGTAATGTATTTACTCCTCAGATGAGTCATGCAAATGAAGCGGTTCATTCAGACTGCAAATCTGCAGTCTCGTGGGAAGAGCTGCCATTGTGATGGCCCATGGCAATCAAATAATGAATAATGATAGTCAAATTTTCTTTCATTCCCATAACCAAGCAATATGGAATGTGGATTACAAGAATCTGGTTCTGGGTTTTTATGAAACCTTGGACAAGAGAACACCTGTTTAGTACTTAAGTGTGAATTTGGTGGATTTCTACAATATTGAGGTGTTGGGTAGTGCAGAGGACTTCCAAAATAATATTGCACTCTGGAATCTGGCCAATCAGCAACCTGCACACAGTAAGAAACATTTCACGCACAGTCTCACACATCTTTCACATCTCCTCATTTCAACACGTTTTGTGTACACTCAGATAGCTTTGTTTCCTGTTTAACTTGGACTGATAGGCTATAAGAAGGTGCAGGTGTTACTGGAGGGATAAAAAGTTCTTCCAAAACGTGTTTGGATATTCTTCTCATGTTAGGAGAGAATAGAACACAATGTAATACAATATGTTGATCAATACTTGAAAAGAGAATGGAAATGCATATTGTTTTGAGATAATGAGACAAATTACATTAAATCTACAAGATGGGCTGAATCCAGTGTGTGATTCATGGGGTATTTAGGGGGGTCTGACTCTCCAAATTAAAGTTGGCATGAAACGGAAGTTACGATAGACTTTTTTTCAACATTGTGTATATCCGAGTCGAACTGCTTCTCGAAGAAGAATAAGAAATAAGTCTTGATTTTGTCCGTTGGATTGTTGTTGTTTACTATTGCATTTTGTGAATGGATAAATCATTTAATAAATACTGCAATATTCCTTAAAAAACAAATTTTTTTTTTGTCAGTTTTGATTTCATGATGAAAACCTGAAAAGAAGTAACAAAAAGCATGTATGTGTTATAAATGTATGTAATAAATGTATATATTTTTTTATTCTGGCATGATTTTATAACATCATACATCAACATAGTGCAAAATAGTATTAAAATTATGTGTAGAAGTCGTTGCTTTGTTATGAGAAAGAATGTCCGGAAAAATGAATTTCATTAATGTCATTCGGAGTAACCAATATAAAGGGACCATTTTGGATCAAGTCATGCCGTCAATATCATGTGACAAGATGTGACATCATTCAGACACCTGCAAAGTACCACATGGTTGTGAAGCAAAGTAACTAACTCTCTTTTAACTATTTGAAAAATTCATGTTTTCACTTGCACGCATGTCCCGAAACATCAGGCCATTTGGTACAACCGCTATAAAACATGGAAGATGTTGTAGTATTTTAAAAACTTGTACTAAATACAAAATGGTTGATTGTCCTTTTGCTAGCTAGCTAGCAAGCTAACTTGCTAGCATTGTTTGAAAATATCGTCATTTGGTATAACCAAAAGTGTAATTTGGTAAAACCGAATTTTTTTGGGTACAAATTTTGTCCATCTTGTAAAAAATGACAAAAACAGCGTTAATTGATTATAAAAACCACATAATCTCATTGTTAACACTTAATAAAACTTCGAAATTAATTATATCTCCATTATGTTTGTTTTTTTTTTTTTTTTTTTACACTTTTAAAAACCTTATTTGTCAATGACCCATATATAAACTTTAAAAGTTAGGTTACACGGAGGGAACCATATCAACAGTAAGCTCTCAATCGCTTTTCGTTGGAATCAGTATCGGATTGTATATCGACAAAATATAAATATTGTCATTATTTGTCACTTTTCTTAAATAGTTATTTAGGCTACCTACATATCACACTTTTTTTTTTTTTTTAAGTTTAAAAAGTTTGGTTAACTGTGACGGGGCGGCAAAAAGTAGCCTACTTATTTGGTTTTGCTAGACGAAACAGATAAAGCCTCACACGATACTGACAATAATTCCTTTAAAATCAAATGTAGCCTACATGATTGATTGCGCACATTGACCGATTCAATTAATCTGGCTTAATAAAATATAATGAGTCATAACGGTCAATTTAATAATCCATCATCCTGGTGTAGGCGTTATGATTGTTCATTACAGTTGCATTCCCTTGAAATGTAATGAAAATGGATTTTCTTGTCAGCGCTGAACAGCCTACATGTAGGCAGGATCAAGTATTTGAGAAGGGCTCTTGATTGTCGTGAGATCATTCGTCGTCTGTCCAGTGGCTGCAATTGGTCGCATGAACGTTTTTTTTCCCGAAGACTCAAGACTAAAGGATGAAATGAGGTGCAGAGCTGAAGAGCTAAAGGAATGGGCGAGTAAGGACAGACGAAACACGCACACGGAGAGCGCTGTGATCTGACTGACTCTACGAGAAGATACGAGTGAAGTCTGATCATCACAAGACGCGGGAATTTGGATCACATTTAGATCAAGAGGATTTCACTGAAGCGAATGGTGTGAAAGGTAAGACTGCTATATGATTTAATCTTTCATACTCTCGCTTAACTCCATTATCTCATCTGCGTTTTATTAAAACAACACTGGGAGAATTAATCAAGAAAGAGCGTCAAAAAGACGAAAATATTTGCGACATTTTTTTCACTATTTTGCCACTTTACTTTGTATTGTTAAGCATTTGCTTGAATGTGTCTTAAAGTATAATTTTGGGGAAATTTATTTTTGTTCTATTCATTCATTACACCCCATATAGTCTACTTTAAAGTGGTTTGAGGCACATATATCCTATATTTTATATTATATGTATATTTGCTCGTAAAATATTTCCTCAACTAACGTAAACAGAAGCACACAGAACTTAGTTTAGCCTATATACATTTCTAGTTCCATATAAGTTTTGTAGCCTATTATTATTGTTATTATTATCTATAAAAATCTAGGGATGTCCCAAACACCTCCGATGCTCAAAGAATATACTTGATGTATCCTACATCTATTTTTAAATTTAGCGCGTTTCATCTTTACTGTGTTGTTGAGAATAGAAATGAAGCCAAGGTGAGCGCTTGATGTTTATTTCAGGATTCAGGATTCAGTAGCAGGTGAAACAGAGAGAGAGAGAGAGAGAGAGAGAGAGAGAGGGGGACAAAGACACACATGCAAGGGAATTTATCAATGCATTGGGCTCTACTTTTAGTACAAATATTTGACTGAAATGCTCAGTTCCTTAATAGCATGCCTTTTATCTAATTTTACAGAATAAAAAACATCCTTAAAGGCAAATTACCAGTTAAATGCTGTGATGGACAACCATGTGCAATCCAAACAAGCTTTAATTTAAATAATGTCCATTTGAAACAGCATATCATGCACTAGAGCATATTGTATTGTTTCCAACAAAAAAAAAATTAAAAAAATCCCAAACATATTAGTTATAAAAGAATATGCCGTCTGTGTCACAACAGCTGAGGAAAACTGACTTAGTGAACTACATACCATAGACTGCAGCTAACCAGCATAATCTCTTGACCCTAATTTAGACCAGTGTTTAAGTTAAGTGGGGGTGCCCTCTTGAACAAGCCTGGGCGGCTTCCTCTCTAAACACACGTCAGCCTTCTTATCCGACATGAATGACAGGAGCTGTAGTGTCCTGCTTGTTCTCAGGAACAACAATGGTCCTCAGGAAGCACTTCTCATTGGCTGTCCATCAAAACTCAACAAAGTCTTTACTGTTCTTGACCCGCAGAGACATCCCACCCTCCCTGTGTTTCAGAAATCCCCCTGAGGCTACACGGCTTCAGTGAATTCCTCCACTCACTTGCTGTTTCTGTCTCTCTGTAGGTTCAGGGCAAGCATCACTCACACAGCTATAAGGATGCAGGTGTCGGGATCGAGGATTAAGCTGTGGTGTCCGCTTATCTTGCTGGCACTGATTCAGTTTTTCGCCCCTGTTTCTGCTCAAGGTAATTGCTGTCTTCATGGTTCTGAATTGCCATTTTGCTCTGGTGTATTGGCTTTTGTGTCATTGTGTAAAATATGAGATGTTGTCCTTATCATTCAGTGTAAAATTTTGAAGGCAAATGGTTACATCTGATTGTGATTTGAAAAAAAAGAAAGAAACATTTGACCCTTTGTGCACTTTCACATCTCCTAAGAGGACTCATTTCAGTATAATGCCTCTCAGTAAGAAGGTAAAAAGGGCTAAAGTGAGTCTTGAGGGTTTTAGATAGGATAGAGATGTGGAAAAGCATTTAGTCTAACATCAGAGGGGACCACAATGATAATATCCCTCAAGGCAGCTTAAAGGCTTAATTGGTTGCTCTGTTTGGAAGTAGTTTCACATTCCTCCCGGGCCCTGGAGTGAAAGGTGGAGTCTGGATCATCATCTGGAGTGGGAGTTACTGTTCGAAAGATAAAGTTTGGATTACTCTCTGAATTTTTTTTTCACTCTTCTTCCCAGACCAGCACTTGTGTGATGGGCAGGTGTAGTTTTTAAATTTATGCTGCCTAGACAGGTTATTTTCATCCCTAAAATCACTGAAAGCTGTTGTTGCGATTTTAAACTGCTCAGTGGTGCAGCTGAATATGAAAAAACAAACCAAAGACGACTTTTAGTTAAAGGAATATTCTAGGTTTAATACCAGATAAGATGAATCAACAGCACTTGTTTCATAATGCTTATGATTACCACAAAAAATGAATTTCTACTTGTCACTCCTTATAAAAAAGCAAAAATCTGAGTTGACGCACTAGAACAAACCTCTTCCGAAAGCTTAAACGTACCGCATAACACAGGAGAATGAACCTCATTGGTTACGCAGCACGTTTGAGCTTCACTAACATTTATTACTGATTAATAATAACTTATTTTTGTGTGGTTCCTTCACAATCCTATTGCCTCAAAACACGTAATTCAGGGGACCTGTTACCACAGCTTAAATAAATGTGTGGTTGCAAGTTAAAAATTCTAATTTATTGTTTTAAATAAACCTTTTAAGTTGCAAACATTATTTTGTAGAGTTCTGTTGACATAATAATGTTGATCATTACATCAACTTAATATCGTCTGTAATTTAAACTCAATTTTCTGCATTAATTGGCTTTTTTAAAAGAAAAAAAAATAGGTTGTAGTAACTTAATGAAATCTTGCTAACTTCGGAAACTAGGCTGTGGATTTCTAGTTTCCTGCATGCTTTGCATAGGACTGGAGAATAAATGTTGAAATTAAGTGTTAATTTATTTGTTTTTAGTGAAGGGAAAGACCTGCTAGTGTTTAATGCTGTTATGTTTGACATTTAAAGTTTCTGTGTTGAAGTTTTTGTGGTTACTATTGTGCTGAAGAGCAGATACATGAAGGTAAACACTACATTGACTCTATAAGCAATGACTACGCTAATACCAGTGACAAGTAATATCTTACTTGTTCATTAAATATACATGTTAAATAAGTTATGTTAGCATGTGCTATGATAGCTGTTGATTTGAATTGAAATAGATGAGATTATTTGGTTCTGGGGCTAAACTCTGGTTTGAGTAAACACCTTAAAAATGTGTTAATGCTACAAATTATTAAGTTCCTCTAACTCAATGTAGCTTGTTGGTTGAATGTAAATTCGTAAAAGTAAAGTTGTCATAACTCAAAATTGATGCAAACTGTTGCATTTTTTGGTTGTTGAGCCAACACATTATTTTTTAGATTGCAGTGCATGATTTGTAAACTAAAACATTTGGACATTTGCATCACATAACCATCTCCATATGCATGGCTGTTCTGACATAGTAAACTTGCTCGGTAGCTTACCTGGTACAGCAAATAGATTTTATCTCATGTTTACATTATCAGATAGGTTTAGGGTAGTCTCGTGTAGCCAGACCTTCAGACTGATGGCAGAAGGTCTGGACTCCATAGCAGCTTTCATTGGCCAAGGACCACCCAGAGGCTGTCTGACTGACATGTAAAGCAACCAATCACAGTTCAGCGTCATGTTTAGGGGCGTGAAAATGTAAAGTCGGTGTGCATACAATAACGGACCGGTGTGTAAAACTCTTGGAGGTATTTTAAAGAGTCTATTCTGTGAACTTCACATACTTCACATACATGTGAAAATCCAATCTCGGAAGTCCTGTTGAATTCAACCAATCAGATGATGACTTTGAAACTCCTGTATTGTTTCCAGTTTTGTGTTCCATATGTATCAGACGTTCAGCCAATGGTCTGTGGGCGTGAAGTCTGAACCTGAGACTAGGTTTAGGGTAGAGTTTAGTATAGGTGGTACATTATTATCAAACGCAATAAAGCATTAACCTTTTAGTGCCCCTCACTGAACATTTCATTTCAAAACATTTAAAAAAACCGTTGCCACATTTATGTGAAATAATTTTTTGTGCTTATCAACAATATGCCACAAATCAACTGAGCTTAATTTAGCTGCCATATTCCTTTAACATGACACAGATGTATAGAAAGCATTTGTGTTTGTGGGTACTTGAAGCGTTGGAGTGAAAATGCCTGCAATTGCTGACAATGCCCTGCTGAGAATGAATGGGCAGAAGCAGACAGTGATACAAAAGCATTTTGAAGCGGTATGATGAGAGTGTTTTGGAAGGGTCTTTTATTGTGATGAAGGAAAAATGAAACAAAAGAACTGAAGGTCAATCTTAAACAGGCTGTCTGAAATCCTGACAAAACTCTCCAGCAGACAAATGCACAAAAACAAAAAAACTAACAAACACATTCACAGTTTTAAAGTTGTTTGAATTTACATGGGTAGTACATCTCATTACAAAACATTTAATTAAGCTTTTTGTAATGTATTTTTACACATTGAGAAGTGGGAAATTTAGCCAAGTTTCCCTGATTTTCATTTGTTCCTGCTGCTAAGATCTGTGGAAATTTACATCACATCCAGCAGACTTAGACGATTGTAAAGTGCAGAATGTTTTTGACTGCACCCGCTAAGTAAAGTAGGCATTAATATTTTAATTCCCTCAACAGCATTTTTTGAATTTGTTCAAAACAAGTGCGGAGCCCTCTGACAGGTGAGTAATTGGAAGCATGATGATAAAAGGACGCAGTGGATTTTGGAGTAAAAACTATGTGAGTGTCTCCAAAAGGATGAAAGATAACCACATCAAAGACCTGCGGATTTGTAGGTGCGCGTTCCTAATATACAGACAGATATAGGACCTCCTGATCGCATTTCTCCCGTTTCAAGTTACAAGTCAGCACTTGTCACCCTTAAACTACCATGGCCATTGTTCTCCCCCCCCCCCCGCCCCAATCTCTACAGGATTCTGTTTGGCAGAACCTTTAATCACCTAAAGCCAGGAGACGTGGATACCTGGGTTTGCTAAGACAGTTTTCCAAGGAATATTCTCCGAAACTGTCATGATACTGCTCCCAGAAATCTGTTTTTTTTTTTTTTCACGCGATGAATGTATTATGTTCTTCATTATTCATGGCTCGTGAGCAGAGTTTTAGCATCTCAACATTGTTGGATTTACTTTCCGAATTGTAACTTGCATACATTTTTCATATCTCTTGGTGTGCAGTACTGAGCTGGCACAACAACTCGCTTTCCCCCTCTATATTTGTACCAGGGTGGTTACTTTATACATAGATGATCCGTCGTGAAAATGTTCCAAATTCTCTAGATGGCTGGATCTATATCAGCACTCATCTCATCCCACTCACATGAATGAATAAGAATTATTACTGTCACTTTCCATAGCACTGACACTTGGGTGTCCCATGACTTTTTTAAAGCACATATGTACCATTTTTAGAATAATTTTAATTAAAAAAAATATCAAACTAATATTTTTCTTTAATTTCTGGGAAATATAAGTTTATTTGATCCCAAACCATGTAAACCCTAATAGGGGCTTTCGCACCAAATAGTTCTAGAAACTCAATTATAGGAATTAGCCACTAGGATAGTTCCCAGAGAACTAATTTCTCCCCCGGGCCATGTTCCTGGTTGCATTCGCACCGGAAATAGGAACTCTGCAGCGGCCGACAGCGGCATCTTTTCAGCACTGCATTTACAAACGCTGAAAACCGGTGGATGGAGGATGCCGTGATCGGAGCTGTGTTTGTTGTGTGTCGTGGGTTTTGTGATAACAGAGATGGAATGTAAATGCATAATTTACGTGAGTGAAAGAGCAAAAAGTGGGGCTAAGAGACAAAATCTCCTATGAGAACTTTCAGTATTACGTATCATCGAGGCGGAGAAAAGAACGCAAATCTGCAGACAACAGGTAAATGCCGTTATTGCCGTTTTCCATGTTCGTGAAGTAAATATGTTTACATGGCTTTTTAAAAATGCCGGGTGCCGGTGTTTGACATGCGTTTGACCAATCAATGTACACTTACGTCACTGATAGTTCCTATAGTTCTGGTTTAGACCCTACTCTGGAGTAGGAGCTAATTTAGTTCCCCCAAAAGGAGTTCCTAGAACTAAAATCGTTCCTAGTTCCTGCGGTGCAAACACGGCAAAATCCAGGTACTTCAGCCAGTAGTTCTAGGAACTATGAAAAGGTTCCTCCGGTGCGAAAGCCCCTAATGAGTGACCGCTTCATTTACGCTAAACGTTTTAAACCCTTATACTTCCGATCCTTTTTTCTGCTGGGTAGTTTCCACTTTAGAAAGACAGAAGCATTGATATGTGTTTCTATATATGCTGATTGATGGAAATGAGTCGTAGTTCCCCAAAGACACATATTTGGACTGATTGTGGTGTGGGCGTCCATGAGAAGATGCTCACTTCACAGGAAACCCAGCAGTGTTCCGTCCCTCAGGTTGGTGTGCCGAGATCAGTTTTATGTCTTTTCTCTGTCTCCTAAATGCCCTGTTTCCAATAGTATTGACCTCTGGGTTTCATTTTCCTTATCTGCTTGTGCTGAGATGGTTTCTTCATACATAATTTATGTAGCACTTTGGTTTCTTTCTCTGGGCAGAATTGTTGCATGTGAGCTATATAAGAACAGAGAAACATTGATTAATCAATGTTTCATTACCTTACATGTGGGATGTGTGATGTTTGGGTGTGGTGATTTCTCATAGGGCTAACACACAGTTTTAACAACTGATTATGGCTCAGAAGGGTTATTTTTATGCTGTATAAAATTTTTAGGATTGAATTATTAAAGATGACCCTTAATCAGTTGTTTATGGCTATAGACACTCATAAACTGAAGTAATATGCTTTGTTGAACTGTTTAATACTTGTCTTCCTCTTGAATCTCATTGGTATTTAGGATGCTTTAGATAACAGCAGAAAGCTATGCTTCTGACCTTTAAAAGTCACATTCTCCTCTCAATAACCATCTTGTCATTTTAAATGAGACAATAACTCTCCGTTCCTGATTTTATGTGCATTTTGTCAGATATACAGTAAAATAATATAAAGTCACAGATTAATATAAACCTTACAAAAGAGTGAGAATATGACTTGAAACATACCTTTCATTAGATTTGTATGCAATTACCAAAAAATATTTTAGTTTTTTTTTGTCATAATATGCACATTTTTATTTAATAATTCCATTTTTTCCTTTGTAGTTCCAGTTCCAAGAAGACTTCGATTTAAAGTTCTGAGTGCAGGCAAGCTACTTGTCTCATGGAAAGAACCAAAAGGAGAATATGATGGCTACAAATTTATATATAATACTGAACCAGGTAAGAAGAAATGTGGTCAGACAATATTAATGAATGTAGTGGTACTGTATTGTTTACACAGTTACTAAATCCAGTATTAACAAAATACAGTTTCTTTTTTAGTTCTTTTGAGCCACAGTTGTTTCTCTAAATGCATGCAAATGTAGTGTCAGGCTTTCTTCACTTCCCTCTGTGAGCTTCAACAGATGTATTTGTTAACCTTGCCAGATCTGAAGGACTCTTTGTTTCTTCACATATTTGACAATAGTCCTTGTCTGGGACTTTGATATGGCTCCTGATAACACATAAACAGCCAAGGTCACTCTTTGGTTTTATGTCGACCAGGTGCACTAGCCATCAGTTCTGTAAACTTGCCCCTTTGTTAAACACTCACAACCCCCTTTTCTGGGCAACAATGAACCATGTCTAAACTCGTTGTTTCTTAGAGCACATTCCAGAACTCTGTGTGTATTAGGCCTGGGTCCATAGATATTCATCAGCCAGTTAGACACTCCCAACAGATGGGAAAAGCTCTCGTTTCAATTATAGCAGCCCATTTGCTGTGTTTTTATGTGCAAAGTGGCATTAATGGGCATGGCAATTCTCTCTATTGGACAGAATTGAGATATTAAAGTGATGGAAAAAGGCCCAATGAGGACAGGTGATACTTTTGCATCAGAGCGGGTCAATGCGACTCTGTTGTGATTGAGATGAGGAATGTCTGGCTGCAGTGTCTGCCCTACTTGGTCAAAATCATGGAGGTCAGACGGAGGTTACTGTCAGATCCAGCTGCTTTTTACAGTATCTGATGTCAGCTGTGCGAAGGTCCAAATCCCACAACAAAATTGGCATCCTGTAGCAGGGATCCAAACCAAAAAAAATAGCAAGGGTGCCGTTGGCTTCTAAAATTATTTTCTTTTAGTTGAGAAATTATAGAATGTATTCAAAAATACATAACACTGAAGCTGATAAAGTTTAGGAAGCACCACAACTAAAAAGCCTTGTCATTCACTTGTCCAAATAAAAAAGTTGCTTGTCTGGAAAAAATAGGATTTTTGTATTGTAAATATAATTTACTAAAGCAATATTCTTATCAGTGTTCACTCAGCTTTGACATTTAAATCTGCGTATTTGTGGTATTTACCCTGAGGGCATTTTTTTTTTACCTTTATAAAGGGCTTTTCCTCCTAATCTTATTAAATGCTTCATCTTTCATTTTAAATTCTTAAATTAGATCAATAAATGCAATTAGAATAATAAGATACTATAGGGCTATACAGTCAAATTAAATAATTTACACTGGAAAATTACAACTGCATGAAATAATGTTATGAGATTGTTTTAATTTTTTTTAATATACAAATAAGAAATGTTGGAAAGAATGATTACTTTTAAACATGAAACTAAACCGCCAGTAGGTGGCGGCAGGTGACCGTGTTAATGAGGGAGTAATTGAGTCATTCATTGAAACGATTCGTTCGAACGGATGATTCATTCAATAATGACGCAGTTGTTTATGAATAGGTCATTGATTCTTTGACTCAACCGATTCGTTCAAAATTCTGAATCATTCAGTAATGAAAGAAAAGACGATTGTGTTGTTCTGCTGTGATCTTTGTTTGGAACTATTTTCGCCGCTGAAACAGAACAAAAACAGTCACTATTGCGTCTAAAATGTAAGTGATTTAATTTTAACTACTTTTTACAGTTCATTGACCTGTTGTATGAAATCAGTGTTACATTTTCAATCTTGATGCTTTATTCAGGATATTCAGGAAAACTGTACTCTTGGTCCTGTAATGTAACTTAACTTTATCATGTTTTAAATATAAAAACTTAAGTGTTAATGTCGAGTCGTGTGTAACGGTTCTTTTCATCTTCTCTCTTCAGCTCTTTATATTTTGCGCGCTAGCTCCCTGTCACGTGACAACGGAGCACAGTGAAAGGGAGTGATTGATGGCTAATATTAACCAACCTAAAATCTGCTTTAAACTTAAGAACATATAGATGAAGTTTAATTGGTTGTGTGATAAAACGGTTGACCGGTCACTGTATCAGCAGCTCACAGCAGGGACATACTGTGCGGTAATTAGCGAACGTTTTGTAGAGAAATGAAAACAGGACGCACCTCAACAATTATTTGCACTGGCACACATGCTCCAAAATATATTTTAAGGGTCACACTCGTTAAATTTAGGGAGTATATGCGACTAAAATGGTCGCAATTTCGAGCCTTGGATGAGATCTCGTGCCACAAGATCTCACGATATTAAAATGTGACGAGATTTCTCATTGAGGTGAAAAGCTGTCTCGCGATCTCGCCATGACGGAGCATGAGGGTGAAATTAACAGAATTTGCTACTGCTACGTTTACATTACATGCCTCCACTGTCATTTTGCTTTGTTTTTATAGAAGTAAAAACTATTTAATTCAGTTAGATAACGGTCGCTTCAATTGCTCTGCTCTGCTCATCCAGCATGAGCTGCAGAGTCGCACACAGTGCAGCAGGAATCACAGTTCACTGATCACATAACAGGAGTAAGGTGAGATGACTGACAAGACCGTGGCGGAGGATTTGTTGCGCACTGAGCCTAAGCGTCAGATATATTTCTTATCTTGTAGAATGCGTGCTTAGGACCACCGCTCCCTATACACAGAGTACGTGCGATCGCAAGCAAAAGTAAAACACGAGCTCCCTGATGCGTGCAAATTAGGCTACATGCAATAGCCTGTCCCCCAATATCAAACCTATCTTAGGCTGGGCTGTTTTAACCACCTTTTAGCTCTGGTCTCTGTTTGCACTTTGAATATTGAGAGAGTACTTTGATTATGGTTGCACTTATAGTTTGCACTTAATAAGACTAAGAAAAAACATTTATTTTTGTTATTTGTATTTTTTTATTTCTATGTGCAATTTGTGGAAAGGAGTTCAGTTAAGAGGTCACACACAGCCTCAATCAGAAGTTCTGAAAGCTCATAATTCATGTACAGTAAAGTCTGAAGAGACTTGTGTGAAATCATACAGGAGAGAAGCCAGTCAGTTGAGTTTGTGGCAAAACCTTTTACAGTGCTTATATATTGTTTTCTTTCAATGCATATGATAATTTATACTCAGAAAGTAGAACTGAAATGACATTCATTACATTCTTTAAAACATTTCAAAATGCACCTGCAGAGTATTTTTCCAGTCATGAATTTTGTCATTGATGATTTCTTAAAAATACTGTGCAAAAATCTCGTCTCGTCTCATTCTTGTGAACCCAATCTCATGTCTCGTCCTGTCTCGTGAGCTAAGTGTCTCCTCACATCCCTACAATTCACATATCAGCCTCTCTGAAAAAGTCCCTTATTCACTGTGACTGAATACAAGTTATCTATGCTTGGGTGGTTTAGTTGTACTTAGTATTCATTTTCTTTAGTTTGATGCTGTCATTCTAGTGGACGATTGTCTTTACAGAGTTATATTTATATGATGCAGTCTTGTAAGAATAATTCTGCTTGTTTGAGAAAATGTTAATTACAGGTATGCTTCCCAAATAAAGTTAAAACGAAGTCATGTTTCACTGAGGAAATCTGTTATGACTTTGAGCGATTTGCTTTCTGAGTCTGATTCAAACAGCTTACTAACAAGGCTGTTTCATGAATCTCTTTGATTGACTCAAAAAAAATCCAAAAAAAAAAAAAACGGTTCATAAGAGTCATTTTATGTGAATCGGACATCTCAGCTCATGCTGTGCTCGTGCAGGAGACACTAGGTGTGTTCAACTTGATGCGGCGCTGCCAGACTGATCGGTGTATGACATCAAAGTACCGCTAGAGCAATTAGAGAGCAGACAGCTCCGTATGCTTTCGAATCACGGTACTTTGATGTCATACACTGATTGGTCTGCGCAGCGCCACTTCATGTGCAATTTTTACCTAAGAAACAATTACGATTTATGATAATATTTGATAATTCTGAGAGCACGTGAAGGCAGCATTATATGTTCAGCAGCAGCTGTGGCCAAATATGAAAACACACAAATTAAAAAGCACAAATTGATTTCACATCTATTTTTAGAGGTAACTATGGACTATTTTCCCCTCAAAAGTCTTTTGCTCCACTCTTTTTAAAAATCAAAGCTTCAAGGGAGACATTTGCTTGTGACACAGTGATTCTGTCCTTTGGTCTCATTTAAACAAATGAGAATTGGAGTTCTTTGATGTTGTCGTGAGAACCGGTGACAGTTTGCTGTCTGCAGCAATCTTCTTTTACTTTTCTATGAAGCATGATGTGCAAAGTCATCAGCAAACTGTGGCTCTCCAGTTCTGACTCCCTTTGCTCTGAGTCTAACCCCAATCATGCTCCCACTGCTGCTGAATAAGCAACTTCCACTCCACTTCGATTGATCTCTCGGTAAGCCACGAGGATTTTAATCAGGATCATTGGTCAGAGATCTGAATTGCAGGGGCAGGCTTCTTCATTACATTGAGGGACTGTCGTATGAGTATGCCGCTGTTCAGGCATGACTGATTCAAATGCAATAAATTTTGGCTGCAGTTCTAGTTCATCACTATGCTTTTTTGGACTATTTTAAATCATTCAGTCCCTTGAAGGGATAATCCACCCAAAAATGAAAATTCTCTCATTTACTCACCCTGATCCTTTCCCAGATGTATATGCCTTCATTCAGTGGAACGCAAATTGAGATTTTTAGAAAAAATAATCCATCTCTGCGAGTCCATATAATGCAATGGATGCAACCCTCAAAGTTGACGCTTCAAAAGTAGGGATGCGATTCACGATGCGATACGATACATGATACTTGTTTCACGATACGATTTTCTCACAATTCTTTTTTACAAAATTAAATTTAAGACAAATTATAAATGAAAAAGTATTATTTTATTATTTCTAAGACAAAATGCTGCATATTTCTTTGTGAAACCGAAATATCTTGGGTCAAATAACAAAACTAAGTTTAAATTTTAGAAACAAATCTCAAAAAATTCCCTCCAATTAGATCTTCCAATGCTGTTTTCTCGGGAGGAGGTTTGTTTCGGCTCAGCTCCTGCTGTGTCTGTCTGGTCAAGAGGCTGTAGATATAAAAAGTAAAATCTAAGTACAAAAGTGACAGAGGTTTCATATCGCTGTGAAGGCAAGATTTTAATATTTGCTATAATTTGTATCTTTACACTTTCAAGAATGACTTATAAACACATTTAGAAAAATATGCTATAATAATTTGCATGTTATTAAAAAATCCAGTAACATTTTACAGTAAGGTGTCATGTTAACATTATATTACATAACATGAACTAAAAATGAGCAAACTTACATCCTTTCGCGAACGTTAGATGAGGCAGACCAGAATAACTTTCTACGACGGAAAACGACCGTCTCTTTTGCCATGAAAACACAGATCTTGGATTCGTCGCCGACTGCTATTAGTGTGTATTAGTGTGTTATTAGTGTATATTAACATCATCTTGTGGTATCTGCACCTTAACGCTTTCATTTTTAGTCTTCGCAAATGCCGCCAATCCTGCATTTGAATGAGGATGGGTCGTCCTTAACATCAGCGCTTACCACTGCTGTGCTTGATGCTCGAATTGCTTGCTGCTCTCGTGCCTGTAAAGCGCGTCACCGTAATCAGCTTCAGCGACAGCGCCCCTGCGGTTTAAAATGTGTATCGCGATTCGTTTAACATCTCAACCGACTTGAATCGTCACATATTTTCATCGATTTTCAACCGTCTCGCGGTGCATCGTTACATCCCTATTCAAAAGACACGCAGAGTCTCACTAGCTGCGTGTTTGTGTCATGTTTTCACATGGCACATGGCTTGTGATTGTGTTCATAGGCCATGTGCTCTTGTTTTTTGTCAAGTTTGGTGTGAGCATAGGCTTGTCATGTTTGTTTCTATGTGCCATGTGCTCTCCTGTCTATTGTCTTAACCCTGCCCATAGTGTTATCTGATTATTGGTTTAGTTGCCCTCCCTTGTTAGCCTTCTTGTTTGCTGCCCTATTTATTCTCCTTGTGTATGCAGTCGTGTGCCAGTTTGTCATCAAATGCACCCCTTGTGTTCTATCCCTGCTGTATCAAGCCCTGTCTTGCTTATCAGTTTGTTTCATAACGCTCTTATGTCATGCTTCACAACATGCTGACATTTACGTCAAGCATGAAGTCATGAACGCATGTGTACATGTATGACAGTTTGCCGGAAGCCATGGTTTAAAATGTTAGTATTTTTCTTACACACCTATCATTTTGCTTCAGAAGACATTGATTTATCAGCTAGGGTCATATGGATTACGGCTGTGTTCATCAACCTTTTGACCGTGTTCAATTATTTTTCTAAAAGTTTGTGTACATCTGAAGAAAGAAAGTCATACATCTGAGACACCATGAGGGTGAGCAAATGATGAGAGAGTTTCACTAAGTTAGTGAAAGTTTTTTTTTTTTCCTCAGTTCACTAAATTACCAAAAGCAAACATTTCTTTGAAGTCATAATCCCAGACTTTGTCACCAGGCAGGGATGTCATGAAGCAAGAAAGATGAGTTTGCGACCAAGACCTTTTTAGAACAGACCATTTGTCACTGTCAATACTGCAAACAAACTTCATGAAGTTGTTTGCTGTGCAATGGCCATAAAGCTTCCACCTACGGATTGTATTTGGGTGATAACTTGGCATCAAAATGTGTTAGACCAGTACTATTCCTCCTCTGGCTCAATTTGTGGAAGAGTAGAGCAAAGCTGTGTTGGACAGATTGTTTAGCAGGCTATTTTGGACATTATGTGTTTGCTTTTGCATCTGAGAACTAATTATGAACATGCTCATTATACTCAATTCACCAATAACTGTGAATGTTTTTGAAATCTTTAATGGACCATTTATCCATGTACCAGTTTGTCAACCAGACCATACTTTTCACCAAGCAAATACTCAGAACAGACATAGAATAATAAACAATAAATTCAGTATTACAATAGCATTTTTGGTAAATTGCATAAATTGTGTTTCATTATTGTTTCGCAGGAGTATTTTTTCTTTATCCGTTTGTCAAGTTAAAAAATATGTAATTGGTCATTTGGCAACTTTTTGGCAAAGTGTTTTGTTAATTTATTATTTTATAGTGGTCCCTCTAGAGTATTAATTATTATTAATAGCATTATCATTACAAGCATTATTCCCCTCTGACATTGCATTTAAACAAACTGCTTGGTATTGGCAGTCAGACAATAAAGTGCTGGTTTTGATAGGTTTTCTGAATAGAAACGGGCATGCAAGACAGTGCATACTAACCATCCTCTCTCTGATTTCTCTTATTTGTTTCTGATGACAGGTGGGGAAACAAGTGAGTTGCAAATTGCAAGGGGAGAGAATAAAGCAATAATAAAGGATTTTAATCCCAGGAAGGAGTATTCAGTCAAGGTTATAGCTGTGAGTGGAAACCTGCACAGCCGAGCACTTCAGGGAAAATATACTGGTACGAAATACCTTGTTTCTTTGAAGCAATCCCACTGAAACAGATTGCAAGTGAAAATAATGTGTTTGATTGTAGCCTCCCGTGTGTTTTACGACAGCATTGAAAAATAAAAATATCATTGCCTTGAAATGAACAGCTTCAATTGTATATAGTGACATTCTATATACAAAATATATAGGGCTACATGTTTGCGATTAGTTGAAATATTGGTATAGATATATATTTATTTATTTATTGATATATGTATCAGCAGAAGACCAAAGCAGTGATGGAGACACCACTCAACCTCAAAATCTGAAAGAAGCTGGACCTGTGGAAGAGGGCAATGAGATCTCAGGAGGTGAGGCCAAAGTTTAACCTAATTTCTCTCTGGTCTTGGGAGAATTTGTTGAGAAATGTTTGAGTTCATATTGAAATCTCTGATTTTTGATGGCAAACTTCCCTGCAAGATGCAAGATATCTGCAAGATGAGATATTAAAAAGATCTCTCTTGTGATTTTTCTTTCCTATGGGTTCTTCTCTCTTGTGGGTCTGGCTTTCATCTTTCTTTTCTATGTCACTTCTTTCTTTTTTCTAAATTTTTAACATTATAAGCTATATGAATTTCCCCATGCGGTCTTCTGAGGCTTATTATTGCTGTTTTTCCAGTGAGAGCTGCTCTCCTGTCAAGATATTTCATCCACGGCACTGTCAATGAAGTATAAGAACCCAAACTGGCTGAAGTTGCAGAGGGCACCTCTCTGTAGGTCCCATCTATGCCAGTTTAAATGTCCCTGGCATACTTGACAAAATGAGCATGTTCAGGAAGTCAAAGTCAAAGATGATGTTCCTGTCTGAAAGTATCCGCTGGAGTCTCTCAGGGCCAGACCTCAGCCACAACTCAGTCAAATATCACAGCAATTTGTTACAATTCTGAAGGTATTATGTACACAAAAGTATCCATGCTGGATTTTTGACCAAAATGCAATGTACCGATGAAACCGAGAAGGATGAATACGAGGGTAAGGTTACTGAGCTCATGGTTGACTTGTCTCCAGCTCCTCTCAGTTGGCTTTTTGCTGGACTCAAAAGAGAGATTTGGCTTTGTTTAGATGTGCACACTGATGTTTAGTGGGTGTAAAAACAGCCCAGGCTTCTTGGAGGCTGAAATGTGCTCTTGAGTGAAAGCATTTAACTCTGGTCCCTCTGTAGGACGGCAGCTTTTGTGCTACGTGGTCTCGCATCTGTTGTTCAGAGTCTTTAATTTAGGACACCTCAGTGCGTCTGCCAAATGGCAGAGGTTTTAAATTGGTATGGCTCACACAGACCTTTGCGTTCCCTTTTTCCTCTTCAGAATACCGTCAGAGTGGGCAGGATTTGGCACACGGACTCCAAGTGGGTGGTGGAGCTCTGATTCCGTTCAGTTCTGTTAAGACTGACTGCACGCTTTGATAATGACTGAGCACTAATTTGATTCTCTGCTTAAGATCTCATTAGCACAGAATAACAATGAAATAATGTTTCAAACCAAGAGCTTGATGATGGGAAGTACCACAAGGGGGTTATCTCTGGCACAAGGCTTATCCAGACAGATAGATGATGTCCTGCTCTCTGCATATGTGTGTGTGCTGGTGGGTTGGCATGGTGGGCTATCACAAAATCAGAGTCGCCTTTGATGTGCCATCCCTGGGAATGTGTCCAAGCAGACAGAATGAAAGTAAATGGCTATCTGAGCATCCGTGCCATCAGTGTGGGCTGTGAAATGGGACTTTGAGCTCAACAAAAAGGTCAAATTTTTATATCTCTCTCAATCCTCTTATTCTCAAATGAGCGTTTCCAGTAGCAAATTAAAAGGTGCCATAAACACAAAGCTGTTGCCTTTTTTCTTCTCACCAAGCACATCTTTACGAGATGTCTGTAATTGTGATTCATGCGCAACATCTGTGGATATAAATGGGGAAAAGAAACAAATTGCAGCCAGCAGTGTAAATGACAACTTTGCAGTCAAAAGAACAAACAAATACTCAAATGGCAAGCAGTAATATTGATAATTCAATACAAATCTTTTACAGATGACTACTAGTTAATAATCATGACCCATTTTTATACACTATCATCCAAAAAAATTGGGGTCTGTAAGATTTTTCTAAAAAGATTTTTTAAAAGAAATTATTGCTTTTAATTCAGTAAGGACACATTAGTAAAGACATGTATAATGTTACAAAAGATTTCTATTTGAAATAAACGCTTTTCATTAAAGAATATATCATGGTTTCCACAGAAATATTAGGCAGCAAAACTGTTTTCAACACTGATAATAATAAGAAATGTTTCTTGAGCAGATGATTTTTGAAGGATCATGTGACTCTGAAGACTAAATTTAATGCTGCTGAAAATTCAGCTTTACCATCACAAGAATTAATGAAATATAAATTAAAATAGAAATAGAGAAGTTATTTTAAATTGTAATAATATTTTACAATAATACTGTTTTTACTGTATTTTTGATTAAATAAATAAAACCAAAAACTTTTAAAAATCTTACCGACCCCAAATGGTACTATTTATATTTAGCCATTATGGCATCAAATATTGGAAAAGACAGTGAAGAAGTAGCAGAGATGTTTCATTTATCCCAGTGACTCAAATAATTAGAATCTGTTCATCAAAAAGATTTGTTCACTGAGTTGTTCAATGATTCTTTCTTCAGGTTTCGTTGCAAGTAGGTGACAACACTGCTAAAAATGCTTTTCTTACTTAGTATTTTTGTCTTGTTTCCAGTCTAAATATCTAAAAATTCTTAAATCCAGATGCTTTTCTAGATATGACATACTGTAATTAGCAACTGCATGCCCCATTGGCAGATAATTTTGCTTATTTTAAGCAAAAACTCACTTCATTATGATTTTTTTCCCCCAGAAAACAATAAAAATATCTTATGTCATTTTACTTATCTAATAAAAGCATCTGTATTTAAGAATTTTTAGATGACTGGAAAGAAGACAAAAATACTAAATAAGAAAAGCATGAAAAAATGTGTGTTATGAGTGATTGAATCGTTCATTGAGGACTGAAACAATGACTCTTTAGAGTCATCGTTTTCCCCACAAATGACAACAAAGCAAATTCCAATATTAAAGGGATAGTTCACCCAAAAATGAAATTTATCCCATGATTTACTCACAAGCCATCCTAGGTGTATATGACTATCTTTTTTCAGACGAACACAATCGGCGATATATTTAAAAATATCCTTGCTCCTCCAAGCTTTACAATGGACATGGTTGTGAATGGGGGGGTCACATTTTGAATAAAAAAAAAAAGCATCCATCCATCATAAATATAATTCATACGACTCCAGGGGGTTAATAAAGTTCTTCTGAAATGAAGCGATGTGTTTTTGTAAGAAAAAATCCATATTTAAAACTTTATCAATTCAAATAACTAGCCTTCCGGCAGACGACCATACGCGATGTATGACGCAGGATGTAGGAGAATCGTACACTTAGACGCTTCTCGCAGTTTAAACAAATATGGCTGGGCAACAAACTCAGGCTTCTCTTCTCTTATATCAAAATCCTCCAACATTTAACTTTAAAATTTCTCATTTTAGACTTCTAATTCATGACAGGTGTTTGTTTTGCTCTATCCTCTGCGCTTCCGCATTCGTTATTACATCATGCGTCAGGTCAGAGTTCACTCTTCTGCTGCAAATCGATGTGTACGGCCGTTAATAAAGTTTTAAATATGGATATTTTTCTTACAGAAACCCATCGCTTCACTTCAGAGGGCCTTTATTAACCCCCTGAAGTCGTATGGATTACTTTTATTATGGATGGATGCATTTTTTTTTTTGGCCTCAAAATGTGGCCCCCCATTCACAACCATGTCCATTATAAAGCTTGGAGGAGCAAGGATATTTTTAAATAAATCTCCGATTGTGTTCGTCTGAAAGAAGAAAGTATTCAGACCCTCTTAAATTTTTTACTCTTTGTTATATTGCAGCCATTTGCTAAAATCATCGAACCCAATAGAATCAAGTTCATTTTTTTTCCTCATTAATGTACACACAGCACCCCATATTGACAGAAAAACACAGAATTGTTGACATTTTTGCAGATTTATTAAAAAAGAAAAACTGAAATATCACATGGTCCTAAGTATTCAGACCCTTTGCTCAGTATTTAGTAGAAGCACCCTTTTGAGCTAATACAGCCATGAGTCTTTTTGGGAAAGATGCAACAAGTTTTCCACACCTGGATTTGGGGATCCTCTGCCATTCCTCCTTGCAGATCCTCTCCAGTTCTGTCAGGTTGGATGGTAAACGTTGGTGGACAGCCATTTTTAGGTCTCTCCAGAGATGCTCAATTGGGTTTAAGTCAGGGCTCTGGCTGGGCCATTCAAGAACAGTCACAGAGTTGTTGTGAAGCCACTCCTTCGTTATTTTAGCTGTGTGCTTAGGGTCATTGTCTTGTTAGCAGGTAAACCTTCGGCCCAGTCTGAGGTCCTAAGCACTCTGGAGAGGGTTTTCGTCCAGGATATCCCTGTACTTGGCTGCATTCATCTTTCCCTTGATTGCAACCAGTCGTCCTGTCCCTGCAGCTGAAAAACATTCCCACAGCATGATGCTGCCACCACCATGCTTCACTGTTGGGACTGTATAGGACAGGTGATGAGCAGTGCCTGGTTTTCTCCACACATACCGCTGTGGAGAAAAAGTTCTATCTTGGTCTCATCAGACCAGAGAATCTTATTTCTCACCATCTTTAGCAAACTCCATGCGGGCTTTCATGTGTCTTGCACTGAGGAGAGGCTTCCGTCGGGCCACTCTGCCATAAAGCCCCGACTGGTGGAGGGCTGCAGTGATGGTTGACTTTCTACAACTTTCTCCCATCTCCCGACTGCATCTCTGGAGCTCAGCCACAGTGATCTTTGGGTTCTTCTTTACCTCTCTCACCAAGGCTCTTCTCCCCCGATAGCTCAGTTTGGCTGGACGGCCAGCTCTAGGAAGGGTTCTGGTCGTCCCAAACGTCTTCCATTTAAGGATTATGGAGGCCACTGTGCTCTTAGGAACCTTAAGTGCAGCAGAAATTTTTTTGTAACCTTGGCCAGATCTGTGCCTTGCCACAATTCTGTCTCTGAGCTCTTCAGGCAGTTCCTTTGACCTCATGATTCTCATTTGCTCTGACATGCACTGTGAGCTGTAAGGTCTTATATAGACAGGTGTGTGGCTTTCCTAATCAAGTCCAATCAGTATAATCAAACACAGCTGGACTCAAATGAAGGTGTAGAACCATCTCAAGGATGATCAGAAGAAATGGACAGCACCTGAGTTAAATATATGAGTGTCACAGCAAAGGGTCTGAATACTTAGGACCATGTGATATTTCAGTTTTTCTTTTTTAATAAATCTGCAAAAATGTCAACAATTCTGTGTTTTTCTGTCAATATGGGGTGCTGTGTGTACATTATTGAGGAAAAAAAAAAGAACTTAAAAGATTTTAGCAAATGGCTGCAATATAACAAAGAGTGAAAAATGTAAGGGGGTCTGAATACTTTCCGTACCCACTGTACACCTAGGATGGCTTGAGGATGAGTAAATCATGGGATAAATAAACTAAACCTTTAATAGTTGAATGTTAAGAATGAATATTAAGAATGAATAAAGAGTTTCAATAACGTCCACATGTCATTTTAATTATGTATGTTCATCAGTCATTTTTATCGCTCATTCAGACGCAAAGTCAGCCAGTCTCTGAAGGCAGAAAACCAATCAGGTACTTCAGAGTGAAAAAGTGAACGAGAATGATTTGTTCATTTTAAAGATTCATTCGAAAACACTAGAAACAACATGCAGCAGTTATGATTGTTTAATGAGAAAGGTGATCAGAATGCAATTTCCGCTGTCTGGGCGTGATAGTCTTTGTCTGGGCTTGCTGGAAAAGGCGGCGGGGGTTAGCGGTCACGTCTGTTTCACACAAAGCTCCCTTCTCCCACCTCCCTGATAACAGTGTGGGAAGAGAAGCCTGATAATGGTCTTTTCTGACCTTTTTTTGTCAGAGGGCAGGGCACTGGACTAAGATGAGAAGGCTGTTATTTAGGAATTCAGTACCTGTAGCCACTGTAATCTAGAAAGAGGTGATATCACCCCCTGAGAGAACCCAAGGTGACTGTGCTTTACTTCACCTCAGATGACCTTTTTTCTAATGAAAATCGGCCTCACCTGATGGTATTTTTAATGTGAGGTTTTTCGCAGAGGGAGGTGCTTTTAATAAGGGATCGTTGGTGTAGAACATTATTCTTGGAGGTGCTGTATAAGGTGCAGAGATGGCTGTCCTTTAAGGCGCTCCGCTGCCCTGCATTAGGGTGTGCGACGCACTGGGAATGCTAATAATGTCTATTTTGGCTCCGGTCTCAGGTGGCAGGCTGCTGAGGTTAGCAGTGATAATGGCGAAGCTATGGATCTTCCTCACAAAGAGGAAGGAGCTCCAGGACTTCCTCTGAAGGAGACTTTCGGAGTGTGACGTCTTATCTTGCCCAGCGGCCCGCCGGTGGAGTGAGCCGATAGGCAGAGCGTGTGGCAACCGCAGCTGCAAAGAAGCTGCGCGTCAAATCGCAGATAGACCACTTTTTGGTGTGTCAGCTGAACTACAACTTAAAATGTGCTGCTTAGTGTTGTGAAATACACATACGTCTGGAAATGCTTTCAGGAAAACTTTTATATGAGTACAGCACATTAAATGACATTAGTATATGCCATACCAATTCATTTAAATATTAATCACGGATTTATGCATTCTTCAGTGAGGCTGTCAAACGTGCGTCGCACAACTTAATTTACACAAGTAGGATGTTTCTGGATCAATATCTGTTGTTGTTGCTATGAATAGCCTGCCCTATCCCTACTACTTAAACACAGGCAATGATTGGTTGTTAATAAGGCAATCAAAGAATATTGATCAAGGAAGCTGTCAAACATGGTCACAGTGATTTCTACAGTACTGGTAGTACAGAGTAGCAAAAAACTGATTAATTCAATAAGGGACTGTGTTCAGACGCATATTATTTTGCATATTAGCTTTTGTTCTGATAAAGAAATTAATGTAATAATTCAATGATTGTAATTGATTGCTTTTAATAAGTAATGTTATTGAGAATCATTACATTTTACTAGTTCAATTTAATTCTGGTTCTGATACCTCTTAACCATCCAATAAATTATTATTATTATTATTATTATTATTATATTATAAACATTTTTAAAGATGAATGATGGCAAAAAAATAAATAAGTTTTAATAATATTTCTGTTTTAAATAATTCTCAAGGAAAAATATTAAAACAAAATAGTATCTTTTATTCATTAATTTATTTTTATAATATACCACTAAAAAAACAGCCAAATATGTATATTTAACTACATGTTGTCATATGAACAACCAATTAAAATGTGTTAGATTCACTAAAAATAACCAACTTATAAGAGTCATTCATTCAGGAATCATTTAGACCAGTGTTTCTCAACTGGTGAGTCACAACCCAAAAGTGGGTTGTAAGACTGTTTTGGGTGGATTGTGGCAAAGACAAGATATAGAAAGATGGTTCACTCCTATTAGTTATGAATGGGAGAAACTGCAATGCGCAATATGGCAGAATACGTCCCGCCTTTTAAGTAAAAGAGCCAATCGCTGATTGATAAAGTCATTGCGTCACTGCAGCTGCCGTTAGAGGCTCCGGTTCCCATAGAATCCTGAGGCTAGCATGAAAAATAAGCTTTTTTAACACTATTTGAGCATAAGAAACGACATTTATGGGCCAGTTCATGTCAGATTTTGTTGCTGATTTGAAATATGTTATTTAATTGTGAGTTCAGCAAGCAGTTTTTGAGATTTTAGGATTCTCCCATTCAAATAGATATGACTTGGTCTTGGATGCCTGAAATAGCTGCCTGGGGACGTTGCACATATGGCCGCTGAGTGAACAGACTTTCCTTGAAAGGGACTTTTGTTGTGGAATGTGTAGTCAAAGAAACAACAACAACAACAAAAGTTTTCTGATGTAAAACTTTTATTTTGAAAGACATGCGTGAAAGCTGTAGACTCTTCTGTTAGACGCTGTTAAAGAGTGCTTGAGGAAAACGCCGTCAAGATGAGATGTTTACAGACTGTATGTCAGTATTCTAACACTATTTTCATAACTTGTTATGAAATAAAAAGTTTCTCACCTCAGAAAAATTTACTTTCCTGCCATTTCAGACATTATAGACTTTGATTTTTTTAACAGGAATGAAAGCCAGAATGTGAGCGATAGACATCTTTTCAGTGGGTTGTACTGTTATTTTAATGTGTTTTTGGTTTGTTCTCCTGCCGAAACACTGCAAAAATATCTTTCCAAGACATTTCTGTAAAATCTCAATACATCATGAGCTGTGAAAAAAAAAAAAAGAAGTGATACAGCTTTTTACATTGGATGCCATTGAAAACACCATGGCGCTGCTCTGAATAAGATCTATACTGTGTTCGTGGCACATATTTTAACATTCATATATATATATATATATATATATATATATATATATTCTTATATATATATAAGAATGTTAGAATTACGTAAATTTCCTGTGACAGGTAGGTTTAGGTATAGTGTAGGGAAGGACTAAAGTGACTTTTAAGATTTTGTCAAACATTCTTATATATGATTTTTAAGATGTTGTCTTTGTGGGGTCCGACTGAAGGACCCAAAAACGTCAAAATTCCTGATCTTACTATCTTAGTGGGGTCATTTGGACCCCACAAAGTAGTATAAACAAGGATGTGTGTGTGTGTCAACCATTTATAAGGAATAAATTTGCTTGGTTCAAATTCCTAATAATTTGGGTTGCGGCTTAATGATGATGGGAAAATGTGGGTCCCACGGCCAAACCAGTTGAGAACCACTGATTTTAGACTACACTGGTCATGCTGTATCATTTGAATTCACTAAAAATAACCTACTCAAAAGAGTAATTTGTTTAAGAGTCTGTATGTTTTTAATGTACGAAAAGAAATTATTCAAAAGTGTCCTTAGTTTGGGAATCAGATTACTCTGGTCATGCTGTATGGGTGATTCACTAAAAAGAACCTAGTCAAAATGGTAATTTGTTTAAGAATCTGTATGGTTTTAATTTACTAAAAGAACAGATTCAAAAGAGTCATTAGTTTGGGAATCAGCCTCCACCGATTGTGTGGTATGTTTTTGTTTTATTAAAAATAAACTACTCAAAAGAGTCATTAGATAGGTAATCGGACTAGACTGATATATGTTAAAGAATCTGTATGGTTTTGATTCACTAAAATAATAGATTCAAAAGAGTCATTCATTTGGAAATCAGACTACTCTGGTCATGCTGCAAATTTTTTTTTTTTTTTTTTGATTCTCTAAAAGAATAGATTTTAAAGAGTATTTCATTCTGGAATCTGACTTACTTGGAGTATGTTTCACGCTGTACATTCGATAGTTGCCACTGAATAAAAGTACAGAAAACACTATCAAACTATGTTGCCAAGTCTTTCAAATTCCAGGCCGATTGCTTGCTCTGCAGCCGTTCCCTCTTAATCTTGTGCTGATTAAGTGAGTATATGTGGAATCTGTTTAGTGATTAATTTGTAGTAGCACTGGTGTAATCACATCAGCTAGATTGCAAGAGAGAGTGCCGATCTTTGCCGTACCAGATGTGAAACCAAAGGCCATTACAGCTGCTTAGCTTCACACAGCTGCCCGCCTGGCCTTTTGCCCATACTAAGCAAACAAACACTAGATGGGCCAGCTGTTTATTAAACCCTGATTGAATTTTTCATTACAACTACAGTACTAGATCAGGAAGTCTACAAAAGGCCTGTTATAGCTATTAGGCAGAATCAGCATGAGTAAGGGATAAACCGCGGTTGGCTTCATTTCAATAGTGCTGTTTCGGTTATGGCCGTCTAGGGACCAGGGGTTTGGATTAAACTGAAGCTGTTAAGAGATTTGTTTTGTCTCTAATCTTTTGTCTCTTGTCTGCGATAGAAATACTTTTCTTTGAGCTCAGAACATTAAAGACGGGTCAATGTCCAATCCCACAGTGAAATTTGCTTTCTATGACCCTTTGTTTATTACTCTGTTACCATGCAACAGGTAAGATTGCTGTAATAGTACTAATAAATATAATGTGTTTTAAATACACAATAACCAGGTTTATGTATTTATCACAGATTGGTTTCAGTCTCAACTAATTTTAAACTAATTTTAAAATATTTTAACCATGAAAAACTGAATAATGTAATCAGACTTTACAAATACAATGTTGAAGCTCTGTTCAGATTAGTTTAAAGGATTAGTTCACTTTCAAATAAAAATTTCCTGATAATTTACTCAGACGTCCATGTCCTTCTTTCAACAGTCGAAAAGAAATTAAGGTTTTTGATGAAAACATTTCAGGATTATTCTCCTTATAGTGGACTTCAATTGGCCCCAAACGTTTGAAGGTCAAAATTAGAGTTTCAGTGCAGCTTCAAAGGGCTTTAAACGATACCAGACGAGGAATAAGGGTCTTATCTAGCAAAAAAATCGGCCATTTTCTAAAAAAAAAAAAAAAAAATGTATATGCTTTATAAACACAAATGATCGCCTCGCAAGTGCTTCTGCCAGACCGCCTTCCGTATTCTTCAAAAAGCTTACGCTGTATGTCCTACACCTTCCCTATTCAACTTACGGAAAAAACAGAACTGGCGCCGTGTTCATTTCTGTCCGAGCGATATTTTGGAAAAAATATTAGACCATTCACAGCATTTGAAAGCAATCATAAATGTTAGCCTGGTGTGTATGGCTCTGTTTGGCAAACAGGTACGCTATGTATATGGGTTTTTCACAAAAGATTAACATGACGGCACATGCTAGTCGATGAGTTGAATCAACTCCACAGCAACATAAATTTATCCATTAACCATTTTGAAACGTCCAGTTGCATTTTGTAACTTCTTCCTAAACCTCTCCATCAGTGTCTGACTCCGGTTTGAACACTGTAAGGCTGAACAACGTTACTGACAATCCTCATTTTGGCTGCGTGAGATTCTCCAGCTTTGTTGTTGTTGAGAAACCGAAGCACGAGCTGTTAAAGCTCCGCCCTCTTTTGGAAATTGGGCAGGGAGCAACAGCTCGTTTGCACACACAAAAACGGCATGTTTTTGCTTACACCTAAACAGGGGCAAATTTGACAAGCTATAATAAATGATCTGTGGGGTATTTTGAGCTGAAACTTCACTGACACATTCTGGGGACATCAGAGACTTATATTACATCTTGAAAAGATGAAAAGGGGCATAATAGGTCTCCTTTAAATAAAAACAAATAAGTTAAAATAGTTCATAATAAACTATGCCATGATTTTTTTGATTGCAGAAATCTTTCCTGTCTCTTACCGGTTTCATTTATGTACTGTATGGCTGACAAATGTGACCCTGGACCACAAAACCAGTCATAAGTCACACGGGTATATTTATAGCAATAGCCAACAATACACTGTATGGGTCGAAATTATCGATTTTTCTTTTATGCCAAAAATCATTAGGATATTAAGTAAAGATCATGTTCCATGAAGATATTTTGTAAATTTTCTACCGTAAATATATCAAAAATGTATTTTTGTAAGTAATATGCGTTGCTAAGGACTCCCGTTTGCGTGTCTTGCTTTAAGAGATAATAGTAACCGAAACCAAGTAGATTGCACAATAATTCTTTTTGCATACAAAATCAGAGACTTTACGCGTTCAGATAATGCCTCCAACATGCTCCTGTTGCGTTATTTTCACCCTCTAATGAGTCTAAACAAATTGAGTTTAAAACAAAAACAGCGCACAGGCGCTAACTGTAAACAAATGGCGATTTGACGTGGCAATTTGCTCATAGCTTCATGAAAATTGCACAGATCATAGATCATGGCACATCATTATTTACAGATTAAAATGAGCCCAAAAACAACATAATCCATTGTGGCGATCACGAGATATTACGCACGGAATGATGTAACATATTTGGCTAAAAATATGTCTCTCGTCTTTCCGGGATGCAATGTGTTATCCAATGTTCATGCTTATTTTCCAACGTGGAATAACACAAAATAGGTATCATTTTAAAGCTTAGAAACTCAGCTTTTTAATGCATCTATCCATTTTGATCAACCCTTAGTGCTGAGTAGTCTCTATAAAACCGGAGTATACCGCCCGCCGGCGCCACCTAGCAACGAAAACATTAATAATATATATTTATTTGTTTTTATCAGCAGTTTCTTAGCATGAGAATGTCCAATTGTAATGTAATTTATATTTTCTAAAAATTTAAAAAGTGTTATATCAAACAATACCTACCTTTCAACTCTCCTTGCTACAGTTTTGGAGTTATGAGTCTTTACTTTTGTGTTTGTCACTCAGAAAAAAACAACTCTAAAAATGCCTTCAGGTCTTCAAAGGCGATTTTCTCAATATTTTTTGCACCCTCAGATTCCAGATTTTCAAATAGTTGTATTTCGACCAAATATTGTCCTATCCTAACAAACCATACATCAATGGAAAGCTTAGTTATTCAGCTTTCAGATGCTGTATACATCTCAATTTCAGAAAATTGACCCTTAAGACTGGTTTTGTGGTCCAGGGTCACAAATATGCATCACATTATTAGTTATTTATTAATTTGTTTATATTAAAACTGTGTAATCCAAATGTATGGACATTTTATGTGCAATTCAAATACATAAATCTTAAATTTAGACCTATTTTCTTTTTTAATGTAAGCTTTTGTGTTATACTGTAGGTGTTCCAGCAGAAAGTAGAGGTAAATTACATCCCCCATACATGAGACTATTGCAGAGGGACACCCTGGTTCATGCCTGATTTAATATCCCTTCCTGTAATTAAGAGAGAGGGCAGCTCAGGGCCTGTGAGGCTCTGATGTAATCATCAAGAGTTGGTATGATGCCTGGAGAGCGGTATATTTAATCTGTGTGTGTGTGTATATGTGTGTGTGTGTGAATGTGCTTTTGCTGGGGTCTCAGCTGCAAACTTTCAATGAACAATTTTCGGATGAAGGGTTGCCGTTTACAGTGGACGTTTCACATTGTCCATGTTTCTCTTCCTCGAGCACACAGTGAGAATATGTAGAGATCCGACGGCTGTAACATTGTGAACGGTACATGATTGTGTCATTCTGATGATGAGGTTACTGATGTGAGAATAAATTGCATAAGACAGATCTTTTTGTGAGCGACATTTGCAAAATGCCTGTGGTAATGCGCTGCAAAAAATATACACATTTAAATCAGTATTTTTGTCTTATTTTCCAGTTAAAATATCTAAACAAGATCAATTTACTTAAGATATTAAGAATTATTCTTAGATAATATTTATTGAATTAAGTTTATTTTTTGCCCACCCCATTAGCTTATTTGATTTGTTTATTTCAGCATAAACTTAGATTTTTTTTAAATAAGATAATTTATAGATTTCTTTCTTACACCATTCAAAAGATTAAGCAACAAAATTATGTTTGGGGCCAGTAAAATTTTTCTTTTTGAAAGAAATTCAGCAACAATGCATTAAATTGGTACAAAGTGTTAGTAAAGTCATTTTTAAGGTTACAAAATGTTTATTTCAAATAAATGCTGTTCGTTTAAGCTTTCTATTCATTAGAGATTCCTGAAAAAAAGTGTCATGGTTTCCACATTAAAGGGTTAGTTCACTCAAAAATGAAAATAATGTCATTAATTACTCACCCTCATGTCGTTTCACACCCGTAAGACCTTTGTTAATCTTCTGAATGCAAATTAAGATATTTTTGTTGAAATCTGATGGCTCAGTGTGGCCTGCATTGACAGCAATGACATTTCCTCTCTCAAGATCCATTAATGTACTTTAATGTACAGAATGTACATATTTAAATCAGTTCATGTGAGTACAGTGGTTCAATAATAATATCATAAAGTGACGAGAATATTTTTGGTGCACCAAAAAATCAAAATAATGACTTATATAGTGATGGCCGATTTCAAAACACTGCTTCATGAAGCTTCAGGACCGTTATGAATCTTTTGTGTTGAATCAGCGGTTAGATTTCCAAATCAGCAAGTCAGCATTAGAATGATTTCTGAAGAATCATGCGACAGTAGATAATATAATATAATATAATATAATATAACATAATATAATATAACATAATATAATATAATATACATATAATATACATCTGTGTCCTATTTTGTTTCCTTTTCTTTCATTTTGCTCAAGTCAATGTCCCCATTCACCTCTCACCTTGCATATGACCTACAGGACGTCTGCTGTGTGCTAATGAAAGTCTCTGCTCAGGTGTGTGATGGGTATTTACAACGCACTGCTCTGGTGAGGTAATAAAACCTTTGCTCCAGTGCCGCCCACCAGGGGAAGCAGTAATAATCCAGCGGGGCATAACTGTGAATATATGTGTGGAGCTTGTCCTCTGCACAAGCGCCATTAAGCATCTGGGAGTATGATGTGTTGGTCCCTGTCCGTAAATTCATATGCCTGGGAGGAGAGTTTGGCAGCAATTCAGGGTCATTAAGATTTTAAATCTTGGATGAAATCTTCTTTAGGGAACAATGTAACATTATAATAAAAAGACATTGTGTTGAAACACTGCAAAAATCCATTTCTTAATCAGCATTTTTGTGTTCCAGTAAAAATATGTAAATCTTAAAATAAGTTAATATAATTTAACATAATTATTTTTTATTTTTATTTCAAAATATCTTGAATTAAGTGTATTTTTCTTACCCCATTAGAATCTTTTTTTTTTAAAGCATAAATCTATCAAAACGTAGGGACATTTATGCTGAAAACATTTTTTTACTCCTTTGGTAAATTGTGTTTTTTTAAATTCAGTGTATTAATCATTAAAGGTACACTATGTAACTTTCGGTCCTCTAGCAGTTAAAAAACAAAACTGCATGCATTTTGTGGAAGAACATTGTTTTGGTTGTGCTGCGTGACTTTGCAGATGAATATGGTACTTTCTCATTACTAAAAAAAGAGAGATTATCCTACTGCTCATAAAACATTCACTATTAGGCTTAAGAGATATAACCAGACATTGTACTTCCTTGAAAATAAATTCATGCACAGCACTACAACAACCATACACTGTAAACCCAAATAAGTTTTTTTTTTTTTTTTTTTTTTTTTTTTGGCAAAACTCAAAAAAATTGAGGCAATTTGTTACATCAAAATTTTTAAGTTAAGAAATTCAAATTTTAAGTAAACAGAACTGGCAGATTTTTATTTTGTATTCATACATTTTAATTGTCCTTAAATTGAAATATTTGAGTAAACTAATTCATACATTTAACTTAAAATTATCATATAATCTCTAAACAGTTGTATTAGTGGAAACTTGGCTAGTTATAACAAGCTCATTCAGAAAATGCTAACCAGCTAATTTGCTAACATGTTAACAATAACATGGTATAACACTTGCTGAATGCAATATAAGCAATATAAAGCATTTAACATACTTGCTCTCAAACCAAGCCACATGCACACTTGTCACCATGATGGTAGTTCTCCAAAAAACCCACATTAACAGAAATTATTCTAAATTAGCATAACAAAACATTAATCACTACTAAATCTCCTACTTAACATTAATCTTGCACAAAAAACATTATATAACACTTAATTTTAGCATTTACTCTCCTCTTCGAGTGCCATGGGCAAAGCATGCTGGGAAATAGAAATCCCAGCCCAGTTTCAGTTAAACTTATGTTTGTCTTAATTAAAAGGAATGAGTTCATAAAACTCAAAACAGTCCGATTTACTTAAAATATGTGAACTTGAAAAAAAAGAAAGTGCTAAATACTCATAAAAGTTAATTTGACTGAACTAATTAGTTTAATTTAAGTTTGTCCTACTCAAACTAATTAATTATTTTGAGTGTTAGGGTTTACAGTGTAATGAAATGACCCTTCACAATAGATAGTGCTTTACAATGAACTATTAGCGAGCTACATATGGCAATTTAACTGTTATTTAAAATGTCAATTAATAAGAACGCTATCTCTGCATCATTTCAAATCCCTGCGCGGGACGGATTTTTCAGTCCCACTCCCGCAAGATTCTGTCCCACTCCCGCAAAAATATATGTTGTATTCTCCCGCTCCTGCCCGCAATAATCAAGTTTCGTCCCACTCCGCCCGCAAAAGCCCACATAGTTTTTTTTTCAATACATTGACTGCTTCTGCCCACTACTCTATTATTTTTTTCATTTGCTTCCCCGTAGAATATAAATAAAAAATAAACGAAAAATAAACAAACATGTTTAGTTTTATTTGTGTTTAATAATGGAATGAAGAACATGAACAAGGAACTTTTCAGAACATAGAAATACAGTCAGAACAGTCAGAAATGAAAATTTTGGATTTCTCACGTTCAAACTGAATAGTAGGCTATTTATAGCGCATAAAACTGCTTAAGAATGTGCGTTAACCTTTTTTGCCTTAAGCAATTCCTATATTCAAACATTAAACAAAAACTATCCTTATTCCTCAATAACAAAATAGGCCAATTTTCAATATTTTGCAAAATAAACAAATAAATAAATAAAAATAAACTGAATTAACTAAAAAAAAAAGAAAAGAAAAAAAGGTAGGCCTACTTGCCTATGTGTCCATGCAGAAACAGCATTTCATTCACTGCTGAGGGCTTCAGATTTATCCGTCTTTGCTCCAGTATGCGACCGCAAATACTGAAGGCCCTCTCCGATGGTGCGCTGGAAGCTGGAATGCAAAGTACATGCCGTGTTACTTTGCTTAACCTCGGAAAATCTTGACATCAACTTTTCCACCACTGGAGGACATCCTTGGGTCCATGTGCTTCTGATCCATCCAACTTGACCTTTAAATATCTCGCTATTTCGGAATCGAATGACACGTTGCTGTCCATGGCAACATCAGCATCCTTCCACTCCGCAAAGTCTTGAAAAGCCCTTTTTGGTGGCGGCGGTTGTAGGTTTTCCTCTGTGTTATCCTCATCAAACCCCAAGTCATCAACTAACACTTTGACGGCATGGATCACAGCTTGTCTTTCATTATCATCAATCATCTTTAACTGACGCAGTTCGGGAGTGAGGAATGTAGCTATTTTGTAGAGCATGTGAATTTCATTTGGTGCCGAATTTTTTGGCGACATTAGTTCGTCCAGACGTTGCACACAAGTTGATGCAATTTCACGGAGAATGCAGTCAGTCCTGGCTGCCTCGCAGTGGTTTCTTAGTTTTACGGACCACGGCAGAACTAGACACTCACTCAAGGCTGTATTGTCTGACTCCAGGTCATTGGTTGCATCTTTAAACGGCTTCAAAAAAGTCACCAGGGTTTTAAGAATATTCTTGTCGATGCACCCTACTTTGTCATACTGTTTATTATCCAGCAGGATTGTTGCAATGTCATCATACTGTTGAAACACAGAATCTAGCATTTCAAAATTAGAATTCCATCTTGTTTCCACTGACTGCCTTAGAGACTTGCTTAGTTTCACTTGCAGGCCGGAATGTTTGAAGTAGGTGACTAGTTTTTTCAAGTCTTTCAGAAGGTGGCCAACATTGGTGTTTTGTCAAACACAGCGGATGAATGCTTGTGAAAGAATAGTGTTGAGAATGTGAGCACTACAGTTCAGTCTTGTGAAGCCGCGTAGAGCTGCGACCATGTTCGCTCCTCTGTCAGTGACGAATACAAGTTTCTTTGCCCTTTCTTTGTCTATTCCAAATACTCTGAGATTTTGAAATAAGAAAGCTTGAATGTTTTCACCAGTTTTTGAAATGCCTGCATCGAATGGGGTTGCAAGGAGCACCCTTGACACCAAGTCGTAATTTGCCTCTATGTAATGTATTGTGGCTGATAGGAAGGAGGGTTTCCGATAGTTTTCGGTCCAAATGTCAGTTGTCACTGCGCAACCATATTTCGCAATTGTGTCGGTCATGTCATTGACAACAGCTCTTCTTAGTGTTTGTGCCCTTTCACTCAGATTTCGTGACAGTGTCATTGGATGAGGCAACATTTCCTTCACATCGAATTTTCCAATCTTAACTGCTGTGTCAACGAGGTGCTGCGCTAGTTTAATGAAACCCTGGCCAGAGACGGTGTCATAAGGTCTTAGGTCGGCGCAAACAAAGTCAACGCATTTTTTTGTTGTTTCATCTTTTAGTGCACTTGACACTTTCGACTGACTTGCCATAAACGTCAGGGAAGTTTGGCCTTTCAAAACTGTGCACACATGACGCTTCACACCTGAAGTTCCAGACTTGTGCGCGCTGTATGTGAGTATTTTGCTGCATTTGTCACAGCTCGCAAAAGGAAGGTGCTTTTCCTTTGCTTGGTTTTGTACTTTCTTTAATAACGAACTAACATCTGTAGCACTAAGCTATCCACCTGTGTCTTGCGCTTAAGACATTTTGCCTCGGTGTGGTAGGCTACATTCCACGTATATGAACCACGCGAGAGTTAGCTTCCGACCTTGCGCCTGTAAATCGTTTTAATTTTATTTTAGTTGTCCTTGTTGCTTTTGTGCAGCAGATAAATAACAGTTTATTTGTTTTTTATTTAATTTTATTTTTCTTAGATATTTCCATTTTGCGGGTGTCCCGCAAATAATTTTATTTTCCTGCAACCCGCACACACGAGTATCTTTCCGCCCGCACCCGCATTCACCCAACAAATTTCGTCCCGCGCCGCACTCGGTTGCGTTGGGTCCTGCGGGAGTGCAGGTCTCTAGTTCTCACCATCTCCAAATAGCCAAGCCAATGTTTCCATGAAGGTTCATGTTTTAGCTTTCTCCATGTCAACCTTTCATGCTCGTTGTGACAACTAACCTATGCCACTCCCACACCATACAAAGTAACCTATGCTACTCCCACATCAAAGCAGCCAGAGCAACTTTTCTCTATTTACGAATATGAGGAGACATACGGGCGAGTGACGTATGTACACAATTTCCCGCAAAACACTTTATAATAGGCTTACCATAGTGAATCAGGGTAAGCCAAAAACATGTTAAAAATATACTCTGTGTACCTTTAACTAAAACGATTATTTTCAGTAATTGAAATAAAATTTAAATATTAGAGGAAAAACTTAAAGGAAAATTGTAACTGTAGAAATATAACTGAAAATTAACTGAAAATTGACAATTAACTGAAATAAATAAATAGTTGAAGTAAAATAATTAAAATAAAACTGAAATAAAAGTAAATTAAATAGAAATATTTAAAATATGACTAAATACTATAATAGTACATAAATAATATTGAAATAACACATTCTCTGAGAAGTCCTAATATCTTCTGCAATTTTGCTTTGTGTGTGAATTTAATCCTTTTAAAGGATTTTTAGATATTTTATTGAAAAATATGACAAAAATAATTAAATTCTAATTAAGAAATGTATTATTTACTTATTTTGCAGAATACTTTTTGTGGTCAGATTGAAGCTGATATGTGTATCTTTTCGAGGAGCACAAATTCTCATTATATTTTAATAAGATACAGTGCCCAAAATGGGGGCAGCCCAATAACTGGCTGTTTAAAGCAATGTTGGGCAGCTAATGGATGACTCAATAAGGAGTTCTCCTCTGACACCTCGCCCATATAAAGTGCCAGCGCTCGAGGCCTGAAGGAAGGCACAACTGGAGGGCAAACTGATATTTTCATAACATCTGTCAAACCTTTGGGGGAAGCACGCTCGGCTTCTAAAATTTATCACCATGTTAATCTCCAGTGTTATCATTTATTTAGGTTCTGCCCTCCTTCAGGATTTAGTAATGCCTCTGGTCATTTTTTCCAAGGACTGTTTTTTATGATGCACACGCACGTAGACCGAGATGGTGTGGGCTGGTTTGACTGGCAGTTGATGAAACACAGAGTTGGTTAATAGTTGCTCTTGTGGGATAGCGATTCTCTGTCCTGCCCTTCACCCGCACATGAGAAGAAGGTCAGAGATCGGACCGCACTGAAGCTAGTGTAGGGTGGTTCTGAACATAAAAAGTAGTTCACTCATTACAGCAAAGGACACTGGGGGGGCTTTTCTTGCTCTTTGTTTCTCGTCCACATTATTTCCCTCTCGGGCAAAAATTCCCTGTGCTCACATTTCAAAGTCTCTGACTAAAACGGTAAATGCTAAAGTGCGACATCTTTCAAAGCTGTTGCCGTTTTTAGACTGCACCCTGTCTGGCCTATAGCTTAATGAAAATGAGTACTAATTAACCCCTATGAGGATTGCCCATATAATGACTGCTGGGTAAGTGCTAGTCAAATTGATAACTCGGATGACTGCAACAGGATGATGTAATGGGATACAAGTAATGGATGATGTACAATCAGACGGTCATTATCACAAAATGACCCCCAACAGGGTGATCAAGACCCTGTATTGTACGAAACTTGTATTATCCTCTCCAGCTTATTTGAGGGCTACTTACCAAATAAAAAAAAAATAAACATGAAATATTGATTTGAAATTCTTTAATTATGTGAGAAGAAAGAAAAACCACAGTGTGTTATATGTAGGGCAAATATTAGACACTAGAAAAGTGTCTAAAACACTGTGTAGAAAAACACTGACGCTCTGCGTCTTGCATTTCAGCCTCTCTACAAATCAGTGATTAATTCAGCTGTCAGTGCACTTATAAATCTGACTCTCTTCACATTGCTGCAGTAAGTTATCTGAGGTGATTTCACTCTAAATCCTCCCCTTTCCAGTAGTCAAAAAACATCAAAGATCGTTGAATTAAGTATCATCCATTCCTTACTTGTCACTGGCAGACCCAGTAGTTAACATAGAGTGGCAATATTTGGAGCACTGCCTGGCACACAGCTGTCACGCACGCCATCTTTCATCCAAAGATTCCGAACACTCTTCATTCTAGTGAAATAAAATAAAATGCAAATATGTTATTTTTTGGTCGAACAAGATTCAAACTCGCAACCTTTTTTTAATTCTGTCATCAATATCAAAAGAATATATTTTGAAAGTCAAACAGGGTCCAAACAACAACTAACTTTCATTGTATGAACAAAATGAAACAAAAATACAATAAAACATGACAAACAACAACAAAACATGACAAAACAACACAAAATATAAAACAACATGCAAAAAACAAAAACAAAACATGAAACAACATGCAAAACAAAACAAAACTGAACTAAAATACCAACAAAACACCAAACAAATGTTTATTTTATTTTATTTTATTTTATTTTATTCACTACAGGAAGAAAGTCATCCAGGTTTGGAAGCACATGAGGGTAAATAAATGATGACAGAACTATCCTTTTACGCATCAGCTCATGATCAGACCCCCTAATGCCAAGTTCACGCTACAGGATTTTAAGCCCAATTTAAGCCTAATTTGCAAGTTAACGAGCTCGCCGACAGGTCGGGCTGTGATCGGAGGCAAATCAGCGAGTGATCAGCACTCGTCAATCTTTATGTGTGAACTACTCAACAACGCATCAAAGAGGCTCACCAACACCAGACAAATATCTAACATGCCAAATATCTGGAGCTGTCGGCCGACTCGACATCCTGTGGTGTCACGTGTCGCGACAAGCTACAGCCAATGAGAGCATAGGTGCTGATCCTGAGCACCCACAAAAAAACTGTAGATACACTATATTGCCAAAAGTTTTGGGACGCCTGCCTTTGCGTGCACATGAACTTTAATGACATCCCATTCTTAATCCGTAGGGTTTAATATGGAGTCGGCCCACCCTTTGCAGCTATAACAGCCTCAACTCTTCTGGGAAGGCTTTCCACAAGGATTAGGAGTGTGTTTATGGGAATTTTTGACCATTCTTCTAGAAGCGCATTTGTGAGGTCAGGCAGTGATGTTGGACGAGAAGGCCTGGCTCGCAGTCTCCGCTCTAATTCATCCCAAAGGTGTTCCTCCACACCAAACTCACTCATCCATGTCTTTATGGACCTTGCTTTGTGCACTGGTGCGCAGTCATGTTGGAACAGGAAGGGGCCATCCCCAAACTGTTCCCACAAATTTGGGAGCATGAAATTGTCCAAAATGTCCTGGTATGCTGAAGCATTAAGAGTTCCTTTAACTGGAACTAAGGGGCCACACCCAACCCCTGAAAAACAACCCCACACCATAATCCCCCCTCCACCAAATTTTACACTTGGCACAATGCAGTCAGGCAAGAACTGTTCTCCTGGCAACCGCCAAATCCAGACTCTTCCATCGGATTGCCAGACAGAGAAGCGTGATTCGTCACTCCAGAGAACACATCTCCACTGCTCTAGAGTCCAGTGGCGGCGTGCTTTACACCACTGCATTCGACGCTTTGCATTGCATTTGGTGATGTAAGGTTTGGATGCAGCTGCTCGGCCATGGAAACCCATTCAATGAAGCTCTCTATGCACTGTTCTTGAGCTAATCTGGAGGCCACACGAAGTTTGGAGGTCTGTAACTATTGACTCTGCAGAAAGTTGGCGACTTCTGCGTACTGTGCGCCTCAGCATGCTCTGACCCCGCTCTGTGATTTTACGTGGCCTACCACTTCGTGGCTGAGTTGCTGTTGTTCCCAATTGCTTCCACTTTGTTATGATACCACTAACAGTTGACCGTGGAATATTTAGTAGTGAGGAAATTTCACGAGTGGACTTATTGCACACGCTTGAATTCCCTGAGCTCCTGAGAGCGACCCATTCTTTCACAAATGTTTGTAGAAGCAGTCTGCATGCCTAGGTGCCTGATTTTATACACCTGTGGCCATAGAAGTCATTGGAATGCCTGAATTCAATAATTTGGAGGGGTGCCCCAATACTTTTGGCAATATAGTGTATTCTCCATTCATTTTAACCAATAATAAAGAAAAATGATTGCAGCTTTCAGACACAACTTTCTTTTTGTTTTTATAGTTAATTTGAGGCTGTTTCTATAGCGTTATTTTTAATGACAATTGTCGAGAGTTCATTATTGTAATCCGAGAACGCATCCATGTAACGAATCTCTCCGCTCGCAGGCGGATTTCTTTCACTCTAGCACAAAACTAGACGCGCGCTCGCAAATATACAGTAGTCTCGTGGCTCTGCTCTCGCTCAGATTTCACGTGTGCGCACTCACTAGAATTGAAAAAGCTTTCAACCACCAGACTTTCATGATTGACTGATGAAATAACACAGTATAGCCTACCTTTAAATTCGCCTTTGTTTCATGAGATAGCATTTTCAAGCTGATTTCAAGCAGTTCTCTAGTTATTTTATTATTGTAAATAGGTATTTAATGAATTAATTTATTTAGTGAACCGCTACTGATCATCGGATATCAGCGTGAGCACGACTCCCTACAACACTCATGAATGGAATGCGCATCATCGAACAGAAAAAACAACAGTACTCTTGGAAAAATGAAAATATTAAAATGTTATCAAGGGGCACTTGTGTATGTGTAGCCTATATTTGAGTTATAATTTGCTCATGGATACTGAATAAAAATGTGTTTTATATTTGGTTGGTAATGTGTGTTTCGGTGTGTGTGTGTGTGTTTTGGGAGGGTTCCACTTCTCGCGTGTGTTTTCGTGACAAAATGTGGTTTGGGGACCAGTTAGAGTCGTTGGGTGACAGAATGTAGTGTGTAACCCCCTGTTGCGGACCATTTACGTAGTGTCACGTAGTGTGAACGCCACAACGACTTCAAGACTCCACAGCAAGTCATGTAGTCTGAACAGCACAGTGATCTGCCGATGTTTAAAGTCCTGTAGTGTGAACTAGGCATAAGACTGAAAACCTAGAATTGCCCCAGTGTAGCAGATTGTTGCCACGTAACTGTCAAATAAATAGCTTAGTGGTCAGTCGACAACATTTTTGACTGCAGGATGACCAATCAGAATTCCCAGATTCCAACACTTTGTTCTCTTGTAGGTTCTTGGTAGTTTGCATATATGGAGTTGAATCACTATCTTGCTTACTTGCATTATGTACATTGTAGAGTCACTGTATGTTTTATAATATTTGTAAACTGTGTGATTGATGGCATTTATTTAAAAAGTGGAACACTGATACAGTATATTTGAATTATTGATTAGTCGTATGGGTGTTATTCCCAAGAGGGGCTTATTGCATGTACTTTTTCTCTGAAATAAATTTCTAGAAGTTAAGAAAAGTTCTGTTGACCATCAATCTCAGCGTGTGATGCAACTATCTTCAGCAAGCTTTGACAGCCTCGCTTCGTAGCCACGATTACCCAAACCCTGTAGGTTTCTGTTTTATATTTATTTGTGCCTATAACATCACTTCTCCTTGTGTGAGAGCCCTGTTAGCAGATGCTGTATATAGTGTGTTGCTGAAGGGCAGTTTGGAAATTAGCGGTGACATGTTCAAAGTGTCTAGAGGCCTTTTCGGTCTGTGCCTCTTCCCACGCAAACCCCAGACGGAGTGTAAAACAATCCCTCCAGCCCAGACATAGCCCAAAGCCTGCACTTTAGTAAAAATGCTGCTTGAAAATAATATAAGCATCCAAAAAAATTAAATATAAGACAGAATTACAACATAGTCGATTTCATTCCCAGATAAATGGAGGCCCCTCAATAAATCATCTTCGGAGAAATGGTCATATGAAAAAAAAAAAAGACACAAGTGACAGAGAAAGAAATGAGCTTGTAAAGAAGTCGTGGACTGCAAACCATATTAATGATTGAAATTCCTTTACTTTGAAGGGTTGGATCCTTTGAATGTGGTATGGAAGCCATTAGATTGGACAGCATTATTTGGAGATTCTCAGAAAGAGGCTTAGAGGCATCTGATGACTTTTACATGACAGTGAACTCAACATAAGGCATATGATTGGTCAATATTCATGAATCCCAGTCATTCTGATAGGTCAAACACTGAGAGTAGATTCTTAGATCCATTATCTGCTGGATCTGATGCACTTAAATAAACCATGTAGTTTACAGTTGAATAATATGTAAATGAAAAACGAAGCATGTTGAACAGACTGTTTAATGTGCAGACCGAGCGTGTCTGGTCTGGAGCTGCCTGACCTCTTTAGCGCTGAATGAGAATGAGAATCTAACAAGAAGTGCTATGAGAATGAGAATAGTAATCATCACTGTTTCCAGCTGGTCTGCCTGGAGGAATATAGACGTGGGCTGCATCACCGCTCCCACATGTCAACATCACAAATGCTCTTCTTCGCTCTCATAACTCCGTTCCACACTGTAGGTTCGTGTCTGGTAGGGGAGCCGGAACTGGGGTGCCCCAGGTCTGCGTTTCTCCACTTTCAGCCCACTCAACTAAACTTAGTCAGACCAAACTGATACTGATGCATTTCTGATACAGGCTACAGTGTGCTGTAGTTCTAATATCAGTATATCAGTATATTATTTTTCCACAAACAAATGGACATTTATGTAGAGTGGTAATCAGTCAATGCAACATTGATCGTTTTTGTTTTTATACATTTCATTTGTAAAATCTTAAGCGTTATTTCTAGTAAATTTGTGTTAGATTATTAACATTTCAATTTGACATGATTAAAAATAAAAAGAATAAAAGGTGATATAAAAATATTCTACAATTCCGACTGATACTGATAATTTTTTTTTTAAAGTTTTGGCAGATAACCGTTAAATTGCAGATCATTTCTTTGCCATTAAAAAAAATACAATTAATTATTCTTTTTTTTTTTTTATTCTTTTTTTTATTTTATTTAGGCAATCAAACAAGTACATAAGACATAAGCAAAAAAATAAAAAATAAAAAACAAATATGGACAAATATATATATATAGAAAAAAGTAAGTATCTGACATATAAGGTAGTTTACGACAAACAGTAATAATACATAAAACGAGGTAGAACCAAAGTGCCAACAAACAAACATATAAACAAAATAACAGTACACACATACATATACATACATATATACCTACATGTATATCCATATACATATATATATATACATATACACATACATACATACACACATGCTGCATATCTCCTGAACTAAAATGTTTAACATTAAAAAGTTATGATGTTATTGCTGTCATTAATTATTTACTGATTTCCACAAAAAGAAGAGAAATGAAAATTGGATAATAAAAAAAAGAAAAAAAGAAATTACTATAATTTTGTTTAGCCTTATTTTATTATAAGTTTAAAAAAAAAAAGTTAAAAAAGAAAAATTATAATAAAATAAAGTTGAATTAAGGTAAATCGAAAATAGAGACAAATAATGGGTAGATACAGAGAAGGAGGAAGATATATAGAAAAGATAGACAGAAAAGAAAAGTGAAAGAGAGAAGCTAGAAAGTAATGGAGGGGGGAAGGGTTTCAATGGCCGTTGACTGGTTTAGTCAGTTTCCTGTTGTATATGCACATTACAGTGGAATATGGACATACACTTAATTATTCAATATCAGGTAATATCAACTATTCGAAGAGTTTGAAAATTTGGGGTTGGTAAGATTATTAATGTTTTTAAAATATTGTGAAATATTTTTACAATTTAAAATAACTTTTTTTTAAATATATTAATTTAACTTAAAAAAATAAATTAATTAAATAAAAAGAAATAACTTTAATACTGATTTAACTTAAACTTAAATAAGCTTAAACTGATTTGGTTAAGACACATTTCTTTTTATTAACAATGATAAAAATGTGGTGCTGCTTATTATTTTTGTGTAAAGTGATATTTTTTTCAGTATTCTTTGATGAATAGAAAGTTGGAAAGAATAGCATTTAGCATTAATGTCTTTTTTACATTATAAGCTTATATACTATATACTTTACTGCAGTGCCGTAACCACCATAGACACTAGGGTTGGGCGATATGGCCTAAAATTCATATTGCGATATACATTGCAGCCTCTTGCGATAACGATATATATTGCGATATATAAATTATAATAGAACCATTTCAGAACAGGTTACATAGACCCTTAGGAAAGCCAAACTGCTAAATGTATTTTTTTTTTAAGAAATAATCAATGATCAATAGCTCTGATCATGGCTTTAAAGCCGCGTCTCTCTACCGTTTGAAAAGGGACCATGTCCTTACACAAGTAAACAGTTATGGCCCTGGTAATTTCAATCCATCGCGGGCTCTTCCTAATATAAGGAGTACCTTTTGAAAATGACTGTTGGATTGAGGTTTGGATCAGTTCCTGTTTTTTCTGTCCTGCGTTCTTCGTACTGCATTGCCTGGCAATGCTGGTATTCAACGACATGTTTAGTTTTGAGGTGGTAGAACAGATTAGTCGTGTTACCTCTCTTAGCTGGAACTTTTGCCCCACACACTCTACAGAGTATATTTTTCTGCTGCTCGTCGGACGGCTTAAATCCAAACCAAGTCCAAATAATAGATGTTGCACTGGTCTTTTTCACGAGCTCCTCTGTTTCGCTGATGCTTTCAGCCATGTTTATTCAAGATGACGAATATGATGATGCATTGCAGCCGGCTGCAGCTCGTGGCTCTAAATTTCTCGGGTAGATTGCGTCATCAACATGCATTATCGCGATAGTGCAATAGAATTAAAATCTCTATCGTAGGCCAATTTTGTATTGTTTATATCGCATATCGTTTATATCGCCCATTACTAATAGACACTATATCGCCCATTACTAATAGACAAAGTCCCCCCCAATAATTAGAAATGACAAAATTGTCCCCCCCCCAATATTTGATGACATTGATGCTTTTGTACTCCATTATGCACAGCTCTGTTTGTTAGGATGACAAAAGTTTTAAAAGTTATATTTTTAGTGGTCTCAGAATGAGTGAGCTGGCCAATCAAATCAAAGAAGGCGGGGCTTACTGTTTGTAGAACAGTATGAATTCCAATGCGACACTTTCGTTTTAGCAGTGAAAGAGTACGTGGCGAGTAAGTAGCTAAACATGAAATATTTTATGACTGTTTTAAAATAATAAATTAACCAATAATAAATTAATTAGTATGTGTATATACATATATATATATATACATATATATATATATATTACTAACCAAAAACATTTGAATGGCAGTGAATCCAAATAAAAATCGATAATATTTGCTGATAACTGATATGGTACAGATGTATCATGCATCCCTAAAAACTGTCTGAGCCATACTGACTTGTTATATTTCAGCGCCAAATCAGCAGAAGCTAATTCATATTCATGAGCGCACAGCCTTATCGATGTAGTGACATCACAACCCGCCAATACTTCTCCCAATCTAAAACTTGTTCCGCACCACCAACCGCTCTCATCTCTCACATCACAACAGCCCTCTGTGTTTGAACTCTGATTCACCCTTTTTTTTCTTCTTGCCACTTCACGTCCTATTAAAAGACAAGATGACATGCTTAAATGACTTAAAGGACTGTTTCAGGTTTTCCTGCCAACACTAAGGAGATGGTGGAACAAGTCAGAAAGGGTGTGCTTTTTAGATTCCCCCAAAAGACCCAGAAGAGCCCCGGCTGTGGCATGCTATCTGTCCTTTCAGTTTATTTAGATGGAGTGGACTGATTAACTTTGTGTGCTCTTTAGAACAAAGGCACCCATTCTTCGGCCTGTGCATTGTTTGGCATTGGGCTATGGTCCTCTGCTGATGTCACAACCCATAGCATATTTGGCATGACCAGCAATCTGAGAGAGAGCTGAAGTATGAGAGAGGAATAATGCTGCCTTAATAAAATGCTCAACAGAGGCTAGATAGATCAGTCACTCTCCTCTCACTTTTTCAGTGACCTCTGTCTGCATTCTTTAGGATGTAGAAAAAGTGGGAATAGAGGGGGAAATCTGTTGGTGAGAGTTGTTAACCTTAGGGAACTAACCTTAATGGGCACTGAATGGTATTTAACCATGCTCCTGAGAGTACCAGATGGGTTCTTATTCTGGCTATACCTTTTATCGCACTCCAATCTTCATTTTATTTTTAAAATGCCTTCTCTCTAATTGTTTTTCTCTCTCTCTTTGTTTTTCTCCATCCCATCTCTCCTGTTGATATGCTACTGTAACATTATGTTAAGAAATTAATACTTTTATTGAGCAAAAATGCTTTAAACTGACCAAAAGTGACAGTTAATACATTTATTATGTTATATTTCAAATAAATACTGTTATTTAAAACTTTTTATTCATCAAAAAATCCTTAAAAATGTCTTATGGTTTCCACAAAAATACTGTATAAACTGTTTTCAACTTATAATAATAAGAAATGTTTCTTAAAGCACCAAATCAGCATAAATTATATAATATTATATTATATTAATTATATCATATTGTGAACCTGGACTACAAAACCAGTCATAAGGGTCAATTTTTGGAAATTGAGATTTATACATCATCTGAGCTGAATAAATAAGCTTTCCATTGATATATGATTTGTTAGGACAATATTTGGCCAAGATACAACTATCTGAAAATGTGGAATCTGAGGGTGCAAGAAAATCGCCTTTAAAGTTGTCCAAATCAAGTCATTAACACTCACAAAAATAAATTTTTGATATATTTACGGTAGGAAATTTACAGAATATCTTCATGGAACATGATCTTTACTTAATATCCTAATGATTTTTGGCATTAAAAAAAAAAAAAAATCGATAATTTTGACCCATACAATGTATTGTTTGCTATTGCTACAAATATACCTGTGCGACTTATGACTGATTTTGTGGTCAAGGGTCACATAAAAACATAATTTTAACATTTAAAAATGTTAGATAGATTTTGCCACCATTTATAGTTGTGGCAGAAAATCAAATCAAATTGTCTCTTTTCCCATGGGGGTAGTTAAGAACTAAACTTCATTAAATTTTCTAACCTGTTGAGTGTGTTTTATTTCCTAATAGCTACTTGTAGGTAGCACAAGCATAATTATTTTGGTGAGACTGTCAGCATATTAAGAACCACTCCAGATATCAAGCAGTCTGTTATAACCTTAGGCTTCCTATATCTTTGTCCCTTCAACATCCCTGTATTTCTTAATGACTTCACCTCAAAGAGAGTTGAAAGGTGGCCAAAAAGACATGCTTACTAAAAACTCACTCATTATTCAATGTCTTGAAAGAGCAAGAATTCTCCCTCCCCCCACATTAGTAGTCTATACACCCCAGCGACAAGGGAGCGAAGATAGCTGACAAATTTTTGACATGAGGGTTCTGACAGGAACAGCAAGCGCGTCTATTCGGTAGTTAATCTTAATATGCATTTAATGAGAACAATAAACGTGACCTGCCCGTGGCGTCTCACCTCTATTGAATATTTCATATGTCTGGAGATGCCGTGGTACACACAGACGACGACATTGAAGCCAGAAAAGGCATACTTAATGAAGCTCTGCATACATAGTACATTTATCATATCACCGCTGCTTTGATTTTGCATTCATGAAGGATGCGAAAGAGTTGATTGCATTGTCTGTGTTGTGTTAATCTCATTTGCTTGTCTCTTTTTCTTTTCCTCCAGCATATGTATGATTGAGAGCTCCCAGAGGACGTCCCGCAACCAAAAGAGTTTGTGCAGCCCAATGGCTGTGATCCATGGCAGCTGCATTGCAGCAAGCACTTCCACGGCATCCTATAGCAGTCTCATGACCTTTATGGCTTTTCCAAGGCGGCAATGAGGAGTCTGTTGCTTAGTAGATAAGTCCAGGGGCACTTAGGGCTTAATGAATCGATGTTGCTGGATTGCTGATGGTTCTGATGTATCCTCACCTCTGAATCTCAGGATACAATCAGCCCTGTGCTCTCTGATAGAGGAGCTAACGTGGATTAGTGATACCGGGGCTCTCAATGGCTCACTGATAACAGCAGAAGGTACCTGTGTCTTGACAAGCCACTCTTTGTGTAATGGCGTGGATCGAACTGCGCCACTATTTGCAGACATAAATAGGTAGAGAGGAATTAAGAAGCACAGGAGTTAATTAAACAAATCTTGCAGCAATTGAATGGCGGTTTTATTGAGTGTTTTTTCAGAGCCGAATTGTTTCCTTGTGGTAAAACTAAACTGATTCAACAGACATGCCCAATAGATTCGCCTGCCATGATGTGCTTTTTCAGTACCTGTCTATAGTGTGATAGTTCACTTAAAAATGAAAATTATTTATAGTCTTTACATACCTTAATTTTTTTTTTCAAACCAATATGTCTTTTTAATTCATGAAACACAAAAAAGGTGATGAAGTATAATGAAAGTTAATTAAGGATTAGGCTGTCATGATCCACAACAATACATATCAAAAAAGCAAGTATCATAAAAGTGATACATATGTGCTGTATTGACATATGTGTTACATTGCTTTATGAAAATATTTTTGAAGTCATGTGATAGCTAGGGTTGGGTATCGTTTGAACTGTAACGATTCCTATTCTGCTTATCGATTCCAATTCTTATCGATTCTTAATTTCAATTCCAATACAAAAATCAACAGGCTAAAGAACATTTACACAAGGAACTTTTGTCTGTGGTTTAAAAATACCATAGCAAAAACAACTAGCCTAACTAATATAAATTTCAAGCATTATTAAAGATAAGTAAACACTCAGTAACTTAAAAATAACAAATAAACAAATTAACAATCACAAATAAATACAGCTGAACAAAGATATGATTGAAATGAACAGTGATTTAAGATTTTCAGGTAGCTATTGAGGTATTGAACCTGTAATCAAATGTAAAATAACACTGCACTTTATAAATAAAATATAAATTACAAATATAGTTACAAAAGTCATTCATACGGAGCCCCGCACATGACATGCAGGAAAAAAATAGTAGGCTAAATTGTGCGCACACTTTACTTAGTCGTTCCCTCGATTTATAAATCATGCGCACGATTTACTAATTCGTTCCCTTGATTTATAAATCATGCGCACGAATTACTCATTTGTTCCGGAATCATAATAGTAAATCGTGCACTCAATTTAGTAAATTGAGAGAACGAGTTAGTAAATCGTGTGCACTATTTACTTTTTTTCTTGCATGTCATGTGCGGGGCTCCGTACATTCAGTCAAGAACAGCAAGTGAATTTTCTGTTGTTTGATTAACATAATCATAGAGACGGCAGCAGGAATATTAGGCTGCTGTCACTTTAAGAGCTGCACGGATCCAATATACTGTTAGACATGCGTTCTCTTGGTCAGCTGTGTACTTTCACTTAAGACATAACCAACTAGTGTGTGAGAGGTGGCTTTCTGCGCACACATTTTGGATGTGTATGCAGCACAGAATACAGTGTGCGGGTCTTCTTGCGCTTGAATGGTTTAAAGTCATATTAAAATGCACACAAAGGAATCGATAAGAGGAATTGAAATTTTAATTTTATAACAAGTATCCGATTCCAGGATTTGAATCGGATTTTTGTTTCCCAACCCAAGTGATAGCTGTATGTAATAAATATTGTATATAAATATGCATACATAAAGAAATACAATAAAATAAAATTATAATTCACTGAAAATCTTCTCAAGAGATCAAAATTTAAATTTTATTCATTGAAAATTGTCACATAATAGATTAAAATTTAAGTCATTATTTATTGAAAATCTTCACATAAGAGATAAATTAAATCATTATATACTGAAAATATTTACATAATAAAAATTTAAATCATTATTCACTGAAAATCTTCTCATGAGATCAAAATATAAATTGTTCACTGAAAATGGTCACACAAGAGATAAAAATGTAAATCGTTATTCACTGAAAATTGTCACACAAGATCAAAATTTGAATCATTATTCACTGAAAATCTTCAGGTAATAGATTAAAATTTAAATAATTGTTCACTGAAAATCTTCATATTCACCCCAGTTGTTCTTGACACTCTCATGAGAGAGTAGAAATATTCGATTTGTGAATGAATCTTTTCAGTTGGATCTTTTTGATCCAGTTCACAAAACTGAATCGTTCTTTACAAATCGAAGATGTGGTTCAACTGTTTGATTCTGGTGGTCAAAAAAATATCAAATGAATAAGTTCTACAGACTACTTTTAAGGTCCTTTTGCATCTGTTTGAAGTCCTCATTCACTTCCGTTATACTGAACACTATTTTCACCGTTTGTGTTCTATGGAAGAATGGAAATCTGGTTTAGAACAAAATAAGGGCGAGTAAATAGTTGCGTTTTTTGGCCTAATTTACATTTCTTTAAAATGTAGATCAGTCACTTTTAAGCTTATAGAAACATGCTATTAGTCACAGATTAAGAGCCTCCATTGTCTACTCCTCACTGCCATCTTTGTGTCAGCGGGTTTCTCTTTATTCACATCCACGACTAGTTGAGTTTGGATAATGTCCCTGTTCTGTATTTCAACCCTCTGTAGATGGTGCCAAACACTAATGCTTTTATAGAGAAGACTTGCATCATGCTATAAGGCCTTCATGGTTAGTTCTTCTGTGAAAATAAATTATTGAGGGAGCAACAAAACAGACTCCCATGATGCAGTGCTGAGCTCTGTGGTCCTGCACTCCTCAGATTTACTGCCCGTCCTGACACTTCATCACTTTACCCCCCGCTGTGTGTGTATATGTAGTTATTGCACAGTGGGACTGCCAGGAGTTACCGTCACACTCACAGAGACATAAACACACACATGATTTGTTTGAGTTCAAGATGCCATCAGTTGTCTCTAACCGGTGTGGATCCCAGAGCTGTTCTCACTATCGATGTTAAAATTGTATGAGTAAAATAATTTTGCTTTGGTTGATTGTTACCGCTGCGTTCATAAATCAAACATGTTCTTCCCTTGCCCTATGATGATACTTTGTGCAATGACAAAGTGGTTCAATAAACCCGTACCTGCATTCACAGACTGCTGTGTAATTTGTGAGAAGCTGTTGAGTTTGTTTGTTTCTTCAGAGGACAATAGCCATGTGGGACTATATAAGTGCAACAAGGTTGACTCTTTCGGTTTCTCTCTGTCTATCTCTCATAATCCAGTGGATCAGTTTGTCTGCACAACTCCTGCCATCGCAGATATTGTCATCCTGGTTGATGGATCATGGAGTATTGGAAGAATCAATTTCCGTCTGGTTCGCATGTTCCTTGAAAACCTGGTCAATGCCTTCGATGTGGGGATAGACAAAACCCGGATTGGTGAGTTCCATGAATTCATTCTTATTCTTATTCAGTCACTGTTCTGACCTAAAAAAAATAGATTTACAGTAAGTGGATCATTTATTAATTTAGACGACTTTTCAATTGATCTATAAAGTCCCAATATGTTCCCTGGATGTGTTTTTATTTTTTAGGACTGGCCCAGTACAGTGGAGATCCAAGAATTGAGTGGCACTTGAATGGCTTCAGCACAAAAGATGCAGTAATAGATGCTGTCAAAAACCTGCCTTACAAGGGAGGCAACACTCTCACAGGTAATTTGCTGTGTTTTTCCAGACTTTTTCCATTGTTCTAGAGACATGAATGCGTATACTGTGCCTTGTGAAACTGTTCACAACCAGTTCTATCATTGTACCAATGTACAAATTCTACATTGCTGTAGGGTTTAATTCACATAAACAAATGTATTTCATTTTGTGTGCAGATTTTGTTTAATTCACTAACCAACCAGTCCAACGTGACCAGGCACTATAGGCGCTATTTAGTATTTCGGTAACCTTTTACAATAAGGTTGTATTAGTTGCATTAATATATGCGTGAGTCAACGTTAACAAAGATTAACTAATGCATTCACTAATGTTAACTACTTGTGCTGTTAACATGAATAGATGCTGAACAAAGGTGTTGTTCATGGTTAGTTATTGTTAACTAATGCATTAACTAATGTTAACTAATACAATCTTATTGTAAAGTGTTACCAGTATGGCTTGTATTTGTGACTTTATTTCTTGTGCTTTAATTACGACTTCACTTTTTATCATTGCAATTTTATTTCTCACAATTGCCGCTTTTTCTTGTAATTCTGACTATAAATCTCACAATTGTGACTATTTCTCATAATTGTGAGTTTATTTCTCATAATTGTGTCTTTGTAACACACAATTGTAACAATTTTTTGTGTATTTGCGACATTATTTCTTGTACTGTAGCTGCAAATTCACTTTTTGTAATTGCAACTTTGTCACAATTGCAACTTTCCTGTAATTGCAAAAATCTCAGAATTGCAATTTAATTTTCTCACAATTGCCACTTTCTCGTAATTGTGACTTTATATCACACACAATTGTCACTATTTCTCATAACTTCATTATTTTCTCATAATTGCAACTTCATAACTGACAATTGCAACTTTTTTTCATATTTGCCACTTTATTTGTTGTACTGTAATTGCAACTTAAATATTTTGTAATTGCAACTTAATATCTTACAATTGCAACCTCATACCTCAGAACTGCAACCTTATAGCTCATAATTGTGAGTTTATTTCTCATAATTGTGAATTTATATCTTGCAGTTTGCCTTTACTTCTTATTTTGAATTTTTTTAATTTAATATTTTGATCTGTCTAGGTCTTGCTCTCACCTATATCCTGGAGAACAGCTTCAAACCTGAGTCTGGGGCTCGTGCCGATGTTCCCAAAATTGGAATCCTGATAACCGACGGCAAATCCCAGGATGACGTTATCCCACCTGCTCAGACCCTGAGAAGTTCTGGAGTCGAATTATTTGCCATTGGTATTAGAGGATTCCTCATGCATCTTTGTGTAGACTAGTACTTTTCAGGGGTCATTTATGAATTTTATCGCTAATTATTAAAAAAATCTTCCAAAAGAGACTGTAGACTGTCAACACGGACACATTATCAACACTAGCTATCTCCTACAGGTATTCCAGAAACGTGGAATATGACCTTTTTGAATATGTGTGGTTGTGCGTAGGTGTGAAGAATGCTGATGAGAACGAGCTGAAGGCCATTGCCTCTGAACCAGAGGGCACACACGTTTATAATGTGGCTGACTTCAGTATCATGAGCACAATATTGGATGGTCTGACTAGGAAGGTGTGTGATGGAGTGGAGCAACAGGACAAAGAAATAAATCGTGAGTGTTTTATCTGCTGTTTAAACTTCCATTTCTGATGTGTGGAATGGGATCTAATGTCTCATGATTCCCTCAATGCCAGGAGATTCTTCCACTGAAGAAACTGTGTCCCCACCCCAGGACTTGGTCATTTCTGAGGTGACTGCACACAGTTTTCGTGTGTCCTGGACTCATGCGTCTGGAAGTGTGGAAAAATATCGGGTGGTTTACCAACCAACCAGAGCAGATATTCTGGAAGAGGTGACCAATCAGAGACTTTATGCTCTATCACAGCTTTCTATATCTATTGTATCTAATCTCCCTCCCTCATTCTTAAAGGAATAATTAGTGCAAAAAATGAAATTTCTGTTTTCATTTACTTGACCTCATGTTGCTCCAAACCTATATGACTTTTTTTTTCCAGTGAAAAGACAAGACACAATATTTTGAAGAATGTTTCTCTTCATATAATGAAAGTCAGTGGGGTCCAAAACAACATTGGACCCCACCAGTGTTGGGGAAAGTTACTTTAAAAAGTAATGCATTGCAATATTGCATTACTTCCTAAAAAGTAACTTATTGCGTTACTTAGTTACTTTTTTATGGAAAGTAATGCATTACATTACTTTTGCGTTACTTTTTCTCATCTGGGCTGGGCATGCTTGTTTGTTTTTTAATAACAACAACAACAAAAAGGCCCTTTCACACCAAAAGTGAAATTAATAAGCCTAAAGCTGAAGTAAATGCATATTTACGCTTATATATTAGAGAGCGCAGCTCAAACAAACCTTTCAGCTGTGCTGCCATTCTGGATTAAAGAATAAGAGCATACAGGAGAAGGAAGTTCAACACTCTTATTTCTCAATCTAATCTAAAGTAATTTTTGCTTATTGGTATGGTTGAATTAGATCATTGGTCAACAGCAAAGACATTGGTTAATAAAATGAGATACGAAGTAAAACGAAGTTTGAAATACGTGAGCAGCGATATACTGTAATCGAACATCTGACGCCGCCCACACTGCTGAGAGCAATGGTTAGATGAATATGTAAATATGTGCTGCGCGCTTTCCTCAGTTACAAAATAAACACAACAAAAATTAGAAAACAGCAAGCATTTTTTATAGAAAGCATAAGAAAAGCATCTGATAATAACAACATTGGTATGCTCTGCAAATTAGCACTCCAGTCACGTCACGTTTATTTATATAGCACTTTATTCAATAGATTGCTTAAAAGCAAGCAGCTTTACAGTATCAAACATGAAAAACAGTGTCAGTGCCTCATTTCATCAGAAGCACAACTTCATTTTGTACTATAAAGCGGCTATCCAGTGTGTTCATGTTTTCACCCACGGAGATCTTACCTCGACGAACTCAACAGATGAAATGAGTCAGAAAAGAGTTCCACATGAAAGAAGGCGGAGCCTCAGCGCACACCTCCTATTACGTTAACATCACAGACCAATGGTAGTACGAAGGTGTTTTGCACCTCTCTTTTCCCGAGAGTTTGCTTTGGCAAGCCGTTACGAACTCCCAAAACGAACACAAAACGAATTTTGTTTTGGCCTGATTTTGTTCGAAATGACTTCACATCAGTTTGTTCATCAGTTTCATTTGAAGTATATCGGGGCCTTAAAGTGAGACACTTTTTTCTCTCAACATGAGGACAGGAGAGCTGTCTGCCAATAAATGTGAAAAGTAACTTGCATTACTTATTTGAAAAAGTAACTTAGATATTTTGTTGTAAATTGAAAAAGTAATGCGTTACTTTACTAGTTACTTGAAAAAGTAATCTGATTACGTAACTCAAGTTACTTGTAATGTGTTACCCCCAACACTGGACTCCACTGACTTTCATTGTATGGACAAAGAAATTTTGTGTAAAACTTTTGTGTTCTCAAAATATCTTCTTTTGTGTCCCACAGAATAAATAAATGAATACAGGTTTGTAACAACATGATGGTGAATACAAATTGACTGAAAGGGTAAAAGACAATAATGTGTTTGGGAAGATAGATGACCTTATTGTCAGAGGTCCTACTACTCATGTCAACTGATGTTCTCCGAATGTTCAGCAGTCAGTGTTTTAGAAGTCATTTTTGTTCTTTTCTTTCTTTAAAATAAACACCACTTGGTTTGATATTTTGTTACCTAGAGCAATGACAGTTTTACATTTTTATCTGTGGCTTAAATGTCAAAATACTTCTTAGTGCCAGTTTATTATGCTTCTTTTATCTCCTTTGTTCTATTTCTAGTTTTTGTGATGGGTGACAGCACAATACTATAAATATTATGTGCTGCACTTTGCTACGTTATTTAACACTATTGAGGCTTTTGGTCTTATTTTTTCATAATCATTCTTCAAACTGCTGTGCTGGGCGTCACAAGCTGCTGTTGTCTTGCTGTACAGATTGTGGTGGGCGGCACAGAGAATTCAGTTGTCCTGCAGAATTTGAACTCTCTGACTGAATACGAGATTGCTGTGTTCGCTGTGTACCGCAGCGCAGCGAGTGACGCTCTCAGAGGAAACGAGATCACGCGTGAGTCATCCTCAAAACTTGCCTTAACCAACATTGACTACAGAACATATCAAAGCACATGTGTTACAGGCTTGTGTCCTTCACGATTTCACTGTAAAACAGTCATTACCCACAAACCACATGCCTATATTTTTCCTAAATACCGTTTACTGTGCAATTCTATCAGCACCTTGTTATATACAGTGTTTATTTCCTAACCACCACTTTATAGCAAACGTCTGTCAGTCATTTCAGCAAGACAGGACTGAAGTCTGCAGTATTTAGTGAATGATTAAGATGTTTGAAGTTTTTGGTTTGTGGTAGAAGATAGTGTTGTGGTAAAAACTGTCCATGTGTACTTGTTCCAGAAGAAAAATCTTGTCTATTTCTGTCACACTCCATCAAAGTCATCTCTAACTGTCACACTCTTCCCAGAATCCATCTCAGAATGCACTTCTTCTGATCACCGCAAATACACACGTATCCAGACCCTGAAAAAAATACTCAAGACAATCATACACTGCACTGCAAAAAATAGTTTTCATAATCAGAATTTTTCCACAGTAAAACAAGATGCATAAATAAGAACATTAAATTAAAAGCTAAATGGTGTTAGATATTAAAACATGTTTTTTGAAATATAATTTCAATTTAAAATAGACTTAAATAAAAAAAATAAAAAAAATCAAATGGGTAATATACAGTGGGTACGGAAAGTATTCAGACCCCCTTACATTTTTCACTCTTTGTTATATTGCAGCCATTTGCTAAAATCATTTAAGTTCATTTTTTTTCCTCATTATTGTACACACAGCACCCCATATTGACAGAAAAACACAGAATTGTTGACATTTTTGCAGATTTATTAAAAAAGAAAAACTGAAATATCACATGGTCCTAAGTATTCAGACCCTTTGCTCAGTATTTAGTAGAAGCACCCTTTTGATCTAATACAGCCATGAGTCTTTTTGGGAAAGATGCAACAAGTCCAAGTTCACACCTGGATTTGGGGATCCTCTGCCATTCCTCCTTGCAGATCCTCTCCAGTTCTGTCAGGTTGGATGGTAAACGTTGGTGGACAGCCATTTTTAGGTCTCTCCAGAGATGCTCAATTGGGTTTAAGTCAGGGCTCTGGCTGGGCCATTCAAGAACAGTCACGGAGTTGTTGTGAAGCCACTCCTTCGTTATTTTAGCTGTGTGCTTAGGGTCATTTTCTTGTTGGAAGGTAAACCTTCGGCCCAGTCTGAGGTCCTGAGCACTCTGGAGAAGGTTTTCGTCCAGGATATCCCTGTACTTGGCCGCATTCATCTTTCCCTCGATTGCAACCAGTCGTCCTGTCCCTGCAGCTGAAAAACACCCCCACAGCATGATGCTGCCACCACCATGCTTCACTGTTGGGACTGTATTGGACAGGTGATGAGCAGTGCCTGGTTTTCTCCACACATACCGCTTAGAATTAAGGCCAAAAAGTTCTATCTTGGTCTCATCAGACCACAGAATCTTATTTCTCACCATCTTGGAGTCCTTCAGGTGTTTTTTCATGTGTCTTGCACTGAGGAGAGGCTTCCGTCGGGCCACTCTGCCATAAAGCCCCGACTGGTGGAGGGCTGCAGTGATGGTTGACTTTCTACAACTTTCTCCCATCTCCCGACTGCATCTCTGGAGCTCAGCCACAGTGATCTTTGGGTTCTTCTTTACCTCTCTCACCAAGGCTCTTCTCCCCCGATAGCTCAGTTTGGCCGGACGGCCAGCTCTAGGAAGGGTTCTGGTCGTCCCAAACGTCTTCCATTTAAGGATTATGGAGGCCACTGTGCTCTTAGGAACCTTAAGTAAGAAATTTTTTTGTAACCTTGGCCAGATCTGTGCCTTGCCAAAATTCTGTCTCTGAGCTCTTCAGGCAGTTCCTTTGACCTCATGATTCTCATTTGCTCTGACATGCACTGTGAGCTGTGAGGTCTTATATAGACAGGTGTGTGGCTTTCCTAATCAAGTCCAATCAGTATAATCAAACACAGCTGGACTCAAATGAAGGTGTAGAACCATCTCAAGGATGATCAGAAGAAATGGACAGCACCTGAGTTAAATATATGAGTGTCACAGCAAAGGGTCTGAATACTTAGGACCATGTGATATTTCAGTTTTTCTTTTTTAATAAATCTGCAAAAATATCAACAATTCTGTGTTTTTCTGTCAATATGGGGTGCTGTGTGTACATTAATGAGGAAAAAAAATGAACTTAAATGATTTTAGCAAATGGCTGCAATATAACAAAGAGTGAAAAATTTAAGGGGGTCTGAATACTTTCCGTACCCACTGTATATATATATATATATATATATATATATATATATATATATATATTTTAAGTATTTAAGTAAATGAAAAAATTTAAACTTAAAGGGTTAGTTCACCCAAAAATGAAAATTCTGTCATTAAAGGAATAATCCACTTTCAAATAAAAATTTCCAGATAATTTACTCACCCCCATGTCATCCAAGATGTCCATGTCCTTCTTTCTTCAGTCGAAAAGAAATTAAGGTTTTTAATGAAAACATTCCAGGATTTTTCCGTTCGTTCCGTAAGTTGAACTGCCAAATTCACGTGAACTATTGAAATTTCAAAACGTTTCGAAACACTTATGACGTAACGAAGCCTTGTTTACTGAAATCACGTGACTTTGGCAGTTTGATGCACGCTCCAAACCACTGATTTGAAACAAAAGATTCGTAAAGCTTCGAAGCTTCATGAAACAGTGTTTTGAAATCGCCCATCACTAGATATTGTTGAATAAAGTCGTTATTTAGTTTTTTTTGGCGCACAAAAAAGTATTGTATTGCACACACAATGTACACACTCACACACATGCAAACACAAATAAAACATGTTTGACTGACATGTATGTTGGGTATTGATGTCTGATTTGTATGTATATGTGTATCTCAGTGGCTCTACCCACAGTGAGTGATCTTGAGCTGTACGAAGTGACAGACAACAGCATGAGAGCCCGCTGGAGGGATGCAGAAGGGGCTTCTGGGTACATGATCCTTTACGCTCCACTGAGCAGTGAGACTACAGATGAAAGAGAGGTGAGGCTGCAAATTGTCTTTGTGAGTGTGCCTGTCTTGTGTTTGAGTAAACGTTAAGCCCGCGCTGGCATGATGACACTTCCACCAAAATAGTAGCTTCACTGTTACACTCTTTTCATGGGAGCTGTAGAAGAAGAATAACAATCATCACGTTTGAGTTCCCTTGGTTGCACTTTTTTATCTATGTTTCAGCAGCTTTTATGCTGCTTTTAAAGGTGTTGCTACTGTTTTTGTGATACAGCTAAAGGTGGATGAGACAGTGACTGATGTGGAACTGAAGGGATTGATTCCTGACACAGAGTACACCGTTACGGTCTATGCCATGTTCGGAGAGGAGGCCAGTGATCCCGCTACTGTTCAGGAGACCACCAGTGAGTGTCCGGGCCAATCTGTTTTAAATTTAAAAATGCAATCTGTTTTCTTTCAAAAGCTGTTTATATAATGTCCATTGTTTAGTGGTTCTGTTTTGAATTCTGCAGCACAAATAAAGTGGTTAGTCAGAATAATGAACAATAACACAATAATTAGTTTAAAGGTGACCCAAGTAATGGTATAGATAAATACAATAATATTTCAATAGTTTTAGTCTTTTAATAATATTTTAAATATATCTCAATATTTATTTATTTGTTCTGAAATGGCTTAAAATGTTTGTTCCCTTTCAGTCGGTCACGTTCGACGTACGTCAGTAGTGACCGACGAATTGGAATATCGCCAGAGAGCCCTATCAGCTTCGAGTGAACTAAAACAAGCCAATGGAATTGGCATGCGATATTTGCATAATACGCACCTCCCCCGTCAGGTGGTATAAATAGGGAAGCAGATGCAATCGCACTCCGTTTTTCGCTTCGGAGCCAACCTGTGTGTTCCTGCTATTAGACTAAGAGTGACTTCTCAAACCTTTGAAGAGCTTTTCTTCTACAGCGCTGGCGTTAAGGCACCTTACAGCGAGGCCGCAAGCTTTCCCAGAGTGAGCTTCTCGAGCTATTTATACAGCTCTCAACTGCTGTTTTCACAGCATTATTTACCCCATTTGGTTTGCGATTTGGGCCGGTTCCTCTGTGCATGTGACTCAGGGAGTGGTGTACCTGCTGTCACATCGTGGCTGTTCCCTGTGTGCTTCAGCACAAAGAACAAGAGCTGTCTCTTTCCCTCTTCTAAAAGAGCTTCACAGACGGACACTGCGTCTTTTTCAAGACGTCATTCCGTCTGTGCGTTTCTGGAGGCGGTCTTTCCTATCCTCACTGACGGCCACAATCACTTTCTCTCATGTCTGCTTAGCGTGTTGAGACTGTGTTTGTGGGTGGTTCATGTTCTCTCATGAGAGCATGCCCACGTCGGCGCGTTGTTCGCCTTGCCTTTCTCGTAAGGACTTGAGCGCTCAGCGCGCCGTGTGCCGTCGAGCTGCCGGCTGGTCCCAGAAACACCCCTGGCTAACCTTGCAGAGGTGTGAGTTGTCATCAAAGTGCGCTTTCTCGATGCTCTCACCTCACAAGCTGGCCTAAAACCCAGCCCGCTCAGTCCGCAGCCAAGCCAGTTGGTTAGCGAGAAGCGGTCCTGAAACGGGCGACCTGGAGCAGAGGTAGACAGTTCTTCGGGAGACGCATCGCATCGCCCGCATCGCTCACTCCCCCGGAGGAGGGCCGGGTGGAGAATTTTTGGTTCCGTTCTGTTCCGCCGCTGGCTCTCTGGAGTCCAGCGGTACCTACGAATTAGAACTGTTTCCCAATCCTCCAGGTCCCAAGAGGGTGCGGCTGGCAGTATGCGAGGCCCCGCCTCACCACTCTCAGCCCCCTCTCACTTCGCCAGTAGGTCCCATTGTGTTTGTCGAGGCCGCCTCTCATGTGCCATCTCCCATACACAGAAACGCATTTTCGAATGCATCCGTCCCCAGGATTGGTTCGCAGCGATCAACCTGAAGGACGCGTACTTTCATGTCTCGATTCTGCCTCGACACAGACCCTTCCGACGGTTTGCGCTCGAGGGTCGGGCATATCAGTACAAAGTCCTACCCTTCGGGCTGGCCCTGTCGGCCCGTGTCTTTACGAAGGTTGCGGAGGCGGCCATTGTTCCGCTCAAGGAACAGGGCGTTCGCATTCTCAACTACCTCGACGACTGGCTCATTCTGGCCAGCTCGCGGGAGCAGTTGTGTGAACACAGGGACATGGTGTTAGCTCATCTCAGCCGGTTGGGTCTTCGGGTCAACTGGGACAAGAGCAAACTCGCCCCCGGGCAGAGGATCTCTTATCTCGGTATGGAACTGGACTCGATTGTCCGGACAGCGCGCCTCACAGAGGAGCGCGTCCAGTCAGTGTTGAACTGCCTGAGTACGCTCAAGCGCAGGACAGTGGCCCCACTGAAACTTTTTCAGAGGCTCCTGGGGCATATGGCATCCGCAGCCGCAGTCACACTGCTCGGATTGCTTCATATGAGGCCGCTTCAGCACTGGCTCCACGGCCGGGTCCCGAGATGGGCGTGGCAGTGCGGTACGTTCCGTGTCCCCCAGACACCGAACTGCCGCCGCACCCTCACTCAGTGGTCGGACCCTTCATTCCTGCGGGCAGGAGTTCCCCTTGAACAAGTGTCCAGGCATGCTGTGGTGTACAGAGATGCTTCTGCCACCGGGTGGGGAGCCACGTACAACGGGCATGCAGTATCAGGTCTGTGGACGGGGCCTCAACTGCATTGGCTTATCAATTGCCTCGAGTTGCTAGCAGTACGTCTTGCACTGGGCCGCTTCAAGGAGCTGTTGACAGACAAGCACATACTGGTCCAATCGGACAGCACTGCGGCCATTGCGTACATCAACCATCAGGGTGGTCTACGCTCCCGTCGCATGAAGCATCTGAGGTCGCTTCATACTATTCACGTCCCAGGCGTGCTCAACCATGCAGCCGACGAACTCTCATGGCAGCCTCCGCTTCCGGGCGAATGGAGACTCCATCCCCAGGTGGTCCAGCTGATTTGGCAGCGCTTCGGGGCCGCACAGGTAGATCTGTTTGCCTCCCCGGACACTGCCCACTGCTAGTTGTTCTATTCCCTGACTGAGGGCACGCTCGGCACGGATGCTCTGACACACAGCTGGCCCCGGGGCCTACGCAAATATGCGTTTCCCCCAGTGAGCCTTCTAGCACAGCTCCTGTGCAAAGTCAGGGAGGATGAGGAGCAGGTCTTGCTAGTGGCTCCGTATTGGCCCACTTGGACCTGGTTTTCAGATTTGACGCTCCTCGCGACACCACCTCCTTGGCCCATTCCTCTGAGGAAGGACCTTCTGACTCAGAGACGGGGCACCCTCTGGCTCCCGCGTCCCGACCTGCGGAAACTCCATGTTTGGTCCCTGGAAGGGATGCAGAGGTTCTAAGTGATCTCCCCAGTCGGTTGTAGACACTATCACTTCCGCTAGAGCTCCTTCCACTAGGAACCTCTATGCGTTGAACTGGAACCTGTTCATCGAATGGTGTTCCTCTCACCGAGAGGACCCCCGATCATGTTCGGTCAGGTCTGTGCTCTACTTCCTGCAAGAGGGCTTGGAGCGAAGGCTGTCTCCCTCCACCCTCAAGGTGTATGTTGCCGCTATCATGATGCAGTTGAAGGTATATCGTTGGGGAAGCACGACCTGATCGTCAGGTTCCTGAGGGGGGCGAGGAGACTGAATCCGCCTTGCCCTTCCTCTATACCCTCTTGGGATCTCTTCCTGGTACTTATATCTCCGGGGTCATCCCTTCGAGCCTTTGCAATCAGCTGAGGTAAAAGTACTGTCCCTTAAGATGTCCTCCTAGTTGCATTGGCCTCGGTGAAGAGGGTAGGGGACCTGCACGCATTTTCGGTCGACGAATCGTGCCTGGAATTCGGGCCCGGTGACTCTCACGGTATCCTGAGACCCCGGCCTGGATATGTGCCCAAGGTTCCTACCACTCCCTTCAGAGATCGGGTAGTGAACCTGCAAGCGCTGCCTTCAGAGGAGGCAGACCCAGCCCTGGCTTTGCTCTGTCCCGTCCGCGCTCTGCGCCTGTACGTGGATAGAACGCGAAGCTTTAGGACCTCAGATCAGCTCTTTGTCTGTTACGGAGGCCAGCAGAAGGGAAAGGCTGTCTCCAAGCAGAGGATGGCCCACTGGATAGTGGACGCCATCGCCTTGGCTTATCAGTCCCAAGGTGTGCCTTGCCCGCTCGGGTTAAGAGCTCACTCCACTAGAGGAGTTGCCTCTTCCTGGGTGCTGGCGCATGGTGACAGATATCTGTAGAGCTCGCTGACAGATATCTGTAGAGCTGCGGGCTAGGTGACACCCAACACATTCGCTAGATACTATAGCCTTCATGTGGAACCGGTATCTTCCCGTGTACTCGCTTCCAGTAGCCGTTTTAAAGCCATATCAGTTTAATCTTCTAATTTATCGTTTTCTGAGCGCACACATCTAAAGCACACATAGAAAGCTAGCTGTCAGACGGCGGGTGAGTACTAAACTAACTTCTCTTTCATGTCTCATTGTGTTTAAACTGTCAAATACACACAAGGTTATGTCAAAAACACACAAAGTTCACAAACACAGTTGGTGATGTCTGGAACGTAAACAGCAGGGATAGAAATCGCATGTGCGTATTAAATCTGTGGCGCACTTCAAAAACAACAAATCCACGTCGGGAGTAAATGAAGACTGATATGTTCACTCTTACATCCAACAACAATCGAGACAATCTTGTCTCTACAGCTGCTCCGGCGTCGAGACAATGGCGGACAGTGTACAACTCGCTCAGGGCGGAAACTATGCTAATATGGCAGCAGTCATGGGCGGGGCCTGTACAATGTGACATTAATGAAAACGGCTTGTTCTATGAGACTGTTGAGGTTTTATGGGGATTAAAAAAAAGGAGCGGGTGGATTTTTATTATTATAAGGTGGTTGTGTACACACTGCCGAAACACATTTATGTTCAACACCGTGTAAAAGTGAATTTTGCATAATAGGTCCCCTTTAACAGCTATAATGCCGTTTTTTGCTACCAAAGTTTAAATTAAAGATATTATTAAAACATCATCTTAACGCTCTAATTCTCATGAGTTTCAGGGCAAGGCGTTCATTGTGACTTTAATGTTATAACTTAATTCCAATGCAGAAAAATATCTTGAATATTCAGTGTTAGCGACCATTAATCCATATCTTCCTGCAGTGTCCCTGAGACCTCCGCGTAATCTGCGGGTCACTGAAGTTGACCACAGCTCTGTCCGTCTCAACTGGGATGCAGTGTCCAATAAAGTTAAGGGCTACCGTGTCATATATATCAAGACAGATGGTGTCCAGACCAATGAGGTGATCATTACAGCAGAACCTACAATACATGACGAACAGTTGTTTCTCTGTTAAACAAACAAGCACTTGTTCACTCTCAAACCCAGTTATCCATATACAGTATATAGAACTAAAATGATTGAATATTTGTAACATGTAATATATTTATAAAGAATAAATAAGTATAAAATAATATTTAAATAATACTGTATTGTATGTATATATATAAATATTATGAATCACTATAATAATTTACTCGCTCATTCCATAATTTTATGAAGATAGATGCATTATGCATTATTTTTCTTCTCTTCAGGTGGAGTTGGGTCCCGTCACCAATGTGTACCTGAAAAACCTGTCACCCTTAACAGAGTACACAGTTGGTGTTTTTGCTCTATACGACGCCGGCCAATCAGAGGCTCTCAGTGGCGGATTCACTACAAGTGAGACTGTTTGATCCCTGCCAGTGAGCTGCTTAAAAATGTTTAAATGGGTGAATTCAGTGATTCTGTATTGTCAGTTGCATTGAGGATGCCAGCATATCCTGGTCGGTGGGTGTGGATTTATGCAAATTATTATCTCAAGCACAGAAGAGACAGGGCCCATTGGTATTCATTATCATGAGCACGGGCAAGAACAAATCTCGTCTACTCGCAGCAATGCTGATTTAACATGTACATGTATGTGCATATTTTTTCTGTATTTTCCTCCTCCAATAGAATTTACAATTTCCCTGCACACAGAGTCTGCAATTTACTCCAGCTGGAAAGCAGGAATGGATGCTTTCTCTGTCTTGGACAAAGCATCACTTTCTAGGCAGCCTGTTGCTTTCAGTAATCATTGATTGGCTGCTGGAATCTATAATAGATCTGGGCCTTCATTTCCTGAGTTTCATTGTTCTGTGGGTGTCCTGACTTAGTCGTTGTAGTAATCAGGTTACGCGGTGAAATTTCTAGAGATTCGTTTGAATTTAAAAGTGATTGTTATGGTAAATGCCGTTCGCTCTGTGGAGATGAGAATGTTCAGGAATTCATTTACTGAATCAAAATGAAATAGTTTAAAAGATTAGTTCACACAAAAATGACAATTATGTCATCATTTACTCAACCTCATGTCATTCCAAAGCCTCATCACTCTTATCTGTGGAACACAAAAGGAGAAATGGTCAAAGAAACAGACCTAAATTAATGCAAATGGAGTAATAAAAATATATTTAAAGGGTTAGTTCACCCAAAAATGAAAATTCTGTCATTAATCGTTACACACCCGTAAGACCTTCGTTCATCTTCAAACACAAATTTAGATATTTTTGATGAAATCCATGAGGTATATGACTCGTCCATAGACAGCAATATAATCAACACTTTCAAGGTCCAGAAAGGTACTAAAGACAGTATTAAAAAAAGTCAATGTGACTGCAGTGGTTCAACCTTAATTTTATGAAGCGACGAGAATACTTTTTGTGCACAAAAACAAAACAAAAATAACAACTTTATTCAACAAATGTTCCTCTTCCCTGTCAGTCTGTTATGTAGTTGGTGCAGTGAATGCATTGCAGAGCTTCCGTGTTTACGTCCGAATGCCGGCTCAGTATTGGCTGAGGCTGTGTTCACATGAGCAGCACGACGCATGTGTGTGATGCTGATGCAGGAGCCGGCCAATTATGAGTCGGCGTTTGGCCGTAAACACGGAAGCTCTGCAATGTGTTCACTGTGCCAACTGCGTAAAGTTGTTATTTTTGTTTTGTTTTCGCGCACAAAAAGTATTCTCGTCGCTTCATAAAATTAAGGTTGAACCACTGCAGTCACGTCGACTTGTGATTATATTGCTGTCTATGGATGAGTCATATTGCTCTCGGATTTCATCAAAAAATATCTTAATTTGTGTTCCAAAGATGAGCAAAGGTCTTACAGGTTTGGAACAACATGAAGGTGAGTAATTAATGACAGAATTTTCATTTTTGGGTGAACTAACCCTTTAATTCAGTAAAAGCAAAAAAACAGCCTTTACTATCTTAAACAATTTGGTTTTAAGTAAATCTATCTTGTTTTAAGGTTGTTTACATGTTTTAGACGAAATACTGATTTATTATTATTATAATTATTTGAAGTGAACTATTCTTTTAATTTGTACGTTAACCATTTAACATAATTTAAAAAAAAAATTGTGATAAAACTGATTGTAGTTCAGCAAAGGATGTTGGATTGCTCACCCATGCTTGATTCTATCTCAATCAGAGCTTGTGCCAGCCCCTTTTAGCCTGATGACATCAGAGGTCACCTCAGAGAGTTTCCGGGTGAGCTGGTCACATCCTGCCAGGGATGTGGTGCTTTATAAGATGGCCTGGTCTCCCACTGGAGGAGGAGACGAGAGAGAGGTCAGTCATTTACAAGTATAATGATTAGTGATGTACTATAACTAACTAAGGATGTACTAAGGGGGTATATTTTCTGTATAATATAATATAATATAATAATATATGAGCAATATCACAGAAGTAGCCGTGCGATATTGCTATATATCAGCACAGCTGTGATTCGGCCATAGGCACGAATGTGTGTTAATAAATAAGAAACAACAACAGATTGTTTTTAAAAACCCTCTTTTGTGAGGAACTACTTCCTTCCGCCACGGATTCAAAACTCAAGTTGACAGTTTAACAGTTGAGCCAAAGCCTCCGTTACTAATTCTAAAACGTCACACGGGAATGTTGAGTCGCTTCATTGAAACTCATTGTAATATGTAGAGTAGATTATATTGAGAGAGTGACATTGACTAAGTGAGTGCATTACCCGCATCTAGCTGATATTCTGCAGGTCAGTCATAATCACAAAATCAGTTTGAATGTCCACTAAGGAAAGCGATATCTTTGTCTTTGTCCTTTTAACATTTAAGACATTCCCATGACAGCGCTAGTCAATGCATTCTTCAGTTGCATCTCGTAAGATGTTGTTTAAAGTAAAAACAACGTCCTTGTTTCCTTGTTTTAGTCCATTTCAATATAAAACTCACTCATAAAGACAGTATTTGCCGCCATCTAATGGCGTATTAATGTAACTTTCACTGAAGTCGAAATCACTAACGGACTCTCTCGGTACCAAAAAACATGGCATGCTATTTATATAAAATATTATTTATTGATTAAATAATATTTATTTAATATTATTTATTAAATAAAGTTATGAAACTTACTTAATATAGCCCTTAAGCCAAATCTGTTAGCTCTGGAACAAGTAATAGATTACTTAGACCAAAGATTGACCGTTTGATATACCCAAAACGAATTATACCTCATGTTTAAACTAGGGATGCACCGATACCATTTTTTAAGGACTGAGTACGAGTACTTTTTTTCTGGTACTCGCTGATACCGATACCGATACCGATGCCTAAACATTTATTAATTTCTCTCTCTCTCTCTCTCTCTCTCTTTTTTTTTTTTTTTTTTGGTGATGTTGCAGTTTTCCAAGCACAACACAGTGAGACTAATGAATGTAGGACAGCTTCTTTATTATTACTCTAATGAAAAAAGTAATCATTTTTATGTGCTTGTCACAAACTTAAAGAACAAAAATTTCACAGTGTCCAATAACCTTCAAAGGGCATAATTACCAATATATATAATTGTTGTTATGTAAAAAGAAATTTACAAACAAATTACAAACAATACAACAAATACTATAGAGATACAAATTAAATTAAAAAAAATTAAGAGAAAAAAATTTGTTTTTCAGATACAGTAGGTTTATTTACCATGTATACATTTATTTAACATCTTTTGTTGTTTTATTAACATTAATGACAAATATAGGCTACGGTCCCTTTAAGACCGAATCCATGGATACTGACACATATCCTGTTTTCACCCAAATGTTTACATCGACCTAAGCTACATTCGACTATATTTACATGAGATACTCCACACAATGGACATTTTGACAACTATGTGTGCATTTGACCATTAAGGCGCAAGAAGAACTGATCGCAAGAGAAAGAGAGAGCGCGCACGCGAGAGAGAGAGCGCGCACGCGAGAGAGAGAGCGCTTCTGGTCTGTGTCATTCAGCGCGATTCCGCCTATCCCGCCTTCACTAATCGATAACGAATTGTGATTGAAAGCATGCCGTTCACAATATGTGGGTTGTCATCATTAATTTTGAAGTATTTCCACACCTCTGAGGCTGACATTGTTTCTGCTGCTGCTGCCGGTGTCTCTGTGCACGGAAAATTCTGTCAGTTATGTCACGTGAGGTATCGGTCTTTGGTATCGGGGGTATTTTTACGAGTACGAGTACAAGTACATGAGCTTGGTATCGGGCCTGATACCGATACTGGTATTGGTATCGGTGCATCCCTAGTTTAAACACTATCTACATAAGCGGCAAATTCCCGAAGGACTGGCTGAGATGAAGCTGTTCTCTGCTGGTACATGAGCGCTGAACGGTCGCTGACGGCCTGGAGCTCACATCTCCCAAAGCATCTAAACACATTTTCAAATAGCCGCTATGTTTACATATAAATCGCATATTTGAGTTCTAAACAACTACATTCTTGCCTAAAAACTCTTAAAACTACATTCTGTTACAAAATCGAGCCAATCAGATTTGAGAATCAGAACTGTTATAATATATATATATATATATATATATTATAATATTATAATATAATAATAATCCTCAAAAATAAATAAATTAATTGGTCACTGGCAAAACATCTACTATAATATAATGAAATATTTTTGATGTTGCTTGTCTGCCAGTGGAGAAAGATGCTTTTTGGCAGTAGAATGGTGTAGTCATGCCATCTACCAGCAGGGGCATATGCTAACCAGCCAAACCCTGAACTCTTGGATCATTCTTTTGTTTCTGCTGTGACTTGTTTTCTTTCTTTTTTCTTTCTTTCTTTCTTAAACGTCAATTGCCATATATTAGTTTCAACAAACTATATATGTTGAAAAGGAGAAAGTGAAATATGATTTTTATGAGCTCCTTGAAAATGATTTATGAGTCAATCAATACTTTCTCGTAACCTGGACCCCGGAGCCAACTGTTACTCTCTATTAGAAATGACCAGTCACCGGCCTTCACAAACACCAAAACAACCACCAGCATACTGAACACGTCCCGTCACTGCTCTCCTTGCCACGCATGACCACAGACACAAGCGTGTGTAAGTGTGTGTGATGGAGAAAGTTTTTATTACTGGCCAGGAGTCAGTGCAGCTGGTTTTTATAGATAGCACCGCAGGTCGATATGTTTACCAAGAGCCACCAGAGCAGAAAATAATAACATGCTGTGAGGCAAACTGGAATGTGGCTGGAGCTTCATGTCCCAGAGCAGAGGAGTCAGCCCAGAAACACATATTTACTCACATGGGTTTGCTAGGAAGGCCCAGAGCTGACTGAGATCCAAAGCTTTCTTGATAGCAGACTTGCTTTTTAATGCATGTTCTTGTTGTTGGCATGGCATATCTGAGCAGCCACTAACATTTATACCTGACAAAATTTTGTTCTGTTGCTGCTACTATCAATTTTGTGGGAAAATGGACTGAAAATACTGTTGGCTTATCTTCTGCACAATGACATACATAAATTTGAGTCAGAAAAAATGTATAGAATAAAAAATATTTTTTCTCCATTAATTATAAACGCCATCTGTCACTGATCTAATGGTACAACCATAAGAAGACTTCAGTTTAGACATTCAAAATTATAAGAAAATAATTTGCTAGTCTATCAAACCTCAACATCCTCCCAGTGATGACTATCGTGGGCCGCTTCATCAGAACTGTCACCTTTGGATCTTTCCTGAAATTGATGTGGCCTTACTCCAGAAATTAACTAATGGCCATTTTCCTCATCATTGCCCTCAGATTCTGGGAAGATGGTTGTGATAAATCCGTACAATTTACTGTAAAGCATCTTTTTTGCTGTCAAGTGTGGTTTGTCCGGTATAACTATAGGCTATTGGCTATTTTTTCCCCCACGCATTTTAAAATAATCTCAGCACCATCCAAATGATCCCCGCTGTGTTATAACTGAGTGCTTTTGTGTTTGTGTGTTTATAAAGATGATGCTGAATGGAGCTGTGGACTCATATGTGATTCAAGACCTGAGTCCTTTTACAGAGTATAAGGTGTCACTGTCGGCCATCTATAATGATGAAACGGAGAGCAACGCTGTGGTTGTGCTTGAAAATACATGTAAGGGATCCAGTAAAGTTGTTTAACTATTTAACACCAACCAGCTAATTCACATTATCTCAAACTGTTTAATTGATTTGTTTTGTTTTGTTTTGTTTTGTTTTGTTTTACTTTGCTTTGCTTTGTTTTGCCTTGCTTTATTTTGCTTTGATTTGTTGTCTTGCTTTGCTTTGCTTTGTTTTTTGTTTGTTTTGATTTGTTTTGATTTGCCATGCTTTATTTTCGTTGTTGTTTTGCTTTGACTTTTTTTGTGTTTGTTTTGTTTATTGCAGTGGACTGGACCACAGAAGTTCCAACCACCATTCCCTCCACTACAGCAAGTAAGAAAAATGTGACTTCATCGTACTAAAGTTGTCAAAAGTACCGACTTCGATACCAAGTCGGTACTGAAATTTTAAAAATGTGATGCTTTGAGCGCTGTTGAGCGGATTCGTAAACACCTCTGATTGGCCTTTGTGTTCACGCCTCATCGGATATGTCTGCGATTGGCTTCAATGATCAACGCTTCAAAAACATGTTGTAAATAGTCATCAATGACGCTCTTCACCAAGCACTTACACAGATACACATGGGAGCGTTTGAAAGATGCCTGCTTGACTGGTCTGCTGATAGACGCTGCTTTCAAACGCTCCCGCTTTCAAAATGCTTTCAAATTCAAACACTTCCGTGTGCTTTCAAATGCTCCCATGCGTTGATCATTGTAGCCAATCACAGACATATGCGATAAGCGTGTGAATACAATGGCCAATCAGAGGCATTTACAAATCCGCTCAACAGCGCTCAAAGCATCACATTTTTAAAATTTCAGTACTGACTTGGTACCGAAGTCGGTACTTTTGACAACTCTACATTGTACTGTGATTTGAACATTGGATGGATGGATGGATGGATGGATGAACAGGTAGATAGATACCTCAGAATGTATTGTGACTAAATGTGTCATCTAGTTGTTCATCTGGGATTGACTAACCTATGGGTGGACGAGGAGACCCACTTCAGTATGCAAGTGAACTGGGAGGTGCTGGACTCAGACGTGGAGCAGTATAAAGTGACATATGTCAGCGCAGACCGCACAGAAGAGACAGTGAGTAAATATAACCACAGCACATAGACATCCATAATGTTAATATAACAAAACCAAGAGCAAGCTCACTCTTTGTCATCATCTTCTTTCTGTCTCCTTGAACAGTTTAGCTCCACTCTCTTATCTGGTCTTATTTGTGTCCCTGTGAGGCTGTTATTTCATAAAGCTACCTATATTGCTCTTGCACTATAAAAAATATAACGGAAAAATTTATTACCTCTGTGCTGTTAGACTCCAGGCTTATCATATTCCTCAGGGTAAGTGAAGTTGAATGATGCAGCACTGCTGCAGTGTTGTCTGTTGCAAGGACATGTCTTGCTCAAAGTGACCTTTTTAAATGCATGTCCCTGTAATGGAACCCCCCCTTGTCACATTCTGCAGTGGTTTTTGTAATGTATAATCATACGTTGATGAATTGGAGGAGTGAATTCAGTGAATTCATGGCCGTTATTCTAATATGGGAATATGCTGTTTCTATAGCATTTGGCTGACTTTGCCGCAGCCTTGGTCTGGTAAGGTTTAGATCTTTCATGCTGTAAAGTTACTCTCAGACTCTGGGGTGACTTATCGCCCCCGACTGTACAGAATATCGACCTCTCCTGGGTTGTAATTCTCCTGGAGAATCATTGGGGGTCAAGCCATAAAGCAGATGGATAAAGGAGATGGGACTGGGAAAAGAGAAATTCCATTATCTTTTCAAGTGCCATTTAGGTCACTGGGCAAAATGTGAGAAGTGGTGAGAGAACATCTAAGAGGGATAGTAAAGGAGAACACACCTCATTTGAGGGAAAGTTGCAGAAAAGTTTAAAAAGAAAGACATGCTCCTGCATTCAGGTTTCAGCACCACAGATTGGTGGACAGCTCCGCTAATATGAGTTCTGCAGGACGGTGCACCGAAAAGCAGGAGGGTGCCTTAACTTGGAGCACCACACCTGACTAATCAAAGGAAGTTAAAAGTGTCCATGAGTTTCAACATGTACTACCGTTCAAAAGTTTGGGGTAAAAAAAAGTTTCAGTAAGATTTTTTATTAACACTTTAAGCAAAGATGCACCATGTTAGTTTTCTTTATTTTGCAAAAAGCACAACATTTTTACTGTGAGTGCACACAAATAAAAGTAGACATTCTGTAATTTCAGTTGATATATTACTTTTGTCTGAATGACAAAAAATGACGGAGTATTTTAAGTCGATTTTGCTGCTATGTGAAGAAAATCCAGCAAAACGTGCCGACACATTTCCTGACCCCTGAGTGTTAAATTGATTCAAAAGATTTATATTTAAAATAAATGCAGTTCTTTTGAACTTTCTATTCATTTCATGACATTGAAGACTGGAATAATGATGTTGAGCATTCAGCTTTGCCATCACAGGAATAAATTACATTTTAAATTATTCTCAAATAGAATTTTTTTTTTTTTTTTTTGAAAATGTAATATTTCACAATATTACAATTTTTATTTATTTTTAATCAAATGTATGCAGAATTGGAGAGCATAAGAAAATCGTACTGACTTTTGAACAGTAGTGAATTTTCTAAAAATGTGATTCAGTAAAACTGTATTAATTACTGAGTGCACTTATAGATATAAAAAAATGTCAGAGCATTACCTGTAGTCTGCTGTAGTAATTAATGGATGAATTCCTCAGTTATAAATGTATGTATTGCTTGTGCTTGACATAAATATAGAAATCATTATTTTTAAAATTTTGGCTGTGAAATAATTTTTATTTTAATAAAAATTTAAATTTTTAATAATTTTGTGTTTCACAAAGTTTGCTGCTTCAGTATTTGTAGATTTTTTTATACACTTTTCAGTAGTATACTGGAAAACAATAATAATCATTTCATAAGTTTTAAAGGAGAACCCCACACATGGATGGTCTCAGGATGCTTCACTATTGGCACGACACAGGACTCATGGTAGCGTTCACCTTCTCTTCTCCGGACAATCGTTTTTCCAGATGTCCCAAATAGTTTCATCAGAGAAAATAACTTTGCACCAGTCTTCTGCTGTCCGATCCTTGTACTTCCTGCAGAATTTCAGTCGGTCCTTGATGGTTTTCTTGGAGAGAAGTGGCTTCTTTGCTACTCTTCTTGACACCAGGTCGTTGTCCAAAATTGCCTTGCTGCTAATACTGAGCAAACTCTGCACTAGTGGTGACACATTTTCCTCCTCAGGAGGAGACAGTCCCGGCACTTGCTGGACACACTGGGACAGCCTTCTTCACTGCAGCTAAACCTCTCTCCTTGAAGTTCTTGATGATCAGGTTAATGGATCTTCCATGTGCAATATATTTGATGCAAAGCGATGATAGCTGCATGTCTTTCTTTGGAGGTAACCATTGCTTACACAAGAACACAATGATTGGAAGCACTTCTTCCCTCCTTTTATAGCAATCCGTCCACTCTTATAATCCAAACAAAATGATAGCTTGATTTCATCTGACTAGTACTTGTTAACACTTTCTGATGATATGATTAGTGAAATTATATTAGCTGGTCATTTTGTGGCAGGGCCAAAAAACTCAAATTTGTGTTTTTGTGATGAAGTTGATTTTTTTTTGGCCAATGAAGCCTTTTGCAATTATTTAAAATGCATCTAATCACTCTGAACAATAATCTAGAAACAATGTAAATCAACACCACAACAACTGAAACAGCAAACTTGGCGAAACACAAAATTTATGTGTCTGCCAAAACTTTTGACAATGACCAAATATTCAAAAATCCATTAATTTAATTTAAAATGTAAAAATTGTACATTTTAAAGTATTGGAAATTTGAAGCCTTAAAATTTGTCCATATCAACCTCTTAATCTTTGCATGGTAACCTTCACTAAATTACTTTATTTGACTTACTTGTAGTGTGTTCATTGATAGTGTGCTCACACAGAGGAAGCCACTCCACATAATGCAACCCAACATTTCATTATCAACAAGCAATGGACTGCCATGATTGTGTGTGTCCGTGTGTGTGCGTGTGTGATTAATGGTGTGTCTGTGGTGAATGACTGCAGTGATTGGATGCTGGCTAGAGAGCTGAGTGCTGGCTTTCTTAATTTCCATCCAGCTCCCTAAAGTTCAGTATACGCAGATTTCTAGTCTATTGGCTTATTCTCAGAATAGCTTTCATGAGAGTTGATCAAACACACAAATATTTAGATGTGAGAAAACTGATGGAATCATTTAGCTACCATTTGGCATTTTCTTTGCCCTTGACAGTCACTAGACAGTCACCCAGTCAGTACACTAGCAGTTCCTCTTCACTAGCAATACACTAGCAGTTCCTCTAGCAGTTTACATACAGAGCTGTGAGAAAGTAAGTGCAACAGTTGAGAAACACAGAGTTAGTACAACCCTACATTTATCAGTACTGTTCATCAGGTGTTTAATATTACAACCAGGTGCACCAGAGCTGCCTGAGCCCCTCAGAAGAAAAGTTGTTGAGGCGTATGAGTCTGAAAAATAGATTTAAAGCCATTTAAACAAGCTGTTTAAAATCAGTCTACAGTCAATCAGTCAACAATACTTAAGGAAATGCTTCACAAAATGCTTCAGGAAGTCAACCATTAAATTAAGACTGTACAAATCTAGTCTACATAAGAGGTCAGTAAGGAAGAAGCCTCTGCTCTCCAAAAAAGAATTGAAGTTTGCTGTTCAACACCTACGTGAAGAACAGGACTTCTGGACAAATGAGTCAATGGACAGATTTGAGCATTTGAGAATAAGAAACTCATGCCCACAAGCACAGTAGTGGGAGTGTTGTGGTTTGAGGATGTTTTGCAGCTTTGGGGCTGCAAATAATGTCATAACATCAACTATGAATTCCATATTAAAACCAAAGAGTGAAGACAACGGGAAGCCATCTATAAAAAAACAAACGGGCGAAACCAAGCTGTACTTGGACCTTTCTGCATGATCGAGTCCAGATTGCAAAACAACAGAATAGCTGTGGTGGGACTTGTATGTTCAATGTAAGAGACTGATGGACAAGAAATTATAATCAAGAAATTATATCAAAGGAGACGAAATCAACTACTAAATGTAAGGATGTACATATTTTTTAATTATATTTATAGATATATATTTATAATCTATATAAGCGTGTATATATATGTGAGTATATATATATATATATATATATACTCTTATGCTCACCAATGCTGCATTTATTTGATAAAAAATACAGATAAAACAGTAATGTTTTGAAATATTATTACAATTTAGAACAACTGTTTTCTATTTTAATATATTTTAAAATGTAATTTATTTCTGTGTTGGCAAATCTGAATTTTCAGCAGCCATTACTCCAGTCTTTAGTGTCACATGATCCTTTAGAAATCATTCTAATATGGTGATTTGGTCCTCAGAATTTTATCAATGTTGAAAACAGTTGTGTTGCTTAAAGGATTAGTTCACTTCTGAATGAAAATTTCCTAATAATTTATTCATCCCCATGTAATCCAAGATGTTCATGTCTTTCTTTCTTCAGTCGAAAAGAAATTAAGGTTTTTAAGGAAAACATTTCAGGATTTTTCTCCATATAGTGGACTTCAGTGGGGTTCAATGGGTGGAAGGTCCAAATTGCAGTTTCAAAGGGCTCTACACGATCCCAGCCGAGAAATAAGGGTCTTGGCAAAAAGATCAGCCATTTTCTAAAAAAAAAAACCAAAACAAAAAAAACAATTTATATACTTTTTAACCACAAATGCTCGTCTTGCACTGCTACGCATGACGTAATCATGTTACAAAGGTCACATATGCGGAAGTACAGATTTAGTGTCTACAAAGCGAACGTGCAAAGACTAAGTCAGGCGCCCTTTAAAAAAATAAATAAATAAAACAACGATATCGGACAATTTTGAAGTTGTAGGAGAAAATTAGATGTTTTTCGCCCTACCGCGGTACTTCCACCTACATTACGCGTGACTTTTCTGGCGGATCACAGAACAGTGCAAGATGAGCATTTGTGGTTAAAAAGTATATACATTTTTATTTTTTTTAGAAAATCGCAGATCGTTTTGCTAGATAAGACCCTTATTCCTCATCTGGGATCATGTAGAGCCCTTTGAAGCTGCACTGAAACTGCAATTTGGACCTTCAACCCGTTGTACCCCACTGAAATCCACTATATGGAGGAGAAACCTGGAATGTTTTCCTCAAAAACCTTAATTTCTTTTCGACTGAAGAAAGAAAGACATGAACATCTTGAAAGACATGGAGGTGAGTAAATTATCAGGAAATTTTCATTCTGAAGTGAACTAATACTTTAATATTTTTGTGAAAACTGTTATGCATTTTTATGAATAGGAAGTTCAAAAGAAAAGCATTTATTTGAAATCTTTTGTAACACTTTAAAAGTTGTTGTTAAACTTGTTGTTGGGCCTGTTGTGTTAAACTTTCAATCAGTTTAATTGAACCTTGCTGAATGAAAGTATTCATTTCTTTCTAAAAAATAAAATAAATAAAAATAAAATCTGACCCCAAACTTTTGAACGTTAGTGTACATTAGATAAAAGATTACAAAGTAGAAATTAAACATTCACCATTTCTGCATTATACTATTGTAAATGATTTAATTCCATTATGAAGCTGTTTTCACACAGAGACCTCAAGGACATTTGGTCCTACCAGAGAAAGCAAAACGCATCCACACCCACACCATGCTTTGTCTTGCATTGAATATTCTGCTCTTCTTCAGGTATTAGTCTTGGGAAACAGAAGAAGCGTGATCCTGCAACCACTCCTCTCAGACACAAGGTACAAGATCACGGTGACCCCTATTTATGCAGATGAAGAGTCCACGGCACTATCCATGTCCTCTTCCGGCAAAACAAGTGAGTGTGAGCGAACAAATGCTGCAGGAGTTATAGTAAATGAAATACATTATGGGCATCTCTCAAACCCCTTTAAAACAGATTCAGTTATGCTAATTACATATTACGGTGGCATAATTACATAGTATCGATTTTGAGTTGTGTCCTAGCTCCCTTTGCTTCATTTTAGAAATCATAAAATTAACACTTCATTAACACATAACCCTCCTCAACTAATTTGAAATATTAAAAACGTACACAATTCACACTTGCTAAATGTTTAGCATGTTCTTATGCAGCACTGAAAATATTTAGTGTGTAGTTTATGCATAACAACCTGGATTCAGTTCCCAGGTTAGAATAAATAAATTTTTAATCCTGTTTTAATAAATCAGGTAAAAATACAACACCGTGCCAGTTAATGTATTAACAGGAGCGTGATCTCAATTGGTTCCATGTTAGTTAGAGAGTTAATTAATTTGACCTCAAAGCAGTGATGAACTTGGCATTTCCTAAGGCAGATTCACTTCTAATCTAACTAATCGCTTGTTTAAAAAATATATCTGCTTTTGTTCCTTCTTTTTTAAGTGCTGTGAACCTAAATGGAGCCCCCAAGTTATTCCTTTGTTCTCATGGGATGTTTTATGACTCTAAAGAGGGGTCTGGGACCTTCCCACTCACCTCAATTTGAAATCTGCATTGTATTATTTTCCAGCTGTTACTAATTTCCTGTTTGTCTTATAAACTGGTGTTTTTCTGCATATAAGCACTTATGAGCTGAAAATAGATCCTCTTACACCACAGCTCTGAGATACAGTTTATCATCACTGCATTTTGAAGTTAGATGGTCAGTCTTGCAGTTTCGTGAAACACATTCTTTAGCAGATTGAATAATATTGATTTTACCCATTAATAAGCATAATAACCATTCCAGCCCTGGTCTTCCCGCACTAATGAACTGATCAAACCAGCTTGCTTTACTCTGATGGGATTGATTTTCTACAGCTTTCTCCCAGTGATCATCTTCAAATTACAGCCTATTGTCTGATTAGAGATGCTAATGTCACCTCACGTTGAGCTTGAGATCAGTGTCTGCTAGTTGCCTTGGAAAACCTTTGCCCTTGTTTCTGATTGAGTTTGAGGTTGAATTAATTATCAGTGGAGTGATATTCTCTGTGGAGTAGTAATTATGTGAAAACAAAAATTTTTTAGAGAGTGCTGGGAATTCAGGGTTAAACCAATGCATTGATTTATTTATTTACCATACCGTTAAAAAGTTTAGAAGATTCTTTTAGAATAAACTAATGCCTTTATTCAGCAAGGACGCATTACATTGATCAAAAGTGACAGTGAAGACTTTTACATTGTTACAAATAATTTTTTTTACTTTCTATTTATCAAAGAACCCTGAAAAATACATCACGGTTTCCACAAAAATATTAGTCCCATTTCAAAATAGAAAACAGTTATTTTTTTACTGTATATATAACATTTTTAGTGGTGATATACAGTATATCACCACTGATTATTATTAATTCAATATTAAATTTATTCTTTTATTTATTTATTTATTTTTTATATATAAACATTTTTATGATACAGTATGTTGTGGCATTCAAATCACATGTGCTAGATTATTATGAAGTTATGAACTTCTAATTGCTTATGAACCAGCAATTGACATTTAAATGACCACATTGCAAATGCTAATCATTTTCTCTCTTCTGATTGGTTAGTGCCACTTCCTGGCCCCAGTAACCTCAAGGTGTCTGATGAATGGTACAATCGCTTCCGCATCAGCTGGGACGGACCTCAGTTCCCCACTATGGGTTACAGGGTCATCTACCAGCCTATCTCTGGTATGTAAACACATACATACACACACACACACACACATACTTGTATATGTGGTTTACGGGGACTCTCCATGTACGTAATGGTTTTTATACTGTACAAACTGTATATTCTATCCCCCTACACTACCCCTACGCCTAAACCTACCCATCACAGGAAACTGTCTGCATTTTTTGAATTTCAAAAAACACTGTTTAGTATGTTTTTAAGCCATTTGTTTACATTGTAATACCCATGTCATTATACACATTTGTGTCTTCACAAACCACACATAGGCACACTCACACACCCTCCACAGTCTGCCTGCTCATGTCTGATATGGACGTCCGCTCAATTCCATGTGAAAGTGCTAAATAATTCAGTATTAAATTCCAGACACGCATGAGGTATGCAACTAACTTTAGCAAAAAAAATATTGAGACTCTCTAGTCTAGACTTATATAGACGGGTAAGGATAAATTATTAGCAGCTTGTTGGGAGCAGTTTGAAAGGGCATTGGTAGGTGGTGATACTGTCTCCACATCTGCTATTCTGAATATGACTGTTCTTCCATCTGCAGTCTGAGATTCAACTGTAAACAGAAGCGGTAATGTGGCCGCAGCACACCAGAGGGAACAAAAAAATATCTCTCTCCTCTGTTTTTCACTGAAGTCCGGCCCAATAAACTCCTTTATTCCATTATATTATCTTAAACTCCCATCTGCGGTGGAGAGTAATGGCTTCTCCACCCACATTTAATGCCCTTTCAAACTGCTCCCAACAGCTGCTAATAATTCATCCCACCACTGGTCATTTCTACTGTCCAGAGCTCATTTTCTGTGTCTTGGTGTGTGTGTGTTGTAAAAGGGGAGGGTTTGCTTGTTCTCTTTTTGTTTCAGATTTAGTTTTCCCTGTTTCTATGTGATGGCTATAGTATAATGTTATGATTGTAACTGCTTGTCTGTGAGAGCCACACATTCTAGAGACATCACATCATTGGCATGTTTTGTTTGTGACTGCCAGAAGACATGACTTTAGTTTTGAAGTGCGTTCTTAAAGGGGTCATGAACTGCAATTTTTTTTTTTTTTTTTTACATTTTATAATGCTCTCTGACGTCCACCTATAATGTTAGCAAGATTTGTTACATAAAAACATCCTAATTTATAAGTAATAAGCTATTTTATGTCCTGTTTTTGTCTCCTTTCTTTCAAACACTCCGTTTTGATGGATGTGCCACGTTCAAGACTTGGAAGTAAACAACCACTGCTATGCTAGGATGGCAATGCAAAGACTGTGTTTATCCACATCTTAGCACTTTAAAACGTCTTGTAATCCTCAGGGGCATCTCTATCGTTTTGTTGATGGAGTAATCCTACATGACATGCGCCAATGTGGGCGGAGCTAAAGAGGCAATGATGTAGAAGCAGGTGCTGATCTTCTTCTGCAGAGGCGGTCTTTCGCCTGCACTATGACATAATAATGTGAAAAAATCTAAAACTTGTTTTCTGAGCTTGGTTTCAGTAAAAGCTATTTTTGGACTAACAATAAAGTTTTGAGTTCTGAAACTTATTTTTTTTAGTTTTGAGTTCTGAGGATATTTTTATAGTACAATGACTTCTTCTGTCAAAAGATCAATAAAAATTTGATTTCTCAATTCATGACCCCTTTAAGCCATATGAATGTTTTTGAAAGAATTTTCCTTTATGAATTAAGCTTGAGTTCAACTAAGCTGCCTCAGTGATTCGGTCGGTCCACTTGAGGTGAATAACGATGAAAATTGTGTGAGGAACAGCTTTGCTTTGCCCCCAGTTCCTCAGAAGGCATGCAAGCTAGCTTTAGCCACACTCGCCTTTTTGCTCTTCTGCCCAGGAACTCCTTTCTGGAAAGGGCACAGATGATTTATGAGGAGCTGAAGAGAATGAAAAAAGGGGGCGAGAGCTTGGGCCTCATCCCTGCTCAACCATTCTCCTTTTTCTTCGCCACATCCACAGCTCCCCGATCTGTATATGGCTTTCTCTTATTGTGCCGCCTTTGCCCCCAAATCCTTGGAGGGGAGGCCTGGCAGCCGCACTCGTCTTCTGCCTTCTCCCCAGGAACTCGTTCCTGGAAAGGGCGTAGATGACTAGCAAAAGTGGATTTGGACACGCCCTAAGTGCACCTACGTCAGGCGCTTCAGACCATACGCTTAGATCGTCAAAATAGGGCCCCTGAAATGGGTGTGGCAGATATAGGGTGACATACAAAGTATGGAGGGCTGGTGGTACTCCAGGACAGGTTTGAGAACCACTGGTTTAGAGAGCAAAACCCTCTAAGAATCATAGATGAGCTATGAGTTCTTGCTTTCCATTGAAGAAACCACTGAACAGACTTCTGCTTCTGGCACAAAGACAATGGAGATGGCGGAAGAAGTGAGGGGAGCAGAGATTTCTCCATGAGAAATCATCTCAATGAAAGCATCCATCCCCCTCGAGGGCTCATCGTGCAAGTTTCCGCTCCCAGACAGGTACCACACAGCTCGTGACCACTGGCGTTAAGAAACATGGGCACGGAGGAATTGTCTACTCTCCATCATTCTTCTTACCTCTATCTTTTCTTCACACACTTCTATCTTCACACAGGACTCAAACAAGCGGCTTCCTGAAGACAAAGTAGCTGATGACGTGTTCTCAGGCACCCTTCTTATACGCTAAAAGCGTACCTTGCGACATCATCACACCGTGTCTGCCATCGTATGGCGTGTTTGTGTACGTGCCTCAGACACCGGGTTCCGCAAGGGTGCATTCCCATAGCGTCAGCAGTTGACGCAGCGTAAAAGTTCCCTCGAAAGCGAACAATTCTTCAAAGTTTAGATTAATTTGTTGCTTCACAGAAGAAAGTCAGTCATACAGGAACAACATGAAAATTGGGCGAAATAATCATTAACATATGAACTATGCTAGTGTTTTTTCATTTACATTTGGAATTCTTAACTATACCAATAGCAAAAACAACTCATTTAAATCGGAATTACTTGACTAATATTATAAGTGTACTTCCACGAAAAAAGCGAAAAACATGTATTTGTCACTTTTTTCTGTAAGGTTACTCAGATTGTTTTCAGCTCATGTCTCCGCTCTGTGCGCAGTGTCAGGTCCGGCTCTAGAGACGTTTGTAGGAGATGATGTAAACACCCTGCTGATCCTCAATCTGTTGAGTGACACTGAGTACAGCGTTCAGGTCATCGCCTCCTACACCACCGGATCCAGCCAACCCCTCACCACCAAGGGCAAAACACGTGAGTCTCTATACTCTATCCCAACAGCCCACCATTATTTTGCTGCACCATCACATCAGATTCACAGAAGAAATTTGACTCCTCTGTGATCGTCCTTGCTAATAAGGTGTTTTTTTCCATTATAATATACAACAGCAATAATATGGCTATGTAAGCGGACTAGGGAAAACCATCCCTTTTGTCTGTTAATGAAACCTGAAGGCGATCTTAGATAGGCAGCCAGCTACACATATATATCAACATTCAGACAGACAGCTCCAGTAATGACAGTCCTTTGCATATAAATTTGATATCGCCAGGTACATCACAAAGTAATACCTGTTTTAGCGATTCTCATCAAAAAGCAAACAGATTATGTTTTCTCGGGGAGTGCTGAGGCCATCCATCAGAACACCGTGGTGTCAGCATCCCACTATCAGTCACCACTGTCTTGTTTCAGACTAGTCAGATAAACAGACACAATACTTACAACACCTGCGTCTGCAACTGACAGACCGCTATCACAGAAAAAATATTTGTAAGATCATAATATATAAGGCATGTTATATAAAATATCTTTCATCAGGGTTCATCCTGTTACTTCCACAATCAAGGGTGTAAACAGTACTGAGAAATTTTATTGTAAGTTAAAGGGTTAGTTCACCCAAAAATGAAATTTCTGTCATTAAGTACTTACCCTCATGTCGTCCCAAACCCGCAAGACCTTCGTTTGTCTTCGGAACACAAATTAAGATATTTTGATGAAATCCGAGGGTATCTGATCCACACATAGGCAGCAATGACATTGCACCTTTTAAGGTCCAGAAAGGTACTAAAGACATAGTTGAAACCGTCGACACAACTACAGTGTTTCAACCTTAACATTATTACAGAGTTAGTACAGTGTTTATGTCTGAACGGCAGCTCATTATTGGTCGGCTCTGGTCACGTGAGCAGCATGACGCATGCGTGTGAACGCAGGAGCCGGCCAATACTGAGCCCGCGTTCAGACATAAACACTGAAGCTCTGCAAAAAAAATAGTGTAGCAGTATGACGGGACAGACGAAGTTGTTGAATAAAGTCATTATTTTTGTTTTGTTTTTGCGCAAAAAAAGTATTCTCGTCGCTTCATAATATTAAGGTTGAACCACTGTTTTCCTATTGAAGTTACTTTAATGCACAAATGTTTCAAAGCAACCAATTTAATCACAATTTTCTCAATATCCTGATGACTTTAAGGCTTTAGAACACACCACATGTTCTACAATATATTGTGAAATTGTTATAACCATTTTATAACATGATGCTTAACTTATACTTAAATCTACATAACTTGAAACATATATATATATATATATATATATATATACACAGTATGTATATATATATATATATATATATATCTGTGTGTGTGTGTGTACAAATATATATTGAAGTATTAAACTGCTATAAAATGATGCTGAATGTGACGTTATATATGTGTATGTATTGGATAAATATGTACTTTGAAGGCCTAAATTAAACTATAGGGAGTAAAATAATCACGTTTTTTTTTTCTTAGAAATGTAATTGTGTGAAAGTGTAAGTATTTAGTTTCAACAGTAGTCCAGTAAACCACAAATTACCCAAAATAATACTTAAATATAGTAATTTACTTATTACAAGTACTTTAAACACATGCATCCAATTCCCTTCTATTCAGTTTAGTGATGTAGCTGTGTTAAAAATCTATGATTGGCAGCACAGAAACTAGCTAGAGACCAGTTGACCTAAGGGATAAAGACTACTGACTAAAGACTACACAAAAAGTATGACACATTGCCATGGGTGTCATGCTTGTTTTAGGGGTCACCTGTGGCAGTTCTGTCTTACTTAGTGCCCCAGGCAAGAAAACATATGAACAAAGAAAAAAAAAAGTATATTTTGTTTAAAATCTTAAAACAAATGTTAGTCAAGTGGTAGTAGAAGTCAAACTGTTATTTATTTAAAAAAGCCAAGTAGTAGATATCAAACTATATAAATAGCAAAATTATAGTATATCAAATTTTATTTTTTTATGTAGCCTAGCAAAATTGCAACTGATCAAATAAAAGTTATTTGCTGCCACAGCATTTTAGACAAACAACTTTTTTACCTACAATAATCTTGCTTACTTTATTATTATAAGTTATATACACTTTTCACAAAAGGGGCATTTGCCATCTCATGAGCATAATGCTTCTGCATGTCAGATGTTATGACACCCTGAATTGTGCCATTAAGCACAGACAAAACTTCCATTTTCTAGAATGGACTATTATTCCGTTCACACTCCATGGCTTTCTAAGGAACCTCCAATATTATCACACCCTACATGATGACATCTGCATACCACTGCTCTATGGGGTCCATCAATTTTTCATACATTTTCAGTTTGACCTTTGAATAATTGAATGCACAATAATGGATTTCCACCTCCTTGTATTAGTACTATCAGCCAGAGGCCCTTTTTGCATGCATATAGTTCATTAAAATAGTTTACATAAGGAGGAAAGCTTGTCACATGCATTATTCAAAACCTTAAACGAATCTCGACCACTGTGCGCCATATGTTTTGTGCACAGTCTCCATTTTAATCTAAAATCTCCCAGTCACAAACGCGACTGACATGATGTTCTGTTGTGTAGCATGAATTTCAATGGACAGCTTGATTGCATAAGTAGTTCCTTTTTAAGATCTGGCTCTCATATCACAGCTTAAAGGAGGACAATGTTCCACCACATGGACTTTTTCCAGTACAAGCTGAATTTGGGTTTGCCACAACTTTTGGCATATAAAATATGTGGGACTCAGTCTGTTGTGACATGGCCATAATCGTGTTTGTGTTCCAAATAGTACAAACTCCAAAGATGAGTATTGTTTTGTACGACTAATGTGGACCATATGCTGCTGTGGCTTGGGCTTGAGTTTTAAGGGTATGCTGACCAAAAACGTGATAATTCCAAAATAAGCCTATTTTTCTGCTTTTAAATGAGTTTTCTTTCACACAGCACATTCTGTGTGGTTTGCACAAAGAGAAAAAGGAAAATAAAGAAAGACATATTTAACGCCATTTGTGGCTTTTAAGTGGAAAGCATATTTGTTAAAATACTGTTTGAACCTCTCACTTTCCTTTCGGATGTGTTTTTCTAGCCATTAGTTTTGCTTGACTTGCAGTATTTAAATTGTATCGCACAGAAATCTGAGTAGATCAGAAATGGGCTGCTGGTTTCGAGAGAAGTGAAGCTTACAGGTTTTACCTCATAACCTGCATCACAAAAGAGCCCGCTGACTACCCTATGGCTCATTAGCATTACTGTAATACGTGTGATTCTTTTCTATTTGGAACATGAGACTACATTAGACAACCAAAGCTCAAGGCTTTCTTCTCACTACGGTCCAACGTGTACATTTCAAAGTTCAAAAGTTTGGGGTTTGTAATGTTTTTTTTAATGTTCTGAAAGAAGTGTTTTGATCAAAAATACATTAAAAACAGTAATATTGTTACAATTTAAAAGAAGTTTTCCTTTTTAATATAGCTTAAAATGTAATTTATTCTTGCTATGACAAAGCTGAATTTTCAGCAGCCATTATTCCAGTCTTCAGGGTCACATGATCCTTCCGAAATCATTCTAATATGCTGATTTGGTGTTTAATCAAACCCGGCTGGACTCCCACCATTAGGTGCGGTAGCTCAGTCTGAGTCCTCCATGTCGGAAGGAATAAGCTCACCCTCTGATGCTGCAATCGACAGCTCATCCAGAGCCCCAAATGAGAAATTAGGCTCAACATAAGACGAGCTTCCTAACTCATCCGTGAACTCCATCTCCCATTGTTGCCCTCATATTGCCCTCAGCACTTGTCAGCGTGGCCTTATGCATTGCAGAAGGACTGGGGCAGGGAGCGGCTGAAGTGACTCCTTCTCTGACTAGAAAAGAGAGTCACGACCGCAACGTTGCTCTGGTCATGTTCTCGAAGTGAGAACACAAAGCATCCATGAACGCTTAAAGGGTTAGTTCACCCCAAAAAAAAAATCTGTCATTAATTACTCACTCTCATGTCGTTTCACACCCGTAAGACCTTCGTTCATCTTTGGAACACAAATTAAGAAATTTTTGATAAAATCTGAGAGGTATATGACTCGTCCATAGACAGTTTAACCGACACTTTCAAGGTCCAGAAAGGTACTAAAGACATTGTTAAAATAGTCAACGTGACTACAGTGGTTCAACCTTAATTTTATAAAGTGACGAGAATACATTTTGTGCGCAAAAACAAAACAAAAATAGCGACTTTATACAACAATATCTTCTCTTCTCTGTCATTATCCTTATGTAGCTGCCGCAGTAAGCACAGTGAAGGCTTCAGTGTTTACATCCGAATGCCGCCTCAGTATTGGCCAAAGCTGATCACGTGAGCAGCACGACGCATACATATGATGCTGACGCAGGAGCCGGCCAATAATGAGTCGGCGTTCTGACGTAGAACCTGGAAACGCTGGACGTGAACAACGTATGAGAATGACACAGAAGAGAAGATATTGTTGAATAAAGTTGTTCTTTTTGTTTTTGAGCACAAAAAGTATTCTCGTCGCTTCATAACATTAAGGTTGAACCACTGCAGTCACGTCGACTGTTTTAACAATGTCTTTAGTACCTTTCTGGACCTTGAAATTGTCGGTTAAATTGCTGTTTATGGACGAGTCATACACCTCTCGGATTTCATCAAAAAATATCTTAATTTGTGTTCTGAAGATGAACGAAGGTCTTACAGGTGTGGAACGACATGAGGGTGAGTAATTAATGACAGACTTTTAATTTTTGGGTGAACTAACCCTTTAAATGAATAGTTCACTAAATATGAAACTTCTGTCATCATTTACTCATATTGTTCCAAACCTGTATGACTTTCTTTTTTGTTGAACACAAAGGAAGATTTTTTGAAGAATTGTTTATGTCCATACAATGAAAGTCAGTGGGGTCCAAAACAACATTGGATGCTTCTAACTTTCATTTTATGGATTAAAAAAAGACATTTTTCAAAATAACTTTTACAGGATAAAGATATTAATTTAAAACTGGATTTTTGACAGTGTCTATCATTGCTGCATTTTATTTGTGTGCTTTATTGCAATATTTTCATGCAAAGTAATATGATTTCACATATATCTGTTTTCTTCTTCTTCTTGCAGTGTTCCTGGGGGTGAGCAATCTCAGCACAAAACAGGTGCTCAGTACCAGCATGTGTGCCCAGTGGCAACCTCACCACCATGCCTCCCTCTACCGAGTCGTCATTGAGTCACTGCTCAGTGAGTGTTACACACACGCACACGCACACACACACACACATAGGGGTGGACGATATGACCTAAAATCAAAATCTCAATTAATTGAACATTTTACCTCGATTATGATTAATGAACGATTTTTTGTTTGCTCTCATAGTTCACTGACAAGGTTTGTACTGACTATTAAAGGTGAGATATTTTTTCCTAATGAAAGAGTGCTCCAACATAACAGCTATCTTTCAGCAATTATTTTATCTATGATTCGTAACATTTCTTACATATTTCTGCTTGTTGTAAATCAGAAACAGATAAATTAGCGCAGTACCAGTACATTTATTTGAATGCGTTAATGCGTTAATTGCATGTGTGAATTCGTCATTCGTCTCTCTATTAATTGTGAAGATGTGGGTTGTAAGTAGTTACTTCAAAAGTAGAAAAATATATGCTATAGCTTGAGTTTCTAAGCTACTTTAGTGATAAATCACAGTACAGAATTGAAAACGAGTTTCTGCGCATCTCTCTGTGTGTGCGATCTTCACGTGATGTGCAGCTACTGTCTGTATGAGTGTTCATGTGCCACAATGCCGCTAACACAGTAGCTCAATATAATGATACACATCTGATGGGTTAAAATCACTTGAATGTCCAAACTGGATATTAAAACATATACAATTGATGAAGTTTAGTGAAGACGCAAGTGAAAGTTATCTCACTTCGTGGCTCGCTTGAGCGCTGTCTGTGTGTGTTGACTTGGTGCTTGAGTTTGCCTCCGTGTTGCTACCATGCCTCTGACTGGACTGGGCAGAGTCACGTGACTACACACGCGGTAGTATGTTTTTAAGGGGAAGGTATTACAGGTTTAAAAAAAACGAAATAACTGATATGGGAAAATTACTTTGGTTAGAGGTTCTGAATTTCGGTTTTGATTACTTTTCTATTAATCGTCCAGCCCTACACACACATACAAACACATTGTTAATGCATTGAAGAACAAAGCCATACGGTGGCTTCCTGTTTTGCAATATTGACATAAATTTTGGTTTTGTTAAATTTCAGTTTCAGAGGTAATGGGATATTATGCCTCATTTCAGCACAGGCCTCTGAGCCTCTGGGCTTTTCAACAAAACTATTTTTTTTTTTACATATTGCTCTGCTGGCGTGTGACATGGTTTCAATTCAAATTTAAAACAGCAGAGTCAAAAGCCCATTTCCCATTATTGCTTTTCTTATTCCTGCCTGATACCTCACTGGCTCAGCTTATCTCGCAATCCTGGAAATCTTCTGTTCTACTTCCAGCGTGTGACTGCTCAGATGGCAACCAGCTCAGTAGAGCTATTAAAACCAGATCCTATTGGGGTGTGTGCTTATGTATAACGTATTTGAATGACAATCATTGCAGCAGAGTTCTCAAAGAGACAAACAAAACTATAGGAGAGATTTAACTATATATACTTTTCAGTTCTTTTTTGACTGCTGTAAATCCTGACAGATTTAATTCTCAAATAGTAACAGGGTTGATAATGACTTTCAGATCATAATTTAAAAATACTTAATAATAAGTACATTTCTGTCATGATCTGCTACGCTGCTGCTGTTGATTATTGCAGAGACTTGCTACTGCTAATATATTCACAGACAGGCTGCTGTGAGCATGTAAGACATGCTGCTGCTGCACATATAACATACATGAAATAACCCCTATAGCAGGTCTATACAGGTGGAGCTGGGGAAGGTGGACGGTTTCTGAAAGTGTGCTGCAGACTGCTAACAGCAAGCAATGCCAAGCATTTGAATGTTGAAGTTGTTGGCCGCTGATGCAACAGCAACCACTCAGCTGTGCTATGTAGATAACGATGTGATCGGTAACAAATTGAGTTAAGGACATATCAGCCTGCGCCATCTAGAGTTTCATGACAGAACTTTGTATTTCTGATGAAAAACTCTTGCTTTTCTGCCCTTGCAGAGATATAATCTCACTTTAATTAATAAAATAAAGCTGTGAGCTGCAATTATAGGGGTTCAAGTGCTTTAAGACCTTTAAGTACATGCGTAAAAAGGTATTATGTTTTAGTTAGCAAGCCTGTAACCATCTCGATCATAGATGTGAAAGACCATTTACAGCAAATACAGGCAATTTATTATAGGAAATATATAGTTTTTGAAGCTTTTTAACAGTTATTGAGGTTAAGCCAGACTAGTTCGCCAAAGTTGTTTTTTGAAATAATCTCCAATATTTAACGAACGAATGGATAGACAGCGGCAGTCCTAGAGGCAAAGTTGCTCAGAATGAGGAGTTCTACCATGTGGTACGAATGTCATGGGTGTGTGCGAAAAATCATGTGATACACAATCCTTTATGCACGTAAAGGTCTCTGTTAACCTTGTCTGATTGCTAGATAAAAAAAAACTAGGACTAGTTCGAAAAAGTAGGTTTTTCAAAAAAATTTTGAAACTAAAAAAGTACCCGAGCCAAGGATTCCAATGATATAAGACACTTGAGCCTACGCCTAACGGTTTAAGAGTTATGAGCCATTACATACTTTTGACCGCTGTAGCGCCCCCATTAGGCCGATCAGGGTGAGCCGTGGTGACGTTGTAGACTGTATGTGTTCTACCAGCCCTTAAAGTTTCAAGTCTCTACGACTTAAGGTTTGGTCTGCGTGATCACTGTTAAGCCTGGAACACACCAAGCCGATGGTCGGCCAGCGGACAGTTTTTGTTCGTCGGCCGACTAAGTTTTCTCAGTGTGTTCCGCACCGTTGGCTGAAGTTGGTCCTCGTTGCCCTTTTTTCGGCCAATTCGACATGTTGAATCGGCGTCGGTCAGTCGGGCCAACTGATCATTCTGATTGGCTGTTTAGCTACTGCCACCTGCTGGTACCGAAAGGCATTTCTTCTTATGCAGGCGCAGAACGGACGTGCTACTTGGCCGTTGGGTGTCGAGCGTCGGTTTGGTGTGTCAGGGCAACGTTAGACCTAGGCGCTGCCGATGTGAGCCAACCCCGCAGTCTGCTTTCGTTGCTACTAGTTCATCGGTGTCGGCTCGGTGTGTTTCGGGCTTTAGGGGAGAATGCTGAGCCTATGCACTTGAACCCCTAATTACCAATAACCTTTTTTTTTTTTTTTTTTTTTTAGTTTTCTCAAAAGCTCACTTTAAGGACACATTAAATTGACATAAAGTGACAGTAAAGACATTTATAATGTTTACAAAAGATTTCTATATTTCGGATAAATGCTGATTTGCTATCACAGGAATAAATTGCATTTTAAAATACATTAAAATAAAACTTATTTTAAAATGTAGTAATAACAAAATATGTTTTAACTCTATTTTTTATTAAATGCAGCCTTGGAGAGCATTAGAGACTTTAAAAGCTTAATCTGTCCTTCAAAACCAGAATAATTTTTTTAAAAGCATTTTCTTTCTTCAGATTTCTAGTGGAGAATAAAGTTCTACTTAAGGAATTACAGATACAACCCATTACCCAGTTGTCATGGTAAACTATGCCTACACAAATACGTCAAAACTACTGCTGAAGTGTGTGAGAGTAGTATGAATGTGCATGTGTATTTCTGCAGTACTAAGATCCCCACTGCCTCTCTTCTGACCTTCTTCTAGTCAAATAATGTCCAAACTTTGGTAACCAGTAGGAACAACGGATTCGTTATTTGCCATCTTGCTCGTAGTGAGAATTTGATTGTGGAATTTCAGCCAGACATATGAATCTTCAGTGCCGAGCATTTGTGGTGAAGTGAAGCATTCCTGCTTGCAAATGCAGGGAAGAGAGGAACTGTCCTGCTTGTGCCAGAGATGTGACTGGACTGAGAAGTGCAGTCTGTTGAAACAAATGCTTAAAGGAGGATAGCTGTTTACTAAGCTGAGCCGCAGCGCTTGCCAGCTACTTTTCCATAGAGCGGGAATGTAATAGGCAAATGTCACATCCCATTGTTTGATCAGCTCAAAGCATGTCGGAGCAAGGGAATATTGTTGATGTTATTATCACATTCCAAGTTTTGCAGTCCATATTATTATTGGAAAATGCAAAGAAAATACCTTAATAAATCTCTTTTTTTGTATAATGCACTTCAGAGACTTTTTTGTCAAGATCATGGTTTAAAAGAGGGTGCTTTGGGAAATATCTTATTAAAGAAAACCTTTTTGCTGTTTTTTCTCATTTAATAGTGGTATAATACTGCTTCTGAACAGCCCAGCCATTTATATTCCCCATGGACGCAGCTGTTTAATGGCAGACAAATTAAGATGTATGAACCAAGTCAAGCTGCTGGATATTAATGTCTGCCATCAGAAACAAAACAAAGAGATCGATGGAAAGAGATGTAGAAAAAGAGAAAACCAGAAAGAAAAAGAGTCAGCATCAGCAAGAACACCTTCACATTTGGAAAGAAAAGAAGGTGAAAAGAATGGAAATATTGGGCACTCAAGTTTGAGTTGCTTATCACGGTGCACCCATTTCCCTGCAGTCTTCGGCCTCTGATTAAAGCGATTAAAGACCTCTCTGTTGAACTCCATGGGCTGAATACAAGGTTACCCTTTTTGATCCCGAGCAGCACTGGCCATTTTCTCAGCTTTGGAAAATAATTACTGCTATGAAGGTGACAAATAGCAGTTCTGCTACCTTGTACCCTGGGATCTGAGTATCAGATTTCCTAAAGCATGATTTACTCATTGTTCATTTCATTTAAACGAATTTGTGAACGAACCAATTTGTGAGTAACAACACATGCCTGTTAAAAATAACAACACTTCAACATGTTGCTGTGGTGCCGATTCTGTCATTTCCAATATCAGGCTTTGTTTATAGCCTGAGGACTCTAATGATACTTTCTCATTAATTAGCACAATTGTTTACATGGGAAAGCTGTTTTAATTGCATTTTACTTTACTTTAGTGGTTGTTTGAACGCCGTTCCTGCCAGTTTTACTCAACTCTGCTTCTTTATTTCATAGACGGTCAGAAACAGGAAAGGAGGGTTGGTGGTGGTGCATCCAGAGAGTGCTTCTTTAACCTTTCCCCCAACACCCAGTACAAGATCAGCGTCTACACCCTTTCACAGGATACAGAGGGCCCTGCCGTCACCACCATGGCGACCACTGGTAAATATACTCTGATAACTATAAGTTTTGCATGACATTATGTAACTATAGGCCCCCGAGGTCCACTTTTCTGCAGAGTTTTTCTCCAGCCCTAATCAAACACACCTGAACAAGCTAATCAGTCTTCACGATTACTAGAAAGTTATAGGCAGTAGAATTTGATCAAGGTTGAAGCTAAACTCTGCAGGAAAGTGGATCCCATGTTTGAGTGTCAATTAGGAGGTAACAACACTTCAATGATACAGGTCATTTTCAGCCAATGATTTGAAGACAACATCCCCCCTGACAACATACAGTACACTCAATCTTTGCCTGAGAAACAAATTGAACCACAGTCAGTAGACCAGTGTGTCCTTTTTCTTTTACAATTAGGTTTCCGTTGAGATCACAAATCTTATGGGGTGTGTGTGTAATAAAGTGAAGACAGCCAGGCCCTGCTCTGGTTTATGTATTGTTTTGCTGTTTCTGTAGCTCCAGCACCCACCCAGCCACCAACCTCACCACCCACCACGATCCCTCCTCCTACCATCCCCCCAGCCAAAGAAGGTAGGACACCAGTGTGGGAAGAACTGGCTTTTCTGCCATTGTTTTTCCCTGTTTGTTGGCCATGTCCCTATGTGTTATGTGACCTTTCACTAATGTACATCTCTGCTGACAGCTAACCTTTTCTTATTCTCTGAGCCACTCCGCTCTCAATAAATATGTCTGAGACTTCCCAACACACCTGATAAAATCACACAGATTTTATTTTACCCCCTTATATAGATCTTTTTAGATCCCTCAGCTCCCACTTTATAGCGAATAGATTTGTTTCATTGTCTGACCGAATGGTGTTTAATGCATCATAAAGTAACACCTGAATACTTTCTTGGACTGAAACCAAATGCTTCTTTAGATTTATTTGTTGCTTTTATATGGATTTATCTCTGGGAGTCTGAGTAGTTAACCCAAATGGTTGTACATTACTCTTGAGGACAGGTCACATTGTAACAAGTGAAACATTTCTTACCTTAAAGACCTCATGAAATCAAAACGAGTTTTGTGGCTTTTAGTCCACGTGTGTTAGCGTGGACTAAATTGATGAAAATGTGATTTGTCTCACAAACTTGCTGTTTTAATAAGCAAATACGTAAAAGAAATAGTCAGGATTTTGATTCATCCCAGTGAGCCTAATGAGTCTGTTTACTTAAAAGATTTGTTCAGATTCATTCACTGATTGATTCAGTGACTCTTTCTGCAGTTTACACTTGATCAAAAATACAGTAAAAACAGAAATATTGTGAAATATCATTACAATTTAAACAACCGTTTTCTATTTTAGTATATTTTATCATTTTTTCTGCCCAGGCTCATTGGAAAAATATACCTGTTGTAACATTTCTGCAAAATATTATGTTGCGTTGTGCACGTTTCACAACAGTTTCATGTGTAATGTCCAGTGAGTGGCTCTAAAAGCGTGTATCTGGAACAGATGAACGTGAATCTGGCAACGTTTTATTGCGTTGATTTTTGTACATATCACCGCAGTTATGAATTGAAATGTCCGGTTACTGGAGCTAAAAGGTTAATGCTTCATCACGTTTTAAAATAATGTACACCTACACTAAACCCTAAACCTACCCATTTTAGCTTGTTTCTAGAAGTCTTTGAGCTCTTTTGTCGTAACTCGCGTTTCACGGGACTCGTACCCAAGCTTTCTGCATCACAAGTACAATTCTGTACCAGCTGAGTATGTCAGAAAAGCCAAACATATTGAGCTGGTTATGTGATGGAAACTCCAAAATATATTCAATGACAAATCATGCACTATGGTAAGAAGTGTTTTGAGGTCAGAATCATTCTAATATACTGATTTGGTGATCAGTGGTTCTACAATGTTGACAGTTCTGCTTCTTAATATTTTTTGGAAACCGTGATATATTTTTTTCAGGATTCTTTGATTAATAGAAAGTTAAATAGATTTCTGGGAGCTTTTTGTTTATTATGAGTAAGCCATTGCATCACACAACCCTTCAAACAAAATTGTTCATGATCAAAACAACACATTTGTCTCTTTGTTGTGGACGAGATTGACAAACTGAATGAGATGTGAACAAATTGGGCCTAATGAGATTTGTCAGTTCATTCAAGTTGTTTACGAACACAATGCCTCATTCATTTAGTTAGTTCACAAACAAGGTGTCTTGATCAGTCCCACTCTTGTTCAGACTCAAAATAGCGACTTGTTCAGTAAAAGGGGCTTGTTTGTTCAGTAGGTCCAACCGATGAAATGCTCCATCCCAGCCCACACTCAAACACTTGTGATTTGTGCTATAGCACAGCATGTATTACAATGCTTCAGAACAGAGAGACTCATATTTTTTGACAGAATATGAATCAGTGCAAGGAAGTAAACGAGAAAGATTTGTTCAAAACACCAGTAGAAAAAAAACCAAAAAACTTTGTAAATAGGGTCTTGAAAGTCGCGATGAAACAGAAGTAGCAAAAAATCTTTTTTTCCCACATTGTGACATACATCCGAGTGAAACGGATTATGGAAAAAGAAAAAAAAAATAGTGCTGTTTCTATCTATTGCTTGTTGATTGAATAAAGGCAGATCTGAATGTGAGCTTGCAGTCAATTGTAATAAAGGTGAAGTCTGAGGTAAAGAAAAAGAAAAAAGTGAAACGTGCGAATAAATTATTCACATTAAGATCAATAAAATGCATTTAGAAAATAGGTAGGGTGAATTTTCAGCCTAATTTGACCGTTAAACATTAATTTAATCAATATAACCTAATGAATTCAGATTGATTCAGTCACTAAATAATATTTAGAATAAAACCGGTTTATTTAGATGTTACCACATGAAGCACATTTTTAGGTTACTGACAGTTTATGTGTTTAGCCCAAAATCCTGCAAAGCAACAGTCTGGCAGAGCAGAACAACAGAGGTAGCTGGGAATTAATTAAGCCTCCTTGTTTTATCCAGCTAGCTGTGATGGAGATCCTGTCAGTGAGAAGGGGAAGTGTTTAGAATCATTTGACATCTGTTGTGCTGCAGCGCTTACACAGTAATGAGAATTTCTTATTTTAGCTAGTGATTTTTCACCTGCTTCCTCTCTCCCCCTCTCTTGCTCTCTCTTTCGACTCTCTCTCTCTCAGTTTGCAAAGCAGCCAAGGCAGACCTGGCCTTCCTTGTAGATGGCTCCTGGAGTATCGGAGATGACAACTTTCAGAAAATTATCCGTTTCCTATACAGCACAACTGGTGCACTTGATGTGATTGGCCCCGAGGGAACACAGGTATGCTGCACGTAAAATATTTGCCAAAGTCAGTCTACTTCATACTGTTTTTATCTGTTTATATTGTATAACATTTCTAACATTTTTAACGAAAAAAAATGACCACCATCCTGAGCTTCCAAATGCATGTCCCTGAAGATAAAAGCAAAAGTGAAAGCATGTCATTTTGTCAACACTGTGCTGTTTTTTTCACAAATCACTCCCTTTTTGAAAAAGTACACTTTAGCATATTTTAAAAAGAGCACTTACTACAGGAAATAATATACTTTAAAGGGGACCTATAATGCCTCTTTTACAAGACTACTAATAGAAGTCTCTGATGTCCCCAGCATGAGTCAGTGAAGTTTCAGCTCAAAATACCCCACAGATCATTTATTATAGCTTGTCAAATTTGCCCCTATTTGGGTGTGTGCAAAAACACACCATTTTTGTGTGTGTCCCTTTAAATGCAAATGAGCTGCTGCCCCCGGCCCGCTTTCCAGAAGAAGGCGGAGCTTTAACAGCTCACGCTTTGGTTGCTCAACAACAACAAAGCTGGAGAATCTCACGCAGCCAAAATGATGATTGTTAGTAACTGCGTTCAGCCTTACAGTGTTAAGCTCTAACAGCAACATTACACACTAACTAAAATTTAAAAAAGTGAAATCATAATCAACCACCCCTATAATGAATATACTGAATGACTGAATGTAATGCTTTTCCAAAAATCAGTGAAAATTCTGTCATAATTTTCTTACCCTCATGTCTTTCCAAACCCAGAAGACTTTGGTTAATCTTTAAAACACAAATTAAGATATTTTTTAATAAAACCTGAGTGGATTCTGTCCCCCCATCGTAAGTAGCCAAAACTTCAAAGATTCAAAAAGGTTAAAATAAAGGTTTAATTTAGGCTTTTATTTACATCTAAACATTAATCGACACATTTGCATTTTAACATTTAGCTCTATATTTTGAGAAGCTCTGCTTTAGATCTTCTAATGTCCATTTTGCTTCAGCAAGGTTTTTTTGCTTCTCTCAGAGATTGTTTTTTGGACTGAGGCATCATGGGAATAGCTATTCTGAGCTGAAGACCACACTACCAAGCATTTAACCCAGTAGCCTGAGAGAACATTAGATAAAAATAGCCTTTGTCTAGACATGTCAGTCCAAGATTCAGAAGATCTTCATCACCACCTATCAGCAGCTTTAGGGATCACTGCAGTGGATCTACTTCAAGGGATGTGAAAACAGGAGAACAAGCACGTTTGAAGGGCAGGAGCTAAAGTAAACAGAGGAACATGGCACAGACAAATGTCTCCTTTTACACATAGATGTTTTCCTTCTGTCATCTGCTGTAGGCCAAGTAGACATGTTTGACTTGGCTCAAACCGGTTCAAAATCAGTAAACTCTCATACATAATGACATGGCTTTTTTGTCTCTCTTTAGAGTTTGGCCTAGTGGTTAAGGATCTGAGCTTGTAATCACAAGGTTGTAGGTTTGAACATGGTCATGATTAAAGGGGTTAAAGGGGTCCTTGATTATGATTTCACTGCAAAGGGAGATATTTTCTTTTACAGAAATCGCTTTTTAAGGACTACAACAAATACTGGTAGGGACTACAGCAGTCTTCTTCCCGGGTTAGTGACATCACTAATCCTAAAATCCTAAAATTTACATAAACCCTGCACGCAACAAGGGGGGGCGAGGCCATGTTGGGCTGCTTTAGAGTTGTTGTAGTAGAGTGTTGTTATCATACCATCATTTTACGCCGGACTGCTTCACAAACGAGGGTCAATTCAAAGCTGGATTTGCACAAAAGATTAACATGATGGCACATGCTAGTCGATTAGCTGAGTCATGCATTCTAAAAGTTGTAATTTCTTTCTGAGTCTCTCCATCAGTGTCCGACTCCAGTTTGAACAATGTAAGGCTGAACACCGTTACTGACAATCATCATTTTGGCTGCGTGAGATTCTCCAGCTTTGTTGTTGTTGAGCAACCGAAGCGCGAGCTGTTAAAGCTCCGCCCTCTTCTGGAAAGGGGGCCGGGATCAGCAGCTCATTTGCATTTAAAGGGACACACACCTAAATAGGGGCAAATTTGACAAGCTATAATAAATGACCTGTGAGGTATTTGGAGCTGAAACTTCACAGACACATTCTGGGACCACCAGAGACTTATATTACATCTTGTAAAAGGGGCATTATAGGTCCCCTTTAAATTGATCAAAAGTGACAGGCATTGTTACAAAAGATGGCCTAATAGTTAGAGAGTCAGACTGGTAACCCAAAGGTTGTGGGTTAGATTCTCAATACCGGCAGGAAAATGACTGAGGTGCCCTTGAGCAAGGCACCTAACCCCCAATCGCTCCCAGGGCGCCACAGCAAAATGGCTGCCCACTGCTCATGGTGTGTGTCCACTACTCACTACTCCTAATGTGTGTGCACTAACTTGAATGGGTTAAATGCAGAGGACAAATTCCAAGTATGGGTTACCATACTTGGCCTTCACATGTCACTTTAACTTTCACTAATAATAAGAAATGTTTCTTGAGCACCAAATCAGCATATTATAATGATTTATATGTGACACTGAACACTTTAGTATTGACTGCTGAAAATTCAACTTTGCCATCACAGGTATATGACAAAAATAGAAAAGTTATTTCAAATTGTAATAATACCTTTCTAGTTATGGTTTTATACACTGCAGTGATCCTTTCAAGTAATTGATTTGAAGTATTAGGCATAAATGCACAACATGATGTGTGTTATACTGTAAACACAAAGGAAAACATACAGTATTCCCTTGTAAAAGTACAAAAATGCCCTTTAAAATCAATTCCAGGGGGAAATACTTCCTGATATTGGTGTACTGTCACTTTTAAACATGTGATAAATGGCTACTAACTTACTTTCTACTTCTGACAGGTGGCCATTGCTCAGTTCAGTGATGATGCCAGAACTGAGTTCAAGCTCAACTCCTATAGCGATAAGGAAGCTCTGCTGGATGCCGTGCAACGCATCACATACAAGGGAGGAAACACCAAGACAGGCATGTATCTCTATCGTTAGAGTGGATTAACTTGTGATGGACAAACTGAGGTTTGATCACAATGTCTGTCTGTCTGTCTCAATGTTTTAAAAGTACTTTAAAGTTCTGGCCAATCATTCTGTTCAGGATATATTCTCTAAAAACAAGTTTTAATGTTTTACACAAGTTTTCTTATCAAGTAAATGTATCTCATTTTGTGTTTAGATATTCATACTGGAAAACAAGACATAAACACTGTTAAAGGATGTTTGAGTCAAAAACAAAGGCATGGCTTTTAAATTTCTCTTCATAATAGCCATAATGGTTTTCCTGGTAAAAAGCAAGGTAGATCCGGGCCACATTAATCACTAACCAGCATAAACTGACTTCCACTGTACCAGCATGGCAATTCATGCTGGTCTTTAAGCAGATTTTTTTTCATCCTAATACTTTAGGCAAACATGCTTTAGTAATGTCCTGTTTTAGAAGCTATAGACTAAGAACTTCAGAGTATGAGTTTGATAAAAACGGCACGGCTCCGGCTCGGTGAGCAGCAGAGCAGCACGGTGCGTCCCTGCCCTTGTGTTCATGCTGTCTTGCTGTCAGTCTTTGTTCTAAAATGAAACACCTCTCATTCCACACGGTGAAGGAACAGCAGCCCCCTCCCTGCTGTGTCCTCACACACACAAAACGTCCCCGTATAAGGCATATTCTCCATGGCAATGAGCCCCCCGTCAGTGGGTGGGCGGCAGTTGCTGTGCCTCATTGGTGAGAGCAGATACATGTGGACATGTGTGATCCAGGCATTATGAGCCTGGTGCATTTATCCATCCCAGCTTTAGCGGGCTGCTCATTTGAAACATGAGCATGACTTATTTTCTGAGGGTATTAGGGCTAATCCCTCGCCTGCATTTTCATACATTCAAATGCAGAGGATGAGGTGAGGATCAAAGTGATTGGCCTCATTCAATGTGTTTAAACTCTGAAAAAATTCAAGAAGTCAATTGAGTAGTAAGGTCTGTATGTTTCTCTAAAATGTGATGATGATGTTTTGATGTTCAAAGTTTTTTTTTAAATTTTTTTTTTTTATAAGATTTATTACATGATGGTATGGTACATTTTTTGTGGCTTATGGTATGACACTAACCCACACGTTTTCTCATTAGTACATTAACAGAATAATCCCGCCCACCCCCCAAAAATGGCAATTCTTTTTTCCCTAGAGCAACAGTTTATAGTGTCTTTCAGGCTCCAAAAAGGACATAAAAGCACCATAAAGGTTGTCCATATTACTTATTTTTGTGTATTCCAATTTTTTTATATCATAATGTGATTTTTATAATATAAATATTTATTATAATATTATAATCAATTCTAATATTTTAATATTAATAATATTATTATACATTTATTTTTGAATATATATATATATATATATATATATATGAATAATAATAAATACGAATAAATAACTATAATATGATTATCAATTCTAATATTTTAATATTAATAATAATAATAATAATAATAATATATATATTCAAAAATAAATGTATAGTAATATTAATATTAAACATTATAATTGATAATCATATTATAATAAAAAAATCATATTATTAAAATCATTTTGAATATATATATATTCAGAATGATTTTAATAATATGAATGTTTATTATAATATGATTATCAATTCTAATATTTAATATTAATAATATTATTATACATTAATTTTTGAATATATATATATATATTATTTACTAATAATATATGTGAATAATAATAAATAAGTATAAATAACAATAATATGATTATCAATTCTAATATTTTAATATTAATAATATAATATATATATTAAAAAAATGTATAATATTATTAATATTAAAATATTATAATTGATTATCATGTTATAGTTATTTATACTTAATATTATTCACATATTATTAGTGTGTATATATTATTTATTTATTATTTATCTTATTTATTATTATTAACACACACACAAACACACACACACATATATATATATATATATATATATATGAATTTATAATATTATTTAAATATATATATATATAAAACAATGACATGTATTACGCTTATATGTCATTATATGACATATATTAAAGATATATTTTTGCTATTCATATTCTACTCAAGTTATTTTTTTGTTTATTTTATTTTAATGTTTTTGCCAGATTTGATCAATTTTTGTTACTCAGAAGGAAGAAAGTCAAATGTGTTTGGAACAACACGAGTGTGAGTAAGTGGGTTTGCTGTGAGGGTTGATTTATACTCACTATTCTCCTCTCAAACAAGTAAGAGTGAAAGATATTAGCCAAAGCTCACAAACACAAATGAACAGATAAAGTCCAAACACACTTTTGACTGATGATGCAGTCATGATGTCTTGCTTATCTGTCAGTCAAACAGCAGTGCTGTTGCCCCCGTCAACTCGAGGCCACAGTTGGCCACAACTCCAATCTGCAGTCTAAATTCTTTTGTTCTCACCTGTTTTTTTTAAAACAAAATAATTCACACTTCACACGGTGCTGCCGTCTGCTACCTTAGTCCGTCATTTGTCTCCCTCTGACAGGAGCTGAAGAAAAGCCAGAAAGAGAAAGAGGCAGCCTCAGAAGTCAGTCAGGCATAGCCACAGGGTCCCCTTGTTCAATTCGTTGCAATATATCGTCAAAGTGCAGCATCTCAGACACCCGTCCATATTTTATTCAGAGTGCAGCTTTTGTGAGGGGATTTTGTCTAATACTCGCTGATCCTGGAGAACCTGAGACGTTTCAGAATGATTAGAGATGCAAATTAGAAATGAGAAGCCTGGCTGATGTCTTGCACCCGCAGTGCCAAGTTGGTGATAATGGTAAAATATTGAAATGGGGGCAGTGCAGCTTGTTATATCCTACAGTTCAGGTCTGCTGGGAGTGACGGCTAGAGTGGCATGGAAAAAGTGGCTTGAAGATTCTTTTTATCAAGGGTCTGACTTTGTTTTGCTCTGTGCTAAATACTTGTCACTTTGTGAGCTTAAAAATAGTAGGTGAGACCGGGGTTGTCTCGCACAATTTTTGTTCTTTATTAATTATCCCCAGTGGAACAAAAGTTAACCAACTAGGTGCAAATGAAAGCTAAAGTTCTTGTGTAAAAAAAAAAAAAAAAAAAGAGAGATGCACAAAAAATTATTTTTTTAATTTTTAAATATTTTTTTAAAACTAATCACTAATCACTTACCACACATTTGTTTTTAATTTAAATATTTTTAGTAATTAAAGGGTTAGTTCACCCAAAAATGAAAATAATGTCATTTATTACTCACCCTCATGCCATTCCACACCCGTAAGACCTTCGTTAATCTTCGGAACGCAAATTAAGATATTTTTGTTGAAATCCGATGGCTCAGTGAGGCCTGCATAGCCAGCAATGACATTTCCTCTCTCAAGATCCATTAATGTACTAAAAACATATTTAAATCAGTTCATGTGAGTACAGTGGTTCAATATTGATATTATAAAGCGACGAGAATATTTTTTGTGCACCAAAAATAAAAAAAAATAACGACTTATATAGTGATGGCCGATTTCAAAACACTGCTTCATGAAGCTTCGGAGCGTTATGAATCAGCGTGCTGAATCAGCGTGCTGAATCAGCGGTTCGGAGCGCCAAATCACGTGATTTCAGCAGTTTGGCGGTTTGACACGCGATCCGAATCATGATTCGACACGCTGATTCATAACGCTCCGAAGCTTCATGAAGCAGTGTTTTGAAATCGGCCATCACTATATAAGTCGTTAATTTGTTCTTTTTTTTTGGCACACCAAAAATATTGTCGTCGCTTTATCATATTAATATTGAACCACTGTACTCACATGAACTGATTTAAATATGTTTTTAGTACATTAATGGATCTTGAGAGAGGAAATGTCATTGCTGGCTATGCAGGCCTCACTGAGCCATCGGATTTCAACAAAAATATCTTAATTTGTGTTCCGAAGATGAACGAAGTTTTACGAGGTTGGAACAGCATGAGGGTGAGTAATAAATGACATTATTTTCATTTTTGGGTGAACTAACCCTTTAATACAGGGCTTGACATTGACTTTTTGGCTCACCAGTCACTTTGGCTAGTGGTTTTCCAAAGTTACTAGCCACTCAGTATTTTCACCGGCCACAATTTTGACATCGATACCATGGGAAAAAATTGGGGGAAAATATAGATATTTTTAATATTATATCATAATTTGGTAGCAGTTATATTAGGCTGCTGTCACTTTAAGACCTGACTATTAAGACCTACAATTGAAAAATGTATATATTATATATAAAATTCAACCTGCCAAAGTGGGTTGATAAATAAAGTGGGTTGATTAATAAATTCAGTTTATTAAATTTAATAAATATAATGAATATATAAGCTAATATAGTGCATATATTTAGTGAAATGCTCCCCTCTAGAGTTCATTTCTCTAGTGAAGTAACATGCTGTGGACACTAAATGACTTGCCTGAGGTAAATGTAATGCTATGTGAGATATTATTCTCAAGCTGTTTTATTGATGTCTTTCCACTGGTTGAGAGATTACACGTAAACATATCTATGCATAGATCATCTCTTCTTCTTCTGCTCTTTTTCCTGTTGTAGCGTTTAGCAAACAGCATTGCATTACCATGCTCACCCCCTTCTGGATTGGAGTGTGGATCGCCTGAGACTGACTGTATTTGTTGTCTGACTGCATGCACCAAATATATATACACACACACACACACATACCCTAACTTAATAAAACTTACAACTGGTTCCCATCTCTATTAAAATATAGTATTTTTGAATCATATTATCAATAATTTTTAAAACTGTATTTTCTATTTTTATTTGTTTTCTAAATATTAGTTATGACAGAAACCTTGTAAAGTTACCTTGAAATCAGCACTTTTAAATCTTGCTTGATAGGGTCAGTAAGTGTGGCTTAAGAGAGAAAACATTCAGATCTTAATTTTTTCTCAAAATACAAATATGTACCAGAAATTAACACTTTGTCCGCCAACTCTTCTAGCCAACCAACCCCTCTCACCTAATCATAACAAAACACTTTTCCTGAGGAGACGTACCTCAAAGCCAAAGAGTCAGGTAACCTTAACAACCTCATAGTTGTCAGGATTATGCAAACAGTCATGACATTTTCTGTTATTCATCATTTTTATACTTTAAAAAGACAAAGACATTTTGAATAACACTCACAGAAGGAAAAGTATCAGAAACTCATCACAACAGCATCATTTTAACAACATTTCAAGAAAATTTGTTTTCAGAAATAGACGTTTTCAATATTTATTGTCAAAGGTTTTGTTCTTTCACCTCATTGATCATCATTCCAGCTCTCTGCAGGTATTGGCATGAAATTTTAACAAAATATGTCTCTCTGGCAAATGCAAATCATGCTGTCAGGATGCAAGTTCCTGTAAAATCCATCACTTGTTGGCGTCCCAGAGTCCGTGAAGTGGTGTAAATCCTGCTCTTGGCACAAGACAGTAACATCTTTAAACATAAAAATGTTTATGACTCTTGATTCAGGTCGAGCCATTAAGCATGTGAAGGAGGCCATCTTTACTGAGGACGCGGGCGTACGGAGGGGCATTCCTAAAGTGCTGGTGGTGCTCACGGACGGGCGCTCTCAGGATGATGTCAACAAGATCTCCAAGGAGATGCAGATGGAGGGTGAGTAATCTGAATATTGCTTGAACATATTGAGTTCATGTCGTATGAATCTAAAAATGAGCATAACAAACAGCAGCATCTGAAAAACACCAACTGTCTAGTGGTTTGGTTGTTTCTGTCATGTTAAAAATAGAACTTTAAATGCTGTAATAAAAGTAATGCTTTTCTTGTTTCACTGTAGGATACATCATCTTTGCCATTGGCTTCGCTGATGCTGACTACGGGGAGCTGGTGAACATTGCCAGCAAGCCTAGCGAAAGACATGTGTTCTTTGTGGACGATCTGGATGCCTTCAAGAAAATTGAGGAACAGCTCATAACTTTTGTTTGTGAGGCTGCAACTGCCAGTACGTCCCTTTGAGAATACACAGAAACTTCCTCTTTCAGTTCGCTGTGACTTGTGGTATAACTTGCTAGTTTTAAGCAATAATTTTAGAGATACAGCTATATTGTGAATGTAATCATGGCTAAATGGTGTTGTTATGTACAGTGAACGCACAATATACTATGGCCTTCATTGCCTTATTGCTTTTATAAAACTGTTGCTACACAGTAGCAATATTAAGGATGCCAATTTTCATTATACATTTTTTTATTAAAGGGATAGTTCACCCCAAAATTAAAATTATCCCATGATTTTCTCACCCTCAAGCCATCCTAGGTGTATATGACCATCTTCTTTCAGACAAACACAATCGGAGAAATATTTAAAAATATCCTTAGTCCTACAAGGTTTATAATGGTTGTGAATGGGGGGCCGCGTTTTGAAGTCAAAAATAATTCATCCATCCATAAAAAAAGTAATCCATACGACTCCAGGGGGTTAATAAAGGCCTTCTGAAGCGAAGCGATTTGTTTTTGTAAGAAAAATATCCATTTTAAAACTTTATAAATTCAAATAACTAGCTTTTGGCGGACGACCGTACGCAGAATGCGCAAGTCGACTTGCGCCAAATGAGCAATCCTCTGACGTGATGTATGACGTAGGATGTAGGAGTATTGTAAGCTTAGACGCCTCTCGCGATAATCCATCTTACTTTTGTGCTGGTTTTTCAAAGCAAAATTGAGTTAAAGGACCTATTAGCCTGCGCCATCTAGAGTTTCATGACAGAACTTTGTATTTGGCCAGTGTCCTTGGCATTATGCCTACATGTTTGACATTTGCTGGTTAACATTATTCAGCTGACTCAGAAGAACTTAGGCAAGTAATGGCATTACAGTTTAAAGACTTTTTATATTGCAGGGTAATTGCTTTTGGATTACTTTAAGTTCTTCTGTTCTCTGAAATCATCCCCTGTGACTTGAGTGTACGTCAAGTCTAAAATACAAGTTTGAAATCTACTGCTGTTAAAATGGTCTCTGAACAGGAAAATATTTAAATGCATCATTATGTAACATGTAATTTCCAAAAATCACTTTGTTCTTGCGGAATTGATAGGTTTTGCACTCTGTTCTGTTTTTCTTTTACAGCTTGCCCCTCGGTGTTAATGAGTGGGAACACTTTAGCTGGTAAGACAACAATAAATGCTTCTGGCTCACAGTAACCTCTACATAAAACACACCATTATTGTGCTGGGTAGGAGGATAGGATCTGTGTATTTATTTAAAGAATGAGATCTATTCATCCACTGTCAGTATTTAACAAGCCCTTCACTTAATTAGGACCAGTGGGTCATTTTATTCTCACACCATTGTTTAGATTTTGAAGAAAGAAAAAAGCACTCTTAATTTTGCTTTAATTTTCCACCTATATATATATATATATATATATATATATATATATATATATATATATATATATATATATATAATTTATATTATGTGTGTATATATATATATATATATATATATATATATATATATATATATATATTATGTGTGTATATATATATATATATATATATATAATTTATAATATAAATATTAAGCTGGCATAGTAAAGTATTTTAACATAGAAAATACACACTTTAAGACATTAAAAAATAGCCCACTGAATTATTCAGTTTTATTTTTATTTATTTATTTATTTATTTATTAACTTATAATTAGCTAAAATTTGATGTACATACACTACTATACAAACATTTGGGGTCAGTGTGTGATTTAAAATAATGATTTAAAATAAAAAAAAATAAATAAATAATAATTATTTTATTCATCAAGAATAAAACCCTATCCTAACCCTAACCCTAACCCGAAGGATGCATTAAATTGATGAAAAGTGACAGTAAAGACTTTTATACTGTTATGAAAATGTTCAGTTTAAAAAAAAAAAAAAAAAGTTTCATGATTTCCAAAAAAATATTAAGCAGCCCAGCTGTTTTCAATATTGATGATAATTGGAAATGTTTCGTGAGCAGCAGATCAGCATATTAGAATGATTTCTGAAGGATCATGTGACACTAAAGACTGGAGTAATAATGCTGAAAATTCAACTTTGCCATCACAGGAATAAATTACATTTTAAAATATATTAAAACAAAAAACTTGTAAATTGTAATAACATTTCACAAAATTACTGTTTTTACTAGTTCAAATAAATGTAGCCTTGGTGAGCATAAGAGACTTCTTTTAAAGACAAACTTTTAAAAGGTAGTGTTCTTTAGATTAGCATACTTGACACTTTTCTGTTGTCCTTTGCAGGTTTCCGTATGATGGAGATGTTTGGTTTGGTTGAGAAGCACTACAGCAGTGTGCAAGGTGTCTCAATGGAGCCTGGGACTTTTAACAGCTTCCCCTGCTACCGGTTACACAAGGACGCCCTCGTCTCCCAGCCTACCAGGTATGTGTGTGTGTTTCTATATGTGAGAAAGCATACCGTTACGCTCAACTAAAACTCTCTGAAATGAGAAAAATATGTGTTAGCTGTAACATGTCACCTGTCAAATCAAAGCCATAATATAGATTGAGTTTAATCAAATCTAGATGAAGCAGTTTAAGTTAGCAGGAATAGATTACATGCAGCATAAAGAGCGATCGGGCTTCTGTGCCTGATCCCTGAGCACTGACCCTCCTTCTCCTCCCCAGCATGTGATAATATTTAGATTAGGTTCACTTTCCTGCGCTCAGGGGGAATGTTGTTATTAAAGTGGAGGGTTTCAGCACAAGGGTCTCCTCTATTGTAAATCTCGCAAACCACAGCTTCGCTTTAACTTGCACTCAGGCAGCTGGGAATTACTTTAACACTGTTATTATGATAATCTCATCGATGATTATGAGAAAGGCCAATGACTCACAGGGTAACGGCAGCGCTCTGGATACAGTTCACGTTTGTTCTTTAGTGGAAGTTGCTCATGAAGTAGAAGATCTGTTTTACTGGCTGTGCAGTTTCTATTTCAGTACTCAACCATAATTGTTTTTTTTTTTCACTATTAATATTGATCTATGTTTATTTTAGTTATTTGTTTTATTTTATTAAATTTCAGTGGCTGTGTTGTGTTATATTTGACATTGATAATTTTGTTTTGACTGTTCTACAGTATCTGTGCCATGTGGGTGCACTGGAATGGCTTGAGCCTATAGAATAAAAGGTTTTTGTTCTTGTTGAGAAATTACAAGAGTGGTATATCTCTCTTTTTGTCAACTCACTAAAAAAAAAAAGTTCTAATGGCCTTTTACTAAAAAATTTTAGTACCAAAACTATTCACATAAGTCTGATGCCAAATCCGATATTTGGATGAATTGATCAGTACGGAGCCACGTACGTGGCATGCGGGAAAAGAATAGTTATCGACATATTAATTTGTGTTCACATTTGAGTAAGTTTGTAACAATGTTAAAGGCTCAAAGAAGGAGGAGGCGGGAACCGGTGAACAGTAAACATAACTTTAATCACAAAAAAATATAAACAACACGCCTCTTATGGACAACTGCCGCATAAAATAAAACAAAAAAACATAAAGTCCAGGCCTGGTGTTCTCTCGTCCTTCATTGTCGTCACTTCTTTGATCCTTCCGGAGCTCTTCCATGGGACTCGAGACCAGTGAATTGTGGCCACATTGTACTAAAAAAGATGTAGTGAATTAGTACAACATGGCTACACTATTAATGTAAAACGAGGGAACAATTTCTTAATTTGTGGCCCAGTGTTGTCCAAAGTACCGACCACGATACCAAGTTGGTACTGAAATTTTAAAAATGTGACGCTTTGAGCGCTGTTGAGCAGTTTGTAAACACCTCTGATTGGCCGTTGTGTTCACGCACTCATCAGACATGTCTGTGATTGGCTACGTTTGAAAGCACATGGAAGTATTTGAATTAGAAAGCGTTTTGAAAGCGGGAGCGTTTGAAAGCAGGCGTCTATCAGTGGACCGGTCTGTGTGTATCTGTGTTAGCATTCGGTGAAAAGCGTCATTAATGTCTATTTACATGTTTTTGAAGCTTTGATCATTATAGCCAATCACAGACATATATGATGAGTGCGTGAACACAAAGGCCAATCAGAGGTGTTTACGAATCCGCTCAAAGCATCACATTATTAAAATTTCAGTACTGACTTGGTATCGTTGCTGATACTTTTGACAACACTATTGTGGCCATGATATCTTGTTTCCCTACCTCCAGTTTAGCACCTCTAAAAAAAATAATAAAAATAACCTGAAAAGTGACAGACAGTTTCAGTTCATTGTTTCAAACATGATGTGAAGGAGTTCATATAGATGCCCATTGCACAGCTCTACTTATGTGTGATTTATGTTTACAGGTATCTACATCCTGAAGGCCTTCCCTCCGACTACACTATATCTATGCTCTTTCGCATACTGCCTGAAACTCCTCAGGAACCTTTTGCATTGTGGGAAATCCTTGACAAAAACAATGAGCCACTGGTGGGCATTATCCTGGATAGTAAGTCCCAACATAAAATCTTGTAAAAAAAAATATATATATATATATATAAATTTAATAATAATTTTGATTATTTAAATAGCCTCTACTATAATGTAAAACATAATGGCTTTTTTTCTTTTTATCAATTAAATGTTTTTCAAACAGTGGTTCTCAACTGGTGGGTTGTAACCCAAAATGGGTCACAGACAGTGACACTGCTAAATGCAAATAATAAAATGCAACCAACCATATAATTATGCAAAATTACACTGGCAAAAGACATGGGCTTACCCACTTTCATAAAGGAAAAGAAACACTTTGCATTTTTTGTTGTTGGTGGTGTGAGTGTCTGTGTGTCTAATCAAACTCTGTGGTCCTTTGGCACAAATGTACACAAGGTATAAGAAAATACACCCAAAACTGCATTGATATGGGTTTAAAATGAGAATAAACATGGTTTGTGCTGACCACAATGCATAAATTATTTGCTGCTGAGAGCATGAAAGCACTGTAATATTTTTGTACAGTAAATGATTTTGATACTGTGTGGAGTCGCCACTTGATGTGTAAAATCTTAGTACTGGAACAAAACCAGTTGAGAACCGCTGACTTAAAAGACACTTGAGTCTAATTTTTTTTGTCTGTCTTCAGACGGAGGGAAAACATTAACCTTTTTCAATTACGACTACAAGGGTGAATTTCAAACGGTGACTTTCGAAGGAACTGAAATCAAGAAGATTTTCTATGGCAGTTTCCATAAGGTCAGTCTTTCTCCCATTTAATGCATGATCCAGCTATGACTGTGATTAAAGAAACTGTACTGTACAGTCACTTGTGTTTCGGTCTCATGGTTGAGGCTTTCTTTTTCTTGTCAGAAGAGTCATGATTTATGCCGGACTTTGGAAATGTTTGAATTATAGTAACCAAAGTTAATGTTAATTCATGCTACAACCAGTCAGTGCGCCAAATGACCAAATACAGCTGAATACACTAATTTCCCTTTATAAAGTTACCTCATTTTCTTTATAGTTGTGCCTTGACTGTCACAACCGAATATTGCTGAATTTTTTTTTAGGTATATTTTAGCAGTCTGCTTTGCCTCATTCTCACCTACTATGTACAGTTTTGGATGCAATACAATTTTTTCTGTCATATCAAATTTAAGTTTATCTGATGTACAATGAATTCATAATGTTCAAACAGCTAATTGGTTAGTCACTGTAACAAGCGATCTCTGTAACCTTGAGAGGGTTGAAAATGGACAAACCCAGTGATTGGGTTGTTTAAATCCAGCGTTTGGGTTGTTTTAATCCAGCAATTGGGTTGTTTTAACCCACCGATTCGGTTGTTTTAACTCAGCGATTGGGATGTTTTAACCCAGCGATTGGGTTGTTTTAATCCAGCGATTGCGATGTTTAAATCCAGCGTTTGGGTTGTTTTAATCCAGCAATTGGGTTGTTTTAACCCACCGATTCGGTTGTTTTAACTCAGCGATTGGGATGTTTTAACCCAGCGATTGGGTTGTTTTAATCCAGCGATTGCGATGTTTTAATCCAGCGATTGGGTTGTTTTAATCCAGTGACTGGGTTGTTTTAATCCAGCGATTGGGTTGTTTTAATCCAGCGACTGGGTTGTTTTAAACCAGCGATTGGGTTGTTTTAATCCAGCGATTGGGTTGTTTTAATCCAGCGATTGCGATGTTTTAATCCAGCGATTGGGTTGTTTTAATTCAGTGACTGGGTTGTTTTAATCCAGCGATTGGGTTGTTTTAATCCAGCGACTGCATTGTTTTAAACCAGCGATTGGGTTGTTTTAACCCAGCGATTTTGTTGTTTTAACCCAGCGATTTTGTTGTTTTAATCCAGCGACTGGGTTGTTTTAATCCAGCGATTGGGTTGTTTTAATCCAGCGATTGGGTTGTTTTAATCCAGCGACTGGGTTGTTTTAACCCACTGATTGGGTTGTTTTAATCCAGCGACTGGGTTGTTTTAATCCAGCGATTGGGATGTTTTAACCCAGCGATTGGGTTGTTTTAATCCAGCGATTGGGTTGTTTTAATCCAGCGACTGGGTTGTTCTAATCCAGCGACTGGGTTGTTTTAATCCAGCGATTGGGTTGTCTTAATCCAGCGATTGGGTTGTTTTAATCCAGCGATTGGGTTGTTTTAATCCAGCGATTTGGCTGTTTTAACCAAGCGATTGGGATGTATTAATCCAGCGATTGGGATGTATTAATCCAGCGATTGGGTTGATTTAACCCAGGTTGTTTTAACCCAGCAATTGGGATGTTTCAATCCAGCGATTGGGTTGTTTTAACCCAGCAATTGGGATGTTTCAGTCCAGCGATTGGGTTGATTTAACCCAGGTTGTTTTAACCCAGCGGTTGGGTTAAATGTTTGCTCAACCTGCTTGGTAGTTTTATTTAACTCAACTATTGTTTAATAGTTGTTTATTGCTTGCTTAAAATGAACTCAAAATATGTTTGAAATGAACATATATTAATATGTTTAATAATTGAACATTTATTAATAAGTTTAATGAATAATAATTAAACATTTATTAAATTGCTAATTAATAAATGTTCACCTTTTGATTCTATTATTTTTGCCTCTAGTAATTATGTGTCTGATTTTTAATTTCCAACCTATTTTGGGTTCATTTTAAGCCAGCCATATAGTAATTTTTAAACATTAGTTGGGTTAAATAAAAATGCACAGCACGTTGGGCAAACATTTAACCCAACTGCTGGGTTAAAACAACCCAATTGTTGGGTTTGTCCATTTTCAACCCAACTTGGGTTGTTGGGAGTGTATAAATAAATGATTTATTAGCATATTAATATAAACCAGTCTTACAATACAACACTAATTTTCATACAACGAAAGCAGTTACAAGTTCTATAAGCTTCCTTTGCACGCGTCCTTTCAGGCCAAGTTCACTGCAGGTCAGTAACAGACAGGAAGTGATGCTTTCAGCCATGTTTCTTAAACGTCCACCAAGGAATTTCAATTATTATTTTGCCCAGGGTATGCTCTATAGAGTTCTGACAGTATGAAAATGGCTTATGATAGCCCTGTCCTGTTCATTTTATGTATTCTTTCTTCACATCCGTGCTGTTGAAGAGCTCTCTATCACTCTTCCGCCCTCCAGTAGGTTTGAGAGCCTGTCTGATGTATTCCAAGACTCTGTGTGTTGCTTGTCTGGTTATAATTCCCTTTTCCTGCCAAGTGTGTTTTACCTTTGAATGCATGACAAGCCGTCCGCAGCCTTTGATGCAGTGGCGTGTGTGTTTATGAGCAAGTATTCTCCTGACATCACTTATGATGTGTTTGTTGGGTAATCCCTCTTGGCAGAGCTCGTCAAGATTAGAGTCTGTGAGTAATACAGATTACTTCAACACTGTCTCGGCTCCGGATTCTGAATTAATAAATAAATCACTGCTCGTCTCATCTAAATGCTGAGGAATAAGCAGGATTTAAAAACTTTTATTGAAGAATTTCACCTGTCTTTTTTTATTGCTTGTTCAACTTTCGTGTTTTTTGTGCAGCTGTAAATGGGTCATTTGCAAATTACGATGACAAACATGTCTCTTGACTTTTCAGTCATAAAAAGTTAAAGGGTTAGTTCACCCAAAAATGAAAATAATGTCATTTATTACTCACCTTCATGTCGTTCCACACCCGTAAGACCTTCATTCATCTTCGGAACACAAATTAAGACATTTTGATTAAATCCGATGGCTCAGTGAGGCCTGCATTCAAAGCAATGACATTTCCTCTCTCAAGATCCATATAGGTACTAAAAACATATTTAAAACAGTTCATGTGAGTTCAGTATAGTTCTACCTTAATATTATAAAGCGACGAGAATACTTTTTGTGCGCCAAAAAAACCCAAAATAACGACTTTTAAACAATATAGTGATGGGCCGATTTCAAAACACTGCTTCGGAGCTTTACGAATCGAATCAGTGACTCGGAGCACCAAAGTCACATGATTTCAGCAGTTTAGCCGTTTGATAGGAGATCCGAATCACTGATTCGATTCAGATTTTTTTGGCGCACAAAAAGTATTCTTGTCGCTATTAAGGTAGAACCACTGAACTCACATGAACTGTTTTAAATATGTTTTTAGTACCTTTATGGATCTTGAGAGAGGAAATGTCATTGCTTTGAATGCAGGCCTCACTGAGCCATCGGATTTAATCAAAATGTCTTAATTTGTGTTCCGAAGATTAACGAGGGTCTTACGGGTGTAGAACGACATGAGGGTGAGTAATAAATGACATAATTTTCATTTTTGGGTGAACTAACCCTTTAAATAGTCAAGAAACTCCATATAAAATATTATTAAAAAAATAATTCTTCAAGATACTGAAAAATTCCTTGTCTATTTTATCTGCTATACCACTTGTAAGACCTTATAAGTTAGCATTTTTTTCTTAACATTTTGTAAATCAGAAAATCTAGATTGTTTTAGAATGACCCAAATACGTAATATGAAAAATAAACTCAAAAGTGTGCTTAACAAACACAACAAACACACAAACTAAGACATGCTACAGTAATTTATCTCTATTTGCATTTAAGTGAGCGTTCAGCACACAAACTAAAATAATCAGCTTTATAGAGTGACGCTACAGCATTGAGTCGGCGCAGTTTCATTTTGTAGTTTCTAATGCGATTTGTATTCAGAGCTTTGTGGCTAAAGCTGTGAGTTTATCTGGCCAAAGCTGAATCTGATTTCCACAATTTAAACCCTGTTTGCACGACAGTCACTGTCCTCAATACCGCTGACCCCAAGTAACGCACAGTTGGCTTGAGTTGTTATGACAGCTTTTAAATAAAACACCCTACTTGCCAGAGATCCTGAGGATGTGAGCAGAGGGTCTAGGACTCTTGTCGGCCCTCTATTAAAAACGCCCCGTTCCTCTCAACCATGACTTATTCCGCACTTTCTAAAGCCAGTGCTCAATGGTTGTAATTTTGCAAGGTCGTGAGAGGAAGTCATGTGGACGCTGTGACGCATTAGATATTTCAGTGGCTCATCTTATGGATGCTATTTTGTACTGTTATCATGCTGCTGGTGCGCATTTCGAATCAAGGTGAGAACTTTGTAGAATACATTTGGAGGAAGTGCTGACACAAGCACTTTTGAACCCAGTGAAACAAGGATACTTTGACAACACTTGTTGTTCATAAACAGAATAAGCCACAAAGAAATATTAATATCATTAACATAATCATTCATAATGTGCTCTCTTTTATCACACACTAGCTTTTTGGGATCTATAGAGAGCAGAGTTCATTTATTTACCTTTAATTTAAAATCTTTGCATTGGTTACATTGTGTGAAAGATTTTTAGTGGGAAAACAATTATTTAAATTTATTGATTTTAGTATATGATAAATTGTGTGTTGAATTTTGAGATGATTTTTTTTATTATTATTACAAGTACAGCCAAATTATCCTTCATGTTAAATAATAATGTTAAGATGTTAAATACTTACCACCAGCTTTCAATGAAGAAAACTGAACTGAATTCAAAAAAAGAATTCCTTGGTCATCCAGCTTTCTGCTGCTTAACAGCATAATAGTGATAGTCAACCGGCTAGACCAGCACCAAAGCAGCATAAATCAGCTTAGATTTGAGTATTATTTTAGAAAGAAAACATGCCTGTTTTTTCTTACACATCAAATAAATCAAAACATGACATTATTGTCCATATTTGTGCTATGTGCTGGGTGCAGCTGGGTACAGAATAACTAACAATAGTCTGGCTGTAAAGGCTGGTTTCCACAGACCTAACAAATGCTAATAAATGGTGACACTTCAAACATTCTAAAGTGCAGAGGATTTAGAGATCTAGAACATAACAGTTGTTTTCACACTGTCCCAGTCACCAACCTGGTAATGGACACTGATCCAGCAAAACCCAACAACCTCTGTTTTGTACCATTTGTTTGGACAGTGTGGAGTCGGAAAGAACATCAGACTGTAAATATAACAACGTGTTGTCTGTTATGTTTTTTATTCTTCTTCTTCTTCTTCTTGGCATTGCTATCCAGTCACACACACTTCCGAATATGCCTCTCAGAAGTTATGGTATAATACTTTCCTTTTTTTGGTACAAAGAAGGAATAGATTTCCTGACTTACAATTCAAAGAGCCAATCTCAAAGAGCATTAGCCCCCCAAAGAGCATTAGCAATCAAAACATTTTTTATATAAAAATGTTTTGATTGCATTTTTATATATATATTTTTATGTTATTGTTTAATTGTTTAAATTGTAATTTTGACAGAAGTTAAATATTTTTCACTCTTTTCCCATTCAAGCATATAGGACTGTACTTGCAGGACTTGAAATAGCTGCCCAGGGGCATTTTGAATATGGCCATTGAGTGAACTGATGCCTTAAAGAGGCTTTGTCTCTAGTGCTTGCCTGGGTCTGTCCCTTAGGCCATAAAAACATCCACTGATCTGCCAATAACATCTATAAAATCTGTAAAGAAAATAATAGGATATAAAGTTGAGAAAAGACAAAAAAACCAAAAAAAACCAAAAAAAAAACAAAACAAACAAGAGCAACAAATACTGGAAAAAGAAAAAGTTTTCTTTAGCAGTTTTTGTTTGTCTTCTGTTCCAGTGAAACACAAGTTAAACATGCATATGTGTTTGTGTGTGTGTATATATATATATATATATATATATATATACATGGGTGGCATTTGACTCGAGTTTTTTTTTTTTTTTTCAAATTATTCGCAGAAATTTTAAGCAAACAAGTTTAAGTTTGCTTGTTGTTTATTTACTCATTTATTTAATAATTCACTTAATTTTATCACGGGAAATGACACAGACGATATGTGAATCATTGTCCATCATTTTGCGAGCAACTGGTGATAAAGAAAAATGCCACGTCGCAATATTGAAAATATTTCCATTTTAAACCATGAAGGCGAGCCGGTGGATGTCAAAGCGATTAACTGTTTTATCCAAATCCACATGCATGGACCGTTCATTGTTCATTGTTCAGTACTGCAATGTCCGAGTCTCTCCTGTCTCACAGTGTTTCTCACGTGTTTTCAGTCGGCGCAAGCAAGAAACGTTTACTAGACTGCGGACTAGCTTTGACTCTCTGAACAGTGGCCATGTGCAGCCGAATTTTTATGACCACGGACGGTGCGCGTGTGCATGCGCCAAACACGTCTTTCCGCGCTAAAGGGCAGAGGAGTTTCTTTGAAAGGCTTGCGCACTCAACTTTACCTGGGCCTTAACTGCTCCAAACTAAAGTGGACAGGAGCTGACGGCTCACATCGGGAAAACTATGCCCCCCCTAATGCCGCCCATGTATATGTGTGTGTATATATATATATATATATATATATATATATATATTAGGGGTGTAACAATATATCGTGTCACAATATATCGCAACACAAAAATGCAACAATATCATATCGTGGATAGTGACAATGTGTGTTGTGCATAGTTCACCCAAAATGAAAATCACTGTGTGAGAAATTTTTTTTACAAAGTTTTAGTGTCAGTACTACATTAAACTACTATATATAATGTTGAATATAATGTATAATAATGCAATGGGGGAATATTTGTGGGTCCTGATAATGCCAAATGTCTTGTGTTACCAGTAAAAAGTGGCCTACATTATTTTAAATATATCTAGTCAGTGACAGAGTGCAAGCATATCCGTCTAAAATAATTCTGTATTTTCAGCTTTAGAATCTTGAGTAATTTTATTCTGGTCTCACCATTGTCCTGTGCATTGGGTTACCTGCACCAAGTCCAAGCCTATTCATTTCCACCCCCAATGTAATACCAAATTTAGCATTTCAATCAACTGTGAATTAATATTATCGTATTGTGAGTTCAGTATCGTGATATGTATTGTGACATGAGGGTATCATTACACCCCAAATATATATATATATATATATACACACACATAAAGAGTTATCTAGTGTCTTAAAATTTAGTGTAATTTTGCTTCTTAGGTAAGGATACTCCTATATTTTACTAAACCCAACAAAAACATTCATTCATTCATTCATTCTAGAATTTTTATTAAAATATAAATAATGTTTTAAAAAATATAAAATAACTTTATAAAATATAAATAACTCTTTGGCAGTGTCCTAAGATCTTATGTAATTTATGATCTTATGAAAAAAAATACATATTAACAACCAATCACTGCATGTTTAAAAGAGGGACAGGAGCAGATGTCTTTGATAGTCATGAAGCCTGAAATGGGTTAGTCCATCATGTTAAAAACAGAATTATCCTGAAATTGATCAGGAGGCAGATGTGACCAGCGACGACTGATCTGAAACAGGAGCGATGCTGACCTCTCATTCTCTTTTGCCACTCCTGCTTAGCAGATCATCATTACCACCGCCAGACCAGCTCAGACACACTCATAAACACTCCCAGCACCACTCTCAGGTTAAACACATGGAGCACACGGGCCCGTCCCTGCCTAAACGGCATGTCGCTGCTGCAGCTGCAGAATCTAATTGGCTTTCATTGCAGAAACACCTGCCACTCAGAAATGGAAGGTGATATTCAGTATGGAAATCCATATTTGCCAACAGACTTAACACAGACTTAACCAAATTTCATCTGTCTCAGCCTGTTTTTTTTCTACCCTGATAGAGAAGTTTAATTTCTAACTATTAAACAGCCTCCCTCCATAATGCTTTATAATTGACGTTAATGTGAGACTTCACAATAATGAGCTTGGTCTGAGTCTGCTATCAGCCTGCCTGTCTGACAGCGTACTCGCACTTACAATTGCATCCAGTGAACTGGAGAAAATTGAGTTTTAGACCCCAAATCCATTAACAGGCGACGTGTGCTGTCTCATACTGAAATCGACTCTGACATACAAATATGAACTTTTGCTAACTCCATTTTAGCTTGTTCTGTTTTAGTTTTTGTGGTTGTTTTGGATACAGTTACAGTTCATCTGACTGCATTGTATGGAATTAACAATAGCACACACTGTAAATCAAGAGAGACACTGAATGTAGATATGGTAAGGTTAATTTGGTTTTCATTGTGCGCATTATTAGTGAACTTAAATGTTTCTATATGATTTCCTAGAAAGTCTCAGAATGAAATTGGAAAAGTTATATGGAGATTTGAGCTGTTTTGAATTCGACATTTAACCCTGTCAACCCTGAAATATGTATTAATAGTAAGAAAAATCTGTGAACTATTGTATATATCCACTAAATTATTCAGACATTTTTGATATTTTTGTTATATTTTTACTAGTGGGTGCAGGACACTAAAGTCCATTTATGTAAGTGAGGATAGTGAAATAAAGTAAACTGTGACATATTATACCCAAAAATTCTTCATACAGTGGACTACCAGTAAAATTGATAAAAATTTGGAACCAAAAATTATTCAGACTCTTTGACCTGACCATGTTTTGCTTAAGTGTTGTCTGACATAATTAAGATTATTTTTTTCTGACACTGTTTAACTCTGAGATCTTGTCATATTTTATTTCCATTTTTCACAAACTATAGTGAATAAACTATATTAATGAATGAAATGTTCAAGGTGTCTGAATAAATTTTGGTTTGACCTCCTTTTGCCAAGATAACGTCTCGGTTACATATGTAACCCTCGTTCCCTGAAGGAGGGAACAGAGACGTACGTCAGTAGTGACCGACGAATTGGGATATCGCTAGAGAGCCCTATCAGCTTCGAATGAACTAAAACAAGCCAATGGAATTGGCGTGTGCGATATTTGCATAATGCGCACCGCCCCCGCCAGGTATATAATATATAAATAGGGGAGCAGATGTAATCGCACTCTGTTTTTCGCTGAGGAGACAACCTAGTCTGCACTGCAGCGAGGGTACAGAAACTGTGACGACGGGACGTATGTCTCCGTTCCCTCCTTCAGGGAACGAGGGTTACATACGTAATCGAGACGTTCCCTTTCAGTCGGTCACGTTCGACGTACGTCAGTAGTGACCGGCGAATTGGGATCCCAAATAAAGCGCCACAGTTATGGACCCCTTCCAGCGCCCAGCGCAAGCTCTAGCCACCCGGCGCACCAGTGGGGCGGAGAAGGGGGCGAGCTTACGCCGAGAGAGTCTACTGCTGTTCCGAAATACCCACTAAGTAAACTAGACAACACTGGGGAAGCGAACCTGTAGGGGACGCTGCAGAGACCACTACCTACCATACAGGGGAGGAATTTACGTGGAGAATACACATATGGACTGGCCGTGGGCAGTATGCATATGGAGTCCCTGAGATGGCTCCAGCCTAAGCATAGGGGGAGACTCATCTGACAGGTGACAGCAGAGCTGGCTCTGCTAAGGGAAAGACATGGGCTCACCGTGGGGAGTTGACCGTGGACAATACACATATGGGACCACTCACGTAGAGGGGTCGCGACATATGGCACCCAGCCAAACATCAACGTCAGAGACGGACGTTTGGCCTGGCATCAGACACTCCGCAATGTCCGAGCTGAAGGGGCTGTGAAGGCGGAGGGTTCGCCAAGCGGGGAACTCGACTGGAGTAAGGATGCACGTATCCGGCCCAGGGGCCGGGAATGGCATTGCAAGCCGACACTAGAATGGATTCTTCGCGTCTACTGGCTGCTGGAAGCGAGTACACGGGAAGATACCGGCTCTACACAAAGGCTATAGAATCTAGCGAACGTGTTAGGTGTCGCCCAGCCCGCAGCTCTACAGATATCTGTCAGCGAGGCACCGTGCGCCAGCGCCCAGGAAGAGGCCACTCCTCTGGTGGAGTGGGCTCTCAACCCGAGCGGGCAAGGCACGCCCTGGGACTCATACGCCAGGGCGATGGCATCCACTATCCAGTGGGCCATCCTCTGCTTGGAGACAGCCTTTCCCTTCTGCTGGCCTCCGTAACAGACAAAGAGCTGATCTGAGGTCCTGAAACTTCGCGTTCTGTCCACGTACAGGTGCAGAGCGCAGACGGGACAGAGCAAAGCTAGGACTGGGTCTGCCTCCTCCGAAGGCAGCGCTTGCAGGCCAATGCAACCAGGAGGACGGTCTTAAGGGACAGTACTTTTAACTCGACTGATTGCAAAGGCTCGAAGGGATGACCCCGGAGAGATGTAAGTACCAGAGTGAGATCCCAAGAGGGTGCAGAGGGAGGGCGAGGCGGATTTAGTCTCCTCGCCCCCCTCAGGAACCTGACGATTAGATCGTGCTTCCCCAGAGACTTACCATCGACTACGTCGTGATGTGTGGCAATAGCGGCATCATACATCTTGAGGGTGGAGGTAGACAGCCGTCGCTCCAAGCCCTCTTGCAGGAAGGAGAGCACAGATCTGATCGAACATGATCGGGGGTCCTATCGGTGAGAGGAGCACCATTCGACGAACAGGTTCCACTTCAACGCTTAGAGGTTCCTCGTAGAAGGAGCTCTAGCGGAAGTGATAGTGTCTACAACCTGCTTGCGGGAGATCACTTAGAACCTCCGCATCCCGTCCAGGGACCACACATGGAGTTTCCACAGGTCGGGACATGGGTGCCAGAGGGTGCCCCGTCTCTGAGTCAGGAGGTCCTTCCTCAGAGAAATGGGCCAGGGAGGTGCTGTCGCGAGGAGCGTCAGGTCCGAAAACCAGGTCCGAGTGGGCCAATACGGAGCCACTAGCAAGACCTGCTCCTCTTCCTCCCTGACTTTGCACAGGAGCTGTGCGAGAAGGCTCACTGGGGGAAAAGCATATTTGCGTAGGCCCCGGGGCCAGCAGGGAATAAAACCACTGGCAGTGGGCAGTCTCCGGGGAGGCGAACAGATCTATCTGTGCCTCGCTGAAGCGCTGCCAGATCAGCTGGACCACCTGGGGATGGAGTCTCCATTCGCCCGGAAGTTGTCTGTCAACAGCTCCTGGAACTGACTGTGGCTGCGGATGCCATATGCCCCAGGAGCCTCTGAAAGAGTTTCAGTGGGGCCGCTGTCCTGCGCTTGAGCGTACTCAGGCAGTTCAACACTGACGGGACGCGCTCCTCTGTGAGGCGCGCTGTCTGGGCGACCAAGTCCAGTTCCATACCGAGATAAGAGATCCTCGTCGAGGTAGTTGAGAATGAGTACGCCCTGTTCCTTGAGCGGAACAATGGCCGCCTCCGCAACCTTCGTAAAGTCGCGGGGCGACAGGGCCAGCCCGAAGGGTAGGACTTTGTACTGATATGCCCGACCCTCGAGCACAAACCGTAGAAAGGGTCTGTGACGAGGCAGAATCGAGACATGAAAGTACACGTTCTTCAGGTCGATCGCTGCAAACCAATCCTGGGGACGGATGCATTTGAAAATGCGCTTCTGCGCAAGCATCTTGAACAGCAGCCTGTGAAGGGACCGGTTCAGGACACACAGATCCAGGATTGGCCGTAGCCCACCGCCCTTCTTGGGTACAATGAAGTAGGGGCTGTAAAACCCTGACTTCATATCGGCTGGAGGGACCGGCTCGATTGCATCCTTCGCCAGGAGGACAGCAATCTCTGTGCGGAGAACAGGTGCATTGTCCAGTGACACCTGAGTGTAGTGGCCCCTCCCGAACACCGGGGGACGCCGGGCGAACTGAATCGCATAGCCGAGTCTGATAGTGCGAATGAGCCAGCGGGACGGGCTGGGGAGGGCTATCCAGGCTTCCAGACACAGAGCCAGCGGGACCAAAGGCACCACAGACGTACCGGGGGTGGGGCAGCGAAGCAGAGTGCTGGGACTCGACTCGGACCTCAGCCTGCTTCTGGGCGGCAGAGAACTGCTGGGCAAAGCTTTCTACCACGTCGCCGAATAGGCCGACCTGAGATACAAGGGAGTCCAGGAACCGATACTTATCGGTCTCCCTCATATCAGCCAGGGTCAGCCATAGGTGGCGCTGCTGGACTACGAGCGTAGCCATCGCTTGACCAACAGAACATGCCGTCACTTTAGTCGCCCGGAGGGCGAGGTCAGTGGCGGCACGGAGCTCCCCAAGCAACTGTTGATCAAGACCTCCCTGGGGCATTTCCATCAACGCTTTTGCCTGATACACTTGCAAAAGGGCCATGGCATACAGGGCGGAGGCAGCTTGTCCGCAGACTCTGTAAGCTTTCTCCGTCAGTCCTGACAAGAATTTACAGGCCCGGGATGGGAGACGCGGTTCACCGCGCCAGCCGGCGGCCGTTGGACACAGCTGCATTGCAACAGGCCGCTCGACCCAGGGAATCCACGTGTATCCCCTAGCCTCTCCGCCATCCAGGGTGGTGAAGGCGGACGAGGGGCCAGGTCTAGCACGAACGCTATAAGGCGTCCGCCAAGACTTGGTCACCTCATCATGCACCTCCGGGAAGAAAGGTACCAATCATCAAGCCGAGACAGGCCGGGACACGGTGGAGGATTCCAGGTGAGCCCGATCTTCTTGGCAGCCCGGGAAAGCATAGCCATCAACTCAGGATTGGCCTCGGGCAACGCTACTGTCCCAGAGTTAAGTAACGCAGCCGAGTCTTCATCTCCTGAGGACTCTTGCTCACCTTCCGATGCCGCGATCGACATTCGGTCGTCCGCAGGCGCGCCGAAGGAAACGGATGGTCGCTCCGTAGAGGCAGCACCACAGGCTGCAGTGATGTAGAGGGGGCAGGGGCCCGCGGAGCGGCGCTCGGCGGGGAAGCCCTGACCGTGATCCTCAGAACACCCTGCCTACACGCCGACATCACCCCAGCCGAAGTCAGAGAAAGCGGCGTAACGGGGCATAGTGGAGAAGAACCAAGCGCTCCCTGACAAGAGATCAGAGACCATTCCTTCATGCAGAATCTCTTTAGGGTTCAGGTTGGGGGACTGGGACGGCCATGGCAGAAGCTTCATTTTTGTGCTCAGTGACACATTTTTGTGTTGGTTTTGATGTTTGATGTGGATCATTGTCCTGATGGAAGATCCAACCCACGGCCCATTATTGGATTTCTAGCATAAGCGGTCAGGTTTTGATTTTTTTATCTGTTGGTATTAGATAGAATCCATGATACCATGTATCTGAACAAGATGTCCAGGACCTCCAGCAGAAAAATAGGCCCACAACATTAAAGATCCAGCAGTATATTTAACCGTGGGCATGGTGGGTTTGCTGCCAAAAAGCTTTTTTTTTTTTTGTTTCATCTGACCATTTGAAGTTCCAGTCTTGTCTGGCAACTGAATATGCTAGATTGTTTCCGGATGAGAGCAGAGGACTTTTCTTGAAACCCTCCCGAACAACTTGTAGGTGCTGTTTGATTAATTTTTTTAGGCTTTCTGAGACTCAAGACTTAACTAATCTCTGCAATTCTCCAGCTGTGATTCTTGGAGAGTCTTTGGCCACTCAAACTTTCCTCCTCACCGCACATTAGGACGATTTAGACACGTCCTCTTCCAGGCAGATTTGTAACACCTTTATTTGATTGGAACTTCTTAATTATTGCCCTGATAGTGGAAATGGGGATTTTCAATGATTTAGCTATTTTCTTACAGCCACTTTCTATTTTGTGAAGCTCAACAATATTTTGCTGCACATCAGAACTATATTCTCATTGTGATGAATGATTAAGGGAATTTGGCCTTTGTGTTTCCTCATGTGGAACAGGAAGTCATGGCTGGACAATTTCATGTTCATGATCACCCTGGTGTGCTAAAAAAAAAATGTAAATATGAATGGGAATATACTTCAGAGATATTTTATTCATAAAAAATTCTAGGGGTGCCAATAATTGTGGCCAACATGTTTTGGAGAAAAACATTTATTTCATAATGTGATTTTCCCCCCACTTTCAATTCTTTTATGTCAATGAAAGGTTAGATTTATGCTAATTTTATGAATTAAAGATCAAAAGGATAAACAATTTATTTTTACAGTCATCTTTGATCATATTTACCAAGGGTGCCAATAATTCTGACCACAACTGTATATATATATATATATATATATATATATATATATATGTATGTATAGTATATATATATATAGTATTTTGCATCGCGCATTTCTAATCTTTGAATAATTTCTGTTTATTTACTTGTTTTGTTCATAAAGTAACCTTTTAATTTAGCTTTGTGGTAGTCAAAATATATGGTAAAATATATTACAATCGTGACTGAAATCAATATACCTCAAATAAATATAAAACTAAATGCCTCAAATGCATGAAATATTAAGTAGTCATTACTTTCATTGCTGAATAATTATTTTTAAATTTCATAAATATAATATTAAAGTTGTTCTTTCTGTTACTTTATCAAAATCAGCATTGTGTCATGAAGGAAGACATTTTGGAAATGTTATTAAAAGTCCCTCTACTTCATGAAGAGCATTGATAATGATCAGCTTTTTGATGTTAACATGATGTTTCAAGATGAATGATAAATAGTGATTAAGAATGTACAATGTATGTCACTGTAATGTTACAAGCCAAAATAAACCCTTTTTAATTATCACTGCCTTATGCTGTTACTATATTCACCATATTGCTTAAATAATTATTGCCTATCAATATCAGCTAAGATTTCTATATCAGTGCCTCCCTAATAGTCATTAATCATTGCATATTCCTTTTTTATCTCGCCTAGCTTCATGTGGCCATCAGCAAAACCGCCGCTAAAGTGGTGATCGACTGCAAAACGGTTGGAGAGAAATCCATCAATGCCGCAGGTAACATCACCATTGATGGAGTGGAGGTTCTGGGACGCATGGTCCGCTCACGTGGAAGCAGAGAGAACTCCGCGCCGGTAAGACATTCAGCCTCGAGTCTTGCCCAAGCCTAAAAGAATCACCCATTAAATCCCATAACAGGACGAGCTTTTGTCTCATACAGACACAAAGAACTCAGTATACAAGTGCGGGAATGTTTCTGAGGAATCTTTATTTGGAGTCTGATAATTATTAGAGATGATCTGAATCTCTGTGGCTTGAAGGCACAAACGTCCTCTCAGATTCACCCTTATAATGATTAGGATGTGGAATTCAAAGCATGGGCACTCAGTTCAAGATAGTAAATACAGACTTTATGCGTTTTTGTTTTTTCCATCAGAATGTGTGGATCATTATGTGTAATTGTGTAGGAGTGCGTCTGATTTTATTCTCCTCCGAGGGTGCCAGCACAACTGATGAGACTAATTGTCTTTGTAATTATGCTGGTGGGGGTTGTAATGTGAGTTATTTGGAGCAAAAGTTTAAAAACTATTAGAATCAGTCATTCAGCCCAAACAAATAATCAGACGCATCTCAAGCACGGCTGTTAGTAAACGCACAAAGTTTCTGCTTATTTAGATTTCGTTCATTTGCAACAGTGAGCCCCCGTAATTTGTTTAGACTTCATAAAATGGTTGTGTTGATAAGATTTATAATGCATGACAATTGAATTCATTGCTAAATAAGTGATTACAGCTCACCAGCCTTGTATATATGCTCTGTTTGTGTGTTTGTATGTATGATCCTGTCCACAGTTTCAGCTCCAGATGTTTGACATAGTCTGCAGTATATCATGGGCCAGTCGGGATAAGTGCTGTGAGCTCCCAGGCTTGGTAAGAGCGACCAAATGGCATATTATTCAATATATCCGTTTTATATGATCAGAAAACTGTACAAGCCACAATCTAATCAGCTTACATTAAGCTGCAATTCTGCAATTATGTCACCAGTGAAAGCCAGGAAATATCAGACATTTAACCCCAAACATCTTGAGTATGTGAAATTTAAATATAGAGAAGTACTTAATACCAGCACCCACATGGCTGAGGTTCACTTTGAATTGATTATTAATGCATTAATTAGTGTTAATGCTGTTGATATATGTGCACTGACACTGCAGTTTTGGCTTATTAAAATAAAGACTTATATAAGTGTGGATTAGAACCACTAGGTCCAAATCCAGGAATTTATCCTCTTTGCCTCAAAATCTTCAGACTGATAGTGCACTGTAAAAAAATATTCTGTTAAATTACAGTGAAAAACTAATTGACTATTACTATTTATTATGGTTCTCTGCTACCATAAATATAGTGATATATAATGGTTTTATGTACTGCCAGTATTGAAGATATCAGTATCGTCATATGTCCTATACCTCAGTGATATCACTTTTTTTCTTCTTCTTTCTGGCAATTGTCCCTAACTTTAAAGATCCATGACCACTCTACAAATAATTCAATTATGTAGTCTTGTAGCAGACAAACAGACTTGGTCCTCCATGAAGAGGAAGAACAATATCTCCAGATCACTTGCTGTGTTTGTGCGCTTGCGAATTAATGACTTAAGGGAATTGAACAGACACCCATGGTTGACTTGGACAAATAAAGTTCTCTTAGATTCCTAGAGAGGAAATAATCTGGTGTTTGAAATGTTGTACGACATGTTGTTTTGTTTGTGATTCCCTCAGAGAGTAGAAGAGGACTGTCCTGCCATGCCCCATGCCTGCACCTGTGCTCAGGACAGCAAAGGACCACCTGGACCCTCGGGACCACCGGTAAAACCACTGGTTTACATACACCCAACCTTAGAACAGTGGCACTAAACTAGATCACAGAGTGAGGACCGAGGAGATTTATAACACATGGTTGTAATATAATCAGTTTAACCAATTAGAAATGAACTACAAGGGTGCCAGGGGCTCTAAGGTGACAGTTGTTGTTAGTTTTTGTCCAAAAATATGATTTACAGGACAAAATATATATATATATATATATATATATATATATATATATATATATCATGGTAGTGAATGTTATATTATAGAACTAGAATCAATACATTTATGAATATACATTTCATAAACTGTAAGGGGTTGACAGTCTTTTTTCTGTTAGTGTTACATATGAAAATATATAAAAATCTGAGAGATTTGTGCAAAAAAAATGACTTACGACGTCGATCCCAAAATCTAGTTCTTCGTTTTTAGCATAAAAGCTGGCTGACAAGGCTACTCTAGTTGACAAACTTGCTCTCACACTCCAACATAAAAGCTACAGTAGCTGACATACTTTAGCTGACAAACTTGCTATCATACTCTAACGTAAAAGCTAGGTGACATACTTTACTTGAAAAACTCACTCTAATACTCTAGCATAAAAGTTAGCTGACAAACTTGCTATCATAGCCTACTTTATCATCAAAGCTAGCTAAAATACTTTATCTGACAAACTTGCTATCATACTTTTGCATTAAATCTAGCTGACATGCTTTAGCTAACAATCTCACTCTCATACTCTAGCATAAAAGCTAGCTGACATACAAATTCGCTATAGCTGTTGTTTTACATGACAATGAACAGTCTCCAGGAACATTTCAGGGTTTAGTGTTTGAACGGTAATGGTTCATGGCTTGTTCCTTGTGGGGATCGAACCAGAAACTTCTCAGTTTTAAGCCTTAGGCCTTAACCACACCATACCTATTTAGCGAAAAACACAGAACGTGTTAAGAAGGAGCATAAAGAGATTAGAGATATAAAATGAAATGGAAAGACTATATAAGATATTAAGAAAAAGACCCAGCATTAGATTGCTCAATTCAGCCCGTGCTGCAGGTTGAACTCAATATGGCGGGAACAAATAAATGAGCTCATTTGGAAGGCAGCATCGTATGCACCCTGAGGGAAAATGTATTTCTTAGGCTTCGAAAAGGCCATGGTTTATAAACAGCAGTTCTTTTGAGAAAGTCATTACGAGGAGATCGATTTATCAAAACCGATTAGTCCACTCCTGTCCTGTCTGCGTTTATAGATTCCTTCATCCATACAAGCCCATTTCCATGACCAAGAGGTGGTTGCAAGGAAAACGATTGCATTTCAGTTTTGTATATATTATTCCAGCATCTTGATATTAATATTACTGTTATGTGTTCTGAAGTCTTTCCTATGATTACGTGTCCTGTTAAGTCATCACGTGCATCTCTCTAATGAATATTTATGCTGTATTCTCGGCTTCCACCATCACCAGCAGGTTTTGTTAAATGTGTTTTGAGCAAGCTCATGAATCAAATTTGACCATAGCCTTCAGTGATAAGAACTACCTTATTGCAGCCGTTGCCACTGGGGATGCAATTAAAGTAAACACAGGAAAAGGAAGACGTGCAAACAGGGTTAAATTACTAGTGGTTGCCCGCAGCAGTGAGGGCAAGAGTTTATGAGGGTCATAAGCAGGTGGAATGTTGTTTGAACCAGGTCAAAGATACTCTCTATTGAACTACAGGCAGATTCAATTTCACTGATATTTTGAACTATCCAATTTTGCAGTGTTTCAAACATTTCGATAAAGCAATTAGTTTGGTTTAATACATAGACAGTAGCTGTGGACCAAAACCTTGTGAACTGCCTTCAAGAAATCATAGTAATGCTATTTTTGTCTTCATTTCTAAATATTTTATATGTATCAAAATATAACCATACAGTCAATGCACATTTTGCAGTATATTGAAAAATATAAGCACTAGTTTGCCATATATGGAAATGTATTATGCAATATATCGCATTATATTTTGCAGTATATTCCTATATATTATTGTTCCGTAAGAGTATGCTTTGGAACAGAGCTAGAGACAATGTTTAAAATTGCTGTCTTAACACGTACCCCAGCTCTGGTCATTAAGAAAATGCATTTGCTTATCCTGAGTCGTTCAATTTGTGTTTATTTAATTGTGTGTGTCTGACTCCCAGGGCGGTCCTGGTATCAGAGGTTCAAGAGGAGATCGGGGGGAGCCAGGCTTGACGGTAATGTACACATATGCTTCCACAATATCCCATATGCAGGGCCACCCAGAGTTGTCGAATCTTTTGCCGAATAGACAACAGCTCAAAATGTGGAAATGTATACAGTGCATGTGCCTCCATGTTGTTTTTGGAAGTTGCGAGTGAGTAAATCTCACTCTCTCGCTCGGGTTTTTCTAAGAGCTTGCTTTATTTATTTGTGTCCCTTCGTCCAGCTGTAGTTTCCTCTACAGTAATGTCCCTCCAGATGTGTGTGTCCATGCATAGAATGCATCATGCTCTAGTCCAAATAAAACCATGCTGGGGCAGACATAATTTCATTTTACGCTCTGAAGTTTTATGTAAACTTGGTCTAAATGACCATCGCTAAGAAGTTTGTCACAAGCTAGACTGTGACGAGTGTCTTTTGCTTCCTTGATTATTGCATCCCTGATGGAGAAGGAGACTGCAGGGCATTCACACTTTGTTTCAGCAGCCCGGCTGGTGGTAGGCCTGAAACGTTACGTAATTATATTGAGGAAAATAAACCTGGCTGTGAAACCATGATGATTTTATACTGAGGTTATGTTTATTAAGATAATGTCCTAACTTTATGTTCAAGGGGCCTCAAGGGCCACCTGGTGAGATGGGACCTTTAGGACCACAGGGGCCACCGGGTCCTCAGGGGCCAAATGGACTGTCCATTCAGGGGGCACCTGTAAGTTTCCAGGGTCCTTCATTTCTACTGACTACTGGATTGTTACGCAGAGTTTGTTTCATTCTTTGTATTCATTTTTCTTTTTTTCTTTTTCAATTCCTCTATCCTCAGGGGGCTCCAGGAGAGAAAGGAGAGAAGGGTGAAATAGGTCTGCCAGGTCCTCAGGTACAGAAAAATATATATCGCCCGCCTGTCTCATCAGAACTCACGACAGCTTTATAACACCCACACAGTCTCTCATTAGCTAACCCCATCCCCTCCGTTAGAGAGTTATAATTATCACAGTGCCATGAGTGTCTGTGTGTGTGTAGCTCATGACTGATAAGTCATGCATGTGTGTGTCTGTATGTGCAGCTTATCTTGAATTTATGAAAATTGGCTTAGAAAAGAGAACATACAAATATAGATAATGTCCTTCAGTTGGGTGCCTAATAGAATCAACTAGTGTCTTTATGAATTACTCAACTCTCCTGAACTCAGCTTGAAGACTTGCTTGTTAGCGCAGGAAGTCTGCTAGGGAGAAGTGTAAGAATTGAGATATGCTTCTGTGAAATAATCAAAAACATACGAAGCTGTCAGGAGGAAACACTGTATGTGATTTATTAGAAATTACTTTTTGAATTTCTCGCCTTCGGAATATAAATCTGATCAGTTTTCAACTGATAATTTTGCTGTAACTGTGTAGCACTAACCAAGTTTTAACTCATTACTAAATTCAAGTTTTGTGTTGTTTTTTATAACTTATACATTGATTAGCTTAATTATGTGATGTTTTGGCTCTTAAAAACGAATTTTGAAAGACTTGTCAGTACAAAAATAAAATGACTCAAATATTTTGAAATTTGAACAATAGTATGTATGAAAATATTATGTATGAGGTAGTATGTAAACCCCTACAGTGACATCAGCAGATAGTTTCAGAGAGAGGTCTCTTTTGCTCCCCTTGCCCATTGTATTTTCATTGAGGTCCTGAAGTATGAATATGAGGGCGTAACTGGTAAATACAGTAACTAGTAAATACAGGTGAAAAGTTATGTGAGATTAGGCAGTGCCTCCATGTCGCTTTGATTGGTTGATCACCCTGCTGATCTGATAATGCACAGATCCACAAAAATGGGTGACCCTGATGAAAATGGATATACAAATTTGAAATTAGCTTGAAATGATTACCCTGACACTTGTTCTATAATCAACAATTCAGCTTGGTTAAATTTAAAGGTGTATTCTCACACCTGAAACTTCATGAATTTAAATTTAAATTTAATATTATAGTATTGTTTTTTTGTTGATTGTCCCAAGTGTAAGGTAATATGTTGTTCCATGTGACTTTAACTGGGAAACATTTGTGCAAACATCAAATGGGACTTGAAGAGTTTTCATTTATAATTTACACTACTGTTCAAAAGTTTGGTGTGAATCAAATTGATCAAATGTGACAGTAAATACATTTTTAATGTTACAAAAGATTTCTGTTTCAAATTCTTTTGCAGCTTTTCCTTCACAGAAATAAATAATAATATTTCACAGTATTGCCATTTTTACTGTATTTTTATCAAATAAATTCAGAAATGCAGCCTTGGTGAATGTAAGAGACTTCTTTTAAAAACATTTTAAAATCCTACCGACCAACTTTTGAAAGGTAGTGTACATTGGAGAGACAAACTAGGGATGGGCATTTTTGTAAATTTTTCATTTAGAGTGGGGCCTACTAATAGTTCTCAAAAACGTGTATTTGAATACACAAGGGGTGGGGTGTGTGGGCAGCCGGTAGTAATGGGAAGTTTAGATATTTCGGATCTTTGAATCTCGTTCATCAAAATGAACAAATCTTTTTTTGAGTCATTTCGTTCATTTCAGCATAATATAATTTAAATGTTACATGTTAATAGCCAAATCCCCCAACACATCTACTTATGCGACGTTGATCATATTTCAAATAAGAAAAAAAAACTATAATGCAACCAAGGCCAAATTATGACAAACAGAAATGATTAATTCATTGCTCCAGGCTATGCAGTCTGTTACAACCCCATTTCCAGAAAAGTTGGGACATTTTATAAAATGCAATAAAATCAAGAATCTGTGATTTGATAATTCTCTTCAACCTTTATTTAACTGACAAAAGTACAAAGAAAAGATTTCCAATGTTTTCACTGACCAACTTGATTTTGATGCAACACACTCCAAAATTTGGGACAGAGCCATGTTTACCACTGTGTCACATCTACTTTTCTTTTAATTACACTTTTTAATCATTTGGGATTTGAGGATACTAAATGTTGCAGTTTTGCGAGTGGAATTTTTACCCAATTATACCTAATATAAGACAGCTTCTCAACAGTTCGTGGTCATCATTGTTTGATTCTCCTTTTCATGATGGGCCATACATTTTCAATAGCAGACAGATCTGGACTGCAAGAAGGCAGTCAAGCACATCCACTCTACGGTGTAAAGTGTCTAAGAAACCACTAGCACATACAGAATGAGGCCTGGCATTGTCTTGCTTCCCAGGAAAGATGTCATCTTGATGGCAGTTTATGTCTCTGTACAATTCCAATATACGCCTTCACATCAATGGTACCTTCATATATATGCGAGTCACTCATGCCGTTTGCGCTGATGCACCCCCATACCATGACAGATTTTTGCTTTTGCACCTGTCGCTGATGAAAATCTGGATGGTCACTTTCATCTTTGGGACTGAGAACTCGATTTTTGTTTTTTTCCAAAAACAAGCTGTACCGTGGACTCATCTGACCACAGCACACATTTCCACTGTGTTTTAGACCATCTGAGATGAGCTCGGGCCCAGAGAACTCAGCAGTATCTCTGCATAGAATCGATGTATAGCTTTCTCCTTGTGTAACTGAGATTCAAGTTGCATTTCTTGATGCAGCGTCAGACTATGTTAAGTGAAAACAGTTTTCCAAAGTACTCCTGAGCCCATGTGTCTATATTTAACATGGTAGCATGATGGGCGCTCAAAGGTCATGCACATTCAATGGTGTTTTCTCTGGATTCCCTGAATCTTTTCACAACATTATGGCAGATGGTGAAAGACCTAAATTCTTTGCAATCTTGCATTGAAAAATGTGAATTTTGAATAGTTTGACAATTTTCTCATAAAATTTGGCACAATGTGGTGAGCCATGACCTATCTTTGCTTGTAAAGACAGAGAAGCTCCTATTACACCCAATTAAAATAACCCTCACCGATTACCAATTCACCTGCTAATTGTGGATTGTTTCAAAAGAGTTTAACTTGGATATTCTATAATCTTTTCACTTTTATTTTGCCTCTGTCCCAACATTTTTGGAGTGTGTTGCCGCCATCAAAATCATTTATATATATATATATATATATATATTTACAAAATACAATTAAGTTGGTCAGTAAAAACATTGGAAAACTTTTCTTTTACTTTTGTCAGTTAAAAAAAGGTTCGAGAGAATTAACAAATCACAGATTGTGGATTTTATTGCATTTTACAAAATGTCCCAAAATTACCTATATATAATATATATATATATATATATATATATATATATATTTACAAAATACAATTAAGTTGGTCAGTAAAAACATTGGAAAACTTTTCTTTTACTTTTGTCAGTTAAAAAAAGGTTCGAGAGAATTAACAAATCACAGATTGTGGATTTTATTGCATTTTACAAAATGTCCCAAAATTACCTCACATCCCGGTCATCCCGACCCGTTCTTTTTGTCTTCTTTTTGTTCATCATATCTCCATAAGCTGAAGCTATGCAGTCTGTACCAGAAAGAGAATTGATTAGTTCACCTCTCGAGTCTTCGGGTTTGAGTCGTTCGTTCTTTTGTCTTGTGACCGCTTCCTGGCTCAGTATCTTACAACAAACAACATTACATTAGTATTACAACTATATGTTGTTATTATATGTAGATATCTTTGCTTTATCAAAGTAAGTTTTCCCTGTTATAAGGATGAAGTTTAAATTAACCAACTCTTTATTACCACATTCAGTGTGATGGAAAATAACTATCATGACAGAAATTCACAAATGTATAAATTGTAAGAAATAAAAAGCTACAATTTGAGACGAAATGCATCGCATAACTGTAAGAGTTAAAAAAAAAAAAAAAAAACTGACTACCCGTGTTTGTAAGGAAGTTTGGGGATTATGAACTCATTTCTGTCTCCAATACGGCTGTCATGTCACATGACAAAAGAAGCATTTTCAGTTCAACAAACGACAAACGGTGAACTAATCAAGTCTGCTTTCTGTACAGAACCTGTAGGATGTTGTGCATTCGAGATCAACCCGAAAGTAACGAATCCCTTGATGAGACAACTCGATGTTCCAGAGTCATATTAAAGATTCGATAACACTTTAGTATAGGGAACACATATAAACTATTAACTACAACTTTTCCCTCAATAAACTCCTAATTTACTGCTTATTAATAGTTAGTAAAGTTAAGTTTAGGTATTGGGTAGGATTAAGAATGTAGAATAAGATCATGCAGAATAAGGCATTAATATGTGCTTAATAAGTACTAATAAATAGAAAATATTCTAGTATAATGCTAACATGCTATTAACATAACATGCTAATAAGCAACTAGTTAAAAGACCCTAAAATAAAGTGTTACCAAAGATTCATTCAAATTGAAGTCTCATCAAACTTCTCAAGTTAGTGTTTTAAGCATTTCTACATTCATTCCAAAATAATAACTAAAGGCAATAATAATTTAAACAATATATTTTATTTGTGTATTGATGTTTTTCTTTTTAATTGTCAACTTAGGCTATTTTGGATCATCAGTCATGCTCCGTAAACACCGTCTGTCACAGACACGAAGATGTATTTGCACCAAGCTGATTGCACTAAAAAAAAAAATGATTTTGACGTGACAAAGCATTGATATCTAACTGGGTGATCTGTTTACTTACTTTTCAATTAGTCTTCCCATTGACGCCATCATTTGTTCAGTCAAACTGACGCACAGAACGCACGTCAACAAGAGGCGGGATTTATCGCACAAACCAATCATATCCAATCATAACCAATTACATCCATCCTCTCACGTGACTTTCCCCCATTCATTCTCAATTACCCCCCACAAAACCCACCGCACACCGGGGGTCTGATGATTTTCTATTGTTTCCTATAAGAGCAAAGGGCGGCATGTCTCCTGTGTAACTTTACCTGTGTGTGTCGCTGTTGGGCAGTGTTCCTTAAGAAATACGAGTGACTTGCGCTCTTTTTAATGTCATAATTTGTAATATTTGTGTTGTTTTATATGTAATATGGATTATTTTCTCATCCTATTTTTTTGAGGAGGCACTGCCTTCCTTGCCTCCTCGGAGGAAACGCCCATGCTCGAGTGCTCGTGCACATCTCTAAACCAAACCCAGACAAGCGACTCTGCCTACTCATTCCAATCCACCACACACCACTGCCTCATCATAATCAAGCATTTTGACATGAAAATTGTCATTTGACAATGTTATTTTTAGGGAGAATCTAATGTGCCTAAACTCAAAAGACAGTTGTAAGCAGGCAGGATGGAATTCATACTTTTGCCTCAAGCAGATGTCTTAGACTTTTATGCTTCCAAAGCCTCTTTCAGAAGCTTGTTAAATTTCTCCCTTTTCTGTGGTGATGGTTTTTAGTTTTCTGCTGAAAGTGTCACCAAAAGGCTTCTAAAACATTCCCAGTGACAGTTCCATTTGTTGAGGAATGACTGTTTGATGTGAAGCCAGTGACAACCACTCAAGAAAAATCTCCTGGAGTTGTCTAGGGTGACGAAAAGAACATCCTGGCTTTTCCAGTGGTCAAAGTACAAATACACACACATACGTTCCTTAGCCTTAAAGACGTCTTGGCTTGAGATGGATATCCTCCTTTAAGCAGAGGGGCCATCCACACCCTTGCTTCCATTAGCACCAGGTATTGAGTTCTTTCAGAGTTATGTTGGCAGTATGGAGGAAGTGGTCTTTGCCATACTGCAGCAGATACGCCTGCAGTTCTCACTCAGGGCTAATCTATCCTGTCAGCCTGTGAATTATATTTATTGGCTGCTGGTTGCCAGTCCTCCATATCATGTGCCGCATCTCCTCCTCAGTATGTCTCTGCCGCTGGCACTGATAGCCCAGTATATAATACTGTTAGAAGTGCCCTCACACATAGTTTCAGAATTACGAGTCCACTCGTGATGAAACGAAGCCCATTTTAGCCTTTGCGACAGTGTGTGTGTGGTGCTGATATATGGGGTGATGTTGAGCTGAACGTCTTGATTTGTAATATTGTAGCTGAAGCGATGAAAGATTGTATCATTACGAAGAGGGAGGCTGATTCATCTAAAATAGTGTATTTTTACCTGTCCACCTAGAGATGAACAAGCATTTTCAGTTCATACTCTATAGGAGCTGAGCGGCTGGGGATTGCGGGATTGTTAAAAGAGTGATGCAAGTGAAGCAGAGAAATGCTCAACTGAGAGATTGAAAATGTTAATCTGTGAGGTGGAAGCAGTGACGTCTGGGGTAGACATTTCAAACTGTGTCATAATGCTGATGTTTTTTTGTGGATTTAGTGCTTTAAAGGATAGTTCAACCTCATGTCGTTCCAAACTTGTATTTCATATGTGGAACACAAAAGAAGATATTTTGAAGAATCTTTCATCGTGTTTCATTCACTCATGTTTTTGTCCTTACAATGAAAGTCACTGGGGTCCAAAACAACACTAGACCTCATTGATTTTAATTGTATGGACAAAAAAATTCAAAATATTTTCTTTTGTGTTTCACAAGAGAGCCCACAAGTATTTTAGTTACCAACCCAGATCTTCAAGGATTAGGCTACAGTTTATGTTCTTTTTATCTAAGATCTCATAGCAGGGCAGCTCTTCAGATCACAATGACTCAGACCACACAAACTGTCCTCACTTTCGATTACCTCCTCAACTCTGAGATTGAGCACTTAGATAATGTCAATACCGTAGCCGGTGAGAATGGAAGACATTCTGTGTATGCCGAATTGCCAATGACGGCCATGTGAAACAACAGGGCTGAACATTTATTACTCAACAAAGGCCAAATATTTTGTCAAAATCTATGTCTGTTTATTTACTTTCAGGGTGTACCAGGTGCCAGTGGAGGACCAGGCCGAGATGGACCTCCAGGACAAAGAGTAAGCAACTTTTGTAACTCAATTCAAACTATACTGTATGATGTGGGGGAAAAAAATGTTGGAAAAAAAAGTTGTACAGTTACAAATGATTTTGTGTGATATTCCAGCCTGTTCTCATTGGTAATACATAGGTATTAAAGGGTTAGTTCACCCAAAAATGAAAATAATGTCATTTATTACTCACCCTCATGTGGTTCCACACCCCTAAGACCTTCGTTCATCTTCGGAACACAAATTAAGATATTTTTGATGAAATCCGATGGCTCAGTGAGGCCTCTATTGCCAGCAATGTTACTGCACCTCTCGAGATCCATAAAGGTATTAAAAACATTTTTAAAACAGTTCATGTGAGTGGTTCTACCTTAATATTATAAAGCAATGAGAATACTTTTTGTGCGCCAACAAAAACAAAACAATGACTTCTCAACAATATCTAGTGATGGCCGATTTCAAAACACTGCTTTGGAGCTTTACGAATCGAATCAGTGGTTCGAAGCACCAAAGTCACGTAATTTTAGCATTTTAACAGTTTGATATGCGATCCGAATCACTGAATCGAAACAAAAGATTCGTAAAGCTTCGAAGCAGTGTTTTGAAATCGGCCATCACTAGATATTGTTGATAAGTCGTTATTTTTTTTTTTTTTTTTGGCGCACAAAAAGTATTCTCGTCGCTTTATAATATTAAGATAAAACCACTGAACTCACATGAACTGTTTGAAATATGTTTTTAATAGCTTTATGGATCTTGAGAGGTGCAATAAGATAATTAACACTTTCAGATGCCCAGAAAGCTACTAAAGACATATTTAAAACAGTTCATGTGACTACAGTTGTTCAACCTTAATGTTATGAAGCAATGAGAATACTTTTTGTGCGCCAAAAAAACAAAATAACGACTTTATACAACAATATCTAATGATGGGTGATTTCAAAACACTGCTTAATGAAGCTTCAAAGCTTTACGAATCTTTTGTTTCGAATCAGTGGTTCGGAGCGCGTATAAAACTGCCAAAGTCACGCCCCCCAGTGGTGAACCATTGAAATTTCAAAATACTTATGACGTAACAAAGCCTCGTTCACTGAAATCACATGACTTTGGCAGTTTGATACGCGCCAATACATACAAATTACTGCAGTTTCCAGCTGAAATTAACACTAGAGGCAGTTGGTCAGGGGGCATGAATTGTTAAATTGCATTAATGAATTGTTAAATTTGTGTTAATGCATTCATTTTTAGAGCACATTTAAAAAAAAAAATAAATAATTGCATGATTAACTCTTTAATGCACAGGTAATGCAAATGTTAACTTTGAGGGCCACTTTTCAGTCCTGACATGTAAGAATGATTCCACGTGGGCAACTCATTAAATGAAGCTTATGTGTTCTTCTGTGTCTGAACAAATCTGATTACACTGAAGGAGTCCCCTCACAGATTCAATTTACAGGACTGCTAGTCAATAACACCACAACCTGAACTAATCAGATCTGTCCCGCTAGACTGTCATAATAAACGCTGAACGTGTTTGTTTTCGTTATTGATTTTGTACCTCGTCTCCAAACCAAATTAAGCAACTTGTGAGCAAAGCCTTTTTTGACATTACGGAATCACACCTGTGATTCACAGATTCTTGAGGTGATTTTAGTATGAGCTCACGTGTAACACGTGAAATATAATTGCATCCTCTGAGTCTGGGTGTTTCGTGCCGCATGTATCGTCACAGATAAAGAGGTGTTTAAACTTTAATATTGCCATTTCTAGAAGAAAGGAATAGTAGTCTATACAGATTAAACGCCACTGGAGACATAGGAACACTAGACTCATTCTGTGAACTGTAATGAAAAATATGCATGAGGTGGTTATTCGATTACCATTCCCAAAGCCGTGTAGTGTAATTAAATGTTAATGTCTTGGTGAGGGAGCGCAAGTTTGCCATCTCTGTTTAGTAATGAGCAGTCTGAGTGAAAATGTTTGAATAAGTCTGTCAGTTTGCATCAGAAAAGAAAAATAAGCAGCACAAATGGAGGTGTTTAGACCACACTTCTGCTTACAGAGCTGATTTAAAGCAGGTTGAGGGATAAATCTGCTGTGGTTTCTTACACTGTAACTCACTATGACAGTTTAACAAAGAAAGCAGATGTTTGGCTTTGAACTTATGATAATCTCTAAAAAGAACATTTGTAAAGAATATTATTATTGTTCCAAGGTTAACTAATGAGTTGTCATCTGTAAGTGGTACAAAATGAAGTACAGAAGAAATTACTGGATACTTCTGGGATTTTCACCTACAAATACACTTCATGGAGACAATAGAACAATTGTACAAAGCATGGTATTGAATATTCACAATATATTTGTAATGATTTTTCTGGCAATATAAAATGAAGCAACACTGTGAATATCACACAAGTGATTCAATAACGTGTTTGAGATGATACATTCGATTCATTTCCGGGAATCTATTTAAAGTTTATTGTTATATTGGAGAATATAAATGAAAATTATTAAATCTTTCTTGTGTTCATTTGGTGAAATCATGCCGTGATCATTTTTAACTAGATTTGTTCTTATTATATTTGTTGAATACATTCAAAAGTTTGGAATCTCTCTTGAGGGAGGTTCTTATCCACCTCGACACACACGCACATATAGAGAGAAAATCTTCTGTGACCTCAAACACTCATATGGGACTGCATATGTTACGTGCACCAGAACTGTTCTGAGGCTTTATATTCTTGAAGTGTGGTACTCCAAAAGTATGCTACACTTGAGGCGTTTTAAATGTTACATTGTTTCCCTTCCTTCCACTGGACTCTTTCCCCAAAAGAGCCTGATATTTAAGGCAATGAAGCATGTTGAGTGGCAGAACACTTAGACTCAGTTGGATCACTGGTTAAAAAACAGCAGCCAGAACCATATTATATAATTTGTGCAGACAGATCTGACAGTAATGTGTTGTTGTTGAGTCTCTTTCCCCTACTGAGGTACTTTAGGTGCATCCCAGCATTCTACATTAAAACAGTAGTGCAATGGATGTTCAAGTTCGTTCGAGTTCATTCTACTCCTTCATTTCCACCTGTTCTGTTGTTACTTTGCTGTTAGCGTTTGTGGATCAGGTCTTTTGCATTGGAATCACTGGCTGTTGAATGGACCCAGAAGAGGTTCATGATGTGAATGTACAGAGGTCAGCCAGAGTTGAACACATGCTGTTCATTTAGTGAGTCATTGATGGATTGAGTGAGTTTTGTCAGGCTGATTCAAACTGATTCAACTTGTGAGTTTGACAGTCATTTGCTTGTGAATCAAAACGGGTGCTCGCAGGATTCTTTCCTTCTTCTTTCCTTTAGAAGAATTGTGACTTCTGGGTTGTACTGTTCATAATCTGTGCTAAAAGAAGATATATTGATATTCTACAGATTTTTATTTTAAACAAAGCATAATGATGATCAGAAATTCTTTCTTTTTAGGGTCTACCGGGTAAAGATGGACCCCAGGGACGACTGGGCCCTCCAGGACCAATGGTATGTAACATAAAAAAATCACTAGACCAGCAGGGCCCAGTTGTTCAAAAAGTTTAATCTGGATCAGAATGATTTGGATTTGGATATCCCATGTTTTGCTATTCAGGATCAGGTAATCCATCTTACTTTTGTGCCAGTTTTTCAAGGCAAAATCGGATTGGAGCACCCTGATCCAGATGCACTTTTTCAGATTACCAAATCTGGATTACTAATGCTCTAAATGGGATCACATTTCACACTGTAGGCTGTTAGCTATGTAAAGAACAACAGGTAGAATGTGTTTTTATTTTGAAGATTTTTTTTCTCTCATCTCAAATGTTCTTTCCATCACCATGTCCCTTTAGGGGCTGCATAGCCCTCATCTGACTCACAACAAATAAATAAAAATGTAAAGTTTTATTGTATTATGTTCCTGAAATACTGAAATACTGTTCCTGAATACTCCCTTCTACTGGGATCAGGATAATCTTGATCAAAGGTATCCCAATCTTACAAAAAAGTTTCGAACAACACAAACTGAAGGTTTGATCCAAATCAAAGCTAAGATTGGATTACATGATCTGATTCGATTTCATAATCCTTTTTTTTTTTTACTTTTGAACAACCCATTTTCAAGATTTGATCCAACCAAAAGTAAAATCCGATCAGATTACCTTTGAACAACTGGGCCCAGCAGGGGTGCAAAACCACAGCCCTTCAACCCTAATTTAACACTCCTGATCCAGCTAATCAAGTCCTTCAGGCTTATTTGAAAAAGTATATGTCTCGGGGTTGGAACTAAACTCTGCAGACCTCTGGCCCTCCAGGAACTGACTTGTGTACCCCTGCACTAGACTCTTTAAGTCTTTCTGAGAATTGGTCATTAACTTTTGTCCTCTCAATATCTTATTTTAGGGCAGCCCTGGTGCTCCTGGGGCTCCAGGATCAAGTGGACCACCAGGGCAAACTGGTGATCAGGGGCTACCTGTGAGTATTGCATTACACAAACTAAAGTCAGAATGTTGTAGACTGCTGGTCATGTCCTCAGGTTTCTTCAGCTTACTGATATTATTCGGCTCAGTTCTATAAATGTGGTTTTGTGGAGTTTAGTAGAAGGAACATTGCATTCTTGCAGACTGTCCTGCCACTGAGTCATTATCTTGATTGTCAGATTCCAGCATTATTCTTACTGAGGTACCAGACCACCAAAGATGGAAAAAAAGGGAGACCAGAATTAAAAAAACAATATGAGGACATGAAGTCAAGTAAATTGGTCCTTTGGTTCCACACTCAACTGATATTGAATATACTTGCTAAAAAAGACAAAGTTGTTTTGGTGTTGGTATGCTGGTGTTCTCATTAGGCTTCTCAACAAGTTTAACCAGAAGGCCTACTTTGGCAGGGCTCAACAATAAGGATGGCCAGCTGGTTCAGGGCCAGGCCAAGACGGTTTCAGGCCACTTGACAGAACTTTCACCATGGCTGTGTTGCCTTCTCTTATTCGGTCTTACATTTGTTAATTTTGCACATTATGTTATGCCTTGAAAACTTAAATTTTTAGTTAGATTAAATGTAAGAATGTCAGTAATGTTTTCATCATATGCCATCATTTTATAACTAGTATATTTGTTCATGTTTTCTTTTTATATATAAAAATAGCATTTTTTGTAAATGTGTATATTTCAATAATGACAACTCTCAGACTAGTTTTAGCACGTTGATGGATATGACAATATTAATGTATTTATCATACTCGAAGGAAACACAAATCATATTAATGCCTGTGGAGTATTCCTACTTTTAGTCTCATTATCGAAGTGTATTATAGACATGTACACACCTAAATCACACTATTAACATTGTGTGGGAGTTTTCGTGACAGGATATGTACACACACGGCAGTGGTCAACCTTTTGAAGGCAAACAAGAGAGCATAGCTTCAAGCAAGAAGGCACAAATCAAATTCCTCTCATATCATCTCTTATCCAGTACCTCTGAGTTTGTCGCGGTGGCATGAATGAAATGTTGCCGAATGAAAGTACAAAGGAGGCCTGTTGCTGGAGAATTTGTATCCACTGTCGTCTATTTGCACGTATAGCATGACAAATGGTATAGCACGTATAGCATGTATATGGTACCATAACGAAGACTAAGTGTATGTTGATGCTTGAAATTCTGGAGGGAACGTCAGACGGCGTGGCATGGGGATGTAATGACGTGTGCCATTAATCGATCTATGTTCTATAACATGTAAAAGGGGAACATGAAAGGAATATTCTAAAAGCAACTCATGTAAACACCTTAATTAGAATATTGCCGTATTCAGAATAAGGTCAATAATTAGATTACTGATTTCCTTGTAAACATAGTCAATGTCACTGGCTGCAGAATCAGCAGAGGACAATAAACTTGTGCCATTGAATAAGCAATGTGATTGCTAGCAAATTGCATGTAAAAGACCTATCAGCCTTTGCCATCTAGAGTTTTATGACTGAATTAGATATACAAAAGAAAAAAAATGTAAAGAAAAAGAAAAAATAAACATGAAAAATAAAAATATTTCTTGCAACAAATATAAAAATACATGGCTAAAAGTAAAAAAAAAAATATATATATATATATCTCAATGTTTTCTGGTGTGGACAGTAAAAATGTTAGCAGGCCCAGCAGAAAATCCTTATTCTTGAGCTCTGCCTTGGTGAACCATACGTGCCAGTAAAACCATGCTGGATGGCCAAACAACATTTCCTGGTGAACAGAATAATTATGATGGCCCTCCAGCTAGAGGAGGGGTGTCCAATTCCACTCCTGTAGTGCCAATGTCCCACTGAGTTTAGCTCCAACCTGCCCCAACACACTTGCCTGGAAGTTTCTAGTAATCCTGAAATATTGATTAGCTTGTGCGTTTAATTAGAATTGGAGCTATATTTTGCAAAATAGTGGCCCTCCAGGAGCAGAATTAGACACCCTTGTGCTGGAGTAACACCAAACCTGCACCAACCAGCATGGACTACCCTGATCTTTTCAGGAGGGGGGATTTTCCATTGAAAGACCATAGGTGTAGAAGCTAGAAATTGATCTACAGTATTTATTATGATTTAAGGAATCACTTTATTTATACCTAGAAATCATTTATGAACGCTGGAGCAGACAGCTCCACATGAGATACTGTATATCCTACATACTGGTAGAGCTTGGCTATGAAGCACCTATTGAAAAATGTACACCGTATACAGTCTGACCAGTCAGAGAGAGAGAGAGAGACCAACAAACTGAGAAACCTCAGGTATTGTTTACACAGAGCCTCTGACTGAAATGTTTATTTCTCATTTGTATGTGAGAAGCACATGAGCGATTCAGTGATCTGAATTAACGTCAGCTGATAGTTTCCTGCTGAGTGACACCTGTATTAATGTTGGAGCTCTATTACCTTGCATTTGTTCTCATAGATTTGTAAAGTAGAACCATATGCTTCACCGCAGTCTTGAGGAACATCTGCAGAGCTCGACTGCAGCGTGGCCTCTCAACACTGATTTGAAACCTGTACATCTTTCTCTTTATAAGCCCTGGAAGAGAGATTGTCAGTAAGATGACAGGTTTATGATCAAATTTAACCCAGTTTATAGTAGAGCAGGGCTTTGTTAATTCTACTACAATAGAGATATAGAGTCATAACCTCTTGGTCTAATGTGTGAAATTACATGCAGTACTTTAAATAAACTATGATCATATTCTCACACATTCTAGCACAACAGCAACATATGCTCATGATGAGTGTATATGCACCCCAGAGCCTCCAGTGAGGGTTACATCTCATTTTAACCCAGATGTTATGATATCAGAATTGTTTAGCAGCCACGGCGCTCTGGCCACGAATCCCGGTCTGTTTTCCAACACATTAGGTCAGCGATGCATCCATTTTATGCCTTTGGCTCCGTGATCAATTTGGTCAGCTCTTACATTCAAATCTCCCTCTCCAAACAGTCATTAAGTGTTCCTTTTGTGTCGTTTTCTTCTCCGATCGGTGACTCACCAAGAATTCAGAAATGTCTTCACTCGTTTTCTCTTTTTCTCTTTTTGCAGGGGCCTCCCGGCACTAAAGGCGAACGAGGAGAGAGAGTGAGTCTCCAATCTGCATCTAAACTGTCATGGAGTTTAGACTGGGGTGGTGGCATGTGGCATGGTTTATCAGCGGCAGGATTAAGCAGCTGGCTGACAGGCCTCTTGATAAAAAATCACAGCAGCAGCAGCGCTGAATTATAGCTCCTTTATTCACACTCTCTCTATATGCTTGGGGTTTTTAATTTAGCCGCTGCGGGAGCATTAAGAATAGTACTGGTATAGCTAAAGTTGTCTATCAAGCTTCACAGTGAGACTCTGTCCAGAGCTTTCACAAAGCAATATATTTGTGTTTTTATTCTGATTTCTTCACTGCTGTGGTACCGTCCGCCACACAAAGGGCGTGTGGAGAGTGTTAAATTGGGGGAATTAAACACCCACGTTGTACAGGCTATTAGCCTCCTTGTAAAGCAGCTAAAGCGTATTTTTGTGTTGTTGGTTTATTGTCACAACAGCTTGTGGTCTTAATCCAGGCTGAATGCTTGTTTTTTAGGTGTCAGTACTGGTGCTGGTGGGTTGGAAAATTCATTAGCACACAGAAGAATATGGTCAAAATAGTTGTATTTTTTTTATTATCATTATTTCTTGTAGTTTGGCATACAACAAAGTGGCTGCTTGTTCTAAATATTGCTTCAATGATCTGTTTAAAACAATACTCAAGTTAATATCAAATTAACTAATATAAAATCCAAAGTACTCTAGTACTTCCTCAGAAGCTTTCATTGTGTTTGCAGTGTGATAAAATTTTTTTGGCAGACTGATAAAAACTGACTTTCACAATTTGATTGAATCTCACACTGTTGATTTTTTTCTAGCTCTTTGCATTTTTTGTGCGATTTACATTAGATGGACTGTGAATGGTCCACGATCATGCTGAGACTGATACCAACCACGATTTGTCCACTTGCTTAGTGTTTTTTTTTTTTTAGAAGTACAGCAACTAAAGCATAATTATAAGAGAGAGCAATAATGAGTAATCTTTTTTTTTTTTTTTATCAAGCCCATATCCTTAAAAAGTTTTAAAATATTTTAATGACTTATTACTACAAACATTCATAATAAAGGATTAGTTCACTTCAGAATTAAAATTTCCTGAAATTTACTCACCCCCATGTCATTCAAGATGTTTATGTCTTTCTTTCTTCAGACGAAAAGAAATTAAGGTTTTTGAGGAAAACATTCCAGGATTTTTCTCCATATAGTGGACTTTACTGGGGTATAACAGGTTGAAGGTCCAAATTGCAGTTTCAATGCAGCTTCAAAGGGCTCTACATGATCCCAGCTGAGGAATAAGGGTCTTATCTAGCGAAATGATCGGCCATTTTCTAAAAATAATAAAAATGTATATATTTTTTAAACAAAAATGCTCGACTTGCACTGCGACCCGCCACACATTACGTAATCACGTTGGGATGATCACGCATGACGTAGGTGAAAGTACGAACGTGCAAAGACTAAGTCAAACGGCCTTTACAAAAAAGGTAAAACAACAATGTCGCACGATTTTGAAGTTGGAGGAGAAAATGAGTTTTTCACCCTACCGTGGTACTTCCACCTACGTCACGCGTGACCTTTCCAATGTGATTACGTCAATCATGGCACATCGTAGAGCATTTGTGGTTAAAAACTTTTTTTTTTTTTTTTTAGAAAATGACTGATCGTTTCATTAGATAAGACCCTTATTCCTCGGCTGGGATCATGTAGAGCCCTTTGAAGCTGTAAAGTCCATTATATGGAAAAAAATCCTGGATTGTTTTCCCCAAAAACCTTAATTTCATTCTGACCAAAGAAAGAAAGACATAAACATCTTGGATGACATGAGGGTGAGTAAATTATAAGGAATTTTTAATTATGAAGTGAACTAATCCTTTAAGATAAATCATGGTGCTGCAGAATTGACCATTTTCCCCCACCACCACAGAATATGTATATAATACAGTATAACTCCTTATTTTCAGATTTTGTTGTTGTTTTTAACAAAAACATAGCTTATGAAATAATTTTCATTAAAATATTTATTGGAATGGTTTAGAACTAGGCCAATGGAAAATCACTTGTATTCATCGCCCACTAATCTGAATGTCCTATTGTAGGAACACATTCTTTTTGTGTCATTCTAAATCACAGAAATGCTCTGAATCCAGTATTTCTGAGTCAAAATTCACCACCCTAAAGCTCTTCCTCAGGAAACGGTCCAGACTTTGAGAGCCAACAGAATATCTTGCCTTTTTTATTGATTGTCTCAGTTTTTGCAGCTCTCTTTTTTGCAGCCAGCATAGAGGAAACAGAATAAATCATACTGTAGTGAACATAGATAGTTCAAGTGCTTGAGATATGGCTAATCAGACTCATTGTACATGTTCTTTCTTGTAGCTTTCATAGTGTGTAATGTTCGTACACATGGCAATGAGTTAAAATGATTATAACATTTAATCTAAAACAACAGAAAGACATCCCTGCCTTAATCCCATGTTGTTTGTTTCTGAAGGGTGACATGCAGTCTCAGGCCGCTGTCCGCGCCATAGCAAGACAAGTTTGTGAACAGCTCATTCAGAGTGAGTTGATCATTTGTATATTTTTGCTTGCTTGCTCTTAAAAGAAATTATTGGGGTGCATTAAATAAATCAAAAGATACAGTAAAGAATTTTATATTGTTCCAAAAGATTTTATTTTCAAATAAAATGCTGTTTCTTTTTTAAACTTTCTATTCAACAAAAATCATGTAAAAAATGTATCACTGTTTACACAAAAATATTAAAGGTGCAGTATGTAATATTAACAGCTAGGTGTTGAAATTGGTACTTCAGTCCAAATTCAAAATATTGGAGAAAGTTGTTTCCCCCGCCCCCTCCTCAGACTGAACGGTCGCGTGGGTTGCCAGATTAAAGACACGCAACAGGAACAAGTGCAATTGACAATGGAAGGCAACGAGCCTTACACTGTACGTTGATGAGTTGATTTATCCATGTTTTAATATGCCTCTGTATATAGAGCTTTTTAGAAGGATGACAAGGCTTTTTAGGTGGGTAGAATCTGCGATCTCTGACCCAGTTGGTTTGCTGGCTTCCATGGCTGCAATACGCTATGTTTCCAACAACTGGCAACCCGGGGTGTTGAACTACTATTGGGTAATTTGGGAGTGGGCGGGATCACACAGAACAAAACTAAAACAGACATTCCGACACGGAACACACATTTCTAAGTAGAGTAATTTTGTGTAACATTGTTTTTCGGAGAAACAAGTATGTGAATTTAGCATGTTTCCTAAATATCTGAAAACATATTATGGTATTTTTATGCTTTAGAACATTCAAAAAATTACATACAGCACCTGTTGCAGAACGGTTTTTAAAATTGATAATAATAAGAAATTTCTCTTGGGCACCAAATCAGCATATTAGAGTGATTTCTGAAGGGTCATGTGACATTGAAGAAAATTCAGCTTTGCCATCACATGAATTAAAATGTTAAATAATATTAAAATAGAAAACAGTTATTTTAAATTGTTATAATATTTCATAATATTGTATTTGTTTCTGTATTTTTGATTAAATAAATGCACCCTTGGTGAGCAAAAGAAACTTCTTTCAAAAACATTCAAAAGTTTGAATGGTTAATAAGATTTTTTAGTGTACTGTATGTGAACATGTATATTAGATCTAACACTATTCATTTGCCAACCTCATGACTCAGAGGAAGTCATATAACTTCTGCAATGTAAGTTCCACAAAGATCCACAAAGTAAATATTTTCTTACCTAATTTCTTTTTCCTCTCTCCCCCTCAGGTCACTTGTCTCGCTACAACTCTATCCTGAACCAGATTCCCAGTCAGTCTGTTTCAGTACGGACAGTACAAGGTCCACCAGGTGAGGCCGGTCGGCCAGGACCTCCGGGGCCACAGGGAGAGCAGGGTCCTCCTGGCAGACCAGGATTCCCTGGAGCCAGTGGGCAAAATGGCCGCCCAGGAGAGAGAGGTAAACATTTTTTTTCCATTTGAAATAACCTACTGCATTGATAGGTACTGTGAACTGCTGATTCAGTATGCATAGTGCAACAGTACGTGCATGTGTTTTGAATTTGTAGGCATTAAATTGTTGGGTAAAAAGGCTGAATCAATATTTTTAAAGATTAAATTGTGAGAAATAGTTTGTGAGTGCTTGGAAATAATAGCAAAATTAGTAGGTCAGAGGGGTTTTAGATGCATAAACAAAATGCACAGTGTATACTGGATTACTTTCAAATCTAGTAGTAAGAAAAATGATTAGTTAATGGTCCTCAAGAGAAATGTTGCTCTTGCAGTTAAGGGTAAGTGTTCTTGAAGCTATAATAATATTGACCAAATAGCATGACCTCAGTGATCCTATCCGATAAAGTCCTATTTCTCATATACACCATTTCTCCTACACAACCTGTGATCATAAACAATATGTAAACTACTGTCTTTTTGTATGCTTAATGTAAGACAAAAACAGAAACAAAACAGATACTTCAAAGATAGACCAATGCTTTAGTCTCTTTAGTATGTAACAGTTGAATTGCTCTTAAGCAACTACATATCCCAAAAACTGCACTGAAAAAAGTGAAATGATTGTTTCATTTATTTAAAGTGTATTTTTTATTGGTCTTATCCAATATAATTACTCACCCTCATTTCGTTCCAAACCCGTAAGACAAATGAAGATCTTTTTAATGAAATCTGAGAGCTTTCTGTCCCTCCATTGACAGCCTTCGCAACTACCACTTTGATAACTACTATAAACCATGCATTCGCGTGTTGACGCAAGAGCAGAAGTTGTTGTGTAAATGTGCATTAGATTAATATTTTGTAAATAAAGTGGTAAATTATGTTTTTGTTTTTTGTTTTCTGCAAACAAAGCACCCATAAATTTGAGGTTAAACCACTGGAGTCACATGGTTTACTTTAATGATGTCTACCCTGCTGGGACTTGAAAGTGGTAGTTGTGTAGACTGTCACTGGAGGGACAGAAAGCTCTCAGATTTCCTTAAAAATATCTTAATTTGTGTTCCGAAGATGAACGAAAGTCTTATGGGTGTAGAACAACATGAGGGTGAGTAATTAATGACAGAATTTTCATTTTTGGGTGAACTAACCCTTTAAGGTCTTTCTAGGTTGTCTTTTTATAGTAAATAAAACCAAATTAAACATTGACTTGCTGTTTTTAGTTTTATCTTCAGTGAAAATTCTACTTTCATATAGCTAAATTAGCAGTTGTAAAAAGTTGTAAAAATAACTTGACCTACATTAGGTAGCATTTTGGCTTATGTCTATAAATATAAGTAATGGTCTTTATAGCAACTAATCTTTTTGCTTTGTATGAATGTTGTTGTCTTTGAGAAAATAAATATTTTTGATAAATATTAAATGAAGATATAAGGTTTGAACCAAACCATAAATATCATTTAATTCTATAAATATAATTTAATAAATATATATATATTTTTTTTTCTAAATCTTTTTTTTCCCACTTGAAAAAGACTGTACACAATCTGCATTAGATCTACATGACCCCAATGCCAAAAGCAACTCTTTATCATGAGTGAGTGTGCACAGTGCTTAGTCTCCTGTCCTCAGTTAGGACAGCTCTGACACAGCCTTTGGTTTCAGCATGAGCTATTTCACCATCATTACTGCTGCTTCTCTCGGGTCTGCACACTCAAACATTCAGATATCAAACAGGAACATGCAGAGATGGAGATGATGCTTTCAGGGCAAAACAGATCTGCTAATGAGGGATAACATAGGGGGGATATTTGTCTGTTTATGTTAACATGGAGCCAATAATGAGGAATCCCATTCAGAGGTTCTCTTGTAGATTGTCAGTTTTGTTCAGAGGTGATGAAGATCAGACTGCCCACAGGGCAAAAAGCTGCTTACATTTAGAGTGTTCAGACCCTTAGAGACAAACCATATCTGTTTCAGGAGGTCTTGTTAACAGATTCATTCATTTCAAGGGTATTTTTTGTGACCACTTAGATTGCTGTTTTTATTCCCAATGTCAACTTCTTTAGATGGATGGATGGATGGACGGATGGATGGATGGATGGATAGATAGATAAACAGATACATACATACATACATACATACTGTGGATTCGTATTATGGATGGATGGATAGATAGATATTCCCTTTTGCTGTAGCTCCCACTGATATCTTACCGACGGATAATTACAACAAACCTTTCAGAATCTGTTATTAACACCACCAGGCCTTTTATTTCTTTCCCTGTGGTCTTCTAGGGGTGTGGAATAGGTTAAATCACATGGACAGAGAAGAATACAGCTACTTCAGATGGGTTTGCATGTTCTAACAGCTCTCCATCTCTTTGTCTAGGTCTCCCTGGAGAAAGGGGAGAGAAGGGCAATCCAGGGGTAGGGACACAAGGTCCTCGTGGTCCTCCAGGACCTCCAGGTGAGAGACTGTTCAAATGTTACTTTTAAGTCAAAATCAATGACTTTGTCCTCAAGTAAGTAGTAAAAATTAATTACAATTCAAATTGGAAAAAGTAAAACTCTCTTCATACTACACAGACTACAGGAGTTTCCATTATTAAATGTCCTCTGTCAAAGAAAACACAAGCTTGCAAAGTTTTAATAACCTCTGCACACATCTTGATCTGTTTTTGGTTCCTTTGATTGCTGTCTAGAATATCAAGCAGATATTGAAACAATATTTGGGTCAGAGAGAAATGTTTTCACATTGATTTTAGCAGTACGGCTGGTCAGTATAGGCTTTGAAAAATGTCAGCGACGGTTCATTGTTAATTGTGTTTTGATCAATATTCTTCACAAATGAGATTCATTGAAGCAACATAGCTGTAAGAACTAGTGACATCTGAGAAGGATGTGGACTGGCAAAAGCTAAAACTTGTATTTTGTGAGGAAGAAATCCAGACACACTATGGGTGTGGAGTTTAGCTGAGTTTTATGAGGCAGATATTAATGCTCAATGTTTTATCCCACTCAGGGCCTCCTGGAGAAGGTCGGACAGGAAGTCAGGGCCCTCCAGGGAGACCTGGAATTCAAGGCACCTCAGGACGTCCAGGTACCCCTGGTAGCCCTGGTGCTGCTGGACCCCCCGGCTACTGTGACCAGAACTCCTGTCTCGGGTACAACGCTGGAGGTAATCCTTTCTTCTGTCTCCCAAAAACTCCCTCTATCTGTCAACATTTCTCAATTTCATTCAAACCCTATTCTATCAGATACAATCTAGTGGGTCTAATTTTCTAATATTTGTGTTCAAGTGATCTTATGCATAAAGAAAAGTTTCTTGGCGAATCTCAGGTGAAATTTTCTCCAGATTCACAATGGGCATATATTTGTTCATATGTTGAATGCATATTATTCTAAATGATGGAGCGGGTGCCTACATGCACTGACACCCCTAGTGAAAAAAAAAAAAAGGAAAAAAAAGAAAAAAATACTAAAATGTATTTGAAATACATTTGTGACCCATGCTGTCAAAATGAGTCGGATTCGCACAGGCTAATTTCGAGCTACAGGCAAAACAAGTGAAAAATTTCAATTTTGGTCGAATTTGATGTTTTCACAAAAATGTGTTCATTAAGCCCTCGTCTAGCGATCTCCAAATAGCAATTAAATATCTAAAAGTATCTTTATTTGTACATTTTCTGAGAGAAGTACCTTTTCTTTTGACCATGAAAAATGCTTTTTCTCTGCTCGCTTCTGGACGACTGGCACTTCCCTCAGCACAAGTTTGGTATCGTTGTAAAGCACAACATTCCAACTTTGTGAATATTCATAGCAAATTCTCGATGACATGAGTCTGAACCAATGAAATTTGATTTTCAAACTCATGCCGATGTAAACAAAATGATCTTATTCGCACTGCCTGACAGACAAAGACACCACAATCCCAATATACACATATACACAGAATTACAGTAGGCTTATTAAAAAACACTTTTTAGGCATAATATTAAGAAATGTGCATTGTGCAATAAAGAAATACTCCAAATAAAGTTTAATTATAATTTTATATAAGTCTTAAGTGATATGTCAATAAATATGTTAATATATTTGAAGAATACTTAGTATGAAATAAATGTATTTTAAAATATGTAATTTAAATTCTTGTTTGTTTACTAGGGACACCAATATAAAAAAAAATAGCTCCAGTCCAATCCACTCTGCTTCCTGAATTAGAATTGAGGTAGCAAACAGGATTATAAGTAGAATCAAACACAGATTGTGTTTAAAGATAGACAGACAGACAGATAGATAGATAGATAGATAGATAGATAGATAGATAGATAGATAGAGAGAGAAAGAGAGAGAGATAGAGAGATTAATTGATTGATTGATTGATTGATTGATTGATTGATTGATTGATTATGGGAATGTTACTTTTAAATGTTCTCTAAACCATCTGAAAAAGGTATTATGAAGTAAAAAACAAAAAAGTATAAAAAACAGACTAACATTTTAGTAAAATGTTTCAGAAAAAACTTGCCATGATGTATAAGTAGCATTTTTTTTTTTTTTTTTTTTTGCTGATGTTTTGATAACATAATTAAAGACCAGATAACACTGAACGAACGTTCTGTTAATGTTACTGGAAGAACTTTTGTTCATAACTTTGTGACAACCTTGCCAAAACATTAAAGTTCTAGGAACTTTCCCTGTTAGCTGGGTAGATAGACATACAGACAGAAAGAAAGAGATTTTATGCACAAATAGGCGCATATGCCCAGATAGTGAATGAAACCCAATGGAATCTACATGTATCAAGGTAACCATAGATACTGTACATCTGAATGTCAATTATAGAGTTAATCTGGAAACAGCGTCCCTGATGAGTCCTTATTGAGCTGTGGGTTTAAGACTGCGTCAGGCTTCACTAATAATAATCACTATAGAGCAAACTGATGAGAGAACATACTGCACCATCTTCTATATTGTTATACTCTGCATCCATTTGAAGTGCTTTGCACATTCTCACTTGAGATTGTATTTCCATAAATGCTAATGAAAGGCAAACCCATTGCTTTAAACAAGCTCGTGGTCTGACTCAAAGATTTTTGTCCTATTAAACTGGCCCTTCCCAAACAGTTATTCTACTAATAAATTTCTCATGGAGTCTAAATTCTATCAAAGTTTAAGAGCAAGCTGTGTGCTTACAAGATTTCAGTATTTCAGTAAGCCAATTTAATATGAGAAAGGCTGGACAGAAATGGACAGCACTCTTTAAATAATTGATTTATCAGATCCTAGCAAGGCTTTCTACTGAACGCCTCACGGATTATTGCAGTTTTGTATTGTGAAAAAAAATGTTAATTTTCTCTGGGGTTTCTGCCATGTAAGGCCATTAAATGACAGTGTAATATTCCACTCAATAGATAAAATAATGCATCAACACTTTTAAGATCTATAAAGGTTATAGCTTTAAGCTTTCACAGTCAGCATAAAATCTTGCAACACAGCTTAATAGTATTGTGAATTGCTCTGTAACGTATTCAGCCCTCATTTTCTGGGATAATACTTCACTTCTAATGAGAGAATGTAGCTTTTATGTGTATTGACCAGGTTTTAATGCCTTACTGAGAATCCTTGACTCTCCTTCTGAAATGCCACCATGTAAAGATTACAGTATGAGTCTGGCAGTTGAGGTGTTGCTGAAAGCATCATGTGGGTTATATCAGGCTTACACTTACCGCAATGTCTCTCTCCTTTTTTACCGGGGCGTCACTGTCTCACACCTACATGTGAAGGTCCAGAGCAGTATGAGAATGACTACTGAGAAACAGTAGAGAGCCACCTGCTCTTCTCCTCTCTCCCTTCATTTCTTCATCCCACCTCCTTCCATGGGCCAACACCAAAGACTGTATCTGGGGGAAGGTCTTTTCACAATCCAGAACATAAAATGCCCTTCGAAAATCCCTTCTTACCATCTACCTGGTTCCCCAAACCCTCAAAACGTCACCACCATTGAAGCCCCATGCTTTTTTAACCCTTCTGAGCATTGTGCAAACCTCAATTTTAGTCTGTTTTCAGACAAACAATAAGGTGTTTTCAACCCTTTCTGGCTTTAATGACCTCTTATTTTGTTTTATGAGATTGTTAAACCCACGTCTAAACCAGGAGGTCTATAATAATTATAATAGCATTCCTGTTCGTCTTAATGGCAGCTGCTTGCCTGGTGCAGGACCCTTGGAAGTATGTAATTTGAAATCCGCCATCTTTGCTCATGGGTGCTCAATTCTGCAGCCAGATTTTTTTGAGCCAATCACCTGAGTCATAAAATTTTGTATGACTAATCACCCTGAAGCTGCAGGAAAATTGTCATGATAATGCTAATGGCAACACAACTATGCGCTTTAAGAGCCCTCCAAAATTAATCAGTCACTCCACCTTATTTTGCAATGCCGAGGTAAGCTATTTTCTGTGAATCTGTGAGACTTCCGATTCATTAGCAACTATAGGTAAATAACAAAGTGCAATAAATGGTGAAACCATTTGCTCTACAAATCAGTGTGTTTATGTGATCATAGTAACAAAAACCAGTTTGCAATATCAAACAGCATAACAGACTGTTTTTTGTACTACTAAAATGGCACCAGGATTCTTGCACATTCAGATTATTAATGGCTGCACCTGCTCTTACTTAAAAATAAGGTGGATATTATAGTAGATGTTTTATTGAAGTATTTGCGTTCTGTCCGAATATATCGATACTTACCAGTTGGGCCTAACTAAGCTATGCTAACCAGCTAAACCTTTGGTCTAAAGTAAGCTAATCACAATAACAACTCCCTTCTTCCTTTCTGCTCTGATTTTATGCCTTTATCTCTTTGCTGTTTCCTTCTCTTTCTAACTCAACGCCTGCTCACTTGGTGGTGGTGACTGAAAAAGATGGCAACCGATCTAATTCCCCCATGTTCCCATAGTACAACAGTTACCCTCCAACCCCTACCAAAACTACGGCCCCGCCACCAACTACGACGACGAGGAGGATGACGAGGACCCTTACCGTGGCTACCGTGCCTACCCTCCTCAGTTCTACCAACCCAGCTACCCTGACCCCCATGCCTCCAGGCTTGGCCCCGCCCACCCCGGTGACACGGTGGGGATGAGGTCACCTGGCATGCGTCGCTTCTCCCGCAGCACGGCCGAAGACGGGAGCATCGGTGAGTCGGAAGTACAAGTGAAGGCCGAATAGCCTGGGTGGGTGGCCAGCAAACAAACCGTCCACATACACTTTTCATCAGAATATCCTGCAGGATAGGACTGAGGGAAATCCGAAAAGTGCCTGCTATATGCATCCTTATAGGGGTGGGTGTGTGGACAAGATTAGAAAATGAAACTGTGCCGATATTCATTCAGTGACTTTTCTGTCTTTTGTGAGGCTGCATGTAGCCAATGAAATGAAAAGCAAGTTCAAAGAAAGAAAACATTAAAAAAAATTGTCTTGTTGTCCAGTAAAAATCTAAACATTCTTTTAAAAAGTAAGATACATTTGCTTGAAGAAAAAGTGTGTTAGATATTAATACTGAATTTTTTCCCACAAAATATATTTATATTGAATCATTTATTCTTACCTCATTGGCAGATATTTTTTTTTTTTTCTATTGAGGTTTACACTTAAAAAAAAACAATGGGTTTGTAAAATATAAGTAATTCAATATTTATTTTATAATAATAATAATAATTTAATATAGTTACAAAAAATGCCATGTATTATATATATATATATATATGTGTGTGTGTGTGTGTGTGTGTGTGTGTGTATATATATATATACATGTACAATTTTACACACACACACACACACACACACACACACACATATATATATATATATATATATATAGCCAAATGCATTGCCAAATATATATGGCAATTTTTTTTCATGTTTAAATCATTTCCCTCATTATATTTCGATTTATGCTTAAAAAACGTCATCATAAAAATAAACAAAGATTTATTCTCTAAAAACAAGTCTTAAAATCTTCCACATTATTTCTCTTTATGTAAATGTATCTTTTCAAAGGATGTTTACTGATATTTTTACTGGAAATCAACAAAAATGATTAACAAAAGGATTATTGCAGCGCAGTGGTTTTGAATTGTGTAGTCCATATCTTTTGTAAATGATAATGGGGGTGTCTGTACAGTTTGTGTATTTTTTTTAAGTGCATATTGGTGATCTGCTATGTAAGAAATTTCACAAATGTTTACAGCATTTTGCAGTTATCTGGAACTGGCTGCTTAAGTTATTTTATTTAGAGAAGAAAATACCTCCGTTGATGCTTTTGATGTTCTTATCACTAGCAGTTATTTATGAAAAGCTGAATTCTTAAACACACTTATTAATGAACCAAACATAATCTCCTCGTTTTTCATTGGTACGTCACAGTAACACCTTGTGTAACACCGCACAATTTGTCTGGATCGTAATTGTATTATCGCACATTTATGTGAACTTCCTTTACGTACATATGGTCTTGTAAGACGAAGTGTCATGCAGGGGATGCAGTGAAAGCTCTCAAACTGTTTTTCTATAAAAGAAGAGCTGAGCATGGCATCCTTTCGTGTCTCTGTGGTCCTGTTTCTATTGGGTCTGCTCACTGTGAAAGAGACCTGAAGAGTTAGAGTTAGGCCTGTGGTCTACCGTCCTTTCAGAAGGAATCAAACTGCATGTGGAGCGGGCGCCAGTGGAAAGACATCCCCAGACCTTTGAATCTACAAAGTAATTTATTTTTACTTTATTATTTGTTTTTGTAACCAATAAAACTGTACTGCAACAATGACTCGAGATGATGTCTCGTCTGGCCTTTGTGGTTTTCCGTTCTGTGTGCTGCTAATTGGTCGCCCACAGAAAGTTTTAAATATTACATTTAAAATAACACATTTTCTTTTTAATAAACATGTTTGGGATAATGAGCTTACATATTGGAACATGCACTGAAGTTCCTGCTTTGTAAATTCTTTTTTTTTTTTTTACAAGCAAACTTAGTTTTACCTTTACATAAAAAAATTTAACATTCGCACAAGACACCAGAGGCTAACAAGGGCGTTTCATTTTCATCCCAACACAATGTTTTTTATAAGTTATGCAGACTTCAAAAAGGCTGAAGTAGCATCAGAAAGGGCTTATAGAGCCATATGAAGTTAATTAGGGCTGAAACGGCAGTTGAATTAGAGCTGGATCAGGCTTCAGAGAGGCTGCTAAAGCCATTTGCGGAACAAGCAAAGGCCAAAGAATCTGAGCTGTATTACTACAGAGTCACGACTAAATGAATAAGGCTGCAGTTCACTACCTCTCTGCCTTGGCCCAGGTTTAGATAAATACACAGTCAAAAAATTAATCTCTATTAGGTATGTTATGGGTTTGTGCTTAAATATCAAACACAACCAAAAGTTGACAAATGAACTGTTTATTTTTATCATTTTGAGACATAATTTATTTCACATTAACAATATATATATAAAAAAAAAAAACATTTCCATGTCCCAAACTCCTGGACAAACTAATACACAAGATCCGGGAAACTGCATTTTGACGTTCATTTCATCTTGTAGTCTTCTGGCCTGTGAACACACATAGACAGAAAGCGAACTTAATATTCAATATCAATATTATATTATGAAGACTGAAAGATATGAAGGCTACACTAAGAGCAATAATTGAAATGGTTGCTAATGACAAACAGGAACTGAAAGGTTTGTAGTCTATTAATTGCACAGGTCACTTCTCTGACTTTTCAAACTGGAAGAAAAAGGAATTAATCACTGAATATAGTGATTTGTTTCCACCGGTATTACATTTTAATTAAAAAGTTTCCCCACTTAGATAACTATACCCTTATTTCATGCATAAAAAAATAAAAATGTGCTCATTCAATGACAGAGCAATTTAAGAATGCTGGGAGAGAGACCATGTATAACTTGACATAACATCCTGTAGTGCTTCCTCTCATTTACATGACAATTGATTACAACTTCAGTCTTATTGTTAGAAACTTTATTTTTAAATTGACTGTAAAAGGTTTTTTAAACGGTTTTCTGTCTTTAATAAAAAATAAATAAATAATAGATAAAAAAAATGTATTTAACTACACTACCATTTAAAAGTTTGGGGTCAGTAAAATTTTCAAAGAAATTTATACTTTTATACAGCAAGGACACATTATTTTTGCAAAAGTGACAAAGACATTTATGTTACAAAAGATTTCTAATTGAAATAAATGCTGATGTTTTAAACATTTTATTCTTCAATGAATCCTGAAAAAAAAGTGTTATATAATATTTAGCAGCATGACTGTTTACAACATTGATAATAATAAGAAGAAATGTTTCTTGAGCAGCAAATCAGCATATTAGAATGATTTCTGAAGGATCATGTGACACTGAAGATGCTGAAAATTCAGCTTTGATCACAGGAATAAATTACATTTTTAAAATGTATATTAAAATAGAACACACTTATTTTAAATTGTAATAATATTTCACAATATTACTGTTTGTATTGTATTTTTGACCAAATAAATGCAGCCTTGGTGAGCAGAAGAGACTTCTTTCAAAAACATAAAAAAAATATCTTACAGATTCCAAACTTTTGAATGGTATTATATACATGATGTCACACATAAGTATGCCATCTGATACTGAGAAAAATTCATCTGAAGGTTAAAAATTCACCACCCTGTCGTTGCCAAGTCAGAGACCGTCCCAAACAGAGACAGAGGGGTCAGGGGCCCGGGGGCCTGCAGAGTAATGACACTGACCCACATCAAGGGTCTCACTCAGAGAAACATCCATCACCATGACAACAGTGTCACCTTGTCATCATCCTAACCACTGCCTCAGGATGGCATCTGATCACTGCTGATGTTACCATATCCAACACTGAAGGGCATTTTGCAGTTTGAATCATAATGGAGAGAGAAAAAAAAAAGGCATGTGTCTGTGAATTTAGGCTATATATAACTTCAGATATTTTATAAATAGGTACTCTGGTACAAGACTATATCCAATAGCCTGCCAGCCATCCGTTTTAACAATATGTTTAAAAGTACTTAACATTTTTATGTCCCCACATCCACTTACGTAAGTGATTATAAGAAATTTTACTGAGAATTGTATTTAAAAATGAATTAAAATTAAATAAAAATGTTTAAAATGATATAAGAATGACTGAAAAATGGGGGAAATTACAGGGAAATATCCTGTTTATTTTATTTTTAAATATTAACAATTAAAAAATGAAATAAACCAAGGTGAATGAAATCATCTTTTCATGACGCTGTCAGTTCAGAGCTACATGAAGTATGAACTGAGTTACATGAAGTCAAATGTAATAAAAATTCAACCTACAAGAACAAGACGACATTCATCTGATGTCTGAGATGTTTTAAACATTTCCAATTTTAGAGACAGACCTGACAGGATTGCTCTTCTAGGTACTAGAAGATAATACATAGCAAACACTGTCTGAGGAACAAAGATCTGCATGATATCAGACTGTGGAGGCACCAGCACTCATACAAAACAGCATATTTGTGCTGTACTGTGGTAAAACAACAGGAACTTCAGAAAATCTGGATATTGTGATTCAAACAAGGATCTGATCCAGTTGATAAATTGTAAATGTCAACTATTGGTATTTCATATGACTGCATGAATTCTGTGTCTAAGAATGTGTTGTATTTTTTAGTCTACTATAGAAGCAAGATACTAAGAATCAGGTTTTTCTTGAGTCAGAAATTTTGACCGTTCCAGTGAAGGGCTTGCTGTACCCATACATACGAATGCAAGACGCTGACCTTGAACAGGACAGCTGAGATCAATAATCAATTAGAAACTCAATTTCATGCTGAACTTATAGTAATGTGTTGATTGAAAGTCCTTGTAATTAATGTAAACTAGCCATTACCATGCCACCTACTAATTCAGAAGTTAAATCATTTCCGAGAGTACAACAATAATGGAAGCTTTCATTATTTTCAGACGACATCTCACTGTTGACTGAACTCTTATGCCAATTGCGTGCTGGGAGCCAAATTTCCCATTAGAGCAGCTCTATTACAAGAGAATGAAAATAAGTGGATTTACATTTTCTGAAGGAAACACTGGTACTTACAAGGCAGCAAAAGAATTGTGTGAAAGTTTTAGTTAATCTCAAGTTTAGACTTTAGTTCTGTGTAAATTAAGAGTCACTGTTGCAAACAGTAATCAACACAAAGGCAAGTTCACACAGAACACTTTTTTTTTTTTTTTTGCATTTTGCATTTCGCATCGCTGCTTTTAAATTGTATTTCTATGGCGCTTCTCGTGCATCAGCACAGCGCAGATGAATCTAATGTTTGCTGTCAATCACCACATCGGTGTGGATACTGTACTTCAGAATCACAGATTCTACATCTTGGAAGTATGACCAAAATAAGAATTTGCACTGGAGAATGTCATCTGAACAAGTAAGTAACAAGTCTGCCACTTTTGTTCTGACCAACTGAGGGGAACAAAGCATTACAGTAAATTGCGCTGCCAATGGTGATCAAATCTAACGATCGCTTAGCTCGGATCACGTCAAACCATGCAAATTATTATTACTGTTATACTTTTGATCTCAAATTTTTAATGTTAACATCAGCATTGTGTGACTATGTGCATTTAGTGTGTATGAGCATCACCTGTAGATTTCTGTACAGTCCAATCTTGTTAATTTGTCATATCATACAATCCGCCATCAAAATGATAATTTATTTATTGCAGCTGCTGTGAGAAAAGGCTATAAATGATCCGCCTCACATGCGATATAGTCTACTAGCTGGGACTCCTTCTTTATGTATACAGATATGACGCAAAGACGAACGGTGGCATGCTCGAATTTCCCACGGAAACCCACCAGTTCCACCCGAATGATAAAACATTATTACAAGCTTACCGTTGTAAATCGGGCTAAGCTAAAGAGATAATTTTGCAGGCTCAAAGTCTAGTGTGACCGCAGTTTTACTCAGTAGTCACATGAACCGTTTTAAATATGTCTTTAGTACCTTTCTGGGCATTAAAAGTGTTAATTGTCTTGCTGTCTATGGAGGCCTCACTGAGCCATCAGATTTTGTCAAAAATATCTTAATTTGTGTTCCGAAGATGAACGAAGGTCTTGTGAAATGACATGAGGGTGAGTAATTAATGACATAATTTTCATTTTTGGGTGAACTAACCCTTTAAGGTTTTATATTAATATATAATCATAAGGAACAGTGTACACAGAAAGAGAGAGAGAGAGATGCATGAAAGGTCAAGTAAGGTTAAACTCTCAGATCTCTTGGCACAGAGGGAGAGAGCTGTGGTTCGGCCACATTAAATAAAGTAATGCCTTCCAAAATCTTTAAGCCTTAGGGCAAGTGTGCCGCACATGTTCTGAAATGTGAAGCCAAAACATTTTGATCGGCCCCTATTGACTTGCTGCTGTATAGGTCATAAGCCCTGCCTTCTCCATGTAAAATAATCAAATTAAATGTCAAATAATTGTTTTCAGAAGATGGTTTCTGCCATTTTAGATAAGAACTATCATGCTGATATATTTTCCAGTAAGTTTGGTCGGTAACACTTTATTTTAGGGTCTTTTAACTAGTTGCTTATCAGCATGCATATTAATAGAATATTGGCTATTTATTAGTACTTATTAAGCACATATTAATGCCTTATTCTGCATGACCTTATTCTACTTCCTTAATCCTACCCAATACCTAAACTTAACTATCTTACTGACTATTAATAAGCAGTAAATTAGGAGTTTATTGAGGGAAAAGTCGTAGTTAATAGTTTATACGTGTTCCCTATACTGAAGTGTTACCGTTTGGTCTTAGTTAGTTTTGATGCTACTGTACAAAAACGGTTTGTAACGCCATGATTGACCGTCGTGCTTACAATTGAAACTCGGGCTCCAAATGACGGGATATTTTGGCTTCTATTTTCTACAGTGGAAGTAAGTGGAGACACGTCATCTTTTTTTTTTTTTAGTCTACGGCCTAGGGACACATTAAACTTCCACCCAGTTAATGCCCTATAAATGCTGAATTAAGTTTTAATGTCATATTTCTATCATCTGTGGTCAGACTGTTGAAGAAAAAGATGTTTTGACTCACCAACTTATCAGCCAATCAAACAAACTTCACCTTGCTTTACTCCAATTTAATTACAGGAGATCTGCCCGTCACATTATCACATTGTCGTCTTCTTCCCACTGATATGTTTTAATTACACGCTCCATGTGGCTCCTCAGGAGGGACCAGATTGTGTGAAATAATACAATGGAGATAACAAACAAAACCAGCCATATAGGCATAAAGAGACACAGCCGGTCGCCTCAGTGTTTGTTGGAGAGGGAAATGAATTCTGCACACCACACAGCGACCCCATGCTAACACGCAAAGAACGACCACATATACATTTGGTCCAGAACCTCAAATAACCGTCACCAGGACTGAAGCAGGGTCAAAAATAAAACACAATGTGGGAAACAACACCTCACCCTGATGGAGGCACAACTGCAAAGAACAATATGCAAATACAACATTAGATTTGGGAATAGGGCATTTAAAAAATTGAACCGAATAACCATTTCGTTAGTGGCTTTTGCATATGCATTCTTTCTAGTGATACATTCTGAACAGTGCAACAACACCTACTAATGAATTTAGTGCAATACAGCAACAATTGATTTTTATGAGCCAGTTCTTTTTAGTGAAATCAAAAGCATACAGTGCAACCAGAGAAGTCTGACTCCCGAACAACTGATTCTTATGAGCCGGTTCTATTTAATGAATCAAAAGCAAATAAAGCAATTGCAGTAGTCCGGTTCCAGAACAACTGATTCTTTTGAGCTGGCTCTTTTTAGCGCATCAAAAGCAGGTTAAGCACCTAATGCAGTCATGAACAATTAATTCTAATAATCCTGGCCTTTTTAATGAATCAAAGGCCATACAGAACAACCCGTGTAGTCTGGTTCTTGAATAACTGATTCTTATCAGCTGGTTCGGTAACACTTTATTTTAAGGGATCCTTGTTACATATGTTACATGTATTTACTGTAATAACAACAGTAAATTATGCACAACTAACCTTAAACCTAACTCTAGGTACAGAGCAATGTTAATTAACAACATTTACTTATATAAATTTATAATTCACTGTAAAAGGACACCTTAGTCACTCAACCACATACGACTTTCAACTGTGAGACTTAAATCTGTGTAGTTTCTTACTGGTTGGTCATATGACAACATTTTTGCCAGTGGTATTTTATAAAAAAATGAAATGTGTTGTAAAGTATATAAATATATTCTACTGTATATTACTACTGTTGTGTAATATATTGAGGCAAATTGCATTACGCCACCTTTAAGTGGCTTTAAAGGTGGCGTAAATAAACTTTCTATAAGAATTGTTTTAAAAGTATTATTCAAATGATCATTTAGCAATGGATTCTATAAAATTATGTATTCCTTAAAATATGATAGAATTGTTAATAGAACAACTAAGGAACCAGGATTGTTAAGATAAATCTGAACCTTTCTGATTTCCTTTCCTATAAATCATGAGCTTGAATTTAACATGAGTACTTATATACTCATAACACATAATATGAGTACTGATTCACAGAGCCTGGGGATATGAGGAAAATATTCCTGGAAATGACATGAAGTACACTAAAGAAAAGGTAATCTACAAAATTAACAGACTGAAGAAATGAGGGTTCAAGTTCTCCACTGCCCACATATAATATAGTGCTCTTGACGGCATTTTGTTGGGGGGTTGGCTGTTGCTCAAACCAAGGCAAAAGAGCCGCTTTAATGTTTGGAGGAGTTCATTCATGCCAAAAACCCCACTTCGCACCTCAGGAAAGATCAAATAATGTGCATATATGAATAGAGTGACTGTTATTTAACAGTAAGGGTATGTGTACTTGAAAAAGTTATCATCGCTCATCATTTGTCAGGTGAAAATAAGTCGCTTGGAAGAGTAATAGCGCTCTGCCTTGCCTTAACAAGCAACATACAGTATACATTTCCAGTGTACATCTTTTGGCACAACAAACTGCCTTTGAAATACTGTAACACTGCTTACCTTTAAATCCAGTGTTTCCCATTCATTAACTAGACTGTGGCGGCCTGCCATGCCACAACCGCATTTAAATACAGAGCGAATCTGAAATATCCCATATATTATATGACAGTAAAGGCTCATATTTGGCTTTATGTTCGTGTAATTTATGGAGACCCCCAAGCGTCTACACAGCCAATGGTGTGATTTATGCACATTTGTTCAAAGTAACTTGTATGGGCAGATTGTTCACATGATGTAGGCAAAAGTTTTGTATTGTTTACACAACGGATGCACGTTCTCATCTTTTTTCTGTTAATTATTACCATGTTGGGCTTTTTCTTAAAAACCATCAACTCAGAATGCATAACGTTGGTTTGATTGCTTGTGTTACACGAGAAAATAAATAATTTTGTCTACCTGATGTAGTAGATTTAATTCAGGCGCACAGAAAGCTGGATGTCAGACGGCGCATCCTGTTAGTATTAAACCAAGTTCTCTTTCACGTCTTATTGCGCTTCAACTGTAGGCGGGTCCTAAGCAATATGACGTCACATTGCCCAGAAAATGAAAACGGCTTGTTCTATGAGACTGTTGAGGATTTATGGGGATTAAAAAAAAAAAAAAAGGAGTGGGTGGATGTTTATCATTATAGGGTGTTTGTGTACACACACTGCCGAAACACATTTATGTTTTAACACCATGAACAAAGTGAATTTTGCATAATAGGTCCCCTTTAAGCTCAGGTAGCTCAAGTTAATTCACCAACTTTTTTTTTTTTCTTTGTTCAATTTGCACACTGAACATGGGCTGGAGTGCACCAGATTGATGAATTTAACTCTAACATGTACAAAATTGTCTTCTGGGGGGACACTGCCCTAGACCACCCTAGAGGGACCGAGGTCCACCCCCACAGTCTCACAAAATCCTGTGGGAAACACTGAAATCTGACAGAGGAAGAGTGTACAATCACTTGCCTTTCAGCTTTCAGTGATTTAACACTGAAGTATTATCAAATCTACAGATATCAGTGAGTGTAAATGAAGCTCAAAGTTCCTCACAGCAGCCCTGGGCCACACCACACCTTTAGCATTTGATTCTGACTGTTATCATCCTTTTTATACTTCCCACAGTGAGACTGCAGTTTTCAAATCTCAATATCATCTGCAGGAGATATAAAACCATTTAATTTCTTACCTTGAGATTCATCTGACCATACTTGTGTGATAACGATTATAATGAAATCATCAGTCACCTATGCTATGCACATAAAAAGGCCACAGGAAGCACAATGCCCTTTTCAGTTACACAGTATCATTTGGAAAACAAACACAAACCCTGCATTAAAAAGGCTGTGGATGCTGAGAATTTTTTTTCCCCCTAGAAAATTGTGTTCCTATGCCAAAAAGTTTGTCTATCAAGTCCAGAAGTAATATCAGCCAGCGGAAGATGCGCTGGATCAATGAAATACTCAGGATGGGAAACTGTACTGTATATAGTTCGGGGACAATCTGCACAGACGTAAAGAGTTTATGAGGTGTTTAACAGCAGTACAGCAGTGGTGACAATCTCATATAAATCTCTGATATAAAACGTCTTTGAGGATCTCAAATGTGTGCTGCCAAACAAGGCAGACAAGTATCTCAGGTGGCAAGTATTTCAAACAAGGCACTTGACCTCTAAAACAAGTTGTTATTTTTTTTGTGTTTTGTTTTTTTTCCTCCATGTGTACAACATGTAACCCAGGGGGTACCTGATCTTGATTTTTAAAAAGATTTTTGCTTAGTTAAACAAAAACAATGAGTAAATGATACTCTAGCATCCAATAGTTTGGAATAAATAAATTTTTCATGTTTTTGATGTCTCTTATGCTCACCCAGGCTGCATTTATTTGATAAAAAACGGTAAAAATGGTAATATTGTGAATATTATTACAATTTAAAATAACTTTCTATTTGAATACATTGTAATTTATTCTGTGATGGCTGAACTGAATTTTCAGCATCATTACTCCAGTTATCAGTGTCACATGGTCCTTCAGAAATCATTCTAATATGCAGATTAAGAAACATTTCTTATCATTATCAATGTTGAAAACAGTTGTGGTAATTAATTTTGGTGGAAAACGTGGCATGATACTTTTTTGTTCAGAATTATTGATGAATAGAAAGTAAAAAAAAAAAAAAAAAAAAAGTCATTTCTTTGAAATAGAAATCTTTTAAATCATTATAAATATCTTTCTTGTTACTTCTAATTAATATAATGCATCCTTAATAATGCAATAAAAGTATTAATTTCTTTAAAAAAATATATAATACTGACCCCAAACTTTTGAACAGTATACATAATTACATTTTAATAATATTGAATTATAATAGATAATGATATCCAGAATAATACTGGTGTCAATAAAGAGGTACTTTAACCTTGCTGATTGGGGTACAAACTAAAAAAGTTTGGAAAAAAAAACTATTCTAAAAAAAAAAAAAAAAAAAAAAAGAAACTGCCAGTCTACTATATTATAAGACAAGTGGCTAAGCAATTGTGAAAAATTAGTGTGCAAAAGAAAGTTTCCCACTGTGACCTCAGAGGTGTTGTGTGATTGGCTGGCCTGTGCCTCAACTCTCATAAATCTGATTGGATGTCTGCAGTGTAGGGACCAGCAGAGCAGCCATCCAGAAAAGTGCAGCTTCACAAACGGATTATTAAACATCCGTTCTTTACGACCTCACTGCCAGCCACCCTCTTTTTCCCCTCAGGAGTCCATCTGCACAGGATGACACCTCGGCTATGCTCTAAACCTAACCCAACTTTGATTCATGCTCTTCAGAAGCACCAAGGAAATATGGTAAAGCAGAAACAAAGGGGCTAAGAAAGACTAAAAAAAACAAACTCACGGGGTCCAAAGCATGGGGAAAGCGTCCCGCTCCTCCTGCGTGTACTCGCTGAGCTTGCGAGAAATCTCTCTAGGTTGAGGAAGTTCCTCTGTCAGGTTCTTCAGAATATCCTCAGGAAGGACCTAACATGGGACACACAGCGAGAAAACTTTTATTATTGCACACACACACTGCTGTAACAAAAGATGACTGCAGAACTACAATCAGAGACAGGTGTCTGACTGGATCCTGTCTAACCTTCCACTATAGGGTTATGTAAGTCAATTACAGAAACAATACTGGCGATTAATGAAGACTCATACGTGGCTTTAAGAATTTACTACTTTCTCTAATGTAACCAAACCTTAGGTGGCTTTTTAACAGATTTCTAAATTATATATATATATACACATATACATATACACACACACATATATATATATTATATAAAGATTCATTTATGGATTAATATGGATTAATGATGATGTAATTGTTGTATTGTATTATGTAGCTTCTTAATCGGATACATTCCGTCCTCCACTGAAACATTTATCAAACCCACTGAAATGTTTCTCCTTCCCAAACATGTCAAGCTTTGGACAGTGCGTCAATGAACATAAATCAGAGCATCAACTGAGAGCTTACATCATCTGGAAAGAGGTGAAGCCGTTGCATCATGGTCCTTCTGGTGAGGTTTTTGGGAAGCATCCCGTAAACAGCAAGTTTAATGATCTGTGGAACAAAAAAGGCAGGCCAGAAATTTGGCCACGACTTTAGTCAATTTCTCTCTAAAGAATACATGTGGAGATTTCTGCTTTTTCATTCTCAAAACAAAAATAATAATTAAATAAAATCATTATAGACATACAATATTTAATTTGTGAGGGTTTTTTTAAAGAAAATGATTTATACACACACACACACACACAAAATGGCAAAGCAAAAAATTGATTTGTAACAACTTCCGCAATTAATATTATTTTTTCACTCTGGAAGTGTATGGCAGCCCATAGAACTGCTTGCGGGACAGTTATTAAATTTGGCGCAAAGAAAGAGGACAGTCTGAACGGTCACCATAGCAAATTTTGAGTCTCTAACTCAAACCCTCTAGCGCCACCAACTGTCCAAATTTGCACTCACGTTTATGCTAGTAACTTTTGAACCGTAAGGGCTAGAAACAAAAGTATTTTTCCCTGATTCCTTGACTCAAGATGATTCGATAGAATTTTCCATCATAACAAAATTTCCACCATTTTGAATTTTCTGAAAATGGAAAAAGGAACCTAGACGGTTTGTCCGATTTTCACCAAAATTGGCTCAGATCATCTTCAGACCATGCTGGAAAAAAGTTATTAAAAGCTTTTTGTATTTGTGATTTTTTTAGCCATTTTGACTGAAATAATCTAAAAATGTCTTTAATTACTCATTGTTGCAGTTGCTCTGAAGCTCCCAGCCATGCTTGCATAACTCATTGTGCTTTTTTGTGCTTGGGCCCTGATAATTGCTGCTTGCGGCTATATTTAATACATTTGCTAAGTTATCACAACTCTATTTTTTTGTGTGTGTGTAAATTGATGTAAAAAAAAAAAAAAAAAAAAAAAAGTAATTTAAAGCAGGTTAGCATAAGGCTGCAGCATTACAAAATGTGATGGGGTACGAATACATGATGTTTTTGTGAGGTGTTATTTTTACACAACCAAAAAGTAAAAGCCAATCATGCCTGTCAAATTTGAAATTCAAATATTCTAAGCAAATGCAGTCACTCCACTGGTTAAAAAAAAAAAATAAATAATAATAATAATAATATCAGTCCCTTTGCCACCACACCAAATGAATACACAAGTGAGTGGCCATTTTTAACACGTCATCCAACCATCCACAAAACACCAACCCAACCCCATCATTCTTCCATCAAGATATTAATCAAGGATTTTTTTTTTGCTCTCATCTGACTGGTAGATGTTTGATGGATGAAAGCTGTCTCGGGGAGTAATCGCTCTTCACAACTCCGTCACCTTCCTCTGATCATTATCCACAATTATCCCTGATACATTCCCCCCTCGACTGGAATAACTCAGCCCAAGTCAAGCATTCATCTTGTTAATGACAGAGAATGAGCAGAGCACCGGAGAGGGTGGAGGGCGGCAGCAGGCTGAATTTGAGTTTGCTTTTTCTGGGCCACAGCACAGCACCTACACATGACTACACTTCTTCAGGTGCGTTATCAGTTGCGGCCCACAGAAGAAAACCCATTCAGGGTCAGCAGCTTGCGTGCCTGGACTAAGGATGGGCTCCTACGGTCTGTCACTGTGGAAAGTTACGGTCAAGGTTACTTTAAATAGGTGAACAACAGCAGAGAAAGATGGGATATGCACTCTGCATCTCACAATAAAGTTGAACCAAAAAAAGAATTTAAGAAATGTACTGGCAACTAATCAGTGGTGTACAGTATTTGAGTAAATGTAATTAGTTACGGTACTTTATGCTTTTGCCTACTTTGTAGTTTTACTTGAGCATCAATGATTAAAGCAACCTTTACTCTGTACTTGACTACATTTTTTAATATGTATATGTACTCGTTACTCCAATACATTTGTGTTGAGTAATGCAATTACACATTACATTTTGCATGGCACCTAACTTTTTTTGCAGCAGTTTATTTCTGCTACAAAGGAAGTGGTATCGCCATCTACAGGGCATTGAAGGTATCGTACCTTGTATCTTGTGTGTTTTGCCCTTACTCACCCAAACTTGTCAACAAGGCTACTTTACTAGAATGTGAGTGCACTGACAGGAAGTTGTGAATCGCAGGTGTTTCATATGAGATGAGGACATGACTGCAGCCGGTGAGGAGGCCGAAAACAGCACGTCCAGTGCAAGTAGGCTTTGACTATTTAATTTTCCCTAACATTATTTTATTTATCCATCATATTGAAGAGATTTTGAAGGATATTGGTTTACTTAAGCTCAAGTGCTCAAAAAGAGCATAACTGAGACTTGAGTGTCTATAGACGTTTAAGAGGCTGTATCGATTGCAGTATTGAGGTGTTCAGTTTTATTTCGAGTTTAGAAAATAAACGTGATTGTTCTCCGTACAAATCAACTGTTTCTTGTTTCAGGTGTTGTGGACTAGTGCATCTTTGAGCCTACATTCAGTATGAGTAAAATACTTATGTATTGTTAAAATCAGATGCTCTAAGTCGTACTGGAACTGGCGACTTGTAACTTGTTTTGGAGTCATTTTTACTGTAAGGTATCTGTACTTTTACTCAAGTATGGTTTTCAGGTACTCTTTACACTTAATAAGCACAGATGCATTTTCCCTGCTACAGTGGTGAAAAATACTTTTAATATTAAAGCTCCAAGCAGCGATGAAAGGGCCCTCACACCCGGGGCCACCGCCACCTGTTGGCCTTAAGAAAACAGTGAACAGTGGGCGAAATGCATGTAAGCGAGTAAATACAGGAAAAATATGGCAGTCATTTCGACGTGCCAAACTTCCTGCTGCCAACAGGTGGCGCTTTGACTATAACTGAATATTGGCACGCAGATGTGTTCAGGCCAGGACTATTAATGTTACTGTGCGCCACCGGCGAGAGCGTCAAAATTCGCTCTGGCTGCCCTGCCAACAACGTTGTACTGTGAGTTCAGACTGCCGCCTGCGGGACCGTCAAAGTAACGGTCAACCAATCAGAATGTAGAAGTCCTCCGCTTGAGAGGATTCCAGAGAACGCAGACAACAAATTGCTTAGCTGGAGAAAATAACGATAAATGTCATTAGGCTTAAATATATAGTGCATACAGCTATATATTTATATAGTAAATACATAGGCATACAGCTATGCCATTTCAGACCTTGGTCCACGCATCATTTTTCTTATTTATGCCCCTTTACGCAAACAGGGACACTCGTTGTATATTATCTCGCCTACGGTGGTGTGAACGCAGTTATCAAACGTGATGTTTGGAACAGATCGGACATTGTATGCCTGAGTTACAACAACTTCCTGTTTGTGGCGTTAATCGTATACATTAGCACTTAGCCAAATGTTGCATGATTTAACGTGTATTTAAGGTGTTTCTAACATGTTTGGTTCTTTATGGCATATTTAAATGTGTTTCTGGGAGTGAATTACAGCGCAGAGCATGTCATTTCCTGTTGCCAGCAGGTGGCGCTATGACTGTAACTGAATATTGGCATATAGATTTCTTTAGACCAGGACTCTTATCACACATGTGAAGTTTGGGGCAGATGGGACACTGTATGCTTGAGTTACAACAGCTTCCTGTTTCATGGCGAAACATCAGACTTTGTCAGTCCGCCACGGACACGCCCTTCAGTGAAAACTCAAGATCTTCACAATTTAACATCATTAAGGCCTTTAGATTAGACTTACCAAATATGATGTTGATCTGGTTAAATCTCTATGAGGAGTTAATTATAGTGTAAAACATGTCATTTCCTGTTGCCAGCAGGTGGCGCTATGACTGTAACTGAATATTGGCATATAGATGTCTTTAGGCCAGGACTCTAATAAAACATGTGAAGTTTGGGGCAGATCAGACATTGTATGCCAGAGTTATAACAACTTCCTGTTTCATGGCGAAACATCGAATTTTGTCAGGCCGTCACGGACACGCCCTTCAGTGAAAACTCAAGATCTTCGCAATTTAACATCGCTAAGGCCTTTAGATTAACCAAATATGATGTTTATCTGATAAAATCTCTAGGAGGAGTTTGTTAAAGTACAACATCTGGATATGGCAAAAACTGAAAACATTTTGCAGAGAAAATTCAAAATATCTGACTTCCTGTTGGGTTTTCAGATTTTGCACCCCAGGACTCTTTTGTAGGTATTGGGCTGTTACATGTGTTTACCGAATTTTATACTTGTACGTGAAACGTAGTGCGAAAGGCGCTTAATTGAAATTTTGTAGGTGGCGCTATTGAGCCATTTTGCCACACCTAATTCTGAAACCCATATCAGATGTAAATTTTCACCACTTCTGACGCGTGTGCAAAATTTCATGAGTTTTCGAGCATGTTTAGGCCCTCAAAAATGTGATTCATTTCGGAGAAGAAGAATAATTGACTGAGCAATTACAATAGGGTCCTCACACCATCGGTGCTCGAGCCTTAATTATTTTCAAGCTTTTCCTTCCTCAGTATAGTGGAGAATTACACAATCACAAGCCAGACTATTTTTATCACCTGCATGTGTCAGAAAAAATGTGCGATAACCACTATGACACATCTCTTGGAATATCATCATAAAAAAAGAATTCTACATTCTACTGAGAAAAACAAACAAACAAACAAACAAACAAAAAAACTCAGAAATTGCTAGTTAATTTCTCAATTGCAAAGAAATGGCAAGTAACACATTTAAATAAACATTACATTTTGAAGTAGTAGGACTGAAATAGTATTTTCTTGTAAAACGTAATCAAATCATTGTTTTCTTTACAACTTTGAAAAATAATGTTTTTACAGTGTACAGAGCACTTCAGCTTCATCGAGTGCCATCCTCATTCAACACAAGAATATAGCAAGAAGACTTAATGCTGCCCGAGATTTGTTATTCTCCAAAAACACGAGGGTGTGAATCACAGCGCAGGTTGAGAGAGAGAGAGGGTGTTTTTTCAATCCAGGCGCATCGGCGGCAGGCGACACTTGTAGAGGTGTATATTAGAAGCAGACAGGCCAGGAAAGACTGCTGTTTTAATAACGTCGAGGTGTTTGAGTCTTGAAAGAGCACTTTAAAATTTCTCTGACTTTAAGAGAGAAAACAATTTCTTAGTTGGGTGAAAGAAAGACTGGGAAAATAGTAGGAGAGATAAGCACTGAAAGAATGATGGAGACCTGAGCAATATGGGGTTTGTGCTGCATTTATTATTCAAATGTGTGTCATGCTGATTGTGAGAGAATATTTTGCTCTGCAACTGCCACTATCTGAAATTATTAAAAAAAAAGCATTTGGGCATCATTTACATAAATTAATAAATGAAGTCGATTTTCACCTCCCTCCAAGGTGCAAGCAATTTGAATCAAATTATGAACATGTTTGTACCAGTGGCAGGTTTGTGAGTGACACGGGATGCTGTTATTGGAGAAATAACTGCGAAATTGAATTTGTCACAGAGAAATGTCCAGTTCAAAAGCCACATTTAGAGAAGGATACTCACAGCTGTTGGGTCTTTTTTGTGCATTTGGGCTGCGGTGAGCTGTTTAAATGATCCAGGGTAACTGTGGGATGAAAAAGTAGATCTTTACTTTTTCAAATCAGACCTATAAGTCTCAGTTTAAACATTCTGGAAAGCAGCATATTGTTTCTATTACATGCACCATGCATACAGTAAATCATGTGGTTCTGATCTCAAATTTCCTTTTTCTTTTTTTCTCTTTGTCAGCACAAAGAAAAAACAGCCGAGAGCAGGGCATAAATGAAAGATTATAAAAAAAAGCTTAAGAGAGAGGGCTATGTTTACCCAGTGTGAGACGAATACACTTTCTGTTCCCATTTATTTCCAGAGAAGGCGATGTGTCTGGTGTTCATGACCACCACATGATCTCCAATATCACCTGGGAACAAGACATATGTACGTGATAAATCTGCACATTCAGCTTGAACTCTTGATATTAGCCCCTGCTGAGGAAAGTGGAATTTAATGGTGTCAAAAGTACTGGTTCTTTGCTACCAAGTAAATACAAATAATATACACTATTAATAGTCAATAATTATAATTTGTCAAACAACAATATTGACAAAAATGAGAAAAAAAAGGGCAAGCATAAAGGATTTGAGCGAGTTTGACAAGGGCCAAATTGTGATGGCTACACAACCGGATCGGAGCATCTCCAAAACTGAAGCTCTTGTAGGGTGTTCCCGGTCTTGTGGGGTGTTCCGATCCAACAGACGAGCTACTGTTGCTCAAATTGCTCAAGAAGTCAATGCTGGTTCTGATAGAAAGGTGTCAGAATACACAGTGCATCGCAGTTTGTTGCGTATGGGGCTGCATAGCCACAGACCAGTCAGGGTGCCCATGCTGACCCCTGTCCACCACCGAAAGCACCAACAGTGGGCACGTGAGAACATGCTTTGGGCAAAGGTGTTGACTTGGCCTCCAAATTCCCCAGAACTCAATTCAATCGAGCATCTGTGGGATGTGCTGAACAAACAAGTCCGATCCATGGAGGCCCCACCTCAAAACTTACAGGACTTAAAGGATCTGCTGCTAACATCTTGGTGCCAGATACCACAGCACACCTTCAGGGGTCTATGCCTCGACGGGTCAGGGTTGTTTTGGCAGTAAAAATGGGACCAACACAACGTTATGCCTGATCGGTGTATACATATTGTATTGTTTTGTACATTTTGCCAACCGGCCACTTCATTAGGTACATGTTCAACTGCTTATCAGCCAATCACATGGCAGCAACTCAGTGCATTTAGGCAGGTAGACATGGTCAAGATGATTAAAAAAAAAATGATTTAAGTGACTTTGAATGTGGCTTGTTTGTTGGTGCCAGACAGGCTTGTCAGAGTATTTCCAAAACTGTTGATCTGCTGGGATTTCCACACACAAACAAACAAACATCTCTAAAGTTTACAAAGAAACCCTAGAGCAAAAATACCTTGTTGATGCCAGAGGTCAGAGGAGAATGGCCAGACTGGTTCAAGCTGATAGAACGGTAACAGTCACTCAAATAACCACTCGTTAAAACTGAGGTCTGCAGAAGAGTGTCTCTGAATGCTTTAAAGCAGAATGGCTACAGCAGCAGAAGACCACACCGGTGCCACTCCTGTCAGCTAAAAACAGGAAACTGAGGCTACATTTCACACAGCTCACCAAAATTGGACAATAGAAGATTGGAAAAACATTGCCTAGCCTGATGAGTCTCGATTTCTGCTGCGACATTCAGATGGCAGGGTCAGAATTTGGCGTAAACAACATGAAAGCATGGATCCATCCTGCCAGGTTGTACTGTAATGGTGTAATGGATATTCTCTTGGCACACTTTGTGCCTCTTAGTACCAATTGAGCACTGTTTAAACACCACAGCCTATATATGTCATGACATAGTGGAATTAATACCCAATCATTTATTTGGAATGATTGGGTCCTTGAGTCAAGACCTAAAATCTCCCATCCGGTGGCAGCAATCTTATAGGACATCTCTTAATGTGAACATCCATGTTGTTGAAATGAGATGAAAAACAGCAGCTACATGAACCCAATGTAACAGTGAATTGTTATTTAACATGTACACACAGGTGTAACTGAGCAACTGAAAACATTTCTGCCCAAAAATATATAAATAATAAAAGCTATTCCTTTAAACCCAGTAAATGAAAACACAGCCCCTCCTTCCTCCGGCTTGGCTGCCTGGCAGAATAACTGCACAGCCTGGAATTTTCATCTCTTGGCCTGTTATGCTCATTCATCTATCAGAGAGTGAGACTTTCATTAAAAACTCCCAGCATGTCTCAGGAAGGAAGCACCATCAGCAGGGTCGGAGGAGGGTGTTCTCGTCTGTGAGTGAGCTGCAGGCACATACAGCGTGCAGCTCCAGACTAATGTATCAATTCCAGAGCCTGTCGGAGTCAGAAGTCATGACACCTTACATCTCTCTGGAATTAGCTGCCACACTAGCAGCTTTTCACATTCAGATCAAGAGAAGAACTGTAATTCCTGTCAGGAATTTATGAGAATAAACCCTGATCACAGCAGTCAGCTTCGGAGTATAATTTTGCAGCATGTTTACTCTACTTCACAATCTAAACATTCTGATTAAAAATTCAGCCTTTCATGGTAGATCTAATATGTTATATAAACTATAACGATCATCGTAGTTAGTCTGTGCCTGTTAAGACACAAATTCTTAACATAAACAAAATATAATATGCACTATCCCATTTAGATTATAAATTAAGAGCTCAGTTTAAATAACCACATTAAGATATTAACTAAAATAAAGAGATAAATATACAATGGACTTCAATGTTATTATAGTTAACTAAAAATGTTACTTTAAATGAAATATAAGAAAAAAAAAAAATGTACTGATGTACTAAAATATTGTAACTAAAACTGAAATAAAAAGTTAAAGGGTTAGTTCACCCAAAAATGAAAAAAAATGTCATTTATTACTCACCCTCATGCCGTTCCACCCCCGTAAGACCTTCGTTCATCTTCGGAACACAAATTAAGATATTTTTGTTGAAATCCGATGGCTCAGCGAGGCCTGCATAGCCAGCAATGACATTTCCTCTCTCAAGATCCATTAATGTACTAAAAACATATTTAAATCAGTTCATGTGAGTACAGTGGTTCAATATTAATATTATAAAGTGACGAGAATATTTTTGGTGCGCCAAAAAAACAAATTAACGACTTATATAGTGATGGCCAATTTCAAAACACTGCTTCATGAAGCTTCAGAGCGTTATGAATCAGCGTGTCGAATCATGATTCGGATCACGTGTCAAACCGCCAAACTGCTGAAATCACGTGACTTTGGCGCTCCGAACCGCTGATTCGACACGCTGATTCATAACGCTCCGAAGATTCCTGTTTTTTTTTTTTTTTGGTGCACAAAAAATATTCTCGTCACTTTATAATATTAATATTGAACCACTGTACTCACATGAACTGATTTAAATATGTTTTTAGTACATTAATGGATCTTGAGAGAGGAAATGTCATTGCTGGCTATGCAGGCCTCGCTGAGCCATCGGATTTCAACAAAAATATCTTAATTTGTGTTCCGAAGATTAACAAAGGTCTTACGGGTGTGGAACGACATGAGGGTGAGTAATAAACGACATTATTTTTATTTTTGGGTGAACTAACCCTTTAATAAAAACTACATAGACATTTTTGTATAAAAAAAACTGAGAAAAACAAAACAAAACTAATAGAGATTTAACTAAAATGATAATGAAAATACAAAATTAACTAATTCTGAATAATAAAAAGAACTATAATAGTATTTTACTGCTGGACTCATAGAGCAGTGCTGACACTATTTTAAACCGTGATCGTTTACTTCCATCTTGTGGCCACTGGGCAACTACACGTTCTCAGAAGTCAATGAATCAGCGCTGCCATGTTTTACCTGAGGTGGGAAGTAAACAGAGAGACCTTAATTTGTTTTAGTAATCACATTTACTCACTCAGTGGATGGTAAATGGGTTTATGTTTCCCTTGAAGCCGCACTGAGCACATAGAGGCGATCTTTCCTGGAGGCTGCATCCTAGCGTCTATTAGGAACCAGGATCTTGCAAAGGTCGCCCATTGCTAATGGGAAAAAGAGAAAGTCATTTAATGTTTCATGACTGAACATTATTAGTTCGTAATAGCCAATAATAATTGTTCAAATGAAATAAGATTATGCTATTAATCCGTACGACATCTATCGTCCGTGGAACATTTTATGTAGAATGTCAGGTCAGTCAGTCACAGTTTACTTTCATTGCATGGAAAAGAAGATGCAATGAATATAACATCTTAACATACCCCATAATATTTTCTCTTGTGATGATGTGATTCACAGAATAAGTTAATAAACAAAGTCACACGGATTTGAAACAATATGAAGGCGAGAAAAATGCTAGTAAATTGTCTCCTTAACCTGTCACCTGTTAACTGATGCATTAGAGCATAAATGTCACACTCATCTACCTTCACTAATTTCCAAAAATAAATAGTTGTTATTCTATCCAAATAAATCCATGCACACAGGTGCAAACATTATACAAATCTCTCTCTTCTTTGACCACAAGCTTGTTAGCGCACAAGCTCAATGGAAAGATCACGCTTTCTATTCAAGAAGCATTTAAGCATCAGCTGACAGCGTAGTATTCTTTATAAATGATAGAGACTAGTATGACAGAAAGCAACAAAACCTTACCTGGGCTGATCTTGAAAAACTAGACATTTTAAATAAGCATTTGAAAAATTTGACCTCAATGTGGCTGTAGTGGTACAGCAGCAATTTACGTCCCCCCAGCAAAGAGGTAAAATATGTCGTTCCTTTTTCTGTAGCCATACATTTACGCTCTCAGATAAAGTATTATACTTTTCTTGAGTAACTTAAATAACAATAAATATATAATTAACGCTATATAATATATCATTTAATTCGCCACCATCACCACGTTTTGTTATTTATATGCGTGTTTCAATCTGTTCCTACCGACTGTATTTTTTGGTAGCGCGCGCGTCATCTTGAAACGTCCGTGTTGGTTGTAAACGCGCGTAAATTTGTTTTTGTACTGGAGTCTGTCTCGTGCTGTAACAAGTTAACTTTATTTTACATGAACACAGCAGCATACTGCCATGGACAGATACGTGCTAGTTGTTATAATCAACCTAGAGCCGAAGAGAGATAGTTGTTTCAACGGTAAGAGGCTTTATTGGTGATAAAATAATGTCATGTATCAGAACTACGTAAGCTTTGACTGTCTATTGTTGTTTTGACGCGTATTAATTTTATTGTAGGGGTTGATGAAACTAAGAAAGTGTTTGATAACCTCAAAAATATTTCTGGTTCGAGTTTAACACGAGTTCCTCTATTTCCAGGTAAGTTTGTTATTTATATCCTCATTTGCCACTCCATTTTCTACCAGTTTTGAAGTGTGAAGTTTGACTTTGTGATTCTTTAAATCTATTTAGCCTGCTCTCTGAGTGGTAGTCCTGCTCCACAGAGATGGTACTTTGCCATTCAAGCCAGTTATGGTACAACACAGGTAATTAACATAATTATGCATATTTGCTTCTTCTACACTAGATTAATTGATTACAGGTGTTATAAATTGGTTGAGACAAACATAGATTACAAAGGAACCAAACTGGGGTCCGGGACCGAGGATTGTTTAAAAAGTGATACATATATATTTCAGTATTTTATTTTATATATTCACTTTTTAAACAATCCTCGGTCCCGGACTCCAGTTTGAAAACCCTTGCACTATACTACATCATCACTTTGTAATCTACGTTTGTCTCAACCAATTTATATATAAGATTAAATAAATGGATTAAAATAAGTAAATAAATTGATTAAAAATAAGATTAAATAAATGGATTAAAATAAGTAAATAAATTGATATGTAAATACAATAATAAAAAGATTAAAATAAATAAACGGATAGATTAAAATAAGCATATAATAAAAAATAGATGTAAATAAACAATATAAAATTAGACTAAAATAATAAAAAAATAGATTAAACTAAATGCACTGAAATGAATAAATAAACAATAATATTAGTTTAAAATAAATTATAAAAATTGAAAATGATTAAAATGAATAATAAATATTACATCTAACAGTATGGTACTGAAGTGTGCACTTGATAGAAATTAAATATTTTCCAAATAATATTTATTATAGCCATTTAAATTAGTACAAATTGTGTCTTTATACATGAAAATACATAATATAGAATGGGATATCTTGCATAAGGATGATCATATTTGGGTGTCCATGGCATCTAAAAGATTGAAAACCCCTGGTGTAGTGCATCCGATCATCCGCACACACTCTTTACTGTGTATTTCCAGTGGTGCAGCTCAGAGTGGGAGGAACTGTGTTCCCAGCGCAGTGACAGTGAGGAATCCGAGACGTCTGCTCTAGACAGCTGCATCGCTGCCCTTCAGGAGCAAGAGGAACAGGGCACACTCACAGAGAACCCGTCCCATGCAGAGTGAGAGTTCTGATTGATACTGTCGCCCCATAATATCTCAAACAATGTTATAGGACCAAAGAATCAACCATATTTCACTAATAATTTGATGCCATCCTTGAATTGATCATTGACAGCTGTTTATTTACATTCACTTTCCTTAATGCCTTAATTATGTCTGTTTTTTTTTTTTTTTAAATGATGATTGACTATCATGGTAGACTCTTTGAAGAGGCTGCTGAAGGTCTTCATCAACTAGCAGACAAACTTCCTCATCCAGGTACCGTTTTATAACATCAAATTGTTTATTATTAGGCATTATAAAGTTATCGTAGTGAAAGTTTCTATATTTTATTTTGCAAAATGTTTTTGTTATGATGTTACTGTTGTTTAGATGATGTTTCATGATGTTCACTGTTGTTTTATTGTATTGATGTAATGTGTGTTCTTGATGGCAGGGAAGTCTTTGCTGGATGTGATTGTGCTATGTGTGGGCGAGGAGGCGGGGTTGAAGGATATGTTGCCTGTGATTGGCTCTTTGAAGCACATGAGGGCGTGGCACTCTGCACAGATGATCATGGTCACTGAACACAGTGCAGGGTAAAATCTAATACTCTCCAGTAATATTCTTCATCACTCGTGTTTCATTTTAGAAAGAATAGGCCTGTCCTCTGTATGAGTTTTCTTATGTATAATGTCTCTGTTTCTCTTGTTTCTGCACTGTAAAGGTGGCAGAAAGCAGCCATGTACCTGGACGCCCGCCTGTGTTCTCCATCAGTGATTGACAGCTGTGTGGATGGGAGGGAGATCTGGAGAGGTGGACTCCATATTAGAGAGAAAAAGGTACTTTATGCTGCAGTACAACTCCTTAGTCCAGTGGTGCCCAAACTTTTTCTGCTGGGCCCCCCTTTTTAGAGAAAAAAAAAATCTACATGAACCCACATAAAGACAGTCTCAGACATGACCTTGCTTGCAAAATCCTATAGGATTTATTTGAAACATTGTAATTAATAAAGTACTACCATTTCTCAAAGTCTCTAAGTGGCATCTTAACTGAATAGAAATATAAAAAAAAAATAGTAATACTTTAGTTTAGCCAATTCTCACTATTAACTAGTTGCTTATTAGCATGCATGTTGCTAGGATATTGGCTGTTTATCAGTACTTATAAAACACATATTAATACCTTATTCTGCAAGGCCATATTCTACATCCCTTAATCCTACACAATACCTAAACTTAACATCTACATTACTAACTAATTAATGAGCAGTAATTAGGAGTTTGAGGCATACATTGTAGTTAACAGTTTAAAATATTAATAAATACTATAATAGTATATATATCACTGTGCTTATAATTTAGAAATCTACCTACTAATCGCTTTCTCATAATTAACTTTGAAAATTATCCTGGGATAGAAGAAAGTGGTTTAATTAAAAATAAAAAATACACCGGTCACCTTTTATGAGCAGAACAAAAGAGTAACTGTAAAACTCTTTCTGTCCAGCAGAGGGTGAACACTTGCAAGAAATAGTCTGTGAGAGAACAGAAACTCCTACTGATTTCTGAAACTATAAAGACAAAGATGGAAAGACTTAGTAAGTGTGGCATATGTAAAGAAAACATTTCGATTCAGGGAAATTCTGAGCAGGGAAATTTTGTGTCTAAGCGGGAAGAGAGCTGTTATACAGCAGAGTGTGTGCTCTGGTTGAGGAAAGACATCAGGACTAGTAAAGATCTGTGGCTCTGGTTCTTCTGGGCCAGCCTGAAGTGAATTATAGGCTTTAATACAGGAAATGAACCTAATGCTGTACAAAGATCATTCATGTTCAGGGATTTGAGTTTGGATTTCCAGTTCAATCATTTTGGATTGTGGCTGTTGGCTGCTCAGAGAGCTGGTCAGTGTTACTGAAATATCCATTAGCTCATGTTTTTGGAAGTTTCTGCGCTTTCTTAGACTAAAATTGGTCTATTCCAAGAAAGTTGTTGTGTTGTCTAGTGTTGTAGAAACAGGACAAGTATTGTTAAGTATAGACCCTTCTGAGTGACACTTGTAAATCTCTCTTCAGCTCATTCTAAATTGATTTGTTGTTATTTTCAGTTTGTCTCAGAGCTGAAGTTTGAGGGTTTCTGTCTGAGAGCTCAGAGGAGAAATCACTGGAGTGACGCACTGTATCCTCACACAGACCCACAATGCCACACTGATCATAAACTACAGCATGAGGTGAGCAGCTTCATTTTAGTCCAGATTTAAATGGATTCTTACAATTACCCAAGAATGCTTCACCCTCAAGCCATCCTAGGTGCATATGACTTTCTTCTTTCTGATGAACACAATCAGAGTTATATTAATAAATATCCTGACGCATCCGAGCTTTATAATGGCAGTGAACAGGTCCAACGAGTATGAAGCTGAAAAAAAATGTGTCTCTATCCACATCCATCCATCATAAACATATTCCACACGGCTCCGGGGGGTTAATAAAGGCCTTCTGAAGCAAAGCGATGAGTTTGTGTAAAAAAAAATATCCATATTTAACAAGTTATGAAGTAAAATATCTAGCTTCCGCCACACTGCCTTCCGTATTCAATGTACGAAGAAAGTGTAAAACTCTTAAAGTTCAAAAAGCTTACACTACGTCCTACGCCTTCCCTAGTCAACTTATGGAAAAAGCTTGACTGACATGACGCCAGTTCCGTTTTTTTCATAAGTTGAATACGGAAGGTGGTCTGGCAGAAGCTAGATATTTTACTTCATAACTTGTTAAATATGGATATTTTTTTACACAAACGCATCGCTTCACTTCAGAAGGCCTTTATTAACCCCCCGAGCCGTGTGGAGTATGTTTATGATGGATGGATGTGGATGGAGACACTTTCTTCAGCTCATACTCGTGACCCCTGTTCACTGCCATTATAAAGCTCGGATGCATCAGGATATTTTAATAATATACTTCCAATTGTGTTTATCAGAAAGAAGAAAGTCATATACACCTAGGATGGCTTGAGGGTGAGTAAAGCTTGGGCTAATTTTCATTTGAAAGTGAACTAATCCTTTAATTTTTGTTTTTGTTTTATTATATTATTGCTATACCCACCAAACAGTGCTAAAAAGTAAGAATGGCACACTGGACATCTATTGGACAAGTTGACTCTTATGTATCTTATGTTCATTGATAATATACTTTTTTTTTTTTTTTTTTTTTTTTTTTACATTTTTTACATATTTGTACATTTCTGAAGTACTAGCCTAACTTAACCAGCAGAAAAAAAAATCCTTACTGTTGAGCCCTGTCCAGTTACTAAATAAGTTTGGGAGTAGGAAACAAATGAAACATTGTTTGTGAACCACATTTGTGACTTTTCGAGTCCGTAACACCCATAAGAGTTTCTTACTGGGGCAAATGGGAGTGAGCTCTCATATTAAGCTTTTAATATTTAATACCAATCAGTCCTACTAAAGATTGTTTCACAAGATGACTGAAATTATCCAGTGCATTTGTGGCTCTATGAAAGAGGCGCTCTAAAGTTTTATATTGGCTGTTTCCTGCTCTCTCTCCCTCTCTCTCTGCATCTCTTTCGCTCTCGTTCTGTCATAAAAGTGAGAGTGTAGAATGTAATTGTAATGAGTTTTCCACTCTGGATTAATCTCAGTGGCATTAGTGGGGACTTCAGCCCCTCCAACGGAGCCGATTGCACCCCACAGTCTGTTTACACAGGGCTCGTGCAGTACATTCATTGCCTCTATGCTGATTAGTACCATTAACTTTTTTTTCTTTTGCGCCCACAGTACTTATGAGCTTTATTATTGTTATTGGCACCGCAATCAATGTGAAAATGCCCTTCTCCTCTGTATCAGAGTGAGTAAGACATTACCTCCCATCTGCCACCGCGATCATACATCTAATGAGAGGTGACAGCTCTGGACATTTATTCAGAGCTGTTCCAGGAATTACTAACACTGTAATGTAAATCGGAAGAGTGGAAATAACACTTTCTAAACCTCTTCCTTTTTATAACCGAAACCAAAAAATAGATGATCCCACTTAGGGGTGGGCGTTATGACCACAATTCAGTAATTCAACGTCACTGTAACAGCAAGTTGCTTTTTAAAATGTCTCATTGTCTTTGCATATTAAACCAAAGAAATGGTATCTGCAAATAAATTGGTTTGCTTAAAGTGGGTTTGCTTGAAAATAAGTGACATTCACTTATTTTTTTAAGTGTGTGCTTCTGTATTACAATATAGTTTTTTGTTTGTTTGTTTGTTTTTCTGTAAATTCAACAAAATTTGTTAATATTTTACATGATGTTGTAATGGCAAGTTTTTGGATAATCTAGTGAATTAAATACGTAACAAATTATGTACTTTAACTCATTTAACTCTTCATTTTTTTGCTGACCAAAACGATTTTAAGTCAGCATTAAAATTAATATTATAAAATGGATTGTGATCCAAATTCAAATCCATTATAAAATAGCCAGTTGAATTTGCTATTAATACAGTGAGTTGTGATGCTGCTTGGATGTCATAAAAAAACTAAATGTTTTGGTTTAACAAGTTCTTTGGGGCACATTTTGTTTTGTATATTTTATATATTCATATGCATAATGTTTCTTTATCGCTCCCACATGTAACGTAAAGCAGCCCTGCCCATTGCAAATATATCTACCATGGTAGACCTTTTTTAACTTGCTCATAATTGTTAACATGATGTTATCATCATCTTCCTTTTCCATCTCATCACTTTAAGGGATTTGGAACAGTATTTTAAAGACTACTAATGTAGCTTTGAACTAATTTCACCATGTTGCATCGTACTCATCTTTACTGTGGGCCCAGAACTACTGAATAATGGAGCAGATCTCTTCAGATTGACTTCCCCTTTCTTTACGCGGCTTCTCTTGTATAGAAGCTGAAAGAGCTGATAAAGAGTTAGAAACGTTGCCAACTCCCTCTCAGCCTCTCATTTTCCAGCTCAAAAGCTCTGGTTTAGTCCTGCCTGAGCACAAAGCTGATTTTGTTTCAACACTCAGGGGCACAAGCACCCAGCGGCCCCAAAACAGCTTTAACTGTTACTTTCCTAATGGCAAATAAACCGTAAAGAGACGTTTTTGTTTCTTCTCATTTACCAGCTGCTGTCACAGCCAGTAACACTTTAATCTGTTGGTCACCACAACCTTTTGCTTGGTTGAAACTGCTTGGTCATCTATTTGTGTGTGTGTGTGTGTGTGTGTGTGTGTGTGTGTGTGTTTCTCTTCATTTCTGCTTTTCCCTTGTTTTGAATAATGCATTACTGACCTGACAGTCACTAACACATCCCAGTGTATAATTTTATTTATTTATTTTTTTAAACTGTGGCTCTACAAAATGTTAATTTCTCTCTGAACATAAATATTTTACGACTCTAGTTGCAGTTGCTGTTTTTTTTGTTTTTGTTTCAGGTATTTCAGTGTTACCAGCCTTTGTTGGAACTGATTCAGCTGGTCAGAGTCACAGATCTCCCGATTCTCCTCCATTCCAGCACAGAGTTTGAACTGTATCTTTCCTAAAAGACAAAAGGCTCCAAAAGTGTCCATTTTAGTGCATTTGATCCATAAACGGTGCAGTTTGTTAGCGGATGCAAAAAAAGTATCTCCACCAATGCACATAACACTAAATGCACACGAGGCATAAAAAAATATATATATAATTTGAATATTTTTTTTCAGATGCGTAATTATTTGCCTCTGCAAAAGTTAATTCAAATTACTGTAAGGATGCCAGAAAAGTCCTAAAGTCTTCTCATTTGTAAACGGACTAGTCAGAATGAATATAATTTGTTTCTCAAATAATTTATCAAAAAAGGACATAAATTTGCTTCTTTTTTTTTTTTTTTTTTTTAAAAGAGGTGGTGCCTGTATATGGTACTGCATGATTTATTATATATTTGTAAGAATTTGGTTAATATTCAGAAAGCCTTAAATTAATGATGCGTAATAATCTATTTCACATTTATGCATTTGTCAAACGCTTTTATCCAAAGCGACTTCAGAATATAGAAACTTGTTCAAACGTTAGGAGTTAGTATACTTAAATAATATATCATTTATTCAGAAAAGATGCATTTGATCAAAAGTGAAAGTAAAGACATGCATAATGTTGCAAAAGTTTTCTATTTCAAGTAATTGTTGATCAACTTTCAATGAAAGAGTCCTGAAAAAAATGCATCGTGGTTTCCACAAAAATATTAGGCAGAACAGTCATTTTCAACATTGATAAAAAGAAATTAACCATTTACTAACTCTACCAAGTTTCTGTCGATGTCACGCAGTGAACTCTGCACTCAGAGCTAATAATTGTTGAGATGGCATGTTTCTCATGACTGTTTATACTGCAAACTGCTCTGTCATTTTCCTCTGTGTATTGTTTCACACCTTGACGCGCTTCTACAGTGGATTGGCTTCCAAATCTGTCAAAGCTAAGCTACTCTTGGACCAGCTATCCACATTGCGTGGAGAGGTAGGTCATCTCCTACACTATTATCACCAATTATTATCTTCAGGCCCGATATTTAATCTCCCCAACTGAGATGTAGCCAAAGCTGTCAAAGTCCTCTGAGACTGATTGTTGGATATTGATAACTTGCAACCAACAACGTATTTCCCATAGCTGGAACACTGGGGCGACAATGACAAGAAGTGTTTCCTGTTGCAGGTGGGAGCTTTGTTTTCTCTGTCCTGCGTGATAAGCACTGAGACTTTCCCAGCAGCCTCCCAGCTCAGCTCCTGTAAATGGAGAGACTTCATGTCCAAACGTCCCAAGGACTTACCTGGTAGGAGCAGTGTTTAATAAAAACAGCCTGTTCTGAAGGCTCTTAGTATGTATAATTGTCCCATGCACATGTGAATGTGCCGCCCTGCGCTCACATCACACGTTGTTAAATTATATGCTGACATTTATACGCTGCAGTTGCCTACTTTTATTCATGTGTATTTGCTATTGTGCTATTAACTCTTCATCCTTCCAGTGCCTGATGTGGAGGTAAAAGGTGAGAGAGGCCACTACCTCTTCTTGGTGCAGGGGGCGGAGTCTGGAGGCTGCACAGCACGAATGATACACACGGCCAATCAGATCAATGGAGCCGCTGCCCTGGCAACTATTAATGCCCTCATCAGGGAAAAAGTTCCGCCTTCCTCAGGTATGATCACCAATCATTTAAATGCAATGCCGATGTCAGCATTAATATGCACAAATGCAACAGTATGCCTAGAGCTGAATATTTGAGCATAGTTATAAATCAATGTGTATTGTTGGATTGAGAGGACTAATACGGTTCTACTAAAGTAAGTTGGGCCCCATGGCGTTCAAGAACCGCATTTATTAGAGTCAGATTAAACCATACAACGGTCTCATCTATTACAGCAGCAGCTGAGACCACCTGGATGTCACCAAGATGACACAGAGGAGGCAATATACTCCACTAAGACCAGAACTGCACAGTTCATAAATATAGAACACATTACATTTTCCTCATTAATATGATTGTTAAAAACACTGGATTGGAAAGAACACAGCCACAGACTTGTAGTCTTGTTTTCCATATAAACACAAAACAAATCACTGTGTTCCTGTCAAAAACAAGCCTTCAGACCTTATCAAGTTAAACACTTTTATTCCATATTTTTTTGATAGAGCAAACGAGGACATTTAGTCCTGGACAAATTTCCAATTAAACAATCTCTGGAATATGATAAGGATGTAGGACATTTTTGGTATGCCTTTCTCCTAAAAGATATTTTTCCCTTTTTCCCACTTTCCATTTTGCAGTATACTGAAATTTGAACTCTCTTGGCATTTTATGTGAAGTATCATTCTTGCACTTTTGTGTCTTCACATTGATTAACATCTATTTGTAACTCGTGTAATCAGGTGGTTTGTGGTTCACTACTATTCTTAATAGCTCTTTGTAAAGTGAGAATGGCTGTATTTAAGCCCACTGCTGGAGACCTTTGTTGGGGTAAATTATTGCTCTTGAGATCAGAGAATGCGTGGGTTTGCTCAAAGCCTCCTGTGGAGCTCAGAAAGTTGTGCCAGATCCATAATTCAGCAAGGCTTGATAACTAAAGACCACAGACCTTGGGCGAGTGGTTGTTTGTTATGCCCAACACCCAACAGTTCAGCATTGGGATTACTTTGTTTGTCCAAACAATGGACAGAAATGTTTGAAAAACTTTTTTGAGAAAGTGCATTGTGATGAGCACTCTAGAAATATGTGTGCTCTCTCTGAATAGATTCTGAATATAGGTGCCTGGTACCTGGGTGGTTTCTATAAGCAGCTTGCCATTTGGGGGGTCAATACTTAGAACACCAATAACGTGTTATAGTGCAAATAAGTGTTATTTAACCAACAATTTACCACTTTACAAATTGTGTTTAAAAAATGAGATAATACATAATTTGTAGCCTCTGTCCCTTCCTGGTTAGGATTTTAAGTTGGAAATGTAATTTTCAGGTCTATACTTAAAAAGTGGGACTGTCAGTTAACAGGTTAAGCAAAACAAAATGCAGAAAAAAATATAATGTTCATAAATCTTGTTTGAGCATTTTTTTTTTTTTTTTTTACATTTCTGTTTAAATTTTGCTTTTAATTCTGGAAAAAAAGTGATTAAATTCAGAGCTATATGTGTAATCCTCTAATGCATAGCCATTATACAAAGTCAAAGCTATTAAATCAATTGAAGAGTTTATACTGGTAATTCTTATTTTTTTTTTTTTTTTTAAAGTTTCATAAAATTATATATTCAAATAACATTTCTTGATGCATCAATTTTTATTTAACCCTCAATGGGACAAATTATGAAATCAAAAAATAAATTACATTGTTTTACACATATTTAAGACTAAAATAATTTTCCAAAATAATTTTTCAAAATCTGACCTTTGACCTTTTTTTAGGGTTTTGTCATTTATAACTGACTTTATCCTATTTTTGCCAAATTGTCTGGAACTTCACACATTAAAATGAATTTTCACTATTTGAAAAGTAGTAAAAATGTCTTTGTGTTTCAAAAAAAAAAAAAACATTTAAAAGCATTTTTTACACTCCATTTCATATTGTGCTACTATATTTCATTTGGAACTCGCAATTTTACTGGCTGGAAAGTAGTGAAACCATGTCTTAGTGTTTCAGAAAGCATTAAAAAAAACTTTAACATTGTTTTTTTTTTTTTTTTTTTTTTTCATAGAATTTCAAATCAATGATTGTAGCAAAAGTGAAAATCAACAATACTGTTCTTTTGCAGTGTGACCTACACTTTCCACATGGAACTCAATTTTGACCTGTTTAGTCATCATTTTTGGAGGAGTATTTGCTTGCCAGTGTAGTGAGGCCAATAGGCAGTGGCATCTTTCCTGACTTCTGGTTGAAGTCAGACTCGTCCATTGGATTGCCAGACAGAGAAGCGTGATTTGTCACTCCAGAGAACACGTCTCCACTGCTCTAGAGTCCAGTGGTGGCATGCTTTACACCACTGCATCTGACGCTTTGCATTGCACTTGGTGACGTAAGGCTTGGATGCAGCTGCTCGGCCATGGAAACCCATTCCTTGAAGCTCTCTACGCACTGTTCTTGAGCTAATCTGAAGGCCACATGAAGGAGGTCTGTAGCTATTGACTCTGCAGAAAGTTGGCGACTTCTGCACACTGTGCGCCTCAGCATGTGCTGACCCCGCTTTGTAATTTTACGTGGCCTACCACTTCATGGCTGAGTTGCTGTTGTTCCCAATTGCTTCCACTTTGTTATGATACCACTAACGGTTGACTGTGGAATATTTAGTAGTGAGGAAATTTCATGAATGGACTTATTGCACAGGTGGCAACCTATCACGGTACCACGTTTGAATTCACTGACCTCCTGAGAGCGACCCATTCTTTCACAAATGTTTGTAGAAGCAGTCTGCTTGCCTAGGTGCTTGATTTTATACACCTGTGGCCATGGAAGTGATTGGAATGCCTGAATTCAATGATTTGGAGGGGTGTCCCAATACTTTTGGCAATATAGTATATATTCTTCATCTCTGCCATCACTATCACTGCTTCAGGGTCGGGCCCAGTGCGAGGTAGCGGAAGCAGGGGCCCCCCCTCAGTCCGTTCACTGCAGGGCCCCCTCAAGCTTGAGGCCTGGTGCGGTCATGACGCTTCTATCCTCCTTGATCTTCAACATTTTCCTTTCTTACCGTGACCTTATTTTCTGATGCACTGCTGTCACTATCATCAATATTTTCTGGAGAAGGTACAGCTTTTTCTCTCTGTCTTCTATAAAACTTACTAACATTAACCTAAAACACAGGCAAAAGGCTATTACACTGGCTGCCAGGACTGAACAGTAGTGCAGCTACATAGAAAATGTGTATCCCCTAAAAGGACTTCATTTATGTCATTTAGATTTTTTGGGGGGTCTGGAAGTTATTGATTCTACAAAATGTGCATTAAAATTAACCAAAAACTTTAGAAAACACATTTAAGTGTACATACACCACACGTGTGTATAAATATACAAATGTGTGTGTGTGTGTGTGTATATATATATGTGTATATATATATATATATATATATATATATATATATATATATATATATATATATATATATATATATATATTTAATTGAATTTATATGTTATATTTCCTAGTCTAAAACGAACTCACAATGGACCCTTGACAGCATGTGACCTATCGTGCTCATGTCTCCTTCATTTGCTTGTTGCCAAAAATATCAAGCACATGGCTAATAGATTAATTTTATTGGTTGAAGGGGATGTCATATGATAATACTAAACTGTAATTTTTTTGGTTGAATATTATTATTGTATTTTAAATGCAATTATTTCTGTGTTATTTATAAATGACGTTACGCTATAGAATGGTTAAAAATGGTGGTTAATGTAGTAATAGCATGGTAATAACACAGTAACTTTAAAAACCCCTAAATATTTGCACATTCACGTGTTGCTAAGACATTATTAATCAAATACAATGTTGTTTTAGTTGAAAATTAAGTTATGATTGTTTTATATGCTTAAGTTCTACTGGGTCAAAACATCAAATGTCTTTTGATTAGCTGTGATTGTGTCAGGCCTTGCAGCAGTTTAGTATCCAGTGTGGACATGCAAATGCTTGTTACTAGGAGCTTTTATGGTTATGAAACTGTTTGTGGTTTTAAAGATTAGCATGACGTACTTCAATTGTAGCTCATGCTTAAGTGTTAAAAGTGAAAATAGATAATGGCTCTTCTAAGTAGTAGACATGTAAGAGTATTAATGTAACCAGAACAAATCCTGTAAGAAAGAATAACTACATTTCAGTGCTAAATCTAATGTGAGAAACATTAGATTGGACATTTTGGAAAAGTTTTTCGCCCAGTTCTTTGCTTTAGACATGGTTAACACCTCTCTCGACTCAATCTTCTGGATTCTCAGACTCTTATTCCCTCTTCTTTCTCCACAGGGAGCAGCACTGCTGACTGGCTGCGGTCCCTGCCATATCTCCGTGGAGAGCAGTTCTTGCAGAGGGAGAGAAAGCTGGCCAAGGTGCAGACCCTGGTCCTCAAGGAATGCTGCCGTAAGTGTTTCCCAGGCAACGGAAATCTTTCACCAGGACCTCTAAGTATTCACACGCTGTTCTTCAGTCACCCCAGAGCAGCACATAGCTAATCATATTCCTCTGGTCACACATTCTCAATCTCACCTGAGCGCTTTCTGAAAATTAGGATCTCTTTGGAGAAGTAAACAATAGAGCCTTTGTCAGCATCTCAACACCTGCTGTGTTAACAGAGGTTTTTGATGCATGATCGACTGTGTGATTGATAGAATAATTGTGGTATGCCCGAGCACTGTTATTAGGCTTGTAGCCAATAAATTCAGGTCAGTTTCAAAGGCTGTATCAAATATCTAACTCCTTTTCTCTGTAGACCCTGCATACAGAGTACATTGTATGTATATCTATGGGACAATTTAATGAGAGACATTTAATGATGGATGGATCTCATCTGTGGCTAGGGCGACGAGTGGAGGTCCAGAAGCCTGCCGCCTTTCCTGTAAATGAATTGAAGGCTTTGCTGAGTCTGGCCAGAGAGCAGTACCTTCAGATGCACGACGCCACACTGCCTAGAGCCACTGATCACATGTGCCTGGAGAAGGAGAACCAAACTTCATCTTCTAACAGAAGCGGTGAGGGGTACTTTAAAGGATTAGTTCACTTTAAAATGAAAATTACCCCAATATTTACTCACCCTCAATCCATCCTAGGTGTATATGACTTTCTTCTTTCTGACGAACACAATCTGAGTTATATTAATAAATATCCTGATTCATCAAAGCTCTATAATGCCAGTGAACTGGACCAACGAGTATGAAGCTCAAGAAAGTGCATCCATCCATTATAAACATACTCCACATGGCTAATAAAGGCCTTCTGAAGTGAAGCGATGCATTTGTGTAAGAAAAATATCCATATTTAACAAGTTATAAAGTAAAATATCTAGCTTTCATTTTAAAGCTAAATACTTCTTTAATACAGAGCAGTTTACTTTATTTCATCATTTATAATAATTTTAATGGATAATGATGGCTAAAATTGTTATATTACGATCAATAATTGATACAATGTATAATATTACAGTGCTTCTTGACAGATTTTGGTTCATTTCCAAGATTTTGTATTGTACATAAAGCGGCAAGCCAAAAAATCGTTCATTGTTCAAAAATTAACAGTTAAGCATTCTGAAATTATCATTGACTACATTATTTAATAATAATAAAAAAACAAAAAAACTGTAGATTAACATGCTACAGGCTGAACTGGAAAAAAATGCCTTTTTTTTTTTAAATTGTAAGAAAGAAGTTTGACTGACTAAGGTGCGACACATTTGTTCTGAAATGTGAAATCCAGTAATCTCAATCTGAATCCATGTTATTGGGAATTCCACGTGAGGGCGAAATATTTGCCTGTGCTGCTTGGTTTGAGAATTCTGTGTGAGCTGTGCTTCATATACCTCTCTACATCAGGGTTCCTCAAATCTGGCCCAGGAGGGCTACTGCCCTGCAGAGTTTAGCTCCAGCACTAATCAAAGACACCTGAATAAGCTAATCGAGGTTTACATAGTTACATGTAGGTGAGTTTGATCAGGTTTTTAACTAAACTCTGCAGGGCAGTGGCCCTCCAGGGCTGAATTTGAGGAACCCTGCTCTACACTATTGACAATAGACAATGGACCTTTTTTTGCCTGTGATTTTTGTTAATGTGACTGCACATGTAACCCAAAAACCAATGACAGGTAAACATGCAGCAAAATATCAGAGAGTTTAATTAGAGACAGCTTTGTGCCTTTAATTTCAAAAGATATAGGAGGCCCTAATATTATTTGCGTAAAAGCGAATATATTTTGCATACTTGGTTTAACATAGTGCTCTTATTAAGATTAACTTACTCCACCTGTTGCTCTTTTTAACCATTACATGTTCTTCCAAAGGTGTGAAACATTCTTCTCACACAGAATGGCCAGAGAGGAGCGTCCTACAAAACTACGAGAACATACAGAGAGTCCGACAAAGGTCCAGGTAAACCGTCTTGTACCATATCACCTTATATGAAAACTCTGGCTTATTGTCTTTGTTGAGGGTTTATTGAATCTCAAAACAATGTATCAGATGTGGAAATGTGTGTATTTGTGTGTATTTGTGAGCTTGTGTACTTGTTCAGTGTTTGGAAAAGTAAGTTTATGGTTGGTTGGCTGGATGAATAAATTTCAGTGTCATCCACAGGTGCAGACTGTTCAGCAGTGGTTCCTCTGAGAGTCTGATGGGGCCTAAAGATAGCCAGAGGGGTAGTTCTACACTGCTGGATGCCAGAGAGCTGCTCAAACACTTCACCCCTGATGGACTGCCTAGCGGAGAACTACAGCCGCTGCCAGTGCTTAGAGGGTTGGTCATACACACAGTGTCTGACATGATGTCTCTTAATGACTTTTTTTTCCCTAGCTTATTAAAATCTGCAATTTGAGTACCTCAAATCAAGCAGGGAGCCATGTGTGTACATGGTAGAAAGTTTTAAAACATCATTCAAGTTTTAAAACTTTGCATCTTTATTTTCTGCTTGCACTGGTCTTAAAGGGATAGCTCACCCAAAAATGAAAATATTTTATTTACTCAACCTCACGCTGGTTCAAACCCATGACTTTCTTCTGTGGAACACAGTACGTGAAATTTTTAAAGAATATTCTGTCCACCCCTTTCCATATATTAAAAATGAATGGTCTTTCAAGTTCCAAAATGTCCCACATTACTTGCCCTCTACTACACTATCTCTAGAAATGTGCCTATGTATTTAAATTCCTGAACTCAGTGTCTCTGAATGTGGTTTGTGTTTTTGTTGTTTGTGTAGTGAGCATGCATTTCAGTTGTCTCCTGACCTCACACCCAGGAAGGTGACCGAGCTCACGTTCTCAAAGGCCGCCAGATCCCACTACCACGGAATAGAGTAAGTGTGCATATGTGTGTGCGTGTCTACATAAAAACCAATCCATTATAAAGTCTATCCTCCCCATTTCCTCCTCCATCTTCTCAAGTATTCTCTGGTTGTGTTTCAGGTTCTGTCTGGATGAGTGTAAGGCTCTTGAGCGAGACCGTGGCTTTGTGAAGCTGCAGTCTCGTCTAATAAGATATGAGACCCAGAGTACATGCTGTAAGGAGCCCTGCCCTGTGCCGTTCACCCTCAGCCCTGCACCCTCCCCAGCTGTGCTGTCTGAACCGGGCAGTGTGCCCGACGGTGAAGCTCTGCACAGTGAGCCACCCCGCCTCAAACGCCGCTCCCGCGAAATAGACCTCCAGCAACACAAGAGGTGATAACACCGTATGCATACTAATGATGAAGGGTCATCTCGTGCCTTTTTATATATTTTTTTGCATCAGGTAACATTTCATTTTTAAATTAGATGCATTAAAGGGTTAGTTTGCCCAAAAATGAAAATTGTCATCATTTACTCACCCTCATGTCGTTCCAAACCTGTTAGACTTTCGTTCATCTTTGAAACACAAATGAAGATATTTTAATGAAATGAGATATTTCTGTCCCGACAAATACCACTTGGACACTTCAAAAGGTTCATAAAGTGATCGTAAAAATTAATCCATATGAATCGAATGGTTTAGTCCAATTTTTCTGAACAGACACGATCACTTTATATGATGAACAGATTTAATTTATGCTTCTATTCACATATAAACATCCATCAATGCACACATCATTATGGTAAACGGAAGCTCAAGCATGTTCGCTTGAAGTACAAGAACCATTGAGGTACGTTCTCATGTGTTACACAGCACGTTTGAGCTTCTGCAAGAACCGATGAGGTTTGTTCTTACGCATCAATCAAGTACATTTGAGCTTCTGTTTATGTTATTATGTTTACTGTCAATGAAGGGACAGAAATCTCTTAGATTTCATTAAAATATATTCATGTGCGTTTCAAAGATGAACGCAAGTCTTAGGGGTTTGGAACCTCATGAGGGTGAGTAAATGATGACAATTTTTTTATTTAATTAATTATTTGTGAATTTGTTTAATTTTTGTGATTGTCTTTACATTTATTTGTGCATCAAAATCTATTTATCTGGAAATATGCAACAGTTCTATCCCTATAGTTCTAGGGGGTCTATGGACAAATTAAAAGAACTAAAGTGTAAAAATGTAAAACAAACAAACAAAAAGTAATAATAAAATAATATTCTTCTCATGATTTCTGATCAGTCTTTAGAAAGCAGAATGATACTATTATTCACAATTTACATTTTTAAATATTATTATGATTATTATTACTATTGTTATTTTAAATATTATATTTTATTTTATTGACAGTCATAGCTTTGTTCTTTTATAGGATTATAATTCTTATATTTCATATTTTGTTAATTAAAAGTTTATATTTTAATTAAAATATATTTAGATTAAAATAAAGTAATAATAGAGTTAAGTGTGTGTATATAATATATATATATAATGTATATGTATATGTTATTAATCATGAGATATCCTGCATCAGAAACGATAAGGGTGTTTCAAGGACAGTCTGTTTTATTGATATTCTATTTGTCAGTCTTTACATAAGTCGACCCATCGTTACGCACCACTTCTCACCAGTGAGCCACTCAATTAGACAGTCAAACTAATGTTTCTCTAGGTACTCTAATTTTCTCAAGCCGTTAGTTCATTGATTCTCCTGTGTGGCTCATTCTAGTTCTGCCTGCTCATCATTGCCTTGCTCTGCTCCTCCGTCCCACTACTTTACATGCATTTGAATGCACCATACGTCACTCACACCGAAATTGAATATAGATCTGTGCTTGATGGCTTTGTCAAAGAGTGAAATGAGCAATGAATGAAAATTACTGAGTAGTGCTGCAATGAATGTCAAAGTCTCATCCTTTCCAGCATGTTTAGTTGAAATCACATAGACCCTCTCTAAATGTGTTTCAAATATGGCAGTGATCAAATGTCTAATGTTTGGCCGCCTTTGTCGCCGCAGAAGCCCAGCGTGCATTAGATGATGTGTTGTCAGGACTTGAGTTTATTGACTTTTTTTTTTTAAGCTGGCCCACTGCAGAACTCCAGGGGCCACATTAATTTTAAGGCCTATCATCATCTCAGACTTTGCTCCGCTCTGAAATTACCACAGCAGTGTCACATCATCAGGAACTAAAAGCATGAGCCTGGAAATTTATGTTTAAGGCTGATGCTCCTGGAACTGAGCAGTTTCTTATTAAATGGGCTTTAGAATGAGAGCGCTAGAGCTGAGATCTCCAGAAGAAAAAGAGGTAGAAGTGGGTGCTCCAGTGCTTAAGTAGACCATCACATCAAGTCATTTTGATTAGAGTTTTGATGTGAACAACAAAGTGAGATTGAGGGATTGATGATCTCAGAGAAGCAATATCTTACACCATCCACCTCATCCCCATTAAAATCCCTTTCTGCCACTCTCAGGTTTTGTAAATCGGAGAGCTCTGAATCTCTGGGCGCAGGTGGCACTCACCCTGCAGTGGGGGCTCTACGGCAGCATGCGGCCCACTCCCGCTCCAGCTCAGGTCTGGCCAGACGCTCTGCTTCTGTTGCCGACCCCTCACCCAGTCAAAAACCCACCCAGACCCAGACCGAGTCCCGCTCCCAGAAACACAACAGGGTAAGTGATAACCAGACCAAAGAGAATTCATACATTTTCTGCAGATATTTGGGGAAATGTCTGGGTTAGTAATACATTAGGGATGCACTATATATTGGTACAATTTTGTTTATCATGTGAGATTAGATCATTAGTTTTATTTTCCCTATTTTTATATTTGGATTACCTTTTTGCTGTCATCTAATGCTCACTTAAAATTAATCTTTAAAAGAAAGATAAGAAAGAATTACACTATTAAATGTCATTTTTAGCAAATCTCCAAATGAATATCCACTTTTTCATACTGTACATTATAAAGTTGTGATGCCTAAATTCATTTGTAACATTTAAAAACAATTGATTTTAGTTCTTAGTGTTTTATTTTAGTTTTAGACAAAATAGAATGAAAAAATAGTAGTAAATAAATAATTAAAATTAAATATTTTAAAAACATTAATAAACTAATAATCAGCTTACTTGTATCAACTCTAGAATCCCTTGAAAATATTTAAACATAGCTAAATGATAAATGATAAATTAAATGGAACTGAGAATACTACACTTTTATTGATAGTGGAAATCATCCTAAATAGCTTTATTCTCCAGTAATGATTGACTGACTGTATTATCCTGCTTATAACTTTACAACTTGACAAATAAATATATGGGCATGAAATATTGATTCAAGTGCTGAGAGAGACATACAACTAGTACAGCTATATAGGAAAATGGTTGCCAGGGACAATGGTCAAATATGCCGTTTAAGGGTCATTATACCAAAATATCTGCCCACTAAATGCTGGAATCAAGTATTTCAGAGAGCCATGTGATTAGCCAAAATAGCTCTCAACCCATTTAAAGGGTTAGTTCACCCAAAAATGAAATGTCTGTCATTAATTACTCACCCTCGTGTCGTTCCAAACCCATAAGACCTTCATCTTCGGAACAGAAATTAAGATATTTTTTATGAAATCCAAGAGTTTTTTTTTTTTTTTTTTTATCCCCCAGAAAGCAACATAAACCACATTGAAGGTCCAGAAAAGTAGTAAAGACATTGTTAAAATGTTATTGAAGCGGCGAGAATACTTTTTGTGCGCAAAAACAAAACAAAAATAATGACTTTATTCAACAGTTTCTTTTCTACCGTCATTCTCTTACACTGTTTACGTTCAGCACTTCCAAGTTCTACGTCAGAATGGCGACTCAGTAGAGAAGAAATTGTTGAATAAAGTCGTTTTTTTTTTTTTTTTTTTTTTTTTTGTGCACAAAATGTATTCTCGTCGCTTTCTCATCACTTTTCTAAACCTTGAATGTGGTACTTGCATTGCTTTCTATGGGGGATAAAAATAACTCTTGGATTTCATCAAAAATACCTTTAACTTGTGTTCCGAAGATGATCGAAGGTCTTACGGGTTTGGAACGACACGAGGGTGAGTAATTAATGACAGAAATTAAATTTTTGGGTGAACTAAACTCTTTAACACCTTCAATCTTCTTATTCAGTGAATTCACTACTACATTCATCAGCAAATGTCAGGGCTGTATCTGAGGTCTGTGAGTGCAATAGTTACATTATTGTGCATCGTTCTCATCCGGTGTTTCTGCTTCAGATGCTGAGGGAGGTGGTTGCTAAGACGCTCAATAAACACGGGATCAGCAGCAAGCACAAGTGCTTTGAAGCCTGCAGTCAAAGACTGTTTGACATATCAAAGTTTTATCTGAAGGTGGGTACGAATCGCTCTGCCTCTTCCCCTCGCACCCTGCTGTCCTGCCTTTAGGACATCTTTGAAGCTCTCAAAATATGCTTTGTAAACGCTGTCGATTGATGTTATCTACATCATTTATCCATGACAGGGGAGCAAAAACTTAGTTCAAGAAACTTGTTTAAATTTGCTTTGTTCCTAAAGCATTTGGTGAGGGGAAAAAAAAAAGACTGTTTTATAGCACTTTATTATTACTCCCTGAAGTTATTCAAGGTTTTTTCATGCACCAAAATCTATTAATTTATACAGGCTGGCTTTGCTACTGTACCTTTAAGACCTCACAATAAAAATGACCTTTGTTATGATAGGCTAACCTTCACTTACCAGCATAGTTCTTCGTGTTGTTCATCAGCGCACGACTAATCGCTGGATACTGAATAGACATTGATCTACTGTATAAACATGAGTGGTTATATGCGTTCATGGTTGTGATGTTATAATCAACGATTTTTAAACAATCAATTTTTGATGTTTTGTTTCAGTAAATGTAGAATGAGGAGGGAGCTTTCTGTGAATACCTGTTTCCTATATTTATTTATATAATACATTTTAGAATGTATTTATTTCTGTGATGGCAAAACTGAATTTTCAGCATCATTACTCCAGTCTTCAGTGTCACATGATCCTTCAGAAATCATTCTAATATCCTAATTTGGTAAGACATTAAAAACACTTGTTATTATCAATGTTAAAATAGGTTGTTCTTAATATTTTTGTGGAAACCTTGCTACGTGTTTGTTCAGGATTATACGATGAATAGAAAGAACAGCATTTATATTAAATAGAACATTTTTGTAACCATGTAAATGTCTTTAATGTCACTTTTGATCAGTTTAATGCATCCTTGAATGAAAGTATTGTTTTCTTTTAAAAAAAATCTTACCGACTCCAAACATTTGAATGCAAGTATGCATAAATGTAATAGATCATTAGCATAGCTTAGCTTGCACAATGTTTTTCATTAAGCCGTTACGCCTCAGCAACCTGTGTTTGTTTTGCAACAGGATCTGAAAACCTCACGGGGCCTTCATGAGGAAATGAAGAAAGCAGCCAGTAACAATGTCAAACAGGTAAAGCACACAGTTGTTGGACATGAAAATTTACAACTATGTTTTATTTTGAGTGATTTGATTTAAGATATTCTCATTCTCATCCACAGGTGATTGATTGGGTTGTGGAGAAATCTTCTAAAAGATGAACAGAATCATTTTCAGTCTGAATCGTTGAAGGTAAACCTGCAGTAGGACGTCATAAGAACAACATGATGCTACAAAATAAATAGAAAAAGCTTGTAGAAAAGAGCTAATACTACAGAACTTCTCACAGCATTAATCATGGAACTGTTCCAGACAGGCATGTACATAATTGTTTGTTTTTTATGTATTTGTGATAATCATAGATTTTAATGTATTAAAAATGTTTTATTTGGTTTTATATGGTTTTCACTAGAAAAGAAATATATACTCTCAAGCACTCTGACAAACAACAGCCAAATATGGCTGCACGTTTTCTGAGAAACACTGTTTTGCATCATGAAAATCAGTCAGAGGGCGTTTCTGACCAGATCACATTTCAGTAATCAGAGTTTGCTCAAATCACCACTCGAGTATGAAACAAGGAACACATGAAAGTTTCAACTCCATTTTCAAAACCTCATCATGCCCTCTGATTACCATGTATTTTTGTTTTTTGTTGATCACACACAAGCTATCAGCGCTAAACCGCCACTGCACACGTCTCAAGTAGTTTGCCCCAAAATTACTGCTGTGTTTGGATCAAAAGTTCACACTGGGCTGAGGTCATAAAGAGTATCTGCTCCCTGGTACTCCTTGCCCAGAGAAGGTTGAAGGTGTCTCATTTGGCAAAGTTGCCGAACACATTCCAGTCCCACACAGGGCCATTGTTCTTGCTTCTGGGTGCCCAGAGGGGTGATGGGAAAGGAGGGAGGGGGTTGCGCATTACATTGGAAGCCCTGAGAGCCCTCGAGGGCAACATGCAATTTGAACTCACTCACTACTTATCAACAGAGCTGCTCTAGTTAATAGGGTGGAACTCAATGTTATGATAGTGAATAAAAAAACAGATTATTTTAATAGGGTTCTGTTTATTTTGATACATTGTGATACTCCATTTTCCCCAGCTTTGAATCAGTATTTTGACCTGTGTGGGTAAACTATTCAAATGCAGACTTGTTTTCTGACAAGATAAGCTCTTCTACAGTGTTTAAACATCTCACTTTGTTCTTCGTGCTGACGTCTTGATATAAAAGGGTTCATTTCATGAGGAATCGAATGTTCCTTGATCTTTTCATAAGAGTTCATTGTACTATGAAAACATGCTGTAATTTTCAGAACTCTAAACTTCCTCCCAGTGACCATTTATTGAAACTTAAACTGAAAATGAGGATGCAAATAACGTTATTATTCCTAAACAGTAGAAGTAAAGTAAAATACGGAAGTCGTGCAGTTGGTGTGTAGAACCTGCTATTGTTGGAGAATCTGAAAATATATATAATCCTTTTGTGTGAAATTATTAATTCAACACATTTACTCACCCTCTTGTCATTCCATACCTGTATGACTGTTCTGCTCAATACAAAAAAAAAAATTTATTTTTTCTTGAATGTTTTTGTCCACATTATTAAAGTCAATGGGATCCAAATATTTGTGGCAATATTTGGATTTGCACTGACCAGTGTTTTGATTTGTTTAAGAGTGAATCATACAGCGTAATTAAGTCACTTCAGTAGACCAAAATATACCAGTCAAGTCGTATGTATTAAAGGTGCATTCACACCATGTCAAAATTACAGTAATTACAAGATTCATGACTTGTAAAAAGCATTTACATCCTAGAACTTGTAATTACAGCTTGAAAGCTCTGACTTGTACCTCCTGACAACTGCAATGCCATGTGGAAACACTCAGAATACCAGCAGCCGCAGCAATAAAACATAGTAATTTCATATTTAAGTATTTATTATTAATAAATAACTATTCATTTTTTAATAATGCAAGAATAATCTGAAAATAATCAAGACATAATATAGTTTAATGTATCTAGCACAAAGTTTAATAATCTAATGTTCCACTAAATAAGTTTGTTAATAAGGCATTTGCATAACCGATACAGTAACACTTTACAATAAGGTTTCATTAGTTAACTACTTTAGTTAACATGAACTAAGAATGAATAATACCACTACAGCATTTATTAATCTTAGTTTAAAGTTGTATTTGTTAACGTTTGTTAGTTCACAGTGCATTAACTAACAATGAACAGCAGTATTTTTCTTAACTAACATTAAAGGGTTAGTTCACCCAAAAATGAAAATTCTGTCATTGTCATTCCACACCCGTAAGACCTTCGTTCATCTTTGGAACACAAATTAAGATATTTTTGATAAAATCTGATGATAAAATCCGATCGCCAAAAAACAAAATAACGACTTTATTCAACAATATCTAGTGATGGGCGATTTCAAAACACTGCTTCATAAAGCTTCATGAATCTTTTGTTTCGAATCAGTGGTTCTGAGCTTGAAAGTCACGTGATTTCCGTAAACGAGGCTTCATTACGTCATAAGTTTTGAAGTTTGCACTGGGGGTTGACTTTGGCAGTTTGATACACGCTCCGAACCACTGATTCAAAACAAAAGATTCGTAAAGCTTCAAAGCTTCATGAAGCAGTGTTTTGAAATCGCCCATCACTAGATATTGTTGAATAAAGTCGTTATTTTGTTTTTGGCACACAAAAAGTATTCTCGTCGCTTCATAACATTAAGGTTGAACCACTGTAGTCACAAGAACTGTTTTAAATATAACTTTAGTAGCTTTCTGGGCATCTGAAAGTGTTAATTATCTTGCTGGCAATGCAGGCCTCACTGAGCCATCGGATTTGATCAAAAATATCTTAATTTGTGTTCTGAAGATGAACGAAGGTCTTACGGGTGTGAAACGACATGAGGGTGAGTTATTAATGACAATTTTCATTTTTGGGTGAACTAACCCTTTAACAAAGATGAATAAATACTGTAACAAATGTATTGCTCATTCTTAGTTCATGTTAGTTAATACATTAACTAATGTTAACAAACTAGACCTTATTGTAAAGAGTTAGCACTGTTACTTGTATTGTGGTTTGTCTTACTCAAATTACTCCAATTCATTTTGCCTTTAATAGTGTTTCCATACAAATGCATAATATGAATAATATATTAAGGATATTCCAGCTTGCGATCTAGTAATTACGGCATGGCATGAACGCAGCATAACTTCACACTATATATATTATATAAACAAACTTTTATGTTAGATGTGATTAATCGCGATTAATCGATTTGACTAAATGTCCTTTTGGAGCTTGAAAGTCTTGGGCTTTCAAAATTGAATTGACTTTCATAATTTGGACAGAATCATTCTTCAAATTCATCATCTTTCGTGTTCCAAGAGTTTAAAATGACTTGAGGGTGGTAAACAACAGAATTTTCATTTTAGAATGAACTATCTATTTACTGTGGAAAACAAATTCCCAGGCCTTTGACTCCTGGATCTGTCATGTGTGCTGGAATGTGGCAGGGACGGTTTCACAGATGAGACAAAGGCTGTGCCACAGGGGCCCTGCTGTCCCCAAATCCATAACCCCTACAATGGAGCGGTGCTCTGGGAATGCTCAGTGCCCGACAATGGACACTAATTGCTGGTTAACTTGGAAACTCTCAAGTACTCTAATTTATAATCTGACATCCGAAGTACTTCAATGGCCTTTGTGTGTGCATATGACCACAGGCCAACGAGAGAAAATCTGAGCCTCCACAATAGTTGTTGTGCTAGTGTGCATGCATGCACATCAAGCAATAATTGAGAACATTCTTCTGATGAATATTAAAAAACAACTACACAAATGTGGCAGCGTCACTAAAGATTTCTTTTGCATGTCACAAGTTTACAGCAGTACTTCAAATTTTGGAAGTGAAACGTTTGTAAAAGTCACCGAAACTCCATTTGTCTGTGGAAACAGATACAGTTCTGAAGGGGAGGGCTGACCCTGTCTCGATTTCCCCTTTTGTCACAAAGGCCTTGTGAAAGCAGACAGTTTGTTGACATGCCTCTTTGATGACCAGCACTCTAGAATGTCCTTGTTGATTCTGCTCAACCATCGGTGTAGTGCATATCCCGAGTGAAAGTACCAGAAACTAAACGAGATGTTTTAACTTTTATGTGCATTAACAGGGTTTAAACTAGCCTTTCTTTAATCCACATTAGCTGCCAGACAGATGCAATTACTCAGACAGCTGTCATACAGATGGCTGCCTTCCCTACCGTTATATAGAAGTTAATGGTACTGTAAGTGCTGAATACTCTGCTGTATTGGATTCTATAATAATACTTCCAGTATTATTTTTTAGTTCCAATCACAAGCTAGTGTTCATTATATAGTTTGATTTTTTTTTTTTTTTCCTTAGAAAATCAATGTGAAATTGTGTTTCACTATAATTAATATATCTCTGAAAAATACATAGTTTATCATTACTGAAATGTAATTAAAATCATTCAGAGGTCTGGTTTGCTACAACGTCAGTTCCGCATTATCGCTCTCACTCAGTCTTGCGAGTTCCACCTCTTTCTGGATTTCCCTTCTCAGTGTTGAAATAATCACGTCACTGTTTCAGTCTGTAACAGTTCAATCTCAGGCTACCAATCCTAATCTTGCAATCTTGGCTGAAAGGAAGGAGTGGAGGATAAAAACAATAGGCTTGGGACAGGAGTGCAAGTCCAGTTGCTGTGAATGAGAAAAAAAAAAACAAGATATTAAGCAATGAAGGGAAGTTCCTGATGTGACAAACACATGTTGAGAGCAACAATCTTGATCGGGCAGGTCTTCTTAGGAACATCAGTACAGACACGCTTCATTTCCTGTTCTGAAGAATTCCTCCTTATGGATGGGTGATATTTTATATATAAAACTATCTGTAAAAATACGAAGACCTGAGAAGACCTGCCAGATCATGATTGTTGCTCTCAACAACAATCACAGTCAGTTTTGTTCAATTTAATGTGTCATTATTGATTAAAAGTATTAATTTTTTAACCTAAAACTGTACAGTAACCTAAAAATGAATATTTATTTGAATATATTTTTAATAAACATGAAAAATGCCACACTAAGACATCCGTGAACATTTACTAATGATGCAACTTAATAGCAAAACACCACACTCTTAGCGTGGATGACTAATTTTGTTGCTGCTGAATGAAACTCAGATTTTACTTACAATTTCACCCTCGTTCCCACCGAAATCCAAATAGAGGATCCGTACGCCGTCGTCAGCCGACATCTTCAGCTTTTCAAACGGGTAGCTGAAAAGCGGCTGTGCCAGAGAGCTGTCCTCTCCATCAGCTATGACAGAGAAACCTCGCTCATAGTGAATGACCAACCGGCAGTCCTGACCCTGATACATACAACCTGAAGGAAGAGAAACATGGAAGATTTAATATTCCCTTTTTTTTGCCTTTATTATGATAAGATAGTGAGTTGACAGGAAGTGAAGTGGGAGAGAAAGAAGGGGACGGGATCGGGAAAGGTCCACGAGCCGGGACTCGAACTCGGGTCGCCCGAAGCGCAATGGCGCTATATGTCGGCGCTGCCCACTAGGCTATCGGCACTGACAAGATTTAAAGTATATTCTGAATTCAATACAGCTGTCAACACTATGATTACCATAAAAAAATTATTTGGACTTATCATACCAGAGGGTTAAAGGCAGAAATATGAAGTTCATATGAGTAGGTGCGATTTTTGTCACACCTCAACTTTTTTAGATCAAATAATAAACATTTTTACTGAATTATTCATGCAGATGCTTTCACATTTCTGCTAGAAATATATTTTTCAAGTACTATAAAAAATACAATAAGAGATCAAGTATTAATGATGCCTTTCTGGTTGGTCAATCCAACCAAATTCCATTAAGGTATGAATAAAATGGAAGCGGATTCCATCTGTGAGATGAATGTCCTTTGATTCACCTGATAATTGGTACATTATTTATCACCAGTAATCTCTGCTCAGTACATTCCTACTTCCATCAAATACATCACAGGACTCCATCCATGTATCTAGTATCACTCCTCCAGTACACTCAATTACAGCTCATCAGGCACCACAGGATGTGTGGAAACTTGCTGTTACCATGTCTATTGTGAGTGTGCCAGTGATCCACTTCTGCTGTTCCCTCCATTTGCCCCAATAAAGCTTCCTGAATCGCTCTTTGACCGGTTAATTGCGAGGCTAGTGTGTTCTTTTCACATTGTGTATCTCTGAGAAACCCCTCGGCTCTGGCTACAACCCAGTCTATTAGGTTGATTAGATCATCATGGCAATGAAAAGCATCTTCTTCTGCAATTCACCCATTAAATCTGAATTACACTGATATTAAATACTCAAACACCTATTAATTACTTACTTTGGGTGAGGGGCTCTTAAAAAGGCGGATTTCAGAATACTGTTCCCATGTTACTCTCAACAATACTGTAACCTTATCCCCATCTAAACGGCTTGATCTTTAGGACCGAGGGACTCTTTTCCACCAGATGGGCTTTTTAGTCACAAAGTGCCCCCCTTTCAACATGAATGGCCCAACATAGGAATTTTTTGGCTTCTTAACTACAATAGCTTTACAATAAAGGCCCTGAGATACTGGTATATATGAACTGGTGTGACATCATTTCGAAACAAAATTAGGCCAAAACGAAGTTCGTTTCAGGAGTTCAAAACAGTTTGTCAGGTAAACTCCTTCGTACTAACATTGGTCTGTGGTGATTACATAATTACATAATAGGTAGGCTCCGCCCTTTTTGACATGGAAATTTTCTCTGGTCCATTTCCTCTGTTGAGTCTGTCGAGGTCAGAATCTGCAAGTGAAAACAAACACTGGAGAGCTGCTTTAAAGTAGAAATTGAAGAGTAATTCTAATTAAAAGCAACACTGACACTGTTTTTTCATGTTTAATACTGTAAAGCTGTTTGGTTTAAAGCAATCTGTTGTATAAAGTGCTATATAAACAAACGTGACTTTACTTGACTGGAGTGCCAAATTGCAGAGCTTGTACAAACATCCTCATCTCTTTGATCAGATGCTTTCTTAACTGCTGTTTTCTCACTGCCGTCATTTTTGATGCCTGTTCATTTTGTTATTGTGAGGAAAGCGCGCTGCAGCACATTTACATATCCATGATCTAAACGTCACTCTCAGCAGTGTGGGCAGCATCGGAATGTTCGCTAACAGTATACTGCTGCAAAAGCATTTCTAACTACTTTTTACCCCTAAATGAAGAATGAAAAAGAACCGCTGTAGGGTTGCAAAATTCCAGGAATTTTCAAGGCTGGAAACTTTCCATGGGAATTTATGGGAATTATTGGAAATAAACTGAGAATTTAGCCTATAACAGGGAACTTAAATGTAGTTGAAAAAAAAAATCTTGGTTAAAACAACCAGATTTAATACATGTTTAGTTGAATTTCTACCCTGCACATTCCTAAATCACAGGCACATTTATTTCTGTGATGCAAAGCTGAATTTTCATCAGCCATTACTCCAGTCTTCAGTGTCACATGATCCTTCAGAAATCATTCTAATATGCTGATTTATTACCAATGTTGGAAACAGTTGTGCTGCTTAATATTTTTTATAACTTGTGATACTTTTCAGGATTCTTTGATGAATAAAAAGTTTAAAAAACAACATTGTTTACTTAAAATAGAAATCTTTTGTAACAATATACACTATCGTTCAAAAGTTTTTTTTTTTTTTTTTGTTGTTTTTTTTTAAATAAATTAATACTTTTATTCAGCAAGGATGTGTTAACCCCTTAGCATTCCTGTAAAATTTACATAAAACACCTTAAAAAAGGCATACCCAAAGTAAATTGCATGCTGTTCTTGAACCATTTTAAGTATACGCATGGTTTTGGTCTCTTTTGAAATTTATGTGTACTGTGGGCAGTACAGTAGAACGCTAACAAGTTAAACTTATAAAAAAGTGATAGTAAAGACTATTGTTAGAAAAGATGTCTATTTTAAATAAATGCTGTTCTTTTAAACATTTTATTCATCAATTAATCCTGAAAAATGGTTACAAAAAATATTAAGCAGCATATCTGTTTCCAACTTTGAAAATAACTGATTATCGAATCAGCATATTAGAATGATTTATGAAGGATCGTGTGACACTGAAATAAATAACACATGCATAACAATTGCTGTTATAAAAATATATTTATTTTACATATTTACTAAATTAGAAGTAATTAATTGGAAAATATATCAATATGCAAAATAAATAAATAACGTCTGCTTATGACCAAACAAAATGTTTATATTTATGTTTGTATATGATACAGTATCATATACAAGAAGTGGATACATAAATTTCCCTAAATTTCCAATTAATTCCAATAAATTCTTAAGTTTCCAAACTGGAATATTTCCAAAGTATATTGGGGCCTTAATTCAGTAAGTCAGTCTGCAATTCTGAGTGTTTCTCATGTGCCTTTATATTTATATTTGTATTTGTGTGTGTGTGTGTGTGGGTGTGGGTGTGTGTGTGTGTCTTTCTTTTGAGACTTTCATTACAGACTGAAAAAGGATTTTGAAGCTTGTGGCCGACTATAAAAATAATATATGTCGTCACTGAATTTTTACAGAACCCTAAGAAAATGAAGCTTTGGAGAAAGAAACTATCTGAAGAGATTACAGGATTAGACTAAACACAGGTAATGGAGCATCAGCTGCCAAATGGGCCTTTCCCATAAAATCCCAAATATGGAGCAGCTCCAAGATTCTGATGCAAACAGAATCTTTTTGAGGGAAGAAAAACATCAAATCCAGTCTAACATGTTTTTTCGTTGTGTTAAAAGCGGTCTGGTTTGTTTTGAGAGGATCTGCATCTGTTGCTCTTTCCTACAAACTCAAACTAATTATCATGTTCTCCCAAATGTATTAATTAGTGATTCTGGCATGTTGTAACAAGGTCAGTCTATTTTTATTATGTTTCTTTCACTAGATTTTTCCAGGGTATGTCTTCTCACACCAGTGTTAACATGCTTAACTCATGATAATAAAATCAACATTAATCATTGCTCAGTTTAATCTCTGTCTACTTGCCATTCCAGCTTTGTAGGTTAAGTGGAAATTATCTCAAAGCCTGATCTCAGAACAGTGAAAATATCGGACAGAAGGGGAAAACCGCGAGATATCCAAATAAGGCGTAGTGATCTCTAGGGGCTCGCATGCAGTTCAGCAACGGCAGATCATTTCCTATCAGTCCAGCCTGAGGGACTGCCTGAGAGCTTCAATTCCCAGAATGCTTTGCTCGGTGCCCCTCGCCTGCTGCATTGAGACCACACAGGAACTCTGCCATGGAATTCCATTCTAAAAATACACTCTTTACTAAAACGACTTCAGTATAAATAACGTTCATCCAAACGTCAGAAATATTGTAGTGCAGCACAGAACGTTTAGGAATTGAGAGTACAGTAGGAGCCACAGTCCATGACATCAGATGGCCGAGACGCATTTATCTTTGCATAGAAGCTAGCTTGCAAATTACCACAAATCTACATTTGACACAAGTATGTGTACAATATTTAAGTAAATAAATGAGATCATTCACATTATTGTAAAGTTCGAGACCAATGCTAACTGAAACCGAAAACTACTTATTGCTAGCAGACTGTATACTACTGTTAATACAAAGCATTATTTCAGACATTTGGACATTAAAGCCTGTTCACACTAATTCTGATGTGACTAAACGATACAAATGTGTAAAATATTTAGCACTGATGCAAAATTTGGGTTATTAATCCAAACAAGTTTGGATATCTGAATAAAAATATGTAAATTTTTAAGAATTCTTTTGTGAATAAATAAAATAAAATAACCTAGTAAAGAAACAACAAATATTCCTGGTAAAGTAATGGAAACTGGCACAATAGACCAGTCTAAAAAATGCAGTTTCATTTTAAAACCTTAATATGCATGTTTCTCTTATTCGTTACTGTGAATAGGTCATAAGACCTGCGAAAGGAGCAAGAAGTAGGATCCATACTCACTGGTAGTGACTTCTTTGATCATCTCGGCAGATGCGTGGCAGCCAGTGACTATGTGTCTGGTCCAGAGTGACAGGTCCTTGCAGGTCTCTGCTCTGAAGAGGTGGGCTTCGATACCCAATCTGGTTCCTGTTCGTGTAGCAAAGGACAACTCGCCACCAGGCTGTGGTGAACCCTTATCTGGACCAGAATGCACCAGCCTATGATTTAAAAAAAAAAAAAAAAAAAAAAAAAAAACCTCAACATAAGAGATTTGTTTTCCTTTTTATTTATCATCTCAAAGGCATCACTGAGGAATAGCCCCCAAACCCAACCCCCACCCATGTTCCTTTAAAGTTTACCATGGGAAGTACCATTTTTGGTATGTGGTTTCTTTGGAAGCACCTTACAGTACCATGGTATTACCATCTGAACAACACAATTAGTTTTTTTCAACAGGTTTTATAATATTTACATGGAACTCCAAGGAACTCCTTTAAAAAATACTATGGTAATAAAATTTTTTAATGATAACTTTTCAAGACAGACTTACTGAGAGCTATGAGGATGTTAATCAATGGTATATGTGTTTGTTGAACTATACCATGGAAATTACTTACAGGAAAGAACCAAAATGTTTTTCTGTTATTTGGTATTTTTGGAAGTACCTTAGAGTATATCAACTTTTTATTTGATGTTTTTTTTTAAATATTCGTGTTCAACAGCGTAATTCCAGATTAAAAACACATTCTGTAAAGAAATCTCCACCCTTTAGAGAACTGAAATGAGGAAATCACACCAAAAGAACACTTTAGTGCCTGCCCAACTTTCATAAAGTACTGCAAATGAAAGTCATTAAAGCTATTAAGTACACAGTCTTGTACCAGTTTGCCTTCTGGCCAATCGAAGTTTGCTTTGTTGTGATTCCACTTGTAGCTAGTTGGTTTGGTTCATGACTTATAACTTCTTAACAAAGAGTTTTTTTAAAATCCCTATGGGAAAAATGAATCGGAAAAAAAAAACTTTCAGAACCAGTGCCACTGTAAAAGTGGACAGGCACTGTCGCATTCCATATACTGGCGTGGGATTTGGTCGAGTGAGTTTTCACCATTGGTGGAGCTTGAGATTTCACAAAGGAAGTCGAGCCAAAATAAGTTTAGAAAAGTTTGTAGAAAAAGCTCGACTATACTTTCTGCCATTTTGGACAATCTCAGGGTCAACAAAATATTAACACATGCCAACTAAGCCAGTGATAACTGGCCTATCAGCCCTAGAGTGAGATCTGGGCTGCAGTCCAGTTAAACTTGGACTTAAAATCTATCCCTTGTAGTTATAGCTGCTGCCTCATACAGCTTCAACAGGCCTTTAATAGCCGTAATGCTTTTGTACTGTTTCTTTCCAACTGGCTAAGATAGACTGCAGTTGTATATTTCAGTTCCCACTTAATCAGCATTGCCAACTGGCATACAAAAAGTGTGAGTGTTTGCATGTGTGTGTACAGAGGCATGCGTTAAACAGAAGGGTGTGCAGGTGCGTGTACCATGATTGGTTTTCCAAAGGTGTATTTGTATGAACGAGCAAAAAGACAGCCGTAATGCTGTGTGTGAGTGTGTACCGTGTGGCGAGCAGAGGGTAGGTGTGTGTCGGGCTGAGCCAGTGTTCTCTCATGCGTGGCATACTGTCAAACAGCAGCAGGTCTTTCTCCGTCAACATCACGAGCACCGGCTTCCATCGCTGTCTTTCACTTTCCGTCTGAAACACACAAACACACACACTCCCTGAGTAACTTGTATGGCCATTCAGGTACCATATCATCTGTTTTGTCCTAATTTTTTACTTGTCTATTAATAAGATAACTCAGCCTTTGTAAGTCAAGTGCAGACATATGGGGCCAGATTTACTAAACAGGGCAATTCCAAAGAAGCACCGATGGGAGTGGAAACTTCTGTGCGTGATCTACTGATGACACGCAAATTAAAGAACACAGACGCAGCCGGATCATTTCCATAATGACCAACACAGTCTACCAAGAGCAGTGCAAATTAGTGCCTGGTTTAAGACATGCTTTTTTTGGGTGGTAAATAATAGCGCAAATGCCATAAATTGACAAGCGCAAACCTTTGTAAATCACCTGGCATGATTCATTTAAATACCGTCCTCTCGTAAAATTTGTGTCTGAAAGGGAAACTCCTACAAATGCATATCATATGCAATAAGGTCAGCCGCAAAAAGAACTGTGTCCACGCCTTTTCAGCACTAATTTTTCCACTGTTTGTCTTTAGTAAATCCTGACAGTAGTTTTTTAACACCAAATAAGGGGTTGGTACTGATGACCCTAAGTCTGTTGTTCATCTGAGAGACTTGTCAAAGTGATAAACCTTTGGAGTGTGTCTCTTAAGACCACTTCCTGTCAGTAACCACAACCACTCCAAATACACTATATTGCCAAAAGTATTGGGGCACCCCTCCAAATCATTGAATTCAGGCGTTCCAATCACTTCTATGGCCACAGGTGTATAAAATCAAGCACCTAGGCATGCAGACTGCTTCTACAAACATTTGTGAAAGAATGGGTTGCTCTCAGGAGCTCAGGGAATTCAAGCGTGGTACCGTGATAGGTTGCCACCTGTGCAATAAGTCCATTCATGAAATTTCCTCACTACTAAATATTCCATGGTCAACTTTTAGTGGTATCATAAAGTAGAAGCAATTGGGAACAACAGCAACTCAGCCACAAAGTGGTAGGCCACGGAAAATTACAGAGCGGGGTCAGCGCATGCTGAGGCGCACAGTGCGCAGAAGTTGCCAACTTTCTGCAGAGTCAATAGCTACAGACCTCCAAACTTCATGTGGCCTTCAGAACAGTACGTAGAGAGCTTCATGGAATGGGTTTCCATGGCCGAGCAGCTGCATCCAAGCCTTACATTACCAAGTGCAATGCAAACCGTCAGATGCAGTGGTGTAAATCACACCTCCACTGAACTCTAGAGCGGTGGAGACGTGTTCTCTAAAGTGACGAATCATGCTTCTCTGTCTAGCAATCCGATGGATGAGTCTGGGTTTGGCGGTTGCCAGGAGAACGGTACTTGCCTGACTGCATTGTGCCAAGTGTAAAATTTGGTGTATGGGGGATTATGGTGTGGGGTTGTTTTTTAGGGGTTGGGCTTGGCCCCTTAGTTCCAGTGAAAGGAACTCTTAATGCTTTAGCATACCAAGACATTTTAGGCAATTTCATGCTCCCAACTTTGTGGGAACAGTTTGGGGATGGCCCCCAGCATGACTGTGCACCAGTGCACAAAGCAAGGTCCATAAAGACATGGATGAGTGAGTTTGGTGTGGAAGAAACTTGGCTGGCATTCTGACCTCAACCCGACAGAACACCTTTGGGATGAATTAGAGCGGAGACTGCGAGCCAGGCCTTCTCGTCCAACATCAGTACCTGACCTCACAAATGCGTTTCTAGAAGAATGGTCAAAAATTCCCATAAACACACTCCTAAACCTTGTGGAAAGCCTTCCCAGAAAAGTTGAAGCTGTTATAGCTGCAAAGGGTGGGCTAACTCCATATTAAACCCTACGGATTAAGCATGGAATGTCATTAAAGTTCATGTGCACGTAAAGGCAGGCATCCCAAAACTTCTGTTAATATAGTGTACCTTCAGAACAAAGTAAATTTTCAAAACCATTAAGCCTTTTCAACGTTAACTGATACATCAGCAGGAGTACAGCAGGAAATGTTTATTACTTGATGGATATGCATATTTTATTCAAATTAAACCTTTCAGATGACCTCAATGAAACAATGTTTCATCACACTACAACGTTTGAAGCATCAAGACAACTCCAACAGCTTAGTCGGCAACCATGTCATGACTTTAAAGTCGACATAAATTCAAAATAAACCCCATTTATTTTCTTAATTCGAGTTCCTGTTCCTCACGTATAAAACTTTGCCTGAACATATGCACAGACAAAAGCTTTCAGATATGCAAGACTTACACATAGTTCACTTTATTTATCCCAGTTAGGGGGAGATTGCGGCACATGCACAATCTTCATTCCCCTACTTGAGACAGCCATACATGGTGCTTACACATGTCCTGATTTTGCAGAGTTAGATGTGTTCCTGGGTCAACATATTTTGTTGATCCTGGAACAACATTCCTGTCCGAAAATGTAATCCTAACCACATCCCTACCCCTAAACCTAACCCTACCCACAAGTTATCCCTAAAATCAGAGGGAAATGATAGGTGAATAACACTGATGTAGAAGCACCTAACCCTGGTTGTAAGCCTAAACTTGACAAACTGTAAACTTGTCCCTCAAATCTGATTGGTTGATTGGAATGTTGTTCTAGGATCAACAAAGATGTTGATCCAGGAACATGGTGTACTTTGTGAAATCAGGTTCTGCGGTGCGCACAATTGTTTTGTTATCATGCATAAACTCATCAGCAAATAATTTACATATGCAAAGCATCTTTGATACATTTTCTCCAGCTTTTCTCCAGTTCTGCATCTCTGGCCACACTGAGAAGTTTGAGAGTTTATGCTTATTTAGATGGACTATTTTCTCATTATTTGAACTTTGAGAAATTATATGAATGAAAAAGCAAGTAAATAAAAAAAATATGTATATATGACGAAGTATCAATGCAATATTATGAGGAAAACAATGGCAATATTATAATATTAATATGATTGTATCAACCCTGTCTTACTGTGAACAATTCATCTGTGCACGTTATTCCGGAAAAACAAATATTTGTCCTCATCATCTTTAATGAAAATATATTAACTTTCTTTGCCTCTGAAATGACTTTCCTTCCCGGATGACTTCACAAATCCCTCTTACTTTCACCCCCTCCCCTCTAACCACCATTCTGTTGAGAAACACCTACTTAACATGATCCAATCAATTCCAGGTGAATAAAATCAACCCCCACTCAACATTTATTTATTTTTTTTCACCCTGAAAATTCTGTTTCACTCTGAAATCCATCACACTACAGAATTAAAATGGGTTATGAATGACATTTCACGTAGACTTCAATAAGCTCAAAAGAAAACCTGCTCTACAACTGAGTAATAGTTTAAAAAGTTTTCCAAATAAGACCTTAAGTTAAGCCTGTGTGCGATTTACTGCTGAAACTCCTGTCTATGACAGATGTCTCCTTAGGGCTTTGATAGCCTGACAGGCCACTCAAATCTTCACAAATCACAGGGCTGCTCTTCAGAGGGTCAGTTTGCCTTAAGGCTAAAAAAGAGACCCCAGCGGGATCGAGTGCATCAGAAGCAGATGCGTAACCACAAACAGGCCCTTGTTATAAGCTCCGGCCTTCGCACAAAAAAAAAAAAAAAAAAAAAAACACTGTCTGTGGGCATTCAGCACACAGGAGGTTTTTTCCTCTCATATAATTATTCATCAAGGGGCCGGCAGGTTGGTAATAGGAGACGGAACGGGTGAGCTCTCATTAAAGGGCAGGCTGAGACGGGGCTGCCCACAGCCCTGCCATCACTGCAGTTCTCTATTAGCCGGCCCTGCCAGGCCTCAGCTAATGAGACGCCGATGAAAAGAAGATTTAATAGGGAGGAAAAACCTGCGGTCACACTGAGAAGAGTCATCCTCCATCAATCGCTCCAGTACCCGCTCACCACGATTTCTGAGAATTTTTTTAGAAAAAAAAAAAAAAAAAAAAAACACTTCAGAGGAACTGTCTATACAGTTTTGAGAATGTTAGCCATGTTTCCAACCAGAGTGTATGGTGTAACCTGGGACCTGCTAACATGCTTGTGTGTGATCTTTACAGTTTGTTTTAAATCACGTTCGTACCATTTTCACAAGTATCTGGCAAATATCAAAATGTGTGTACAAGAGGCCCATCAAAGAGGTGGCCAATGGGAGGGAAGCAGAGGGCAGAGAACTGTTGTGTGAAATGAAGTCCAGCTTCATTGTCAACCATACAATAAACAGTCCTTACCATGGCAGAGACAAAAGCTGCACGATTTTGGGTTTTCCTCAATGTGTTAATTAAAAGTCAAGTAGGGGAGAGGCGTATTGAAGAGATCATCCCTTTTTTTAAAACAGCCAATAGTGTATCACTTACATGACAGCCTCACAAAGCTACACTTGACAGCCTGTGACAGGCCTGTTTAGAATGCAATTTGAGGTGATACTGACAAGAAGCCAGGCTTCATTGGTCCCAATGGAAAACGTAGTTAACACTGTGTCTGAAATTGCTCCCAATTCCCTATATAGTGCACTGTGTTCTATTCATTACATACAAAATAGCAGCTGTAGCATCTTTTTCTAATGTTAGGGGTGGGATCCTTCAGATTCTAGAGAGCAATTGATTAGACAAAAAAATCTGATGAGAAGCTGAATTGCAGGATGATGTTATCAACATTTTGCTCCATATTTGTGGTAGAGAGAGACTGTAAATTTTGAATGCATATATAATCTAAATCAAATGCAAATTTTGTTATTGTTTATGAACACACCAGCTTATACACTGCCTGGCCAAAAAATTGCTGTTTGGATTTTAATAGGCAAATACTTAAAAATCTATGAATGGATCATTATTACAGTGATTACTGTTTCTAGCATGTTATATTTTTGGCAACGGTTCTTTTAACCCTTAAAGATGGAGTGTGTAGCTTTTCATTTCTTGGCACATCATGGCCATATTCCAGGATGATAATGTCAAGATTCACCAGGGTTAAAATTGTGAAAGAATGGTTGGGATGTTATTTCCATCAAGAGGTGCATCATTTTTTAGGCAAGATCTTGTATCGACAATGCAAGAGGTGAGCACTCTGTAAAGTCTCCTCCAGCACATCCCAAAGACTTTCAATAAATTTAAGGTCTGATGAATCTTGACATTGTCATCCTGGAATATGGCCATGATGTGTCTTCCTACATGGTTGTTTAAGAAATGAAAAGCTATACACCCCATCTTTAAGGGTTAAAGAGAACCGTTGCCAAACATATAACATGCTAGAAACATAATCACTGTAATAATGATCCATTCATAGATTCTTAAGTATTTGCCTATTAAAATCCAAACACAGATTTTTTTTTTTTTGGCTGGGCAGCGTATATAACCTTAAGGCTAACATATTCATACTAAAAGCCACAAAACCTTGATTTGATGGGGACTTTAACTGAAAGATAATTTTGTTGTTTTGGTTATTAAACTAAACGTTCTCATTATGTGTCACAATAATCTTGTGTTTTTGAAAGGAAACTATACAACTCTAAATAAGTTGAGCACCTATTATACAAATGTAAACAGGTGTACCTCTTAGTAAAAAAACAAATGCCAAAATGACTATAAAAAAAATTGTAAGCGCACTTTAATGTCATCCAAACTGTTTTCTGTCAGCGGTACTATTTTTTTTATAACTGAGTTTTAAGTGAATGTAGGTTTTCCACACAGTTATTATCATGACAGGAACCTTTCACGGTGAAACACATCAAACCAAAGACCTTGAGCTAATGCTGGGTTTTATGCAACATATCCTTATGGGCCTAGACAGCTTACCTTGACTAAACTTGGGTAAACTTTTCCATATCATATGGCTAAATAACACACAGAAAAGTTAAATTTTTAATGTCACGCAGATTCTTTTATAGCCAGGAATATCATGAAGTTGAATGTGCATTAATATGCAGTTGGACAGTTGGAATGGGCTGGTGACAATGCAAAAATAATTTAACATTTTCTTTTACCATCTTGATAAATGTTTTTCTGTGATGACAACTCTTGGAGTGTTTGGCATGGTAATGGATATAACAATGTTGATATGTTTGGTCTTGGCGGAATAGATCTGCTCAGCTGCTGCAGAGCAAGTATGACATGCTGCTGCTATGCAAAATAGCATACATGAATTACCCATAGCAGATCTGAACAGGTGGAGCTGGGGAAGGTGGAGGGTTTCTGAAAGAGCACTGCAACTGCTACAGCAATGCTGACCAAGTATTTGAAGGTTCAGAAGCAAGCTAATTGGCTAGTGATATAGCAGGAACCAATCAGCTGTGCCCTATAGAGAATGATTTGATTGCAAGCAGATTGAGTTAAGGACCTATCAGCCTGCACCATCTAGAGTTTCACGGCAGAACTTTGTATGATCTCAGGTTTTTGCAAACCAAAACGCCTCACTGCGAAAGTCTATAGCACAAGTACATTCATTATATTGTTTAAGATCATCACAATTAAATTGCATTCATCAAATTGTATGCATCAAGTTTCCACCTTTTCCGCTAGCCAGCCGAAGTGTCGGATCTCTCGACTCCCGGCGATGCCGTGTCGGCTTGCGTGTTCTCGGAGTTCACTGATGACTTGGCTGGTGAGGTTTGTGATGGCAGTTTGCATGAGAGTGAACCAGGTCTGGGCAGAAGCTGTGTCTTTATGTCTCATGACTATTGTGTGCTTGGCGTCAGAGGAGTGCAGCTCTATCTGCCTGAAACACAATAAGAAATAAAAGGAACACAATTCAGCTTACGTTTTAATCAAAATCCAGAGTTTACTGGTCAAGCTAAGAGGTTATTAAAGAAACAGGTCAACCAAAAATTTTAATATATCTTTTCTAAAATAAATAAATAAAAATATTATGCTAAACTACTTTTAAAAATTTGAAGAAAAAAAAAATCCCCTTAACTTTAAATAAGAAATGTAAAAACACGCTATTTTATAGTAGTGGTGCATTCAAGTCGATGTATGTATTAATTGCATTTTTATAGTATTTTTGAAGAAATTAATAGCTTTAGATACAGTATGTTTGCCTGCATGAAAGCAACAGATGGAAAAATAATTACAGTACTGCTTCTATAAAATTAAATATAGTAGAGTTGAATATAGTACAGAACATAATACACGCAATGACATTTGACAAAATTTACTTAAAAACGAGCCATCTGGGTTGATTTAAAGACAGCAGACAGTGGTTAAAAGAGCTCTGGAGTCAACATTAACCACCAGAATATCAGATACACCCGGTTCAAACAGAACCATACATCAGTTCAGCTCAGGGAGTTTACAGTGATAAATACTCCGCTCATACATCATCTAGAGTAAAAGTCTTAACCTTACACTCCACAATATCATTTTCAGGTGCACCGTGTAGGTAAAAATAGATCTACTTTCATGAAGACAGAGAGTTTGGAGGGGCTTAGGGGGGTGGGCACAGATGGAGCTGATGTGTTTGCAGTAGACTGGAGGAAAACGCTTTTTGGATGAGGCCCAATGAGTTCTGCCCTTTAAGCCTATAATTGGGAGAATTTCACAACTAATGGAGATGCTGTGTCCAATTTAGGAAGTGAATATTTCAATTCCTTTTGTGGTCAAATGAGATCTCTCTTAGGTTGTATGCAAACCTCAGAAAGTTAACCTTAAAGGGTTAGTTCACCCAAAAGGGAAAATTCTCTCATTACTTACTCGCCCTCATGTCGTTCCAAACCAGTAAGACTTTCGTTCATCTTCAGCACACAAGTGAAGATCTTTTTAATGAAATCTGAGAGCGTTCTGTCCCTCCATAGACAGCTACGCGACTACCACTTTGATGCTTCAAAAAGTTCATAAAGAGATAATAAAACTAATCCATATGAATTGAGTGGCTTAGTCCAAATTTTCAGAAGAGACTCGATCACTTTACATGATGAATAGAATTAATTTAGGCTTTTATTCACATATAAACATTGATCAGCAAACATAAACAGAAGCTCAACCATACTTGCTAGATGCTTGAGAACAAACCTCTTGCGGAAGCTCAAACGTGCTGCGTAACACAAGAGAATGAACCTCATTGGTTCTCGCACGTGTCAAGCAAACATGCTTGAGCTTCCGTTTACCACAACTGATGTGTGAGTTGATGAATGTTTATATGCGAATAAAAGCCTAAATCCAAACTGTTCTTCATAAAAAATGATCGTGTCTGGACTAAACTGCTCAATTCATATGGATTAGTTTTACGATCTCTTTATGAACTTTTTGGAGCTTCAAAGTGGTAGTCACATAGCTGTCTATGGAAGGACAGAAAGCTCTCAGATTTCATCAAAAAGATCTTCATTTGTGTTCTGAAGATGAACGAAAGCCTTATGGGTTTGGAACGACACGATGGTGACAGAATTTTCATTTTTGGGTGAACTATCCCTTCAAAATTCATCCTCAGAGAACTTATGCCGTGTTTACATAGAGGTGTCAATGAAAGGGCCAAACCTAGTTCTTGGTTCAAGTAATTGTAGAGAGTAAATGTGCAGGTTCAGACAGAGAAGGAAAAAAAAAGATTGATGTTAAAAAAGTTTTAATTTAATAAATACATTTAATTTTTGGCCACTTTTTCCTAAAGATATTTTTGGATAAGACATCCCGCACACCTGTGAGGGAAAACACATCCTGGTTATCACAGTTACTCATCTTTTTTTTCTAAGACAAAAATCAATGGAGCAATCCAATGGAATTTTATTAAATATATGCATGGATGTCTTTTTTTGAGATGTCACTGATTTAAAGAGTGGATGTTCCTGAAGAAACAGATCTTCATACATTAATACATTATTCCTATGCAGAGATGTCTGAAAGAGTCAATAACAGTGGTCTTCATTGAAGTCTACAATGAGAAGCAGAACAAACACTGAGCATTTCACTGAAATGGCCAGAGTAGAAAATGGTCACATTTTATGACTACTAATATATATATATATATATATATATATATACATACATACACACACACACACACACACACACTATGACTATACTACTAATATTAATTAAAAAAAAAACACTTTAAGTGGATATTAAATATAGAATGTTTGTCTTATTTTTATACAACTTATTTTTCTGAGTCCTCATATTTAAAATAGCTTTAAAAACATACTAAACAATGTTTTATTAAAAATGTATAAAATTTTTTTATAACAGTATAAAAACCATTACGCCTATGGAATGTCCCCACTAAGATAGCGAAACAAACCTGTCTGTGTGTGTGTGTGTGTGTGTGTGTGTGTGTGTGTGTGTGTGTGTGTGTGTGTGTGTGTGTGTGTGTGTGTGTGTGTGTGTGTGTGTGTGCGCGTGCATATCAGGACACGAATTTGTATAATGACATGGGTATGACATGGGTATTACAAGGAGAGGGTGACTTATGAGGACATTACCCCATGTCCCCATTTTTCAAAAGGCTTATAAATCATACAGAATGAGTTTTTTTGAGAAAGTAAAAATGTGCACAGTTTCCTGTGATGGGTAGATTTAGGTGTAGGGTTGGTGTAGGGCGATAGAAAATACAGTTTGTACAGTATAAAAACCATTACGCCTATGGAATGTCCCCACAATTCACAAAAACAAATGTGTGTGTGTGTGTGTGTGTGTGTGTGTGTGTGTGTGTGTGTGTAACTTCTATCTATATATCCTCTTACCACTTCTTTTCTTTTAAAACTTATATTATGCAATTGTTGTGTGGCAAAAAATCTAATGTTTTTTAAATTATTTAAAGTGCAAAAATCAAACACAAACTTTATATTATAACCTATCTAAAAGATTGTTTTATTTTTTTCTCTTAGGAATGAATGGGATGCTCTTGTCAAGAGCATTTGTGTCAACCACTAGGCCATGGCTCCAACAAAAATTAATTCACTTTTAATGGCGCTCTTCTATTTACCATCAACATCCCAATTAACGAGTCAAAGAGGACAAAACAAAGATGAACTAAATTTAGATGGTCTCCAAACACAATGTGTCAACCCAAACAAGAGCAGGCGTAACACAAGACAGATGGAGAGGTCACTGACACATCTGTCGTGGAGGAACATCTCCATACCCCAAACCACCAGCTACTCTCACTTCCACCAAACAACTCCAGTTACAGTTACACTCTGGACCATCAGAACGCCCAACAGTCCAAATAAATGACAACAGTGGAAGGGGGCACATTCTATTTTTATTCCAGATGGATTTAGTTTAGGAATTTGACAGGAATCCTCTCACAGCGTGGCACTTGAGGTAAGCCATGAATGTCTGCACTGTTGATAGAGCTCCGCATGAGCACCACAGTGATGGATGGACTAAAAGACATGGGACACAATGGTGTAAATTGAAAACAGAGCTGGAGGGTGTGAGCTGACGACCTGGCAGCCGGTCTGCGGAGAGAGCTCCTTATTGACATGGCGCATGGCAGGAATGGAACAGTCTTTCGTCTGTCTGTCTGTCTGTCTGCCTGTCAGTTTATCTCGCCATCCGTCTACCCACGCCACATATTTAAGCAATATCTTATGAGCAGGAATGCTGTTGTACTGAATACTAACACGGCTGTGATTCCTCTGAAAGCATTCAGCATTGCGAAAGTTAGCAACACAGCGAAATACTAATATAGGAAATAATAGAGCAACACAGCGAAAAACTAAAGGTATATTCACATTTCAAATTCAAATTTATCATTTGAAATCCAGTCATTTCATTAGAATCTGCATGATTGGAAGCTCTGAGTGCAAAAAATGTTCCCATATAGATTTTGCACTGGGTTCAAGTTGGTTATGTTTTTGATACTAAGCTAAAACAAACAAATGGAGCCAGAAAGTTATTAGAATGCAGAAATGCGGCATGAAACAGACGTTGCAATAGTCCCTATTCCTAGTCCCTTACCTATTGAGACATACAGTGCTCAGCATAAATGAGTACAGCCCCTTTGAAAAGCAACATTTTAAACAATATCTCAATGAACACAAAAACAATTTCCAAAATGTTGACAAGACTAAGTTAATATAACATCTGTTTAACTTATAACATGAAAGTAAGGTTAATAATATAACTTTTATAAAATAAAATATTCTATAAAATTTTCAGTTTTACTCAAATTAGGATGATGCAAAAATGAGTACACCCCACTGAAAGTCTCTGGAGCAAAGCTAAATTTTAGACTACAAATATTTAATTTAACAAGAATTCAACCACAGGTGAGTCTAATTATTCATTACACAGGTGTCCAGCAGACAGCTGACTATAAAAGGGTGTTAAAACCCCTTCCCATTTCATGCTGTCAGCAATGCCACCACATGGAAGAGAAATGTCACAAGACCTGAGAAAGAAAATAATTTCTTTACACCAGAAAGGTGAAGGCTACAAGAAGATCAAATAAGTAAAAGTAAAAGTAAAGCTTTACTTGTCAGTCAGAATACTGTATCAAAAGTGGTACAAAAATTTAAAAAAGATGGAACTGCAACCATCTCACAGAGACGTCCAGGTCGTCCACGGAAGTTAACACCTCGACAGGAGCATCTTCTGATGAGAAGGGCTGAAGAAAATCGGCATGCAAGTTCACTGCAGTTATCTAAAGAAGTAGAAAGCCAAACTGGGTTGACTATTTCCCGTGACACAATATGGCATACACTGCAGAAGAATGGCATGCATGGGTGCCGTCCACAAAAGAAGCCTCTCCTAAAGCCCAGGCACAAAAAAGCCCGCCTAGAGTTCGCCAGGGCCCATGCTGACAAAGATGAAGACTACTGGGACTCTATACTCTGGAGTGATGAGACCAAGATAAATGTTTTTGGAACTGATGGCTTCAAAACTGTATGGTGTCGAAAAGGTGAGGAATACAAAGCAAAATGCATGGTGCCTACAGTGAAACATGGTGGTGGCAGTGTCCTTATGTGGGGCTGCATGAGTGCTGCTGGTGACAGGGAGCTGCATTTCATTGATGGCATCATGAATTCACAGATGTACTGCTCTATACTGAAAGAGAAGATGGTACCATCACTCCATGCCCTTGGTCGTCGTGCACTTTTCCAACGTGACAATGATCCTTAACACACATCTAAGGCCACTGTTGGATTTCTGAAGAAGAACAGGGTGAAGGTGACTCAGTGGCTCCAGATCTGAACCCACTCGAACACTTATGGGGAATTCTGAAGAGACAAGTTGAGCATCACTCTCCATCCAGCATCCAGTCTCTAAAAGAGGTCATTCTTGAAGAATGGAAAAAGATAGATGTTGCAAAATGTCGCCAACTTGTTCATACCATGCCTAAAAGACTTGGTGCTGTCATTAAAAATCATGGAGGCCATACAAAGTACTAGATGTAGTAGTTTTTGTTGTGGGGTGTACTAATTTTTGCATCACCCTAATTTGAGTAAAACTGAAAAATGTGTAATCTAAGTTATATTATTAACTTTACTTCCATGTTATAAGTTAAACAGATGTTATATAAAACTTAGTCTTGTCAACATTTTGGAAATTGTTTGTGTTCATTGAGATATTGTTTAAAATGTTGCTTTTCAAAGGGGGGTGTACTCATTTACGCTGAGCACTGTATATCCGAATGAAATGGCGTCTCGAACAAGAAATAATGTAGGGTGGGACTTGAATTTGTCCATTGGAAATTGATTGGATGGTTGTGGTTTGCTATTGCTGTGATGTCATGTGAGTTACAAGTTGCCCCGCCCTCGTGTCAGTAAACACGTCATCAGAAAAGAGATCGCTGATGACTATGGTGACTTTAAAGTGCCCCTTTTATGGATTTTTGAAAATTACACTGTAAAAAATGAATGTGATTTTAACAGTAAAATATTGTAAAAACGCTACCGAAAAAAAAACTGTAAATAGGTTAACAGTAAGTTCCAGTACTATATACAGGAAAAAACTGTAAAAGCTCTTACCAGACATTTTATGTAATTTTCACAGGAAAATGCTGTAAATTTTACAATTATTAGAAGTAAAAAAGAACAAATCAATGTATAATTTACAGTCAAAAACTGTAAACTGATATTCCCACAATTCCCTGTGTGACACTCCACATTTGAAAGTATTTTGTTTAAAAAAATCATGTTTCTTAATAGTTTTTGTTATCAGTTATGTACATTAGGGTTTTATGTTACATCTTCTGTTGTTTAATGAATGTTTATTGCATTATGTAAGTGTTGTGGGTTACCATGATGGTGTTTTGCGTTCAAGTGGAAGTACAACTGGAACCGTTGCTTACCATTCCGTTTGGCCCGATGGTGGAAAGCGGATTTTGTGAGTAGTGCAGTGGTGGAATGGCAATTTACAATAAAATCTTTCATTACAGATTTCGTTTCCAAACAAACCAAACATATGGGTGACCCCTTGAACTTAAAAAGATAAAATTGCACAAGTTCTACAGTTAAACACAAATTACATTAATTATAGGCTACACTGATTTCTAATAAAAAGTAAACTGAATAAGACTGTGTAAAAGGTGCGAGTGTGGATTAGTAATCTGGCCCCCTGGTATTAAGAAGAAAAAATGTTGGCCCTCGTCACTATCGAAGTTGCCCATCCCTGCCCTAAATGGACAAACTGCTCTACAGAGCGTGTTTCGTCACTATGCTGTTCTTCTTCTTCGTTGGTGTTTTTATAGGCAGCTTGCATAGTCACTCTGTTGAATACACACGACGCAGTAGTTGTAGTAGTAGTCCTCTGGATTAGTGTTGTCACGGTACCAAAATTCCAGTAGTTGGTACCAATACCAGTAAAATTTTACGGTTCTCTGTACCAGTTTCGGTACCACAGGAAAATCTATTGGAACTATTTTACTCTTTTATTTAACTAGCCTATTTTTAAAAACATATTAAATATGATGGTTATCATACATATAAATATTTGGAGCATGTGTATGTATGTTTGTGTGTGTATATATACACCTCAATGAAATAAAATTTTGAAATATAAAAAAAAAAAAATAGGCCTAAATAAACAAATGCTCAAACGTCCATTTTGAAACAGACGTGCGTGTTTATTTGAGCTATCCCTTCAGTGAAACGACACATTACAGCCTGTAAAACTAAGAAATAAATATAGTAACCTAGAAATAGATAATGGTAACCTAAATAATAAGAAAGTTAAATATTATTCTAAAATACATTTGTTTTTATTTCCACACAAAGATGCGTCATATTTCTCTTTGAGATGGATGAGGGACACGAGCAGGAAAGAGACCATTTCTCTTTAATAATATCTTCATTTTATCTCCTGATCTTACAAGCAACTGACACTTGTTGTAAAAGGTCTGAAGAGTGAGTTTTATCTTCAGGCATTCAGGCCATGTTTGATTTTGCGCTGCCAGAGAGGTGTGTGAAACGCGCTATACAAATAAACTAGACGTGCCTTATAAAGTCTAATAACAAGCACAAACTGTGTTAAATAGAAATTGACGGGAAGCAAAAAGGTTTCTGTCCTACAGTGTTTTTTCTACTTTACCACAGTAAAGAATACAAATATAATAGGCCTAATAAAAAGCGAACCAAAGAAAGAAACGTTTATAATCCCCTGCGTGAGTGGAGATTTGGGAAAAGAAACGGAGATTCCATGTTCAGTGGAATAACTAATGGAATATTGTTAAATTCTCTGCAAATCGGGTGACCAGATCGCGAATCACAAAACAGAATACAAAGCCGACAAAGCTTAAATGTATGGACTCACTTACCTCTCTCATTCAGCATGAACCAAAATGTTTCCATGGCTGCAATGTCGCATTTAATTGTTAACTAGCCTATTTCTTCTGTAAACAAAGCTTTGTGCTTCACTCGTGTCATATTCACGTAAAATACTGGCACAGCCCTATCAGTGGGTACCAAATATACCCGGATACTCGGTACTACCAGTACTACAGAAATGCAGGTATCGTCACATTTTCAAAATTTCAGTACCGACTTGGTACTGAAGTACCGGTACTTTTGACAACACTAGTCTAGATTAATAGAAGCAGAGACCCTTCTTTGTTAGAAGAAGAAACCTCATTGCATCACTGGCTACTCTCTGCTGTCTCAGACGACATCTTTGTCCTGTGTTGGCCACCGTAGCTACTCTATGTGCTTCGAAAGAGAGGGGTGAGCGGTGGACAATTTGCAAATTTAATACAGATGGTCTGTCATTCTGACTACTTTAAGTAATGATAAAGGGTGGAGCAAGATTAGTTTTACAAACTTTAATGTTACATCAGTCATTCACGTTATTGCTTGGCTAACGTTAGCACTATTATTGATACAGTTAATGATACAGTTCCTACATGTGCACCGCCATAAATTAGAAATATACACATTGGTTTGTTGATGGACATACATTTGTTACTACTAAAGGTGTAGAATTACAGTTGCAACATCTCATGATGAACATCAAACTGAGTAGCGCATCACAGAGAAACGTCCTGCTCAAGTTGTCCTTGCGATGGAGGCTCGGGTTGAATAGTTCTTCCGATATTTCATCATCGTACTACTGTCTTTACAGTGTGTACAATCGCTGAGCTTTAGGAAGTCTCAGGAGCTGAATCAGTTTTTGTAATGGGGTTTGTTTCCGACTTGCGCTATAAGTGGTAGACCAATCACAACAGACTGGACCATCTGGCCAATCAGAGAAGGCTCACGGAAAAGAAAGATTTACAAAGGCTGATTCATCCGACAAGTCGTTTGAGAAACATTAAAAAATGTGGTGATGTGCAGTGTAGAAAATGAAAGTGTTTTTTGACCTTTGATGCATGTAAACCTGTTGTAGAAAACATCCTAAACAGAATTAGGAAGCTTTCAAATAGCATAATGGGGCACTTTAAACATTACAGCAGCAAACAGCCTTCAGTGTTTTAAAAAAAAAAAAAAGATGTGAAATGTTCCTCTTGTCATTATTGTTAGTTCAGCTCGGGTACATCTTTAAACACACTTCCTGTGAAATGTTATGGTTAATCTCACAAACCACAACGTTCTTTTCTCTCATGACAAAAGTACAATATAGTGCAAAAAATAACATGAAGCTTGAGGGAAAAAAAAACAGTGTGGTTGGTGAGATTGCTAGAGCAAAAACACTTTGAGCAATGCAAAATAAAGAACATCTGAAATTTATATTTTGTTTAAAATATTTGCATCCTCAGGATATGAATGAGAACTTCTCTCTTAGCTGTTTGCTCAAGTATTAAGTTTGTTTATATATCAAGACTTCTTGTTTTGAAAACGGTGAATATGTTATGATTTTGAAACAACTGTATTATGTATAATGGCATTTTGTTTATATAAATTGAGGAGACATTATGCATGTTAGCTATATTGCATTGATACACAACAGACCAGATAATTATATTCATATTTATATAGGCCATATACAAATATATACCCTACTGTTCAAAAGTTTGGGGTCAATAAGATTTTTTAATGTTTTTGAAAGAAGATCTTATCAAAGACTGCATTTATTTGATATTTGAATATAGACCTTATGCGCCAGAGAAACAAGTGCGCCGCCATCTTTATAATATTGTCCGTTTTTGCGGTAGCTCTGTATATTTCTATGGCATCGCTGCTGAAGAATAATTAGCTGGTTGTTGTAGAGTTCATCAAAGTTATCGTGAGCATTGTAATGTTTAAAGCAGATGTCTTAATAAATGTCAGTAGACCCAGAAGATTTTAAAACGAGCAGTTCATTCATAAATACGTAAGATCGCTGTGGAAATACAAACCGGAAGTCAAAAGACAACGAGCGCAGCGCTGAAAAGGGGCGGGGCTACATAAGGTCTATACAGTAAAAAGAGTAATATTGTGAAATATTACAATTTAAAATAACTTGTAATTGGCAAAGCTGAATTTTCAGCATTATTACTCCAGTCTTAAGTGTCACATGATTCTTCAGAAATGATTCTAATATGCTGATTTGCTGCTCATGAAAATACCTCACAGGTTTGGTGTTTGGCTTCATGTCTTGCATTTCATTCTGAGTGGTTTTGGGCATGTTTTTTGGAAAGGGCCCAGCTCAAGCACTCAAAACTTTGAAGTCATTATTGACATGGACTTTGATGTTGTCCTCCATCACTTTTGAAGATATGAAGGTTCACTGACAAGCAGAGGACACTAGTTAGACATCAAACATGATGGAGTGAGCGACCAGCATAAAGCATTTGTTGTGTGGAGTGCATTACCAGGGTTGTCACATTCACCCTCTGAATAATGAGATCCTTTACTGCTCATCCTGAGACGGCATTACAAAGAGTTTGTCTAAAACATTTCTAATCACTTTCTCCACCATCTTTAACAAGCATGTCAGAACGCAGGGTTATAGTAATACCGAGGTCCAAAATCTGCGCTTGCTTGGGGGTCCGGATAGATTTGGATTCTCCTGATCTAAGACGTTTCAAGGGCAAAAACAGAAAAACAATAGCTTAAAAAAAAATGATTTTTTTTAATGAACAATAGCATTTGGGTTTATGGTAAATGATAAAAGAATGAGAACCCAATTTTCATTTTTAGGTGAACTATCCCTTTAATTTTTGAGCACAGACCAGCCTTGGACATATCAATATACAGACACTTAAGGGTTGCTTGTAAAAATAATAATAAGTAATGTGATCTGTTTGGAAATAAGACCATCCTAGCCACAACCTATAAACCCAATTGTCAAAGCCACACATTTGACCACGTTCTAGTGTAGATCTGAGAATAAATGTAATTTACCGAAAGGCTATCAAAAAAAAAACAAAAGTAACCAAGCATAAATTCTAACAATGAGCATAAAAAAAAAAAACTTAAGCACACAATTGAGGCAAATCATTTTTTTCCTAAAATGCCTAAGCCAAAATATGTCATCAAAATGGTTGGGTATAATTACCTCCCAGAACTGTTGGACACGATTGTGTTCCCAAACATCAGGCATTCGCCTCCGAATGAAAGCTAAATTGACAGCGTTTATTGCTTTTCGTCTACGGGATGTCTGAAGCGCAAGTTTTATTATGGATATTTTGCACCAATTTTCCAGGAAGTGACGATTTTGTTCTCTTGAACACGAGATGGAAATGGTGCTTTATTTGTAAATGTTAACAAATACCACACAAGAGAAAATACAATATCAATTATTTCCCCAAAGTACTCTTTCTAATGTTCAGATTTTTAATACCATTTGCTATAATATTTATTAAAATATTCTGTAATGTTTTAAACATTTATTTATTAGACTTTGGCCTGTCATGATGCATTGCTGCAAGTTTGCAAACTTCCTATGGTCAATATATTGAATGCATGATAAGCAGTACCTGTTTTCTGGGTCAGGGACAGTCATACTGCGGGTGATGTAGCACATTTTGAGGGGGATGTATCTGCGGTCGCCCTGTAAGGACAGCGAGGGGGGGCTGGGGACATCGAAGTGAGGACTGCCGAGACGAGGGGACTCAGGAGGGGGCGTCTCCCAGCCGATCTCAGACACCGGTGAGCCTTTTTTCACATATGGTGTTGCTTCCCGCATGTATTTCACTGGAACAAAAAAAGAAAGGGGTGAGTTGAGGGTTGCAACATTATCAAAGTATCTGAACTACAGTACATTCGCACATTCTCTTCATCTAAGCTTCTTTGATGGAAAAAAACAGTATCGGTAGATGCACATACCTAAAGAGATCAACAGCTCTGTGAGTTAATTTTCCATCACATGTGTGCACTGGGCCTTAGCCAGTCAGAAATGAAAGCAGGAAACCCCTACGCAAACCACTTCACTGCCACAGCTGTCCTGCATGAGGAAATCAATTCACCGCACATTTGCATACTATCCTATTGCATTTCTAGACGATTACTGCTGGTTTTATGACAGGGCAATGAACTTGAGGCTGAAGCATCTGCACATGAACTTGCTGATAAGATGCAATAAGGGGATTACAACTGCCATGCTTCTCAGGTGAATGTCACACTGAGGGCCAATTATTCCCATTCCATATGACAGCTTAATCTTTACAGGAAGCTGTTGACCATGTGAGCACAGAGCTATTTCACAATACTAGAGGCATTTCACAATTACCCATAAAGGAGACATATTAGAATGGGCTGTTTGGCTATTTGCATGACATCAATTTGGTTAAAACATAATCAATCTGAATGCCTGGGGCAGCATACCAGTTGCATATTACATAAATGCTTCTCTCGACAAACACTTATATGCTGCAGTGTGCCAAGTAAACAATTCCTAACTTCAGGACCAAGTAATAAAAGAATGATTTATGATGAGAAAACATTCAAAATTATATCTGCTAGTAGACACTTTCCAAAAACAGGGTACACTTTAGTTTTTATTACTTTTTAAAGGACTAAAGACACAAACCCTATGTTTTTTTGTTTGTTTTTTTTATTTTATTTGACATTCACATTAGATATGTTATGCCTGCTACAGACTTTGGCAATCCTATAAGATCATTCATTACAAATCACACTGTACGACATGGATCTAATAAACTTTGGTACAACATGCATGTAGACTGTATGATGGCACCTATTGAATTGTAAAAAAAATTAAAGGCAAGTTAGTATGGAAGAATAAAACGTCATCAGCATGCGCTAGAGGTAAACAAATTGAGCAAGATGAACCACACTTTGGGAATTGTGGTTTTTATGTGTGCTGAAAAAAAAGAAGAGGAAGCAAAAGAGAATAATATGGCTAGGAAAAAGAGGCCAACTTGGCATGCCAATTTTGCAAATTGAGCTTGAGGTAAGTAGTTTTATGTTTTAGCGCCATGTTGCGTTGATCAATACGCCATTTCATGATGCATTTTTATTGGCTAGTCAGTAGACATAGGTCGTAACACACTGTCAGAAAATTATCGCAGGCTATCTTTGATTGCAAGACCGTGACAACGGCCATCTTTGAACCTCTCTCACTGTACGACGTAGGACCACAGTTTAGGAGCCACGACCACAGAAATTGCCACGGTTGGTCTTTCTTCTGGGACAACATAAAATAATGAATTTTAGGTTGTAAAATTCATTAATTATGAAACAAATTCAACTGTAAAAGCTCATTCACACCAAGAACCATAACTATAAAGATAACTATAATGATAATTATATTAGCATCCACAACAGCAGACGATAGCGTTCTGTTTATTATAAACGTGCGCAGTTATGTTGTATTTAAACGTGCACACTTTTTAAACTGATTCTGATTTGCTGTCAATGTTTTTATTCATCAGCTGGAAAAAAAAAAAAAATCGCTCTGAAGGTGATTCCAATGATTTATCGTTCCTTTGTCATTTTCATTATAGTTGCAGTATGTACCTTTCTATTCTCATAGAATTAAAATGTTATTAAAACTTTATAGTTATCAATAGTTATTGTCTTAGGTGTGAATGGGCCTTAAAGGAATGTTGTAATCAAACAGCTGATGGTAGCCATTGACTTCCATAGTAGGAAAAAAAAAATACTATGGAAGTCAATGGCTACAGTCAACTTTCTGGTTCCCGACATTCTTTAAAATATCTTCTTTTGTGTTCAACAGAAGAAAGAAACAGGTTTAGACTTTTTTGGGGTGAACTATCCCTTTAAAGCAGCACTACAGAAGTTAATAGTGTCATTATTCAGCTCAATTTATTTCAATGTTGTTTCATTTCAGTTTAATTCAGCTCTACAGAAGGTAACAGTGTCATTATTCAGATTCAATTCAGTTCAATAACAGTGTCGATGTTGTCATTATCCAGCTCAATTCTGTTCCAATTTTGTTCTCAAATAATATAATATAAACACAACAAATTTATCATTGCATTTTCCAACAGAGTTGCAAAAATTGCAAACCTCATGTAATATTTAGGTTGTACCTCCTTTGGTTCCTTTTTTTTACTGACCATTTGTAGCAAACTTTTTTTCAATAATTTTTTTTATTGTCTGCATCCAATCACTGTTTTGTCTAAAAATGTATCCTGTATCTAAGATAAGAAGCTTGTGCTATTGCTCAAGTAACACACACACACACACACACACACACACACACACAGAGAGAGATAAGTGAAGAGAAGACATGCATTTTCGGTCTGCCTCTAGCTATACTCAATAAATGTTATCATGACCTTCAGTTTACATGTTAACACAGGAAACAACTTGCAAAGCTGGCGTGTCACTAAGGCTAAACATCTAAATGATAATCTCTGTCTTCACAACTTCACACTGATAAGATTAAGAACAAAACAAAGCAAGATAACTTTATAATCCATGTACTCCATCTGAATGCGGAAGCACAGAAGTGATTCAGAATGTCACTGCCAAAGTCTCACATGTAACTGTGTACTTCAGGGTCAAGGATTCTTCAGTCAGCTCTTGCATAAAACATTACTACCCAAACTTTAGAGTCCACCACACAGCAGGTGGAACTCTATTCACAGGCCTAAAAGCTCCTGTGGTCCTTTATCCTCAAGGACAAACTAAGAGACTAGCTACAAACACAAACTTATGAAAGGATTTTTTATGTTCTACAAAGGCAAAGGGGTAACTTTGCGGTAAAACAGTTACATCTTATTTTTGCTTATTGACTTAATCATGTTACTTCATTGGCAGTCAAAAGATGTGTTACTCAAATCTCCTAGACGCAGATAACTTTCTGAAAAGTCCTAAAAAAAAATCCTGTTGAAAAAAAAAGTTGGGTTGAGCCTGTTGGGTCATTTTCTGGGTTATTTTTTTTTTCCAGTGTTGGGCAGTTTTTGTGTTACCAAGCCACTGGGTTAGTGGTTAGGTCAATCTCACTGAGAGTAGAAATAATACACACCTGACAGGGTAGAGAGGAAATCGTTGAATAAAGTCGTTATTTTTGTTTTTGCACACAAAAAGTATTCTCTTTGCTTCATAACATTAAGGTTAAACCACTGTAGTCATGTTGACTATTTTAACGATATCTTACTACTTTTCTGGACCATGAATGATGGTAATTACATTGCTTTCTATGGGGGATTAAAAAAAACCTCTTGGATTTCATTAAAATCTTAAAATATCTTAATTTGTGTTCCTAAGATGAACAAAGGTCTTACGGTTTTGGAACGACATGAGGGTGAGTAATTAATGACAGAAATTTCATTTTTGGGTGAACTAACCCTTTAAAATAATAACCCATGTACGAGGAAAAAATAATCTAGTATTACTATACTACCATAAATCAACCCATTATGCTGGAGTTAAATGAACATACCAACATACTAGGTTAGAATTACCCATGGCTGGGTTTGTCCATATTTGACCCAGAAGTGGGAAATTGGGTTACTTTTGACCACACGCTTTAAAAAGAGATTTACTAATGCTGTTGACTTTTATTCAGGGAGCAATAGGTTTCTCAGATTTAATTTTGTGATTTAGTTCCAAGCAAAATGTAAATTATGAAAATTTGCAATGAGAAATGGTAAAGCGTGTTTATGGTCGGCTGCCTTTAACATATGCTATTTAATCCATGTTTTATTGAAGAACAGTCCATGACAGATCCATTTTTCTTGAACATTCACACTTGGGAGTGGACGTTAATTGCTCTCATTATGATGTGCACTCAAGAGAGAATGTTAAAGTGCAACAGCTGAGAGCACCAACAACGAGAATTTAAGTAGGAACTTCAGTTGCATGACCACAGTAAGCACCACTGAAATATCAAAAATCTGTCACTAAAAATTCAAATGCGGCATTGATTCACTTACTCATTTCAAAACCTGGTAAATGCAGTTACACCACTGTGGAATGAAGCATAAATAATTTTGCTGTCAGGATGATGCCAAACTAGTAGTAGGATTCAATAGGGCTTTAGTCATTTAACAATGTTCAACTATTTTCAATACCTCCCCTACCGTTCAAAAGTTGTGGGTCGGTCAGACTTCTTAATGTTTTTGAAAGAAGTCTCTAATGCTCACCATGGCTGCATTTATTTGATCAAAAATACTGTTAAAACTGTAATATTGTATTCTAATCTGAAATATCTATTTTCTATTGTAATATATTGTAAAATGTAATTTATTCCTGTGATGGCAAAGCTGAATTTTCAGCAGCCATTACTACACTTTTCAGTGTCATATGATCCTTTAGAAATCATTCGAACATGATTATTTGGTGAATAAAGTTGGCATGAATCAGAAATATCAGTATATCCAAGTGAAATTGCTTCTCGAATAACAAAAAATGTGGATAGATCATTGGATGGTTGTGGTTTGCATTGCTGTGATGTCATGCGAGTGACAGGCTGCCCCGCCCTCACGCCAGTAAATACATCATCAGAGAAAAGATATTGCTGCAAGAGGGAGGGGATTATTTAAAAAATAATAATGATGTGCATGGATAAATCTTTTATAATAAATACTGCAATATTATATAAAAAAATAAGAACTGTCGATTTGGATTTCATGGTATTTAATAATATTTATTTTTATTTTTTTTTAACAGCAGTGAACAGTATATAAAATGGTTTCAACCAAATATGCCACTATATAACCAATTATCCTATATAAACTATGTTTTATGTTTTATACATAAGCAATATTAACTACATAGGTAAAAAAATACATGAAATGTAATGAAGGTTCCGTGAATTAGAGTTTTGAATTGAATCACTGAAACTGGCAATGTTGTTTAATTCTATATCTCCAGCAAAATCATTGCAATTAGTAATATTGCACAACTAACATGATCACAATTACTCACCCTCATGTTGTTCCACACCCGTAAGACCTTCGTTCATCTTCGGAACACAAATTAAAATAGTTTGATGAAATCCGAGAGGTTTTTTTATCCTCCATTGAAAGCAATGAAATTACCACATTCAATGTCCAGAAAAGTAGTAAAAACATTGTTAAAATAGTCAACGTGACTACAGTGGTTCAACCTTAATGTTATGAAGTGACAAGAATACTTTTTGTACGCAAAAACAAAACAAAAATAACGCCTTTATTCAACAATTTTTCCTCTTCCCTGTCAGTCTGTTAAGCAGTTGGCACAGTGCTGCGTTTCCGTGTTTACGTCCGAACGGTGGCTCATTATTGGCCGGCTCCTGCGTCAGCATCACATGCATGCTAAGAGGCGTCAGCCAATACTGAACCACTGCAGTCACATTGACTATTTTAACAATGTTTTTACTACTTTTCTGGACATTGAATGTGGTAATTTCGTTGCTTTCAATGGAGGATAAAAAACCTCTTGGATTTCATCAAAAATATCTTAATTTGTGTTCCGAAGATGAACGACGGTCTAGCGGATGTGGAACGACATAAGGGTGAGTACTTAAAGACAGAAATTTCATTTTTTGGGTGAACTAACCCTTTAAGAAGAGAACAGCTGGGTTTGAAAAACAATATTAAACCTAAATGACTTCTGCTCCAGTTTGTGCATTTAAAACATGAGATCAATGTTACATGAAACCAGTTATTCTAGTCTTATGGCTGCTGTTCAAATAACTTTATAGTTTACCATGTGGAGTTGACTTTATTTGAGAATATACATTCCTTTGTCTCCTGGCCTTTGTTGAAGGGAATGTTGGGAATTGAAGGGAATTAACTGGCTGGAAATGATACTGCTTTGGATGTTTTGAACTTACATTTCCCTTAACCATTAACTAACTCGGCAACAAGTACTGAAGTAAATGTCAGAACGGCTGAGCTTGCATGTACTGCAAATGTGTTGTCCCTGCTCACAGTGTCTACTGCATGCTTTGAGGATGAGGTCATGTGACTGGTGAGAGTGGTCTTCTTACACGTTTCCCTCCCTCTGTAACAGACTAGCCCTCATTCCAATTCCCGTCTCATTCTTTCTCACTTTATCATTTATTTACAATTCTGAATAAGTGAGTGAATGAGACAGAACAGAAAGCATAAGGTGCCACATTCCAGAAATGATTTATTCGTGCCTTTGGCTCATGCATCTATCTTAGGTAAGATAACTAAAACAGTTTGCAGAGTCATGCCGTCACACTTTGCACTAGTAATATCGAAAATGTTCTTTGACTTCCAGAGAGTTTCATTATCCCTATTTCTTTGTCTAGGTTTCTATGGCGAGTCTTCGCTTACGATTGTAATTGGGTGTTTTTAGAGAACAGTGATTCTAAAGCATATCTAAGAATACAGATGCTAAATTCATTTTTCTCTTCAAAACATCCCTGGGCTACAGTACTATTATTTCTATGCAATTATTTTCAGTACAATATTGTGTTGTAGAACACTCGTCTAAACATGGACAGCTTTTTTGTACGCTGTGTTTATCTCATTACAAGCTGACTGGGTTTTAAAGAATGGGATTCTTCATTCAAAAAGGAAGAAAAAAAGCCCTTTTCGGACTTCAATTGGCAAATTGCTAATTTGAGGCATGAATTTTGGAAGCATAGTGATTCAAAAAAGATAAAAAAAAGTCCTTTTACTTGAGTCATAGCTAGAGAATTGGGCTTTTTTGGTGCACACAGGTAGCTATCAACCTGTCAAATCCCTTGAGACTTCGCTCATTTTTTTGTATCATCCAGAGACCTTGACTTCAATATGACTAGCTCTGTAATTTTTCCAAAGACATTGACTTGTCCCCCAGGACAAATGTGTTTCTCAAGAATATATATAGACAAAGACTGTGGAAGGGCATCAGGAAATCTGTTAAAAGACGACACTGTTGATTGATAGAGTGGTGACAGGGTAAAATACAAGTTGGGTGTTGTAAATCTGTAAGAGTAAAAGGATGTGCAAATATTTCTGGCAAGAAATGTCAAAGTGAATTATTCAAAGCCAAATCCCAAGGACAGGGAATCATGGGCCTTGATTTGACATGCAAAACTCGCTTGCTTGAACAAATAGCGAGCTTTATGGACAACAATTGTTTGATATATTGGATGCTCTGTTCACTGAAATTGTTTTGCATTTTTCTAAACTACTATATGTACTTAATTGACCTATGTTTGACACTAGTTGGAAGTTTTGTTTTAAATCAGAATTTCTGTTTGAAGATTTGCAATGATGAATCTAACTAGTGAAATATGTTTCATCAATTTTTTAAAGTGTACTGATGATAACATGAGTGCTCTACAGGAACCAAATTCTCCTTTTCTGCTTTTCAAAAAAAAAAAAAAAAAAAAAAAAAAGGGGAAGAAGAAGAAGAAGAAGAAGAAGAAGAAAGAAAAAAAGTGTCAAACCTGTTTTTAATTTAAAAAATTAGTCTTTATATCAGATATGTAAAAGCTTTATTAAAGGGATAGTTCACCCAAAAATGAAAATAATCCCATGATTTACTCACCCTCAAGCCATCCTATCTTCTTTGAGATAAACACAATCGGAGATATATTTAAAAATATCCTTAGTTGTGAATGGGGGGCGGCATTTTGAAGTGTAAAAAAATGCATCCATCTATAAAAAAAAAAAAAAGTAATCCATACGATTCCAGTGGGTTAATAAAGGCCTTCTGAAGCGAAGTGATGCGTTTTTGTAAGAAAAATATCCATATTTAAAGCTTTATAAATTCAATTCGTCTGAAAGAAGATAGTCATATACACATAGGATGACTTGAGGGTGAGTAAATCATGGGATAATTTTCATCTTTGGGTGAACTATCCCTTTAAGGGAATATACTTGTTAATATACTTATTAATCATCATTTACTCACCCTCCTGTTGTTCTTTCTTTCATGGAATACAAAAGATGTTCATGCTACTCTTTTCCAAACAATGAAAGAGAATGGTGACTAGAGGGTTGTCAAGCTCCAAAATTGACAATAAATAAATAAATAAATAAAAATTTGTCAATACTACTAGAGTGCTAAATTCCAAGTCTTTTGAATTGTATGAGAGATTTGTTTTGAACAGGACAAAAATTAATTTATTATTCACTGAAAATCCATAGTCAAATTTGGTGCACCAGGATTGGTTATGAGACACATGAGATCCAATGAAGTTTAAAAGGATAGTTCGCTCAAAAATTAGAGTTTCTTTCTTCTGCTGAACACAAAAGAAGATATTTTGAAGAATGTTCGCAACCAAACAGTTGCTAGTGTCCACTGACTTCCATAGTATGGGGAAAAAAAAATAAAATTATATATATATTATATGTGTGTGTATGTATGTATGTATATATTATGGAAGTCAATGGGCACCAGAAATTGTTTGGTTGCCAACATTCTTCAGATATCTTCTGTGTTCAACAGAACAGAAACTCACACAAGTTTAAAACAACTTGAGTGTGAGTAAATAAAGAAATGAATTTGATTTTCAAAGTGAACCATCCCTTTAATACCATTAACCTCAAACCTGATGTCATCAAACTTGATGTCATATTTGACATCCCCTGGTCAGTGTTCACTATCACCCTACATGAGAAAAAGCCAACACGCAACACTTCTGTCACTTACGTCAAACTGAGGGTTATGATTAGGTGTGAACATTCATGCTTATTCATACGAAATTACCAATTCATAAAACATTTTCTCATGAAATCGGGTTGGAAAAAGCAGCGTCAATACTCTGCTAAAGTTCCCCGTTTGTGTTCCATTGAGGACACCAAGTCATATAATACTGGAATAATATGAGAGAGAGTAAATGATGACAGAATTTTCTATATTATTTTATCCTGCTAGACAAACGTGGATACCAACATCTGCCCATCAATGACTGAACCAGAGGCTGATATGACCCCCGAAGGCAGTTCAATTCTGAAGCATGAGGATATGACAAAAAAAGTTCAGCACATCTGTGTTCACTTAGTCACAACGACATCAGGTGGGGAGCTGCACAGTCACTGAACAGGCCAAATATAGATATGTAACCTTGGTATCAGTTGAATGAATCAGCGTGAAAGCAACAAATTTAAATGTTTAGTTTCCAAAGTAATCTTGCAGAGTTACTCTCTGTCATGCAAGCCTGTCAAACTTTTATGGGGTTTCAACAGGGAAAATGCAGAAATCAAAACACTGTTCTTCTCCACGGCTAAGTTACAATGCCCTGTTTAACTGATTTACAGAAAGTAATCTGACCCTCGGGTCAGTGTACAGGAAAATCCTTGAAGTGCTGGCATGGGGTTAAAGTCTTGTGTAGCAGACAACAGCTAATACAACAGCATGTCCAGCAGTACGACTGATAGTGTAAGAGTATTTACATAAATTTTAAGATCACAAACAAGTCACAAATACAGGAATACGGATTACAACAGTAATCCGTATAAGGAACCTTTAAGGAACTATAAGGAACCTTTTGTAAATTGTTCCATGGAACTTTAGGTTCTTAGTAGATCTATCAATGCCAGAAAAAACATTATTTTTAGTGTTGTGCATGTTGTATGCTTCAGTTCTTACAACAGCATGTCCAGCAGTACGACTGATAGTGTAAAAGCATTTGCATAAATTCTCCAATGCCACTAACAATATACTCTGTGACCAGGATCAGAAACAAGTCACAAATACAGGAATACGGATTACAACAGGAAGCATTCATACAATACCATCTTTTACAGAATAAATACAATACATTTGTCTGAATTGGTGCACTTAATGTGAATTCTCCAATATTTTGATCTCAATAACAAAAAATATTTTTTATAGCTCTTAAATTGGGTAAATTAAACAAGTTTGCATATTTTGCGCATGGTTTGAAATGTCACATCTTTTTTCACTGAATTTCATGTGCCAGGTATTTTGAAGGGTTAGTTCACCCAAAAAATGAAAATTCTGTCATTAATTACTCACCCTCATGTCGTTCCACACCCGTAAGACCTTCGTTCGTCTTCAGAACACAAATTAAGATATTTTTGATGAAATCCAAGAGTTTTCTGACTCCTCAATAGACAGCAATTTAACCACCACTTTTAAGTTCCAGAAAGGTACTAAAGACATCATTAAAGTAGCCCATGCGACTGCAGTGGTTCAACCTTAATGTTACGAAGCAATGAGAATATTTTTTGTGCGCAAAAAACAAAACAAAAATATTGACTTTATTCAACAATATCTTCTCTTCTGTGCTGGAGTTCTGACGTAGAACCTGGAAGCGCTGGACATAAACAGCGTAGAAGAATGACACAGAAGAGAAGATATTGTTGAATAAAGTCATTATTTTTGTTTTTGCGCACAAAACTTATTCTCATCGCTTCATAAAATTAAGGTTGAACCACTGCAGTCACGTCGACTATTTTAATGATGTCTTTACTACCTTTCTGGACCTTGAAAGTGAAATTGCTGTCTATTGAGGAGTCAGAGAGCTCTCGGATTTCATCAAAATATCTTAATTTTTGTTCTGAAGATGAACGAAGGTCTTACGGGTGTGGAACGACATGAGGGTGAGTAATTAATGACAGAATTTTCATTTTTGGGTGAACTAACCCTTTAAGTCTAGCTGCTGTTGCAATGCAATTGCTCACATATACGGATATGTCTCTATCTAACCGTATTTCCAAGGAACCTTAGCTGTATTGTGAAAGTCCTCAACATGACTGAGCGTAATGAAAATTATAAATGTCCCTCTGAAATCTGTGCTATGCTTTTATGATGCACTCAGAGGGAATTTCATAGCTTTGTCACTCTCAAGGGTGCTTTCATCCTTAATGTACGACACTGGAGGGCACAGCAAACACGTCCATTACTCCAGCAATGACCTTCCAAATGTGAAAGCAAAAAGTGTGTTTGCAGTACCCTAATGTACAGTCCTGCTAAAAAAGCACAAACAACTTAAACCAGCCTGACCATAGCTGGTTTATGCTGGTCTAGCTGGTGTCTGAGATGGTAGTTGGTTTAGCTGGGCAACTTGCGAGCTGGTTTTGGAGAGGTATTGTGCACAGACCATCTTAGACTGGTTTACGATGCCACAGAAGAACAATTCTGGGTTCGACATAGAACCTTTCAGTGAACAGTTCTTAAAATAACCTATTTTTTCTAAATGTGAAGAACAGAAGAACCTTTTTCCACTATAAGGAACCTTTTGTAAATTGTTCCATGGAAATTTAGGTTCTTAGTAGATCTATCAATGCCAATAAAAACATTACTTTTAGTGTTGTGCATGTTGTATGCATCAGTTCTCACTTAGCAGGTTCCTAACACATCTGATAAACCTCTAGACTTAAACTCAACAGCCCCACTGCGTTTTTCCTGTCCTTACCTTCCAGCATAACTTCTTTGCCTGCTTTCTTCAGCACCTGCACCGCCTCGTCGTGAGTGGCGTCCCGCAGATTGATCCCGTTCACGGACAGTATCGCGTCCCCCACGTAGAGCGCTTGAGTCTGATCCGCAGCCAGACCTTTGAATATTTTACTAATAAGAATAGGCATCTTGTTCTCCTTTCCGCCTTTGATGCTTATCCCTAATCCACCGACCTCCTGTTTGATAACTTTGACACATCTTTTGCGGTTCGCAATCGCTTCGGGCACTTGTGAATCCGTAAAAGGAGTCCATACTCCGGCTTTGGGACTGTTCGTGGGGTCCGGCTGGTCGTAGGAGCCGTTGGTGGTGATGCCGTTCAGGTTAACGCTGGTGTCTGCCGCGGGCTCCTCGCAGCTGAGCGTCAGCGACTCGTCGCTTAAACTCGCCAGCACCGCGTGCCATCGCTCCCGTACGAGCACCTCCAAACATGCACTTTTCTGCACTCTGTTACCACAAACCGCCATCTTTGAAGCATTCTTATAATGCCATGTGATTTCATAGACACGGACAGGACTTCACCCTCGACCAGGGAAAAAGTTGTGATTCAGGTTGAATAGTTTCAGCCCTTCTACAGGCTCCACATGCATATCCTCTTTGGGTGGAGCAAATGTCTGAGATGTCCTGTGTAGCCACGCTGAACTCTCTCTCGCTGTCAGGAAATGTTTGGATTGAAGTCTGTGTGATTCATTCATCTAAGTATATCATTGATCACGGACATGTTTTTAACTAAAATGTGTTTAGCACTTCCTCCTCTGATGAAAGACGGCCATTCAAATAGTTCAATCGGCTATATATAATCGGATATTTGGGTTCTTTTCATGTTTGAAGTGTGAATTGGCAGTTTGTGATTCATACGATGACTTCCAAGGGATGTCGACGCTGTTTTTAAAGGAACGTATAGCTATTATACGTTCCGTCTAACGAAAACTGTTCCTGCGATTACCTCGGGCGAACGCAATTTCGGTTCACGAGCGTTTATTTACCTCATGCAAACGCGCAGCACTTGTAATCATACATTTGTAGTTACCGAAACATCTGAAACTTCAAATATAATAAAAGTTTTATTTAAAAAGAACATGTTCTTTTAAGACCGCATTAACCACCCATAATTAGCACCTTTTGTTTACACGTATGGAACATTGATTTCCGCTGGTGTAATTCATACTAATTGCAGTACTGGTTTTGAATGAAACTGAAAGTTGGTGTGCGTCTTCACTGATGTTGTCTTCATAACGTACGTAATGGAAAAAGTTATTTATGATGATTATCTACAAGCAAGGTGACAAATAGGATATATGTAAACAAAACGCTGCAGTGAAAGGTAGTCCACTAGACCGCACGGCTTTCAGTCAGTGGCGCTAAAAGTAGAGTTTTTAGTGCCATCTAGTGTTTATTCTTGGTTACTGCACTAATATGCCACCAGTGAAGAAAAGTTATATATATATATATATATGTATGTGTGTGTGTGTGTGTGTGTGTGTGTGTGTGTGTGTGTGTGTTTGAGTTTAAGTTTTTGTGTATGAATTAAATTATCAGATTTCACCATGACTTTTTCTAAGGTAGCTTAATTCTTTTGTATCCTTCCTTTTTTGCATTTTATTAACTTATTGATATGTATTCTCTTATTTCATTCTTACTCTGTCGATTTTACTATATTATCTTGTATGTGAACATTTTTGTCTACAAGTCTTAATTGCTAGGCTACTGTCAAATGTAGAAACAGAATAAGATTTAATTTTTAAATTACCCAAAAACATAGCATAAAAACATTAACTGACAAAGTTATGCAGTCATTTTTGGTCTAAGCACTTGTTTATGTTTGTTTGTTTGTTTATTTAATTATTTTTTGATTGTTTTAAATTAATATAGTTTTTGTGCTTGACTGACAATCAAAGCTAGAAAAATAAATAGCTGTAGACTAAATTGGCTCCTCAAATTAGGCATTTTCTGTATAGCAGGTTGAATTGACAAAACTGATGTTGATTCGAAAATGTTTGTTTGTTGCACTTCCACTCTAGGTAGTTAAGAAGCTGACTCAAACACTTTGATCTAAAATGTATCTGAAGTTACTGAGAACAACAGTAGTGTTGCTGTGAGTCAAAGGTGCCCTAAACATTGTTTCATGTCACTCTGGGTTTGATTAAGATTAAATGAAGGATTAAGAGTACTTGCATTAAATTTACAAGTTAACCCTACTACAACTTGCAGGAATTTGTGCTTGTAATTTACAGGAGCTGCTGTACCCAGGGGAATGTTTTTTTCCTCATTTCTTCCTTTCTAAATTGTGCAAGTGCTTTTTGTCGGTCCCTCACCATTGTGAAACAGCAGGGAGGCACATGCAGCTCATTAGAGTTTAAATAAAAGGCCATGTTGAAACGTTAGTGCTCTCCTGTGTATGGTGAGAAGAGAATGACTCAAGGGTGAAAGACGGATTCAGCGATGCACTTTCATTACTTCCTCACTGCCATCAAGATTCTCTCTATGTGCGGTTTAATCATAAGATGATCTTAAAATAGCCTATTAAATAAATCAGCAGTGACGTGAGAATTATTCAATGACTTTTTTTCTAACAGTATTTCTGTCATAATTTTAATTTGAGATTTTAAACGGGACACAAGATGGTTTTTAGCCTTTATAAATGTAAGTGATAAATACATTTGATTTGTCGATGTACTGTCCCACACTGATCCTTAAAGTCAGCATGAAACAGAAGTTGTGATAGTCTTTTCTTCCCTATCCAAATTAATCAGCTACTCAAACAAGAAAAAATGTAGGGCGGGACTTGATTTTGTTCATCAGGAATTGACTGGATGGTTGTGGTTGCTGTGATGTCATGTGAGTGACAGGTTGCCCCGCCGTCACGCCAGTAAACACCTCATCAGAGAAGAGATCGCTGCAAGAGGGAGGGAAAGTTATTTTGATTAACGATTATGAGGGTACATTCTTTTTTTAAATAATGATGTACATGGATAAATCGTATAAGAAATGCTCCAGTATTCCATAAAAAATAAGAATTGACGATTTTTTTTTTTTTTTTTTTTTGGCCCTCGAAACTTTGCTAATGTGACCACACAATGCTGAAATGTTGACAATGCAGTAAACATATATATATATACACTTATAAGAAGAAAAAAAATATATATAATTTTTAGTATATTAAGTATATATGAAGAGTTTGGTTCCAAAACACGATAAACGCCATTTAAAAAAACAAAATCCGCCAAAATCAGTATTGTATCTGGTCGGTATTGAAAAGTCAATTTTTTAATTTTACTCAAAATGCGATATTCGTCGTGTTATTCTGCCATGTTTTCTCCCTTTCTTTCCAAACCGCGACAAACGCCAGTCTCCCTTCTCTGCAGAATGCGATGTATCCGCTCAACTAATCACAGCGCACCATTCCATGCACTGTAAACAGTAATGGCGGCGCTCTGAATACACCCGGCATCCTAGTTTTTCTTATCTGCTTTGTACTTTGTGATCAACAAAAACAGGCATTGATGAACCTGTGGTGGTTTCTGCGGTGGGGAATGTAACGCAGAGTTGAAATGTTGTTGCCCAGAAAAACAAATGTGTAGAGCTCGAGGAAATGATGCACGTGAGGCGAGAGCTGGCGTGTATTTCCCCGGGTTTAATAAAATGACTTATCACACTCGTCCGCATACATGGGGATGAGTGAGAGAAAAGGATCCAAATAAACATTTAACTAAGGTCACAAATAGAAAAAGGAAAATAAAAGGGAAAAAAGTACAAAGTCGATAGAGCGGTTATCTCTTCTCCTGCTCACCGTTCACGTTCTCTTACAGACGCGCACACTCAATGCACATGCGCAGTTCACAATCTACCACAAATTATTGTAAATGCTCTAAGTGACCGTTACAGGAAGAAATGTAAGTCATCGAAATGTAATCGTTTACGTGAGGAGATTGAGGAGATTAAGAAGATGAGGCACTCGAGTCGGGAGGAGGAAAAATGCCGGCTGTTGCTTGTTCCACGACAGCATCAAACTTCTGTCAAAAACTGACAGGTCCCCAAAACTGAATCATGAACAGTTTTTAAAAGACGTTTTTAATACCAATGTACTCGGCAAATGTGTTTATTTTAACCGTGCGGTGGCGCCAGATACTCTTTAATCAGTAATGACAAACAGAGACATAATTAATTTATAACATTAACAAGATGAATTCATTTTTGGAGCGACAACTGAATGTATTTTTAGTCAAATGCCTGTATATAAGATTAGTATTGACAAAGTTCAGAGGCTGTCATATATGTGAATCAACTTACTTTGTTGTGTATTTTCAATATGAAAAATAACTTTTATATTGATGGATTGATTGCATTTAAAAAAAAAAAAAAGTGTGCATTTTGGGGGAAAAAAATAATATGTTTTTATAATAAACCTTTTAAAATCAAAATCTAGATTTGAATTTTTAATGTTTTTATAACCAAAAGATGCTATCTGAAAGTTTGAAACAGAAAATAGTGGTTTTCATCTTGCCACTTTCTTGGTAAAGAAAACATTTTTACTCAAATTAGTCAAAATGGATTTATAGCGTTTTGGAACCAAACTCTTCATATAGTAAGTGGATCAAATCCTTTCATCAAAGTTGTCTTAAAACCTTTAGACAACTTTGATGAACTTTTTTTGATCCACTTCAGATGTTGAATACTGTATGTTAAGTTCCTCCAACCTTTTGTTTTTATTTCTCTGCCTGGCTGTCATTATATTGTTGGGTACGGCTATTGCATTGCATCATGGGAACATCAGAGTGGATGATCAATCTGTAATGCAATAAAAGTGTATTAGCCTACTTAGAAATTCAGTCCAAGATGTCAGGGCGATCTATTAGAAATGTCTATTATATCAGCATGTGTATTTTGGACATCTTTAGTCTAGTCTGGGATTCTGCTGTCACATTCTTTGCAGGAAAACTGTACTAAGATAAATTGCCAAGGAATGCTAAACTTCATTAACTCCAGCAGAATAAAAAATAACAGTATAAGCAATAGGTAAGCACAATGTAGTGTTTAAGGCATTTAAACGCACAATCCATCATAGCAACAACTGACACTCCATTTGTAGCACACCTTTAAACAAGCAATGCCTACAAACTTGCAAACTGCCTTGTGGTCTGAAACAAAAATCTTATTCCTGGCTTCAGATGTTCTTTCTGTCTAAACTAACACATAGTTTGCTTTTAAAGCTAGGGTAGGCAATGTTTTTCATAAACACTTTTTGTTATAGGCCTACTGGTTGAAACTCTCTGCACATCCTGATGCTCTGAAGGGAGGGTGGGATCTTTGCTTTCAATGCTAGCTTGCTATTGCTAGCCTCTTGAAATGTGAAATTGCCTACCCTGCCTTTAACACTTAAATATGAAGATGAACACTGATGCCAAATGCTCTTTGTTTTCAAAAGCTCAAACTTATTCATGGAGGCAATGGAGGCATAGTTTATAGGGAGCCATATTAAATGCAAACTGCAAATTTGGGGTATGTGGTGGTCTTATCTGCTAGTGACATGCAGCACTATATGTGCCAAAAGCGTGCTCATTAAAATAACACATCTAAGAGGCTTCTAATGTCAATTATGGATTTTACTTTTTACGGCTTTTCCTTCTCTCTCCACCCAACATATTTTTAAGATCATGAAAACAGAACTTACATTGCCAAGGATTCAACCAAATTTTACCTTGATCATAAAAGTTGTCAAAATATGGAAATGTAGAGCAACACAATTTTAAGAACACCTTATATAAGGTAATTAGAGAAAAAAACAGCTTATACTGCTTAAAAAACTCTCTGGGGAAATTATGGTGTTCATGAATAAAACATCAGTTCAACCTTTTTTTTTTTTTTTTACAATTCAATCAACTAATGACAAAACAAGTTCACCTATGGGGCTATAAAATAGAGCTTATGGATGATAAAAGCAGTGGCAAAATAAGTAATTCAGGAACCTCTTTAATATATTGCTGTCATCAGATCAAAAGGATATACGTTTTTTACGCTGTTTAAACACCTTTAATATTACATCGCAAAATGTGTTACAGCTCAGTTGTTTTTCACTGTACTGTGATCACTTGAACAGCATTATGATCTTATAAAGTTATATAAATTATGATTCATGCTTTGAAAGAATAGCATATACCATGAGTGTAGAGCCTGTTGGCATTGCTATGGCAACACAATAGCCTTCCAGCTATCATAGACTAAAATTCCAGACATGTGAATTGCTTATTTTGCAAATGCTGTGAAAGAATTATATATATCACAGTTTCAATGCAAAATCAAACTAGCTGTGTATACTTATCCATTTCATTTTAAATATTTTGTTATTTTCAGCTGATAGACTATTCATTTGCCAGAAGCATTGTGGAATAATATTATCTGAGCTGGTGAATAGCAAGGTGTGTAAAGTAACATGGCCACAAGCTGACCATCAAAACATATTGGAAGGTTACTGCAATATTTCTCTTTCCATTGCATGATTTAAGTTCATTAAAAGCATTTCTGTGCTGTACTGTGCTGCTTTACATCATGATGTGCTTTTGTATAGGCCTATGTGTATGCATTTTTTTTTTCAATCAGGCTCTCAGATGTCTCTCTCTGTTCTTATTTTGAGAGACAACACTACTGTTTTGGCCATGTTTTTGTGCAAATCAGTCACCTGACAGGTCTGCTTGTAAAGACCACTCTGTCTTCAAGTTTCACATAGTGCTTTAGACCAGGAGCAAACTGGGGTCCAGGAACAAAAAAGAAAAAAATGTAAGATGTAAAATGTTAGAAATAAAAACCAAACAAAAAAAAAAAAAATACTTCAAATTATAATAATATTTTACAATATTACTGTTTTTTTATTGCGATTTTTATCAAAGAAATGCAGCCCTGTTGCGTATATGAGACTTATTTAAAAAACAATCAAAAATCTTTCTGACCCCAGACTTTTGAATGGTAATGTATATAATATATACACTATTTTTTGCTATGTTGCAATATTTTGACCTTAATTCAAAAGCTATATTAAAGTTAATCTTCACACCTTCCACTGTCTTATGCTAAGATAAGACCACTCTGTCCCTGAGCAGTTTCAGTTTTACTAAAAACAGGTCAGTAGCATCATATTCTGTGGATGCCTTTGCCACCTCTCCAAGGGCTTCCATTGTAGGAGCAGGATGGATTACTAGTATAAAAAACTAGTATAAAAGAACTGAGCTCAGTAAGTTCTTCTGGTTCTCTCTGGTGCTCTCCTCCTGTTAGCATGTGCAAGATGTTATTGTAAAGCCCATGTGGAACCATTTGATGGCTCCTGGTTTAATTCTCCCTGTGTGGACAGCATAATACTCACCAAACTGCTCTGATACCGTTCCTGGAAGAGTAATGACTGTCAAAGTTGTATGTGTAAATCTGTTTAAAATATTTATGTGTTTTGACAATGTATAGTGTGCGTGTATCAGGAGGAGTGGGTGTATGGCAGGTGTTTAGAGATAATGATCATCAAATCCTCAAAGTTCACTTCTGTTGGCATGTATATTAAACCCAGAGTTTTACAGTCATGGTGTGTGTCATTATTGGAAAAGAGTTTAATTGACAGTAAATCCAGCAATATAAAATCACATCTGGCTACCCCACTGTTTGATGCCAAAATAAGAGCTGAAATTAAAAGATTCTGAAAACACTCTTTGTTTGTTCTGATTGTTCTAAACCTGACAAATAAACATGACATTTAGTAAATTACATTTTTGACAACATTGCAAATGACTGTCATTGAAAATTGTTCTACAGAATTAACCATTGCGCGTCTCCGAGCATCACACATTCTCAACTGAATCATTGTTTTTGAACGAAATGGTTGAATGAATGATTCAATGATACACAAAAGACAGTAGTCGCTTGTCACCACCTACTGGCAAAGTTGGTATTGGATGACCTACATTTTAGACAAAATATTGCAAAATATTCATCCACAAACAAAAATAGTTCCATAGTATTACTTGTGGAGTGCCACAAGGGTCTGTTCTTGGCCCTCTGCTATTTCCAATATACATGCTGCCTCTTGGTAATATTATTAGAAAACACTTTTTCTACTGTTTTGCTGATGATACTCAGTTATATATTTCATCATGATATATTTCATCTCTAAATTATCCAAGTTGGTACACTGGTTACCTATTAAGTTCTGTATTGACTACAAAGTATTGTTACAGACCTATAAGGCCCTAAATAGTTCAGTTCCTGTGTATTTAACCAATCTTCTATTGCCCTACAATCCATCACATTCTTTAAGGTCACAAAACTCTGGACTTTTGGTAGGAAATCTAAATCCACTAAAAAAGGGAGATCATTTTTGCATTTGGCTCCTAAACTTTGGAATAGCCTTCCTGATAATTGTTGATGCTCAGACACACTCTCCCAGTTTAAATCTAGATAAAAGACACATCTCTTTAGCCAAGCATTCACATAATGCACCTAATAACCGTGTACACCAGTTATATCAGATGAAATGCACGACTATCTTTTGCTTGAAATGTTATGAACAGCAGGTACACTAATTATTTTCCATTTGCTTTTCTATCTCTACCTCAGGCTGCCCATCCCAAGATAACTATAAAGAACACCTGTTCCAGTTTGGATCCAGCCTCTTATGAAGATTTCAGATGACCCAACACCTGTGAAGTGATGACGCCAATCCCTGCGAGGACTTCAGATGACGGCAACTCTGAATGAACACGCACCACTGCCAATTTTCTATATATTGTAATCATTATGATCACAACTTGTAATAATTACTTTAATAAGATCATTGTTTCTGCCTAAATGAATACATGATATTAGCTAACTGCATGATTTGTATTATCTTCCAACTGTACATTTTTGACATATGGACATTACTTTGGAAGAGTCACCTCTGATAACAGATTACTCTAAATTGAAATGTAGAAACATGGATTGTTCTATAAAGCTGCTTTGAAACGATATGTATTGTGAAAAGACCTATACAAATAAATGTGAACTGAATCGAATTATTAACCGTTGCATTTCTCCGAGCATCGCATAGTAGTGGTTTTTCGCTCCTGGATAAATTTTTTTAACGAATTGGATGAATGAATGATTCATAATACACAAAAGACACTAGTCACTCATCACCAATAGTGCCATCTATTTGCCACTACATTATAGACACAATAGTGTTACTTTAGTTTTTTTACTCCGCAAATGTTTGTTCCACAGTGGAATTAACTGTCATGCGTCTCCAAGAATCACACAGCAGTGTCGTTTTGTTCCCAAATAAATCATAGTTTTTGAATGAATTGGTTGCATGCATAATTCAGTGACTCATTATAAACAAAAGAAAGTTGAGGACTGTGTCTAACTGTTGTATACATTTCAACCCTATGACATTTGTTTAGTGGTTCTAAAATCAGGATAACTGTAGATTAAACAATTTTGCATGATGACTAAAGTGCAGTTTGTCACTCACACTCTTATCGTCACTCTTTGTGTTCTCACAGATTTATTACCAACACTCTCTGTTAATCTCTCTGTTCAGAACACACCCAGAAATGCATGTATCTGTGTAAACAGTGTAATTTCATACTGCTAATGGATAATGGCAGTCTCTATTTTGGCACTAGTTAGATGTGCAGTTCCAGAAAAAAAGACATGATAAATCCCTTCAGACCAAATGAGCTCTCATTCTCCTTTTGTCTGTAGTCATTAGGAATAAACCCTAAAAATTAAAATGTCAAAATAATATTATTTGTTTGCGCTGCATTATCTGGCATGGCAAAACAGTCTTTTTCCATTTGAACAGCACACAGTTTAAACACCCCCCTTTTCAACACAGCTGTCTGGATTGATTCCATTATGAGTCAATATGAAGTTATTTAGACGTTTAAGGTCAATGTTACTTTTTGAAACACAAGTATAGCTGAACTACTTGTCAGTGGGATCTGTGGTGGACACTGGCGATTTTTAAAAAAGTAAATTCTACACCACTGCTCTCATATCCCTCCACTAGAGGGAGCGGCACACACAGTTTGAGTGTTGCTTATTGAAGAAAAAGAGTGTGAAATATGAGTCTCAGTATATCTTTATGGAAACTGCCTGGGATTCATTCCCATGCAGAGAATCCCTTCAATTTACTAAGAACAAACATGGGGCAATTATTGTTAATGATTTGTGTGTGAGTGTTTATGTGTGTGTGTATGACTGGAGAGTCTGCATGAGACCCGACCCTGGCAAACAATATTGGCATGGCACCATTCGCTTTAATGGCATCCTTCCACTTTACAACATTGTGGGAGCCTTTTCTTCAAGACGTTTTTGTTTCACTTGAATTTTCCCTCCATAACCGACCATCAGTAGGTCACTGAGTTCAGTAACTCCTAGAATACATTCCCAGAGCTTCTGTATTCACTACCCAAATTCCAAATGAGGTATTTGTTCAGTTAGTTTTAAATTACAGCTGTAAACGATAAGCATTTTAATAAATGACAGCGCTTCTCTGGCTACGTCTACATTAATCCGATTACATTTGAAAATGGCTAGAAAATAGGCTACTAGTGTCCTCAAGCATTTTCCAAAAGTTGTTCGTCCACACTGAAATGTCGGAAAACATTTAAAGGTGCAGTGTGTACATTTTAGAGGCATCTAACGGTGAGGTTGCGAACTGCAACCAACAGCAGCTCACCCCTCCCTTTCGCGTGATTTGAGAAGCTACAGTGGCCGTCTGGCCGACACAAGTCAAAGATGTCGTCGTCTGAGACAGCAGAGAGTACGTTAGCCAGTCAAGCAATGAGGTTTCTTCTTACTTCTAACAAAAAAGATCTCTGCTTCTAATAAACCAGATGACTATTACTACTACTACTACTTCTTCGTGCATATTCAATGTAGTGACGATGCAAGTTGCCTCTAAAAACACGAATGATTTAGAAGAAAAACAACATAGCGACGAAACACGCTCTGTAGAGTGTTTGTCCATTTAGGGCTGCTGTAGAAACATGCCGGCGCAAAATGACGACTTGACATCGAGGGGGGACCCGTGGTGTATGAGATAGAAATGGCTCATTCTAAGGTAATAAAAACATAACGGTTCATTATGTAAGGTCTTTATACACCACTGAAAACATAGTTATGTATATTATATTGCATTTCTGTCAATAGATCCTCCCAAATTTTACACATTGCACCTTTAAATCATGCCTTGCTAAGAAAAAAAAAAAAAAAAAAAAAAAAACAGCTAAAAGCCAGCCTATTATTAGCAGGTTTAAGCTGGACGTAGCTGGTCTCCCAGCCTGCCAGCTGGTGTTCAGCTGGTTTTAGTTGGTTGGTCAGTTGGACTTCCAGCCTGACCAGCTAAAGATGTGGTTAAAACCCCTCTAAGGGGTCCTCTAAGTCCACACTACAAGGCAAAAATGTAATTTTCAAATGTATCCACTTGGGACAGTTTCTCAGGACAAAAACGCTCAATGTGGATAGAAGGCCAAAATAGAGAAAAAGATGCGTTTTCAAATGTATCCGGATTTATGTAAACATATCCTCTAATCAGCTGATTTAGCTTTATTAATTTGCATAAGTGTCAGTTCCCCCGAAGCAAACAGCTTGGCCCTCACTGACCGCAGAGCTTTGGGTGCCTAATGACTGGAGAGGTTGACTCTGGGCTCTAAGGAGTGTAAAGCATGATTGTGAAAGTGCATTTAAGTGTACATGGAGTGAGATCACGCACAACATGAATAGTTGGCACAGCGCTATAAGCCGTGCACATCTGTAAGACACCACTCTCTGGAGATTTTCGGCTGCAAGGAAAACAACCAGACACATACGTATACACACACCTGCTTTGCTATTACCTCACCACCTCTGAAAGGGTTGGAGGTCACACCTGCGGGTGAACTGTGTAGGGAGGGGCTTTCAGTGGAAAAATCAGTGCTTTCAGCTTAAAACGCAGCATAAAACTACTAAATGAGGCAAAAGGCAGTTCGTGTAACAACACTGAACATACACAACCTTGGCTGTTAATGGATGTGAGAAATAGCGATGATCTAGAAGTAAAAAAAACCAAGCAAAAAAAAAAGCATCAGCATACATGAGGAGACCTGGGATATTGAACTTTTTTTCTTTAAAGTATGTAATTACATAATTACATGTAATTACAAAGTATGTAATAACAAATACATAAAATATTAGCTAACAATTAAAAAATATATATGATCAAATATAAGCAATATATTCATAATTGTGTCAAATCTGTGGGTCCAGTAGTACTAAACATGTAAAGGGTTAAGGCCTGTTCACACCAAGAATGATAACTATAACGATAACTATATTATCGTTCAGACCAACAGATGATAATCTTTTGATTTAAATGCTTGAGCCTTTTAAAGTCAGGTGGATTGTGATTCACGGTCAATGATTTAATCGCTCATCAGCTGGGAAAAAATCCTTCTGAAAGTTAGTCCAATGATTGTTTATTGTCTGTGCCATTATCATTATAGCTGTTGTTTGGACTTTCCTGTTCTCACAGAATTAGAACGATTATTAAAACTTTATAGTTATAGTTATCATTAGATATCATCCTCAGTGTGAACTGCCCTTTCCAGCCCTTCTCATCTGCTCAACCATGATATTTCAGATTTTTTTACATTAATAGTTTTGAGTATGATATATGTAAAATTAATCAAGCTTTATAATGGCAGTGAACGGGTCCGAGTATGAAGCTCAAGAAAGTGCATCCATCCATCATAAACATACTCCACACGGCTCTGGGGGGTTAATAAAGGCCGTCTGAAGCAAAGCAATGCGTTTGTGTAAGAAAAATATCCATATTTAACAAGTTATAAAGTAAAATATGTAGCTTCCCCCAGACTGCCTTCTGTATTCAACTTACGAAGAAAGTGTAAATCTCTCGCAGTTCAAAACGCTTATGCTACGTCCTATGACTTCTGTATTCAAATTACGAAATTACGAATTGCTTTTTTTGGGGGGGGGGCTTTTCAGCCATCTACCTAACACCCCGTGTTACAAGCATCTGTCTTCTCTACTGTTATATTACTGTTGTAAACTGTTGAAAAGATGTGTTGCAACACCATGAGCTGTTGGTGATTTTCTTTGAACTGCATTTTGAAAAGAATCATTTTAAGCCAGTTTAATGGACTAACTGTAGGTAATTATTCAAACATTTCATTTGACGCACAACATTTAAAAATACACATCTGTTTATATCTTTGTGAAGTTTCCCATTTTTCACTAGCTTTATGCTTAAGATTATAGGCTACACTACATGCCCCATTGTAGTGGCAAATGGGTTTGTAAGGGTTGTATACAAAAGCCCTGCATGTGTTTACCACTGGATGTCAACATTAGATGAATAACTTCCTGTGTGTGTCTGCACTTAAACCACCCAGATCGAGTCCATGCAACTTCACTAAAGACACATCTCTTCAGACTGTGATAGAGATTGTATGAGGCTTGGAGTATGGGAGTATTGGATACAGTGACCCGCTAACTTGCCAGTTCTGATGGAACACTGTGGAAAGTGTGTCAGAAGAGTTTCACAGTCTGGCTCCCAGAGCTGCTGTGATATTGAGACTGAAATAAGGTGTCCAAGTGGAGCTGTTTGGATTAAGCCACTCTCTAATGTTTCTTTTTCTCTGTCTCTCACACCCTCTTTCCTTTCTCTCCCCCCTCTCTAGCTTTTTCTCGTGTTTCATTTCATTAATCATGCTAAAGTGCTTCAGTCTGGACAAGTGCTGGATTTTGATGCTATATGACTTTATATGTTTACTGGTTCCACCTCCATCTTGTGTGTTTTTTTTTTTTTTTTTTTTTTTTTGTGATTTTAGCCTGTTGGGAATGTAAGCTGTAAGAGAAATGTGTAATAAAAAACAAGTATAGAAGATGATCTGGTAGCATTGATCCAACATGATAGCTAAGAATTAGCAGGTTATCCCTTTGTTTCTATATCAGTATATCTTCTCTTCTGAGGTGTCATTTAGTTTTGTCACGAATGTGGCTCCCTCGGCCCTTCCTCCGGACCGCTGGAGGGAGCCATCACCGGAATACTGATCAGTTCTCATTCGGACTACGTTTCCCATGGGCCCTCATTCCTGGGACTGATTGCACACACACCTGCACCGCATCACACTCACACTATTTAAGACACACACACACATCGCGAAGTCTTGATTTGCCTTGGTGATCATTTCTGAGCGTTTTTCTGTGGACTGTTTACCTGTTATCGATTGGACTGTTTATTACCCGCGACCCTTTGCTGCCTATCCTGATCTTTGCCTGTTTCCTGGACTGTGATTGTTTTGCTGCCTGCCCTGATCCTTGCCTGTACCCTGATTCTGTTTGTCTGCCGCCTGCCTCGACCATTGCCTGTCCCTGTTTATGCCTCTGCCTTTGCCCTGTCTGCTCTGTAAGTCCTTTTAATAAAATAGCTGCAAATGGATCCACATTCTGTCGACCCATCATTACAGAAGACTTCGCCACACAGCGATCCAGCAGCCCTCATGCAGATTTCATCTGAATTAACTGCCCAGGCCAACCAGCTTGCGGTGCATCAACATCAACTCAACCGCTTAACTTCCCTTACTGAAGAGCAGGTGAAAACGCTTCAAGGCCTCCGATTCAGTCCTGCCGAAACCGCCACGCCGCCGCCCGCTGCTCCCGCCAATCCAGGCTTCGCGGCCTCCCCTGCAGTCAATCCTCGCCTAGCGCTCCCAGAAAAGTTCGACAGCACTCCAGCCAGATGTAAGGGGTTCCTTCTCCAATGTTCCCTGTTCATCAACCAGCATCAACCATCAACCACCGTCTCTGTATCCCACCGAATCCAGTCGGATATCGTTTGTGTGTTCCTTGCTCACTGGCAAAGCACTGGATTGGGCCACCGCGGTGTGGAGAGATGACAGCCCCATGTTTTCCGCCTTTCAAGATTTCTTGCGAAACTTTAAAGAAGTCTTTGAACATCCCGAAGAAGGCAAAAGCGCTGGCGATCAGTTACTTTCTCTCAGCCAAGGTAAACAAACAGCAGCCGAGTACCCGCTGATATTTCGTACTCTGGCCGCTCAAACGAACTGGGTTGAAGACACTCTAAAGCTGTTGTTCCGAAGGGGCCTAACACTGGAACTGCAGGCCGAACTCGCATGCCGGGATGAGGGAAGTTCGCTCAACGCTTTCATTGAACTTGCCATTCACATTGACAACCTGCTACGAACCCGACGCCCTGTCCGGCAATCCGCCTCAGCCAGTCCCGCTCTGAAACCCATGCAACTCGGCTATACTACTTCCCGAAGAGAGAGAAAGGAGACGACAACTACACCTGTGTCTCTATTGCGGCCAGGCTGGCCATGTCAAGATCAATTGCCCCGTATGACCTCAGTCTTCCAATCCCAAAGCGGTGAGTTCTCCACATCACTCTAACTACTCTTCCAACTGCTTCAAAATTCCAATTCAAATTACCGTTAATGGCCAAAATCTATCCACTCACGCTCTACTGGATTCTGGAGCCGCTGGGAATTTCATGTCAGACTCATTCATCAAAGATCATAACATCCCTCTAACAGACTGTAATTCCCTGTTGACAGTGGAGGCGCTAGATGGGAAGCCCATCGGTGGAGGCAGAGTAGTCCATATCACCGCCGAGCTCGCTTTGCAAGTAGGACCCCCTCACCATGAACAAATCCGCTTCTATGTTATTCACTCACTCAACAACCCTGTGATCCTTGGTCTACCATGGCTCAGAACTCATAACCCTCACGTTTCCTGGAAAGATGGCCAGATTGTGCAATGGGACGCTAACTGCCATAAAAGTTGCTTGAAACAAATCACTCCCCTGCCAGTTCAAACTGCTTCACTCCACGATTCTGACACCGGAAAACTTAACGTTGCAGCCCCGTTAACGTCCATGACCAAGCGGCAGTCCTCACGTCTCATCTGGTCCTCTGAGGCAGTACAGGCTTTCCAGGAGCTAAAGGAGCGTTTCACTTCAGCACCCATTCTCCGTCACCCAGACCCTGAACTCCCTTTCATTGTAGAAGTGGACGCCTCCAGCACGGGCATAGGGGCCGTCCTTTCTCAGCACCAAGGTAACCCAGAGAAGATGTACCCGTGTGACTTTTATTGAAGGAAAATGTCGGCGGCTGAACGTAATTACGATGTGGGCAATCGGGAATTACTGGCTATGAAGGCAGCACTGGAGGAGTGGCGTCACTGGCTGGAGGGAGCAAAACATCCGTTCACCATTCTCACAGACCATAAAAACCTGGAATACCTGCGTTCCGCCAAGCGTCTAAATCCACGGCAAGCTAGATGGGCCTTGTTCTTCACACGCTTCCAGTTCTCGGTAACTTATAGACCAGGCTCTAAAAACACCAAGGCAGACGCGCTGTCACGGCAGCATGAGGAGGTGGAACGGACAGAGAACGCAGAGAACATAATCCCTGACACTTTACTGCTTGCTCCAGTTCAATGGGACATTATCACAGAGATCACACATGCCAACGAACAGACCGCTCCTCCTCCAACATGCCCGCCGGACCGCACCTACGTCCCAGCACAGCTTCGGGACAGACTACTTCATCACGTGCACGACTTCCCAAGCTCTGGTCACCCGGGTGTTACAGCCACTCTCCATCTGCTACAAAACCAGTTCTGGTGGGACTCCATGCTATCTGACACTACCTGCTTCATCACTAATTGTTCACCCTGTCAAACCACCAAGGCATCACACCAAGCGCCAACTGGACTGTTACAACCATTACCCATTCCTCAACGTCCCTGGTCTCACATAGCCATTGATTTTGTCACGGATCTCCCAGAATCCCAGGGCCACACCACCATTCTCACAGTCATCGACCGTTGCTCAAAAGCATGCAGACTCATACCACTGGCCAAGCTACCCACAGCATTCGAAACAGCTGAGCTTCTATGCAATTATGTGTTCCGTTTCTATGGACTACCCGAGGACATTGTGTCAGACAGGGGCCCACAGTTCACATCTCGAGTCTGGTCATCCTCCTTCAAGAATCTCAATATCAATGTCAGCCTCACTTCAGGGTACCATCCAGAATCCAATGGCCAAACAGAGCGCATGAACCAAGAATTAACACGATTTCTACGCACCTACTGCCAACGCAACCAGACTGACTGACTTATCTGCTCTGGGCGGAGTACGCCCAAAACTCCCTACAAAAACCTGCCACTGGTGTCACGCCCTTTCAATGCGTCTTGGGCTTCCAACCTCCATTATTTCCTTGGTCTGGGGAACCATCCAATCTACCGTCTGTTACTGAATGGATGCAAAGAAGCGAAGAAACCTGGGACCAAGCTCACCATCACCTACAACGCGCCGTAAGAAGGCAGGAGATGCAGGCCAATCGTCACCGACGTCCCAATCCCCAGTACGCCGTGGGACAATGGGTTTGGCTGTCCACTAGAGACCTCCGGCTAAGACTTCCATGCAGAAAACTCAGTCCCAGGTTTGTAGGGCCCTTTCAAATTATCAAACAAATAACTCCAGTATCATTTCGTTTAGATTTGCCTGCTAATTACTGTGTCTCTCCCACTTTTCATGTTTCGCTGTTGAAACCCTCCGGGGGTCCGAGAGGGGAGCCAGAGGGAGCCGAGGTCCACTCCCCCCCCACCCTTGATGATCGAAGGCGAGGAAGCCTATCAAGTACGAGAGCTGCTCGACTCCAGGCGCCGGGGTAGGAGACTACAGTACTTAGTCGACTGGGAGGGGTACGGCCCGGAGGAGCGATCCTGGGTCAATGCGGATGATATCCTGGACCCCTCACTCACAGAGGAATTTCATCGGACGCACCCAGAGAGACCGGCCCCTCGACCACGTGGTAGACCCCGGCGTCCGCTTCCTCGCGTCTGGAGCCGCTCACAGAGGGGGGGCTCTGTCACGAATGTGGCTCCCTCGGCCCTTCCTCCGGACCGCCGGAGGGAGCCATCACCGGAATACTGATCAGTTCTCATTCGGACTACGTTTCCCATGGGCCCTCATTCCTGGGACTGATTGCACACACACCTGCACCGCATCACACTCACACTTGCTGCCTACTCTGATCTTTGCCTGTTTCCTGGACTGTGATTGTTTTGCTGCCTGCCCTGATCCTTGCCTGTACCCTGATTCTGTTTGTCTGCCACCTGCCTCGACCATTGCCTGTCCCTGTTTATGCCTCTGCCTTTGCCCTGTCTGCTCTGTAAGTCCTTTTAATAAAATAGCTGCAAATGGATCCACATTCTGTCGACCCATCATTACAAGTTTTCAGTTCAATTTATTTGTATAGAGCTTTTTACAAATATAAAGCATGGTTCATGGGTTGTCTGTCAAACATTCAGTTAAAAAAAAAAATTTGAATATGAAATACATCTGTTTGAAACCTGCAATTGCAGTTATATGTGGAATTATCATCTTTACGTGGGTTGTGCATCGGCACGGCTCTACGGCGCGGATGAATCTAATGTTTGCTGTCAGTCAAGTCAAGTCACCTTTATTTATATAGCGCTTTTTACAATGTAGATTGTGTCATAGCAGCTTTACATTGATAACTGGTACATTATTTGGCTGCACAGCAGCTCTTAAAAGAATAGTGTCAATGCAGGCAGATCAAAGCACTGTTGAATATCAAATGTCAAGTCAAATGTCACCACATCGGTGTGGATACTGTACTTCAGAATCACAGATTCTACATCTTGGAAGTATGACCAAAATAAGAGTTTTCAATGGAAAATGTCATCTGAACAAGTAAGTAACATGTCTGCCACTTTTGTTCTGACCAACTGAGAAAAAAAGCATTACAATAAATCGCGCTGCCAATGGTGATCAAATCTAACGATCGCTTAGCTCGGATCATGTCAAGCCATGCTAATTATTATTATTGTTATAATTTGTTCTCAAATTGTTAATGTTAACAACATCAGCATTGCATGACTATGTGCATTTAGTGTGTATTAGCGTTACCTGTAGATTTCAATTTCTGTAGCCACTCCGCAGTCCAAAGTCTTATGCTTTTGACTACGGGTGAATCTCCAGTTGTCACTGATGACTGTCATTTGGACCTTTCTGGATTACAATCTGCCATCAAAATGGTAAGTTTAATTATTCCAGCTGCTATGAGAAAAGGCTATAAATGATCTGCTACCAGCAGCATCCTCACAGGCCATATAGCTTACTAGCTGGGACTCATTCTTTATGTAAACAGACGTGATGTAATGACGCAAAGACGAACGGTTGCATGCTTGAATTTTCCGCGGAAACCCACCAGTACCAATTTTATTAGAAAACATTATTACAAGCTTACCGTTGTGAATTGGGCTCAGGTAAAGGGATAGTTTACTGGCTGGTTATGTACTCAAAAATGGATTTTGGATCATTTTTACCACAAAAAAGTTACGGACTGCAGCTTTAATGAAGAAAGAAAGTAGTTTGGCTTTATCTTAATAAAAATGTAGTAACTTCTTCCTCTTAAACAACTATATATATATATATATATATATATATACATACACACTACCAGTCAAAAGTTTGGAAACATTACTATTTTTAATGTTTTTAAACGAAGTCTCTTATGCTCATTAAGGCTGCATTTATTTCATAATAAATACAGAAAAAACAATAATATTGTGAAATATTATTACAATTTAAAATTATGGATTTCTATTTTAACATACTTTAAAATATAATTTATTTCTGTGATGCAAAGCTAAATTTTCAGCATCATTACTTCAGTCTTCAGTGTCACATGATCCTTATATGCTGATTTGATACTCAGTTATTATCAATGTTGAAAACAGTTGTGTTGCTTAATATTTTTTTGGAACCTATGATACTTTTTTCAGGATTCATTGATGAATAAAAGGTTAAAAAGAACAGCATTTATTCAAAATATAAATCTTTTCTAACAATATAAATCTTTACTATCACTTTTTATCAATTTAACACATCCGTGCTGAATAAAAGTATTAATTTCTTTCAAAAAAAAGAAAGAAAAAAAATTACTGACCCCAAACTTTTGAACGGTAGTGTATATTGTTACAAAAGATTTCTATTTTAAATAAATGCTGATATTTTTTTACTTTTTATTCATCAAAGAATCCTGAAAAAGTATCACAGGGTATAAAATAATATTAAGCAGCACAACTGTTTCCAGCACTGATAATAAATCAGCATATTAGAATGATTTCTGAAGGATCATGTGACACTGAAGACTGGAGTAATGATGCTGACAATTCAGCTTTGCATCACAGAAATAAATTATATTTTAAAGTGTATTAAAATAGAAAACCATAATTTTAAATTGTAATAATATTTCACAATATTATTGTTTTTTCTGTATTCATTATGACATAAATGCAGCCTTAATGAGCATAAGAGACTTCGTTCAAAAACATTAAAAATAGTAATGTTTCCAAACTTTTGACTGGTAGTGTATATATATATATATATATATATATATATATATAAAGAGAGAGAGAGAGAGAGAGAGAGGGTGAATTCAGGTTGATTGGGACACTTTTTCCAAGTCATCTCAATGGCCAAAAGTGTTCCAATCACCCTGAATCCACCCAATTGTATATATGTATATATGCTTGAGGCACTTGGTAAATATATTCTCCCTGAAGACTGATTTTAGAAGAGCTTATTTCATGATTTATTGTACACAAGACCAGTTCTTTGATCACCATCAATATAAGCTGTAATTTCAGGAGGGTTTTGTATGCAATCACTTTTCATTGTGCTACACAGTCAATAGCAAATGTAAAGCATATCGCCATGGATCTCTGTAGTCCCAAAATCAGGTTCCCTGCAATGAGGCAGTCTGAGATGTCTAATAGCACACCGTCTAATGTTTCATTTCTTTCTTGAGACACAAAAGCTTTGAAGTTGATTTCTATAGTTACTTATTTGATTTTTTTTTTTTTTTTTTTTTTGTCAGTTCAGAGAAGTGGGTGCTTTGTGAATAAAGCAGTGTTCTTGATTAATGTTAGACTCCCACAGCTCACCTGTGAGTGATTTGCTATAGCGCCATGAGAGGCCACAGATTTAGCCTTGCATTTGCAAGTAACCCAAGGTAATCTCTGTCACTCATACATGATTTTAACTTTTCCAATAAGTTAGCAGGTCCAGTAGCAGAATTTTTTATAAGCAGTATGTTTTGTCATCCAAGCATCATTACTAAACAAGGAATCTCATACATATTCAACATTGGGAAGTCAATTTGTTTGTAGGGAAAAGATTTGTTTGGAAAGGTCCAGTGCCCCACCCCCTCCCCCACTGCACCCAAAACCAAACCAAAAAGATATTGCCTCTTTAAATATGTAATGGTCTTGTCTCCAGAGCACTATTTTCATCCTGGCCAGTAGGGGTCGCTCTCCTTAAACCCTTTATGTCATGCTTCCTCCAGAACTCTGGATGACGCTTACATCATGAACTCTAGTCTCTCCACTCCGGAAGGGGGCGCCATTACCCCAATTATGTTCATTATCCTGCTCATCACCCTTATTTCCCACACCTGTGTTTGTCCCTTTATAAGTCTGTTTGTTCCCTGCCATTGTGTTCAGTCTTGAGCCAGTCATCCTGAGTTTCCTGCTGCCAGTTTTCAAGTGTATCTCTTGTTATATATATTTTTTGGACCCTCGTGTCTGTTTTGTTTTCTCTGTTTTATGGAAGCTCGGCTCTCCTAGTTTATTTGTATTTTGTACCTTTTGTTGTTTTAGTAAAGATTATTTATTTTTTTGATGACTCAAGTCTTCTGGCTCTTTTGATCTTCTGCTATTAGGCTTAACTGCAGGGAGTTAGCTCAGTGAGTAACCACTCACCATTAAAACACCGGAGACTCGGGTTCAATCCCCACCAAGGGCAACTTATTACATCAAGACTGAACCATGGAAGCAAGCCCAGCAGAAGAATCTTCAAATGAACGAATCCTGACTGCACTCTCTGAGCAAGCCACGACCATTCAGCGACATGATCAGGCTCTGTCTGAGATCCTCCAACTTCTGAGTCTCCGGTCCCCAACCTCTTCACCCCAAGAACCCCAACAGTCTCCTGGGTCCAGATCCATGCTGGCACTTCCTTCTGAGCCCAGATTACCAGCCCCAGAGCGGTTCGACGGTACCTCTGAGAGATGCAGAGGATTTATTATCCAGTGTACTCTGGCCTTTCAGCTTCAACCCAGCAGTTTTCCTAGTGAGAACAGTAAGGTGGCCTACATTATTACGGACATCATGGCCATTCCTAGAATGGAACCTGTCACTACCAAGTTCCCACCTCACCCTCCTGAGCCACCACAAGTTCCCCCAGAATACACAGACCGCCTCGAAGACTTCAAGTCCAAGCTTCCACACTACCCCCCCACAGATCATATGACTGCGCTATTGAAATCATACCAGGAACTTGCCCACCCCGTGGAAGGCTTTACTCCCTCTCTGGCCCAGAGAGATTAGCTATGGTCAAATATCTTAAGGAAGCCCTGGATAACGGGGTTTGTTCTTTCTTCCACATCACCGCCCGGAGCCGGTTTCTTCTTTGTGGAAAAGAAGGATGGTAGTCTCCAACCCTGTATCGATTATCTGGGCTTAAATAACATCACCATCAAGAATCGTTACCCCGTCCCATTTATGACCACGGCTTTCGAGATCCTGCAGGGGGCCACCATCTTTACCAAACTGGACCTTCGAAATGCATATCATCTGGTCAGGATCCAGGAGGGGGATGAATGGAAGACGGCGTTTAATACCCCAACAGGCCACTACGAGTACCAGGTAATGCCATTTGGCCTAGTTAATGCTCCAGCTGTATTCCAGGCTTTTATTAATGATGTGCTCAGAGAGATGCTTAATACTTTTGTGTTTGTTTATTTGGATGATATTCTGGGAACACGTTCAGCATGTCAGACAGGTGCTTGCCCAGCTGTTGAAGCACAAGCTCTTTGTTAAGCTGGAGAAGAGCGAATTCCATGTCCCTGCTGTCTCATTCCTTGGCTTCTGTGTGTCCAAGGGTAGCCTCCAGATGGATCCTGGCAAGATCTGATCAGTCTTGGACTGGCCCCAACCCACTTTGGTCAAACAGGTACAGCGTTTCCTGGGGTTCTCCAATTTCTATAGGAGGTTCATAAGAAATTTTTGTTCTGTTGCAGAGCCTCTCTCCGCACTGACAACGAAGTCTAACAGGCCATTCATATGGACCAGCAAGGCTAACCATGCCTTCGACACATTAAAACAATGCTTCACATCCGCCCCCATCCTAATGCTCCCAGACCCAGAGTTGCCTTTTGTGCTGGAGGTGGATGCCTCAGATGTGGGGGTAGGAGCTGTGTTGTCACAGAAAAGTAAGAGCAATCACAAACTTCACCCATGTGCTTTTTTCTCTTGCCGGCTTACCCCTACTCAGCGAAATTATGACATTGGGAACTGGGAGTTGCTGGTCATTAAGATGGCGCTGGAAGAGTGAAGGCACTGGCTGGTGGGGGCCAAACACCCTTTTCTCATCTGGACGGACCATCGGAATCTCACTTACATCCAGGACGCTAAGAGGTTAAACTCACGACAAGCCTGTTGGGCCCTCTTTTTTAACCGATTCAATTTCATCCACTCTTATCGCCCAGGTTCGAAAAATCTCAAGCCAGATACACTCTTAAGGCAGTCTGAACCACCTGAGAAGGAGTCTTGTCCAGAAACCATCCTCCCCACTTCCAAGGTGGTAGCCCCCTTCCAGTGGGATATAGAGACAGCTGTCAAGCGAGTCCAACAGCAACAGCCTGATCCAGGTAATGTCCCAGCTGGGCATCTCTTTGTCCCTAATCATATATGCTCTGAGGTCTTGCAGTGGGCCCACGCTTCCCTCTCCTCCGGACACCCGGGAAGCACTAGAACCTGCAAGCTGATTCAGAGAAAGTTCTGGTGGCCCAAGTTACAGAGAGATGTTCGGGCCTTCGTCTCTGCCTGCTCCATGTGCGCACAGAACAAGGAGCCAAGGACACGTCCTCAAGGATTGCTGCACCCACTACCCATCCTGAGACGTCCCTGGTCTCACATCTCACTGGACTTTGTTACAGGCTTGCCTCAGTCTCAGGGAAACACGGTAATTTTGGTGGTGGTGGACAGATTTTCTAAGACTTGTCACCTCTTACCCTTACCCAAGCTCCCCACAGCTAGCCAGACTGCAGAAATAATGATGAACCACATGTTCAGAATCCACGGCTTTCCCCAGGATATGGTTTCTGACATTTTACATCCCGGTTCTGGAAGGTGTTTGGTTCGGCTCATCGGGTCCTCTATCAGCTTGTCCTCTGGCTTCCACCTCCAGTCCAATGGCCAAACTGAGAAGGTAAATCAGGAGATTGAGAAGACACTGAGGTGTCTGGTCACTGACAACCAATCCACCTGGAGCTGTCGACTTATTATTATAATAATTATTATTATTATAATTTCGATTCGATATCGATTATTTTGGATGTATATCAGTATATCTCTCAATTAATGCTGTAAACTACACATGGGAGTCAGTTGGTACTACTTTACTATAATATTGAAGGTTAAAATGAACTTATAGGTACAAATATGTCTAAAGATACGCTGTATATACGGCATCTAAACAGAAACACTTTGGTTTCTAGAACAAGGGAGCCAAATCTGAGAACTAAAACCATTGAGTTAATCCATCCTGGTGTCTGTGAGCTCCACTCAGATATACAAACACTTAAATTACACTCAATTATGTTTTTTTTTTTTATATATATATATATATATATATATATATTACAGTGGGTACGGAAAGTATTTAGACCCCCTTAAATTTTTCACTCTTTGTTATATTGCAGCCATTTGCTAAAATCATTTAAGTTCATTTTTTTTTCCTCATTAATGTACACACAGCACCCCATATTGACAGAAAAACACAGGATTGTTGACATTTTTGCAGATTTATTAAAAAAGAAAAAACTGAAATATCACATGGTCCTAAGTATTCAGACCCTTTGCTGTGACACTCATATATTTAACTCAGGTGCTGTCCATTTCTTCTGATCATCCTTGAGATGGTTCTACACCTTCATTTGAGTCCAGCTGTGTTTGATTATACTGATTGGACTTGATTAGGAAAGCCACACACCTGTCTATATAAGACCTTACAGCTTACAGTGCATGTCAGAGCAAATGAGAATCATGAGGTCAAAGGAACTGCCTGAAGAGCTCAGAAACAGAATTGTGGCAAGGCACAGATCTGGCCAAGGTTACAAAAAAATTTCTGCTGCACTTAAGGTTCCTAAGAGCACAGTGGCCTCCATAATCCTTAAATGGAAGACATTTGGGACGACCAGAACCCTTCCTAGAGCTGGCCGTCCGGCCAAACTGGGCTATCGGGGAGAAGAGCCTTGGTGAGAGAGGTAAAGAAGAACCCAAAGATCACTGTGGCTGAGCTCCAGAGATGCAGTCGGGAGATGGGAGAAAGTTGTAGAAAGTCAACCATCACTGCAGCCCTCCACCAGTCGGGGCTTTATTGGCAGAGTGGCCCGACGGAAGCCTCTCCTCAGTGCAAGACACATGAAAGCCCGCATGGATTACTCCAAGATAGTGAGAAATAAGATTCTCTGGTCTGATGAGACCAAGATAGAACTTTTTGGCCTTAATTCTAAGTGGTACGTGTGGAGAAAACCAGGCACTGCTCATCACCTGTCCAATACAGTCCCAACAGTGAAGCATGGTGGTGGCAGCATCATGCTGTGGGGGTGTTTTTCAGCTGCAGGGACAGGACGACTGGTTGCAATCGAGGGAAAGATGAATGTGGCCAAGTACAGGGATATCCTGGACGAAAACCTTCTCCAGAGTGCTCAGGACCTCAGACTGGGCCGAAGGTTTACCTTCCAACAAGACAATGACCCTAAGCACACAGCTAAAATAACGAAGGAGTGGCTTCACAACAACTCTGTGACTGTTCTTGAATGGCCCAGCCAGAGCCCTGACTTAAACCCAATTGAGCATCTCTGGAAAGACCTAAAAATGGCTGTCCACCAACGTTTACCATCCAACCTGACAGAACTGGAGAGGATCTGCAAGGAGGAATGGCAGAGGATCCCCAAATCCAGGTGTGAAAAACTTGTTGCATCTTTCCCAAAAGGACTCATGGCTGTATTAGATCAAAAGGGTGCTTCTATTAAATACTGAGCAAAGGGTCTGAATACTTAGGACCATGTGATATTTCAGTTTTTCTTTTTTAATAAATCTGCAAAAATGTCAACAATTCTGTGTTTTTCTATCAATATGGGGTGCTGTGTGTACATTAATGAGGAAAAAAAAAAAATGAACTTAAATGATTTTAGCAAATGGCTGCAATATAACAAAGAGTGAAAAATTTAAGGGGGTCTGAATACTTTCCGTACCCACTGTATATATATATATAATAAATAAAGTTTAGAATTACATAATCATATTTCTACTCCAATTCGTTTTTTTAAATATAAACATTTAAATCATGGCTGTCATAACTGATTTATTCAAACATGCATTAAATATTGAAGAACATTATAATGAATATGTAACAATGCATAGCTATATCAGAATGCTGCTTGCTAGAGTTCATTTTTTCTAGCTGACTAATGAATTTATGGTCACTGAATATGTTTTTCTGAGGTAAATGTGACGTTACGTGACATTGTTCACATGTTGTTTTATTGACGTCTTTCCAAGGTTGAAACACTGATTGAGCTATTACAAGAGACATGATATGGATTTCGGTAAGTTGTACTGTGTATTTTAACATACCTTCAGATGTTTAGTCATGTTTATTTCGCGATGTAACTGGTATTAAAGCGGAGAAGATGCTGCCGCTTCTCTGTAACTGAGGCGCTAAAGCGATCTGTCACGTCACATTAAACAGCGCCAAAACAATATTTATTTTTTGAATCTCATAATAAGATGGACGTCATTTGAAATCTGAGACTTTGCTTCATATCAAAAGTAACAAAGCACAAAGATTATTGTGATTTATTGGATGGGAGGAGCGCTACATGTTCTGTTAATTCATCAACTGAAAACAGACTAGACTAATCGATTCTTGGGATTTAAGAATCGATATTGGTTCGTAAAAATGAGAATCGATTAAAATCGAGAAATCGATATTTTTTTACCCAGTCCTAATTCTTCGTTAGGCATGTCCCCCTTTGAATGTCTTTATGGCTTCTCCCCCCCTCTGTTTCCCGCACAGGAGCCAGAGGTTGAGGTCCCAACCGCCACACAGCTCGTCCGCCAGTGTTGACATTCCTGGCAGAAGGCCCGTGCTGCCCTAGTTAGGGCGGCTCAACAATAACGGAAGCAGGCTAACAAACGGCGGAGGGCAGGACCCACGTATCGCCCAGGAATCCCGTAAGCTGGCTCCACGATACATCGTTCTCTTTAAGATCCTCAGAAAGATTAATCCGGTTTCCTTCCGACTCTGTCTACCCAGATCTATGAAGATACACCCCACTTTCCATGTTTCTCGAATTAAAACCAGTTGTTTGTTCTACTTTGTCTCCAGCCAGTAAGTCTGCCCCAATTCCCCGCATGATTGATGGACAGCCAGCGTACACGGTCCGCAGGCTATTGGATTGCCGCCAGGTACACAGAAGGGTGCAATACCTGGTAGACTGGGAGGGTTATGGCCCAGAGGAACGGACCTGGGCTCCAGCTCAGGATATCTTGGATCCAGGTCTCATCTCAGACTTTCGCCAAGCCCGAGGTGACCATCTGGGGAACGTCGGGAGCCGTTCTTAGGGGATGGGCTCCTGTCATGGTCTTGTCTCCAGAGCGCTATTTTCATCCTGGCCAGTAGGGGTCGCTCTCCTTAAACCCTCTATGTCATGTTTCCTCCAGAATTGTGGATGGCGCTTACATCATGAACTCTAGTCTCTCCACTCCGGAAGGGGGCGCCATTACCCCAATTGTGTTCATTATCCTGCTCATCACCCTGATTTCCCACACCTGTGTTTGTCCCTTTATAAGTCTGTTTGTTCCCTGCCATTGTGTTCAGTCTTGAGCCACTCATCCTGAGTTTCCTGCTGCCAGTTTTCAAGTTAAGTGTATCTCTTGTTATATTTTTTGGACCCTGTTTTGTTTTCTCTGTTTTATGGAAGCTTGGCTCTCCTAGTTTATTTGTATTTTGTACCTTTTTGTTGTTCTAGTAAAGATTACTTATTTTTTTGATGACTCAAGTCTCCTGGCTCTTTTGATCTTCTGCTATTAGGCTTAACTGTGGGGAGTTAGCTCAGTGAGTAACCACTCACCCATAAAACACTGGGGACCTGGGTTCAATCCCCACCAAGGAGAACTTATTACAAAATAGCTTCAATTACATAACAAGAAATATCAAGACAACCAGTGATAAATGTATAAAGGTTCATCAAGTCTATGGTAGTCTTTGCAGTTGTAATGGGACCACCTGCAGGCCAAATAAAAATCACAACCAAGGACTTGCAGTAATAATATTTATGTTATTGTATCAGTTCTTGGCGCCCAGCATTTCACTCTGTCATTCACTGGCCTTTCTTTCATTTCTTTCTGTCTCCCTCAAATTTGTGTCTTCTGGCCCTTGTTAAACTCCAGCACATGTGTCCCTGTCTATACTGAATAGTAGGGTGTTTCTCATTTCTTGCGTATCACTCTCTCTCTTTCTTATTCTTTGTTGTTCCCTCTGCCCTCTCTCATCTCTAATGCAGAACAGGCACCTGGCTTCCCCTGGGCAGATCAATACTCTGCTCATAATGTTTCCCATGATGCAAGACCATTAATTAAAGCATCTAATCAAATAATTGTGCTCAAATGGTTTTTATGAACTCTACATAATAATTTATCACACATGTTGAGATATTGCTTTGCTGCTCCTGCTCCTCTATAGGTGACATCACTATCCTTTCCTCCTGCATGGTCCTGTATATTTAAAAAATAGTCACTAGGTAGAAGATATTTTATCCAATTTACAGTAAATTACAAATACAAAAACAATCCCTGTGTAACAACCTAAGGTTTAGTGTTTTTCACAATGGTTTATACAAAAAAAGTGTTTTGAATACACTTATTTTATGATGAGGATATTTTTAATTCCTGCCTTGAAGGAGCTGTAAGTAGAATTTGAACTACTCTGTTGGACATTGTTGATATTTGAAATCAACCCAAACAAACCCACCCCTCTCTTCATTGCTCCGCCTCCAAAACTCACACTCCAATCCTAACCACCCTGCTCCAAGTTGGTATCAAATCCCAGTCCAATCGCTGCTGGCATGTGCGTTTTTATAGCAACACTATCAATGCTGAAATGAATCTGCAGCAGTCAGGTGGTACAAGTGAGAGCTCTGTAAGTTGTTTACATTAATTTTTATTGTAATGTTTTGTGCTTTGAGACATGAGGTAATTTAACACCATCTCATGAAGCTCTCATGAAGCAGACTCTGCTATGGCTGTGCGTGTTTATGTGTTTTGGAGGAGGCGTGGCTTCGGAGATGCTCTCAAGGAAAGGTGGGATCTCATGCTTTCAAGTTAGCTTGCTATTGCTAGCCTCTCTGAAATTGCCTACCCTGCCTTTAACATCAGCAAGGTTATGCCTGGTTCAGTCTACACAATATTTTTGTCGGTCGCGATAGTCACTGTGTCAGATTATATGATTTTGTCTCCTAAAATCTTGTCATGTTGTGGACAAGAAATATGTCAGACTACATGTTGCTACCCAACCATTCATCGCGTGCCGTCTTTATGTAACGGACGTAGGCCGGTAGAGCTGTGCATGTAAACCTCACTCCCCTGATCTCAAGAGGTGCTCTAGCAACTGACGTTAGAGACTGTGGTCTTTAGCCTCCTTGTTAGAGCGCCCACCTCCCATGCGGACAGGGTTCGCGTCCCGCTTGGAGCGGGCGGTGCTAACTGGAGGGGCTACATTGGTGCCGTGACCCGGATGGGAGCGAGGTTTAGGGGGGTGAGTGTAACGGACATAGGCCGGTAAGAGCTGTGCGTGTAAACCCCACTCCCCTAATCGCAAGAGGCGCTCTAACGACTGACGCTAGAGACTGCAGTCTTTAGCCTCCTTGTCATTTACGAATCCCCACGACACCCTACGTCAAGCAAATCATGGCAAAATCGGGCTAAAATTGTGTAGTCTGAACAATTAGTTAAGGTTCTGAAATGGCATGTAGTGCAACTCTCAAAAACAATGATATTTATGAATGAACAATTCATGATATTTTTAACAATACTTTTTATTTTTAATAGTATATATATATATTTATAATAGTAGTATATAATAGTATATTTACATTTTTTAAATATTGTAATAACACAAATACAAGAGTACATTCTGAACATGTCATGACATTTTTTAAAGCTCTTTTATAAATCAATGACTCATATATTTTTAGCTCAGGCAGATAGACCAGAAAATTTAATTTAGTTGTACAAAAGATCCTTCTGTGTATTTGTTTGTTTTGATTTTGCCTTACAAGCTGTGACCTCTGTGAGAGGACAAGTCCAGGATGCATATTCTCCCCAGCCTCTGCCAACAATGCATCTACTGTACACCAGCATATGATGGCCAGAGGTGGGTGGAAAGGTGGCGGTTTATGTACAAGTTCTCTGGCAGCTCCAGCTCCCTCATTCCTTCTGTCCCACAAACAGAGAGGCCGTGTGTGACCCCTGCAATAACGGACCTGTGTCTGCACACTCCCAGTTACCTCATGCTCAACTAGCCGAAGCTAGAGCAGAAAAGAGACTATGACAGTTTGAAGTGATTCTGTATGTAACAAAAAAAAAAAAAACATAATTTTGACATAATTTATATGTTTAATTTGTTGAGCTCATCAGGTCCATATTCCACTCTAAAATGAAAGCATCTGCTAAATGCAAATGTAAATTGTACAATATGGCAAGCAACAATAATAAAGTACAGAAAAAATAATAAAGTACAGTTCCAGATGTACAGTTACATTGGTGAATTAAGTGATCTGGAGTCTTTAATCACTTTGAAACGAACATAATCTAAACAACTTGTAAACCAGGTGATAAGGTTGTTTGGTTATTCAGAACATAAATCAGAGAGAGTTTTCAGAAGATGTTGTTGTTAGGCTATACGACTGATTGCATTTTAAAACAGCTTCGGCAAACATGTGAGCATACATGCATGTGTAGGTGTAAACAGCAGAAATAATTGGATCTCTGTTCCTTCATTTGACGCTGACCTTCTTCACCCTTTGCTAATGACACGTCTGAAAAAGTACCTCATGTTCAGATGATTATAAAATCACTTCAAAGGAAAACTTTGATGAACATTTGGACTTAAAAAAAACTCTGAAAACTGACACTTAAAAGAGGCTAAATAAATATAAAATCCTCAAAGAAAATACTAATATATTACTAAAAGTCAAAATGAAATTAAAATTGATGTTCTTGGCAACATTCTGAATTATTTAATGGTGTGCATTATTTCAATGAAAAATAAAATGTTTGGCTTTGTAATGTTTAATATGCTTCTTCTGAAAGGACTTTGTATTGAAATAATGTCTATTGGATAATTTCCACCAATTTCCACTTTACACAATGGCCACTTTACACGATCCACAATCCCACTCTACGGAAATTTACACTGACTTAAAAAATGAAATATTTAAAATAAATTGTTGCTGATTTCATTTACGTGTTCCTTTAAATTAACTTCATACAGTATATTTCTTCTAATTATGTGTAAAGGAATGCTTGTTACAACTGCCAATTAATCAAACCTAAATTACAGCCAACCATTACAGGCTTTAAGATTTTACATGCCAATACAAATTCAGTGATCACACACTCAAAGTTAACTGCCATTTCAGGAAATACAGTTAACTCTATCTCCAATCACATAAAGAAAGCAGGCAATATTGTGCAGTTCTCATATGCCATATGTGTTCTCCCTCCTTACAACTTGTGTTTATTTAGCTTTATGTAATATAAATCTTTGCGGATCTTGGTAATCAGTCTTATTGCACATATTGCTTTAGGTCCAGCATGAACAAATGTAAAAACTACGAGAAAGTCATCTGTTACTGAGTTTTCTCTCCCTGGCCACCTCAGACACTGTATCTCCAGTCTACTTGACAGCAACGTTCTGTCTGCGCTCTCTCAAGACATCTGTTTTGAATTTTCCACTTGCCAAAAGTGCAATTAGCCTGCATTTGACTGGTATTATTGTCTATGCATGGAGAGAGAATACTTGAAGGATGTATTCAATGTACAGTGTAATAGAAACATAATTAATCATGATCAATGAATCATTTCTTAAAATTCAGACTGTTGTTGGATGTTCAGGGAAATGTCAAATAGTTTGAACAAGAAAGACCTTTTATTTTAGAGTCTTTTGTGTTCTGATGCAGGGATTAAACCAGTAATTATTTTTGTTTGTTAGTTTGCAAACTTTTTTAATTCTTGCAACACTACTATTATTTTAACTCAGCTGGAAAGAATAAGTAAGGTTTTTTTTTTTTTTTTGGAGGAACCATGATCTTCGGAAGCCCGTTTCCGCCACTAAATAAAAAAATAAAAACAGTAATTGCGACTTTTTATCTCAGAATTGCGAGTTTATATCTCACAATTCTGACTTTTTTTCTCACAATTGCGTGACATAAAGTCAGAATTGTGAGAAATAAACTCGCAATTGCGTGATAAAAAAATCACAATTCTGAGATATAAACTCGCAACTGCGTGATATAAAGTCACAATTGTGAGATATAAACTCGCAATTCCGAAAAAAAAAGTCAGAATTGCGAGAAAAGTTTCACACAATTGTGAGTTTATATCTCACGATTGCGAGAAAAAAAGTCTGAATTGTGACTATCACGCAATTGCGAGTTTATATCTCAGAATTCTGACTTTATAACTCGCAATTGTGAGAAAAAAAGTCAGAATTGCAGAAAAAAAGTCAGAATTGTGACTTTATATCACACAATTGCGAGTTTATTTCTCAGAATTCTGACTTTTTTTTTCACAATTGTGTTATTAAGTCAGAACTGTGAGAAAAAAAGTCCGAATTGTGACTTTAAATCACGCAATTGCGAGTTTATATCTCGCAATTGTGAGAAAAAAAGTCCGAATTCTGAAATAAAAAGTCACAATTACTGTTTTTATTTTTTCATTTAGTGGCGGAAACGGGCTTCCATAATGATCCTTACACTCTTAAATTACAATAAATATGCTCTTAAACAGTGTTGGGGGTAACGCATTACAAGTAACTTGAGTTACGTAATCAGATTACTTTTTCAAGTAACTAGTAAAGTAACGCATTACTTTTTCAAATAAGTAACGCAAGTTACTTTTTCACATTTATTGACTGACAGCTCTCCTGTCCACATGTGGAGAGAAATAAAGTGCAGAGGTGTTGTGTGAACATGATGGTTATTGTAGCTTTAGACTAAATGTGAACATGAATTTACTCATCTCACTTGCACAAACTTGCATTCAGTATTCCTCAAAATGACTGGAACTAATTGTTGGAAAAAAACAAAAAAACAACTCCTATATTAACTTAGCAATCACCAACTTTCAGTAACGTTTGCAATATTTCATTTGTGCTTATTGCTTTTGGACACTATGGCACAAGGTCACACAATTTAACTTCACATGCAAATGGTTGTTCATCTCTTCTTCATTGCAGTTAATCAAGACGTAAATTATCCGTGCTCATTGCTACATCTTGAAACTGTGCCTTCTTACTTAAATCCCTTTGGCTCATCATACAAAACCTCGTTGTGATGCTAAAAAGCTTGGGAGTGCCTCTTAAATCATGTGTTTTGAATTTCAAAAGCTCCTCACAAACGTGTGAAAGAGATTGTGGCGTGTGCTCTGTCGTATGTAAGTGTGTGAACAGATGTTGCAGAAACGAATAGATAATTTATATAATATGAAGCACAATGCCACATGGATTTGACAACCAGACCAAGCCCACACCCAGTCCCAGGGGATTGAACAGAACAGTGCTCCTATTTTATTAGCACAGCAGGGTTAGTTATGTACTGTTCCAGTTGCAGAAAGTTCCCTGGTTTATGTAGCATCCTGAACACAATGTAGTGCCACATAGCATCAAAATTGAACAGATAAACATATGAAATGAATTTGCAAGCCTGTTGCATCTTCAATCACACAATTACAATGCCCATCATTCACAAAATGATGAACCCAAGCCTTGTGCGAGTTCATTCATAACATATTTTGTCTAATATAAAGTGATATATATTATATTGCTTTTATTAAACAGTTCAATAAACAAGTTAAACTTGAATAAATTACATTTTATGCATGGTTCCTCTAACTAAAATAGCTCAAAAACAAAAAACATTTTGTGTCTCCAAGCAACACACAGTAATGATGTTCCTGAACAAATGAAGTGTTTTAATGAATCAGTTGAGTGAACGTTTCAATGACTCTCATAAAGACAGTCATTAGCTGCGTCTCATTTCGGAAGCTGCGCCCTCTGGAGGTCACAGTTGAAGGCTGCATACATCATCAAGGATGTCTTATTTAAGAAAAGTAGCTGTAATAAAATTGACTGTTATTCCTCGTGAGGTGTAAAATACTGTCATTTCTTTCGTACTCTAATCTAATGTAATCTAACGATTATCTAACGATTACTTTTCTGAGACCGACCTCAACCTGCGACCTTTTTGAGGACGCAGCCTTCGAAATGAGACACAGCTACATATTTTGTTCTTGAATGAATCAGTGTTTTTAAATGAATAGGTTCAATGAACAATTTAATTGACACATAAAGTCTTATCGCCACCTACTGGCGTAACGATATAACCTGCAGAATGGGTGGCTAAAAAGCTCCCATGTGCTTTTGTACTGTTATCAGCAGTCTAATATCATATCATCTTTATTTTTAGTGCAGAAATACTGAGTTGGGAATTTTGCTTCTTTCCTCTCTAATTTATTCACAACCTTTGACGTGAGTTGGCTTGCAGATCATGAAGTCTCCTAACAGATCTCATTCACATATATTCGTCATCTGATGTTTGAAAAAGCTAGCTCATTTTAATCATCGGGCTCAGGGGAGACCAAACAGCAATCTGTGCTGTAAAGAGACCATTTGTTTTCTTCATTTATGAGAATTCAAGCTGGCACGATTTTTGTTCACAAACACACTGTTTTTGGTTTTTCTCTCTTTTTCTCTGTTGTTGGCTCTGAACCTTGGACTGTATTTGTGGCATCTGGGATCAAGCCATATTAAAAGACCTCAGTTAAAAGTGGTTGAATAAAATATAGACAGTGGTGTACTTCTGCTTTGCACAACAAATCTGGCATTGTTTCTGAAAAAGCTTTTATTTTCTGGACATTAACATTTTAACATTAGCTCTTTAACTGTATGCACAAAAGTCAAAACATCTAATCAAAATTTAGCATTGTTTTTACTATACATGAGCTAAATATTGCAGCAAATCAGCACCAAAATTGCACAATGATATTCTTAGCACATATCAATGCACAATTCACAATGTCAGCATGACCTGGTTTGCTCCCCATGGAGTATTTATATTGTTCCTCTGGGACTGAGATTCGAGGAAGTGCTCACTTATTATATCTGCATCTGTGTATGTTTTATGTAAACAGAATGGCTATATATCTCTATTTTAGCGTAATTTTCAGAGTGGAAGCAGGGCTCATCTCTTTTCATTCACACAGGGACGTTGAGTATGATGGATGAGGCTGTCAGACCCCGCTGCAAGAGGTTAATAAACGCAAAGCAAAAGAATTGATTCAAAGACTTGCACTTTATAAGCTGTCTGGGCAAGAGACTTACAACATGCAAAATCATACTTTATCATTACTTTTTACTTTTATGTTGTCATTATATCCCTCTTGCAGACAAATTCTCCCTCAAACAAACCTTGGTCCAAGTAATACACTTGTCTGGCTCTAACATGTGGATAAGAGAGTTTGTTGTTCAGTTTGCTGTGTTGGGTACTTTTCAGCTTAATTGCTGTGTTGGGTACTTTTTGAAACTGCAGTGTCAGTTTGCTGTGTTGGGTACTTTTCTGTATGCAGTGTGAATGTGATTATGGGTAGTAAGTGTGTTTTAGGGCACCTCCCTTCTTTAGCTCTGATACAGGAGACATTTTATTGGATGAAGAAACAAAGGCGACTTTGTCTGCCAAGAGCGACCTAAATGATAGAGCACTGTCCAGATTCAATCTAGAAAAACAAAACAAAAGAAACCAGCAAACGCATCTGTAACAGTGTGTTCTGTGCTGGTTACATTTAAACCATGAGTGCTAATTTACAATGTAAAAAAAAATATTGTTAGATAAAGCAAATAATGCCTAAAAAAGAAAATAAAGATTTACTTAATTTACTGCTGCGACATGCATGTGGGTTGGATTTATGAATAAATGTTTGCATTGTTACCATTCCTTTTTCAAATAGTTCAAATGAAGTGAGGCCAAGTGAATGGGGTCACATTTTAGAGGATTTAAAAACAGTAATGTTAAGTCGGTCTCACTTTATATTAGGTAACTTCACTTTAACTACTATGTACTAACTTTTAAATGAATCATTTGATACAATGCACTTATTGTGTACATACATGTTTTTTTTTTACTTATATTTAAGAAATACCTGAATGTAATTACAGCTGTAATAATTTCTGTAACTACGTATTACATTGTTGACCCTTTCTTTATCTCTTAACCCACCCTTAAACCTACCCATACCACCAAACCTGTCCCTAACTTTATCCGTATCCCACCTCAATAGCAGCAAAAGTGTTTTGCAATACAAGCATGAACACATTCCACTTATTTTTTGATGTGAGTACATAGTAGTTAAAGGATTAGTTCTCCCAAAAATGAAAATTATGTCATTAATTACTTACCCTCATGTTGCTCCACACCCGTAAGACCGTTTATCTTCAGAACACAAATTAAGATATTTTTGAAGAAATCTGATGGCTCAGTGAAGCCTCTGTTGCCAGCAAGTTAATTTACACTTTCAGATGCCCAAAAAGGTACTAAAAACATATTTAAAACAGTTCATGTGGCTACAGTGGTTCTACCTAATATTATAAAGCAACGAGAATACTTTTTGTGCGCCAAAAATAAAATAAAATAAAAAAATAATGACTTTTCAACAATATCTAGTGATGGCCGATTTCAAAACACTGCTTCATGAAGCTTCGAAGCTTTACGAATCTTTTGTTTCAAATCAGTGGTTCGGAGCGCCAAAGTCATGTGATTTCAGTAAACAAGGCTTCGTTATGTCATAAGTGTTTCAAAATTTCAATAGTTCACTTGACTTTGGCTGTTTGATACGCGATCTGAACCACTGATTCGAAACAAAAGATTCGTAAAGCTTCGAAGCAGTTTTGAAATCGGTCATCACTAGATATTGTTGAAAAGTCGCTTCATAATATTAAGGTTGAACCACTGTACTCACATGAACTGTTTTAAATATGTTTTTAGTAGCTTTCTGGGCATCTGAAAGTGTTAATTATCTTGCTGGCAATGCAGGCCTCACTGAGCCATCGGATTTTATCAAAATTATATTAATTTGTGTTCTGAAGATGAATGAAGGTCTTATGGGTGTGGAACGACATGAGGGTGAGTAATTAATGACATAATTCTCATTTTTGGGTGAACTAACCCTTTAAAGACACCTAATATAAAGTGTGACCATTAAGTATATAATTTCATTAGCTCTTGTTAAAACTTGTGTATTATTTGAGCTGTAAAGCTATTTTTACAGATTTATGGTATGTTGTCACATAACTTTTGGTAAAATTGCACATAACTTTTCATAGAAAAGGTTAGTAAACACTAAAACTAAAATCATGTTAACCATATTGTTTAGGTCTTTTGTCTATACTATTGAAACAGAAAGTGTTGTAACATTACTGATTGGCCCAATTCACTTTTGTTTTAAGTGAATCACTGTATCTTTTGTGACTTGATAGTTAATTCAACTATATGTAACATGTTACCTTCATTTTAGTTTTTATTAAAGTTTTTAATTTGTTTTTTAGTCATATATTATGTTCTACGGACATCGCACGTTTGCAGTCTACAACATAAATTAGATTATTCTTTTGATTATGATGCATACCCACTTTTGGCTTAAACTGCTGATTCACTTCACTTGAATTAAATTGTATTTTAGTTAAAGTTGTGCAAACTATGGTCATCTATATGGACATAAATTCCCACACTTCACAACACAGGACAATTCTGAGGCACCAGGTTTGCAGACGTGACCAATAAATGTCGTATGACCTAGTGAACCTTTGACCTGCGAATTCTCCCCATGCAGTGTTTCAAATAACCTTTCCGTATGATACTTCCTGTCATGTGAGACAGGTCAATGCAAGCTCCACAGAGCTTCACACTGGGCCTGTCGCTCAAAACCCATGACCTCATCTTGACATTTTAAATTTGTTTCTTCTCGGTCCAACACTCCGATTGCTGAAATACCCAACAGAACTGGGCGATGTGAGACATTTTCCAATAAAGGCAATACTGGAAGACTGCTGTCTCAGTGGAATATCCTTTAGGCATTTGCATGTTGCAGAGGGACCATTTGTCTTCATCACAATGTAAATTGTCTGCCTAAACTTTCAGTTTAGGATGATTTATAACCATGTTGAATGGGCAGCCATGGGGTTTAAAGACTCCACAAGATGGGATCTGGTTCATCCTGAATGAAAGAGAAACATGTCTCTGGTTATATGGTAGGTGGTCACCTCAGTCAACTTTTGGCAAATCCCCCACACATTCCATCCCTCTAAATTTAACCCCAATTACTTAATTTCACCAATTTTTCCAATTACCCTTCTAATTGGGAAAGCACTTTCTTGTGTTCCAACCTCTGGATGAAGTACAGAGGAACACTTTTGACCTTATCAAAAACATTTACTTGATCATCTCAGGATTCATTATCTTAAATCATAAAGATCAAAAAACGGGGGATAAAATAAAACAAATACCTCAGGACGCCCAAGTCTGCATTTTGTTGATGTGTGAGCAAAACTTTTAAAGGGTGAACAGAAACACCTCTCACTTTCAAACACAACTTTTCACAGCAGTAGTGTGTTTTGATATCTAGTGGTTCCTTTCTTTCTCTGGCCCACACTTTGTCTCCCATGGAGCTTTATGTCTCTACTTGAATTAATGTAACTCAGTCAAGTTACATTAATTCAAGTAGAGACATAAAGCTCCATGGGAGACAAAGTGTGGGCCAGAGAAAGAAAGGAACCACTAGTTCTCAGAACTATTGGTTCATTATTTCTTTAAAAAAGCCCCTATTATGCTATTTTAAAGGTTCCTAATTTGGTTTTAGAGGTCTCCTACAATAGGTTTACATGCATCCAAGGTCAAAAAACACTTTAATTTTCTCATAATATACTTTGCACATCACCTCAGAGTCTGAAAATGGTATATACGAAGATTCAGTCTCACTAAATCCTTCCTTTCTGAAAGCCTACTCTGCTCTGATTGGTCAGATGGCCGAGACTGTTATGATTGGTCTACCGATTACAATGCATGTCGAAAGCAAAACGGCCATTACCACTTCTGAATTTCAGCTCCCGGAGGCTTTCTCAGTGCTTATAACACAGTGATACGATGATGTTAGTTTTCCCGTATCAATTCCAGCGCAAGTCCTTTTGAAGTGCATTCAAAGTGGATTTGCAGCGCTAAAAACTGCATCTTCTCAAAATGTTGAAAAAACAAACCAAACTCTTCCAGACCTCAATTACAGTGTTTGAGGGCGTGAATTAGACTTGAATTAGCAGCCAAAGAAGACTGGCTGGCATTATGCAAATATGTTACATTGCTACATAGGTATGTAACAGGAAGTGAGACTGGAATTGCTGACGATTCGTTTCAGCAGTTCAGACTAACTTTATTTGTTGTGCACTTTGATCTTTAAAAGGTCATGAAACCCCCCTGTTTTAGCCTGGTCGTTCACACCTCTGAGCTGTAAAAATGGGCGTGTAAAGCTCTGGAAAAGTGGGAGTGGGGGGGGACATTAGGCTACTGATTGAGAGGGGAGGGGAGGGGACAACCAATGAAACACAGACTTACAACACACTCATTATACAGAATGATGAATATTAATATATGAGCACGGAGAAAAATGACAACAAACTCCCAAGCACAAGGGAGAAATGCGAAAGAATATTTAAAAGGGCTAATAATACTTTCATTACGTTTACGAGCACTACAGTCTCATGATAAACAACACGTAGTTTAACACAGAAAGAATAAAGACATAGTTTAATTTTTGTCCATTCTTTAAGTCTTTTGTTCATCAGAATAATCGTGTCATCGCGTTCAGATACACCACTGTATCAGTGTCCAGTTTGCACATATATTTCATTTGAAGAAGACTTGATGCGCGCTCCACGTGCATATCATAACAATTGTATTTTTCATGTGTTCGTATTCAAACTTCAGTTCTGACCGCATCGCGGGCAAAATACAAACAACTCTCAAGTGCTGCTGTGCTGAGGGAAACATACACACGGCTCGCGTGTCCGAACGCAGATCGAGGTGAATGAACAGCACTTTTGTGACATTTGAATTCTCCGCTGTAATGCGATCTCATGCGAACATATTTTCCATTTGTGCTGGTAGATTACAGCAAAACAATCCACATGCACCCAAACTTCTGCTCTGATCGTGTCGTAGGGAAACGCATTTTTGTGTTGTAGCACTGAGGTGCATGAGCACCAACGATATGTCTCTGAATGACAAGAGACAGAGGCAAGAGAAGTGATACTTCCTCATGCATAATACCGCAATTATAATCTTATGCGTACTACAGCGCAGCGATTGGATTGAATGTTCTTTTTCTCATGAATAAATGCAGAAACTGTTGACGTCAGCATGTTCGAACCAGCCCATACTGGAGCCAATCAGAACTCCGGATCTTGCCGGTAGTACACGATGACGTCAGATTTTGTGACGTTGCTCCGACTTAGCTTTTCAAACCGGAAGACAGAAATCGCTCTGAAAAATGCAAAAATAACTAATTTCAAATTATAAGTAAAATTAATGAGTACATTTAGTGTTTTTAATGATGTGCAGTCTATACATATCTGTTCACAGCGTCAAAAAATGTGTTCCGGGGTTTCATGACCCTTTAAAACTTTCCATTTTACATTCACAAACAACTATAGGCTATTACACATTACATGAAAGGTAATATTTGAAAAAGCATAATTAAAAGTAACTCCAAGACCTTTCAAACTCAAGAGACATGAGTAGAGAGTTTGAAAAGAAAGATTTGAGTTAATTTAGGCCTGTACACTGAATTATGTATAACATGCAAGCACTTTCAACTCAGATCTAATCTAGAAGTTCATGTGAGCACTCTAAGTGCTTAATTAAAGAGATTTAAAGACTACAATAACTCTAATGATGAGACTTTTTAAAATGTTGATTGCTACAGTATATCAATCTTTACAAATCCCTAAAAAAAAAGAATTGTCTCTGTGAGTTTAGCAAATTATTGTGCTGTTTAAGATGCAAGTTGATCTCCCTTTCAATAACTTATGACTATGAGAATGTACATGATGTTTGCTAATGAAGGTTACATCTCAGCTAAATTGGTGAAGATTTGCAACAACTTATAATTTGACACATTTCTCCAAACTCAGATCACTGCTCTCAAAACAATTAACATGGTGATCTGAACATTTTGTAATTGTCCTAGATTAATTGCAAGTTTTTATCCATTTCATATATACATTACAAATCATATGCATAATTTTCTCAAAACATTCTGTACAAATGTGTTCACAAGAGCTCACACAGCCATCTAAAATTTGAATATATCGGGAAAAAATGCAGCTCTTTTTAATGATGTTACAAAAATCACAAACAATTATGTACCATTTTTCCAAACACAGCAAACAAAACTCTGTAATTTGTCATATTCTCAATTGCACATGGAATGATATCAGTTGACCCCAAACTGGTATCTGCTGGGTTTAAAAAAAATAAATAAATACACACATCACAGGAAATGCAAATTTTCTAATTGTTTACACAGCTATCAAAATTACATTAACTCTAAAAACTATTTTCTAAAGTAACAAACACTGTTATACAAATAAAAAAGGATAAGAATGATCATGAGAAGGGGGAAAGAAAGAGGCATAAGAGAGATTTTAGGAAAAAAGAGGAGAATGGAATAGGAAGAGTAGAATGGGGAAAAGGAGAGAGAGAAGAGATGAGAAAAGTGGAGGGCATTGGTGTAGTGGAAAGAATAAGAGGTGAAATTGTAAGAAGACATGAGCAGAAAGAAAGGGGACAACAGGATGGAAGAGGAGTTAAGAGATGTAGAAGGTACAGACTTCCAAATGAAATGGGAAACATCCTAGTTGACCGTGTAATAAATCATGGCCTCTTCTTAAGAGAAGCTATAAACAGATCCAAAGTGTTCCTATAGCATTCCACTTCTATATTTATGAGTATCGTACTATAATTATGATTGGTAGCATTTACTTTTAAAGGGGTCATGAATTGAGAACTCAGCTTTTCCTTGAGCTTTTGATATGTTACAGGTCATTGTACTATAAGAATATCCTGTAAGTTTCAGAACTGAAAACTCCCTTGTTAGTCCAATAAAAGCTTTTATTGACACCAGGCCCAGTGAATGACTGATCCTGGAATATGTTTATTGTGAAACGCTGGCTCCACAGAAGAACTCTTCATCTTTGCAACGTCAGCCCCGCCCACTGGTGTGTTAGTGAGGTGACGAGGAGAGAAGAGCGACACAGGGCTAAAAATAACATTACCTTTCAAAGGATCCTAATGCTAGGAATATGGTTATTTATTTTCAACAATGTGAACGCCTCAGTTGAGCTTTATTTATTTGTATTCGGTACATTTCACTGTTGATTCTTTGGTAAATCAATCGCATTTAGGCACAAACAGACTTTTACGATATGGACTCGACAGTAATGCAACAACATGTAAGTAACTCAATTCTAATGCCTGATCTGATATGTAATGGACAGATGTTTTTTTGTCTATGTGTTAGTAAATCAAACCAGTGACTAAACTGTCAACTTCACTTTTTTCTCTTACTAGGATGAAAATAATCTGTTATTTAAGTGGTGATTAAATTATATATATAAAGTGATCAAAGAACACTCCCTTTACAATCGCTAAAGCTGTCATTCAAACAACGCTCGCTGGAGCTGTCAATTAAACAGTACAAGTTTATCAGTGACTTAGTTCTGGACTTGCGCCAAAACTCCCATTTTATTCAACAAATCTCTTAGTTACATCGAGTTTGCACTGTTAGTTATGATGAAAGCATTCATTAGTGTGCAGAAATTGAGTTGCAATAACGAGATCACTGCTTTCATGCGTTTAACAACATGTCTGTGATCAGCTACAATGTTCATCACTGCAACCTTTCATGCCACGATCTAAATATAATGCTATAGATTTAAGTGTAATGCTATAATCAACACTTTTCATGATTAGTTAACCTTGAGAGCTTTAATAGTAAAAACGGGCTAAAAAGTGAGGGTAATACTTAGCTATTTCATATTGCAAAGATGTTAGCCAATCACAGCAGTGGGCGTTTACACTGAAGTCTCACAGCAGACATGCTCCTTAAAACAGAGCATTCAAATAAGAGGGCTAAAATCAGGGTAGGAAAAATGTCTTTTATTTCTAAATTGACAATTTTTGATGTAAAAAGCATACTAACATTATAAGTGCACCCCAGGAAACATTATAAAACAATAAAACAACACAGTTCATGCCCCTTTTAATAAATGCATTACCAGAAAATAAAAATACACCACTTCATTATGCAGTAATGTTGAATTGTTTGGCCTAAGAGTGCATTTAGTCAGCTGTGTTAATTGTTTTGAGAGCAGTTTGGGGAAACTGAAATTTAATTTGCATTGTACCTTTCTTCTTTTCATGCAAAGATTACATTTGATGAAAAGTTCATGGAAAATGAGCCTGTGGATTTGTTTGTTCTGTGTTATATTTGAAACAGTACGGGTTAATGCTCATCTTGCATGCCACTTTTCAATATTCACAGAACTGAAGGAATACTTCAGTCAATTATTATTGAATCAATCAATTACACCTTCCCAGTTGGCCACACTTATTATTCTGGTTATCCTCCTGTTAGCAGCATTATCTTTCATTCTCAGCTCAAGTTTGTATAGAAGATCTGAGGTGACTTGCCATAGCAAATGTCCATGTCATCTAAGTGTTTACTTCAAAAGTCAGTTCTATTACAATTTTTTACAATCTCTATGACCCTCTTCTCAATAATTAGGTCACTTAATTAGGTCTCAATTGTTAGGTCAATAATTAGGTCACAACTGTGAGCACAGCAGTTTATGTGGGCTAAACTGATACTTTTCCATTGATTTGGCACAAAATGCATTCAATGACTGCATCTTTCAAAATACATTAATTCATTTCTCACTTAGACACAAACACTGCCAAAACTCTACCTAAAGGCCAGTTTGCACGTTTAACAAAAATGTTTAACTTAAGATCAAAACCTAACCTAATACAAAACTAAATAAGGTTCCAGTACCATATTGAAATATATTCAACATCTAAAAAATGAAACACTATGAAAACAATTATATGTAGCTGAACACCTACACAGGTGTTAGTTTTTCATTTTCTTTACTATCTATACAAAAGCAGACAACTTAGGAATAGTTTTGTACTGCAATGTAAGGGCCACGTAACATATGTAGTGAATTCTAAACTGTAGAAAAATGTTTACAAAGAAAACATTGTATAATGATTGTTAGTGTTTTTTAGGTTATTGTTTAATGATTAACAAAGTGTTATGAAAGAATGACTTGATTTGAGACATGTTTGAAGTGTTTTGGTAGTTTTAATGCATTTTGAATGTGAAATTTACTATTGTGTGAAGCTGCAAGAACCGTTTTGAAAAGGTGACCTAAGTATTGCGAAATGTGTCCTAGCGAAAGAACTGACAGCAAAATGGGACACTGGATATAGATAGGTAGATGTAGACAGATAGCTCAAATGGTTTTAACAATTTGTAAATGCCCCTTTTTGTACCCAGCATAAAAAACAGACAATACACGTGTCTCCTCTGCAGACACTGTGTTTTACAAGCCCTTGGTGTGATTTGCGCCATTCGGTCTGTCCACCTCCACCTGGCAGTTACATCAAGTGTATTGTTACCTCTGTGCAGACATCTTCCCAAAGCCCTGGGAGTGCTTGAGAACATGACATAAGCTAAACCCATTTCCATTTCAGGGAATAGTCCTGTAGTAAAACTTATTCAGGATGTCCAAGCTGCCTTTTTCCCCATACAGTGACCAAGGTTATGCACCATTTGGAGATTCCTGGTTTTGAATTGATGTGGCAAACAGGAAGGAGAATCAAATATGAATGTATATATTATTAAAACAATAGAAATTTAAAGAAACTAAAGAAAGTTTAATTTTGAATGAGAAAATCAAAGAAAACATGGTTGGCTTGACTGAGCCTTAACTGAATTTTAAAAGACTTGAAGTAGATGGATGGATGGATGGATTGATGGATTGATGGATTGATTGATTGATTGATTGATTGAATAATTGATTGACTCAGGACATGAATCCTGTTGGTCACATGCATCCCTCATACACACACACAGCATTACAGTGAACTTCCAGGAATTCTGCAACACCCAGTGAAGGTCTTGTCCTATTCTACACGTGACTGGAGCTTACAGATGGAATCATCTCCACCTGCGACTGAGTGGAAGAGTGCAGCCTTGTAGCTGTAGCTGCCAAGACTGCACACTGTCTACGATGAGGAATTTTTTGGACAGCCAGGGAAGACGGCTCCTGGGTTCAAGCCGTCATCAGTCACAGGTTTTCCCAAGACTGCCATGGGCACAATTCAGAGTAGTCAGCAGTGTTTGAGATGGTTATCCCCTGCCAAGGCTACGGCTACGCACATAATAATGAACTCTTTTTACAGAACCGTAAGTTTCATCTCTACTCTGACCCATGAAATCATCTTTGATTTATAAAGTAATGCTGAGGGATTATGCTGCAGCGCTGCAGACATCTTTAAGTGCTCAGTCTAGACTTCGACTATGTGGCTACTCCATCCTGCTTACATTGTATATGTTATAAACAAAACGCATCTCCATGGCAATCCTCCTTTCTGATACAACATGAAAATAATTGTTCTATTCATCCCTCACCAGCTGCTGATGAAATAGCGGAATGAAGGCCAAGTACGGTCCTTGTGCGTAAGAACAGTCTGTGGTCTCAGGAATTCCCCTACTCACTACTAACAGATGCTAGAGTTAGAGAGAGAAAGAGAAAAAAAACAGATTCATCAGGTCAGATATTTATTTTTCAAGGACATGATGCTTACAAAGGAAACAGCATGTTGGATAAGCATTATAAAGTATTTTCTTTTATTTGGCACAAACACAAAAGTGCTTCATGACAATACTGCTTTAGTAAAAGCCCTCATTAATTACAATCTATAGTTTATTGTAACACAAAGTAACTTTACTTATCATCACATGTTGGCACTTTGATATATGATTCAAATCATTAACTTAAACATTTGGTAAACCATAAAATAATGCTGGTAAGAGCTTTTCCAGGAAATTAAGGTTTGGCATCACTGGAAAAGCTGGACTTTGATGGATGACATAAGATTGTGTGAAATAATAACAATCATTAGAGGCATCTGTCCCTCATTTTTGTGCAAATGTTCCTGTGTCACTTTCTGGAGAATATTCATAGCAATATGATTTTGGCACATGCTGAAATTGCATAGATTGTGTGGAACTGTCAATTAATTTGACAAGACAGTCCAAAACATTCAACTGAACCAGCATACGATACTTTCATATTACAAATATTTTGTATAAAAATCATGTAAGAAAGCTATAAACTTTAGTATAGTATAAATAGACTGGTCGTCCCTCCATGTAATACTTATTATAATAACACAGGTTCATCACCTTTCTTGTCAATGAATAACTTATCCCTAGATTTGCCTTTTATCGCTGTCATCACAGAGACAAATCCAGCTTCTTAATTTCACATTTTGGTCAGATAGGCAAGTCTTAAAGAGATACATTTCCTCATATTTATTGAAAATAGAGAATCTTTGGTGGTAGAGCAAAACATAAAAATAAACAAGTCTATATAAAAGGCAATAAAATACACAATGCAAATAAAAAGTACAGCACAATCAAAAAATACTCAGAAGTTCTGTTTTGGATTTCAGTCTAAAAATGTATACATAATATATTTTATATATATAAAACAAACTAAAGGAAAAATCATAAATTACTTAAGAAAAAAACACGAGTCTCATCCGACACTCACACAATGCAAACATCACCATTGAGGTATTTTGTTCCTTAAAGATCTATATCAAGCATTGTGCATATTGAGAGTGAACGTGAAAGTGCAAAGAATACTAAAACATCAAGAGTGTCAAAGCTCACATATTACAATGTGTTTCATTTATCACTGCAAAGGAATATCCTTATTAACAGTCACAGCAGCAATGATGTCTCTTTACGGCGTCACTTCCTGTCACCTGCGGAGAGCCCGCCTTCAGATAGCAGTCTGAGATTGTTTTTAATGTAAACGTAGAAAGGATGGAGGACACTGGGAAATACTATACATCAAGAACCATGTCATACTGTTGTCCTTTCTTCCTCTTGCCACACTTCATAATGAGGACAGCGTACAAAGTCAAGAACACGACCCAGTAGCTGGCATACACAATTGCGCCGATTATCAAAACTATTTTTTCGGACTCTGGGAAAGGCTTTCGGGTCTCTTGGACTATTGTAAAAATAATGCCAACAAAAAGAATGCTGAACCAAATTGAGATCGGAATAAGCCCAATAAAGTTCACCACAATGGTCTTCCTTCCAGACGTTCCCCAGCCGGATTTGTTTATTGTGGCTATTGCGAACATCTTTGCCGGTAGCAGACTTGACATGTATAACACTGAGTAGAAGGACATGAAGACCATGACGATGTTTCCACGGAGGCAGCTGGCGAACGAAGACTTGATGAGCGCCACGACCTGGACGATCAGCAGGAACAGAAGGATGTTCCAGATCCTGCCCTGGTAGAAGAGCTGGATCGCAGTGGCGATGAGGAAGAAGGGGAAGAAACCGGTGATGACAGCCTCGTAGGTCATCCACAAGTGGTGCTTGTGAAACCACATGGAGTTGTAAAGCCACTCTCTGAAATACGATTTACTCCAGCGGGTCTGCTGGTTGAGCCAGCGCAGGTAGGTGATGGGCGTCTCGGTCATGCACTTGGAGCGGGCGGTGTATTTTGTAGCATATCCCAGGCTCAGGACTCGATTGGTTAGATGGCGGTCATCGCCAAAACTGCAGTGGCTTCCCATGAATGTCTGATTGTACCAGTCCTCCAGGAACTCATGAAGCAGGGAGTTCCTGTACATTCCCAGTGGCCCGCTGATACATTGAACGCACCCAAAATATGACTGGCAAGCTCTTTCGATGTTGAACGCCATCCAATACCTCACACTGCTGAGGAAGGAGACCCATGATTCATATTTGTTCAGAATCTAGAGGGACAGATTAACAAAGAGAATTTGAAATCAAAGGGCCTGTAGTTTAACATATACAATGTCACATGTACCGGTATGTCTTGGTCATCAGCCACATTGATGTATATACTATGTTTGGAAATAGTACAGAATGTAGAGTGAAACACTAAAGAACCGTGAGAACCCATCTGAGATCTAAAGGTTCTTTGTACAGGATGTCTAGTAATATGCATTTCTGTTGACATCTGAACACAGCAAAGTGGTGTGGGAATATTTAAGTACTGTGAACAATCAATTCACCCTTCTCCACCCCAAAAAAAATGGGTGGGGAAAACCCCTGAATTCACATTTTACAGAGATTTTTTCAGTCCATGTAACTTTACTGAAGTCTTATACTGTATGTAACCTACAAACAGTGTGTTTACAGTAACTCTAAAAGTATAATAGAAAATTAATAAAAGAAATGACATTTAATATCAAAGGAAACATTCAGATATTCCTCATATGGATATTATACAATAGCTCCAAATTTATTTGAAAAAATGCCACAGCATTAGATAAAATGTGACCCTGGACCACAAAACCAGTCATAAGGGTCAGTTTTTTGAAACTGAGATTTATACATCACCGAAAGCTGAATAAATAAGCCATTGATGTATGGTTTGTTAGGATAGGACAATATTTTGCCAAGATACAACTATTTGAAAATTTGGAATCTGAGGGTGCAAAAAAATCTAAATATTGAGAAAATCGCCTTTAAAGTGGTCCAAATGAAGTCCTTAGCAATGCATATTACTTACAAAAATTTTGATATATTTATGGTAGGAAATTTACAAAATATCTTCATGTAACATGATCTTTACTTAATGTCCGAATGATTTTTGGCATAAAAGGAAAACAATAAAATGTATTGTTTGCTGTTCCTACAAATATACCTGTGCAACTTATGACTGGTTTTGTGGTCCAGGGTCACAAATATTAAAACCAAGTGGAATCTACAAACAAATAAGGCTAGACTTCTTAGAACAAGCAGCTATTTTTTTCAGTTACTTTCCCAAGATGATTTTTAGTATATGTCTAACTATCTATATATGACAAAGTTTTGCTTGTCAAACATAATGCCATATTTAGACTTCCACTAAATCTCAAAATTTTTAAGTAAATGAAAAAATGCCTATATGCTGTATATCATGTAAATGTTTGATGCTGTAGAGTGAAACGATAGAATGTTGTTAAAACTGCATACCTGTACATCTCCGCCTACTCCTCCAACCATGGGATCTTCTTCCAGAACCTTCACCATCTCCACTGAGGAGGCCGGGTCCAACATGGTGTCTGAATCACATACCTGCATCCAACACAATATAGTTACATCAGTAAAGGATACACACTAATTAGTGAAGGTTTTTGTTTTTAAACTCTGTTCTTTTTCCTTAAAATTTGATCATTCTGTACAAAATGTTCTCAGGAAAAACAGTGATTACACCACATATACTGAGGCACCACATTGTTCAACAAGATACAAGATGCATCATCATTAATGTGACATGTGTTCCTTTAAAGAGATTTATCTTTGCTGCAAATATTATTATTTTACATAATCTCATGTATAGAAACCAGATTGTCTTTGTTTGAGTGGTCACAATGAATCAAAAGCGCTGCTAAATATGCTGGGACAAGTATATCAGTCTCTCCAGGAGGTCATCTTAATCATTAAGTTCTGGCTTACATAGTCAGTTATAAAGCCAAAAATGTAGGCTCATCAAACACAAGGACACACTGTTCAAATATCGATAGAGATTTGGTTAAGTGTTCTAACATTGAAACTTCAAGCAAGCATTGCCCACTAACACTGAAACTTTAAACAAGCACTGCCCAAATGTTCTCATGCTTTTTCCAGAGAAAGTCATGTATGCCACTTTGCTTTTACAACTAAACCCCACAGTGAGACTAACCACAAGCCAGGTAGCAAGATCAGTGATAAGTTAAACACAATTAGGGCTCTACACTCAGAGCAAAGGTCGGGGATCTCATTGGAACCAGGTGGCATGTGGATAAAATAACATTATTTGCTCAGTCTACAAGGGAGCCCTTACATGATTATCAATGAATGACAGCCACGGGTTTACTGTTCTCAAAGGCCATTCACACAAAATGCTTACTTAAATAATAATAAAAAAAGATTTAAACACCAAGAATGATAGCTATAATGATAAGTATATTAGCATCCACACCAATGGACGATAACGTTCTGTTTATTATAAGCACGCTGCCACTTTAAATGCTCAAGCTTTTTGAATCCGGGTGGATTTTGATTGGCTGTCAATGTATTTATGGTTTATCAGCTGGAAAAAAATCATTCTAAAAATGATTCAAACAATTGTTACTCTGTGTGGTCATTGTTATAGTTGTAGTGCAGACTTCCTATTCTCAAAAAATTAAAATTTTATCTTAACTTTCAGCTATCCTTAACGTTATTGTCATTGGTGTGAACGGGCCTTAAACTCACGCTGTGTGCTTTGCCCCACCCTCAGGGCTTCTTCTGATTGGTCCAGTGCTTTGAAACTGACAAACTGACTTTGAAGCTGTGTTACATTTCAAATGTTTATCCCTTTCTTGACATGGCGTCTTAAAAATGTGATGCTCATGCGTAAAACAGCCAAATATGTCCCTGTAGCACATATTTATATAGAATAACAATTAAAAACCGCAACTGTCTGAACCAGCCCTCAGATGTTCCTCCAGAGCTTGAATCTTTCTTACATCATAATTGATTGCACAATTGTTTAGATTACATAAGAGGACATTTGATCACTAGTTTTGCCGATAAATCTTCAGAAAGACATTTTGTAGCAAATAGTTTGAACAAAAGTAAATATCCTCATGTAGCATTCTACCAAAGCCACAGAAAGTCTGTTTGTAATGTGAAAACACATGTATACAGCTGTTCTCAATGGTTTGCGCCATTATAAAATTCTCTTTTGGTTGTAGCTCGTAAAAATTCAGGAGCGGGAATTGCATGTTTATAATAAACTACCATAGATGAGTCCTTGATGGTTTAATGTATTTATGTGACTTATTTATGAACATATGACATGTTCCCTTGAGCTAAATAACCACTTGATGTCACGAGCTAATAGTATGTGCTCTGAGATGGCATGGAAAATACCAGCGATCTGTTCTGGAAGTGCCAGAAATAGCCCCGGAATATGCAAACGATTTCCCACAGAAGTCCCTCAATGAACAGCATCAGTGTTAACCGGGAATGTACTTTCCTCACTCTACATGCTTCAGCCTAGCATCCACTTAAGAAGTCACAAAAGCTTCTTTGTACAATTTGCCCCCGTGTACTTGGCCAGGCAAGGCTTGAGCCGCCTGAGAGAGACAGACTCACCTGTACGTAGTCGACACTTCTTCCCAGGGCTTTGAAGGCGGTGTACATGACCTCCCTCTTCCCGCCCCACTTCTGCATGATGCACACACATTTATTGTTGAGAACCAGGCGAGAAATGTGCTGCAAGCTCTCGGCGTACAATTCTTCGGTTTCACCCGGTCCTTTCTGATGATAGTTGCTTTTCCAAATGTAGGTGGCTACCTTGTCCCGGCCCATGATGTCCTGAAAGATCTCCATCATGTAGCAGTCTTCATCATTGTTCCCGTCGATAACCATAATGACCTTTATCCCAGGGTACGTGAGCCTCTTCACAGATATTAAGCACTTTCTCAGGTAGTTGGGGTCTTCCTGATAGGCTGCAATGCAAAGGGCCAGTGACTTGTTGAGTTTGATCGGTGTTTCCAGGGAGCGCCTCATGTTCCTGTGTTCCAGCAGAGCAAACAAGCTCTGGATGATGAGGTGAATGACTAGAATTGCTCCATAAAGACCAAAGGACAAATAGTTGCCTGCAGTCGTTATGAGCTTATACCCCATGATATAAGCAGTAGAGATTCCCACCAGCAGCGAAATGCCGAACATTGTCGTCCCAACAATCCTTAGGTAGGTGATCGCTTTATCACATCTCATCTGAAAACAACAATAGGACATTAAGGGGTGAATATTCATGATTTTGATTGAACCAAATAAACAAAAAAAAATTCTCAATGTTTTCAATGAAAGTCAATGTGGTCCAGTGTTGTTTTGGACCCCATTGACTTTAATTGTTCCTCAAAATATATTCGTTTGTGTTTTGCATAAGAACAAAACTCACACAGGTTTGGAACGACATGAGGGTGAGTAAACAATGACAACATCTTCATTCTTGGCTGAACCTTCCCTTTATGAAACAGCTTCATGGACAGTACTCATAAATGAAATTAAAGCAGATGTGTGGACAGTTTTGTGGTGGCAATGACAGATTTTTGCTTATATACAAGCATAGAATACATGCATCTGTTCTTGCTGCATAAGCAGCAGTATATTTCAGACAGCATCATATTTCTTCCTCTTTCCTCCTCTTCTGAAGCGGTCTCTATGACCATTTGTTCCAAGCTGCCTAACTAATGCAGTTCCCCATCTGCTTGGCAGACGTGACTATGCAGCACCACCCTCTGACATCATCTGTTTATACCTCCGTGGGAACGCATGAACAGTGAAATTTAGATTTCAGAGGGCTGCACTAAAGACCCTCTGTCTTCTAACTGCTGAAGACGGCCATTGTATTAATGATGGCGTCTTGTTTTATCGATTCTCGCCACTCAAATCTCGTTTTTCCTTTGACATTATCCCTCCTGGTTTAGATTATACAGTGGTTCTGGCCTGGGAGAGAGGCTGATATGATGGACTACAGCACAGTGTGAATCTAACTGGCACGTGTCGCAGCCTTTAACGTCATCCTGCATGTTTACGAGGCCCTCCGGACCCTCAAAAACCCCACCTTATCCAACAGACACGTGCAAGCCTGTTGGATTAAGAGGAGCATGTGGTGTTAATGTCTCAAACGCCTATACTACTCTAGGGGTATCCCTAAACCTGCTTTCATGTCTTGTTTAAACTCTAGATGAACCCGAAAGGCTCATTTGAAAGACTGCTGACAAGACAAAATGTAGCCCACACCTAAAAGGCCACTAAAGCTAATCACGGTCAAACGGGATTATCAGAAGCATCATTGTCTTTGTGAATGACCTCATTTCTCATGTTTACGCAAAATTGGTGTGGGCTTTGTGTCCCAATGATGAATGTTCAGGGTTTACATGTGCAGATTGGCTCGTCTTGTTGTGAATGGAGGTGTGCGTCCTATTAGGTAATCCCTTTGATGAAGTGGTCCTGTGTGAAACATTTGCCTTCAATAGATTTTGTCTGACTGAATGAAATATGGTAATTTGCAGTAAAGGCCCATTGACACCAAGGACGATAACTATAGCCATAAAGTTTTAATAATCATTCTAATTCAAAGAGAATAGGGAAGTTCACACCACAACTATAACGATAACAACACAGAGAAATGATATCATTGGAATCACTTTAATTTTCCAGCTAATGGCCGATAAAAACATTGACAGCCAATCAGACTTAGGAGCATACACTAATAATAAACAGAACATTATCATCCATTGGAGTGGATGGATATAGTTATCTTTGTTATTATCATTCTGAAATAACAGTTAAATAATGTTTTGTTTGCATTACTAGTTGACTATGTCGTATATATATATTATCTGGCCATGATCCAACAGAGCAGGGAGGAGATACAGAGTGTCAAGGATCACTGAGAGTTGAATCATCCTCAATGGGGAAAACTGTAACTCCAGCTTTGAAGGTAGATGAAATATTGCCGTGCAAGAAAAGTACATTTGCACTAGCCAAAAGGGATCCAGGCCTCCTGAACACAACCAGAAAATTACTTTGTTTGACTCTTATATATCTGAATATTATTCATCTAGAGAGGATTTTACACTATGCCTGAATGTAGGGGGAGGAAGATTGTGTAACTTAATGGGGACAGAGGATTTGTTCATCTTTATCCTCAGATTTGGAGGAGCTTCCTTTAGACAAAGCTTCATTTGAAACACAATAACTCTTGAATGGCCATCAAGAACAGTTGTTATGCAGCAGAAAATCCATGGCTCATAGCTTAATACTTCTTTTAGGGGAATTGGGTAAAAAAGTAGGAGATAATTTTAACTTAGCAATGGATTCTGTGAGACTTGTCTTCTAAAATTAGCAAAAAGTACTTTGGTGGTCTGTTGATCCTGTATTCATAAACCGTCATATGGTTTAAATACTAAATTATAAACAAATCTACAACATTATATAATAAGATATAAAATAATTTTAAATGTTAAAATAAAACAATCAGAGTACTTGAAAGAGAAAGATAGCTTTCAAAGATTTTAACTCTAATGCCTAATCGGTTTTCCCATCAAATAAGTTGTTTCACTGAAATTGTGTGGGTGGGATATTTGGCATTGCGACAAAGCTAGAGACACTGCCTTGTTGCTCGTACTGCCCTTCTGAGATACCCTAGTGTATTCCTAGGCATTGGAAGAAGCTTCTGCTTCTCCTAAGTGGGTGGTTCTGAGGTGGTGGGGAATCTAGGAACTTGGGGAACTGCCACAGCCTCCTCCCAAAGGATCTATCTAACCACTAGCACTGAGACACATCCATCACTCTGCCACGGCTCTGTGGTGTGGCCTTGTCAGACATTATGGCCGCCATGTTGCCTACTGTTCAAGCTGCTGCAACTAGGCTTGGTGCTAATTTCCGCCTTCAGCCATATTTTCCAACTTTCAGGACTCTCAAATCTCATTGTACCTCACCTTCAGTCCTAAAAAAATACCTAATGGTTAAGACTGTCAGAAGAAATAATGTGGCATTTCCACAAGTTGTAATAAGAGCCTTGAGGGCTAACTGCAATTAGGTTATTGTATGAACTTTGGCAACTAGAAGTCCCTTGGACTTTACACAATTTCTTTTACCTGTGCCAGACTGTGTGCTGAACAGCTGGGTCTTATCCCAGGCACATGGCCAAGGTCATAGCTTTATGACCTCCAACTGCAGCCTAATTTTCAATGACAATCACACACCCTGCACATTTACAACAGGCAATATCTGCAAATGCGTGGGAAGTTTGGCATCAAATTATAACAAAATAGTCTTTTAAAAGGGGAAAACGGTATTCACACTGGCTATCATTTTGAAGTAGCCTATGAAACTGCCTTGTGCCTAATATGACCAGTGCCTCATAATATGATAACTCTGTTAACGACTGTAAAGAAACATAATGAGAGAACATGTCAGCATGTAAATGTTTGGGAAACATCTACAAAACTAGCATTTTAAGGATGAATTCATGTATTTTTAAGCAGGGTGCAAATTATGGTGGCAATTGGGGGGTCTGACCCCCCTAATTAAGGCTTGAACCCCTCAAAGAAAGTCAAAACAAAAGCATGCATTCTTAAAACATACAAGTGTATGGATGGACGTTTCAGTAGCCTTTTCAAACAACCGCACAGTTTGATTACGAGTTAGATCACATTAAAAAGAAGCCGCGTTTGCTTGAAGAGGTTACCATGGCGATACTGTTTGTGCGCTTCTGGTTAGGCTCAGTTTTATAAAAAAGTTAGAGTTTCGTTTATATTATTTCACTTATATTACATGGTGACTCCCGAGAGAGCCTACTGAGAAGCGTCATTACGCATCATTACTAAGCCTGCGTCACCATCAGTTTTACGGCTGCTGCTGGATTGCGCGCAGTATCTGTTCTGTTCTGTTATTGGTCAGAGTGTCCAGATGGTGTTTAATTAGCCTATAGCCCTTGTAGAATTTCAAATGTCGCTCTAAATGCATTAAATTGATGTTCTTTAGAAGCCTAACTGTAATCGAGAAAATCATGTAAAAACCTGTATGAAACCTGTCAGAAAGAGCAATAATGCTGTAAAAATATATACATAATGCTAGATGAAAATATTAGGTTATTTATCAGCTGTAACTGTCTTGTTACTGAGAAATACGGTGAGAGAAATTAAATACAACCTGTTGGATCTTGAGAAAAAATGGCACGTGTAGGTATTGCAAACGCGTATGGCTGAACTCCATTCATTCAAATGTATCCCCCTCATGATTGTTTAAAATTCCATTACAACATGAAATGCGTGCAAAGATAACTATTAATCAAGCAGAACAAAGTAGCCTATATTATTAAAAAGAATTTTACACTGAATAATAATGATCTTACCTTGGAGCAGCTATGTGAAGATGTCCCGTTAGTTTAACAGGGATGCTGTCTGACGAGACTCTGCACGTTCCAGACACTTTACAAACCTTCCCATACAAGTTTTTGGTCAAGAGGACAGAGGAGACCGACATGGAGCATTTAAAAACTCCTTGCTTCAAATTGCAAAGATGTGCAGTATCCACGTTTTCCATATAACGAATGATCATTCAAGTTTCACGCCTCCTCCAGTACATTATATATGGTCTGCATCAGTCTGCTGTGATGAGGTCTGTTGGAGCATCTTGGCAGTTCATTCTGACTTTGTCAGTTGATAAAAGAAAAAGAAAAAAGTTATCCAACAGTAGTTAATGTTGGTGACTCAAAATGTAATTCATTCAAGTTTTTCCAAGCGCACAGATTTAAGTGGTGAACTGTCCTTTTCTGCGTCTAATTTCTTTCAGACGCTTTAGGTTTATGCTTCCTGTAAGTCATACATTTGTAAGACTCTTTTAACCAGGCAGGGTTTTAGACTTGTTTTAATAAGGGGGTTGGTTCGGGGGCGAGGAGGAGCGAACATCTAAGAGAAAAAAAATGCTGCCCATTCAAACTTCCGAAATGGGGGTGGGTATGAGTTTATCAAGCAATTAGCCAAACAGTCTTCAGCTAAAAAACTGTAAGTTGTAAAGATATTTTAAAAAATTAAAAAAATAAATAAATATAAAGTAATTAATAACAACAATTCATTTAAAAAAAGAAGAAGAATAACCAAAAAATGTATTAATTAATGCATTTACAAAGCGTATACAATTTTTTTTTTTTTTTTTAAATAGGTATTTTAGACAATTGTAGGTATTTCTAAGATAAATGCATTAACAATCAGTTGATATTTTGGCAATTGTAGCTATAGGTAGAACAAACGTGCCTGAGAACTTCTCAGTTGCGCTTGTGATTTTGAGGGCAGGCAGCGTATTTACCACTAGAGCGCGCCACACAATTCTAAATCTGTTCACATTCACAGCAGTGAAAGTTGGTTTGTAATATGCTTACATGTCAGTGATGCAAACCGTAGCGCAGGCCAAAAGCAATGTAACAATATTTCTGATATATACGTACAGCTATTCTTTTAAAATATGTTCTTTCTTTCTTTCTTTCTTTCTTTCTTTCTTTCTTTCTTTCTTTCTTTCTTTCTTTCTGTCTCCATGAAAACTCATAGAGCTATATTGAGCAATCTTTTACCAAGCACAACTTCTTCGAAAAATCCACAAGTAACCTAAATAAATATGCATTTGTTCATTATTTGTTTATGTTCACTTTTCTTCTTTCAACCAAATCCCTACAAGGTTCAAAAGAGGTTTTCTGCCCAGCAGGGACAGCACATGGACTGGCTTTGGTAATGGTTCATTCATATGAAAAGGCAGTTTCTTATGTGTTAATTAAACTCAAATAAGTTTGACTAACTCAAAAAAATTGAGGTAATCAGTTACATCAAAATTTTTGAGTTTTCGAGTTTCAAGTTTTGAGTTTGTAGTACCATTTAATTACTCTTAACTTGAAGTACTGGATTAGATAACATACATTTTGATAGCAATTAACATAGAAGATTTAGTTAATTAACTTTTTTATTTTTAGTTTTTGCAAATCAAATGAGTTATTTACTTAACTGTAGCCAGAATTTAAATTAAGAAACTTAATTTTAACTTTAAGTTAAGAAATTTTAATTTTGTACTCATACATTTTTATTGTTCTTAACTTGAAATATTTGAGTACACTATACATTTAACTTAAAATTATCAGGATATCTCAATGTGAATATTTTGCTAGCCATAACAAACTAATTCAGAAAATGAATTAGCAATAGCATGGTATAGCACTTACTGAATGAGTACAGCAACTTAAAACGTGTAACTTACCTGCTCTCAAACCAAGCAGCATGCACCATGATGATAGCTCTCCAAAAACCCACATTAATAGCAACTCTTCTAAATTAGCATAACAAAACATTAATCACTACTAAATCTTCCTTACCATTAATCTTGCACAAAAAAACATTATAAAACACTTGATTTTAGCATTTACTTTTCCTTTCGAGTGCCATGGGCAAAGCATGGGCAAAACAGTTCAGTTTACTTGAAATATGTCAGTGCTGTGAACTCAAAAGTAAAAGAAAGTTTTATATACTCATAACAGTTAATTTAACTGAACTAATTTGTTTAATTTAAGTTTGTCCTACTCAAACTAATTAAGTATTTTGAGCGTTAGGGTTTACAGTGTGGGCCACTTGTTTATTTGAGCAAGGATTTACAGTGATGGACCAAATAAGCAACCGAGCTAGTTACCACGCTATGTTTCTCTGTAGGATAACCTCCACTAAAGCATGGCAAACTCCTCCAGCAGACTGCAGAGGTGCTGAAGGATGGAGGCTAATGAGTCCCAGCTTCACAGTTGGGGTTTCTTTGACCCTTAACTGACTTTGATGAAGAGCAACCACATGTTTTGCTGACTCATTTAAAAAACGCACTACTAGTGTCTAGTACAGTATTGCATTGCGTTCCCTCCGTTTGGATCTTATCCTGTCAGGCGCACTAAATATCACCTGGGGGTTTGTGCCTCTTATATGAGGTTAGAAATATGAGATAGCTCACTTTTTAGTTTTAGTTGCACAGACTTTCGTGGTCTTTCTTGATTTCACTAGGAACAATGGCATCATTGAGAGGACATGTGCAACTCATTTTGCATTTTGTTTAGATCAAAGACACTGATATTGTTATTGTTCTCTGTGTGTTTAGCTCTAGAACATGATGAAACAGGTTTTGGTACCTCTGGTAGTTTCAAAAGTTGAAACGTGTAAGGTGCCATATCCGCTACAGTTGGCATCTTTCCAAAATCTGCTTCTACACATACTCATTATCAGCCCAGAAATCATCTACACAACCTTTTTCTCTCACAGTCAAATTTTTCGACATCTAGGGTGGTGGACAGGAAAGAAAGTTCAATGTGAATGAACAAAGCCCCAGTCATTAAGAGTGATTTCTGCTTATCTGCTGCTCATGAATTATGTCTCCCCTCAGGACCCCTTTAGTCTGGCCTTAATTTGTATTTAAGATAGTTTTGCTCCTTTACTAAAACCACAAAATGTTAAACAAATATGCCATTTAACAGTGGGTAGAGTTGAATATTTTCTTTTGGAGGCTGATCTTCACCGCCTTTGAGATGATTGCTCAATTCCTCACTACTGAAACAATTCTCTGATGAAATATATAATTGTGAACAAACATAACTGTGAACCAAAAAATAATAAAACATTTTATTTTATTATTGAATAGATGTCATCAATGCCTTTGCACAACATTCCAGGGAAATTTTGTTTTGTCAAAGGAAAAATCCTCATTTCTATCTATCTATCTATCTATCTATCTATCTATCTATCTATCTATCTATCTATCTAGTTAGTCAGTCAGACTGTCTGTCTTTTTTCTCAGTCAGTCAGTCAGTCAGTCAGTCTGTCTTTTAGTCTGTCTGTCTGTGTGTCTTTCTTTCTGTTATCATTCAGTCAGTCTGTCTGTCTGTTTGGCTGCCTGTCTGTCGTTTAGTCTGCCTGTCTGTCTTTCTTTCTGTTATCAGTTAGTCTGTCTGTCTTTTTGTCAGTCAGTTAGTCAGTCTGTCTGTCTCTTTTTTTTCAGTCAGTCAGGCAGTCTGTCTGTTGGTCTGTCGGTATGTCGGTCTGTCTGTCTGTCAGTCAGTCAGTCAGTCTGTCTGTCTGTCTGTCTGTCTTTCTTTCTGTTATCAGTCAGTCTGTCTCTTTTTTCAGTCAGTCAGTCGGTCTGTCTGTCTTTCTGTTAGTCAGTCAGACTGTCTTTTTTCTCAGTCGGTCAGTCAGTCTGTCTGTCTGTCTGTCTGTCTGTCAGTCTGTCTGTCTGTCGTTTAGTCTGTCTGTCTTTCTTTCTGTTATCAGTCAGTCTATCTGTCTTTTTGTCAGTCAGTTAGTCAGTCTGTCTCTTTTTTTCAGTCAGTCAGTCTGTCTGTTGGTCTGTCGGTCTGTCTGTCTTTCTGTTAGTCAGTCAGGCTGTTTGTCTCTTTTCAGTCAGTCAGTCAGTCTGTCTGTCTGTCGTTTAGTCTGTCTGTCTTACTTTCTGTCAGTCAGTCAGTCAGTCAGTCTGTCTGTCGTTTAGTCTGTCTGTCTTTCTTTCTGTTATCAGTCTGTCTGTCTTTTTGTCAGTCAGTTAGTCAGAATGTCTGTCTCTTTTTTCAGTCAGTCAGTCAGTCTGTCTGTCTGTCGTTTAGTCTGTCTGTCTTACTTTCTGTCAGTCAGTCAGTCAGTCAGTCAGTCAGTCAGTCAGTCAGTCTGTCGTTTAGTCTGTCTGTCTTTCTTTCTGTTATCAGTCTGTCTGTCTTTTTGTCAGTCAGTTAGTCAGAATGTCTGTCTCTTTTTTCAGTCAGTCAGTCAGTCTTTCTTTCTTTCTTTCTTTCTTTCTTTCTTTCTTTCTTTCTTTCTTTCTGTCAGTCAGTCAGTCAGTCAGTCAGACAGACTGACTGACTTAAATTTCTTTTTATTTTTCATATCATTTTCATTTAGCTTCTTTACAATTCACTTTGACAAAATTTAATAATAATAAATTGCAATCACATTGAAATTCAATTAATATTCAGGAATTTCTCAATTAATTTCTGACTGGCACACAACTCTGGCTGAGACTGATGATCAGAGATTATAAAGTGGTTTATAGTAGCTTGGTCATGGCCAGTGATCTTCCATCTTGTAAGTGAAGATTGGACCTCTGCTCCCGTGTGCAAGCGCTCCGTATTGACAGTGAGTACTGTGTGAGTAATGAGGGGAAGTGCCTTTTGAACTTTAAAGCAAAGCACCTTACTCACATTTTCCAAAAGTGCATCCGGTGGCTCGGCTATCATCTGTGGTCAATAACTAGCCCTTTCACTGAGAGGTGATTATCATCAGACGATCAGACGTGGGAGAGCTGCTCTGAGAATGAGGGCATTGAGCACAGAGTGTGCCTCTCCAACATGTGTTTCCTCAGTGTGTCACTGTATGTGTGGGGGTGCACATGTGTGTAATGTGTGTGAGAGAGAAAAAGAGAGTAAAAATCAGGTCCACCTGTATTCCACCCTGCCTATTTTACAGTTTCCATGGTGAGTGATGTTAGCATGGCACCGAACAGAATTACGACTGATTTCATTATAGAAATGCAATTTGAATACTCTCCTCGTTTCACTAAGCTTTTAAGACAGAATGCGATGTCAGGTCACCCTTAAAGTGACATTACAAATTCAATACAAGTTAAGCTTGATTAACAGCATTTGTTGTATGTTAATTGCCACAAAAATTATTTCGACTCATCAATTTTGACTATATAAATATATTATGGTCATTCTAATAATATTGTTATGACTAAAAAACTATAAAAATAATATATCTTTAAATAGAAAAGATAGTAAGTTATTTTTTCACTCTAAAATCATGTTAACATGCATGTTGTTTATGTCTTGTGACACAAACAAACAGTGAGTATTTTAATGTTAACAGATTGTCCCCTTTCACTTGCATTGTAAATGCCTCATTATAACTCAATTTTGTTTACCTGTTTTCACACAGAACTAAGAGGTTTCCTGTCATAAGAAATAAATGTGGTCTATGTGCTTATTATTTTTGGCATTTATGTCCTATACTTTTTTCTTCTGTTGTTTCTGTACGTTGTCATTACACAGAGATGGTTATTAGGCTAAAAAATACAGACTATTTATTTACTGTGACATGACATAGTTTGCTTTAATGGGCAAAATACCAAATTACACACCAAAACCACATGGAGTGGATGGGACCAGGGAGCTGTCGATATTGAGGTTTCACAGGGATGAACGAAGGTGGATCGGTTTCTTTGTGTTCATTATGGTTTTAATGGAGCTTAGCGGGTCAGAAAGTTAACCACAGCTGTTTGGGCCGACAGGAAATGCGAGTGCTTCTGTTTATAGTCTCACTTCCACATTGAAGCACTTCTCCAAGCTTCAAAGCAGCTTTACTGCATGAGTATCCTGCCTGTAGGCTAAATATTCATTGCTCTGGCCTTTGCCAGTGCAATTACATTATTTCTCATAGAAGACTGCTCATTTTCATTCTGAAAGATTGCAGCAAACACCATTGATGCAATAGTGTGATGACTCCTGTAAACGGTTGTGGTGAAGCATATCATCTAATTACAAAGCCAATCCCTTCTGTTCCTGCACTAACAGGCTGAGAAATACGGATTGGATGAGTAGGAGTGCACATGTATGAACAAAAAAACCTATGTTTCATATTTTAACAATTTATATTAGTTACTTGTAATGTATTCAATTAAATAAACTACATTATGTATTAATTACATTTCTCATTTTATAAATAGGATATATATTCAAGACATTACATTATTGGACAGGCAAACAAGCTATTTTCCAAAGTCTCGCACCTTGTTTTTAAGGATGTGTTCTGTTGGTTCTTCTGATCCAGACAAAAAGAGAAAATTAAACATTTAGTCCTGGTTTGTTTAGCGTTCACACTGTCATTTTTAATACAGAACTTAAAGCTACAAAACAAAAGACATCCAAAAACTTACCGAACATCCAAAACAATACTGTGTGTTGGGCTAAATGCGCTCGTTCATGGTGGTATTTTATCAGTTGAGAACTCACAAAGAGCTCATAAAATGTGCAAAGGAGTCAAAACAGCACTAGGAATTTCTCGGTCACACACACAAATGAAGATCTGATGTAAGGAGATGCCTGTTCTGATGCCTGTACCGAACTGTAATGGGCAACATAGCTCCTATGATGACAAGAACCAGATATGTGATTTTTAAGGGTCGCATCATGTGACAACACATCCTGTTTTTGCTTCGTTTAGATACTTTGATCCATGTTGTGTTCACATTTCAGTCGAACCACACCAGAGTTTGTTTAGAGGTGGATTGAGACCTACCTTTTCAGGGATTTCGGTCCACTTGTTTGGTAAGCACCAGGCAACATTCACACTTATTCAAGTTATCCAAATGCGAACACACCCATAGTTTCTGGCTCAAAATCCTTCTTTTTTTTTTTTTTTTTTTGTGCTTTATCCAGCTGTGTTAACGGAATCCGTATTGCCAGCTTCGCCTACTCTGATATGTGGTTTGGTGACTCACAAATAGTAATACTCCGAACTTGAATTGCTTAGAACTGCTTTCTTTCTTCACTTTATTTATTTATTTATTTATTTTTTTTTTTTCCCCCGCTTCGCTTAGCTTATCTACTCTCAGGGTTGGGGAGGACACCATTCAGGGCTGTATAAATGTTTTCAAATAGCAGGGGATGTGGCACAATAGCCAAAGGTGTTAAACGAACATCCCCATTTGTTAGTCTGATCAATGTAAAGTGCATTACTATTGACCTCTAGGGTACACTCAAACAAGGACTCGACAGAGATCAGAGAGTTGGACAGCACACCTAGGTCACAAAGTGAGAGTCTTCGAGTCTTTGGCATTGATGTGACATTGACTTCAGCTCTGAGAGCACTGTTTTCCTCCCTGTTCTGTTCATGACACATCCTTGATGTGACAAAACAGCTCCGCCTTAAACAGAGCATTAGAAGGACTCTGAGGATTTACACTTTAAGCAACACCCAAGCTTGTTCTTATCACCTCAGCAATGATCTGCAGCCCTCTTGGGGTCTCCTCTGTCTGTCACGCTGGCCCTATCACCCCTATGAGCTCATGTAGTGTGATAACAGTCCTGCTGAGCTGGAAAAGTGAGTGACCACTATGAAAGTGAACCCTTTTTTATGAGCTTTTTTTCTTCCGCCTCCCCCAGCCTTGTGAACCCCGAATGCAGTGGGTCAGCAGTGTCAGAACAATGGCGTAAAGTCACCACCCACTTCCGTCCCCCTAGAGGGGATAAAAAACAGCCAGTCTGATTAACAGCATTAAGGATTTTTGCTCATTTTGTGAAACACTCTTTCTTACAGAACAACCCACAAGCAAGAACATGAAGTCTTCTTTTGAATCACTCTCTCATTTCAAGTGGAATTTCTAATTGAGTTTACTTGACTAAACCAATTGTTGCACCACAAAAACACTAGATATGCGGTTTGATTCTGATGTTGCAATATCACAGAGAACAAAAGAGTCTGCTTTTTAACTCACGCACATTCTCACAGAGCCATCCAGCTCTGGTTCTGTTCAAAGACGTGCAAAGGGACACTCCAGTTTCAAACATCTAGGAACAAAATAAACCAATTTGCCACAGAAAAATAAACCATTTTCTAGCTAGTATTTATTTCTGTTGGAAGCAAAACTATTTCACAGTTTACATTGGGAAGTACGACTTTTACCTGTGTAATGGTAATGTTACGACAGCTGAGCCTTTGTGACCTTGGCTAATTTGAGTCGCGTCTGGTTTTGGATCACTTCCTGCTTCTGAATACTAGGGAGCTCAGGGGGGAAAGAAATTGTTCACAATCTATCAATTACTTTGTCAATTCATGAAAGACAAAAAGCTTTTTAAAAGAATAAATGCAATCAGTTCAGACTATATTTGGATATTTTACATGTTAAATAATAAAACATCTCACTTAATAAAATGTTTGATTATTATTCACTTCATACTCAAAAAAAAAAAAAAAAAAAAAACTGGAAACATTGCTGTGTGAAATATGTTTGAAAATTTAGAAAGTTTTCTGTGAGGGTTGTGTTTAGGGGTAGGGGATAAAATACATAGAATATACGGTTTGTACAACATAAAAACCATCATGTCTATGGAAAGTTTACATGATTATTTTTCTTTTTAATTGCTTGTCCAGTTGTCTCTATGTGATTACTAAAGAAGATAATAGTACACTTTGCTACTATTGAGAGAAGTTGTTGGTTTTTAGGGGTCTTAATACAGCCATCACATCCAAAGCTGTGCCACTGCAGTGCAGCTGGAAGTGTTTACCTGCTGATATATGGCCGGGTCTTTAGAGCTGATTCAAACTGTGAAAGAAAGCCTTTTCTGTTTAGTGTTTCTAACAAACTCTTCCAGATTACATTCAACACCCTAGTGTACTGGAAGTCTTGCAAGTCGCTTGTTTGGCCTAAATTGAGGTTTTTGAGGGAAAACCATAAAAAACATTTTGAACAGTTTGAGGGAAGAGAGCAACACTCAGAAGTAATAATACGTTTCCAAGAAATATTGCAAAATACATCTACTTTGTATATATTGAGAAAAAAAGTGCACATCAATAGAAAATATTAGACGTCACTCCAGCAATAAAGGCTTAGTGTGTGGTAGTTTTTTGTATGTGTGGACAAAAGGATGCGCAGAGTTGACATTGATGGTCATCAATGGGGGTACATGCTGAGAGATGTTCGTAGTCTGATGGGGGTCTGTATGTGACATTTCCCAAGCCAGTGGAAATGAAGAACATATTTTTGAAACCAGAGTGGTCCTTATACACACTGGGAACATCTGGTTGAATCACTTATCATGCTGTAGCAGCAAGAATGGAGTCATTGTTCCTAGGCTTTTATGATCTATACCACAAAACATATCCTGCAACAGAGGTCTAATCCATAGATAGGGTTGCGTTGGCCAATTTAAAGCCTTTCGATGAAAAGTCTTAATGCTTCTGCTGAAAATGGTTAAATCCCATGCGGTCTGTCCTTAGTTGCATCACATGGATTTACCCATGAAGACAATATAAACCTAATGTATGGAAATGCTCTGCTGATAATCTATATGCTGAAAATGATGATTCCCTTTATGGATGTTTCACAAAATACATCAATTCTCCATCTCTAGCATTGCGGAGATGCAGTTTCACAACAATTTAATAATAACAATTTTACTTTTAAAGCATCTTTTCCACAATGTAATGGTCTGAACAAATTTGATTAACTGAGAAAATTTTTTACTTTATAAAGGCACTAATAATAATAATAATTACATAAAAGAAAATACAAATAATAATACTAAATAACAGAAAAATATATACAAATTTTATTGTACAGATAATCATTTTAGTTTAAAAAATACAAACTATTAAAGATAGTTTAAAGACTTTTAAACTATTGGGACTTTTAACTATTAAAGATACTTGTCACTTGTTGGTGGCTGCAATGAATCACATGATGATAAAGAATCAAACAAACAGTCTTTAATAAATCCGACAGGAACAGGAAAACTCAGGAGTAAGAATACACAATCATGTATAACACAAACAAGACCGAACACTGAACAAAGAGAAATAAGGGCTTAAATACGCAGACTAGATAACCAGCAGGAACCAAAGCAGATGCATGGCTAATTTGAAACTATAGAAACTAATAAGCAAAGGGAACACAGGAAAACCAGAACTATATTATAATGAAACTATACAGAACATTACCATTACAATACTATTATATTTTTAAATAATATTTTGAATTCATTTTATTTTTAAATTTTGTTTACATTTTATTTTTTAAATGTTATTAATTTAGTGTGTTTTTATTGGTTTTGTTTTTAACTGTATTTTTTTTTTTTTTAAATGTCTATATAGTTTTTTTTTATTTTTTTTTTATTTTTAGTTTTAGTTAACTATAATAACCCTAATCCACACTGTTGTTTTTGTTGTTGTAAGAAAGGACGAAATACAGCACAATATGAAAGAAATAAATCCATTTTTTACTGAAAACAGTTCAGTAACAGGTGAGTTTTTTTCAATATCTTTTAATATATTTTCCCCTACTATTTGGAATATAATGGCTTAATGCACCTATAAACACCTTATAAGACTTTCTTAAAGTCATGATGAGTTTCTTGTTGTTTGTCATAGTTAAAACACATCTTATAATCATCAATGTTTAAAACAAATCTTTCCACCGAACAATTGTTGGCCATCTGCTCCTCACACACACCTAACATTCACTTCGTGTTTGCTGAAGTCATTCCTGCCATTAGCCGTTGTATAATGCGTCATTCGAGAGCTCCCCCTCTTGTTAAAATCAGACATCAAACAGACAGCGTTCTGTTCAGAGGTGCTCACAAATTACCACACGTCTGACACAAGCTGGTGCTGATGTCATATAGCCCTGGTGGTCGCTGGGTTCACGAGGGGCTGGTCTCAAGAGGTTTCCCTTTCAGCTGCCGGTGATACCTGTCTGCTGACGCCACTGAACCCAAACATGACCTCACACCACTTTCTAATTAGAGTCCTGGGAACTCCCTATAACAATTTCCCCTTCACTACAGCACAAATGATCACCAACTCTTTAAGCAATAGATTCAATATAGGATAAAGCGTTTGAATTGTGAGTTAACTGTGCTGTTTAGTTATGCTTGCTTTAGTATAACTAAACAGGGAAGTGTTTCCTGTACAGTGGAGTAACTCATTACTTAACCACCATACTATGATGATGCATCATTGTAGAAAGTTAGTCACGACTGTTTCCCGAATGTGGTTCATTCAGCCATCAGCTTTCTCCACAATCTAATTTCTCTGAAATGCTGCTGTAACAATCTGAGGACTACTTCACTTTTTTTTGTTCCCTGTCGTTTTGTTTTATTTGATGTTTGACTCATCATGGATTTCCTCATATACTCCGGGGTTCCCATACTCCTTTATGCTCATTCACACTCTTCAAAAATGGTTGTTCGCAGGCTAAAATATATTTATTAAAATGTATATATATATATATATATATATATATATATATATGAAGACTTCAGATGCAAAAGCCTCTAAGTGCCGTCTGAAATTTTCTTCTAAAATGAGCATTTTTATTAAGCTTGTATGTTTAGGTTCAGTAATTTCACTTTAATGGCAATTAATAGGTCCTTTTCATTGCCATTAAAGTGAAATAACTGAACATAAACATACAAGCTTAATAAAAATGCTCATTTTAGAAGCAAATTTCAGATGGCACTTAGAGGCTTTTGCATCTGAAGTCTTCATATATATATATATATATATATATATATATATATATATATACACATATATATACATATATATATGTGTTATATATATTTAAATGGGATGAAAGATAGAATGTACTGAATGTTAGCTTGGTTATTTTGCTGTAGTTCCAACCACGCAAGTGTGTGATGCTGTTTGCGAATGTTAGTTGGAACTGTGTTTTCGGGAAATGCCAAATCGTTGTACTATGTTGGTAACATCAGAACCTGTGCAATGTTCAGTGAATCGCTGTACAGAGAAATAAACTGCAAACGGATGTAAGAAATGATGTAACAACATCCCGAAAGCTTAATTATTAGTGATTTATGAACCTCAACAAAACCTTAAAAGTTGGTCTCATGGATACTAATGATACCACTGGGGCTAGTACTGCCAAATATACAACTTTTGTGGACATGTCTCGCCGAATTTTTTTCGAGCATGCCCTTTATCATGTAATAAAGGGCGGAATTCCTTGTATAGGCACTTCTCCCTGATAAGTGTGTACACACACATCACCCAGAGCAAGAGCACGCCCATCAACGCGCTTCATTCGGGATATGGAAGCCGAGAGATTTTTCAACAATGGGTGCGTCTCAATCAGCTCCCTAGTTCAGTAGTCAGGGCACTGATCAGGGAGTTTTTTTCCACATTCATTTTCACGATATATTGATTCACGACTTAGGGAGCTGGGGAGCTGATTGAGACGCAGGGAATGTCACCAAAGGAGTGTGTTTTTGATTGTGAGGGAAAGTTACCTTTTCAGCTTCCCAAAGAACCCAGTGTTAAGGGAACAGTGGATGAAGTTTGTTTTTGCGGTGGGAGCAACGGAGTTGCACACGTATGTTTGTTTGTTCCTGGAATTTCGGTGATGAATGCTTTGTAAACAAGTCCCAGTTTGGCGCTGGATTTGCAGATCGCGGGTGGTGAGTAAAGCTGCATCAGATGTCTGTGTTTTGTTGGCAATCGGCACGCAAATGCATAAAATATAAACGACATGAACGTTTTTGTTCCCTTTTTATTTATAATGATGTCGCAGCTTGCAGACGATCTCTACGCAAAAGCTGCGTGCACTCGTGACACTTTAACTCTGCCCGTGGCAGGCATGCCTCCAGGAGCTCGGCTTTTTTCGGAAAAACTCGGTACAGTGTATGTATCTTTTATAAATATGATAAAACTAAAGACTTTTTGGAGATATGAAGGATGCAGTACTGTTCTATAGGTACTCAAGATTAACATGAGATTGGCAGAAACTGTGTGTGATACCCCCCCTAAATTGGTCCTTAGCTGGTCATGAGCTGGTTTAAGCTGGTCAAGTGCTGGTCCTAAGCTGGTCTTAAGCAACTAGCTCCAGCTCAGGACCAGCTTGTAACCAGCACAGGACCAGCTTAAACCAGCTCATGATCAACTAAGGACCGGCATAAACTAGTTCAAACCAGCTGCCATGCTTCAAAACATAACTAACCAGCATATTCTGGTTTTTCCAACAGGGGTGATTGATGCTGAACTCTTATAGTGATTTGTGTACTGCTTTGTGGCACCTGAACTTTCAAAACCGAGAGATCTTGGTCTAGATTGTGCTATTCTAGATCTGTTATGTATCGTTCTTCATTTCTTATGGCCTAGTTCATCAGTATTTAGCCAGAGCAAACAGAGAGAGTATCCCCACAGAAGATGACGTTCAGGGTGGGAGCTGTTTTAATTTGGACGACAGTGCTCAATTTTGCCCACAAACGTGAGCCGTGCTGTCAATGTGTTCCATTATACCACAGTTATTACTGTTTTATGGTCCCATGAGATCACCAACAGCTGTATTTCTCTAAGGAATTTCACAGAGATTGTCACAGCACACAATGTGTCGTCTGTCGAAATGTGCTTGATTTGCGAACTGTACTCTTTTTTATTCCCATTGGCAATGTTCATTCAGATTACGTTTTCTAGAGCACTCACAGGCCAGATACTGGACATCTAAGCTTCTTGTGTGGGGATTTTTTTGCTTTTTTTTTTTTTTTTTCATTGTTCAACCATTGCCTATTTTTGAGAGTTTCAGTGAATAGCAAACGTACAACCTTGGCCTGATGCTAACTTTAATTAAATATAATATGGAATCAAAATACTTTTCATGTCCTGCAAAGAGTCAAACAAACTGGTAACCAAAGACATTACCATTAATCCATTCATCAGTAAATACATTTTGAAGGCCCACGTTCTCACTGTATGTGCGTATATCTTTGTGAAAAAAAAAGAAGTACACTTAACTTAATGTTTTAAAGAATATACAAATTGAATATACAAATGTAAGGTTTTCCAGCACATAACTTCATGTCAATTGCAATCCAATTAAAATATATTATAGACATTATTTGACATTATTACAAAGTGCACTATTTAAAAGTATACCTAAGTGTCTTGAAAGAGTACCCTCTTTAAGTACAGTTAAGTGGCATTTTATTTCATTAATATTATACGCAACTACAGATTTAAAAATACATATACTTTGAAGTACACTACAAGCGCAGACTAAATTTAATACAATTAAGCACACTTCTTTTTTCACAAGGGTAAGCATATACAAAGAACATTAATCAAATAAAATTCACTTCATCAAATAGTTGGTTTGATGAGAAAATAATAATAGTTAATAATAGTTGGCTCACATGTTGTTGGATCAACATCCTAACCACTGAAACTTAACATGCCCTGGAACATGCCTTATATAGAATACTGAGTCACCTAAAATCTAATTTCCCATCTGTTTAATGAAATAACTGTGACATCGCAGTCCAAATCAGGTAAACCACTGTTTATTTTGGCTGTTTCACGGAGCAAGCTAAAAGGAAGTGCAGAAAAAACAAAAAGCTGCATTGTGAAATTATTCTCATCCCACAAATATTGACTGTTCATAATTTACTGAGCATTTCTAAAACAAACCTGCACTGGATTACATAATCATTCCAGTTAATGTAGGTCAGGAAAATGCTTGTACTGCAATGTTTTTTGATTGTGTTTTAGTAGTAAATGTGTGATATGGGATGAGTCACAGCACTTTCTTTGGTAAAGGCTGACGCGGTGAAATATTTATTATAGTAAAGAATGAATGAAATTCCTTTGAATTCACCTGGGAAACACTGTTTAGGGAACTGAATTGGTTGCTTTTCTCAGGTTAACACTTCTTGCAAACCATAAAAGCATATTCACACGAATGTAAGTAGTGAAAGAATTATTTAACAAGAGAAATAGTCAAATTAAAGAGTCTGGAGTGAATGGCTACCCCCTGTCAAAGTTTCTACACCTCTTTAACCGTCAGAGACCCAAACATTCATGCACTGTCCCTTTGAATCATTCATCATGTATTTTCCCTTAAAAGCTGTGGCTAAAAAAAAAAAATGTGTCTGCAAAATTTGCATGTTGTAAAACTATTATAGTTAAATATATACACAAACACACAGTCCTTCAATTTTAAGGACACTGTTGCTCAACAGTTTGTTGCCTCATGATTAACTCTTGATATTATAAACATGTTGGAGTCAGTAGGAGTTGGTTTGTGATCTTTGTCATTAGTGGTAATTGAAGGACATTTGTACAGACTTCAGTCATGTGATGAGCATAAACTCAATAAAAACATGACCTCTAACATTTAATCAAATTTTAGTCTGATCTAAGCCTTTGTCCTGCTTTGAAGTCCTATAGTTTTAGAAAGTAAATACGGATGTTCCCATGACAAACATCAAGCTCACAAATATTTGCACAAATAAAGAACTCACAAATAGTGGGTAAAATAATCATATTAATATTTTTATTACTTTATATTACTGTTTTTAAGATTGAATGAAATAAAAGTACATCTATCAACATTCCTCTAGCTTCATCTGCCAACTTGTAATTAACTACCAATGCATCAAAATGTAAAATAGTTACAATTTGCAATTATATTGTGTTGGAATATCTTAGCCTTAGAGATACAGAGCTTTTAGGATGTTTGTATATACATCAATCCACCAGTGAGATGTTCGGTGTGTTATCGCTGCTAGAGGCTAAGCCCAAGACCTCCATGTGAGGGTCTCAACTGTATATTTGACCTGGTTACCTCATGGTGAGCCATGTGATCGTGTGAAACCCCAGTCCCAGATGTCCACTCACCCACAGGGTCTCCAGAGATTTGGTTTTCAGATCTTGTGTGGCAATATTTGTTATTAAAGAAGGTTACTTCCTCCTTGAGAGAAGGTGTTCTCTGACTGCATCTAACTTGAGGAAAGAGTCTGTCTTAAAGTAAACACAAACATCCATTATTAACCACATAAGAAATAGACAGCAAATTTGGCTTTTTGCTTCACTTTTCCAACCCAGATGACTTGACCATCTGGAAACAGCAGTCACATTAATTGCAAAGTGAGCTTTATTAGATTGTGACTTATTTAAAGACAACCAAAGTTATAATCAGGTTTGAGTCATGAAAATATTATCAGATTATGCCGTGATGTTTCAACCTCACTGGTGCTGGAATTTGTTTTAGAGAGTAGCTCATGTGTCCTCTCGAGTGCCTGTGGAAATTCAAGAAAAAGACGTAGCAGTAGCCTCACTTACCCTTAGAAATGTGATTTTATTGTGATTAACCAATGGCTATTGCTAAACTAATGATCCCAGTATCCTCCCCTGTTTGAGTTGGATATTCCTGTGTTTTATGTTTTTCTTGGACATTCCATTAAGCTGAAAATCTCTTCCTCAGTGTGAAAGCTGGTCCATCAAATCCTGCCATGATTCAAAAAAGCCTTTCAGGTCTTCAAAAGGTCAAGCTTTTACACTGCAGGTTAGTAGTGGCCATGTTTCAGTCTCTTCACAGCAATAAGATTTGAGAGACTTACATCTTGTGTCCAGTGGGACTGTAATAGCTCCATTTATCCTCATCCTTCATGATTCATGCCCTCGGGTTCTTTACGGTGCCTGAAATTTTAATGTGCAGAGCATAGTAATATGGTTCATGATTTACAGTGCATACAAGCTACTCTATTTCATGTTTTGTGTATGTTGCCACGTGCTGAGAGAGATTTAGGGCTTTGTTATCATAGACTTTGACTCACAGCCAAAGTTACACCTCATTTCATATATGACCCATATGATATAAAACACACTATTGCTAAATTTCAGGCTAATTACTCAATGTCAGCCTTTCCAAAAGTCAAATGATTCTTTTACCATGTACATGCAGATTTACGATACAAACATCTTGAACATTTGTTCAAGCCTAAAAATAAATAAATAAATAAAGATCAGCAGTTTGTTTGACAATCTATTCTATATTACGTATGCTCCTGTCCAGTATTTTGGGTTTTCCAGTTCACTATTTTTAACATAGACTTATTGGAAATATATACATACAACTGTATATATACATACATATGCATAAAACTGCAGATTCCACCTGAAATGAACACTAGAGGCAGTAAAATGTCAACAACTTGTTCGTTTTCACACAAATTATGATTACAGAGGCAAATTATCAATTAATAAAGACTTTTTCACATGGCAGTTTATGACCTCAAAACACTTTTACCATAGTGCATGATTTGTAAACTAATATATTCTGATGTTTGCCTCACATAACCAGCTCCATTTGTATGGCCCTTCTGACATACACTGTAAACCCAAATAAGTTGGCAAAACTCAAAAAAAAATGTGTTAAATTGAATTGGGAGAGAGAGAGCCAGGACTCAAACTTGGGTCGCCAGAAACACAGTGGTGCTATATGTCGGCACGTTGCCCACAAGGCTATCAGCGCCGACATCTTAAATTATATTTTTAGTAGTGGAAATTTAGCTAGCTATAACTAGTTAATTCAGTAAATGCTAATTGGTAACACAATGCTTTGATAACATTAGCATAGCATAGCAATTGTTGAAAGAGTACAGCAATATAAAACATTTATGAAATACCTGTTTCTCAAACTAAGTGATGCTCCACTCGTCACTATGATGGTAACCCAATAAAAATAAATAAATAAATTAATTTAAAAAAAAACCAGAAACTCTTCTCAATTGGGATAGCAAAGCATTAAACACTACTAAATCCCCCATTTAACATTAAACTTGCACAATAAAAAAAAAAAAAACCCAAACAAAAAACAACAACATTATATAACACATAATTTTAGCATTTATTCTCCCTTTCGAGTGACATGGCAAAGCATGCTGGGAAATAGAAATCCCAGCCCAGTTTCAGGTAAATTTAAGTTTGTTTAAATTAAAAGAAACAAGTTCATAAAACTCAAAACAATGAAACAATTCAGATTACTTAAAATGTGTAAGTTTCATGAACTCAAAAGAAAAAGAAAGTTCTAAATACTCATAAAAGTTAATTTGACTGAACTAATTTGTCTAATTTGAGTTTGCCCTACTCAAACCAATAATTATTTTGAGCGTTAGGGTTTACAGTGTAGTAAACTCGCTCGGTAGCTCACCTGGTACAGCATTACACTTGCAATGCAGAGCGCTTGAGTAAGACTTCTGTAAAGTACTTGTCACAACACTCAATAATGTATATTTTATCTATTTTTACTTTTTGTTCTAATGATTTTTAATAGGAAGTGTTCTCAATATATGATCGTATACAGTGGACCTTAAGGCCCCCCTAGATACTTGCCATATTTTACCTCCCAGGGCCTGACATGGGACAAAGGCTGCACTCTCCAAAAGTAAACAGAACAGAAATATGGGAAGCAATATACTCCAAGACTGATTGCAGATTGTAGGGAGCACATGTGTTGTAACTTGTTCATGTCTTTCCTTTCCTGTACAGTACAGAATAAAATATTGTCTGATGGCTACAGAACACATATAGGCCTTTTTGTAAGTGATAATGTGACACAGTTTTTTATGGTTTTGAAGTCAGGACAACACTTTCTCTGAACTGTCGTACATGTTTAAGAAAAATCCACTTGAATGCTGACTGTGAACTTAAGACATCTAGAGGATTGAGGTCAAGCACCTTTCTGACATCACAATTGCATTTAAGTGTGAGGAGATCACTTTCACTATGGGTATGAGTTTCACGATGCCCTTTGTGAACATTTGAAACATTACAGTTGAAATAGCTCCTCAACACATGGTTGACATAATGCATTGAGTCTGCTAAATGAGTGGATGTGAGCCACAGTAATTGTTCTTTGTTTCGTATGCATGAAATGAGATTGAAACAATCCGGAAAAACTTTCTGTCCATTTAGAAAGGGCAGCTTTCTGCAGTACACATCATGGCTCTTTGAAATAAATCCATCTAAAGATCAAGCACCACCATTGATAAGCTTTAGCCCCTAGCTTAAATATACGGCCCACTTTAACACTTGAGAACGACTGATGTTTAATGTGAAAAGAAAGACCACACACTAGTTTACAATGTTGCTGCATGTAAATAGCCACAATGATGACTGAACTGACCAGTCAGAGCTGTAAACATTTGTACATCGTCAGTGCAATCAAATGAGCATTTTCCTTGTAATTGTTGTCGGAGGGTGTAAAAAATGCCTCCTTCTGTAAAGCTAATTTTCCCAGCTGTTGTGTCGTTTTGTGTTTTTAATGGCCTGGGTGCCAAACCTGCACCACAGTCCATGCTATGACTCCTCCTGTCATTAAATGATTAAAATAAATGCTGGGACTTAGTTCTAAATGAGATCATTTTGGTTTTCCTGGAGAGAGGGAAATAAGATCTGTTTTCACTCCTACACCAGCTGCATGAATCTTAAAATTTTGGATTTAGATGCCAACACAGAAAAAATATTTGCTGTGTTCTGAAGCATGAGGTTGCCTACATAAGCATCATTTTAAGGCATCTTTTGTGTGCTCCATGTAAAGGCTGTTTCAAAAGGTAGACAGTGTAATGCTGACTCCTTAGATACCTCATTTAGCCAAATACTAAGACAGTATTCCATGTGTACTCCATGAGTAGACAATCCCAAGATGCATTGTGCCCAGCTCTATGAAAAAGCAAAGCCAATATGGCAGACAAAGCAAGCGGAATGTTCATAAATATGCTTTGATTTCATTTAGTACCAAAAATATAAATAAACTACCTGTGATTTTACCCAAATAGTCTATGTTCTGTGTATTTTAAATGATTATTCAACAGAGGCTTTTTGGAAAAACGTGCCTTTACCTACATTTTTGCAAAACTCCTATACAATTCACTGCAGTTTCCAGCTGAGTGGCAGTAAAACACCAACAACCTTTATTCATTTTCACTCAAATATTGTGATTATAGGGGCAGATTATTGATTAATAAAGACTTATTTTCATGTGGTTCCTTATACAATATTGTGTTATGATCTCAAAATACTTTTACCATAGTGCATGATTTGTAAACTAACACATTTTGACATTGGCGTTAACCATCTCCATTTGTAGGGCTTTTCTGACGTTGTAAAATTGCTTTGTGCTCACCTTGAACAGCATTACACTTGCGATGCGGAACAATCGGGTATGAGTCCTGTGAAACACAGGTCATGATACTTGATAAACCAGCTCAAAGCAAGCTAAAATGGCATGGTTGCTTCAGCAAAGGCATTTTTATCTCATTTTGGTTTTGTTAACACTATCAGTATTAGAGTTTAGGTTAGGGTTTAGTGTAGGTGCACGTTACGTGATGGAGCATTAACCTTATAGAACCACTCACCAAACATTTCATTTCTGAACTTCAAGTGATATGTACAATAACCAATTAAATAAAATGTTGCCAGATTCACTTTCATAGGATTAAACTGAACTCGCTTTTAGTGCCACTTACTGGACATTTCACTTTGAGTTTTGTAAAATACGCAAGCAACATAATATCATTTTACAGAAATGTCACCACAGGCATGTTATTCTGGTGAGCGTGGGTTGTGATTATTAGGGTGTCTCGCTGTTAGCTTAGCAACATGCTAACCTCAAGCCATGTGCATGTGTGGCTAGAATTGACTGCTAATTTGTGGCAACTTTCACAGTTGAGCAATTGCTTTTAAAACGTGCTTGAAGAAAAAGATGGAAAATGGCAATAAAAACAACAGGATCATGAAAGGAGTTAAGAAGGTTCTCGAGTTTTTACAACTCAAGTTTGAAAGAGTAAAGAACTCTATGCTTTCCTCTGCAGGTCAGGTAGAGTATCACAAAGCATTACTAATGGGGTTGAATTGAGTCCATAATCAATGGAGTACACTCAGAAATGATAGAACGCTCGACTGTCCGTGAGACATAATGGCAGACGGAAAAACAAAGCATGACCAAAACAAATCTGAAAGTAGCTGTATGTGTTGGCTGTAGGCAGCTAGGCAGCTCACTATGTTTGTAACAGAGCCAGTGTGGTGTGAGAACCTCATAAAGTCACAGAAATTAATAAATAAAAGAACCACACCTTGAATGCTAAAATCTCAACATTATAAGGAAAACTGGGGGAAAAAAACCCACCCCAGTTACAGATACAGAGACTCCACATTGAAATTAAAGACTGTGAAACAGTTAAACAGGATTTAATAATATATGACATGTTAAGACTTCTAACATTGCCAACTGGAATGAAATAAGCTTTAAGACTGCCACACGGTTGCATCACAACTCTCACTCTTGGCTTCAGAATTACAGTATGTCACAACTACTTATTTAAACTGACAAAATGCTGTGATTATATTTACCAAAGAATGATATTTTAAAGGTTGAGTTTTTACCATTCACGGCTCATCTAACCTTTGTGGGAGTCGATTTCAAGAACTCAAAGAAGGAAACTTTGTGGGTGATCATGTTGTTTCAGCCTACAAACAAACTGTTGCCTTTCACCCCCATCTTTTCAAACAAGCAGGAAACCTCCATGCCTTTTGGCCTCGACTGCCTGGTGGGTGAAAAATACTCACACACCCTTATGCCATTTGGCTACAGAGGTCATGATACGCTCACTCTCGCCTGCTCACTACCATTAAATGCCAGAGCTCAAACAGGCAGAGATTTTGCAAATGCATTACATCACACTATGCTACACAAAGGCAAACTGGCTGCTTAACTCCTTCTGGCAGGGCTCTGCGCAGGGGAACTGCACGTGTTGCTTCCATCTTTGGCGCTTTCCATTTTATGGGCTGCTGTAAGACCTCCAGTGACAACTTAATAGTGCCATCCAAGTAAATCGCAGGTGTATCCACAAGCCAATTGGCCGAGATCCCAAAGAAACACCAGCTAGCAAATGGCAGAACCTTGTAATAAAATAGCAAACACCAGTAGTTGCAATAAGATTTGTCTAGACAGCAGTCATTTACGCTCTGATTCTCAGTGTATGAAAGCAGAATGTATAAAATAACCAGTTTTTCTGATAATTTGTTCATTTGGTCCCTCTAAAATCCGAGTTTTAAACATGAGCCAAACATGTGGCACTAATAATGCAAACAGTTCTACAGTGTACATCAGAGAGATTAAATGGATGAAGACATGGCAGGAGTTGCAGCTAATATTCATTTGGGCTCCTCCCAGTTTTTTTTTTTGACTGGACAGCCTCTCTGTGTATCAAGTTGACACATTTAGGTCAAAGAACCAAAAGGCAAATGATTCTGATCATGTAACTCTGACCTGCAAAATGGTCCTTTGCTCCTTGACTGTTTTTGTTTGGGATTTTCAACTAATCTACATCATGATGAGCCAGCCAGAGCCATAAAAGAAAAGGCAATGCAGTGAAATTTGAATTTGCCTGTATAATTTCACAGACCGATTCACATTTCACTTATGCTGCTCTGCTAAGTAACAGTATATTGTGATTTATTTTTATATTTATATATCAGAAAACAATGTCAACAGCCTCGGGGGAAAAAGAATTTCACCATGGTTTTATATATTAAATGTTATATAAATGTTAAATTAGCGATGTCACCACCCCAGTTCGGTGTCTTTTGTTTTGTATGGACTTTTATGTTGAAGTGCCTTTGTAACGGAGGCCAGCTAATAGTCGCTATGTGAGTAAACCTCACTCATCTGATCTCAAGAGATTTAGCCTCCTTGTTAGAGTGTCCGACTCCCACGCCAGAGACCCAGGTTCGAGGCCCGTGCAGAGCAGGGCGAGTATGACCTGGGTGCCATGAACTGGATAGGAGTGAGGTTTAGGGGGGTGAGTGTAACGGAGGCCAGCTCGTAGTTGCTGTGTGAGTAAACCTCACTGATCTCAAGAGATGCAAACACCAGTATCAAGAGATGCTCTAGCGACTGATGCTAGAGGTTGCAGCCTTTAGCCTCCTTGTTAAAGTGTCCAACTCCCACACCGGAGACCCAAGTTCGAGGCCCGTGCAGAGTGGGGCGAGTAGGACATGGGTAGAGGGGTTACACCTTCTCTGTTATCATTGTTTCCATGTTCTCTTCCTGTTTGGTTTCTGTCTCCCCTTGCTGTTATATTAGTTGTTATAGTTACCATCATTGAACACACCTGCAGTTAATTAGCTACTCATTGTTCTGTGTATTTAAGACCTTGGTTTTCAGTTATGTTTTGTTAGTCGTTGTATGCTGTTGGTGGAGCATGTTTGTATTTTGGGTTTGATGTTCCTGTTTATTCTCTCAGCAGATCTTCCAGAGCCTTGTCACGTCTTAGCAGATCTTCCAGAGCCTCCGGAGCTTCTGGAGACCCAGGTTCGAGGCCCACGCAGAGCGGGGCGAGTAGGACCTGGGTAGAGGGGTTACACCTTCTCTGTTATCACGTCTTAGCAGATCTTCCAGAGCCTCGTCATGTCTCAGCAGATCTTCCAGAGCCCTCAGCCGAGATGGCTGCCACACCTGAGCCCTCAGGCGTGATGGCTGCCATGCCTGAGCCCTCAGCCGAGATGGCTGCCATGCCTGAGCCCATGCCTGAGCCCTCTGCTCCAACCCATGAGTTCACTCCAGGGCCCACACCTCTCCTAGAGTTTCTTGTCTGCCCTGACACAACCACAGAGGCCAGCTCTAACCTCTCAGTGCCTTTTGTTACAGTTTTGCCAGATCTGCTGTGGTGGTCATCTGCTCCGCCGTGGAGATCTTCAGCCCCAATTGCACTGCTGTGGTCTTCAGCCCTGTTTGCACTGCTGTGGTGGTCTTCTGCTCCACCGTGGAGGTCTTCAGCCCCGACTGCACTACTGTGGTGGTCATCTGCTCCACCGTGGAGGTCTTCAGCCCTGACTGCACTACTGTGGTGGTCATCTGCTCCACCGTGGGGGTCTTCAAGCCCGTTTGCAAGGCCCACTGTGCTGGTCAACTGCTCTGCCCCATTCTCCAGGCCCTCTTCTGCTCCACGGGCCTGGCCCTCCATCCCGCCCCCAGGTCTGCCTCCGCTCCACCTCCTTCCTGGACTTTTGGTTTTTAGTAGTGTCTGGATGCCGCTCCTTTGAGTGGGGGCTATGTCACGATCCCAGTTCTGTGTCTTTTGTTTTGTATGGACTTTTATGTTGAAGTGCCTACTCTGTTATCATTGTTTCCATGTTCTCTTCCTGTTTGGCTTCTGTCTCCCCTTGCTGTCATATTAGTTGTTATAGTTACCATCATTGAACACACCTGCAGTTAATTAGCTACTCATTGTTCAGTGTATTTAAGACCTTGGTTTTCAGTTATGTTTTGTTAGTCGTATGCTGTTGGTGGAGCATGTTTCTATTTTGGGTCTGATGTTCCTGTTCATTCATTTGGAGTTCTGTAATTAAATGTGTGTGCAAGTGGATTCTCTCTCTGCCTCGTCTCTCAGTATTGCTACAAGCGAGAAGGAGAAAAAGAGTCTACTTCACCTTTCCACGAGGATACAACGAGTGAAGTGGCACCTGAGGCTTCCCATTTCCAGGACATGCATATTTCATCACCGGACAATGCCAAATGATTTTGTCTCATTATGACAGCGGAAACAACAGCTTTGTAAAATAAAGAAAACAAACAGGATGCCGCTTTCTGCCGTCTGTGTTTCCTTTCTGTGAAGTCAGTGGAGTGCATCACAAAAATTAATCGAAACTCAGTGTAGGTTTCTAGCAAGCTCTTGCATGCCATCTAAACTCGCCATTCTTGTTTTGGGTTGGTGCGTCTCTTCTCCTTCTGCTCTTTTTCCTGTTGTGGCAGTTAGCAAACAGTGTTGCATTACCATGCGCACCCCCTTCTGGATTGGAGTGTGGATCGCCTGTGATTCGTCGTCTGACTGTATGCACCAAACTGTGACATCTGTATCATGATGGTTCGTGATGAATACATGTATCGTTACACCTCTAATGTACATGTGTGTGTGTATATATATATATATATATATATATATGAAATAAAATTGGAAAATCATCATTGTGGCTATTTACAAATATCAACAACCTCAGATATGCAGACGATGCTACTCTAATGGCAGAAAGCAAAGAGGACTTAAAGAGCCTCTTGATGAGGGTAAAAGAGAAAAAAAATGCAAAAGCTGGCTTGAAACTCAACATTCAAAAAGCTAAGATCATGGCATCCGGTCCAATCACTTCCTGGCAAATTGAAGGGGAAGCAATGGAAGTAGTTACAGATTTTATTTTCTTGGGCTCCAAGATCACTGCAGATGGTGACTGTAGCCATGAAATTAAAAGACGCTTGCTACTTAGGAGAAAAGCTGTGACAAATCTAGATAACATATTAAAAAGCAGAGACATCACCTTGCCGACAAAGGTTCGTATAGTCAAGGCTATGGTTTTCCCAGTAGTAACGTATGGCTGTGAGAGTTGGATCATAAGGAAGGCTGAGCACCAAAGAGTTGATGCTTTCGAACTGTGGTGCTGGAGAAGACTTTTGAGAGTCTCTTGGACTGCAAGGAGATCAAATCAGTCAGTCCTATTGGAAATCAACCCTGACTGTTCATTGGAAGGACAGATACTAAAGCTAAAGCCCAAATACTTCGGCCACCTAATGAGAAGAGAGGACTCATTAGAAAAGACCTTGATGCTAGGATTGATTGAAGGCAAAAGGAGAATGGGAAGGCAGAGGATGAGATAATTCGATAGCATCACAAATGCAATAAACATGAATTTGGGCAGACTCAAGGAGAAAGTGGAAGACAGGGAGGCCTGACATGCTGTACTTCATGGGGTCGCAAAGAGTCGGGCATGGCTGGACAGCCAAGAGTGTTGAACTTTCTTCTCCTGTGTCCTATTCTTCTGTGATCCAGAATAGCAGCACAGTTGAAAGGGTTGTTGGAGCTGCGCCCTCTACAGCTGTGAATTTGCATTTCCTTCAGTCTGAGGCTTATTCATTTCACTTTTGGTGTGAAAGGGCCTTTACATTTGCCAAAAAAACAACATTTGTTATTAGGAAACAAACAGGAAAGCCCAACCCAGGTGAGAAAAAGTGACAAAATTAGTTTTTTAAAGAGTAACACAATATTGTAAAGCATTACTTTTAAAAGTAACTTTCCTCAACATTGGACTTCATCAAAAAGATTTTTAGCCCAAGCAGGCCTTCATCATGGTATCAACAATGGAGAAACAGAAAGTGGATTAATAGCCTTACCTGTGACTACAGATGCTCTACTACAGGTGCTGACCACTACAGGCCTTAAATAATATAACACACACATTTAAAGATACTGACATTTCTATATAAAGAAAGCTGTATGGTCTGATTACTGAGAACACACTCTCCCTCTCATGTTCTATTAAGCAGATTAAGAGGCCCTGTATTCATAGGATGCCCTGATGACCCCATATCTTGAAGACTGAAGATATTACCTGTCAGCAAAGGCTTCACAAAGATAGAAGCTCCATAACTCACAGCCTCATGACACCTACTTACATGACTGATAGTGAAAGTTAAGGCTACAACAATAAATGTTCATTGTTGAAGTCACAGTTGGGTGATAGCCATCATTTGAAGATTTCCAAAACATTGCAGAAATGCGAAGAATCATAATTATTATTTGCTATTGTTTCTTCGTTCTGAGTTGTATTTGGGTTTACAGTTGATCCTTTTGATGCCTGTTGTTGTAGAATATTGCATATTATTCCATATTGTATATTGGTCATTAGTGTATATTAGTCATTTTCAGTCCTCTAATTTGATAGGCCAAGTGTTGTTTCCAAATTGCTTTGGGATGGTATGTACCCATGAATAATTATTTCATGCACAACAATTTGGGTTTTGGTAATTTCACACAATTCTCTCTCTCTTTCAAGTTTTTTGAGTTGTATTTGTTGGAGCGAATCTGGTGTCCTGCTGGAATATTCTGTCCATAAGAAATTGAACTTCCCTTTGCACAGTTTGCTTTTCCATTAGCAGTCAGCTGGACTGCGGAACTCAGAGGTTACCATGATGAACTTAATCAGCTTGGCATGGCAGCTTAACTGCTGTGTGCGAGTGAAAAATAGGCAGTCAGTGGAAATGAAACAGCTTGTGTTTTTGCTTCACTTTTTATCAGACCATTTGCAACAATCTTTCGATTTGGTGGAGTAACTGTACTTGTAGCGTTTTATTCTTTCATTAGATATGTTTTCTATACCTGTAAAATATTCTAGGCTATGCACTCCATTTCCATAATGCTCCATGGAAATATATGGAGCATATCGGTATGTTGTCATAAGTACAATGACTCATTTGGTCCTATAAGCAATAAATATGGCACCTGACATCTTAATACAATGCATGACAGCATATGCACTCTAAAGACTCATGACCACACTCAAACCATAACTATTTATCTTTAACATCCTATGGTGTATTCCAGCAGGAGTATATTTTATGTGTTTCAACCATGTAAAACACTGCATTGTGAGGATGGGCCAAATATCTCCCTAGCAGCCTTAGGCTCCAGCTAACCTTTATGTTTTGTCTTTCTCCTACAACTGTCTCTGAATGGTATGGAGTGCATTTTGCAACATAATCTGAAAAAGTTGCAACATATTGCATTGCTGGAAGTAAAGGGACAGTCTTTAAAGTTATATGCTGTTTTAAAGCCACATTGCCTAGGAACCCATGGGAACATATTTCTGTATTTTTTTTCTATATCATGATTTTCTGCTTCTTTGATAAATTAATTAGATGTTTTTGTTAACGTATTATCTTTATCTAACATATTTTTTACAGAAAATTGAGGAAATATGAACATTGCCATAACACTTTACCACAATGGGGGTAAAATTGCTGTGGATTTATACTAATGCATCTGGAATGTTTATAGACAGTGGCATCAATATTTTTTACATTTATGCATTTATTTGGAAGTGTTTACCATGATAAAATTACATTTATGCATAAATAACACTATAATCTGTCTTATTTTCAGACAAAAAGGAACACACCAGTTCACAGAAAGTTCAGAAAGTTCATTTTTATGGTTTTAGGAACAATATAGAGGAACCAATGATAATGATTCATTCATTTTATGGTTTGTAGGAGTTCCAAGTGTACAAAATACATTAATTAAAGAATGGTCATGTATTAGTAGCAACTGATAATTTTTAATTTATTTTAATTTTTTTTTAAAAAATTATTTATTTATTTGCCAAAATCTCTTTTTTTGATGTTAGTTAAGTTTTACTGTTAGAACATAATGGAATAAATGGGAGTTCATTAGTGCGGAGTGTATATAACCACAAGCAGAGAATATTGTTAAGTAAGTTGTACCGTCTCTCCATATCTCCTATAATTCCCTCTGTGATGCCAATGCTCATGTGCATTGAGGTGAGAGGGTTAAGTATCAGCATGTCCAAGGATGATGTCAAAGAAACTGAAGGAACCTCCTGTTATTTATACTGAGAGGTCCCATGGATGCTCATGCAGTCTTGCCCTTCAGCCACAGCTGGACCCTCCTGCTAACAGCTGTTCCAATCTGTGTTTCCTGCTGCCTTATCTCTGAGTCAAATGTTCAGCTCACACTCAAACACGCTGCTATCAGCGTCCCACTGGGGGAAAATTCTGTCATCATTAGGCTTTCCTTATTTGCCAGAGTTATGGATGCTCTACATATTAATTCCTTCATGTAGGGACATTCTGTGACAGTGACATTCAGCTGTGTTTTTCTTTCATTTGGGGATGATTTTTCCTTTTTTATTTCTAGTATGAAAAAGTGATGAAGCAATGATCACTGGGGTTTTATCTCACCCTTCAGGCCTTGGGCCAGCTCTTCATATGACCCGAATGGGCTGGGCCCAACTCTAGAGGTTTTCTATTAAGAGGATAGAAATTGTAATTGCAATTGTGAAGTTCTGTTTACATAGCCGTGGCAAGACGCCATCAGCTGTCCAAGAAACAGAAAGTAAAAGCACGTTTCTACCAGACAACGAGACATGTCATATGTGACACCCTGTAAACAACATAAAATGCTTCCATCATGCGTATGTGCCGCAGCATCAGTCAAATAAATAAGTATGTTTAAACATGGACCAGTGGGGATCATTGATCTAAAGGTTGAATTTGAAACAAGAATGCATGAGCATAGAGCCACAGTGCCATGTGCTGACATCCATGGTTAATGTGCTTTGATCCTAGTCCCCGTGAACCGGAAGTCGCAAACGACTTTTCTCCAGTGTTGTGACGTATTTCCAAGTGAAACGGAATATTGAATAGAGGACAGGGTTTTACCTTAGCGTTCCTCCTCTCCATCTCTTCCTCATAGCAGACTAATGGTTGGAGGGGACGTCATCAGAGAAGGAACGCCATTCCAGACCGGTAGTAACTTTTCAGATTTTGATTAAAGATTACCACGACAAACAATTTTTTTCTGTGTATTAACTTGCACGGATTAATTGTTCACCACAAGAGTAGTAATATGCACTAACGAAGTAAATAGGGTCAATTTTGATTTCATGCCGACTTTAAGCCTGGAACACACCAAGATCAGATGTTTTTGGGCAGTTTTTGTTCGTCGGCCGACTAAGTTTTCTCAGTGTGTTCCGCACCGTCGGCTGAAGTTGGTCCTTGTCGGCTTTTTTTCTGCCGATTCGACATGTTGAATCGGCGTCGGAGCTCGTTGGTCAGTCTGATCATTCTGATTGGCTGTTCAGCTACTGCCACCTGCTGGTACGGAAAGGCATTTCTTCTTACGCAGGCGCAGAACGGACGTGCTACTTGGCCGTCGGGTGTCGAGCGTCGGTTTGGTGTGCTAGGGCAACTCTGGACCCAGACGCTGCTGACGTGAGCCAACCCCACAGTCTGCTTTCGTCGCCACTAGTTTTTCGGCGTCGGATTGGTGTGTTCCGGGCTTTACTCTAATGTACTTTTAATCATTGTCATTAAGTCGCCCATGTAGTTATACTCCAAATCTTATCTTACAAATGTATGGTTTATGATTTAGAAAACGAGACATTAGTATTTATGCAATGAAAAAAAACGGTGTAGAATTTATTTTTAAACAATTTTCACTCAGAAATTGCTAGTACATTTCACAAATAATTACAAAGAAATGGCAAGTAATATTGAAGTAGAAATAGTATTTTCTTGTAAAAATGTATTCTTTGTTTTATTTATGTTCAGAGACCAGCAATATTAATTTCTCTTCTATTTTGTTCCATTGTCGTTGTACAGCAAGAATGTTGTGACAGTTGGTCGGTGTTGTATTTGTCCTGCCCATTATCCACTCTGATTGGACGGCTGGCTAAAAAATTACAGTGATGAGCACAGCGTTTTACTCAAATTTGAACATTCTCGAGGCGACCGGTAAAAAATGCCGAGCGCTCAGCGCTTGAGCATGAAAAAGATGATCAGCGCTGTAAGGTCTCTTATTTTAAAATGTAATTTATTCCTGTCATGTAAAGCTGAATTTTCAGCAGCATTACTCATGATCCTTCAGAAATCATTCTAATATATACTGATTTGGTGCTCAAGAAACTTATTACCAGTGTTGAATAAAGTTGCTGTTGGAATGAACCTGCAATAGATATTTACAATAATTGAGTTTTGTTCAGCTTCATTTAACAGATTTCAGATTTTTAAAACAAATTATCCATATTTTCCTACCTAACCTTCAACAGCTCTTTACTCCTTAACATAAGAGCAGGTCAGTGGTGGGCCACTGATGCAGTACACACCACTTTAGGATGCCATTATTTCGCAATATAATGGCAAACAGGCCCTCGAGCCAAATAATTGACACCTGTTTTGTATTTGGTTCACCACATGCAGTGCATGAGAGTGGCACTGCTGAAACCCACCAGCCATATGTTTGACACCTTTCAACACCTTGTAAGTAAAACATTATTTTGCTGTTGGAGCTCAATTAGGATGCAAAAACTCCTTTTAATTTCAACAGCACATTGCAATAACACAAACTTCTTATTCAAAGCACTTGTATCCTGAAACGTTTCTGAGGAAAACATTTTATGTATTGTAAACACTTCTTGCCATTCAAATTGCTATTAACATCAGATCCTACAAACGTAAAATTTTCACATTAGCGTGCATCATGCACATTATGAGTGCTAATTGATGTGTGTGGTCATTCAGTGGCCTTGAATCACTGCAGACGGCTGTAATTTCGGAGGATGGGGCTCTTGAGACCAGTTGTATGGATATGTTGACTTGTTGTTAAGGTGTGGCACTCATGGTTACTGTTTCAATATCTAAGAAATGGGAGAATAAGTAGTGGAATAAAAACAGCTGCAAAACAGAAGTGCATGTGATGTGTTTTCGAAGAAAAAAAAGAAAGAAAGAGAGGATAATGATATACAGATACAGAAATTATAATGTCATCATGCTTCCTTAAAGGATAGTTATAATCCATTTTTATGTCCTGTGGTTTTGTGGTTAAAGGTTTCTCTATGTGTGTGTAAATGTGTTGTAAATGGGGCAAAAAGGTTGATCTCGCCAAACCACCAACACAAAATTTAGTCACATAAACTCCCTTACATGGAATAATAATTATATAAAACTCAAGGATTTTCATATCCCAGAGCACATAGCAAGAGTTTCATTCCAATGCACTTGGATGGCTGGAAGATGATTGTAAGTGTGTTTGTTGTGAGTCCTTGACTGGGTGAACCAATGTTCTTGATCGTTTTAAACTCTCTCACAGGAAAAGCAGAAAGGATCGTAATTGTGAAATATCAATACTTTTGATACTGATGTTATATTTTTAGATCTTCGAAAAAATCATCCACTCATCCTAAGTTTAATATTATTACGGTAACATGTTGTTTCGATAGTCCACTTTAGACATTCTACTAACTATACGTAACTTATAGTTGACCAACTACAGGTCAACTACCAGTCATTAGAGTATTAGTAGACTGTGTGCTTAATATCCACTAACACTTTATTTTGATGCTCCTCAACAGACATTTTACTGACTATAAGCATCTTTGCAACTACATGTCAACTTATTCTACTAACCCTTACCCTAACCATAACCTAACAGTAATGAGAGTTAGTTGACATGTAGTTGCAATATTACTTATAGTTAGTAGAATGTCTAAAGTGGGCAATCAAAAAAGTGTAACCTTTATGTTTTTCTAAGTATATTTTGCCTAAATTTGAACTCAATCTTTTGACCAAGATATATTTAAAAGTATTATTAAGTATTCTACGTATACTTGGCTTGTAGTTGTGTTTACTCTTTTGATTGAGTATGAGTAGCATGTTAAATACTTTTTTCACATAGTTTTACATACTGTATTATAAATTTACATTTTTTGAAAATATTGATTTATAAAAAAAAAACTAAAAGTAAAGAAAACATACATACTTGCAGTAAAAACTACTAAACTAGTACGACTATACTTTAAAGTGTACTTTCATAAACTAAAAAATGTGCTTCAAGTATTTAACTTATCATGATACTATCAGTATATCTATAAGTTCACTTGTAGCTGCATCACAAATGAAAAATATTGTTGTAAACTAGTTGCGTACTCAAAGTTTACTGCTGTTAACTTAAAGTGTACTATGCTTTTATACACTAAAAACTGGGCCAATTTAGTACCAAGTAGTACTGAAATACTGTAGTACACTTACATGTATACTACTAGTTCATTGATATTACTATACTTACTTCATTAAAATATACTTGAAATTTACTATACTTAAAAAAAATGTACTTAAAGTATACTTATTTTTGTATGGGAAATGTAACATTAACATTATTGACTTTTTGTATTTTTTTTATTTGATTTGTTAAATTATGTTCTATTATTGTATATAATACATAATACATAGAGAGAAAAAAATAGCTATATCCCCTTTAAAGCTCATTGGCCAGACTTCTAGAAAACATCATAATCAATCATAATCATCCCAGGAACATTTTCCTCTAATGTCAACAAACCTCACTAATAGATCTGGCTGTATTGACTTAAATCTTTCTTCATACCATAACATTCCTTTTTTTCATAGGATTTCAAGAGAGTGTAACATTTACTGTATTGAGAAGAGAGAAGCAGAATTAACTTGATACAAAGATTTGCAGATGCTACATGTGTTGGCAGTGAGCTCTGTATTGATTGCTATTGTTTACTCGTACATCTCAGATTAGGACAACAAACTGGGATGTTTATGGGAAATAATTAGTGTTGATGTATAGTCATATATTCCTGTAATCATTCGATCAAGATCTATTTAATTACCTTTATGGCAAGTCAAACATCCTGTAATGAAAAACATGTTTGCGCATTTATTTTGCATTGTTTCTTGCACGGTTACAAAGATCGTTAGAGTCTCTGGGAAAGGCTGCAGGATTCTGAGAATAGACATCGCTGTGGCTTCTCAACAGCATTACCTCTGGGTCTGCTTTTCCATGAACCCCAGCGGATCTAACGGCCAGCGGCCAACAGACTGGATGAGAGTGTGTATAGAAGTGTTTACAATTTGCACAAATGGCAGTTTTTCAAATCGGTGCAAATACGAAACATGACTAATATCCCTGGTGATTATTTCCATTGTTTTCTTTTCTACCTCCTGTCCCAGGCATTCTAGTCTGCAAAATGCTGAAGAACGGATCGAAAAGGACCATTAAGATTTAGCTGTTGAATAAGAAAAAAAGAAAAAAAAAAAAAAAAACTGGTCCTCATTTCTCGTCTGAACACTTTAAACCAGTATTACTTACGCTTCCTGGAAATCCAAGATCTGTTCTTATAAAAGAACGTATCACTGTACCACCAGAAGAAAAAAGGCTCATTATGTTAGAAAATTACTGCTTTTAATAAATAGAAGAAAAATGCAGTGAGTCTGAATTATAGCTACTTTATATTTAGTAGATGACATAGATGAAATGATCCATAGCAACAACTATCATCAGCTAGATTAATTTGAAAGCATATTATATTATAAATCTACTTTGATAAACTGGAAAAAAAAAAAAGATTTTTTTTTTTAACAGATTATTGATGTAGTTCCTCTCATTTTGAGGGAAATGAAGGGAGACCAAGGAGGACACAGTAGCTGATAATGTAATATTTTTTGGATTGCTTTAACCCTCTACTCTTGGATCCAACATTAACATTAGCTAGGTGCCAAATGTGAGTAAAGATTAGCTTTGACGAGTAAATGAAACAGAGTTACTGTCCCATTGGCCTGTATCTTTTTTAAGGAATTGTGAAATAATGCATGGTTGAAATTGCCAAGTACTAAACAGTGTTTTGTTTTTCTGTTTCAAGGAATCAATTCAAAGAGATTCAAACAGTTTACTGAACTTTTACCTCATTGATATACACATAGATATACACATACTGTATACACATATATATCCTCAATATAAAGCTTAAGATATACACAAAACAAAACTTTTTGTTGGCTTTGAACAGATTGCCAAGACCCCTTAAGCCTACAAAGTCAGAGGTGACAGAGCTGAAAAGATGAACAATTTTATCACCTTATTTCAGGAACGCTAAAACGGGCCTCCTCCAGTGCAGGGAGGGTTGAGGTGATAGGGTTATGTAACTTGAGTAATGACAAGTTTAGACAGTGAAAGCTTTGGTCGGCTGGCATGTTTAAAGCTATACTTTAGTGAAACCGTTATTGCATTGCTCTCTTAAATTGTGCAGTGTAAGAAGAAACCAATCTGTCATTATTTACTAACCATCATGTTGTTTTAAATCTGTCCATGAAATGAAAGTATGGACAACACTGGACCCTTTGACTTTCATTATTTGGACTTTCTTCAAAACAGCTTCTTTTGTGTTATACAGAAGAAAGAAAGTTATACATTTTGGGGTGAAATATCCCTTTAATCTCCATATTGATTCTGAGAATCTTAGAGAATCCAAAATTAGAATGACAACAGTGGTGATGTTGGACTGATTGGTCTGGTTTTAAGACTTACTGACAGTCTTACAACCAGAGGACACTGTGCCACTCAAATAATGCAGTAATCAGACTTCCATGAAATACAGTTGGAAGTCTACTTGATATATTAAAACAATACACTACTAAAAAAAAAAAAAAAAACATCCAATGATATATTGGAGAAACATATTTCCATTTAGTTTAATTTGCTTGTCATAATACTCTTCATTATTAGCCGTTAGTTTCGTTTGTATTTCGGGGAAAACAATCTCTCGATCTCTAGATCTCTCGATCTCTCGATCTCTCGATTAACATCTGCCTGAACAGAATTGTGCTTATTCATTTTCCCCGCAAGCACTGAAGCTGTCTGGGATTGAATTCTGAAGTAGCAAGATAACAGCACAGCAGGAAGTGGAGAAACACGATAAAGATTTGTTTTGGTTGGCTCCCAGGGCAGCGCTCAAAATAGAGTTTGGAATGAGAGTACAGGGGTGACATGCCTCTGTTACAGAAACTAGTGTTGTATTTCTCTATGTACTAGATGGTCTCGAAAGAAATGAGTCTGTTCTCCACAACGGAACTTCTGATCAAGATGACTTTTTACTGACTGGCTTTATTGATCTCTTGGGACTAATTGTGTAGGTAGCGGCACAGACCCTTTAAATAGCAATGAACACAATTTCACAAATTTTCCCTTTTCCCCTTACCACAAGGCAAGCTCAATTCCTCTCACAGGCCACACAGTCAATGGCCACACAGTCAAATGACCTTAGACCCACTTCAACATATGTTGCATGGCACCTAAGTCTAAATTAGCATAACTGAATTTAGTTTAGAAATTAGTAGGGACAGTTTATTCTCGTCGTTTAGTCACCCTCATGTTGTTCCAAAACTGTTTGACTTAATTTCTTCTGCAGAACAACAAAATATAAAATTTATTTTTAAAAAATGTTTTTGCGCATAAAATCAAATTTAATGGGGTTCAAAGCAATATTGAACTTTCCTTTCATTGTATGGACAGAAAACAAAACAAAAAAAAACTGGCATTTTTCAAAATATATTATTTTGTGTTCCACAGAAGAAAGAAAGCCATACAGATTTGATAGGAAAAACAATGTATCCCTTTAATCAACAATGAGCAATATTATCTGTCATATTCTTGTTATTTTTGAGGAGGTCGTGTTATTACGCAGCACTGAAGTTATCAGGTTGACACAGTTTTGGTCTTGTCTGATATATATGTCCCAGATGTAAAATGTAGAAGCTCTCTCTAGGAATCCCATCTGCAGGGGAAGAAGATGATGTTCTTCTCTAACACGCTGGCATGGATCCCACATTTCTAATGACCAGATTTCCTGACAGGGCCACTGATTGATCACTGCAATCACAGCACTATTGGTTGAAAAGACCATGGTCTTTGCAACATTTAATCATATATCATTTCCTGAAATCTCTCAGTAATACTTGTTGATGTCAATTAAGCAAACATCTGTCACCCACTACAAAAATAACATCATGGTGATATGACCAAAAACAGTGCACTAGGCCGAGTGGAGCAGCAATAACCCTTGACTTCTGCTAGCCAGAGAACATCACAGATTCTCCTGCACATCGCTGATTCTACTGTCTTCATCCCCTCTCACCCGTCTCCACATCTGTCTGGTTTGTCAGCAAACAGATGTTTTTACTTGTTGAACTTGCTCTGTTGAGATTTACTTCCTCCTTCAAGAAGTGAATCTTGACACTTCCCTTTTTGTAGACAATTAAAATTTGATTAGGAGGGCTGAGAAAGATGAATGAGCTAATTTTTTTTCAATTAACCTGTTAAATCAGCTTGCAAATCGCACTGAACGATTCATTCGTGAATTGGACCAATATGATTGGATCTGTTCTCGGGTCAACAACTCACTGATTCAAATGAGTCAGAGCAAGTCTCCAGTTAACAGTTCACTGAATTCACAAGTCTGACTCAAATGAGACAATAACGAGAGATCCTCGGAGCTTGAGTGTGTGCGTGACTGATGGCGCAAAAAATTTAAGTTACTAATGCCAAAATTTAGTATTTATTATTATTTAAAGAGGTGGTTGTTAACATTTAATTTTTTTAACTTTAGTTAATGTGTAATGTTGCTGTTAGAGCATAAACAACATCTGCAAAGTTAAGACACTCAAAGTTCAATGCAAAGGGAGAGAATTCTCTGTTTAAGGACTACAACGGGTTAGTGACATCACTAATCCTAAAATTTACATAAACGCTGCCCCCGAGAATGCGCAACAAAGGGGGCGAGGCCATGTTGGGCTGCTTTAGAAAAGAGGAAGAGTTGTTGTAGTAGAGTGTTGTTACCATGCTGTCATTTTACTCCAGACTGCTTCACAAACGAGGGTCAATTTAATGATGGATTTGCACAAAATATTAACATGACGGCACATGCTAGTCGATTAGTTGAATCAACTTCACAGCAACTACATAAATTTATCCATTCAGAAACGTCCAGTTGCATTCTATAAGTTGTAACTTCTTCCTGAGTCTCTCCATCAGTGTCTGACTCCGGTTTGAACAATGTAAGGCTGAACACCATTACTGACAATCCTCATTTTGGCTGCGTGAGATTCTCCAGCTTTGTTGTTGTTGAGCAACCGAAGCGTGAGCTGTTAAAGCTCCTCTTTTGGAAAGTGGGCCGGGAGCAGCAGCTCATTTGCATTTAAAGGGACACAGAAAAACTGTGTGTTTTTGCTCACACCCAAATAGGGGCAAATTTGACGAGGTATAATAAGTTATCTGTGGGGTATTTTGAGTTGAAACTTCACAGACATATTCTGGAGACACTTGATATTACATCTTGTAAAAGGGGCATTATAGGCCCCCTTTACGAAAATCATATAGGTCATGACTGTCAGTTGTTTGTGAACTAAATCCACTGTTTAAGCCCTTTGTATGAAATGCTTGAATGTAGACATGTCCACATTTGTGTATTAGCGTCTGAATGGGGTAGGTCTGCTTAAAAATAACGCAAATTAAGGCCCATGCATCTTCCCCATTTCAAATGATGTAATACTAGTATGTTTGCATAGCGCTCCTCTTAAAATGTTAACACATTTTGCCCTTTGTGATGACTGTTTTTATTGTATGTTTAAATTTGTCAACAAAACACATTTAATTTTTCCCCATTTCTATATACTATATGGTATATTATTATTGTTATTTTCACTTGTTTGCACAGTTGAATTATCAGTAGTAGCTGCCAAAAAAGTGATAATGAGAATGAGAAGAGACATTAAAGGAACATCATAGTTAACTACATCTCTCTTAACTTTTTTTGCTTCTTGCCAAATAGGATAAGATTGTCCTGCGTTTTTTTATACCTATAGCAACAGCTGAATATGCTTCCCAGGGTCACTGTGGCACACACTCTGCGTTGTTGTGTCTACTTTCTGCCAGTAATTCACATCATAGGGACACTGAATTAGGGGAGGTTTTGACATCAACTCTGAACTGTTTGATCAAGAAACCTGAACCTCCAGTCATAGAGATTGGCTCTGCATTCAATACTGAGGTATGTTTCTAACTAAATCTATTTCCTAATTTCCTAAAAACTGTGCCGTTTACAAACTTTATGTTCCTGTTTAAGCCTTTTTAAGAGAAGTATCACAAAACATATTTTTATTGAATGATTCATTCAGAAATATTCCATCTATTTTGCATTTTGATGTCACACATTACCATTTCAGGTGGTTCTTTATGATCCCTTCCTTCTCACTAACATATAGTCATCCCTTTTCCCAGAACTGGGGTTAATAATTCAAAAAGAAGTTGGCTTTCTGCTTAATTTTCTAAATATCCTGTCCAGTCATCTTGCTTTTTGCCAAGTCTGTGCTGGCCTATAGTGATTCTCCACTTCACCCATAAGCTTCAGCTGGAGTCTGGAGATTCAAGATCTCATTATATTAATCCCACCACTTTGTTCTAAAAATTGTTATTGGCAATATTTCAAACATGCTTTCAGACACAAATGCCTCCACCCTCTCCTCTACATCTTCACACCATGCCAGCCCACAGATTAGCCCCAGCTAATACCTATATTATCTATACTGTTCATTTGTTAATAGTAAGTTGTCTTACTGTACACTGTGAATTATATCAATATATAATAGTTTTAACAATATAATTTTATTTCAATACTGTAAAAATATGTTTTTAGAAGTAAAACTTGTTTCTGCCTTCTCCTAATCTTTCCACCATGTTTAGTCCTGATGATTATCTCAGTTAAGAATGATAGCATCCATCCATCCATCCATCCATCCATCCATCCCTTCCATGTTTCTGTGTGGTTCCTTGCACAATACTATGCTAAGACACCAAAACATTTTAGTGCATGATTTGTAAACTCATACATATTGAAAGAAGTGATGAATGAAACATGAGTCACAGTACTCGATAAAATCAAAGAATGGATTTAAAACAGAATGGGTGATTCAGAAAAGGCATTTTTATCTGATGATTGTTTTTGTTATCACTATTGATTTGGTTTAGGGTAGAGTTTATGCTGTGCTCTATTTACCTCAGAAGAGGGATGCATGAGCTGGAAATGACGTCAAACCCGAGTTGACCATGTTCTAGTACACAGGTCAGAAAACTAATATGAGTGAGTCCAGGCAAACCTATGTTGTGTTGTGTCTTTCAGAATACAAACACATAAAATAAGCGGTATTTTGCACAGATAATGCTGAAGTATCATGTCCACAAATAGAGGTTGGAAAGTGCTGTGTGCACCACTGGGTTTACTGAGACACAAACAGATATGCTAATAAACATTAATACTGTTTCACTATGGTCTATGCACTGAGCAGCTATATTGGATTCTGAAGTCGGGGTTGTTGCGGTTCCTCCGAGTTTCCCATTCACAACTCCGACTTGAGGGGGCATTCCAGTTAAAAGTTCTTACTAGGAACTAGGAATTTCCCACTTCCTAAGACAAATGGAAAGCACCATTAGTGTTGGTGGTACATTATACGTGATGCATACAACAACCAATGTAATAAAATGTTGCCAGATTCCCATTCATCTGTTTTGGAAAAAAACTCAATGTGCTTTTCGTGCCACTCACTGGACATTTATCTTAGAAAGTGTCATGAAACATGCGAGAAGCAACGTTTTTCTAATGAGCCTGGGCTGCAAACAAATACAAAGTTCTGTCATGAAACTCTAGATGGCGCAGGCTGATAGGTCCTTAACTGAACCTGCTTGCAATCACATCATTATCTATAGGGCACAGTTGATTGGTTCCTGCTGTATCAGTAGCCAATAAGCTTGCATGCTCAACCTTCAAGTACTCGGTCAGCATTTGTTGTAGCAGAGCAGAGCGCTTTCAGGAACCCTCCACATTCCCCAGCTCCACCTGTATAGATTGACTATGAGTAATTCATGACTATATTGTACAGCAGCAAAACGTCTTACTTGCTCACAGCAGCGTGTTGTATATATGTATTGGCAGTAGCAAGTCCAATACTTGCTCTGCAGCAGCAGCAATAAAGACAGCAGCGTAGCAGATCTATTCCGCCAAGACCAAATATATCAACATTGTCAAGCACTCCGAGAGCTGTCATGACAGAAATTAAGATTGTAATTTTGCAAAATCAAATAAGCAAAATTTCTGACATTGACCAATAAGTGGTACTATCAAAAAAGGGGACATACCTCTAAATTCTCAAATTATTTTTTAACATCTTACTTGTGTCTGATGAGTAACTTATTACCCGCATGTAATTATTTATATGAATGTAATTATGCATCCATTTACCCTCTCTCCATCTATCCATCCATCTTGCTCCAAGGGTTTCCTTCTCTTCGCTATAATATTCTTTGGCAGACATGAAGGGGCACTCCATATGAGTAGAGTACTCTGATGCAAAATAGCCTTAAAAGCTCTCAACCAACTGGGACCCACAGAGAGCTGCTGACACATCTGGAACCATTTATCTATCTAGGCGGCAAACAATACAGGCAGCATGAATGTAGGTCAACTTAAGGAGAGGTAATAGTAACACAAGCGTGGCTCTGCACCTAATGTGCAGCTCATCTATCTGCAGCAGACTGACTGTCTCTGCCTGAATGCAAGTCATGCAGGCATAGAGCAGACTGACCTAATGGTGGAGACACCATGACCAAAGGTACAAAGTGACCACAGAAGGGTGCTGGAAATTCAAAACCTAGCTAGGTCTTTTATGGAGGTGGGGTGTTCTTGTTTTTGACAAGCTGGCAGATTGTTAATCAGCAGAGAATATATGTAGTACAGTGTAAATTTTTTTTTTAATATTTTACAACCCGAATTCTGGAAACGTTGGGTTGTTTTTTAAATTTGAATAAAATGAAAACTAAAAGACTTTCAAATCACATGAGCCAATATTTTATTCACAACGGAATGATAACATAACAAATATTTAAACGGAAAAATTTTACAATTTTATGCACAAAATGAGCTTATTTCAGATTTGATGCCTGCTTACAGGTCTCAAAATAGTTGGGACTGGGGCATGTTTACCATGGTGTAGCATCTCTTCTTCTTTTTAAAACAGTTTGAAGACATCTGGGCATTGAGGTAATGAGTTTCTGGAGTTTTGGTGTTGGAATTTGGTCCCATTCTTGCCTGATATAGGCTTCTAGCTGCTGAAGAGTTTGTGGTCGTCTTTGACGAATTTTTCATTTAATGATGCACCAAATGTTCTCTATAGGTGAAAGACCTGGACTGCAGGCAGGCCAATTCAGCACCCGGACTCTTCTATGACGAAGCCATGCTGGTGTAATAATTTCCAACATGAATGTCAAATTTGGACTCGTCTGACCATAGAACACTTTTCCACTTTGAAACAGTTCATTTTAACCCTTTGACACGTACGATCACACCGGTGTGATCAGTCTTGGCTGGCCCCAGGAGCGTACGATCACATGGTGTGATTAGAACGTTCAGCGCATCACGTGATCAACTGCCAAATTCAAATGTGTTTGCGCGCTTTGGCTGGCACTAAACCAGAGACGGACGCGCGCAGCGCTTTTCATATATCACATATATGCAGTGTTTTCAACCAAATAATGTTTATTTTAGGTTTCAGATGTTTAAATACAAGAGTACTAACAAAACAATACATTTAGAGTTTGTAAAATACACAATGATGTTTATAGAAGCGGAAATAACAACCCTTTCCTTAATAATTAGACGACACGTTTTATTCATATCAGATACACATTGTGAAAGTAACTTTAAAGCTTACTCTATTCATCCCCAGTTCACCGGCTCACTTACTTTCATGTATTTCGGGAGAAGTGGATGAATTCACATGTTGTAAATCCAACAGATCTGATTCTCTGTGCGGCACAAACTAAAATGGCGGCGCCCATCGCGCATGCAGCTCAACTAATGCGATCGTTATAAAGGTGTTTAAACAGCAAAACACATCTGCTTATACATATTTGACAATCGGAATATCAGATATTTCATGCTATAGTTAACAAATTTGTGAATATTTTGAATAAAAAAGGAAAAGTTTAATAAAAGCAGATCATCAGTCATACAGTGCTGTGGTGTGTTTACGTGACAAGCAATGTTGCGTCACCATGGAAACAATAAAGTGATACGTTCTAAATAACGGTCGCCTTAAAAAACTCACGCTGGGGGGTCAGCCAGAATATTTTAAATTTACATGTGAAAGGGTTAAATGAGCCTTGGCCCACAGGACATGACAGGTGTTTCTGGACCATGTTCACATATGACTTCCTTTTTGCATGATAGCGCTTTAGTTGGCATCTGCAGATGGCACGGCGGATTGTGTTTACTGACAGTGGTTTCTGGAAGTATTCCTGGGCCCATTTATTAATGTCATTGACACAATCATACCGATGAGTGATGCAGTGTCGTCTGAGGGCCCGAAGACATCTAAAACATTAAATCTAAAACTATTCAAATTGCTTTGCACTTTAAGTGAAATAAAGCTGAAATAAAATAAAACATAAATATTAGATGAAAAATAAATTATATACATTTAATTAGAAATATTGCATTGGCAACTAACCGAATATGTTTAAATTGAAGTATTAAAATTACTAAAACTAAAACTGAAACAAAAATAAAGTAAAGCAAAATAGAATTATTGAAAAAACTAATACAAATGAGAAAAGCACATAACAAAATTGTTAAAACTTAAACTAAAATTAAAATGAAAACTACAATATGTAACATTTATTTTATGATGTATATAGGCTAATAAACCATAAGTATTTTACAGTAAAATGCTAGTGAGTTGTTAAATCTGTTATAGTTTTCATCATATATATTAACGATAATCAAGAAAACAGTATATGTACTTTTACATTAAAACATTGTTAAAAAAAAAGGAAATTCCCAAAATTACATATCATATTTGTTTATATGTAATTTTAATAGTTGTGCCTCTTCTCATTTAGTTATCATTTTTGTATATTAGGGTGTTTTATCTGACATAAATGTTGTAAAAATAAATCGGTGTGTCTGAAAGTGTGAAAATATACTACTTTAAAGTACTACAAACAAAATCCTTTAAGTAACCCCATAATTTGGTGGCTATCACTTTTTCAAAGAGGTGCTGCATTCATGATATAATATTCTCATAAATGTACCATTTATGGTTTTATGCACTTACAGAAGACAGCCTAATTTGTACCATATTCAGTGTAATGACAAAGTATTCCTTTACACTGCAGTACAAGAAAGTTGGATTCTCAGAGATTAAAACACTCCCTCTCAAAGACCGTCTGCGTCAGACCTCTCCAAAGGATACGCAGATCTTACAAATCTGCGTCTGAACTGACTCATGAACAATGCATGTCTTTTCATGATTTAGCTCATTTTCATTCAGCCAATATGATTTATGTTTTGGTAAATGCAGAGCATTACCTTGCCAGAGCTTTGCTTTGGGAATTCAATGCACCCGACCATTCTGAACCAATTAATGGCAGGGTGGGGGTAACTACAACAGTGTTGTACAATACAGCACATCTGTTGGCAATATAACCACAAACGTATAAAATAAATCAAAGCTGTCCCCTGTTTTGAGGGACACTGATGTCCTTTATGAAGACTTGTGTAGCACTACGATATATATGTATATATATATATATATATTCTTTTTTCCGTTCTTTGCTTAAAAGTAATTTGGAAAATTACTAATTTGGAAATACCTTTGCAGCGAAATACTGTTAACGAACATCACAACACTGTCCACGCTGCTGAGAGCAAAGTTTAGATGAATATGTAAAAAAAGTGCTGCATTCTTTACTCAATAAAAATTAAACGCTCACCAAAAATGACAGCGGTGAGAAAGCAGCAGTTAAGAAAGAATATGATCATAGCTATGTGGATATGTTTGCATCAGCTCTCCAATTCACCAGTATCATGTCGACAGATGTGGTAATTAAAATTATACTGTTATGCTAGTTTGATTATAAAGTAAATTTGAGACTATAGACTATGTAGATCTGGCTATGTGAGACTATAGTTTGAATTAATCCATTTTCTTTGCATGACACATTGACATTGCTCTTTCAGCATTGTATAATCATTCATTTCATTTTTTTTAAGCTGTTCACACATTGGCAATAAAAAAGTGATTATTACTTGAAAATTCTTACATATAGGCCCTTTAGTGTACTTAAAGAGAGCACACTTTCATGACTACATTCCGTAACACACTTAAATACAAATTTTAAAAAAGTGCACTTTGTAAAAATGTCAAATTAAAAGTTTTACTGTAAAGTACATTTTAATCTTTTTCGTCATGTTTAAAAGGGAGTGCCCTTATTTTGATGTGTCTACTAACATACTAAAGCACATGTAAAGTATTTGATTATAATTTTAACTGTTGTGTTATTTGATATTACATTTAAAGTATGAAGATTACTTTTACTTAAAAATCACTGCCAAGTTCAACTAATTGCTTTTAATATAAATGTAAACTATAATACATTTTCATTTAATTGTAAATAACATGCAGTTAAACATCTGAGAACATTACATTCTGTTCACACTTAAGTATATTCTTTTAAACTATATTGCTTTTTTTAAAAAGTATGTGAAAGTGTACTTCTTTTTCACAAGAGTATGCCAAATATATGGAACCTTTTTAAATGTATGGATGTTTTATACAGGTTCATTTAAGTGTTTTCAGACTCAGTTGGCTGTGTTGATTTAAAGTTTAAACTACAATAAGTTGTTGGAGAGTTTTTTGTCAATCAAGGACACAGTTTGAGCTGTCAGTCCTGTCATCAGGTCTGTATAACATGTATAACATCAAATTATTGTGACATACACCCTTAGTGTTTTGTGTATGTTATACATCATACATTCATGATAAATCTTTTATTTAACCTCTGAACAGATGAGCTGGCAGTCGATTTGCTAAACAAAGCACTAATTTCCCCTCTTTTGGCTCAATCATGTTCATTTGGACCTCAAATTGTATGATAAATATATGCATCAACATGAATAATAAACCACACATAACAGTTTAATTTCACAATTAAAATGTCTTGGCCATGGGGGAGCAGTTCTCAATTTGCAATTAGGCCTTTTTTTCTTTCACCTTATGTAATGAATGGATCTCTAAGGCCCCCGTTGCCCTGATCCGTAGCAATTTAGCGGGATTCCAGGGTTTTGAGTTTCGACTGCAAGAGCAGAACCAGGTCACTCGTGTCACGGGGAGAGTCGGAGAACGAGAGTACATGCACGTCTGTCATGGCGCCACATGCTCTGTGTACACCCTACTGAGACGGAGGCCAAAAATGTCAGGGAACCAGGTGCTTTTGTCTGAGGAGACTTCAAGCTCCTGGTTTAAGACATGTCACCTAGCATCTGTAATGTAAGAATCCAGAATGCTGGCTTAATGCTGACTCATACACTGAAAAGAAGATCCCTGAAATGCAAACTCTGATTAAAAATTTTGTCAAACCCGTATGACGTCCTATCTTACATGGAACACAAAATTTTTAATATTTTCATGTTTGATTTGAGATCTACAGTTTCTCACACAAAGCTATTGCATGACTTCAGAAGACTTAGAATATAAATTAAAGTCCACTTTAATGCCATTTTTATACAGTAGGCGAGTAAATGATGACAGTTTTCTATTTTCTGGCTGAACTAATCTTTTAATAATAATAATAATAAATTATTAAAATTATAAATTATAATAATATTTTTGATATATGTACTGTATATATTATTATAATAAATATAATATTTAACAATACATTATAATAATAATAAACCAATTAATAATAAACCAATTCTAATACATCTAATTACATAACAATATATAATTGTTACGGTACAGGCAGGATGACGAAAACACAGAAGAGTAAGGTTCCAGCACAAAGTTTACTTATCATATAATCCAAACAGGTAGCGATCCTGTAAGGAACCCCGCATCGGCCCAAAAACGGAATCCGACGGCCTGGGCGAAGGTTAATGCGTGTATGTCTTTTCAGCACCCCTGTGAAGTTCACTTAATTTCACTCGTTTAATCTGACTCCAATTTTAAATGATTATTACTCTTAGGTTGTGTTCCCAATTAGAAATTAATCATTTGTTATGTATTAATTTAGATTTTTGATTTTTGTCTATCAACTGGCTTAGCAAGTTGCAGTATTGTGACTAAGAAAACTGTGTTTTTGTATGAACAAGCATGTGGCGGTTCGACTCAAATGCACCCTCTGTAAACTCTGCACCCTCTGACTAAGATCAGAACTGGCGAGTTTGTGATCGTGAAAAGCACTCACCGGCCGAAGTGACTTTTCTAAGTGATATGGGTCCGTAATGAACGAATAATTGAAAATATGAGATACCCAGAATAATAATTAAAAATCTAAATTATGCGGGGCCAATGCGGGGTTCCTTACAATCCAAACGGGTAACAGAGACCATACGAGGTGTGCAGAAATCCGATGGCGTAGACCCAGAGCCCCACAGAGCCGACAGTCCACAGTGGAGACGAAGGCAGGAGGAGCCAAGATGTGGTTGGTGTGGTTGCTGATGTCTGGGGGACGATCAACGGAGACGAGGGCCCAGGATCCGAAGGTACAGACAGAGGGCCGCTGGAGCTGAGTGACATCGCTTTTGCTGGAGGCGATGTCACGGCGACGAGTGTCGCAGGTGGAGCCAGAGTACCCGAGGACTGGGGCGATGCCGGTGAGACTGAGGACAGTGGCGATGCTGAAGGGAGGAAGGAGCCCGCTGTAGCCGTAGGGGAGGAGGGATGGAGTGCAGCGGATGGCCTGTATGTCCGTGCAGTAGGTGGAGCGACGACTGACCAAGGGGGAGCCGGTGGGATGAGGGAACCCGGTGGAGCCACTAGGCCAAGGGTCCTTGGTGGAGCCGAAGGTGAAAGGAGCCAGGACAGAGCAGACAGGTCAAAAGCTGAGATGGAGCAAAGGGATCCGATGCTGGAGGCGGAGCCGCAGGATCCTGTAGTGCTGGTGCTGCTGATTGTTGCTCGACCTGTGGCTCAATGTCCTGGCAGGGCATCTCCAGAGATGGTGCAGGACTGCAAGCTTCTAGCAGCAGCGGGGCTGGAGAACTGGCCAAGCTCTGTGATGATGGAGGTGACACAAGACTAGACATGATGAAGATGAGTGGAGTACAGTCCACACAAATCAAAAAAAATTAGCATATCACCATCCATATCACTCATAATGCTGTCTTTAAACAGCGATGAAGGTCCAGCAGAAGAATTAACGTTCTCAGTGATGTCCTTAAACAGGCTAGAGTGGGAATCCTTCCTCACTGGTGTCCAGCAGCCAGTCCTCGGTTCCTGTTTCCTCAGCCACTGATGTCACAGGCTCACATCCCGGTCAGACTCGCTCCGGGGCTCCACTTCCTGGGCCATGGTGAACTCTGTCCTTTTGGCCTCAGGCTCTGGCTCCCTCGTCATGGCGAGTGGTTCCTCAAAGTCTGCGGGGGGCTCTCGCGCGTTCTCCGTGGTCAAAGGTGGTAACTTCGGCTCTGGGTCTGGCTGTGCTCTGAATCGGGGCTGTATGCTCTCCAGACACCTCATGATGGCCTACCTCTAATTCAGTCCGGTGGTGTCTGGGAGGTTTATGGGGTCGTGAAAGTTCGCCTTGATCCAGAACAGGGTCTTCAGGGTCTCGTCATCGAGTGGGCATATGACGGCAAGAAAGAAAAAAAACAGCAGTGAAAGATAGAAAATCAGTGCTCTCCTGAGCCACCTTGATGAACGTGTTTGGTCCGGTCATCTGTTACGGTGTATGCAGGAAAGAAGACAAAGACACAGAAGAGTAAGGATCCAACACAAAGTTTTAGAAACAACTTAAGTAACAAACACAAATGAGGATAATAGAATACAGCTGAAACATAGAGCTAATAATGACGTAACCAATGAGACAGATGAGTGGCGGGAATCTGGACAAAGAAGACACATGACAAATGAGAACAAACTAAAAGTCCATGAAAACAGAAACTAAATGAAGATAACCATTACAATAATAAAACGGTACCACTTTATTTTGATGATGCATTTTAGACATACTAACTATAAGCAACTTCGCAACTACATGTCAACTTATTCTACTAACTCGAACCTTAACACCTAACCCTAACCTAACAGTCTACTATAGTCTACTAATACTCTAATGAGAGTTAGTTAACATGCAGCAAAGTTACTTATAGTTAGTAGAGTGTCTAAAGCCCGGGATACACTGCATGATTTTAGCAATCCTATAAGATAATTACTTTATCACACTGTACGACATGGATCTTTTTAACCTGGATACGACATGCATGTAGATTGTACGATAATGACACCTATTGACTCGTAGGCTACGATGCAAGTTTCTATAGAAGAATAAAATGTCATCAGCATGCGCTAGTGGTAAACAAAAAGACCATGTTGAATCACACTTTGGCAGTTGTAGTTTTTATGTTGGAAAAAAAGGAAGCGGCGAAAGAAGAAGAGAAAAGAGCTTGAGGTGAACAGTTTAAGTTTTAGCGCCATGTCATGTTGATTTCATGTCGCATTTTCATTGGTTGGTCAGTAGACGTAGGTCGTAGCAGTAAAAACACTGTGTGTTGATCATGCTGAATTTCTGACACTGTCAGAAAATTATCGTAGGCTATCTTTGGTCGCAAGACCGGGAAAACGGCTGTCTTTGAACCTCTCTCACTGTACTACATAGGACCACCGATTAAGAGCCACGATCATAGAAATCGGCACAATTGTTTCACAATGGCAATCTTTCGTCTGGGACAGCCAAAAATCTTGCAGTGTATCCCAGGCTTAAAGTGACCATCAAAATAAAGTGTAGCCAATAAAACTATTATTATTATTACTTGTTAAACTAATTATATATATATATATATATATATATATATTTTTTTTTTTTTTTTTTTTTTAAAGGTTTATGCACAAGTAAAATGGGTAATAAAAGTAAAAAAGATAAAACCTAGGTAACTTAAACAGTACTGGTTGGATAAACTGACCGTGACATAGTCACAGGATTCTCCTGGTCAAATGTTAAGCATTCAGTAAATGGTTCATAATGTTTCTTCATTGGGAATATAACGAGACTAAATGCACAATTACATTGAAAGATAAAACACATGTTTAGGTGAATTAAAACATTGTGTTGATGAAAAAACATTAGCGAGAAGTGATTCCTTATAGGATGTAAGTTAATATCCCCTGTGGCAGAGCAGAAGGGTTATTTATCTGTCCTTCAACAGTTCTGTAATTATATAAGAAATCCTCATAAGCTCACATGTGGAATGAACCTACATTGAAATTAAAGGCAATCACAGTAATTGCCTTGCCGAGCTATTACTGTAAGTAACTATGGTAAAAACCGAGCACAGATGGAGGGGCTCTCAAGCCCTGGAGATGCCCAGGTGTAGCCCCAGACGCTTTCGAGGAAAAGCCCCTCATCTTTATTATTATGTGAAACGCTGAACCCATGAGTGGTTTCCCTATGAGGTTTCCATATACAGAGTAAATCGAAGACATGCAGGTAACTGAGTTTTATGTTTTGTCTTTTTTACTATTGTTTAAAATTAATGTGGGTTGACAGGGAATTTAGGAATAACGTCAGTAAGCACATTTGTTTATCTTATGATTCAAATATTTGTACTTCTGTAATATCTGTAGTCCACAGCATTCAGCAGCGTCATTCACGGCTTTGATTCTGTCAATGCCAAATCATGAGTGTTTGTTTTACTTTCTCCTGCTGAAGCAACAGATGTGGTTCGATGTTTGTGATGTGTGCACTCTTTTGAAGATCCAGAGGCAACTGAGAGTCAATGTCCTGACTGAAATCAGAGCAAAACATCTGGTGGACTGTGACTTACATTGCCATAATTTTTAAAGGAAGTCAAATCCTTCTCCGTTACACTCTGGCTGACTGTGTGATAGTGGATTCATTGCTTTTTGACTGACTTATGCGATTTCTGGGTGTGTAATCATCAAACTATGAAAGCTACAGTATTCTAGTTCTTGTGGTTGGACCACCAGAGTGCACAGTTTAGTTTAGGATTTCTGAGTTACACAAACTTTCAGTGTGAAAGAAACTGTTCCAAGCTTTTTACCTTCTATTTCATCCTCTTTAATGTAAGATTTTCTTGGACTTTCGATTTTCTGCAACTTACAAAAGAGGAGCAAAGCAATTCGTCAAGGAATCAACAATATTCAAAATACACATTAAGGGTGTAGGGTGGTTAAGTGTTGTTATCTAGTAGTAAGCATAAGTAGTTATCCTCCTTACTACATTTTTGCTATATTTCTTGTATTTTTTCCTGTTACTTCATATTCAAATTTGTAAGACAATTTATTAATATAATTTATTTATAATTATATATTATACTTTTTTATGTATATTATTTATATAGTGAATATAATTGATTCATATAATTTATCATTAATATGAATATAATTTATTAAAAATATAATTTTTATTTGGTCACTAAATGGTTTGGTAGCTTTTCTGTTGTATTGCATGACTTATCATTTTCAAGACTAGTCATCTTACGCCATTCCCTTCATATTTCTATAGAACACCATCCTAAAATCATTTAAAAAATATTTTAAGGGCAGCACTTGTATATCTGATTCATTGTAGTTCAGACTGGGGAGCAGTGGGAGATGCACGTTCCTCTCATATCCTGTGTTTAGTCTTACATGTGTAGTCTAAACCAGGTTTGCCCTGACCCTGAACATTCACAGCTCTCATGGGAAAAGCAGTACTAGTACTAAAGATTATGCTAAATGCATCCCATCTTACCTGGATACAGCCACCAGACCTGTAATTATATGACAGTTGTTCACTGTTTGTCATCAGTTTTACACCAGGCCCTGACCTGTAGGGCTACTCTAGTTACATCATAGTGTATAGCTTACCTCCTTTTAATATCCACAGCTTATAAAGAAAATAAAAAGCCACACCTCAGATGGCATAATGGAGATGCTATGTTGCTTTTAATGTTGGACTATGTTTGAGGTTTGGATGAAGCTTTTCATACAGGAAATGTTGAAATATATGGAGAAATTTGCCCTGATGCAACTTTATTTTGATTAGCATTAGAGGCTTTAGAGGTTTTAGAACAATAGCCTAAATAATACACTTCAGAGAGATATTCCTAAACAATACTCACCAAGTGTTACCACATTTGGTAAACACTCTTTTGGAACAGATTTATCAATGTTGCTTTATGGTGTTCATGGATTTATGGTTAAGTACACATAAAAGAGTAAAGACACGCAGTTGGCACAACTTTTGCCACAGTATTTAAGCACAAAAAAAGGCTTCTTTATTCACTAACAACCCACAATACATTTAACCAGACACCAAATGAACTAAGCATATTTAAAGGTGAAGTGAAAATAAACTAAATTCCATTACAGAGTAAATCAAAAAATCATCAGTGTCAAAAGAAGTTCTGGCTATACACTACATAGGACTTTCTTATGCCAGGTTCAGACTACACAATATTTTTGTCTGTTTAAGATGTCTGTCTGTCACTGTGTCAGATTATGCAATTTTAACTCCTAAATTCTTGTTGTGTCATGGCCAAGAAACATGTCAGACCATATGTTGCTTCCAGACCAATCATCGCTTGTCATCTTCAACAACGTGCGTGATGTCTTTGAGTGACTGACTGTGGGAAACAAGAGCTTGAACAAACAATGGCCCTGTCCCAAATGGCACACTTCATATGCACTTTCGGTCTTGTGGACTTACAATGGCTGCCGCAGTCGCGTGTCCGTTAAGACCATGAGGCCGTAGGGTTGTCATGTCTGTTGTTGGGTTTTGTTCATGCTTTCATGTCTTTTATTTTGAAATTTGCTATTCATTTGTTCATGTTCATTTGTAGTTCTGTCCATGGTCTTTGTAGTTCTTTTGCTTTTTGTAATTAGTTCCAGGTGTTCCTCATTATCATTGTTTCAGTTAGCTATTTAACCTTGTGTCTAGCCTTGGCATTTGTGGATTATTGCATGAATGTTTGCTTGCCTCCTTCTTCGGAGGTTCATGTTTTATGTAACTATTTCCAAGGACTATGTTTCATGTGATGATAACCATTGTAAAGTCATGGATTGTTTTATGTTGGAGCCATTAAACATCTATTATTTGCATTTAGATCCAGTATTTTATTTCTTGACTTCAGAGGCTACATTACAGAATAATCCACCATCAAAATGGATCTAACATTCTGGCTCTTGAATCTTCATCAAGTGGGAAGAGCTATTGAGCATTATGTCATGGATTCATGGTTGGGGAGGCAGAGGACTATTATTTGTCTGAACCTATTCACATCATGCCTGCCAAGCCAGGGCCTGTTCACATCCTGCCTGCCAAGTCAGAGCCTGCTTGCATCATGCCTGCCAAGCCAGAGGCTGCTCACGTCATGCCTGCCAAGCCAGGGCCTGTTCAGATCAGGTCTGCCAAGCCAGGGTCTCTTCACATCATGGCCGCCACTCAAGAGTCTCTTAATGTCATAGCCGCCACTCTAGAGCCTCTTCATGACATGGCCGCCAGTCAAGAGCCTCTTCACGTCTTGGCCGCCAAGCCAGAGCCTCTTCATGACATGGCCACCAGTCAAGAGCCTCTTCACAAGATCCTGATTCGAGCCTGAGTCTTCGGCCAAGATGACCACCGAGCCTGAGTCTTCGGCAAACATGGCTGCCATGCCAGAGCCTCTCCACGTCATGGCCACCACACCAGACACATTAGCCAAGATGGCCACCATGCCAGACCCATCAGCCAAGATGGCTGCCACACAAGAGTCATCAGCCAAGATAGCTGCCACGCCTGAGTCATCAGCCAAGATGGTTGACATTCCTGAGTCTTCAGCCAACATGGCTGCCACGCCAGGGTCTTCAGCCAACATGGCCAATGCACCAGGGCCTCCAGCTCTCTGGCCATCATAGACGAGCCTTCGGCCATCATGGACGCTACACCAAAGCCTCTTCACGTCATGCCTGCAACAGTTTGCCCTTTTTTCTGGGGTTGGGGGCTATAGGTACCAAGCTCCAGCGGATGTGGATTGGCCTTCTATTGCACCATGGCCCAGTTCCTCCATTGCTCCACGGCTCTATGCTCCACGACCAAGGTCCACCAGTGCCCCATGTCCTTTTGCTCCACAGCCCAGGTCCTCCAGTGCTCCATGTCCCAGGTCTGCCATTGCTCCATGGCCCTGGTCAGCCAATGCACCATAACCCACTGCTCCACGGTCCAGGCCTGCCACTGCTCCAAGCTCCAGGCCTGCCACTGTTCCACAACCTAGGTCTGCTATTGCCCCACGGTCCAGGCCTGCCACTGCTCCATAGTCCACGTCTACTGCAATGCCATGGTCTAGGTCCAGTTCCCCATCATGGGCATGGCCCTCCATCCCTCCCCCAAGACCGCCTCTAAGGCCACCCTTCTGGACTTTCTTTTGTTTTGATTTTGTTGGGTATCAGGAGCCACCCATGCAGGGGGGGATCTGTCATGTCTGTTGTTGGGTTTTGTTCATGCTTTCATGTCTTTTATTTTGAAATTTGCCATTCATGTGTCCATGTTCATTTGTAGTTCTGTCCATGGTCTTTGTAGTTCTTTTGCTCTTTGTAAAAGCTCCAGGTGTTCCTTATTATCATTGTTTCAGTTAGTTATTTAACCTTGTGTCTAGCCTTGGCCTTTGTGGATTATTGCAAGTATGTCACTTAACTGTAAAATGGGATAGTCAAGTGCTAAATCTTTTTCTAAATCTTTTTAATTGTTAAATCTTTTGAAGCAAGACCAAGGTTCAAGTCCCAACCTCCCTCCAGCCACGTGTTCTGATGCATGGATCTTCTCCAGCACAAGGAAAAGGTTACTCTGCAGCAGTTGGCACAGTAATTAAGGACACATTCGGTGCTGCTTATATGGAGCCAGTTAAATGTGCTTCTGGCACTGATGGCCTGATACAGTAACGATCTAGCGGCTGATAAGCCAATAGCAACACTAAACCATGATCCACATTTGCATGCTTTATAATACAACTTCCTCTGCCACTTCCCCCTTCTTTTTCTTTTTGTAAATAAAAGCTGCATGAGTGAAAATTTCAGAAAGAATGTTTGTTTTCAGGTCGGTCTTTTTGTTTATTTTCCTAGAGTGTGTGTAAGTGAGAGTGAGAGAGAAGGAGACTGTGATACTACAGGCTGCTATAACTCAGCTGAGCTACAGGAAGAGGTAAAACTACTGGGACACAGCATGTGACATGAGTAGCTCAATCACTCTATTTTACAGCAACTATAGAGCAGGAAATTCATTCTTACTACTTTAGTGGGTAAAATGGCCTCATACAGTATGTGTAGAGATCTGGCCTTTAAAAAATAAATGGGACGGGGAAAAAATCAGCTTATTAATGAGATTTCTTCCTTACTTGTGCAACACAATTTTGCTTGTATTGTAATGTCTGCTTCTACATCAAATGCAAGCCCCAGGGTTGATTACATCATTTTTTGGTGGTTGTAACAGTAATGACTTGAAATTAAAGACCAATGTTTAAGGTACTGAACAAAGTCAGCAACATCAACATTTAGACATTTTTGAGTGAAACGTGTACAGTAGTTGGCCAGCAGGGAGGCGGAAGTATGCGGCTGAGCCTTTGAAGTCGTCTGGCCTTGGCTTTGACAAATCAGACCAACGTCTTGTCTAGTTCCTCCACAGCTGTGCAGGAATGATGGGTAATCCCCAGCCATCTACCCACAAGGAAATAGGCTATACCAGAAAGTACAAACACACTTTACTAGAGATGCATTTCATCAACAGTTTTTGTGGTCTAAATCAACAATTACCTATTGTCTGCTGTAAAGTGGGACCGAATTATGTGGTGCAAATGAAAAAAAAAAAAAAAAAAGAATTTAACACATTACAGCACAGCCTCTAATTGCAGGTTCCAGCAACACTTTATTTTAATAGTCCACTTTAGATAATTTACTAACTATAAGTAACTTTGCAACTATATGTCGACTACCAGAAGACTGTCAGATTAATATCTGCTAACCCTTTATTTTCATGGTCCCCTAATAGACATTCTACATGTCAGTTTATTCTACTAACCCTAACCCTAACCCTAATCCTAACCTTACAGTCTACTAATACTCTATTGAGAGTTAGTTGACATGTAGTTGCAAAATTACTCATAGTTAGTAGAATGTCTAAAGTGGACAATTGAAATAAAGTAACTCACACAATGGCAAAGTATTATTAGCAGACAATTTAACATGATCAGTTCAACAGGCAGTTATATAAGTCTTGTTCCTGTCACCCAACAGGTTAAGTGCTTTGCAGTTATAAAATTACAAAAATAAATTAAAGCTGCAAGCAGCGACGAAAGGGCCCTTGCACCCGTGCCACCGCCACCCGGTGGCTTTAGGAAAACAGAGCATGGGCAATATGCATTTAAGTATATAAATATAGGAGGACTACGTCAGCATTTGTATTTTCCAGACTTCCTGCTACCAGCTGGTGGTGCTATGACTATAACTAAATTTTGGTGTGTAGATGTCTTCAGGCCATGGCACTTATCAAACACGTGAAGTTTGAGGCAGATTGTACATTGTATGCTTGAGTTACAACAACTTCCTGTTTCATGATGATAATAACATGCTTTAGCACGCAGCTAAGTGTTGCTAGCATGTTTTAGAATGTTTGTAGCATGTTTAAGACTCTAGTGGTTGAGGAGGTTGAGGTGGTTGAGGAGATTCCCCCTTCCATATGTAAAGTGCTCTGAGTACCCAGAAAAGTGCTATATAAATGTAATGAATTATTAAATTATTATTATTATTATGATTGCATATTTTAGTATGTTGCTAGTAGTGCATCACAGTGTTAAACACGTCACTTCCTGTTGCCAGTGGGTGGCGCTATGACTGTAACTGAATCTTGGCATGTAGATGTCTTCAGGCCATGACTCTAATAAAACATGTGAAGTTTGGGGCAGATCGGACATTGTATGCCCGAGTTACAACAACTTCCTGTTTCATGGCGGAACATTGAATTTTGCGAAAACTCAAGATCTTTGCGATTTATCGACGCCAAGGCCTTTAGATTAGACTGACCAAATGTTATGTTTATCTGATAAAATCTCTAGGAGGGGTTTGTTAAAGTACAATGTCTGGAAATGGCAAAAACTGCAAAAAATTTGCAGAGAAAATTCAAAATATCTCACTTTCTGTTGGGTTTTCAGATTTTGCTCCCAGGGACTTTTTTGTAGGTATTGGGCTGTTACATGTACAAGTATGAAATTCTACCGAATTTCATACTTGTACATGAAACATAGCACAAGGGGCGCTTAATTGAAATTTTGTAGGTGGCGCTACCGAGCCATTTTGCCACACCTAGTTCTGAAACCCATATCAGACGTAAATTTTCACCACTTCTGACGCGTGTGCAAAGTTTCCTGAGTTTTCAAGCATGTTTAGACCCTCAAAAATGCTATTCATTTTGGAGAAGAAGAAAAATTGATCGAGCAATTACAATAGGGTCCTCACACCATCGGTGCTCAGGCCCTAATGATAAAAAACTCTCTTGCTATTGGCTGTATCTCAAAGTCAACCAATTTACAGAAATTCACATGTGTCACAATCCTGATATAGTGTAATCAATTAGTCAAGCTAACAATTCAATACTTTATTAAGAATGATTAGACAATGGCTTCTGAGCTGGTTTGGAAATATGCAAGTTATTATTTGTTTTTCTTATTGAACTTTTTATAGAACATTTTGGGCCAAGGTTCCATCCAAGGACGTTGTGAAAAAACGTATAGCGCATAAAAATGTTTAGCCGATACAGCTGATGGAAATACTAGTTGTCGATAAACATTTGCAAGTATTAACAGAATCATTTTCTAAACCAAAATTGCACTTAAAACTGTACAGACACAAATTCAATACAATTCAATAACAAAATCAAAAGATCACAATAAAAAAAATAAAAAATAAATTGTATGATTATAGTATGAGTATAATTGTTAATATTCTTATATTGAGTAAGGCACCATAGTAATCATACGTTCTAAACAGTAAACAACTGTGATAAAATATATGAATATGAATAGACAGGAAGTCTATTCCTGGAAAACTGCAACTTTTTTCTTTGCCCTACAATTTCCTCGAAATAGAAAAATAGTAATTTCAGCCAGTTGTCCCGCTAACAGCTAGGATATTCAGGGGGAAATGTATGTCATATTCTATTTCAAAACTTTTAAATATGCATATGTGATACCATAACCTTTAGTTCTTGAACAAAAGACTATTATTGAGAAAATTAGATTTTCCATGTTTCTGCAGGCTCCCTTCCTGCCCTGAATAACAAAATGCAAGTGACTATGTGTGTGTGGAAGCAGAACAACTCTCTCAGCCAAACCTCAGTTAGATCCACCTCTATTCCCAATCCAGAATGGAGACCCCTGCACAGTCCCACCCATGTTACTCATGATCGGGTTTCTTTCTTTTCTTTTCTGCATCTGTTGGAGGATTATGACACACCAGGTGAAGAAGAGGCTGCCTTACCACTGATCACTGGAGATAACACAATGCGTTCTTATGTATAGCACTTATGAAAACAGCCTTCATGAACTTCCTTTCCATTTTGTGACATTTAAGAGAGTGTCATTTCAGTCCATGTCTGAAAAAAAAAATCCTGATGACTTTCATTCTTTTATTTTGTTGTTGGTTGTCAGGGTATTTCTTAAAGGGGCAGTTCACACAAAATTAAAATTCTGTAATTTACTCACTCTCATGTATTTCTCATGTAACCCATACTATCCCTTTAAATGTTCTGATGAAAGCTGTGGTCGCCATGGCTGTGTTGCCAACAACACTTTTGATACAAGTGTGTTGTCATCCAAAATTAAGGATCTTGGACAGAATCTAATAGAACAGCTCTAATAGAACATCCCGTTCTGGAGTTTGTTTATAGCTCAGATAGTGAGAGGAATGGACAACATGTGCTCTTACTTTGAAGTTCCTCCATTTTATTTTGAAGATTTAGCAGATCCTTCCTGCATTACATGTTCTTCTAATAGTTTTTATACTAGATTTCTGAATGAAGAACGCCAGGGCCGAACAGGCTGTTACCTCATACTGCATGTGAAAGTCTTGTAGAAGATTAAGAGATAGTTATAAAAGCCCTAAAGAAACATGATGTCATGGAAGTACTGTTGAGCTCCCACTAATTCACTTGGTCTCCAAGCCTCACCACCCTCACATACACAGCTCCAACTCGTCAGCACGTTTCTTGGGTGATGATTACTCATTTGCAGTTGGCGGTGGCTCATCATAGAATCTCATCTGTTTGCTCTTCAAAAGACAAAGTCATTTCCTCCAAGGATTTCTAGGGATGAGCAAATTCACATTCACACAACCTTATGATCAGGTGACCTTATGACCCCTACACTTCAAAATCAATCTCTAAGAATATGAGGCCTGATTTGCAAACAAATGCAATCAGAATTCTACTATTGCAGTTGGGCATGTCCTTTAAGAATTTTATCATCAAATCAAATCAAATCAAATATAGAAGGGTCTGAGTTGGTTGGAAGTGTGGATTGGTATCCAGTTATTAGGTGCAGAGAATCTATACTGTAAAATAAGTCTATTTATAATTGTCTAAAATGTTATTAAATTAAAATATTTAAATGAATTCATTATGTAAAGAAATTGTCAAGACTTATGTAAAGAAAAATTATGTACATTAAGGTTTCGTGCAGAGTTTTTGAAATAATCTCTTGAGTGAATGATTCAATGATACATTAAATACATTTTAACAGTCACTGGTTGCCACCTACTGGCATAACAATGTAATAGATACAATCTTTACTTTAAAGGGTTAGTTCACCCAAAAATGAAAATAATGCATTATTTAATGGATTATAAATAATCCATTAATGTACTAAAAACATATTTAAATCAGTTCATGTGAGTACAGTGGTTCAATATTAATATTATAAAGAGACGAGAATATTTTTGGTGCGCCAAAAAAACAAAATAACAACTTATATAGTGATGGCCGATTTCAAAACACTGCTTCATGAAGCTTCGGAGCGTTATGAAAATCAGCGTGTCGAATCATGATTCGGATCGTGTGTCAAACCGCCTAAACTGCTGAAATCACGTGACTTTGGCGCTCCGAACCGCTGATTCGACATGCTGATTCATAACGCTCCGAAGCTTCCTGAAGCAGTGTTTTGAAATCGGCCATCACTATATAAGCCGTTATTTTGTTTTGTTTTTTGGAGCACCAAAAATATTCTAGTCGCTTTATAATATTAATATTGAACCACTGTACTCACATGAACTGATTTAAAAAATGTTTTTAGTACATTAATGGATCTTGAGAGAGGAAATGTCATTGCTGGCTATGCAGGCCTCACTGAGCCATCGGATTTCAACAAAAATATCTTAATTTACATTCTGAAGATTAACAAAGGTCTTATGGTTGTGGAACAGCATGAGGGTGAGTAATTAATGACATTATTTTCATTTTTGGGTGAACTAACACTTTAAGCGTAACATTAGTTTCAAAGGTCATTTACTCATTTTGATCACTGCTTTTATCGTTATTATTTGATGTTTACAACACAGAAATAGCAATACTGTGTACTTGAAAAAACTTGTACTCTCTGGGTCAGCGGCAGCACGAAAGCAGGTTTAAATATTCAGGTGTTATTGTAATTTCAAAGGTTATAGACAGCGGAATCATTGTCATTTAGGAACAAGATTGTGTGTGTTTGAATCAAGATTGAAATTTTTAAATGATTAGTCATGCATACATACAGGCCTAGCCTATGTATTTTTGTATGTCATACTTGTACCAGACCTCAATAGTAACCCGGGTCCAAGCCTGGACGTCCCCCCGCTTCTGCGATTCATGACACATCTAAGTTAGAAGACAAACTGTAACACAGTATTCCTTATTTGCATCATTACTAAAGCAGACTGAAACTCAGCACAAGTAAAACACTCACATTTTGGCATACGTTGCATTAAAATGGAAAATAGCCAGTCAAAATAGAAATATGCATGAAAAACCAAAACAATGATCTATATGATGTCATGTTTAGCCCATCTCTGCTGATAGATGGCGGATGCCTCACTGGAAAATGCTACTGTTGTTATTTAGATAACAATGTGCGTAGTGGGCAGTGGGTCTTTTCGTCAGACTTGTAATATGATCTGTGAACAGTACAGTTTTATAACAAGAGTGATTGCATGACTTCATGGAAAGAAGTCTAAAAGAGCATGACAAAAAGAGCAGGGCTCGCTGATACATGAAGATATATCAGTGTGACTTTAGTTAACACACATGGCATTTAAGTTTTAATGTGTGCACAATGTGTCAAATCGCAAATTAAAACTGCTCCGGCTACCTTTCACCCAGTTGTCACTGTTTTATTGACCATCTGTGCTCTATTGCACAAAGAGTAGAAAAGCTCTCCAGCAGAATAATGCATTGCACGAGTTGGTTGTCTTTGTACATATTCAGACACAAAGAGTTGTTTTTGTCACTGTTTGCGGTTGGTCAAAGCAGCAGTGCCTGGGGACGTGCTCTAGTCTTGGCAAAAAGAGGAGTAGAAAGGGAAAGAGCATTTATCCTCTGCGGGAGGTATCCAGGGTTGGCACATATACTATGAATTAATGCTACAAGCATTACTCCATATGTATTCCAGGATGCCTGGAGTGGAAAGAGAAAATAAGATTACTGGAATAAAGAGTTAGAGGTTCCCAGTAGGTTCCATAAAAAAAAATAAAAAAAAAGAAAGGAAAAAAAAGGATATACTGTGCATTAATCAAAAATCATCATATTTTTATTTAGGTATTAGTACATAAAGTGTATGATAGACACTGAAAATTACAGTATGTTTTCACAACAATTCCATGTATTTAATATTCTACAAACTTTAAAGTTATCTCTACAGTTGCTAATTCATAAAAATGCTTGTTTTAAATGCTGTCGGTGTTGATATTGTATGTCAATTCAAATGTACAGTGTATGCTTAAAATATCTTTCTAATAGTACACTGTAACTACCACTGTACATTTATCAGCATATTATGTTTTTATATTGCTGAGAAGTGGTTAGGTTTAGGGTAGGAATGGGGTTATTGGCTCAATTATAATTATTCAAATATATTTATAGTTACACTTTATTTTAAGGTGATGTTGTTACAGTGTAATTACACAAATAAGTACTGAGTAATATTAATTAACTACTTGCACTTAATATAGGGTTAAAGTTAGGCTTAGGGTTTGAGGTTGCACTTTATTTTACAGTATGTGCACTTATGTATACTTACAGTGTAATTACCTAAGAAAGAACTGGATAATATAATGGGTTAAGGTTAGGTTTAGGGGTAGGTTCAGGGTTAGTACCTAGTAATTACCTAGTTATTGTAATTACTATAATAAGTACATAATATGTACATGGGGAACAGGACTGTTCAATAAAGTGCTACTGGGTTTGATTTAGTGTTAGTTGCTTATAATTATGCATAATTTTCTGTAACACTATAACAGTTAACATTACTGTAATTACATGTAACATGAAACTATGTCACATTAAAATAAATTGTTACCATTTATAATAAAGAATTTTTTTTTTTAAGTTTCTAAAAATGTGCATATGTATATAACTTTTTTTTTTTTTTTTTTTTTGTCCATATTGTACTTTTCATCAGATCAAAATCCATCAGACCTGGAAAATGAATACATGTGACAGTTTCAGGTTGTTAACAATTGTTAAATAAACTAATAAATGTTTTTTTGTTTTTGTTTTTAAAGTTTGTGCATTAAACCAATTTTGATACAATGTAAAGTCAATTTGGTTGACTAGCCCAGCAACAAACTGGTGTATTCATTTCTCACGTTTAAAATAGGATTTGTTTCCATTTTTACATTTCAAACTTAAGTATTGATTCCCTATCATAATCAAACACAAATGCGATCTGTAAAAAACACTTATCTTTTTGTGTGAATTGTATCACCATCCTTAAATGTTTGATTTTATCATGTCTGCTGTTCAGAAGAACAGATAAGGCCTTTTGAAGGATGTTTGGCATCAGAAACAAAGAGCTATCAAATGCTTAACAAAACTCTTGAAAACGTTGCCAGTGCTAGATTTGTTTTGTAAATGGTTATTAGTATAGTCATGAGCTGCATAAATGCTAGGGAACTCGTCCATGATCAAAACTTAATCTATGTAAATCTTGCAGTACAGCTTATCTTTACATTTAATTCTGTGTTCCTTGTATGAGAAATCATTATAAGCTTTGAACTCCTCCAAAAGGAAATAAATGCCTTCGATTAAAACCAGAGCCAACAAGTTACATCACAGTGTTCAGTCTACAAACCAAAGCATTGTCTTGGACAGATTTTAATCTGATTGGAAGGGATGAAGGTCCAGACTTTCTTTTGGTGAACAGGGTCCCATCACAGGTAGAGCAAGTGAGAATAGATCCAGATGTGACAGTACCCTCAGCAGCAGCTGCTCCTCTGCTGAATCTTGCTTCATTCCCTGAGGGATGAACACTCACACTGGGGTGAAATGAGGGCAATCTCATGTTGTTGGCAGTATGCTGAAATTGCTTCCATGTTTGGAGAGAGGAAACAATAATAAAAAATAAAAAAAATTAACAGCCATTAAGAGACAGCAAGATTGCACAATGAGTTATTGTTGTTGTTGTTTTGGTAACACTTTATTTTGACAGTCCCTTTTAAACATTTTATTGACTAAAAGTAAATTTGCAACTACACGTCAACTAACTCACCCAAAAATGAAAATTCTGTCTTTAATTATGTCGTTCCAAACCTGTAAGACCTTCGTTCATCTTCGGAACACAAATTAAGATATTTTTGATAAAATCCAATGGCTCAGTGTGGCCTGCATTGAGAGCAAGTTAACTTAGACTTTTAAACGCCCAGAAAGGTACTAAAAACATATTTAAAACAGTTCATGTGCCTACAGTGGTTCAACCTTAATGTTATGAAGCGACGAGAATACTTTTTGTGCGCCAAAAAAACAAAATAACGACTTTATTCAACAATATCTAGTGAAGGGCGATTTCAAAACACTGCTTCATGAAGCTTCGAAGCTTCACGAATCTTTTGTTTCGAATCAGTGGTTCGGAGCACCAAAGTCACGTGAACCACTGAAATTTCAAAACACTTATGACCTAACAAAGCCTTGTTTACTGAAATCACATGACTTTGGCAGTTTGAGATCATTTGATACACGCTCCGAACCACACTGATTTCATTTCATTTCATTTCACCACATGTATCTTTAATATAAGTGTATTTCATATTACTTGTCATGCCTGCCAGTCGGAGTGCCTATGGCTGTGTTCCAGTTCATTTTTTTATGCCCTTCCTTCACTAACTTCCCTCTTGTTGACTCGGATATACGTCATTGCTTAATATCCTAATGATTTTTGGCATAAAAGAAAAATCAATAATTTTGACCCATACAATGTATTGTTGGCTATTGCTACAAATATACCTGTGCGACTTATGACTGGTTCCCTTTCGAAAGGGAACTCGCATTGCATCCTAGAATGCTAATAGGGAACGCCTCCACGGGAACCGGTGTCTGAACGCTATCAAATCACGCCAATCGTATTGGCCAGCGACAGCCTATGATGTCACTACTAGTGCGACCCGAACGCACATAAGGGGCGCATAGAGAACAAGTCGACCTCTTTTCGTCTTTAGGGACTGTTTTGTCTAACGCTGTTCAAACGCTGTTCTAGGTAAGAATGGCTTTTTTAAGCAGACGTTTCAAGCAATGTGTACATCCGTGTCTTATTTGATGCTTGATGACACTCATGACTTGTGCGTCCTTTGTTAGAGCATGCATGTTCAGTACTTGAGAGTTCTTTACATGTTTTTGTAGAGCTTTTCCTTTGAGGAAGCTCCACTCTCGTTTGTTTCTCTTCCTATGGGAAGAGGCACAATCTTTTGTGCTCGATGTGCACAGAAGAAGTTCGACTGAAGTGTTTGTATGTGTTTATTTTGTATGCTTCAGCGGCTGTCAAGAGTGTTGTGCTGTTTGAGGATGCTTTGTCTTTTGCATCCTCAATATCAGCAGTCTGTGCTCTTTACGTTCGAGTGGTGTGTGGATTGGTTTGAGTTTCTCACACTTAATCACACACGCTACTTGTGCGTTGTTTGTTTGGGCGAGGAGCGCGCGCGTTCAGTTTTTGAGGAAACTGTTTGCTCGCGCTGTGTGTGTGTTTCCCATGGCAACCCCAGTTATTCTTTGTGTTAGATTACGATATACATGTGTGTATGTATATGTATGTATGTATATATACTTATGTATTGGGGCGTCTAACTAGGGCCTTGGAGCTCCCATGTTTAGGGAAGGTTATCGTGATACCCTTACTATGTGCCACCTCTCTTGTGAGGTTTTTATATAGTGAGGTAACATTTAGAACGAAATATCACCTGTAGTGAATGGCATGGCCTCCTCTCGTTTTGAGAGTCGGTTTTCTAGGCTGTATCTCATCTGAGCTCCAGATGCTCTATATGTCAGGTGCGCAGGCCTTCGGGGCCACCCTGATAATCCTTCCGGTTGAGTGAGTTGGCTTCCTTTCGTTGGAGAGAGTCTTTTTGCTGAAGCCACCGCTCTGTTGAGCTCCAGGTAATATCACGACTGAGGTGTATGGCCTTTGTTAGGCCCCCTTTATACCTTCCCTAGGTCGAGTGAAGTGGTTTACTCTCGCTAAGAGAGTAAAGGGCGATATGCTGAAGCCTCCGCTCCCCCGAGCTCCAGATAGATCATGACTTTGGGTGTCGGCCCCCTCTGGGCCGCCTTGACATTGCCCTGTGGTGAGTGAGCTGGCTTCCTCTTTTTTGAGAGTTTCTATTTGAAGCCACTGCTCCATTGAGCTCCAGGTGATGAGTTCACCTGTGTGTTTTGAGCCGGCCTCCTTTCTTTAGAGTCGTTAGGCTGAAGTCTCCACTCCTTTGAGCTCCAGGGAGGTCATGAGTGCATGTGGGTCGGCCCTTCTTTTTGTGCCGCCCCTATATCTGGCCTAGGCTAGTACTTTTAGACAGAGGCGGTTATGCTGTAGCTTTCTGCCTCCTAGTGTGCCGTAGCTCGGAGTAGGCTATTAGAACTGGTAGCTAGTAATCCTAGTACGCCTCCTCTCATTGTGAGAGTCGTCCCCGGCCAGGGCCCGCCTTCTGCATTAGGCTATTAATGCGAGTAGCAGGCTTTGCGACCTCCTCAAATTGCCTAGGTCGAGCTGGGGCTCCTTTTGATATTAGAGTAAAAGTGCTATGCTGAGCTTTAGTTCCCTAGTGGTGTTAGGCACATACAGATAGCTAGGTGTTGTAGGCTTTTGAAGAAAGCCTTCCCGGTGGTTATCTCTGAGCGTTGTTAGACTTCCTCTCATTTAGAGAGTGGAAAGCACTATGCTGAAGTCTCCGCTCTCTAGAGCTTTGGCAGTAGCTTTATCTGGTCGAGCTTAGAGCAATCTCTCAGCCATAAGCTCCTTGATTTTTATCAAGTCGTGGTGTCGAGTGTTGCAGGCCCCTCCGGTGCAATTTCTTCCTGTTGGGGCCTCCATTCCTCCAGAGCTGAGCTCAGACGGTCTTTCTCGTCTTGGAGCAAGAGTTTTTGCCCAGGTTTCACCCCTGAGCTCTTTTTCGGTTTGGCTCACTTCGCTCCCAGAGCTCTGTGCCCCATATGTGCCCATCACCAGCGATGCTCAGGTAGAGTGTGTCAAGTGCTCCCTCCTTTCAGGGCGAGTTGAGCACGCTCCCTTGGAGCTCGAGCATTAGCCCCGGGCCTGTGGCCATGTTAGCTAGAGTGGTAGGCCCTATCTGAGGCCTCCTCATAAGCCCGGTCACAAAGATTTGTACTCCCCTTGTTTTAAGGGTAGAAAGCGATATGCTGAGTACAAGGCTCGTTTTGGCAATGCAAACGAGTATTCCAAGCCTGCAACACCTCTAGTGGCTGTTTCTGCTGGAGTTGATTTGCTACCAAGTAGCTGGCCCTCCTTGGGTCTCCTTGGGAGCGATCCTCCCGGTTGAGCTAGGTTTCTGCGGGTCCTAGTTCCCTAGAGTTGAGCAGATGGTTTTCAGGTAGCCCAGGCTCCAGTGGAGCCTCCCTAATACTAGCCCTGGAATTCTAGATCTGCTAGCAAGTAGTTGGCCCTTGAGTGGGCCACCTTGAATGTGATCCTCTGGGTCGAGTAGGTCCTTAGCACATACAGCTACGTTTGCATCCTAACTCCCTAGAGTTATATCAGAGTGTAGGCTCTTCAGGAGCCTTCTTAGTACTTGCGTGGGCTTGGTTAATACTCATCTCAGTTGAGTCTAGTTTGTACTCCCCTCGCATTGAGGGTCGTTCCTCAGAGTACAGCACTCCTGAGTTCTGGTTGAAAGGTTGAAGGTCTTTTGTGAGACCTCCCTGGGAAGAACAGTATTTTAGGCTGTAGGTACTCCCTTCTCTTGTGTGGTTTGTCATATAGAGGACCTCGCTCCCTAAGTTGGTCCTAAGGTTTAAGAGATTCTTTTAGAGAGAACTCCCTTGGTAGATCAGCTCCTGTTGGGGCTGGAGGTATGCCTCTCATTAGGGACCCTATGTAGAGTACTCAGCCTCCAGAGTGCCTAGTTTTAGAAGTGCTCTGTAGATCCTAGGCGGAGCGGAGTAACTCCTCCCGATTGCAAGGGTTTTTAAGTGCTTTGCTGAATCCTGCTCCCCAGGATGCCCGTCTCTACGATCCGGTCTGAGTTGGTTACTGCCAGTTTGCAGTCCCTCTATCTGGATGCCTCCTCAGGAGGCAAGTGCTTTAGAGACTCTGTTGGGTAACAGACAGGTTGTTGGCCAGTCTAGGTCACTAAGATAGGACCAGGTCGGCCTCCCTGGTGGTGTTAGAGGTAGACTATTCTCCCCTGAGAAGTGACTGGCCGGGGCTCCTTTTGGCTCCCCGGCCACATTCCCTTAAAGGAACCCCTTCTGTTTGAAGTTGTTGGTTCCAAGCCCTTGAGCAGCCTTGGTAGGCCTCTGGATGCTTCTAGGGGCCTCTTTGAGGCTTGTAGCTTGGGCGTTGGCCGTAGGTGATTTTGACATTTCTGTTGAAATTGTCCATCTGTTTTTTGTCAGCCATTCTTTGGCATGCACTCCCCTCAGCATGGTGGCATGGGTATTTCATTCCCCATTAGCGTTCTAGGACGCAATGCGAGTTCCCTTTCGAAAGGGAACGTCTCAGGTTACGCATGTAACCATGGTTCCCTGAGAACAGGGAACGAGACATTGCGTCCCCCTGCCATGCCTCGGGGCCGCCTGCTGAACAGTCCCTTCAGACGATAAGTGGTCGACTTGTTCTCTAGGCGCCCCTTATGTGTGTTCGGGTCGCACTAGTAGTGACATCATTGGCTGTCGCCGGCCAATACGACTGGCATGATTTGATAGTGTTCAGACACCGGTTCCCGCGGAGGCGTTCCCCATTAGCGTTTTAGGAAGCAATGCAAGTTCCCTGTTCTCAGGGAACCATGGTTACATGCGTAACCTGAGACGTTTTGTGGTCCAGGGTCAAATATGTTTTTATTTATTTATTTTCATTTAACTTTTTGATTCACAATGCCCTGTTGAAGCAACTTAATGGCTGCACTTTGTTCTGCACTGTGTTCCACCACTTTGAGACAAATGGATTTGTTGATTGTTGTGTTTTCATATTCAAGAGATTATAAGCATGATGCAGCTTTTTTGGGTTTGCATCGAATGTTCTTAGACTTTTATACATAATAAATTTTTTTATGAATAAAGATTGATCTGTTGAAAGCAGTTATTTTGAGTTAGATGCCAAATGTTCTCCTCCTAATCAAATTTTACAATGAAGGGATGCATACTTTTGTTTGCCCACCGGCAACTATAGTTGCCGCACATTCAAATGCAATTTTTAAGAAAAAAAAAAAAAAAAAAACATGAGGAAAATAAATACAGAACATGTTGACATAGGACACTATTAACACGACTATATGCATGAAACCATTAAGAAAAATTTGGGCACAAATGGGCTAATCATGTTCTGATTACTTCCACCTGTGTCTCATTACCTTGGTACTCTGCCTTTATAAGCCCTGCTTATTCACTTTCATTGTGAAGTCTCGTACATTGTTATACTGCATTTTTGAGCGTTATCCTGGTTTCCTGTGTCTTCCTGTGTTTTCGGGATTACCCATTGGCCTGTGTTTTCTGCCCTGTTATTGTTTGGATTGTTTGCCCCATGGTTTTGACCCTTCGCTTGTATTTTGGACTATGATTCTGAGTCAGTGCAATAAGACAAAATACACTTGTATTCAAGATACAATCTAAAAACAAGTATTATGCAGCATTGCTTCTCAGTTAAATATATCTTGTTTTAAATATGTTTATTTAAAATATTTTAACTGGAAAACAAGTTAAAAAAGACAAGAATGTGTAGCCATGAAATCAAATCTATCTTTTTCAGTAGCTGTCAGTAATAAATACTCATGTCAACTCAAAATTTGGCAGATTAGATTGAGTCTGGAAAATAATACATAAATCCTATTCAAATTGGTCCCCTCCTCGTGCTCCTTGGGTGTTGCTTCTGAGCTGCGGTTGAAGTAAACAGGATGAGAAGTTGATTGAGAAGCTCTGGCCTTGTTATCAGTATGTGTCTGTGTGGGTAGAACTGGGGCGCCAGACGACAAGCCCCCATGTGCTGACAGGTGACGTCAATTTTTACTGTTACTTTACATTATAGTAACCGGCTACTGCCATTGACATTAATAAAAGTAGCTGATGTCACCAAACTTTAGCTATTATCCAAATATATTGAAAAATTTTGGTATATGTGAAAAGTTTGACTCCACTGCCACTGTGGTTTGGATTAGTTGATGAGAGTGTGGACTATGCAATTGGATCAATAATTTATTGTTGTTCTAGTAAACTGAAAAAATGTGCGTCTTGATTTGTGTAAATTCTGTCTTGTCACATTCCAGGTGGTTTTGTGGTGTATTTTTAAATTATGGTTTCAGCCGCTTATCTAACAGGGCTTCATAAGAGGAGAGAAGAACAAGTGTTAGCTAGGTTATTTGGATGCAACAAATCCAAAAGGGGACACTTGCCACACTTGCCAAAAGAATGTGAAACATAACAACAAGTTTGCTGCAAACACTTACAAAAAAAAAAAACACTTTAGCAACCACATAGCAACATGTTTAAACCATGCAGAAAAGTATTGAATAACATATAATATATTAATATTTAACAATAACAATAATAATATTTAACAATAATATATTATAGTTAAATATAATTTGGAGCATGTATCAAACTGCCAAAGTCACGTGATTTCAGTAAACGAGGCTTCATTACATCAAATTTCAATGGTTCACCACTGGGTGACGTGACTTTGGCAGTTTGATACACGCTCCGAACTACTGATTCGAAACAAAAAATTTGTAAAGCTTCGAAGCTTCATGAAGCAGTGTTTTGAAATCGCCCATCACTATATTGTTGAATAAAGTCATTATTTTGTTTTTTTGGTGCACAAAAAGTATTCTTGCCGCTTCATAACATTAAGGTTGAACCACTGTAGTCACATGAACTGTTTTAAATACGTCTTTTGTAGCTTTCTGGGCGTTGAAAGTGTTAATTATCTTGCTGGCAATGGAGGCCTCACTGAACCATCAGATTTTATCAAAAATATCTTAATTTGTGTTCTGAAGATGAATGAAGGATTTTGAGGTGAACTAACCCTTTAAATATATTAATATAGAGAACAGAAAATTGTAATACTATTTCACAGTTTTTACTGTATTTTAATTAAATAAATGCAGCCTTGGTGAGCATAAGAGACTTCTTTTAAAAACATTAAAAAACTATTTTATGAAGCTATATTTATCACTTATGTACTGAACTGTACCTCAAAACAGTTGTTATCTGTGGCTGAAGGGCACGCAGCCATACTGCAGGAGACGTACGGTCAGGTTCCCATGACGGTTATCTGCTGGAGTGGGCGACAGGAATGGCTGCTCACACAGATAGCAAAGCAAATACAGATAGAGTCCCAGCTAATAATGCATTCAGGTTCACACCGCCCTAATGAACTACACCCATTTATCTGTTTTTGTTTAGGTGAGATGGAACAGATGGAACAGAACAGGCCATTTGGTGGAAAGTGTGTTATTTGTGGATGTGGATTTGATTAAGGTCTTTTACTCAAGATATTTTAGTGTCACCACTGGAGCAAGAGATGTTATTTTAATTTGACTTTATTAAATGGTTTTATTTGCATTATCATCTTATTTATTTATTTATTTATTTTTTAATAAAATTGTATTCCATTTCAGAGACAGATTATTGTCTGTTTAAGACATTAGGAAACATGTAGGGTTGAAAAAAGCAATCTCAGATGAGTATCAAGAGAAATTGAGAGTGCCTTAAAACTAAACTTTTAAAATTGAAGGGTTTTTTTTTTTTCAGTGATGCCATAGCAGAACCATTTTTGGCTGCCCTAAAAACTTTTAGTCTAAAAAAAAAATAAATAATTCTTAGTGTGAAGAACATTTAAATTATCTAAAAAAAAAAAAAACTTTTTCCACTATAAAGAACCTTTTGTGCAATGGAAAAGTTTCATGAAGGTTCTTCAGAAGCAGAATCCTCCCAGATCATTGTTACTATATATAGCATTTGTATCACATTTAAAATGAGTTTTATTCTATATTTGAACCTTAATGAGACAATATGGGTGTTGAAAAAATACCTTGCAACTGTCCAAACTTCTGTTATTTTATTTCTTCTCCCCATCCAGCAGTAATGGCTAACTAAGACCACAAAGTTTGTTTTAAAAACAAAGACTTACATTTTTTTTTTTTTTTTTTTTTTCCCACACTACCTTGGAAAGTCACTGTGTTCTTATTTGGTTACATCCTATTGAGTCTGGCTTCCTGGACTTTGAAGGAAATATTTATTTATTTCAAGCTTTTAAAGAGCTAAAGAGAAACTCGTTCCATTTTCTCTTATTGCCCAATAAATGACACATGGTTAAGGGTTTGTAAAATATATACCTGTCTTATAGGAACTTGTGGTTCTGGTTCAAAGACCTCCAAATCTTTAAAGGAAGTCACATTGGACGCACTGTTATCTGGAATATATTTTGGAAATGTTCACATTGACCTCACATCTCATAAACTTATAAAGATGTAAACTTCAACACACAGCATTGTTCAAGCAAACTGACACACGTCAAACAAGAGAAAAATACAGAAATGAGCCTAACTAGTTTAAAGTTCACAGAAGCCCTGTTTGCAATTATGCGGTGGGTGGTGTCCTGTTTATGGGTTAGATTTACAACCTAAGTTGCAGTATCTTTTTCTGGAGGTAAGCCTACGACCTTTTATAACCTTCGGTAGTAATCCAAGACTTTCCGTAACCTGCCTTTTCGTAAGCTTCAACACAGTGTCAAACCTGTAAAACTCTGTCTTCAGCCATTGCAAATAATCTTTTTCATCTCTAAATGAAAAGCTGTACTGCAAAGACATTGTATAATCTCAGATGGACCTCAGACTAGTTAGAGGAAGCAATTCATCCAGCGCTGCTCTGGTCTATCACTGTTCAATCGGTTCTTACATGTTACAGATTTTACTACTAGCTACGATGGTTTGAAGTTCTCAAATGATTCTTTCAGATATTGTCTAATTTCTTATCTTTATCAATCAAATCTGTTGATATGTCAAAACAGGGCTACATTAATTAGCACACTAAAGGAATGTTTCATTGATTGCAATGAAACAATTACATCAATACTCTATTCATAAGGGAACCATCTCTTCCTCTAAAAAAAATCTTGCAATTCAAAACACCCCATTTTATATTCTCATGTGAGCTTGACTAAACAGAGGTCACTTTCAGAGGCAAAATAAGCCAAAAAAGAGCATCTGAACTAGAAAACTGTATAGTCTCATACATCACTGGTGCTGATTCAGATCATTTTGACTATATCTAATCCCTGTGGTTGCAAGAAACTTGATTGCATGCATAATTTCAGCAATTAGTCTTTCTTTTCCATTGTGCGTCAATTCACTGCAAAGCAAAGCATCCATGTGATACAGTGGCCTGCAGAGGTCGAGTTCAGATGGTCTAGTTTCAAATGTACAACTCTTGTGACGTCATATATGTTCACCTCATGGAGCAGTTCTGACCTTCTAATCCTAGAGAGACATGTAAACAGTGTAATCATTAGTTTAATCATAGTTTAAACATGAATTTGTTGTTTTCTTTACTGTTTTTTTTTTCTTTCTTTCTTTTCACATAGGGAAAAATTTGTGAAAGTGCTCCGTTTCCTCCCAAAGGTGCAGTGATACCATAGAGTCAACAAAGGTTCGTTGGAAAAACGTGCCTCTATCTACATTTTTGTACACCTCTAAAAATTTACCTATACATACAAGTCACTGCACTTTCCAGCTAAATGCACACTAGTGGCAGTAAATGATCAACAACTTTTATTCCTTTTCACAAAAATTATGATTATGGGGCATATTATTGATTAATAAATATAATTGTGCGGCTCCTTGCACAATATTGCTGTATGTTAAGACCTCAAAACAATTTTACCATAGTGCCATGTAATTATGAATACACTGGCTTGTAATGCAATTAATTTTACCGTTTACTGTACTTTGTTATTCTTGTAGTTATTTATCTATGGATTAATGAATCAGAAGTCTCGCACATTCACAGAAAATAGCTTACTTCTGCATTGCAAAATAAAGTGGATATGATAATGGTATGAACTTTATTTCATATGGCTGAAGTTCCTCTGCTAGATCTGTAAAAGTGTGTATTTAAAATTATATAAATTTAACTAATCCATTTGTCAGTTGAATTTCTTAAAAAACAATTCTGTGGTGCTATCAAAACATCACATTGTTTGTATGAATAACCTGACCAGCAACACTAACTCAACCAATACAGTGAGTTCGGAGGCGGGGATATGTCTTTGCTTGACCTATGAAAGACAGGGGGCACTTGTATAGAAAACCTGTTTGAAAATCAGTAATGAAAAACAGTGTAATCATTAATCAGGAATTTCACTATGTACACACTATAGATTTTAATAAATCAGATCCTTATTATCTTATATTCTCTAATCTTATTGTCTTAAGCACTGTAAAATGCAGTCCAAGTAAAACTCAGTGTGTGCAGAGATTTATGTGAATCTGCCGATCTAAAATCAACAAAAAAACATGATCAAAATGATCAAAAAAAAAAACTAAATCAGAACTAGCCAACTGAGAGTCATGAAAAGGTTAATTCAGTTCTTCACTGAATAATACGATGAAATGTGTTTTATGTGTCTCCTGATCATTTTGCTTTCTCATGCTCTGTTCCAGGGAAGCACCATATCCCTACGCCAATTTTCCTCTTCCAAGATGTGTAGTTTTTAAAAGTGCCTTCTTCAAAAGCACCACTGTCAGTGAATAATAGATTTATATCTTCCTGCCTGACGACAACTCTATTTTCAGCTGCGTTTCTATGGCTTAAACCCCCATGACAACCTCTCATTGGCTCTCAGTAAAGTAATGACACAAAAGGTGCTTCTCATTTCTTATTTGTGCATCCTCGTTTCCTTTCCTCGTGTCTTAGCTTCAACCCCTTAAGATGTGAGGGAAGGATACACCTGTGTATCCTCGCTTATGACTCTTCAGAAAGCTTCCTCACTCCTTGTTCCTCACCTCCTCGCGGAGCACAGAACTGAGATGCACTTCAAGATTCGATCAGTTTCTGGCTCACAGGCTGGAGGAACAAGGAAATGAGGAAGCATCAGTTTGAGTATTAAGAAGCACCCAATATCTGGCCTTAGGTGTCCATGGGCTAAGTGCCATGACACACCAAGCCGACGGTCGGCCATCAGCCAGCGTCTGTCAGGCTAGTTTTTTGCAGTGTGTTCCACACGTAACTGGCAGTTCACCCAATTCAGCATGTTGAATCGGTGCAATGCCGTCAGCTGTTCAGTTCAGATGTGTTCACGAGAATAAAGCTAAAGTGATGAAATTAAACAAAGATGCCAAGACGGCACAGAAGGCTGTTGTAATTTTACGTCATCTTACCTGAACATTCCAAAATGCAAATATTTTCATTGCAACATGAGCCGCCTGGAATGAAGAAAGTGATCAGCATGATTGATATTTAAAATGGTGAGCATGGGCTGCTTTGTTTTACAGTTTGTATATTTGTAGTAGTTTCTGTTTCCATTTTTAAATGATGAATATGAGCTATTGATACCTAGTGATATAGACATTTATATCCTTGTGTTCAAGCTCAGCTTTTTGGCTCGAGGCGACAATTCTTGTCACTGCTAGCTCTTTGACGTCAGCTCGGTGTATCGTGGGACCTGCATGAGCTCACTAAAAGCAAGATTCCAGCTATATGTTAGCTCATTCATGAAAAAAAATAAATAAATAAATAAAATAAAAAAAAACACATAAGAAAATCTACAATGACAATAACAAGGAATTTTGTCACACTACAGTTGTCAAAATGGAACCAGCCATTAAAAAGCCTAATTTAAACAATAAAACAATTATAAAACATACAAGAAACCATTAAAAAAGTAAAAGGTAACAAAAGTATCCAACCATTGTTTTGGCCATTAAAATTCCCATTTATATAAATACATGTATAACATTTAAACACATATTGCAACTTGTCCTAATAAAACATGACAACTTTCCTAGACCTGATATTTATAAAAAAATGTCCTTGTCCTGAGATCAGAGTTCAATCTTTTAGTTAAAATCTGCCTTCATTATATAGCTGACTATTAAATATAAGAGTTGTTTTAAATGGAATTAGGTATAATTAATCTAGCTATAATACAAAGCTGTACAGCATTTTATTTATTTTATTTATTTTTATTTATTTTTTAAGAAAACCCTTGTTACTGAAAGATTTGTGTGAATTCTTCATTAAAAGAGTCTTTTACCACTTTCATGATGTTACATGATGTTTAGGACAACTTAGTATCATACTTGTATCAGCTGGGTTTTTATTGTAATAAACTATTCCAAAGCAATGAGATGTACTAAAGGAAAATAGACTCTGGCCCTCTCATTAAAAGGCTTACTCTGCACCAGTGAGCATTATCTTAAAGGCTTGATTGTGGCATTCAGAAGTGAGTTATTAGTTCTGATCAGTGGTATGATTGTACAGACTTTTCCTGTTATTTGGCACCTTTTGACATCAAATTAATGGTGCCTGGTTTCAAGCAGATTATACATGCCATAACAGCTGAGGAAGGAGCAGCACAGGAAATGGTCACATGACATCAAGAATTAGTCCTGCACTACTGCTTATTAGAAAGCAGAACAATAGGCTTAATAAGCCTTTAATATTGCCAAAATTTAAAACTACACAAATGTGCCAAGTAAATAAGTTGATGTGCAAATTCATATGATTAATAAAATATGTTTAATGTAATTTTTAATATGATTTTCACTCTATTCTGTGGGGTTTCTGACATCTTTAACCAAAAATGTATTTGAAAATTAAATCAATTCTCAAAAAAAAAAAAAAAAAAGATATGTTGGATTTACTTAACTTTTTTTTTTATGTCAACAGGTTCCACATAGCTGGGTTATGTTGCACTCAATTAACATTATTTATTTCAGTAAACTAAAGTTTATTACATAAGGTTAATTCAATGCCATTTAGTTGAATCAAGTTAACATTCTTAATTTTGTCCAAAACTATTAAGTTTAATTATCCTAAAATTAATATCAAACAAAAATTAAAACAAGTAATCCAGTTCAATTTATCAGTTTATTTAGTAAATGCTTTCAAGAATGATTTTTACAACTTTTACAGATGTTATCTAACAAGAATGGTTTATACAAAATCTTTACTCTGTAAAGACTTTTATTGTATGCGTTAGCCAGAAGATGGTTTCGTTACATCCATGACATGCCAAAGTAGTTGTTTTTTTTTATTATTAAAACAACTTTAATTCTTGTTAGCAAGTCCTCAACCCAAGCACATGTTCTACATTTCACCACAATGGTAACCCCCCAAAACATTGGCAGGGTTACCACGGAGGTAGGGTTAACATACCAGAAACTCTTTTAAATACAAACATAAAAGAACATTAAACATTAACAAGTCTCCCAATTTTATCATCTTGATATAAAAAAATGCATAAAATAACATTTTATTTTAAGATACTCTCCCTATCCCTATGCAAATCATGATGGGAAGGGGAAATCCTGTTCCTAGTTCTTATAATGCTATTTTAACTAAAATCATTTATGTACTCTCAACTCAAATGGATTAAGTAAAGTGGTTGAAAAGAATTGTGTTGGATTAACTTACCAAAATTAAACAAGCATCAAATGTTATTTTTGGCCTACTTAACTGAAATGTTCTTTCAAAATGAAAATGTTGAGTTGAGCCAAAACGCAACTATTTCAAGTCAGTTTAACACAATTAAATTGTTTGAATGAGAAACCCAATGGTGTTAAATGAAAATGAATTTTTAAAATAAACTGAACAGTATCGTAAAATCTTTTTTTTTTTTTTTTTAAGTGAAATAATTTTTAGTCTATTAATTGTCATTGGATCTCAAAAAGCCATCAACAACTCTTATTCACAGAAACTGCAGAAACCAATGATAATTAAACATTTTATTGTGCTCTTTCTTTAACTACTAAAAATGTGATATTAATTTTTATTTTTGTTATATTAAATATAGCTAATAAATAAATACAATATAGGATTCACAGTGCCAGAAAGGATGAACCAGTGTACAATCTATCATTCTATTCTTTAGCTGTTTTGACTTTGTTTCATACATGATGAATTTAGCAACATCAACACTGTTATTGAACTGAACTGAATCAACACTGAACCGACTCAAAGGGAATAACGACATTATTGTTTTCTGTAGAGCTGCTTATAGCTGAACTGAACTCATTTCATTACTGATGAACTTAACACAGTTATTGAACTGAACTGAATCAACACTGAACCGACTTCAACTGAACAATGACTGTTGTCGTTTTAGAGCTGCTTTACAGCAGAATTTGAATTTGTCTTAGTCTTGATGTTCTTTATCATTGATTTTCCTGTTTAACACTGTGAAGCTGCTTTGAAACAACCTTGTATAAAGTGTTATAAATAAAGGTGACTTGACTATCATTGACTAAATCAGAACAAAGGATGAAACAAGCTGCAGTAAAAGTATAAAAATAATGGCAAAACATGCTGCTGTACAAACCTGACAGGCCTCCATCCAAACTGAAGCACAAGATGTAGCAGATTTCATGTAATTTAATATGTAAACTTTATTTAACAAAATTAATTAATTTCAGTTTTTTGTGTTAAAAATAATTAAAATCTACTCAATTTTGTCATTAAGGATTTATATATTCTTATTGAGTAATTCCAAACAGAGAGAATATTGAATGAATCCAACATGATGGAAATGAGTAGTTTTCAATTGACAAGCATTTCGATTGCAGTGCGCGCTTTTAAGAAATGACGTGGAGTTTCCCGCAGCGATGTGTGAGGACATTTCTGATGGCGATCTTTTTGGGGGCTTTGCTTAGTTTTGTGTTAATATTAACAAAAAAAGGCTAAATAAGGCAGCTGTAACCCTATTGAGCACTGCTATTGAATGGTTTATGTTCACGAGGCCTGGCTTTACTGGATTCCCGCTGACAATGTGAAGGCTGACGACGATGACGATCTGACAACGCTATTTTTCAGCTAATTCTTTGACAAAGGTAAGGAAGATCATTTAATTTATTTCTTAAAACTGTTGTTAATTGTCCAGGCTGTGTGTTATTACCACCACAAAGTAGGAAATCGTGTTTTAGACCGATTAATGGCTAAAGCAGATAAGCAAAAAACTATTAGCCTATCGCTACCATTCAACAGTGTATGTGTTTCCAGTGCTCACATGCACCGCTCCCTTTTCAGCCCTTAGAATTATCATTTCAACATTTTGTTTAACTCTTACAACAAACTATGAACATAGATTCATTTGGTTGCACAGTATAATTACGTATTAGAGTCACAAAAATGAATTAAAGTGCAAAAAAAATGCAGTTAACCGTTAAAACGTCTAAATGTACTCATGTGTGGGTTTTTTTTCTCTTATGTGTTTTTTAATAGGTGCAACGTAATGAGATGGAGGTGTAAAATTTGCAGATTGAAACAATGGGCGATCTTTTACATTACAGACTACAACACCGGTCATCTGTACATGGAAAATCAGTGCCTTGTCTGCATTTGTATTGCCCAATTTTCTGATAAATAAAGAGTTCTTAATAATGAGATCTTTGACGTCTGTCTGTTAATTATACTTAAAATCCGATTTAATTAATTAAAATACATTAATTTAAATAATCCACTTAATATTATTAATAATATTAACTTAATTTTGTGTCAAAATAATTCCATTAAGTAGTATTCATTAATATAGTTTTGTTTTGTCCAATGAACCCAATATTTTTGTTTAAATTTTACTTAATTTTTTTGTGTGCTATTTGCAGTTACTTATTTTAAATGGTTCACTTTTAAGGAGCTCATTTGATTAATTTTAACTCAATTCTTAATTGTTATATTTTAATTAATAATATTGCTTGTAATCTGTTGCCACAATTTTTTTGAGTAGATATAGGGTATTATTTTTTACAGTGAGGGCCTCATACTCTGGTACAGTAAGCACTGTACTTGCAATGCAACTACACAGGGATTTTTACTGTCCATAAGAAATATGATGAGTGTCAGTGCCTCGAGTTGCCAGACTCTCTAACCCACAAATCTATTTGTTGTTTAAAAGAAATCTTTGAACCTTATCTCCTCCTTTATCCGCACTTGGGTATGTTAGGATTATGAAGCGAGCGATGTACAGTTACCCCTGGGGATCTCTGTGTGAGACGGAGGTAGGGTTGGCTAATTTCCTGTGGAAAGGAGTAGAATTTGCCAGGCCATACACTGCGGGAGAGCAGCTCCATTATATTTATGTAGTTTTGGACTAAGATAGAAGATGGTTTTCTTGCAATATTATGAGTTTATTATGAGTTCCCTTTTCCTATGTACTGACTGAAAGCCAGTTAAGGATCAAACTCACACTGAAGATCAGCTAACTAAAGGATAGAGTTGTGAAAAACATAATTCCAATTGCTGTCTTTCAATGATCCCAATATTGATTCATAAAATCCCAAGATCTTTTACGATGCCTGTTTTCAGTAGCTATGTGAAACTTAGTTGATATTTGCAGCTTTAATGCTGATAAAGTAACACAGAGTTCGCCCTCCAGATGTCACTGAGTTCAGCTGAACTGCATCGTTTAGGCCCTTTTTTTCTTTTCATTTTGTTCTAAGTTAGAAGGTTTTTTGCATCAGTGTTTTCTGCACCACTTGTCAAAGGCATTCTCCCATTGATTAATCTTCTATGCCACAGGGAGGAAAAAAAGTAGTGTAATAAAAAGACTGTGTACTGCGAAATAATGGCAAGCAACATACTGAATCAAAAACATACAGTATGACCAGCCTGATTCATGAACAAATAACCGCTGGGCCATTTCATCTGAATGAATCAAAACAGTGTGGCCACTGAATTCTGATTCATGAACAAATTACTCTTATAAGAGCTAGTTCTCTTAAGGAATCGTTCAAAAAGTATTTTATACAGCATTAGCACGGAATTTCTTTCATAGGTAAGCAAAATGAATCAGAATTGAACTGTGAATGGGAATCAATAAGTAAAAAATCAATAAGTGCCACCCAATTTGCATACTTGCAGTATTCAATGCTGTTTTGTAGCATTAATAGTGTGAATATAGTGTTCACATTGAAAATTCCAAAAAGAAAAAGTTTAAACACCAGGATAATGCACTTAATTAACCGAAAGGAACAAAGTGTGGAATGTTGGACACTATGCACTCAACTGTCACAGCTTTAAAGGGTTAGTTCACCCAAACATGAAAATTCTGTCATTAATTACTCACCCTCATGTCGTTCCACACCAGTAAGACCTTCGTTCATCTTCGGAACACAAATTAAGATATTTTGGATGAAATCCGAGAGGTGTATGACTCGTCCATAGACAGCAATATAATCAACACTTTCAAGGTCCAGAAAGGTACTAAAGACATTGTTAAAACAGTCGAAGTGACTGCAGTGGTTCAAACTTAATTTTATGAAGTGACGAGAATACTTTTTGTGTGCAAAAACAAAACAAAAATGATGACTTTATTCAACAATATCTTCTCTTCTGTGTCATTCTCGTACGTTGTTTATGTCCAGCGCTTCCAGGTTCTATGTCAGAAAGCCGACTCATTATTGGCCGGCTCCTGCATCAGCATCACATGCATGCGTCGTGCTGCTCACATGTGCAACTTTGGCCAATACTGATGACGTAAACACGGAAGCCTTCACTGTGCTTACTGGTCAACTGCGTAAGGATAATGACAGGGAAGAGAAGAGATTGTTGAATAAAGTCGTTATTTTTGTTTTGTTTTTGCACACAAAAAGTATTCTCGTTGCTTCATAAAATTAAAGTTGAACCACTGCAGTCACGTCGACTGTTTTAACAATGTCTTTAGTACCTTTCTGGACCTTGAAAGTGGTGGTTATATTGCTGTCTATGGACGAGTCATACACCTCACTGATTTCATCAAAAATATCTTAATTTGTGTTCCAAAGATCTTACGGGTGTAGAACGACATGAGGGTGAGTAATTAATGACAGAATTTTCATTTTTGGGTGAACTATACCTTTAATTAGATAGTGGAGGGGGGAGGGGCTATCAGACTCCGATGTTGAATGACAAAATAACCTTACAAAATTCATTCACTACACTGTTCATACATAGACTACACAGTAATGTATACGTGTATAGTGTATAATGCATCATTTGGGACACAATTTATGAAAAACACTTATATTCAGTCCTCCCCTCTCTCAATATTCTTTTGTTTAGTGAATTTTATTTGTGCTTGTATTTGGACACAATCTTAGGAGAGTTTTATATTGCAATTGTTTTTTTTTTTCTTCGATAGACCGTAACAATTACTATGACATAAGCTTACCAACACTAGTACATTTTCATATGAGCCTTGACTGCTTGTCAAAAGATCTCAAGATGTGAAAGATAAGTGGTTTGCAAAAGCCAAGAAAGCTTTAAAAAAAAAAACAAAAAAAAAAAAACACATGTGCATTTTAATCTTTGCTTAGTCTGACTCTATCCTGTGACAGTTATTGGTTTAGCTACGAACAGGACATTGGAGAGATGGTGCCCATATGAAGGGTAGTCCTATTTGCTGATTTACTGTTAACGAGACAAAAACGCAAAGAGAACTTTTGGGAACGCCTGTGACTCCTTGTAAAGTTTACCAGCATGCGTCCCCAAGATCGCTGGCATCCCTGTTGCCCTAAGTGAAGCAATGTGGTTTCTATCTGCCACAGTAAAGCAAAGACAGGGGGTCACGTTGTGATAGTAACAGATGGAGACGGAAAGGGCAAAGAAGGGACACCCATTCGTCAGTTTTTCCACCTTTCTCAGGACTGCTCCATGTGGGTCTTACTGGAAGATGCTTAGCTTAGATGGTGGAGTCTGGTTGCTGCAACCCAGGGCTGGGAGTCATTAACTGTGCAAATCATCTAATCAAATGTACCTTCCTCTAACCAGAAACACAGAAATGTTTGTGATCCAATCGAGTTGTTTCACATTAGCAGTATCCTAATTTCAATGCAGATGTGATTGAAGGATTATCTGAGTATATTTCAGTGAAGAAGTATGAATTCGATTACTTTGTAGAGTGGTTTAGTTGTTATCCATCAGGCTGCTATTTTCAGATTTCCCTACTAAAATGTCAGAATTTCTGAAGGATGTACAGAGAATATTAATAAGAAGAGAAAGCAAAATCTAATTAGTTCCCTTTCGAGTGGAACTCAACGGCACATCACGGCTTGTCAATGGCTAGCGATTCAGCACATCACTGAAACTATAAATAGCCATACAAGGGTGTTGCTTTGTCTTCAGAAGCCGTATGTGTGAATGTGTGTTTGCTGATTCTGTGTCTGTGTTTGAAACAAAAACAGGAGTTAGTTTCCAACATGTCAGGAAAAAAGTTTAGGAGATGTGTCACGTCTTGCCCGTGATATATTACAGGCGACGACACTCGTGTGTGATTTGTATGGGTGAGAAGCATGCAAGGTCATTGTGTTGTTTAGTTATCCATTCACATTTTCTGATTTGTTTTGGTTCTGATTCACAAGCTCTTGATTCATTTAAGTTCCAGTTTTAATTAAATTTATGTGCATTTCAATTTTTTTCAAAGGATTAACAACAGTTGGCTGTTGCAACTTTGTAGTTTGATTACTTTAAATGTATGTATACTGTAATATATTAAAATAATTATTAACTAGAAATTGATAACTTAATGTTGATTCAGTTACCACTCTGATGGATTCAATGAGTTCATTCAGTGGATTTGTCACACTAATTTTGTAAGTCTTTTTGAATGATTCATTAAAAAGTATGACTCAAAGACTCATTTGTTTGTGAATCAAGATTTTTAGAATTAATCACTGGCCATCTTTGTTACAAACATCAAAGATGCTTCACTAAAGCTGACACAGCTGAAAATTATGCCACATTGTAATAGATTACAATTCTTTTATCAGTAGATTTGATTTAAAAAAAAAAAAAAAAATGTTTTAATGACAGGTGTAAAATATGTTTTTGTCATTCATATAGCTTAGTGTAATTTTACTGTAGGATAAAATGTCTATAATGAGGAAGTCAAGCCAACACAATGTCTCTGTCTTTCCTGGCTTACTTAAAAGATACTGTGACAGGACTGTAGTGACGTACAATTAGTAGTGGCTTACATATAATAAAATAAATGCTCCACCCATTCACCCCAACAGCAATGACAGAACATATTGTTCTTGCCAGTAACAACAAATACGATGAACACTGTTGCACTGTTGTGAAGGGAGCTTGGTAGAAAAACAAATAGGGTGCTCCCTAACTGTCCTGATTCATCTCTACAAACATCCCAGCTCTGAATGAAACTAGCACCAAAATAAGGTTTTACAAGCTTTTTCATATTCTATATTAAGATATCTTACAATAATCCAATTTATGTCTAAAAAAATTTGTAAATAAATATATTTTACAGTGCAGACCATTCTATTTGAGTTCATGTCTTCCAGAAAGAAAGCAGGTCAGTCTAAGCTAAGAGACTCAAATGATCTTTACTTAGACATTTCCAAAACCAAACAATAAATCACCAAATTTGTTAAAGACCGCTAATTTAATTTACAAAATACATCATTTGAACATATTATCGGTAGCCACACAAGGTCCCCTGGGACAAAACAAAGCTGCAGACCTTGCCAAGTCAGGCTAAAAAACCTCAAATATAGTAAACCAAAAAATATTTACTATTGTTTTTTTCTCAAGTCAAATTTTTTCACAGCTGAACTTGACTGATGTGTTCCTATCAGATAGCGTATTCCTAAATAGTTTTCCATGCTGAAAAATGGCATTTAATAAAATAAAATCTAGTGTGAAGAGAAGCAGCAAATATTAGCATTTAATGCTAAATGCACTCTAACACATATTTAATGAATTAACAATGTAGTATCAAAGAAGAATGTACGAAATTTAGCAAATTAGCCTTTGAGAAAAATAAGTACACTTTAGCAGTCACACTTTAGATAAGGGTCCAATTCTCACTATTAACTAACTATTAACTATAACTTTTGCCTCAATAAACTCTTAATTTTACCTCTTGTTAATAGTTAGTAAGGTAGTTGTTAAGTTTAGGTATTGGGTAGGATTAAGGGATGTAGAATATGTTCATGCAGAATAAGGCATTAATATATGCTTTATAAGTACTAATAAACAGCACATATCCTAGTAAATGCATGCTATAATAAGCAACTAGTTAATACTGGACCCTAAACTAAAGTGTTAACACTTTAGCATACTTAAAAAAAAAAAAAGTACTTACAATATACTTAATTAAATAGAATATTCTTAATTGTGAACTGAATGTAATGTTTTCGGACTCTTAATTGCATGTTATTGCCAATTAATGAAAATGTCTCATAGTTTAAATTTAACAGACGTCACGGTTCGTTACATACCTCGGTTTTGGCTTATAACAGCAGAAACAACTTAAAATACTGGGTCATACAGATAAGAGTAAGACATCATTCGAAACTGTAAATTTTTATTTGTGTACATGCAATAAAAACAAAACACCTTTTGTAAAATAAAGAAAACAAACTAGATGCTGCTTGCTGCCATCCAGGTTTCCTTTCCGTGAAGTTTGTGGAGCGGCAGGAGAACGTCACAAAAATTAATCGAAACTCAGCGTATAGGCTACTAGCAAGCTCTTGTGTGCCATCTGAACTCGTCATGGTTTTGGGTTGGTGCATAGATCGTCTCTTCTTCTGTTCTTTTTCCTGTTGTGGCGGTTAGCAAACAGCATTGCATTACCGTGCGCGCCCCCTTTCTGGATTGGAGTGTGAATCGCCTGTGACTGACTGTATTCATTGTCTGACTATATGCACCGAACCGTGACCTCCGTACCGTGACGGTTCGGGAAGAATACCGTTACACCCTTAATATATAGGAACGTTTCCTCCGAGGAGGCAAGGGAGGCAGTGTCTCCTCAAAAAAATAGGAAAATAATGCATATTACAAAATATGACATTAAAAAGTGTATAAATCACTTGTTTTTCTAAAGTAACACTGTCTAACTGTCTCTCTTGCCTGCCCTCAGCCCATTGACTTGTAACAGACCACCTAAAGCGTGCACTGGGTTTAGTTGGGGGGAATTGAGAATGAATGGAGGAAAGTCACGTCAGGGGAGGCAATTCCTCCATTGCACTACGACTGTGATTGGTTATAATTGGCTATGACCCGACTCTTGTTTTCGTGCGTGTTCCGTGTTTGCAAATCAGTCTGAATGAGCAAAATAAAGGTATTAATGGGAAGACTAATTAAAAAGTAAGTAAATAGTGTTTACTATTAAAAAAACAGCTGAGCATCAGTTTACAAATAATATTGTTTAAATTGTTACTACCTTTAGTTATTATTTCGGGATAAATGTAAAAATGCTTAAAACACTAACTTGATGAGATTTATACTTGCATTTAATAAATAGAACATGACATTTTTAATGTAATATATGTTAGAAATAGAAATATATGTTATTAATAGCCATAAAATAAGTAAATTAGCCAATTTTGTTTAAATTAAGGATTGCAGAAGTGAGTACACCCTAGATTTAATTTAACAAATGTATAATATTCTAGCACTTAGTATGCCTTCCATAATTTTGAATATACTGCTCTGACCCTTCTTGGCACGGAGTTCACAAGTTCATGACAAATTGTCACATCTGTCCTGTTTAACTCCTGGATGATGAGCTCCTTAAATGCCCTGATCTTTAATGGGGAGTGTTGCTCAACTCGTCTCTACAGAATCCCCCACAGGTGCTCAAGAGTGTTAAGACTGAGTGCAATACATGTCCACAGAAGGTTTTTCACATTGGGAGAATGCATATCCTCATTGTCATGTTGAAAAAATGCCCAACAATGTAGGGAATAAGGAAAGGGTAACATCTTCTGTTTCAACTTTGTGTATTAAATTACACAGAGGTGTGGGAATTCATGACAGCATTGATAAAGCACAACTCCCTTACATCTTCAGCACTCATACATCCCTATATAAGAGCTTTACTACTACTGAACTTTACTGTGGGAACCAGGCACTTCTCACTGTACTCCTCCTCTAGCAACACCATAACATTTTGGATGCTGTTAGATCCAAAATGATTGATTTGGTTTCATGAGACCAGAATACTGATTCCCAGAATCTATATTTTGTAAATATGGGTTTTGGAAATGGCTAACTGACTTTATTGTGCTTTGGCTACAGTAGGTAGTTCCAGTGAGAACGACAACCATGTATGTCATTTCTGCAGGCTGCATCTTACTCTGTGAGATAAACAGTCACTCTTTTCACAGCTTTTGCTGGCTCTGAGACACTTGCTTGGTATTTCTTCTGCTCTTTTTCTAGCAAAAAAATAAAAATAAATAAAAAATAAAAATCCCTCATCACTATATGAAAGCTTAAAATGAAGGCCTGATTATTTCAGGGGCCTTGTCACAAGTCCATTGTTTTTGAACTTCTGTGTTACTTTTGCTATATTTTCACACTTAAAACAATGATTTGGTAATCCACTGTACCACTGTCCTCTTTCGTGCTAAGAAATAAGTCTCCTGACAGTTCTCTCCCAAGTGCTTCCATTGCTGTCAGCATTAAGTCTGAGAATGATTCAGTGATTCAGAAAACACTTTTAATTGTCAAGAAATTACTTCTCTTTAAATGTTTTGGTTCAACATACTTACCTGTTAATCAAACATTGCCTCTGTCAGACACAGACAGGAACAAGAGGGTAAGTATTCAACAGGTAGTTTATTCAGAGACAGAGGCACGAACACAGGAATAACACAGGTGAGTAGTTTGCAGATATGAGCACGTTGAGTATAGTCATTTAGCTGAGTCATCACAGAGTCCTTTCTCTTTTGCAGAGGGAACGACGAGGGAAGACAAGACTTGACGAAGGAGTGGAAGCACGGCGACATCGAAGGAGAGGTAAGGAGCCCAGGTATGTAGAAACAAGACCAGACACTGAAGTGTGGGAAGTGAGTGTTCTTATAGTGCTGGTGTGATAAGGTGCAGGTGCCGCTGATCAGTACTCTGGTGATTGTGAACGAGTGGGCGGAGCGTGGAGATCCGGTGACAATGTATGCTGAGTGTTGGTGGTGGGAACTGACTCCATGACAGCCTTAAACTTACACCAGAAAAATTTTATTTTGTTTTATTTAGTAACTTTTAGGAGGGTGTACTCATTTTTGCTACACAACATTTTATCACTTTGATAAGAAAATCTTATTTTCCTGAATAATTTTGACATGCTTCTTTGGTAATTGATTAAGCAGACTTGCTGGAACATTATATCTCTAAAGAACCCTAACATGTCTTCTAAGTAATTGAGTAATTGCTGACTTTCAGAAGTTTTAGAAGGGGTGTACTCATTTATGCTGTGCACTGTATATATATATATATATATATATATATATATATAATGTATAATGTTTATTTAACCAGGAAAATGTGACAACGTTAAGTGTAACTGGGACATGAATTTAATACAACATACAAGAAAACTTTTAAAAAATCATTAATCTGGTCATAATGTCTTTGCTCAAACAGACAGCAAACAACCTCAATGAAGAATCCTGTGTGGTCTAGAAACCTCTTTCTCTTCGCTTATGAAGAACCCAATTGGAGAAGCTTGGGGAATATAATGAATGAAAGTCTGTCAGCTGGTAGCTTTGGCTCTTTGAGATATCCTGCACAAGCACAATTTTCCCTCCTTATTGAAACCCCCAACTGGTTTTCAAACAATACTCCATTGTGAGAGGCAGCCAGGTTAACTTGTGTAAAATATAACCAGAATATTGAGAACAATTTGTCTCTGCATGGTGCAAGTGAGTAAGGTATTTAACAGCTAAATTCAGCTGTCTGGCTTGAAGCTGACGTCTTTCTGTATATTACAGATCGAGAGCGAGATTTTCTCATACCCAGGGTTTAGTTGATTCAACTCCACAAGGACTCTAGAAAAAGAAGGCAGCACTGGTGCTATAAGCCCACATTCATAAATAAACAGACCTCTCAGTTGACGTAAAGCGAAATAATGTTGACTTTGGACCTTGTACATCATTTCACATTGGAAATAAATCCCTATTCTTAATACTCTGGAAGAGTCCTAACATAGGACCTGGCTCAGGATTGTTTTGGACTGATCATGTCCCTCTCGTCCCCATGATTTATTACTCAAATCCTAAACTCTTTATCACGAGCCAAACTAATGATATACCTAACTAATGTAAACCTGACCACTTCACATACTAACTCAGTTCTGAGTATGCATTTTCTTGGAAGTGTAGTTTGTGCAACAGGCATAAATGAGCTCATGCTTAAATAAGTAGCAGTTTGGAGGGTTTACAGGATCTGATGCCCATTTAAAAAGCTCTGCTTTAAGCCCTGTATTTTATCCAGTCTGACAACACCAACAGGATATAATATATACAGTTTATGGTGTAAAGTGAATGGAAACCCTAAGGGTTTTTTTGGTTCCAGCATGCTGACATGCATGTAGTTTGTGGATGAACAGCACCTGTGCTTTACAGAGTTATTTTTTTACTTTCCATTTTCAGCGTAGCTCAACAAGGCAAAGGTGTGATGGGACGTCACAAATATCACTGTCAGTCCAATACACAAGTTTCTGACATGACTTCTAAGGTGGTCACGCAGTCGACACCTACTACAGCAGTCTCGCCGTCTTCCTGACAGCCCCATGTATGGATGTGTTTAATTTCGACTTTAGAAGATCTTGTAGAGGGCCTGCGGTTGCTATCTTGTCACTCTTTATCCTATCACAGAAGCAACTGGTCACTCAGATCTGGCAGAGCGAAGGCAAATGCAATCCATCTTCACAGCCTACATATTTACACTGTTCAACATCTGGATCAACTCTCGCACTCTACTGGGGAAATCAGTTCTGCTCTCCTCTGAGAATGATATGCATATACCCATACGAAAACTTTTCTTTTCTTTTAACAGCTGCTGCTGTCAAAATGAAACAGGCCTTATCTGCAATGTGGCATCTAAATAAGGGGAGATTTCCACTACCCTACTTTCATTTTCCTTTAAAGTAGGGCTGTTGTATCACAAGACTATTTAAACAGCATCACATATGGATATTATGGATTAAAGGTGTAGTGATTTTGGATTAGCCTCACATGAGGGTGCCACAAATGTAGATATTTATGGTCTTAAATATTAATATTAATATTTTGTATTAATATTAATATTGAGTCAGATGATTCCTTCCAATATTTTGGGGCACCAGTCAGGATTCTCACCTTGACAATAAAGAACAATCATGAAAGATTGTTGATTGAATTAGAATTTTATAAATTGGAGGAAGTTTATCATTTGACCAATCTGAAGGATTTAGTGAGATCCGGGCGAGCTTGTAGAGCCTCTGATTATCAACACAAAAATGACACAGTTTGCAATAAAATGAATTTATTAACAAAAAGATATACAAGAGTAAAATATCACACTCACTAAATACTACGAAGGAAAATGACTAAACTACTAAGAAATATAATAGAGAATACAAAAATCTGACTGGCAGTTTGAAAACATGTAAATATTCCTGTTTGACTTCTTTTATTTTTCATTACTTCATTATTTTTCATTACTATTGGGTGTCATTTCTATCACTGCTGCAGCTGCTGGGAAAATGAAATTTTCCTGCTGAACATTTGTGTTGCTGTAAACAGGTGTAAGATTTTTTGAATACTATCAGTTAGTATGCCATTTGTGGGTTTATCTCCCCCAAAAGTCTAAACACCAGTCCCCCAGACACCATGTAATCACTGAGAGCAGTCCGCTCAGATCTGTCAGTCTCTTTCAGCCTCTGTCAGCAAAACCTATAACAAGAGTTTGGGATGTGGCTACTGTAGTGGGCAGAGCCAGAGGGTGTTTAGCCGGTGTGGGATCAAGGCTGACGTTTTACATGGGAAAAGACAATCAGCTTTAGTTACAGAAGTGCAAGCCAAAATTCACTGCATTTAGACCTTCAAAGATGAAGTTCACTCTAGAGAGAGTTTTAGCCTACTCAGTTGCTTACTCATGACATATAGCAACACAGCTAAAAGTATTCCTAATATGTTCTTTTACTGAGAGTAATCTACTTTTACCAGTTGAGACATGCCTTCTCAAGCACCCGTAAGAGCTGTATTTGTGATATTTGTGTTGGGAGAAGACCGACACGCGAAAGGGGCGTTAGGTGCCACAGTGTCGTGGAAATGACATACTTCACCTTTAAAGCACTATTAAAGTAGTCTATGGTGAATCCAATGTTAGCTTCACTTCCTGTCTCATGAGATACCTTCATCTGATTGATTTTTGAAGGCAGCATAGATGTATCCTTCACTGCCCACAATCCTGTGCTTTCCATTCTGTGATGGTTGAACTAAAAAATAAAGATGGTGTCTGAAAGTTACGGTTGGTGGTCAGTTTGTGTGTAAATGTATGTTTTTGCCCATTGTTTTCAACTTTTGATGTCATTTCTAGTGAGAAATTACTATTGTAGTAAATATTCGCTTAGTTATCACCAAAGCTCGCGCTATTTTGCTGTAGATCATTAAACCGTTACGCTGCCTTAGAGGTCTGTCCAAAATCAGTTACGCGACGTACCTTCATGCGCAAACACTGCCTGCGAAGTCATTGCCTGATAGGGCACCGAGGCAACAAGTCAGCTGCCTAGGTTTTCGGATACAGCCTACATGTTCTCTTGATGCCATATGATAGCTTTGTGTGATGAGCAGAACAAAAGTCATTATCCACTTAGGCCCTGTTTACACTAGTGCTTTTCGTTTTAAAACGCACAAGTTTTGCTATGGTTACGCCTGTCGTTTACACTACGCGGGCGTTTTCGAACCTCGAAAGCAGAGACTTTCGAAAACACTGTGGACCCCGTCGAAGCTACATATAAAGTGAGCATTTCTTTACAAAGACAGCTATAAATTTGTTTTTATAAGTTGGTCATTTATAAACTTGATAGTCTTTAAAGTTTGTTAACATGGGGAGGTGTACAACATTCGCATATAAACGTAAATAAATAAATAAAAATAAATAAAAGCCTCGTGTCATCCATTGCTGCACATGAATGAGGTAAGCTTTGTGTTTTACATCATCTACCGGGTGCACACGTTTACAAGACAGCAAACTCGGGTTTGATTTGGGTATGCTGCAGATATATCTCTGTAATAACTAAAAGAATGTTAATATATCATATTTTCTGGCTAGTTTACTCTAGTTTTTTATAATACACCATACTTTAACCCAAACTGAATAATTACATACAAGTTTAAATGGGTAAATCTTCTATTAATATTTTTGATTCTTAATTTTCTTTTCTGTCATACTCAAATTCTTGTTAAAACACATTAGACATGCTTATTCTGTGCATTTTGAACACTTTTTGTGTGAAATTATATTTATTTTGTCCATCAAAAGTGTAGGCTACTTCACTTTAATTGAGCGTCAGGAGCGCAGCAAAAATAGATTCCGCTTCACTGCTTGCTTACACGCTGCTCCTGCTGGCGGTGTGAATGCACTCATTGATTAACATGCACGCCGAGAAAAAAAATACGCGCTGCTCACGCGCTGCTTACGCTTGCAGTGTGAAACCGGCGTTAGTCTGAAAATGCCAGGGTTGCGTTTCAGTATAAACGGACCAAAACGGACACTTGAAAACGATGGCGTGGCTGCCCACGTTTGCTCTGCGTATCCTTGACGACCGTGTAAACAATAAAATGGAGACTGTTGTCATTCACGGCTATTCCATGCCTACATGCGCAAGAGGCAACTGTTTACACTTGTACGCGCATGCCCAGTGTGCATGAACAGTCATGTGACATGCGTTTTCGGCCGTGTAGTGTAGACGGAGATCGTTTCTGAAACGCTGTGGAAAAGCTAGTGTAGACGAGGATCGTTTTCGTTTTAAAACAAAAACGCACTAGTGTAAACGGGGCCTTAAAATCCCTCAGCCACGAAAATCCCTCAGCTCTTAGCCACGATATGACTCACAATAATTTGTACATTGTATGGCACTTTTAGAAAAGAGCTGAGTGAGGATTCTTTAGATAGTTTCCTTTTGTGTTGCAGATAAAATAACAATATATGGGTTTGGAACAACAAGAGGCTGAGTAAATAATGACAGAATTAACTTTTTTTGATTAACCAGTCCTTTAAGAAACAACATGAAAAAGTTGGAGAAAATGAGACGCGTGAGAGAATAGTTTGAGAAATGCAGAAGTGGAAAAAATAAGAGAAAGGGGAGAAACAAAGAAGAAGAAACAAAGTCACAGAGGGTTGGGTTAATGAGAGCAGCAGCGCAGACTGGCTCTGAGTCAGAGAGACCCGTCAGAGCTGCCAGAAGATGTGAGCTCATACGAGCAGAGAACCACTGGAGAACTCTGCGATCTACATGCCGGACGGCTTGTGACATTGTAACAATGCAATGTTAGTGCTCTTTTGTAGCACAAAATCTTATACATTTCTTTCCAGCATGTTTGCATGTTTAAATGCAAATTAAAAAAAAAAAAAAAAAAAGCACAATAAAAGTAGTCCATATGATTTTGCATTATATTCCAAGTCTTCTGAAGTCATACAGTAGCTTTTAATGAGGAACGGACTGAAATATAAGTCATTTTCACTTGTATTTCTCTTCAGTGAGACAGTGAATGGAACTCAAGAACCGGATCAGACTTACTTCCGGACTCAATCATTTGTCATGTGTTTTGGTTCTTTATAGTTTGGTAAAACTATTAACATCCTGTTTCGTGCACATGGGAGAACTCACCAGATTTTGGTGCATTCCTTAAGAGCCGATATTTCACAAAAAGCCACCCACCCCCAGACTGTCTTTGGAGCAGAATGAAATGGCCATTGTAAACACATCTGTCTTGCCACTCAAAGTGCTCCCCAGTGACTTGAAATTAATAGAGTGTTTGAAAGAACTGAGACACGGAAGAGCTTGATGCCTGAGAAATTCAGCTGGTCTTGTTATGTGACAGTGTTGAAATTTTAATTATAAGGTTAAACATAGCTTGATTTCTGTGTGATTTATAAAAAAACATCAAATCATTGCAAAACCTACAATTTTGTGTTACGACTAAATGTGCTTTTAACTATTCTGGGGAACATAATATGTATATTAGAAACAGAAAGAGGCTTGCACCAGTTGCACATGTTCATTGTTTGGAATAACCATAAAGTAATAACCATAAGAATCAACATGAAAGGACAACCATATTCAAACTCAGGGTCAGTGTTATATTTACTATTATAGTATTTATTCATATTTTTAATTAGCTTTTATTTTATGTTTTCTTCGTATTTTAGTTGAAGTTTTTAGTAATTTTAGTGCTTTTATCATTTTTATTTGTTTATATATATATATATATATATATATATCATTTTTTTTTTTTCTATTTACCTTTCATTTTTAATTAGTTGTAGTAATTTTAATTGTAAAGAAAAATAATAATACTAATAATAATAACAATTATTGTTATTATTATTATTATTATTATTATTATTATTATTAACAAAAAATATTTTAATAAAACAAGTTCCAAAAACAATTATTTGTATCTTTACGTTGTGAGTTTTACAACCCGGATTCCGGAAATGTTAGGACATTTTTTAATTTTGAATAAAATGAAAACTAAAAGACTTTCAAATCACATGAGCCAATATTTTATTCACAATAGAACATAGATAACATAACAAATGTTTAAACAGAGAAATTTTACACTTTTATCCACTAAATGAGCTCATTTCAAATTTGATGCCTGCTACAGGTCTCAAAAAAGTTGGCACGGGGGCAATGGCTGAAAAAGCAAGAAATTTTGAAAAGATTTAGCTGGGAGAACATCTAGCAACTAATTAAGTTAATTGATATCAGGTCTGTAAAATGATTAGCTATAAAAGGGATGTCTTAGAGAGGCAGAGTCGCTCAGAAGTAAAGATGGTCAGAGCTGTGAAAGAGTGCATAAGAAGATTGTGGAGTACTTTAAAAACAATGTTCCTCAACATCAAATTGCAAAGGCTTTGCAAATCTCATCATCTACAGTTCATAACATCAAAAAATTCATAGAAACTGGAGAAATCTCTGTGCATAAGGGACAAGGCCGAAGACCTTTATTGGATGCCTGTGGTTTTCAGGCCCTCAGACGACACTGCATCACTCATAGTGGGTCACTGTGTCAATGACTTTACTAAATGGGCCCACGAATACTTCCAGAAACCACTGTCGGTAAACACAATCCACCGTGCCATCTGCAGATGCCAATTAAAGCTCTATCATGCAAAAAGGAAGCCATATGTGAACATAGTCCAGAAGCGCCGCAAAACCACATACTGCGGCTATTACAACAGCATGGCTTCGTCGTAGAAGAGTTCGGGTGCTGAATTGGCCTGCCTGCAGTCCACATCTTTCACCTATAGAGAAAAATACGTCCACGACCACGAACTCTTTAGCAACTGGAAACCTATATCAGGCAAGAATGGGACCAAATTCTAACACAAAAACTCCAGAAACTCATAACCTCAATGCCCAGACGTCTTCAAACTGTTTTGAAAAGAAGAGGAGATGCTACACCATGGCAAACATGTCCCCATCCCAACTATTTTGAGACCTGTAGCAGGCATCAAATTTAAAATGAGCTCATTTTGTCCATAAAATTGTAAAAATTTCTCCGTTTAAACATTTGTTATGTTATCTATGTTCTATTGTGAATAAAATATTGGCTCATGTGATTTGAAAGTCTTTTTGTTTTCATTTTATTCAAATTTAAAAAAACATCCCAACATTTCCAGAATTCGGGTTGTAAAAAAAAAGCATTCAAACCCTTAACTCTGTGTCATAAATTAACCATTCACACACCAATCAAGTATGCAGATAATTTAGTTTAAACTGAAAATTCAGTCAACATTTACCCACCTAGAGCACAAAGGCCCAACTTACAAACAATGAAACACTCCTGATGAAGCAATGCACATTCATTTGACAGACAGTCATTTTCTCAGATAGCAGCTTCAGCCTCAACAAAGACAGCAATGCGCAATGCTAAGCACAGGCTCCAGCACATGCACCGTTTTAGTGAAAAAAGTGATCCAGGACTGCATTGGTGCCCTCTCAAATATAAAATGTTCATGACCCACCTGAATGATTGTACTGCGTTCCCTATGAATCTCACATGGTGCCACATAACGTCACAACGAGATTCATACTGTAAACCAGAACTACACCTTCAACAACCAGCTGTTTCTAAAAAGCTTCTCGAAGCAACTCTGATGTCGCAACATTAATCGCATGATGAAACACAGACTCTTCTATTGGCAGTATGGGCTGTTTGCAGAGCTCCAGTTTATACAATGAATCCCCCCCATAGTTGCATTGGCCACATGGAATAGCCGTGAATGTTAATTACAAGGTTTAAGGTTGCTGGACAATTACTTTACAACACTGAATACTTAAATGACCATCATTTCCTCTGTGATTCAGCCCCGGCCTTTGAGCCTGAATATTAATGCACTATATTTGTGCAAGAGGGATCTTTCATTTTCACAGAAACCCCTCAGGGTCTGGATTGGACCCAGCTTGAATTAAATGCCAATAAACCCTGCTCTGACACAGCACATGTTTACAGTACGTGGTTGCTCCTTGGTGGGTGATTGTGCATGTTATTACATGCATAGATCACCACATTTAGCAATAGTAAAACAGGCCCACGGCGTTCTGGAGATCGCATGAAACCCTTTTCTCATTCTTTGAGTGATTCTGGGGGGTTCATATTATTAGATCAACACTTTGTGGCGAGTATGTCCCACTGATTCAGAGCCCAAAATTATGATTGAAACTCTTCATGTTGTGTGATGACAGCCCAAAAATGAAAACAAAGGATTACGACATGTATTCATAACTCTATTCTCAGATATGCTTATAATTTTATACTACATTTTAAAAAAAGAAAAATATAAAACTAATATAAATATAAATAAATAAATAAAACAATTTTATTATTATATTGTATAATTATATTGTTTATTTGAAATTTTTCAATCATTTGTTTATTATATTTTGATTCATTTATATATATATATATATATATATATATATATATATTAGAAATGATATCTGATGTCTCCTAGACTTTCCCAGGCTTACAGCCAGAGCATTCATCATCATCATCTGTCATGCTTTAATTTTGTATAAATTATATATGTCACAGACATACGAGAAAATTATACTGCAAACTGCATCTGTGTGGCTTTGTAGCTTTAAAGTCACACAGGGCTTCAATCCAAGTCTATGTGCCAAAACCCAGTCCAATCTTTTTAACACATGCTCCCAATGCAAAAAAGTTTGTCATGTTCACGCCTTTCAGGCAGTAGCGGCTTGTTATCTTATACCACTGAAGAGTGACAAAAACCTATTCAAACTCAATTCTAGTATATAAATTAACTGAATCTGTCTTTCATTCATACTTCAGAGGAGACATGACTGAATCATACATTATTCAGAAAAGCAATGTTTTGTCAGTATATGATGTGGTAACGATATTCCACAAGGGTCTGCATTTACTCTAATGGTATCAATTAAAATGAGTAATTTCACCAATAGGATCCAACCATGAATGTAGGCAAAAGGTGGCAGCTTTAAAGAATCTAAACCAGTGGTTCTCAACCAGAGGCCTAAGCAATACTCCCAGTTTCTGTTCATAAAATGAACAATTTAAACTGTCGTAATTACAACAGAAACACCAGAGGAAATATTTTCTATGGTGGGCCTTCAAATATTGTGTTGGGGCGTCCAAGTCAAATGAGAGTAACTGATCTAAAATATAATATAATTATATCGATTTCTGTACATATTTTCCATAATTCCACTTGTGTTATTTCATATTTCGATGACTTAATTATTATTTTAACCTCTTAACTGTCAGTCTGTCACACCCCTTTTTTGAGCTATATGTGAAAAAGGAGTATACAAATGGTTGTTAATCATCTCATTTGAAAGAAGACACTGAAAGAAAGAAAGAAGAAAGAATATTGCTGAAGTGAAATCACTTCAAAACATGAAAGTATAAAAAAAGTTGTGGAAGCGTACGTTTCCTAAAATTAAAATGTACTGCACAAAAAAAAAAAAAAAAAAAAAAAAAAAATTATATACAAAATTATATACAACAAAATATTTATTTTTAAAAAATAGGTTCAACAAAAATTGCTAGAAAATCAAAGCCTATTTAGTCTAAGTTGTGTTCCAGATTTGTAGTTGATATCACAAAAATTGAGGTTCCTGTGAGATTTAGTTGAGGTGCAGTGCCAAAAACAGCCACCGGGTTAGCCACACCTCCACTGGTTTTTGGTTTTCATGCACAAATCAATAAATTTCTGTTCCAAGGCCTTTTCAATGATATGTGATTTGTTAAGATTAATCAATAATTTGATTGTAAAATAGTAAATTAGCATTTGTAAAATTGTTGGGGTGAGTTTATTTAAAAGCTTAAAAACACACTGAATTTTGAGTTTTTAAGCTTTCAAATGATCCCATTATAATTTATAATGATTACAATTTGTGTCTTTTTTATTATATCTTTTAGTAGAGCCGCACCTTGTTAGCAGGACACTGACAGTTGGAAGGTTAAAATCTGAAAATGATTCTAAATGGATACTACATGGGAAAATGTTAAAAAAAAAAAAAAAAAAAAACGTGGGAAAATGCTAAAAAAAATTATGACTAATGTCACAAACCAGATATACAAAATTTCCCAATCAATACAGTAGTCTTTTGTCATATTCAGCATGTTAGCACCAGTTAGACTGACTGGAAATGAATTCAAACCACCAAAACAGCACAGCAATTCTTCCTTGAGGGAGGGGGAAAAAAAGGAAAATCATGTGTGACTCTTTATTACAGTTTCTTTACACTTGGCTGAGTTTGACAGGCTCAGAGGCAACAGTCAGAGAACTGGAGATGAATCAGACTGAGGGATCTCACAGGCTGGGTTAAATGCTGGCATGTACTCACCTCTCTGTTGCCCACCTTGAAGCCAATTAAACCCCAGATGATGTTTTGAGCACTTTGACTGTTTACTGGAAGGAACATCCCCTGCTGTCACTCCCTTTCACACAGAGCTGGGTTTGATTCTGGGTCATGTTATCCTATTAACATCATGATCCCTGGGCAGCAGTCACACAGCCTGCACCGGAGGACATGGGGATCTTTGAGAGCAGGCCTTTGTTGTTGAGCACTTGATTAGGGACATGTTTTTTAGGCCAATTTGTCTGACGAAAAAGTTTTTTTTTTTTTCTCGATATTTGTTTGTTGCCTTGGAACTTTCGGTCAGATTAAACACACCACCCACAGGCTGACTGAGCTTGATCGTGCGTCTTTTTCGTGTTTATGTCTCGAAATCCTCCTGTGAGCGTGACCAGGAGTAGAGCTGTTCTCTGTGACGTCCAGGGGTCGGGTGTGTCCCTCTGGAACACATGGAAGACGTGAAGCCAGACGCATTCAATGTAATAGAACCATAATTGCCATGTTGACTTTATTGCTAAGTAACGCTCTGCACCCTTTCACTCTTGGCCCGTGACTTAAAGTTCTCGCTCAGGGCTGGACTTCCTTGTCACTTAATGAGATCTGCCACAGACCTTACTAGTGCATTCACTGTTACGAAATCAATCAAGCCACTAATTCGTTCAATTTTGCTCTGCTTGCTTCCTTTTCCCAAAAGGAGGAGATTAAGTGATCTAGATGGAGAGTGGAGAATGATTTTATCATCATTATCACTAAGTGTTGGATTTGTGGTACAGCGATTGTTATTTTGAACTGAAGCCACCACACTTAGCCGACTGAAACCATCATTAATCTTTCTAACACAAGGCCTACAATACTAAGAGATAAATGGAGGGTACAAGGGTCTTGATTATGTATAAATTAGTATCCTATTACACAAATTAGAAATTAATGTACTAATTAGGATGTGCACTTATTGACAATTAGTTTATAGTTATAGTTACTTGAAATGATTATCACATGCAGAAACTGCTTCATGGTGATTATTTTGTCTTGTTTTGTTTTATTTGTTTGTTTTTGTCTTGTTTTGCTTTTTGTTTTGTTTCATCTTGTTTTTTGTAGATGATTTGTTTTACGATTAATGTTATTAAAATAATTATCACATGCAGAAACTGCTTTATGGTGATGATTTTTATTCTATCTTGTTTTTTTGGTTTGTTTTGCTTTTTGGTTTGTTTCATCTAGTTTTGTCTCATTTTTCATCTTGTTTTTTTTTTTATCATGTTTTGTTTTTTATCTTATATAATGTATAAATTAGTATTCTATTACACAAATTAGGAATTAGTGCACTAATTAAGATGCACACCTTTTGACAATTAATGTTATTGAAATGATTATCACATGCAGAAGCTACTTTATGGTGATGATTTTTATTTTATCTTTATATTTTTTTATGATTTTTATTTTATTGTTTTATTTTTGTTTTTCATCTTGTTTTATTTTCTTTTATCTTGTGTTTTGTTTTGTTTTGTTTTTTGCTCAAAATAGGCTTTAGTTTAACTCAAGAACTGGCACTGCAGTTGCCCTTTTATTGCCTATTATCACCACACCCCAGAGGATGACATTTCTGTCCAATCAAAGCTTTTTCATGCTCATGATTACATTTACCCTGATTTGTATGACCTTTACTCATTTCACTTAAACCTGATTTTTTTTTTGTGAGTACAGCTGTGCAATTCCTACTGAAGTAGTTTACATTTGACTATACACTATCATAAATTTGAGATATGATACAATGTTGTTTAGTGATTTATTTAGAGTGCTGCAAGGATGGTATATTTTTGTAGGCAAAAACTCAGAAATGTTTTTATTATTATTATTATTTTGGTTAAATGCCTGAAACAAGGTCTGTGGTGAACACAATTTCAATATATTTTCACATTTTATTCTACAACTTGTGAAAAAAAAAAAAAAGCTTGGGACATTAAACATCATCAGCTGAACAGGTAAACTCATCTACTCACTAGTCTGCTTTCACAGTCTCATGTTTATAATCACACTCTTAAAAACTATTCAAAAGACTGAAAGAGATGTCAGAAGAAGTCTTTGCATCCTTGGTTTAATTTGTTTATAGCCTTCATTTATCTTTTTAAACTATTGAATTTAGGCTTCAAATTGATAAGAGTTGTTAATTTGTGAAGATCATCATGATGGACAAAACATGTAAGAATCAAACTGTCATGAACTGCTTAGAGACACGAAGGTTGAGGATCCAAACGCAGCATTTATTAGAAGGGTAATCCACAATCATAATCCAAAGACAGGCTATAGGTCAAAACACCGGGTTAACAGTCCAAACAATAACAGGGTCAAAGGGGCACAGGCAAAAACAAAGAAATCCAATAATAACAGGCAGAAGATCAAAAACCAAGATACAGGAAACCAGGAGAATGCCCATGGAGTGGAAGACGAACAGGAGACAAAGGCGGAGCAAGCTGAGCAGATGTCCGGGACGGAGCAGACTGAGCAGATGACCAGGGCGGCACAGGTTGAGCGGGCGGCCAGGGCAGTGCAGGCTGAGCAGGAAAAACAGAAGATCATCAGCGATGCTGGAGACCACCACGGCGGAGCAAACGGCTACCACAGCAGTGCAGATGGGCTTGAAGACCCCTACAGCAGAGCAGACAACCACCACAGCAGAGTAGATGAACTTGAAGACCCCCCCTGTGGCAGAGCAGATGGGGCTGAAGTCCACCAAGGCATTCCTGAGGACCACCAAGGTGGAGCTGATGTCAACCACGGCAGAGCTGAAGACCCCCAGGGCAGATCTGGCAGTACTGGAGACCAACACAGCTGGTCAGGCATAAATGAAAATCAAAGCACAGAGAGGTTAACAGTAGCCAAAGGGGCAGTGTCAAAACAGGCAGGTAGCTTGGCAGTGTCCTCCATGAACGTGATGGGTCCAGTAAGGTGTCCCAGGTCGACCAGAAGTTCATGTTTGACCTCGCGGTCGCATCGAGGCAGATAGGAGGTCATGAGGCTAAGCTCTGGGACAGAAGCAAACTCTAGAGTGGACTCATGGACTGAAGTGGGTTCTGGAGCAGACTCTTGAACTGAAGCGCAGTGCATGGCTCAAACACACCAAATAGCCATCACCATTACGGGGGAGTGCAATTGCCAGTGGGACCACCTCTACAACCCCCAAACTTGATGCCACTGCAGAGATACCCACTCCTAGCACCGACATCAGTGGTGTGTCCTGCAGATTTGAAGCCAGTCTCAAACTCCTAGGAGCTGCCTTACTCACTTCATGTGCAACGTTCATGACAACCGGGAAAACTGACGTGGCGCCAATGATGGCTGGAGACTCTGGCGAGGCACCCGTGAAGGCTGGAAACTCTGGCGTAGTGTCCGTGAAGGCTGGAGACTCTGGCGTGGCCGGCATGTTAGCTGAGGACTCTGGAGTGGCAGCCATCTTGGCTGATGACTCTGGCATGGCGCCCATCTTGTGATCAGGCTCTGGTGCGGGAACCACAGGACAGGAAGGTACAGGAAACACTGGACTAGCAACCATTATGATTGGATATGCTCGTGACCGTGGTGGGCTGGAGTGCCCAAAAAAATGTTTAGGGGTAGCGTCCTCCTCCATATCCCTGACAGTGAAGGAGGACCCAGCTAACAACAGAGCATAGTCCAAGAATTCACCCAACGACCCTTGAGGACCATCACGAATGAGCTTTGATTGGTAATTCATTGAGTCCATAGCAGAAAAAAATCTGTAAGTGCATAGTCTGGGAGGTTAGAGAAATTTGCAATGTCCAGAAAGTCCTGGATGTGGTCCTCAAGGAACAAATTACCTTGTCGCAGGCAGATGATGTGTACTGCTGGATCCATATCGAGGCTAGGTCTTCTGTTACACAATGTTCCAAGGCACGAAGGTTGAGGATCCAAACGCTGTATTTATTAGAAGGGTAATCTATAATCATTATCCAAAGACAGGCAATAGGTCAAAACACTGGATAAACAGTCCAAACAATAACAGGGTCATTAGACAAGACAAGACTTTGCAGAGAATGAATGAGAAAACCAGGCTTCCATAGGCAGAGGTACTGAGCTAATGAGCAACAGCTGAATGCAATAAGTGCTGATGAATCCGGGCAAAGGATTATGGGAAATGTAATCCGAGATGGTGTGGCAATAGTCTGGAGTGGAGTGGCCTCTAGTGGTAATCACGGGCACTCTAGCTGGTAACTGTAACACATTGTTAGACACAGAGCTTATTTTTTGCAATAATCCAAAAGCCAATGGAAAAAATCCTATTTTGTTTTTTGTCAAGGGAACCAGGGTAATCTTCCAGGTTGGCAAATATGTCATCACTGCAGCACTCTATTGGAGTAAAACTATGGGACAATCTTCTGTAGTGACAGTGAGTTACCATGAGTGGACATGCTTTGGGAAAATTATTTTGGTAATACTTTATTTTGATGGTCCTCTTTAGACATTCTGTTGACTATAAGTAAGGTTGCACCTACATGTCAACCAACTCACATTAGAGTATTAGTAGACTGTTTGCTAACACTTTATTGTGATGCTCCCCCAACAGACATGTTACTGACTATAAGTAACTTTGCAAGTACATGTTAACTTACTAGCCCTAACCCCTTATTCTACTAACCCTACCCCTACCCCTAACAGTCAACTAATACTCTAAGGAGAATTAGTTGACATGTAGGTGCAGTGTCACTTATAGTCAACAGAATGTCTAAAGGGGACTGCCAAAATAAAGTGTAAAAAAAAAATATATATCTTACAGGACAGTTATTAAAAATAATGATGCAACCAAACAAGAGATATTCTTTCCAAATGTGAGCTGAAGAGGGTATTATTCACTATATAAACCCAACTCTCCTGAGAATGCTCATATTAGATTAAATCACCATATGAATTTAGGATTCTCAGAAAAGTTATGTGGTGTCTTTCACATAAAGAATACTCTCTGGCTTTTCCAAAGGAAAAAACATCATCCCGTCATAAATGCAAATGAACTGAAGGATTTTTTGTTATTAACTTGGTGTTCCCTTGTCCCTGTTTTGCAATATTTATCAGAAAAGCACCAGAGGAAAGTGCCAACAGTAATGGTCAGTATTTTCATTGGCTTCACATGGGGTCCAAAATAACTGAAGTGTTATGTTTTGGATTTTTTTTTTTTTTTTTTTTTTTTTTTCATGGTTCCTGATGACTTTCACTTTGCCATAGCTTTTATTTGCACAGCCAATTCAATGTACATGGGTTGACATGAAATACTGCTGGTACGATTGTCAGGGGGTGTGACATGCTTGACTATTTAAAACAGCATTTTGCTAATTATGACTAATCATGGAAAATATATATTTAAAAATTCATGATGAACTAGTAAAGGCAAAAAGTGAAATGGGTGAAAAGTAATAAATTAAGTAATAAATTAAAAGTATTACACTTTTACCCTAAAATCTTGAAATCAACCTAAAAGGGGTTTACTGGCAAAGGAAAAAAAAAAAAAAAAGCAATTCCATGAAAAAAAAAATGCTCATCTTCCTTAACACGATTCTATCAGACATTACCAAAGATTTACATTCTGTTGGCAAATGCCTCATTCACTTTGTATTTCTGAAACAATTTGCTCAGCAGTTTTGTATCAGCTTAGTCTCTAAGGTGTTATGCTTGTTTTGATATGACAGGACACTTTGCCCTTATTGTTGCCTGTCATGTAATATTTCAGCTGGATCATGATCCCTGTATTAGTCCAGACTGTTTTCACTGTGCAAAGCTAAAACTGAGCACCAGGGCCGCCATGTCATTTTACAGGACCAAGTTCATGAGTCCCTTTAACCCAAGTTCTGTTTATTGGGTTGGATTTCTCTGTAGTGGAAGGTGGGGTTGCCGTACTGGGACTACAACTAGGGCTCTCATATGTAGCTAAGATGCTGAGAAAACTGCAAGACTGACGCCTCAATTTTATGCTCACTGAAGGAAAAAGACTGTGTTGGATTTACAGTCTAGTTTTTTTTTTTTTTTAAAGAGATCAAATCATAAAAATGCTTGATGTAATGAAAACATACTCCTTTTCAACTCCAAGAAGACAATTTATTCAAACTCAGCTGTAAAAGCGACTTGTTCTGACTAACTTTTAGCAGCAAATAATAAAAAAAAAAAAAAAAAAGCATTGTAGTTATTATTCTTGGGGGAGTTTTGCTGTTATTAGTTACGGAAGTTCAGAACGAGTCGTTTTTTACAGCTGATATATGAAATGCATATTTAATATAAGGGGTATAGGGATGCACCAATTCCCCGATACCAAGCTCATGTACTCGTACTCGTAAAAATACCCCCGATACCAAAGGCCGATACCTCACGTGACGTAACTGACAGATTTTCCCGTGCACAGGTGCACCGACGGCAGCAGCAAAATAAATGTCAGCCTCAGGGGTGTGGAAATACTTCAAAATTAATAATGACAACCCACACTTTGCGAACTGCATGCTTTTCAATCACAATTCGTTATCGAATTGAAGGCGGGATAGGCGGAATCACGCTGAATGACACAGACCACAGGCGCTCCTTCTCGCGCGCACTCTCTTTCTTGCGCGTGATCCCAGTTCTTTCAGACAGCGCGCGATCAGTTCTCCTCGCGCCTGAATGGTCAAATGCACACATAGTTGTCAAAATGTCCATCGTGTGGAGTATCTCACATAAATACACTCGGTTATGGCTTAAGTGGACGTAAACAGGTGGCTGAAAACAGGATATGTGTCAGATACAGTGTTGGGTGTACTGTAATTAAATTACACTGAAAAAGTATTTTCATTTTTAGGTAATTTAATTACAGTTACTTATAATGTACTTGCGTTACATACTGTAAATTAGTTCAACAGTTCTGTTTAAATCAATATTGAGTTTTTTAAAAAATCTCTTTAAAATTGTTAGCTGTAGTGCAGTTGCGCGTGAGTTCGCAACTTCGCACCAGTTGTCTGCGTAGTCGCTGTCTGAAGATGTCGGCTGAAGTGAGTGGCTGTTTTTGCCGAATGGAAATATCACAGTTACTTCACTTTTTGACACAGGTAGGCAAGAACATTAAGGTAAAATGTAAGCTATGTCCTAGGGAGAAAAAACTGCGCGCGCTCTCTGAGAGACGCCCTGCATCCCAATGTGCATACTATCCACCCTATCCGCCCTAAATAGTATTGAATATTACTAATGTCACATACTATTTTTGATGGATAGTATGCACATTGAGACGCAGGCACGGTCTTCAGTCAGTGCGCTCTCAACCAAAGCGCACACACATAGCCGCCTCTCGCGAGTGTCAGATTTTCGCGGTTTATTACACATAAACGTTCAAATACACATCAGTTATGTCAAAATGCCCGTCTTGGCGTATATTCGCGTTGGTTATGCGAGTGTGAACGTGAACAGCATGTGTAACAGCATATTGTCTCCGTCCATTAGTGACAGCTGTCTGCTATTGGCTGTCTGTATTATAAATGATAAACAAACAACAAAAGAAAAGCTTTAATAAGGATTAATCTATATTTAATTTATACAATTATGACTATGCAGAGTTATTTTACATTTGATTATTCAATTTCTGTGGTATTTTTACTTAATACTATTAGACCTAGCTGAAAAAATATATAGCCTAGCATTGTTTTTGTTTTGTTTTTTGTATCTAAGTATTTTTACCATGGTATCGACTTTGGTATCGAGTATTATGCACTTTTGGTGGTATCAGTACCGACTACTAGATTTTTTGTTTTGTGACATCCTTATTTGATACTAAAAAAAAATTAAGTATTATAGCCTAGTATGTTTTAATAAGCTAAAATGTTTTAAAAAGCTATAAAAGGCTAAACTATTCCATGTTTAACTTTTAAATATTTAAATTATTAAAAGAGTTTCCTTTCTATTGTCTATCCGGTCAAGGCTTATAGGGATTTTAAGAAGTAATTAGTAATGAGTTGAATTACTTATTGAGTAATTAAATTACTTTTCAGACAGAGTAATTAGAAAAGTATTTTAAATACAACATTGATGATGTAATAAGTAATTAGTACTTAATTACTTTTTTGAAGTAACTTACCCAACACTGGTCAGATATTACATCCATGGATTCGGTCTTAAAGGGACAGTAGCCTATTAATGTTGATAAAACAACAAAAGATGTTAAATAAATGTATACATGGTAAATAAACATACTGTATCTGAAAAACAAGTTTATTTAATTTGTATCTCTATAGTATTTGTTGTATTGTTAGTCATTTGTTTGTAAATTTCTTTTTATATAACAATTATATATATTGGTAATTATGCCCTTTGAAGGTGATTGGACACTGTGTTCTTTAAGTTTGTGAAAAGCACATAAAAATTATTACTTTTTTCATTGGAGTAATAATAAAGATGCTGTTCATTAGTCTCACTGTGCTGTGCTTGGAAAACTGCCACATCACCAAAAAAAAAAAGAAATTAATAAATGTATTGATATCGGTATCGGCGAGTAACAGAAAAAAAATATCGGTACTCATACTCGGTCCTTAAAAAATGGTATCGGTGCATCCCTCATAAGGGGCTTTCGCACCGAATAAACTCAGTTATAGGAACTAGCCACTAGGATCGTTCCCCGAGAAATAATTGCTCCCTCGGGCCATTTTCCTGGTTGCATTCGCACCGGTAATAGGATCTCTGAAGCGGCCAACAGCGGCATCTTTAAGCGCAGGATTTACAAACGCTAAAAACATGCTAAAAAAAAAAGAGCAAAAAGTGGGGCTAAGAGACAAAATCTCCTATGACAACTTTCAGTATTACATATCATCGAGGCAGAGAAAAGAACACAAATCTGCAGACAACAGGTAAATGCTGTTATCTCTGTTTTCCATGTTCGTGAAGTAAATGTTTACACAGCTTTTTAAAAATGCCAGGGTGCCGGTGTTTGACATGCGTTTGACCAATCAACGTACACTTATGTCACTGATAGTTCCTATAGTTCTGGTTTAGACCCTACTCTGGAGTATGAGCTAATGTAGTTCCCCCAAAAGGAGTTCCTAGAACTAAAATTCCTAGTTCCTGCAGTGCGAACACGTGCAAAATCCGGGTACTTCAGCCAGTAGTTCTAGGAACTATGAAAAGGTTCCTCCAGTGTGAAAGCCCCTATAGTAACAATAGACTATTATATATCCCTCTACAATTCAGCTCAGAGTTTATCATCAATTCAATTCAGTCACTTTCCTCTGAACTTTGAAAAAAACTGAAAAAAAAAATCCTGTTTGGATTTGAACATCCTATTAGATCAAAACATCCTTTATAATGCAGTGAAGTGTGAGTGATCAGTGAGCAGCAGCACTGCTGTGTTCCATTAAATTGCTCCCCACTGTGTTTCCTTGCAGCAGGACACAGCTCTACTGATGACAGCGCTGCTGAAATAATTCAAGTGACAAATTAAGCTGTATCAGCCACATAATTGGATTGGAACGCAACATGATCCAAGTGGATGAACAGATTCTTTGAGGAGAATGTAGAAGAGCATTTAGAACATGGAAAACTATATGCGTATATGCCATTATTCCAAATCTGACATTTCAGTACCCATATAAATACAGACACAGGCTTTCATCCATCACATATTAGCTTTTGAAAATGGATCAGCAAGAGGATAATTTAGGCCTACAATACTAGTAACATTAATCAGAATCTGCTATAATACTCATTACATCATTTACACAACTTTATACCATTAGTAAACTCTAAACACTTTAAGTTTGAGTTATTTCTAATTCAGCCAAGAGGTCATTATGTGACATTTATATCCTCTATTGCTCATGTCTGTGAATGAAAGTGAATGGACAGCCTATTCTTGAATGACCGTGGCATAAGTATGGCTTTCTGCCTGATTTTATGCACCTGTTAGTAATGGGTGCAGCTGAAATAGCCAAACTTGTTAATTAGAAGGAGACATTTAGCTATAAAAGTTTAAGAAATACATTTAAGTACCACATTGGCTGGAAATTTTCATTCCAAATCCTGTCAAACTCCATCAAATATGTCATTTCTATTCTCACTCCTCAGTGGTGTACATTACCGTTCCACAGCTGCAGTTTTTGATTTGGACCCCTATCAGTCTTCACGGTAAAAAAAAAAAAAAAAAACAGAGTGATGTTATAATTAAATGTTTACAACATCTCTCATTCCATCAAAGTCACTTTATCTAAATGGTAAATGTACTCGTATTTGTCAGTTTGTTGAAGCTGGAAATAATCCAGAGGTTATTTTGCTGTATATTAAGCATTAGGTTTCTTCTGTTGTATTGTAAGCTATACAGATGTTCCTCCATATGGAAAAACCACAAAGAGTGGCTTCTGGGAATTAATTGGAATCAAACTCCATATGTATATTTTCATACTAAAGTAAGACGTATCAGGTTACCTTTTCATTTGGAGAATCACAACATGTAAAAGTATTAAGGGATTGGGTCACACATGTAGCAGTTTAAGCATGTTAAAGGTCAAATGGCTAATGTTACATTTCATTAGTGACACTAGCTGAAATATGTTTGAGACTAATAGTCACTTCCCCACTTAATTTTATGGGGCCTGCCAATTTACTCCGCAGTCATAAGAAGGTGAATATTAGTGAAACTCTCTTGAGTGAAAGTCTTGAGGCACGCAGCCATGCTCGGCTCGTTGAGCAAGAGTGGCCACTGGTGGCTGACAGGTGTAAGTGCATGCAAGACAGCTATGAACACTGATAATAATACCACTGTGTCGATGTGGCATCTTACTCACTGTGTAACAGTGTTCTTCACGCTCTCCTTCTTTTAAACCCGATGGGCTTCAGTTTTCCATTCTCACATTACGCTCATGTGCTGCTTTTATGAAGCGCAAAACAGATTTTTATTGACTACCTGTGCCAGGCGTGGGGATCTGAAGTGGGGTTCACATTTCTTTTGCTTTGACTGATCTAGCAGCTCTAGCACTGCTCTGCCCTGCATCACACGACTTTTGTTGCTTAATTGGAGTTGTATTGTTTTATTGTTTGTTTTTTATTTTATTTTATTATTTTTTTTTACCAGTAATAAAACCATTTCAATATTAATTAAACAAATCTTTAACTTTGTATCTGTAAAAAAAATATTTTCCTGATTTATCACAACATTTTTTTCTTTTGTCAAATCAACTTCAATAATTAATGTGGTTCAGATGATGTAATATTTTGAGTTTCTGTTGATTAAACCAATCGCCTTCATTGTATTAACTCAATTTTTTAATTTCAATGAACTCAAAATTTTAACGCAACCTTTTTTAAGTTAAACCAAAAATTCTTTTTTACAGTCTATCTACCTATCTATCTATCTATCTATCTATCTATCTATCTATCTATCTATCCATCCATCCATCCATCTATCTATCTATCCATCTATCCATCTATGTGTTTCTCATCTATATATATATATATATATATATATATATATACACATATAGTTCTTGTGTATATATACACCTTACACCTTGCTATACTGGGTTGGACCCCCTTTTGCGTTTAGAACTGCTTTAATTCTTCATGGCATAGATTCAAGGTGCTGGAAATACTCCTCACAGATTTTGGTCCATATTGAAATGATAGCATCACACAATTGCTGCAGATTTTTCAGCTGTACATCCATGATGTGAATCTCCTGTTTCACCATATCCCAAAGGTGCTCTATTGGATTGAGATCTGGTAACTGTGGAGGTCATTTGAGTTTAGTGAACTCATTGTCATGTTTAATATAGGGATGTGACAATATGACAAAATAAAACAATAAAATACATAACTTACTGACAAGAAAACTTTCAACATCAGAAGATAGCCTAATGTGTACAGACAAATCATTCCAGAGGTGTGGTGCAGCAACAGGAAATGCACAATCACCTTTTAACTTCAAATGAGACCTTGGCACGGTCAACATCAACCTGTTTAAAGACCTTAAGGGCCTAGAACATTTCCAGTGGAGATGGGGATCTGTAATATATTGTGGAGCCTGGCCATTTAGCCCCTTATACACGTATAATAAAACCTTAAATTTAACACGATATTTAACCGGCAACCAGTGTAGTGAAGCCAGAACAGGAGAAATATGTTCCCGTTTACCTCATTCCAGTAAGAAGCCTGGCAGCAGTGTTTTGTACCATTTGAAGGTGAAATAAAGAGGACTGAGCCACACCAAGATACAGTTAGGGTTAGTTAGGAGTTACAGTAATCCAGTCTAGAGGAAACAAAGTCATGAATCATGGTCTCCAAATCCTTTACTGATAAAAATGGTTTCAATTTGTACTAAGGGGCCCGAAGTTAGCCAAAAAATATCCCCCACACCCATTACACTAATAGCAGCAGCCTGAACTACAAGGCAGGATGGATCCATGCTTTCGTGTTGTTTACACCAAATTCTGACCCTATGTTACAACAGAAATCGAGACTCATCAGACCAGGCAGCGTTTTTTTAATCTTCCAATGTCCAATTTTGGTGAGCCCGTGTGAATTGTAGCCTCAGTTTCCTGTTCTTAGCTGACAGGAGTGGCACCGGTGTGGTCTTCTGCTACTGTAGCCCATCTGCTTCAAAGTTTGACGTGTTGTGCATTCAGAGACGCTCTTCTGCAGACCTCAGTTGTAACAAGTGGTTATTTTTCTGTTACCTTTCTATCAGCTTGAACCAGTCTGGCCATTATCCTCTGACATGTGGCACCAACAAGGCATGATGGCCACAGAACTGCTGCTCACTGGATTTTTTCTCTTTTTTGGACCATTCTCTGTAAACCCTAGAGATGGGTGAAAATCCCAGTAGATCAGCAGTTTCTGAAATTCCAACCCGATCTCACGGCATTGTACATATTTTACGAGGTGGCTAATTCGTACAAAATCATAAGTTTTTTTTAAATCATACATATTTTACGAGTTGCCAAATTCGCATGAATTCGTATGAATGACCTACCCCTAACCCTGCCCCTAAACCTATCTATCACTGGGGTTTAGACAAATCGTATGAATTCGTATGAGTGAGGTTGTACGAATTTGCACGAATTAGCCACCTCGTAAAATATGTACGAATTGGTCGTGAGATAGCGTTGGAAATACTCAGACCAGCCCATCAGGCACCAACAATCATACAACATTCAAAGTCACTTAACTTACCTTTCTCCATCATTCTGATGCTCAGTTTGAACTTCAGCAGATCATCTTGGCCATTTTTATGTGATTGGCTGCCATGTGATTGATTTACATTAGTTGAAAAGCCTATTTGCCATCACATTGGATGATAACATTTTAAATAAATCGCTAATAAGCTTTGTTAATTGTGACCAGCTCTGTGACTGGCACTCAATTTGCCCAGGTTCGAGTGATACAATGTAATTTACTCTGCAGGACCAATTCAATCTTCTAAATATAGTTAACTGAGTAACCAGCCAGTAGGTAAAAATCACATTTTATACTAATTTAAATTTCTTTAGTTAGCAACTAGTTTATTTTCCTTTACTAGACTATGCAAACACTGAATGCGTTTTACCGGATTGAGTTCATCTTCAACTTGTGTTTTTTTTTTGTTTTTTTTTGGATCTGGCAGGTTTGATCAGGATGTTCTTATCCAGTACATGTCTAGATGAGGTCCACACTTATTCCTTTGCTCTGCCCAGATGTCATCAGCAGAAAAATCCCTCTCTATGAATGCATTGGATGGTAATTTTCCCCCTCTAACTAGAACACGACAGCAGCGCAAATGGATTTTTAAACGCCAATCGCATTTTTAGTATATATTTCTTATTGTGGCATTGTAATTTCAGGGAAGAAAGTGATTAGTGACTAATATAGTTACATGATGTGTATTGTAATCCATACTCTGAATTTTTCCTCTCCATTTAACCCATTCAAGTTAGTAGGAGCAGTGAGTTGTGGACCAGTGGGCAGGCATTTTGCTGCGGTGCTCAGGGAGCAATTGGGGATTAGGTGCCTTGCTCAAGGGCACCTCATTAGTGGGTATTGAGGGAGGAAGAAAGCGCTGTTCATTCACTCCCCTAACTACAGTTTTACTGCCTGTATTGAGAATCAGACCCGCAACCTTCGGGTTACAAGTCTGACTCTCTAACCATTAGGCCACGACTGCCCAGAAAGAAATACATGTAATGTGGGACACTGCTTACGTCTTGCTGCACATGGGACAAAGCTCCCGTTTTCGGGACATTCTCACAAAATGCACGACAGGTTGTCACCAACTGCCTAACAACTTCGCAATGACACAGCAAGGCATATATAAGTGTTTCCAAGCTACACAAAGGTTGTATGACCTTCAAAACATCAAACCTCCCTTCAAAAACCTCCCTAAAGTATTCAAACTGTATGAGGCCTACATAATGTTCATATTTCAAAATAACCTTTAAACAAATTTAAACAGATTTGTCAAGCCAGTATTCCAACTTTCCTTTTCTAGATTCTTCAGAGGCTTTGAATTCATGCAGTCATATAGTTAAAACAGAGCGATAAAATATGGCAGTTGACTCTGCAATCTTTCTGCTCTCTCACCGTTTAGTCTGAGACCACCCAAAACCTTGTCTCGGAAATAAAGCATGTCTGATGTTGCACAGTGATTCGGAAATGAAGTCAGCAGAGTTTAACCTCCAGTTAAACTCTTACCAGTGTTTTCACAATACTCGTTAGCCTGTCCAAACTCGAATTGGTTAAGAGTTACAGGCGTGAGAGACATGTGGTTGTCTCCTTCTGTTTAGCAATCAGATGCATCATGAAGCATGAATCAAGTGGTTACAGTTGGTTAGGTGAATTTTAAGTGTTATTATTAAGATTAATGTGATTGAGGGGGCGTGAGATGATTGCTAACGTGGAAAACTCACCAATGCTTGGTCATAAAATACAATATTCCCACTGTCTGTTTCCTCTCAAACTTCATGGATTTCATCACTCGTATCTCCCTGATGGAACAGAAAAAAAAAAAAAAAAAGAGAGAGTGCTCATCCATCCCGTATCCAGGGAAGGAGAAGATGACAGCCAAGCACCGCAGGAGGGGTCACTTCTGAAACCGCTCGAGGAAGAAATAAAAAGAAAACAGATGTCACAAGAAAGTTACAGATGGGCAAGCACTTTAAAACTCTACATGAGAGCCGACTTTCGAAGAAAAGTCTTTGTCAAGGCTCCATTGTTCTGTCAGGCATAATTCAATGTCAGTTTACCATTACTCACTGGATTAGCCATTAGACTATATATAAGTAACAGTTCATAATGCTGTTAATAAATTTTAGGACTGTTTGCATATACAATTACACATGTATTTATTGAGGAAAACCCCAAAAGTAATTCAAAGACAACAAATTATCTTAGTCAGTGGGTCAGTGTTTGGTTAATGGTTCATTTAGCACTGTGGCCTTTCACATCAGAGCAAGTTGGGTTTTTATTTATTTATTTATTTATTTATTTATTTATTTAAATGTCTGGGTGAATTATTAATCATTTAAGTCATTTATTGTGGCCATCTCACTCTTTGTCCAGTGTGGTCTCATTAATCGTAATTGTGGATCTAACACACAAACATTTAATCACGTTTGTATAGACATGGGAACACACATTATTAACATATTTACAACATCTAAAGTGTGAGCATTTTATGTATGACTTTAATTTAAGAGACATACAAATGTTTAGAGATCCTTTTAGGTTTATAGAATATTAAATTAATGGAACTAATAGATTGTTTCATCATTCAGATCTGCATTCTTGTAATAGTTAACTCATTTAGAAGGATTCCTTCACTTTACCTAAGCCTAAACCTTAAAATGCTTAAATGAATAAAATTGTCAGAATTTAAAAATTACATTTTTATTTTGTTGCTGTAGAACAGCTGCTGCTAAAAAAGCAGTGGATGTACACAAATTAAGTACCGGAGCAAAAGAACAGATACCCAAATAATTACTCCAGTAAAAAGTAAATAAGTACTTGTTTGCAATTTTACTTATTGCATTACCAAAACTTGTCATACACTGATAACTATTAATGATAATTTCCTACTGATAATTCAAGTGTGCAAACAATTGAAAATAACAAAATATACCATATTGTAAGGTGCTGGTTGTGTAAACACACACGAAGATGAAGATAAGCATAAACAGGTAATCTTTAATAATCCAAACAGGTACGATCCAAGGCAAACAGTCCAACACAACCATAACCGAAATGAGACCAGACAAAGATACAATCAGCTGAACTGAACTTAAATACACAGACGATTAACTCAAATGACAAACAGCTGTGATGATTAGTTCAGTGTCCATGGTGACTGATTGTGGTGGGAAAACAGAACAAAGGGGCACATGTGACTAATGAAAACAAACAAACTGAAAGTCCATGTGGTATGAGCGTGTAACACATATAGTATATAAAAATGAGGAAAAAACAAATGTGTGTAGAATGTGTGTTGACAAATATAAACATACAATATAAAAACAGACGTCACACAGGGCAAAATGTGTTGACATTTTAAGAAGAACGCTATGCAAACATATAGTTTTACATCATTTGGGGAAGATGCATAGGCGTTAATTTATTTATTTATTTATTTATTTTTACACCTAAAACGTTCCCCGTTCAGGTAATACACAAGTGTGGACATGTCCACATTCAAGCATTTCATACTAACGCCTTAAACAGCTAGCCCTTTTACAGCAGATTTAGTTCACAAACAGCTGACAGTCATGACATGATGTAACCCCTCCTGTTCGAACCGCCCGATCTAAGTGGGACTCGAACCCGGGTCCGCTGGCATGGGAGTCGGGTGCTCTAACAAGTGGCGTCAGTCAATCGCTAGAGCACCTATTGAGATCAGAGGAGTGAAGTTTACATGCACATCTCTAACCAGCATACGTCCGTTACACTCACCCCCCAATCCTCACTCCCATCTGGGTCATGGCACCAATGTAACCCCTCCTGTTCGAACCGCCCGCTCTAAGCGGGACTCGAACCCGCTTAGTCTGCCGGCATGGAATTCGGGTGCTCTAACAAATGCCATCAGTCAGCCGCTAGAGCACCTCTTGAGATCAGGGGAGTGAAGTTTACATGCACAGCTCTAACCGGCCTACGTCCGTTATACTCACCTAAACCTCACTCCCATCTGGGTCACGGCACCAATGTAACCCCTCCTGTTCAAACCGCCCACTCTATAAGCGGGACTCAAACCCGGGTCCGACGGCATGGGAGTCAGGTGCTCTAACAAGGAGGCTAATGACTGCAGTCTCTAACATCAGTCACTAGAGCACCTCTTGAGATCAGGGGAGTGAAGATTACCCACACACAGCTCCAACCAGTCTACGTCCGTTACACTGACTGTAAATATGATTTTCATTTACAAAAATTAATACTAAAATTCAGCATTAGCAACTTATTTCTCACATCTTCAGTCGTGCGCACACTCAAGATCCAAGGATCTCCCATTCTTGGCTCATTTAGAGTTAGACTCAGACTTGTGAATTCAGTGAATTGTTACCTGAAGACTCGCTCTGACCAGATCGCTTGAATCAGTGAGTTACTGATTCAAGAACAGATGCAATCAATCGGTCCAATTCATGAATTAATCGCTCAGTGCAATTTGCTTATGATTTATCAGGTTAAATGAAAAGAATGAGCTCATTCACGAATCAGACAAGTGGGTGACAGTTTCTTTATTTCAAAATAACAAAGAACAACATGTTTTTTATGAAATGTAGAAGTAAAAAATACAATATTATGCTTTAGAATGTTGTAAAAGTTAAGTAAAAGTAAAAGTTTCCCAAAATAAAAATGTGCTTAAGTACAGTAACAAAGTAAAAAATACGTCGCTACTGTCCACCACTACATATATGACAACAATTACTGTTCATTAATTTATTCACATTTATGGTTTACTATTTGAGGTCACAGAAATTAAATATTAGATGTTTAGATTATATTGTTTAGGTTACATTGATTACGATGTATGGTTATATAGTGATTCCCATGCAAACAGTGTGGTTTTGATGAAGACATGGGAGACAAGCATCTAACCAGTTTTATTTGTTCTTACCAAATGGTTTTTCGGCTGCTTTGATCACCAGGACAAAACTAAATAATAAGAATGTTTCCTGTCTGCCCTTTGTTGAACCACAGATTTTCACAACCACACAGATTTACAATCCATTGTCATTAAAAAGAAAAGGGCAATGACAGTGGTTTCTGACACCATGGGGCTATTGTTCCCAGTTGATTTCTATGCCAAAAGACCTACATCAGCAATTCCCAACTGGTGGTACTTCAGTACTTTTAGCTTTGTTAAACCTATAAAACAGAAATTATGATACATAAAACCTTTATCCTGTTTGGAAAGTAATACTCAAAATATAAAACTGATTAATGATTTCTTTTTTCTTTTTTTTCTTCTCTTCTAAGCATCTTCTTTCTCACCTATAAGCAGTGTGAGCCAGTCATTTACTAAGGTGTCAGTATTTCCACTTCAACCACAGAAACTTGAATCTTAGCAAACATGCACACAAAGACTTCAAGGAATTAAAGTTACTCTTTGTGGGTCTAGAACAAAGACCAGAGAACTGTAGCCTTTTTTAGTCTCATCATGAGTAAAAATGTTCTCACAGGCCATACTGAACAATCTGCTATTGGAAATTCATCTTTGTCCCATCAGACACATAAATATGAAATATTATCTATTCTCAAGTTAGCATCTGTGAACAAACATGTTTTTGATAGTTATCTTCTGGGTGAAAATGAAAATAAATTTCCAAGAGATGAAAAAAAGGAGAAAAAGAAAGCAAAGAATCCAAAACTATAATTTTCTCGGCCAACGGACCGATTGAATAAAACAAGCTAAAAGACTGCAGTGAATACAAGCAATTCAGTGAAAAGATTATAAGGATGTCTGGAATCACTCATTAGTTCTGTCTGATGGGATTGTTTCCCCCAACAGTTCCACAGACTTACAGCTAAAATGTAATAAATCATGAGGATGATTTATTACAGTACAGTGAATATTGTTGGCTCTTATTTGATAGATTGCTTCAAATATTCCTCACTTAAAGGTCGTTTTTGATAAAAGCATCTATTAAATAATTATATGATATTATAACACTGTTATAACACTGTTATAGCACTGTTATAACTACACTCTCATAACAACACTTATAACACTAAATAAAGGCATGTTATGTCCACTTTTAGTCACAAAGAATAAGACTTTTGCTTCCTAAGGGCTCAAGTCCAGCTGTCAATAGGCATCTATTGAAATTGAGGTAGATTATGTGCTAAAACTAAAACTGGGGAGGAGTTGTTATTATCTCTTGTCATCATTCTCGGCCCATCAAATGCAAAATGCTTCCTGTGACCCATGAACCACGCATCTCAGGGCCCATGTGGAGTGTCTCTGAAAGCTGACAGCTGACCGAAGGTCGAAGATGCGACAGAAAGGCCTATGTGAGTTCATTCATTCAATGTGTGTGTGCAAAGCTCTCTCTCTAGAGGAACTCATTGAACCGCTTAACGGAAACTGGAAGCCGCTCTTGGCCTGATTGAGAAGATGACTATGACATCAGGTGCTGCAGCTGTCTGAAAGTCCCAGAATTAGACCAATGACTGATGAGTCTCACTAAACACTTTACTTTCCTCGAAAACTGTCAGCTTAGATCATTTTTGTGTTTCTGTGAATACACATTTGACTTGTATGTCTAATCTAAAGGACTCTTATGTCTAATCTAATCTAAATTATGCTTTTTGCAAAGAAAGAACTGCTACAAAAACCGGCATTGCTAGCAGTGTTAATCTCATTACACTGCAAGATATTTGCAATGCACTAACAATGTTTGTTTGTTTGTTTGTTTGTGTTTGTTTTTTAAAGAAAAAGAAAAAGAAGATGACATGACTAAAATAAGAATATGATTAAATCATATAGTCAATAATGTAAGGGACTGATCCACTTGAACTGCGTGAGCTGCAGCTGAACAGTGAATAAACCCACCCAAAACACATCCTATGAGATTAAACAGATGCACAAAATGACACAAATGGTCAAGCTATAATTTAAACTAAGTTAAGTGCTGGTCAGAAGTTGCATTGTGAATCCACTCTTTGCTTAACAACACACTAAAACACAACAAATAACTAAAGCAAGAGTTGACTACATTGTGTATTCTTATAATGTTATTTCAGTTCAAGTTTTCAAGGACATTATACACCGATCAGGCATAACATTATGACCACCTTTCTAATATTGTGCTGCCCAAACAGCCCTGACCCATTGAGGCATGGACTCCACTAGACCCCTAAAGGTGTACTGTGGTATCTGGCACCAAGATGTTAGCAGCAGATCCTTTAAGTACTGTAAGTTGTGAGGTGAGGCCTCCATGGATCGGATATGTTTGTTCAACACATCCCACAGATGCTCGATTGGATTGAGATGTGGGGAATTTGGAGGCCAAGTCCACACTTCAAACTCGCTGTTGTGCTCCTCAAACCATTCCTATACCATTTTTGCTTTGTGGCAGGGCACATTATCCTGCTGAAAGAGGCCACAGCCACCAGGGAATACCGTTTCGGGTGTACATGGTCTGCAACAATGCTTAGGTAGGTGGTACGTGTCAAAGTAACATCCACATGGATGGCAGGACCCAAGGTTTCCCAGAAGAATAAAAAAGCATCACACTGCCTTCGCCAGCTTGCCTTCTTCCCATAGTGCATCCTGGTGCATCCCACTCCAGCCTTCCCCGAGCCCGCTCCAGCTTCCCACGAGCCCGCTCCAGGCTTCCACGAGCCCGCTCCAGCCTCCGCCGTGCCCGCTCTAGCCTCCGCCGAGTCCGCTCCAGCCTCCCAAGAGCCCGCTACAGCAGCCGACGAACCCACTCCAGTTCCTACCCACAAGTCCCTTCACACCACCACGGATTTCCCCAAGAAAATTTGTACCCGTGGGTGGGGCATTCATGGGCGGGGTTTCAGTCCCGCCATGGCCTGCCAAGGCTCCTGACCCGCCATGGCCTGCCGAGGCTCCAGTCCCGCCATGGCCGCCCACAGCTCCTGACCCGCCATGGCCGTCCACGTCCCCTGACCCGCCATGGTGGCCTGAACTCCTGGACCCGCCCTGGAGACCTCCGTGCCCATCCGCTTCTCTCCCTGCACCTGCGGGAGGTCTCCAGGGTGCCCGCCCCCCCTCTCTGGTTGTTCCATCTACGGCGCGAGGCCGCGCCTACCGGGAGGGGGAGGTAATGTCACAGTTTCCTTCGTTCCCAGACTCCATTTCCCATGATCCTCCTGTTTCCTCACCTGCACTCACTTCCTCGTCATCTCCCCATCAGCACTCATCACCCGCACCTGGACTTCATCATCTATACATCCTTTATAATGGACTCACTCCCTGCACTCCCTTGTCTGTTCTAATGTTAGTCTAATGTGTTTTGGTTGTGTGATACTCCTTTCGTTTAATAAATACCCGTTGATTGTGGATTTCCGTGAACGCCTCATCTCTACCACACCAACACGTAACAATATGTTGTATGGACAAGATATATATCTTTTGAAAAGAAAGAAGGAAAGTCCTACTGGTTTGGAATGGCATGAGTGTGAGTAAATTTTCATCTTTGGTTGAGCATGGAGCCAGACTGGTGCATCAATCTGGTAAATGTGTACGATATGTAAAGGAAAACAGAAACCTTAAGTAGTTCCAACAAATTTCAAACATCTGTCAATTTAGTTCCTTTTCATTAAATTATCAAGCTTTGAGTGATAGACCCCCATGATCAGATCAACAGCGCTTCTACCATGAAACAAAATTCTTAGTGAGTCACAGAAGCATGGGGCCTCGACTTAATACATGGAGATCTCCTTCATATTACTTCAAACATGTGTGTTGATTTTTCAGTCCTCTCTGCATGTGGTCGCTGTGAGATCGGGCTGGTTTTGCCCATGTAACAGTCCTGCTCTGTGGTTAATGCTCTGAGAAAGCATGGAGCAGGACTAACACTGCATCCCTATCAAAACCACATGTGCTTGCTGTTTCTCCATATGGCTGGTGTTAGAGAGCAGAAGGTATGACCCAGGTAGTTTACATACAGGATTTAGTTTTTCCCTGCAGAGAATGATCTCCTGGTACCTTCACAGGAGTCCAGGGGACATAAATCAGTTATTACACATTGCTCTTTGAAAAACATTATAGTCTTTCAGCTATAGATGCTATAGATATCCATCATTTCAGATATCTTTACAGCTCTCAATCACATTTCTTCAAAAGGTCATTGTTCTCCAAACAATTAAGTCAGACTATCAATCTGTCACATATTAAAAGCACATACTGCAATTCAAATACTGACATGCTCTCTGTTGATTCCATCAGTGGTTTTCAAACTTTTTGATTCCAAGGACCACAAAACATGATAGGGACCCCTAAAATGTACCTATGTATGTATGTTTTTTCAAAAGAAATGAATACTGTTATTCAGCAAGGATTAAATTGATCAAAAGTGATAGTAAAGACACGTATAATGTTATAAAAAAAAAAAAAAAGAAAAAAAAAGAAAAAACATCATTTATTATTACTAAAAAGCTAGTACTCTCAATAGAATAAAATAATAGCATTATTTTACATAACATATTCAGGAACAGACCCACTAACTATACTGTTGAAAAAGCATGTTTATCATAAAGTTTTACATTAAGGAATATAATTTAAATGGGTTCTATTTTCTGCAGTAGAAAGATCCAGTCATCTTTCGTGTTTCTCAATATAACAAAGCCTGGCAGGTATTAGATATTGTGTTTCTGTAACCAGGCACATTCATTGTGTGGTAATCATGTTGTCACAATGACCAGTAATCCAACACGAACCATGATTCAGAACAACATGTTGGTGCTCCATCTCCAGGGGCTTGGCATTACCTCTGGGCCTTTCAGTTGGTGTCTAGAACACTTTTGCATTTTCTTCCCACCAACTCTGCCACTTATTTTTGGTACCCTGTGAAATTTAAGAGCCAGGTAACCAAAATGGCATTCAAAGGAGTGAGTGCCCATAAATCATTCATTCTGCTCCAGACAACTACTGGGTGTAATGATGGCAGAAGTCTGACCGCTTCTGTTTCATGATTGTGATGGAAGCAGAGCAAGAATTATGTGCCTTATTAACAAATCTGTCTTTTTAAATGCATCATATTAATCATTTAATTTATGATAACAACACAAGCCTTGTTCTCAGGACTGGGATTAATTACAATGATTTAGAGTCACTTGCCTTAAAGGTGTATGTACTGTCTTTGAAGAGATGTGGCTATTAACCTAATTAATCAAAGTCCCTGGATAACAATGCACTTTTGCAAAAAAAAAAAAAAAAAAAAAAAAAAAGGCAACACATTTTTCACAATGTTTCCAGACAACATTTGTCCTTTTTTCTACAATTCCAAAGGAACAATTCCTGCGATCTTATACCTGAGATGTAAACCACCTGTTCCCTGGCAGTTGTTGAGGCTGATTTTACTGACATTCTGAACTCTGTCTCTGTGGATATTTCTATCATATGGAGGCTGAATTTATTCAGAGGTTGGTAGTGGTGTATAATCATGGTTCCATTTTCAAACTATATGGAAAAGACTGCCTAAAGGGACACACAAGACCCCCATATATATATATATATATATATATAATTTTTTTTTTTTTTTCTCAAGTCATTTGCTGTTTCTAATCCATAACATCTTAAAAGGATAGTTTACACAAAAATGAAAATCTCACCCTCACATTGTTCCAAACTTTCTTCTGTGGAGCACAAGGAGATATTCTGAGGTCGCTCTTTTCCATTCAATTACAATGAATTGGACTAAACCAATTAAGGGAAAAAAGCACCATAATAGCACCATTAAAAGGGTAATGATATGAGAAATCAAATTTGCCTTGATCTTTTGACACATAAGAGATCTTCGTACCATTAAAACATCCTGCAAGTTTCATTACTTAAAATGTCCTCCTCATTGTGAACAAAGCATTTAATCAAGCTCCAAAAATGGCTCGTTTGGATATTGTGGGATTTGTGACGTCACACAGGCAAATACGTGACTGTCTCCAGAGCAAGACATCGACGAATTGTTAAAGCCTACATCATCGCACCATAGGCCCCGCCCACTGGCTTTCAGTCGGCTCACATTTACCTACACTGGATGTGAGCATTGAGTCACATCAAAAGCAAATAGAACCCAACGTGACTGTTCATGCACACTGGACATGCGCGTACAAGTGTAAACAGTTGCCTCTTGCACATGTAGGTAGCTTCAGTTGGCTACTAAAAAAATTTAGAGTTTAACTGCGCAATGGCTGCTAAAAATTACAACAAAGCCAGCAAAGATTGCAGTTGTTATTGTTTACATGGTCGTCAAGGATACGCAGAGCGAACGTGGGCAGCCACACCATCGTTTTCAAAAGTCTCCATTTTGGTCTGTTTATACTGAAATGTAACCCCGTCGTTTTCAAACTAAAACAGAGTCTGCAGCGTTTTCGAATGTCTCCAGTTTCGAGGTTCGAAAACGCCGGCGTAGTGTAAACGACAGCCGTAACCGTAGCAAAAATGTATGCGTTTTAAAACAAAAACGCACTAGTGTAAACGGGGCCTTAAAGGAGCCTCCCCTTAAAAACGGGTCAGAATGAAGGTTGAAAATAAACATTTTTCCGTATTTATATTTGTTTGTTTTTTTGTGCAAAAAAAAATTAACATTATTTGAACCTCAAAGAACAAATGATTTTAAAAATCCATGTCTTGACCCCTATATTTAATCGAGCATTCTGCGTTAGTTCAGGCAGGCCTTGTAGTCAAGCTTCGCTATTAGCTGATTCGCAAATTCCAACCTCACCCATATCTGATTTCTATGGACTCAATTGGCAACTCTCAAATAAGGCGCATTACTTAAACGCAGCTTCCGTCTCTCTGCTTGCTTGGCTGCTTCCACTGCACGCTGCTTCCAACCCACCTCCTCCCCCAGCTCCTCCTTAAACTTGTGTTTAACTTAATCAGTGTCATTCTGTTGTCATTGATGCATGCTCTGTTCTCAATAGTGGGATTTTGTGCTGCTCTCCCAGTTAAAAAATGGGAGGTTGTCCCCAGAAGCTGCTGCTGTTCCCGGTCTTAGCTTTCATGGAGCTCATGAAAAGGACAGGGAATTTAGAACAGAGCCATACCGCCAAATGTAACTTCAGCAAAATATGCCAATAAAAAATTGACTAAAAAGTTTGTCTCTGGTAATTTTTTGGTCCTGACTGAATTATGTTTCAAGTCTTCTGAAGCCACGCATTAGTTTTGTGTGAAGAACGGACTGAAACTGAAACTAGTATTCAATCCAGTAAGCTCCTACAAACAAATGATCAAGTCAGTGAGGTGAATTTGAGAACCAGATTAATCTGATTCAAAGAATCAGACCGGATTTGTGAAGGGAAATGGAAATGATCTGTCAAAAATTTCAGTGAATAATGACTTTTATTTCATCTGTTCCTCATATTTGTCTATCAGATGCATTCAGAAGACCGAGAATACAGCACATAAGTCACATGAACCATTTTTATTGTTTTTGTGTCCTTTTAAAACCTTGAAAGCTTCCATGAAAGAGAGCATAAAAAAGTTAAAGTAAAATTCCAAATAGAGAAAAAAAGAAGTGTGATACATAAGACATAAAATGTATTCATAGGATATTTACTCATTAATCTCAAAAGGCTGTGTAGTCATAGACCAGATAAGCTCATTGGGTTTTTTCCTCTTACTTAATTCACTCAGACATGTACTCATTCTTATTCACCCTTTATTCATTTACCATGCTGCCCTTATCTGCTGTGAAATTACTAAAAGATGCCTCACGAGCCAGTTTAAGATTTGGATAATCCTTACAAAAACATCCTCCGGCGAGGTGTTTTGTCAGGGCTATCTGTTTAAACTTCATGAGGAAGTCTTGGGGTCGACAACTCATACATATATCTCCATTATGACCATTCAGAAAGTCCATTCACTGTCTGGAAACCTCTAGATTACAGATTAATCACTTAGTAAGGGTCAAAAACTATACTTCTCAGTACTCTTTTTTAAGTTTAAAGATGTTCTTGAATCATAACTAACTCAAAATGAAATAATACTAGAAAATAAACAAATAAATGATTCCAAACGTAAACTATCTAATGAAAAACTGTGTTGCATGGATGAAAAAAGTGTTGCATGGATGACAACGATTCAGCCTAGTTAGAATCAAAGAGATTTTCATGGGAGAATTATTGTTTCTAGAATTCCATAACGGAGTGAAATCCTTTCTTTGGAATCAATTCCAGCTGAGCCAGTGAAACATCCAAACATGCCAAGGTCTTTGTGCTACAATAGAGAACAAAACAAATGACTGTCAAACTATTTTGAAAATTATACAGTACATAGTTATAAATAGCCCCATACAAACATCAGGGATGCGTCTCCATAAATACAGAAATACAATAGCAGCAATTTCACATGCCTTTCAGAACTATATGATTTACCTTGAATTCGGTTTGACTGTGGGAATCTAATGCAGGATGTTCTGCTGACATGTTTTAATGGCCTCTTGAGGGATCTTTGAGTTCCTCCTCCTCTAAATGATGTCTTGAATTGCTTCCATGAGTCTGGGACGGAGAGTGCCAACAATGCTTGCCAGTAACACAGACGCCCTCATGCCAGAGTGATTCCAAGAAAATTGCCGAAACCTTCCCTCATTCTCTGGGAACTTACTACTCTCTACTGGACCGCTAGTGCATCACATCTATTCTTAACTGCTGCTGCAATGTGTATCAATACTGTTTTTGTCACACAATAAAACACTTTTTTCTATGTAATTTTATAAAGAATTAATATATTCCAATGTCAATTTTATAATAAAGCATCTGCTAAGCAGGAACTGTAGAAATGTAAATGAATTAGGAATTCATTTGGAAGATCTTGTCATTCGAGTTTACATCGTATACAGAAAGCAAATTATACTGTATATCAGTTTGAATTTATCACATTTCATAAAGCATAAAGTGTAAGAGAACTAGATTATCATTAAGTATTCAAAATTATAATTGTAGTATAAATGTGGTTTAACTATCCCAATATGTTTTTGGTCCACTACTGCTTATTACATAATAAAAAAGTGAATCTTTGTTTGTCCTAAATAGGACCTTCACATTGCAAGATCACAGAGCCTCCCTCATAAAATGGGCTCTAATTCAACAGCAGATTGCAAATATAGAAACTTCCTGCCATCTGACATTTTTGCTCAGTAAAGCCACTGTGCTTGTGACCTTCTGGTATTCCCCCAACTTCTGACCGCTTGACATCTATCCAATAAATAAAATCATAATTTATGCATGACTTTATACAACATTAACAAGCTCCTTTTTTCTGAAAAACAATCATTATGCATGCGCACATTACTTTACGGTAAACTGCTGTGGTCTACTAGATTTACTTAATGAGAAGCTACAGTTTAAGAAAGCAGGCATTGAAATTTTTGCCTGAAAGCGTCATTCCAATTTTGCCCACTAGAGGGGCATATGCTCACAAAATAACACTGTCCTAAATTTCATTTAACTTGATCTCAATTAGAAGAATCTTAAGAATCTTATTTGTAACCTCAGCCTTGCCTTAAAATAGTCTTTATTAAACACATTATTATTATTATTATTATTAATTATATATTACAAATTCTAAAATATAATTTACATTTTATCATTTATTTGTTTATATTAATAATAATAATAATAATAATAATAATAATAATTGAGATATATAATATATTTATATAATTTAATTTGTATTATACTATGGTCTGTCTGAATACTCGATTCTGATTGGCTGGAAGTTGTACAATAAAACAGTTTAATGCAAAGGTAGTTCCAAGTCAGTTAACTCACCTACTTTATTAATGCACTGTTTTAATTGAAGCACACACACACATATGTCATTTGGAGATTGTGCTGCGTGCACACAGAAACATTCAGAAAATTATCAATGCTGTCCCTGTGACTTTTATTAATAAAATAGCTGAATCGCTACATTATATTTCTCAGCAATGAGGGGGTAACACCGCTGTTTTTGAAGTAATTAAATATTAATAAATTAAAGGGTTAGTTCACCCAAAAATTAAAATTCTGTCATTAATTACTCACCCTCATGTCGTTCCAAACCCGTAAGACCTTCGTTCATCTGCGGAAATTAAGATATTTTTGATAAAATCCAATGGCTCAGTGAGGCCTGCATTGCCAGCAAGATAATTAACACTTTCAGATGCCCAGAAAGCTGCTGAAGACAGATTTAAAAACAGTTCATGTGACTACAGTTGTTCAACCTTAATATTATGAAGCGACGAGAATACTATACAAAATAACAAAATAATGACTATATTCAACAATATCTAGTGATGGACGATTTCAAAACACTGCTTCATGAAGCTTCGAAGCTTAACGAATCTTTTGTTTCGAATCAGTGGTTCGGAGCGTGTATCAAACTGCCAAAGCCACGTGATTTCAGTAAACGAGGCTTCGTTATGTCATAAGTGTTTTGAAATTTCAATGGTTCACCACTGGGGGGGCGTGACTTTGGCAGTTTGATACACGCTCCGAACCACTGATTCAAAACAAAAGATTTGTAAAGCTTCGAAAGCTTCATGAAGCAGTGTTTTGAAATCGCCCATCACTAGATATTGTTGAATAAAATCGTTATTTTGTCTTTTTTTTAACGCACAAAAAGTATTCTCATCGCTTCATAACATTAAGTTTGAACCACTGTAGTCACATGATCTGTTTTAAAAACGTCTTTCTGGGCATCTGAAAGTGTTAATTATCTTGCTGACAATGGAGGCCTCACTGAGCCATTAGATTTTATCAACAATATCTTAATTTGTGTTCCAAAGATGAACAAAGGTCTTACGGGTGTGGAACGACATGAGAGTGAGAAATAAATGACAGAATTTTCATTTTTGGGTGAACTAACCCTTTAAATGAGTAACCTCGCATCTCTCTCTCTCTCTCTTGCGTTAAATATTTTTAACGCATTAAACTGAAAAAAAAAAATGTAAACTCAAAATAATTAATTTTGACTGCCCTAATTCAAATAAATGCTATAATCGATTCTTTCAAATAAATGTAATCTTACGCAATACTTTATCTCTGTGTCTGATTCAAAACGGCCAGAATGCTAGATCAAACTGACGAAAATAACAGTCATACCCTTCCGGTCAAATATTGCACTGCAAACATCAATAACAGCTTTAGATTGTCAATGCTGGCAAATGACCATGGTATAAATGGGATAATTCACAGCTAACTGTGCATTACACAATTTGAATGCAATCACTCTCCGCTTTGCGTCCGCTGGTTCTTTGCTTCCACTTCATGCATTAAAATTGCTTAATGCACAGTTAGCTGTGGATTATCCCTTACTTAAATAATAACAGTTCCTTAATATTTGTGCTATAAGCCATACTTTTTATAATTTAACACATATTTAACACATAAATATTATTATTAAATACAAAAAAATCTAATCTGAAGGCAAGTCTGAGGTTAATAATAATAAGGTAATAATAACAATAGTTGTAGCTGTTGTTCATTTTTCCTCTGCATGTTGATTTTGCACCTGGGCTTTCACTGTAGGTTATGTTCAAAGAATACTACCACTTTTACAACTGAACTTGTCTTAGCAACTTTATTAAGATTCACACTCAAATCGGTCCAATTCATTGGCCAAACATCACACATTTGTATTTTCCATATAAATTGGGAATGTATCAAGTAAAGATTATGAAAGTGCAAATACCATTTCAAGGATTAGATGTTTAACAATATAAAATCTGTAATGGGTTACAAAATGTGCTTTACTTGCCCCACAAATAATAGCCACCCCCCTCCCCCAAACAATAGCCTTGACACTCGAAAGGTCTTTTGTCAAGAAAACATGATCTATTTTTATTATAATTACTTAATGCACAGCATACTGTCACATACAGAACAACTTTTGTCATTCACTTTTTTTGTCATGTTTGGACAGAGGTTGAAAATCTACCATATGCTTCATTTGAACAGACATCAGCTCCACCTCCACCTTTGGCGACATACATTAGTCCGAAGAAATACTGCGATTTAGTGAGTTTAACTGATTCCGATCACACATACATACTGTACATACCGGAAAAAAAATCATGTTTGCACTCCTCCAAACGAATGGAATGATTCCAAAAAACACTTTGCGAACAGGTTTGCCTTCATTTTCACTTTGTAAAGTTTTATGCAATGCAATACTGCATTAGGACATAAGGTCAGATTCAACATACTTATGACATCAAGCCCACAATAAAGCATCAGGCGCCTGCTCGATCAAACCCACAGCTAAAACCGCCAATATAACAGCAAACCTATGAGCTAAAATGGGTTATTCCAAGGCTGAAATGTGAGATAATTTTGTGCAATTTTTCTGAAGTGCTTAAAACTCAGTGCTGCTGTGATTTAGCTGAAATGATAGTTTCGTCTGTTGATAAGTTGGCCAGGTGTTCGCAAGAAAAGGAAAGCAAATCAAAAAAACATTCTGTTAATTTATTTGAATGGCTTTTAACAATTATCTCAGCATTCGCATTTTAAGTAATAAGCAGATATTGAAAAGTGGCACTGTGTTATTACAGTTTGATATATACACAACAAAAATATATATATTGGCGCTCATTTGTTTTTGCTTTTTTTTTTCGTTGTTAACTTTATCTTCATTCAATTTTAAGGACATTCAATTTCAAATAAATAGAAAATAATTTCCATAATTTATTGTAGAGAAATACCACAGTTAAATTAATCGTAAAAAAAAAAATCGTAATTGTGGGTAAGCTCCACCGTGTGTAGAAACGTACTGTAAATCTGCAGCTAAAACAGCTTCTGGCCACCACATTGAGACGCGTCTGCCTCTACCGAAAGATCCATAGACGAGACCTTAGATATTCTGAGGAGAAAACATGGTTTTGAAAAGTGGTGCATCTTGAAAAAACAAAAGCAAAATAAACATATTCATAATTTTCTATCAGAGATGCACCTGGACCACATCTATGGATTTTTATCTGACATTTTAAATCTGAGAATTTGATTTTTACACACTGTTTCCACGTGGATATCACATCTTAACACACGTTTAGTATGTCATTAAATATAGATGGATATAATCCGCGAATGTGTTTATTCATTCTTTCGCTTTTTTGTTTTTAAATAATTGCTTTAAAAACACCCTGGGGGAAGGGGCCAGAGGCATGCGAAAGGAACCGAACATATATAAAAATGTCTTTTATAAAACATTGAGCTCAGTTTGCTTAATCGCCACCTGAAAGTACAAGTACAATGTGTATTGGAACTTCCCACACTCTGGGCTCTGAGCGCGGCTATAAATAAAGAGAAGTTTCACAGAAAAGGCACTGTGATAAGTTGCAAAGAGAAAACGTTTTCTAGAGCCGGTGCGGCAGTCCTGATCCAAGTTTAACCTTGCCGGTACTTTCCGTTCTAATTAATCAATGACGGATTACAGTGATTACGTTTGATCGAAAAAGAAGTGTTGACTGCAACTAGAATTACTGTTCTTTTAGTTTCTGTGATTATCAGCCTCACAACTCTTATGAGTGTGATGCTGATGTGTACTTCTCTGATACTACAGGTCTAGTTTAAAGGAAGGATAGTGTACTCAACAGGGCGACTAGGCCCTCAGCAGCAGGCACGATCAGCACACCGTCCACACGGCGTGTACAAGCCAGTGTTTTTGGCACCTACAGTATCTTTACATCCTTTATAATCAGATGAACAGGAACTCGCACCCAATACTATCCTGTTCTATACAGTAGATTTTTCTGGCTACCTCACTTCCCGCCTCGTCTTCATATCTCTTTCTGGTTCAGTTGCTGACTCTTTTAAAAGTGTTTAACACTCCAGGATCGGAAAGAGTTTTTAGTGAGCAAAGAACACATGCCTCGTAAGCACAAAGGCCTAAAACACACGAGTACTGAATGAGTACTCAAAAACGACCTCTTTACATATCTCGGTTTCAATTTCTACATATCTGACAATACAAAGCTTCTCGTCAGGATTAATCTTGTTCCCCGGGTTTGGAATCCGGCAGCTACTTCATCAGATAAGTGGCTTAACTAGTGGGTGAAGTCAATCTTTCATACAAGGTGTACTTGACCCTCCCATTCAGAGGAGCTACTGCTAGGCTGGTCGGGGTCGGAGTCACATTTTGGGGTATCGGAGCGACACGGGTTTGAACCGCTCGGAGTTTCACCCAACTCAATGGATGAAGGAGGTACCGGACACATATCAAGACCTACTAGGTCTAGCTGTGTCGGCCTGACAGGCTCACGCTCTCCCACGACGATACCGGAGTCAAACTCGTGCTCCGCCTCTGTATTACCCCCTGTTGTCCACTGTGGAATGGCGCACTCGGTCTGCTCTGACATCATCCTCGCCGACTGAGCGGCGAATTCCTGGTGAGTTGCACCGGCTGAAGGAACCAAACTGATATTCTGCGGATTCATGTCGTGAAACCAAGCCATGATGTTGCCTAGAAGGTTGGCGTTGTCTGAACCGAAATCAGAGGTTTCCATACGTCCCGAAGGAGCTTGGAAGGGATCCTCTGCAGACTCACAGGAAGGATTGTTGAGATTGTCGAAACGTAGAGGGACATTCTGGCCACTGATATTACCCAGCTTCTTTAGGCTGTCACCCACCTCTAGCAGCTCAGAGCTGCTTAGGGCAGCACGGGGCACATCTATCCCGCACAGCACCGGGTCCAGCCGTGTGGGCAGGGATGTTCCAATGGCCCCCAGAGATGCTTCATTAGCAAGGATCTCTTGAGCATCAACGCCAGCAAGGCCTGCAGTCATCCCAGACTCCTGCAGAGACAGCTGGATGGCCAAGAGGATATTCGGATCATCCTCATCCAGGGAACTGTGAGGCTGTAGGGTAAAACATCAGAAGTTACTGTCAGCTGAGGATTCTCAGATAAACGCCTGTGACATTCTACCACAGAACCTCTGTTAAAAAGATCTCAACTCACCATGGGTAGACCCTGTCTCTGACCACCACCAATTTCTTGAGTGTCTGTAATACAAGACAAATGGAAAATCATTTGTTTAGTTAGTTGACTAGTGCAGTTCTACTTTTTCTTCATTTTGCATACCAAGGAATAACTCTAAGGACACCCACTCACTGTGAACTCATTGATATTAAGGGGGGTGGTGAGAAAAATGCTGGGATGGTGTGATTTGCTATCACAGTGATTTCAGAGATACAACATATTTCCTTTGCCGATTTATAATTTATGGCCATTATCAGTGTGACCTTGAGTATAAGGTTATAATCTACAGTGGGATTTTGTGCAGTCGACCTCCAGTCTTCATCTGTCTATTCAGAAATATATTATAAACCATTGACGTTAGGAACAAAGTCAGTACTGAAATTTTAAAACTGTGACGACAAAGAAGCGACAAAGGTTTCTATTTACAATGTGTTTTGAAGGATCATTGTAGCCAATCACAGCCAATCTGTTGAGGGCATGAACTCAATGGCCAATCAGAGGTGTTTAAGTTAGTCAGAATATGCTTAACACTGCTTTAGAGTTTAGAATCGCCACACACTTTAGAGTACTACATGCTTGTGAATCCTTTCATTATTACTAACAAAGTGTAAACAAAATGTAAATAAGAGATTCATTGTGCAGTGTAGACAGGTTTTTTGATTATAGCGGGAGTTTTCGGAAGAGTGTAGATCTCAGTGAGCAGGCTCTGAATGTAGCCTAAGTGATTGACAACTTCAGTGATTATAAAGGGAGCTCTCTCTGCTCGCTTTCTGTTTATAACCTATATACAATTGGAATAAAAGTTTTGTTTTTCATGCTGCTCAGTACACTGCAAAGTTTCTGGATATACAATGGTATTTAAATGCGTAACTGCATCCAAAACTGCAATGATTGACAGTGACATAACTATAGCAACAGACGGGACAAAACAATCTGATACTATGTGAAAATAGATGTGCGTTAAGTCTTATGAGTGTAAATGCAAACTAATTGACCTGCCACTTCTATGTTCTACGTAATGTGTATGTTTCTTTGTCCATTTTATTACTAATTTTTCACTTGATCTTTTTATAAACATTGTTTACTTATAAACATTTGAAGGCTACATGCTGTTTAAATGTATTATTTACTTAAAATTATTATCATCATAAATAAACTCATTTAAATTAATATTTTTATTTTCAAATAGTTAAATAAAATAGTTTCAACCGTTTTTGCTCTGGTACCAAAACTGGTATTGAGAACTGCAAAATTGTACTGGTATTGGTACTGCTTACTGGAATTTTTTGGTAATAATATAATATAATATAATATAAAACCACTCAAGTCATCACTTTCATTTCAACACACTTAAGTACACTTTTAAAAAGAAAGTGTACTTGTTTTTCACAAGGGATTACAAACCCTATACATGATGTGAATCACATCCAAGTGATCATTAAATCAACAGAGAACGGAACACAAAACTAAAACAAACTGCTTAAACAATTTGGATTCAGTCAGATTTACTGTATAGAAAGTGTTATCAGGCCTGATAGATTTAATCCATTAATTTATCCTGCTTAAAAGAAGCCTATATTGCAAAAGAAAGTGATAAATAGATTTACAGTGCATTTTTTGCTAAGCTTAGTGTGCAAAGAACCGCAAAAAAATCTTGAAACTTTACTTGCAGCTGCTTGAACTATGGAGCACTAAATGCATACATGTGGGACCAAATATGGGCTCTAAAATGAGAATGTGTTCACAAAACGCACCTAAAGTGCTGTGGTTTGGGTCATCAGGGTCGGGTGTGTTGCTGCGGAGGCTGGCCATGTCTCCTCTCCTGCGTTGCCTGTGTCTGCGCCTGTACTGGAATTCGGCATACTCCTACAACACAAAACCACACACAACCTTATTTCAAAGCTGCTTCAAAAGGTGTACCAGCATTCCCACTGGACCCTGTGAACAGAAGTCAGACTCTCAGAAGAATCCTACACCTCTCTACAGGAATTCTGTTGTGTGGCATCATCAGCGTTCAGGGCTTTTGGCACTATCATTTCAGAATAACAGTTAGACATTTTGAAGAAATCAAAAAGCCTTTCATAGGAATGGCTCAACCAAAACATTTTGTAATCCTGTCATTATTACTAACCATGTTGTTTAAAACCTGTGAGGACCATTTTTAATAATGTACAAAAATTACACAAAGCTATCATGGCTTCAGAAGAATATAATATAATATAATATAATATAATATAATATAATATAATAACACTGCCCGGCCAAAAAAAACGGTCGCCGTTTGGATTTTAATAGGCAAATACTTAAAGAGTCTATGGATGGATCATTATTGCAGTGATTATTATTTTTCTAGCATGTTATATGTTTGACAATGGTTCTTTTAACCCTTAAAGATGGAGTGTGTAGCTTTTAATTTCTTAAACAACCATGTATCAAGATGTATCATGGTCATATTCCAGGATGACAATCTCAAGATTCATCAGGCTCAAATTGTGAAAGAATTGTTGGGAGGGAGCATGAAGAATCATTTTCACACATGAATTGGCACTGACCTTAACCTCAGTGTAAGTTTTTGGGATGTGCTGGAGGAGACTTTACAGAGTGCTCACCTCTTGCATTGTCAATACAAATCTTGACCAAAAATTGATGCACCTCTTGATGGAAATAAATGTTGTGATGTTATTTCCATCAAGAGGTGCATCAATTTTGGGCTAAGATCTTGTATTGACAATGCAAGAGGTAAGCACTCTGTAAAGTCTATTCCAGCACATCCCAAATACTTTTAATAATATTAAGGTCTGGACTCAGAGGTGCCAATTCATGTGTGAAAATGATTCTTCATACTCTCTGAACCATTCTTTCACAATCTTGACATTGTCATCCTGGAATATGGCCATGATGTGTCTTCTACATGGTTGTTTAAGAAATGAAAAGCTACACACTCTATCTTTAAGGGTTAAAAGAACCGTTGCCAAACATATAACATGCTAGAAACATAATAATCACTATAATAATGATCCATTCATAGATTCTTAAGTATTTGTATTAAGTATTCTTAAGTATTAAAATCCAAACAGCGACTTTTTTTTTTTTTTTTTTGGTCAGGCAGTGTATAATATAATCATAAGGACCACTTTTATTATATTTTTATGGTGTTTTGTGTCCTTGAAAGCTCCAGTCTCATTCATTTTAACTGAATAGAAAAGAGTGACCAGCATTACTAAAGGTTTTTCCTCTTGTATTATATGAAAATAATGAGACAAACAAGTTTGGACTGACATGAGGGAGAGTAAATGATGCCAGAATTTTCAATTTTTGGAGAACTAATCCTTTAAGCTCCTCAAATCATGTACATATCCAAACAGTCTGACACGCCGTAATAAAATTTACTACAAAACCAACAAGATATGGCATTTCAGTGTATGTTAGTATAATCTATTTAGGATTTAATCACCGATCATAACTGATCTATACTGCACTTCTTCCAAATTTATTTTCACCATAGTTCGACAAATCTAAACCAAACTGAAGCTGAATGCAATAAGCATGCAACAACGGTAGCAAACTCAAAACAAACAAAAAAATACATTCCTGAGGGTAACGCTCAAGCATCAATAATAAAAAAGTTGAATAAAGTGCATCACTATTATTCCTCTTTCCACAAGCCATAAATCCAGAGCAAAATGAAACTGCACCAAAGCCTGCATAGATGATTTCAAAAGAAGAGCAGCAACCAGCAATACAGACTGAAGTGGTGACCTGGTTCACCTTGGAATGTCTGCAAAAACGCATAATTCATGACCTTTCATGGCATAGTCAAAGCAAAAAGCAGGAAACTGCCTTTTGAAGTTACAAGACCAAAGGCATCTTTTAGAAGACCATGTCAGGATATATGAATAGAAAAGAAAAAGATCTCGGTTTCCAGATGATGTTAAAACAGCATCGGAATTCTTAAACGGAAGTGCACAGCAATCGTCTGAAAAATATAAACAGCGGCAATAGAGTATGAACAGAAAAAAGAAAACATGCGACCAAATAAAAGTTGACAATGACATAAGTGATGGGGTGTATATGACAGGTGCCATTCCACTGTTCGTTTAGCCGTTCCTGAGATGGGGTCTAATGAGGATTCTTTAATACCTGCGGATGGCTTCCTGTATATTGACAGTGCTCTCTCGGATCAATTCCCCCGAGAAAGGCATGATTCCTCTGGATCTTTAGATCAGAACAAAATAGCGGTACACTGTTTAACTGCACATTACAGGTCTTACACATTCACAACTGCTGCAACAGGACTACATCTTGTTCTATAGGCCGGTAAGCACTCTGGCAAAACTTCAGGCACCCTACACCAACTAAGTTGGCCACAAATATACATTTAACAAAGACACTCTTTCACAAACTATGGCCAAAGTCTCAAAACAAGCAAAACAAAACAGTTACCTCGGGAGAGGCGAAACCCAAGTACTCCCAGTCCCATGTTCCACCAGCAAAACTGTAAACGCAAACAAAAAAAGAATTAAGTTCCATTACATTTTTAGGCTGCAGGTGTTGTTGTGTTACAAAGGAAAAGCAGCTCATAGGAAATACAATACTAGTGCTGAAATACAATACGTTATCAAAATTGACCCTATTTTCTTTCATTTCACAGAATTGTGTTTGCTATGTCTTTTAAAAATCTAGTTTAAACACACACGGTAAGTTCTTAGAAATGTACATTGTTTTTATGTTGGTTTCATATGATTTTTAAAAACTTTTATTTCATTTTCAAATTTGAAAGTTTTTAAAGTTTAAATTTAAAGACTCCACAAATGTGGTATGACCAACAAATATACATCTTTATTATTTTTTTAAAAAATGCATCAAATATATTTTTCAAGGTTCCCGTTTTGGTTTTGTCCTCTATGCTGGTTGCATCATACAGCATTAGTTTGGTGGACAAAAGATTTTTAAATACTTATAATATTTTTACAAAACTGCCTCACAACTTTTTATCCCAAAATGATAATAAAAGACTATAAAAGATTATTATAAATATACCAATTGACTTAAGTTTTTCCTTTGAAAAATGTCATCCTTTTAACAAGATATTTTTTTTAATAATATGGTATCAGGACAGTTAAAAAATGCTAAAAAATTTATATATATATATATATATTTTACTAATTTTTATTCGGAAATAAAAAAAAAAACATGTCAATCATAGAAGAGGTGTATTTAAGTAATTGTATGTGTTTTTTAAGTGTTTTTAAAATAAATTAATAGACCTGGACAAAAGATGAGCAACATAACATTGACTCATTGACCATGAAGTATCTTGAACTTTCTTGAAACGACTTGCCTTTTTAATCTGACATCACCTGGGCCATACATAGATATGTGCGGCACAAACAGGATGTTAACCAATAGCCAAAAAGCTATTTAGTCATTGCAGGCAATGCAGCCTAATCAGCCTTTCTAAAATCTTGCCATTCTCGGTAGCAAATGCAGTTATGTTAACTTTAAACTATTTTAAGAAGCTTGTCATTGGGGAAGAGGATCTTACCTGCGTCGAGGGGCTTCAGGTGAATCGTTGGGTGCCACACCTCTTGCCACAGATGCCAGAAACTCCTGCCTCTTTTGCTGCACCAGGCAGGCGGCGCGGATTATCTTATGACGAGGTGTGCGGAGGTAAGGCCGGTTGACTTTCTGTGCAAGATCTTCAGTCACCATTTCCAAGTCAGTCTAATAAGAAAAATAAGAGTACTGCGTTGTCACGAACTCAGAACGCACACGTTAAGCATGTCATAAGATTAGCATCTGTGTTACTGACCTGCATAAGTTCAAATATTTCCTTCTTTGTGCTTTTGGGCTCCAGAAAGAACCCGTAAGGGTAAGAGCACTTGAGAATACGACGAGTTTTAAGTAGTTCGTGCACTGCATCTTCAATGAAAGTAGTGTCTGGAGGGCCTCCTTCTCCTGCAACAACACAGCAATACAATACAGGAGTTAAAATATAATTTAAAAAGTCTACAACACCATGTATTAAACTTGAACTGCAGCTAAATGTAGAGGGAATCACTGTCAGAATGAAGAAATAAGTTATATTCTCTACAGAGTACTTCCAGTCTGTAAATTTTAACAAAGGGAAAGGACACAAAGTTGACCATGCATTAACATGGCTTGGAAATAATTTATTAACATTATACAAGTGTGGTTTTGCATCTTACTTCCACTCAGAACTTTGCTCAGTTGTTCCATCTTGTCTTTGGCTGTCTTAAGCAGGCGTTCTTCAAGCTGTAGGACAGGGCAACATAGATTAATATAAGATATATTGTTTTAAAGACCATTTGCCTCTAAAGTCACATCTAATGTCAGTCCACGGACTGCCAAAATTCTGCTCATTGACCATATGATGCATATTCTACACAAAACTGCAAAGAACTTTCATGATCTGGCAAGCTCTAATCTGATTGCCCGGCTTTATGCAATATCTGTGAGTAAGGATACATAGGATCTTTAACCGGTCACAAAAAAGTCATGATTAAAAGGTACTGGGTTGATAAAACTAGGGTTGAGAAAAGCCGTGATTCCACCACCGGAACTTTCCCCAGGAACTAGGGACTTTGGGGTGGTACTCTGTGTGTTTCGAACGCAGGAACCAGGGTCTAAATGAAGTTTCGGGTAAAAATTTTCCCCACAGACAGTCCCTGCTCGCGAGGTAGTACTTTTTCAAAGTTCCAGGGACTTTTGGGGGTGGGATTTGGGCGCTGAACATGCTGATTGGTTGAGTTCATGCAGCATTTTGATTGGTTGACTCCACACAGCATTTTATTTCAACCACAATTTTGTCTGTTACGGTGTGTGCAGTACCTGTCTGCTATTGGAATCAACAATGGAGTTATATGACAGATGGACCGGCGACAAGGTTCAGGCTTTATTAAGCTTATATGTGGAGGACGAAATCCAGAGGGGACTGGAAAGTTGCGAGCAGTCCTACGTCACCGGACTTAATCTTCACGGTACTTTAGACCGCGATGGAAATGCAGACAGCAACAGGTCTGGGGGGGGGCAAAAGTTCCTAGAAAAAAAGCTCCTGGGACAAATTGTTCTGGGTAATTTCGGTGGAAAAGCGGCTTAAGTTTCACACCAGTCTATTATTATGGTATTATCTTTTTTTGATAAACATTGTGTAAAAACAAAAACTGTGGTTATTCACTTTATATGCCATTCAGACGGTCTCTTCCAGTCAAGGTGGTACTTGGCCAGACTAAGCTGCATTGTGAACCAGACCTAATTATGTTTAGTCGAAGATCGTATGTAAAATCAGGCTGATCTTTGTAGACTTTTACCTGGTAGCTGTGCTCGTGGTTCTTAAAGCGTGTGTAATAGTGCATGAAGCGATCCAATTCCTGGAAGTTCTTGTGTTTCTTCTCTGCCTGCAAAAAATAATAATAATAATAATAATATTTAAGCGTGTGTAAAAGTTCAGGCATACTCAGAGAGATCTTTATCTTTCTTCAGTATTAAAAAAAGCTCTATTATCAATCTTATAATGTTTAATAAATATATAAATGTACACCTTTACATCTGTGTGGTGCTTTAAATGTATAGAGCTAATTTATAAAACATGAGCACCATGAGTAAACAATGTGTACCTCAACAGTCATCTCTTTAGACTGCTCCTCCACCTGCTGAATGACCTCATATCGTGTGCAACGGTAGTATCCTCCAGTAGAGGAACTGTGTTTTTTCCATTCTTCCAGACAGATCCAGCAGAAATCATACTTGCACTGTACAGACACATAAACAGACACACAAACATTTTTTATTAATAACACCTATGCTAAAACAAACCATTAGTCTACTTTTATTACGTCACAAGAAAATGCATTTATCAGTCTAGCAGGAGGCACACTGGGAGTTGTGGGATTCTGACAGCAGGGATTATGTGTGTTGCTAGGAAACTATCTCTCTCACTTTTTATTTTTGGAGTGCTAGTATTTGCAAAGTCTTTCTCTGTTTAGTAACCTTGTTTCAGGCTGATCGAGATTGAATGTACAGTAAAGCATTACATCCTAAGGCACACATATGCATTTCTTGTTCTTTAAGAGATTTATCAAGAATTCCTCATCCATTATTCTTAAAATGATTTAACGTCAGCCCACTGTTGCAGAGGCAGAACCTTTAGAAACAAATCTTTATCTTTACAATAACATTTAATTATGATATAACATGAAAGACCATAATGATAAGGGGCAAAGCTTACATTCAATGGTTTCAAATAATCCTTATAGACCCTTCCAATTTTTTTCCAATTCCAGTTTTTCATCCAAAGTTCCACTTTTTTGGTCTTAATTTACACTTTTCTTGGCTCACAGCCATGTCTGCACAATTCTCTCCTGGTTTACTTCCTCCAGGAAGATAATATTTCATCTCTACTGAGAAACATGACACCCCAGTCAAGGTGTCCCCCAAGGTTCTGTTCTTGGCCCTCTCCTTTTCATAATCTACAAACTTTCTATTTGTCAAATCACCAGCCATAATGGTCTTAGTTATAGCTGCTTCGCTGATGAGATTTATTTTACCACCTCCTCTGATCCATACCCTCCCACTCATTTTGGTCTGTGGCACTGATAAGTTTCTTAAATAAAAAAGCAGAATTAAAACTAAGTGGGCCAATTTTGATTTAAGCTTTTGACGATCCCTTTCAAACTTCCTTGGTATCATGTTTGACCCTTTGTTCACTTCCAAAGTTCACACCAACTCTCGTCAAGCCTGCATTCTACACCTCTGAAAAACTCCATGCCTCCGCCCCATACTTAACCTGGTATATAAATAAATTCTATTATTGTTATTACACAAATAACCTTGGCACATTGCATGTGGTTACAGCCCTCATTCTTCTGAATGGGAGATTTGCAGTTGGCACAAGATTTGGAGTTGGTGAGTAACCACAGGCAGTTGGCAGCATCTTCATACGCCTCACTTACACCTGCCACTGAAATGGAAAAAGACAGAAATAAAGATGCCTGAGATCCAAAACAATTTTTGGGCAGGTAGGAACAGCACTTTAAAAAAATTTATCTAAGTGGTTACTGCAAAGTATACAGGAAAACATGCTCACGCTCTTCTGGTTTCATGTCAGAGACTTTCTGAAGCCACATCTTCCAAGTTTGGCAGTCACATGGTTCATGGGCCTCTCCTTGGCACTCCCTGTGAGGAGAAACACCAGCATGATGTCAGGCCTAAGTATGAGGGAAATTCCATTTCAAGTGAATATCTTATTTCTGTTCTATGCATTTGAATTGGTGGAGGAATGGCTTTTTAGGGATAAATCTGTGTCAAACATGAGCAAAAGACTAATCTATGCTAACATATTAACATGGTGTAATGTAACAGTTTTTGATCCGTAACCCTCCAAGTTCAGAAGTCTGAGATGTTCTAGTTTAACATTTAGCACTGTTTTTCTTGTTATCCATGATCCACTCAGAACAGAACTGTGACCCACCAGTTGAGAACCACTGCTATTAAACACAACGTTGGCAGACTGTTGACCGCAAATGCCTTTAAATGACAGCTTCAGTCTAGGCAATGCCCTTCCATATTAGATTCAATCCATATTCACTCAGACAGATGAAATGTTTGTTTATGAAAAAGGGAGGAGGGTGTTTTGACTCAAATATAATGCTAAGATCTGGCACAGGCAGTGATGAGATACGAGCCTACTATGTGGGTGTGTGTATGTGTCTATGTGTTTGTGTGTAGGGGACATAAGGACCAGAGCTGTGGGGAAGAGAAACTCAGCCAGCTGCATCGGCAGAGACCACTATGAGCAGAACATACATACAAACACACATTCTTGAATATGAGCCCAATAAATCATGTTCAAGTAAACTGGAGTTTTTGTTCAGAATCATAAATTCTCTCCTCTGGTACTATGGCTTGAGAGATTTGTATCAATGACTGGCACTGACCAGCAGAAGAGATGGCCTTTTCCACAGTCCACCGCAGGGGCCTGGAGGCGAGGAAAACTGAGCGGGTCAGAGGTGCTGGCACCTGGTCCCTGCCCAGCCAATCGCACCGCTCTATCACAGCCAGCCCGCGGGCACCACCGGATGGCAGGATTATTCTCCACAAATGCCTGAGAGAGAAGAAGAAAAAGAGTAAAAAGAAAGATCGAGAAAGAACGAAGGTGGAAGCAAGTAAGGGAGGCATTTAAAACATAAAACAATTCCTTATCCATCTATTACATGGATATCTGTAATTTTCTGATTCCAATTGGTCAAATGCAGCATTGAGCAAATATTTCTTGTATGAGTAATAAATATGAATATACAATGAATTTTACACACACACACACATATATATTATTATATATATATATATATATATATATATATATATATATATATATATATATCATTTTTTATATAACACATGGGTTGTAATGGTACATGTATTCGTCTTTTCTCAGTATGGACATCACGGTTTGGTGCATACAGTCAGTCACAGGCGATCCACACTCCAATCCAGAAGGGGGCGTGCATGGTAATGCAACGCTGTTTGCTAACCGCCACAACAGGAAAAAGCGCATAAGAACAGATGATCTATGCATAAATATGTTTACGTGTAATCTCTCAACCAGTGTTTCAACCGCGGAAAGACATCAATAAGACTTGATTAATAAGCTTGAGAATAATATCTCACATAGCATTACATTTACCTCAGGCAAGTCATTTAGTGTCCACAGCATGTTAGTTCACTAGAGAAATTAACTCTAGAGGGGAGCATTTCACTAAATATATGCACTATATTAGCTTATATTCATTACATTTACTTAACCTGTTAGAAATGGCTAAATGATTTAATATATTTTTACATAAATTTGTAATGAAAACAAGAAAACTGTGTAAATAATTATATTTCAAAAATGAATTGGAATAGAAAAATAATTGAAAAATAATTTTATGTTGAAGAAATTTTACATTTAAGAAAGAAGCAATTTCATATTTATATATGAATATATATATTTATAAGATATAGATACATAGTAAATATTTTTTATGCTTTTTACAAAAGAAGTCTCTTATGCACACCAAGGCTGCATTAATTTGAGTAACAAAAGTAATACTGTGACAAGTCAAAGCTGAAGTCACATGATCCTTAAGAAATCATTCTAATATGCTGATTTGGTGCTCAAGAAATATTTATTTATATTTATTTATGTTAAATCAGTTGTGCTGTTTCGTTTGCAACATCTTTTCAATCACTTTTGATCATTTAATGTATCCTTGCTGATTTAAAGTTTTACTTTCTTTTCAAAAAAAAAAAAAAAAAATCTTACAGACCCGAAACTTCTGAACTAAAATATTTTGTCCTCTACGGTTCATCTAATTTGCTGAGTCTTGTTATGATGCCGAGATGCAAGTTAATTTTTACCAAAAGTTCCAGAAGTCCATCAGTACACTCTGACCCTAAAAATGTCTACAAGAGAGCTCAGACACCCCTGTGGAAGATTCAACATCACCATGGTAACATAATGAAAGGCTTGGGACTCCCCAGTGTGAGAAGTGTCATTCTCAGACATTCTCAGATGAGAGCTGCCATTGTTACATTTACTTCAACCCTCTCAGCTCCCATTTCAATGTTCCACCATTCTGGACTGACTTCACAATAACACTAAACACAAACTCCACTGAGAACTGATCTGTGTGACTGGAAAACCATCTATGAAGGCAGAATCACAGGTTTGAAATCAAAACTCTGGCCTAATGCTGACTGACTGCTGTATTGCTTAATTTATCCTCATGTTTAACTCACGATATCACAAAATAATACAATTACAATGACATCTATCCACATAATTCAGAGTAATGTGCATTTGATCATGTAATTATACCTTGATATCAAACTGCAGATAACGTTTGTCCATCTCTCTGGACACAATGCTCTCAATGACCTCAACAGGAACCAGCTGGAAGCAGTCATAGGCTGGGCAGAAGATATTATGGGCCTCCCCCTCCTGGATCTTCAGATTCAGAAAACTGCCAAGGGCAACGTACATTTGACTGTTACATGATATTACAGCAGTAGTGAGAACTGACAGTGATTGTAATGCGACTAAAATGCTGAAAGGCTCTAATAAAAATAAAATAAAATAAAAAAACTCACCTTTCCCAGCATGCTCTGCAGAACTCGTGACCACATGGAATATCAACAGGCTCCTCAAACATGGAGGCTGCACACATACAAATGCCGCACTGAAAGCGGAGAACAAAACAACCTTAGTAAGAGCACATCTACATTATATACCTATACATAAAATACATTATACACAGATGAAGCAGTATAACATGGATCAGAATAATAAACGTCTGATAAAAATCACATTTAGCTGATTCATCTCATGACAAACAGCACTATTCAAGAAATTTAGCCAAACTCCTCATGCCTATTTAATGATTATCAAGTTCATTTTTGGTGTAGACTGTGGCTTTGTGAAAGTGGTGATAATGCACCAAAAGGAACCCGTTTTTAGACTACAATGTCTTCTTTATTGACACATGAAAGAGCTGATTGTTACAACATACTGAGACTGTTCCGATCGCTCATGAACCAAACTTACTTCACAAAGCATTTTGAAGGTCTTTGGAAAAATATAGACAATGCTGGGTGATATGCTGGTAAGTATGTGTCAAAATCAGCTTACTTTTTAACTAATTTGTCATTTCAAGACTGGTACGCACCAAATCGACATCAAAGCACTAGCAGTGACAAAAGCCGACGGTGTCAGCTCACGTCAGCTGCGTCTGGGCAAAAAAGGTGTGCTTGAACGCACCGCAAAAACACCAGCTGACAGCCAACTAGTATGTACATTCTGCACCTGCGTGAGAGACAATAACGTCCACAATAGCAGATGACAGTTCTCTGTCATTCAAAAAAGGGAACGTGAACTATGAATGCAAATATACAAACCGTAAACAAAGCAGCGCTCGCTTACTATTTTAAATATGAATCATGCTGATCATTTTATCTTCACTTATATTAATTAGGCTACACACAGCCATGCCGTTATGAAAATATTCACGCATTGGAATGTTACAAAAGATGAAGATGTAGATAAATTTATGAGCACCTTCTTTGTGTGCCCTCTTGTCTTTGGCATTTGCAAACTTTGTCACTTTCGTTTTTCTTCTTGTGCACTGGTTTACAAAGCTAAACTGCCAATCAATTTCTTTTCCCGACGGCTATTCAACATGCTCAAATCGGCCGGACTAAAGCCGACATGAAGAACACACCGCAAAAACTAGCCCATGGTGTGTCCCAGCCTTTAGATAAAGCTCCAAAAGCAACTTAAGGTGCTTTAATACTAAACCAATGTCTGCAAATCAGAAGCACAGGATGAAGGAAGAGCAAGTTCAAGACTAACTCCAGCAAAAAAAATCTTATGGAAAACAGATCTGAAGTTGACCTAAAGTGATTTGCAGTTTTTATATATTGAAATTTAATCAATGAAAGTCAGAAGCCAAACCTTGGTTTAAAAAAAAAAAAAAAAAAAAAAAAAAAAAAAAAAAGAGCGAGATGTCCATAAAGTATAAATTATATAATTATTGCCTTTGGTTACTCGATTTTGGTGTTTTTTCTATTTCCCTGTGTGTTTGGATTATTTTGTTTGGATTATTTTGAGGAAACTGCTGTCGAAGTGTACCTTTTTCATGTGTCTTATATATGCAAATATATTGGCAGTTATTTGCAACACCTACCCCAACCTGACCCATTAAAAACTTTATACCTATTAGGCAATTTATTTCCACTTCTCAGTATATTTTCTTAAATTTTTATTCAAAATAAATGCCTCTCAGAGCTGATATTTGATGGAAAAATGGAGAAGAATGAGTTCTGAAAAAGGCAGATTCAAACTGAGGCAGATTCGGGTCGGGTCGGCCGTTATACCTGTTGGATTTATTTTGTAATTTTGTCTGGCTCAATCAGACAATTGTGGGGGGAGTTAGTGTAAATAGCCCACCTTGTTAGCAAAGGCTATCTGAATATGGTGTAAATAGACACTCCTATATTTTACTATGAACAGTGTTGGGGGAAGTTACTTTTAAAAGTAATGCATTACAATATTGCATTACTCAGATACTTTTTATGGAAAGTAATGTGTTACGCTACTTTTGCATTACTTTTTCTCATCTGGGCTGGGCTTGCTTGTTTGTTTTTTTGTAATAAAAAAATAAATAAAAAAAAGTTACATTTTTGCCAAATGTAAAGGCTATTTCACACCAAAAGTGAAATGAATAAGCGTCAGGCTGAAGAAAATGCGAATTCACACCTGTACAGTCTGTACCTTGCTGTTCTGCCATTCTGGATTGCAAAAGAATAGGACGCAGGAGAAGAAAGTTCAACAATTTGGCTGCGTCCGAAATGGAATACTTCCCTACTGTATATCTGGCAAAAAACAGTATGTGGCAAAAGAAGTATGTCTGAATTCACACTTCTTCCGGCGAGATTCGGAAGTGTACACTTTACTATCCCATGAGGTTACGAGAGAGAATTTGTGAATGGCAGTGAAGCAACGCAACTGAAGCTGGTAGGTCACATGATAATGACAAGATGGTGAATATAGTATGTCCGGACCAGATTACATTCATACTACACACATTCATACTATATAGAACATGCTTTTTTGCGCTCACAAAGTTAATCGAAATAAGTACCTATTTTCAAAGTTTTTCAAAATAAGTACCTACTCAATAGAGTGTACGATTACGGATGCAGCCAACTACTTGAGAAAAAAAAAAAATGAAACACAAATGTGATGTTTATCTAAAGTCATTTTTGCTTATTTGTATGATTAAACTGGGTCATCAAAGTTCAGCAGCAAAGACAATGGTCAATAAAGTGAGATTAAATACATAAAGTATATTTGTGTCATCTGACATTTAATTACTGCAGGTTTGTGTAATGTTTTGAGTTTGCATTTCACTGTTTTTATTCATTTTGAGGAATACTGAATCTGTTTTGTGCAAGTGTGATGAGTAAATGCCTGCTCGCATTTAGTCTAGAGCTACAATAACCATGTTTATACAGCGCACACAACGTCTCTGCACATTACTCCTGATTTCTCTCAACATGAGGATAGAAGAGCGGTCAGTCAATAAATGAGAAAAAGTAACTCAAATATTTTACTGTAAATTTAAAAGTTGTCACTTTACTAGTTACTTAAAAAAGGTAATCTGATTACTTAACTTGCGTTACTTGTAATGCGTTACCCTCAACAATGACTATGAGTATATGTCCAAACTAATTTTTGAACCCAATTCTTATACATTAAGTTGTTGTTTTTTTTCTTATCTTAAAAAAACAAATGTATGCATTAACATGTTCATAATAAAATCTTTTAAATTTAATTTTTTTTTTTAAATGTTCCTATTTTAACAGTCCTTGTTTTTATTGAATAAATGCATATGAAATGAATATTGCAAATGCAAATGAATAGAATATTGCGAATGCAAAATGTAAAATATGGAGAAAGAATGTTGGAGAAATATTTTCATACGCAAAAAAAAAAATAATAATAATAATTCAGGTTTATCTGCAGGTGAATTTTCGACCTCAGTGTGAATAACTTTATAGAAATGCACTGTGTAGCACAAACAAGATTTTGAAAAGAAAAATTTGCATTTGTTATCTTTATACAACACTTATTTCAGGCCTGGAGCAACCTGAGGTTTTTCAGGGGAACAATGGAAGCAGTACATTGATCCAATTTATGGGATTTGAACCTACAAACTTTCAGTAGCCCCAATCTAACACCATTGCTACACCACCCGAATTTATCACTAAAGCATTTAAATTGCATTACATGATTGCACAAATTTGCAGAGAGATGAAAAACAAACTATTGCATATTATCTCCACAGAAGAAGCTATAGAATTAACTACCAGTCACTATAAGGAAATCTGATCCCTCACCAGCGAGCGATCATCATCAGCAGGGGTTAGGCTGATCTCGTCCGGAGAGGTGATGGATGAGCGAGTGGTGCGAGGCGTACGGGGTGAGGGAAGGGTGTCCCAGGTGTTGTAGCCCCTAGGCGGGGGAGTGGGCATCTGAACACCTGAGCGCTGGCAGCAGTCTTCAGCGTTAGACATCCAAGCTTCCAGGAGTTTCTCCCTGTCCCAGTCTAAATTTCAAAGGGATACTTGGGTCAGTGTGCTTGGCAAAAACAACTACATGAGGAGTCACACCAGTTCTAAAAATATACATTCTTTCACATTTCAAATGCTTTGAATCAGCTGGAATTTACAAATGATTCAACAATTTCAACAAGGCTGTTCCTCTGAGTGGAAAATAAATAACCAGATGTTCAGTAGGTTGTTTTCCCACAGGATATGAGAGAACTTGATTGTCATCATATTAAACCTGCTAGTAATGCTGGTATACTTCCATATGTGAGGAACAAAAAGGAGGTGAAGCATGCTATTAGCTAGGTAATTTTATTAAAGTAAACTACAACGAAAAACCTGGCACCCATGAGCCTGTGCAAAAAGGGCTGCAAAAAGGGCTGCAAAAAGGCAATGATGATCTGAAAACACAGACAAACATACATGTTAGAGTTTAGCAATCTCCACTGAGTCAGACTCAGAATTATGCGTTTCCATGTCAACAGTATCAACACCGAAATGAATATGCAACAGTCAGGTACAGGCTCTCTAAGTAGTTTGAGTTCATTATTTTTGTAATATTATGTTATCTGAGACATGAGGTAGTTTAACGTTGTCTCTTGTGACGCTTTGCGGAGAGCAGCTGTGTGTGCGGGTTCCGTGTTTTGGAGGAGGCGTGGCTTTGGACAGCGATTTGCAAGGAGGGTGGGATCATATCTTTTAATGTTCATATCTTTGGATCAAACTGATTACTTTCCCAGAATTTTTAAAATTCCCAGACTTTTAGTCATCTAAGACTTGATTAAACAAAAAACAACTAAAAAAGGTATTTGCCAGAGGACTAAGGCTAATTAAAAAAAATAGCTGAGCAATTACAAGTAACTATTAAAACGCATGTCAAGACATTCAATCCATAATAAGTGTTAAGACATTAAATTCTTAAGCTCCAAGCTCCAGTTTTCTGCAAACAGAACAAAGGTTCCTCTTCCTCTTGTTCAAGGATACACAATGGGACAGCAGTGACATAAAAAAAAGCACATATATATTTGATATCTTTGAATGAACTTCTCGGTCAGCATCAATGAAGAGTGCTAGGGTAAGAAAAGATAAGAAATGCCATTTCGCAGAGGAAATCCTGGAGACAGTCCAGATAGCAAAAGACAGATAACAGTCCATAGTCCAAGGTGAAACAAATAAATAAACACAACCAAATAAACCTTACTTCCAAAGAAAGAAGCAAGGTTTACCAAAATGCATTACACCGGCTAGCCCAATTGTTTGTACTCTACTGTGTTTAGTATCAGTTTTAGGAGTCAAAAGTGTGAATTTGGGTTTAAGATTAAAAGAAGGTGAGACTGCATATTTGAGCCTCAGCTGGTGGTCTCCAGAGAGGCTGTGGCAATAATAGCAGCGCACATGAATCAGAGCTCTGCCCTTTTCTCCCATGGGTTGTAGTCATCTGGAACAAGGCCTGCTAGACAGCCTGCTCACATAATTGGAGATTATTAAAGAAAGCACTGATCCAATTATGAGTCTTGTGCCAGAGAGTTTAGCAGCTCTAAACATGAGTGCTCTTGTAAAATTAAGGAGAAGGAATCTTGGTCTGCTCGGAGATCACAAATGCTTTTTAGATTTACTGTACAGCAAAATACCTTACAGTTTATTGAAATTCTCCAGGGACAATACCATACATATTTCAAATGCGCATGAAGCTATATTTTTCATGAGTTAGAACTTAAAGAACTGCATCAGAATGAACCTTATAAGTAAACCTGCACTGAACATATGCCTGCATATTTACACAGAATTAAAACGGCCAGCCCACACAAAGTTCTACAAATTTCTCACCCCTTGTATGTTTGTTTGTTAAATAATAGTCAGAAGCATCATATAAATAAAAGTCAGGAGCATTGTATTCATTTAAACCAAATTACATGGCCCATCAAATTTGAGTCAAGCAGATTTTAAATGAAAATATGGAGAAAAAAAAAATGCTTAAATGTCAGTCCAATCTATTCGCACCTTTCATAGATTGTTTGCTTTAAACTGAACTGTCATCATAGATGACATCATAGATGAATCCTTATTCAAGTTACAAAAGTTATTCACTCAAGAGCAGCGAGTGATTTTTTCTTTGTCTTTTGTTGTTTGATTAATATTAAAAACACAAGACAGCAGCAGGAATATTAGGCTGCTGTCACTTTAAGACAGATCTAACATACTGATACTGTTACACATGCGTTGTCTTTCTTGACTGTTTATGTTTACTTAAAGGGTTAGTTCACCCAAAAATGAAAATGATGTCATTTATTACTCACCCTCATGTCGTTCTACACCCGTAAGACCTTCGTTCATCTTCAGAACACAAATTAAGATATTTTTGATAAAATCCGATGGCTCAGTGAGGCCTGCATCGCCAGCAATAACACTCCCTTTTTCAATGCCCAGAAAGCTACTAAAAACATATTTAAAACAGTTCATGTGACTACAGTGGTTCAACTTTAATATTATAAAGTGACTAGAATACTTTTTGTGCGCCAAAAATAACAAAATAGCAACTTTATTTCACAATATCTAGTGATGGGCGATTTCAACTGCTTCATGAAGCTTTGAAGCCTAACAAATCTTTTGTTTCGAATCAGTAGTTCGGAACGTGTATCAAACTGCCAAAGTCACATGAACTATTGAAGTTTCAAAACACTTATGACGTAACGAAGCCTCGTTTACTGAAATCATAGGATTTTGGCACTCTGAACCACTGATTCGAAACAAATGATTTGCAAAGCTTCGAAGCTTCATGAAGCAGTGTTTTGAAATCGTCCATCACTATTCGCTATTTTGTTATTTTTGGCGCACAAAAAGTATTCTAGTCACTTTATAATATTAAAGTTGAACCACTGTAGTCACATGAACTGTTTTAAATGTGTTTTTAGTAGCTTTCTGGCCGTTGAAAAAGGGAGTGCTACTGCTGGCTATGCAGGCCTCACTGAGCCATCGGATTTTATCAAAAATATCTTAATTTGTGTTCTGAAGATGAACGAAGGTCTTACGGGTGTGGAATGACATGAAGGTGAGTAATTAATGACAGAATTTTCATTTTTGGGTGAACTAACCCTTTAAGACATAACCGACTATGTTTACTAGGATACTCACCAAGATGGGCATTTTGACTAAATTTAGTGTGAAATTGTCCGTTCAAGTGCAAGAAGATGTGAAAGAGAACTCAATTCAGTATTCACGTGCTGTCAGACGCACCTTTCTGGGTGCACGCTTCGAATGTGTGCACACAAAACTTCTCACACAGTGAGTGGGTACAAAATTTAATTTTCTTTTTTTCTTTTTGTCTCCTTGCGCTTGAATGTTTAAATTGGCAAGGCTTAAAAATGTGCAAATGATAAACTTTTATGACTATGCAGCACTGGCCTGAACGGGACAGTTCAATCAACTCTTGGCCATCGGGCAGTCCTTATTGTCGAGCCCTGCATTTAGATCTAGCACATCAATTCTCTTTACTTGGCATGTGTAAGCTTCTCTCTTTCTCTCAGTTGAGTGCGCATGTGAGAGAAAGTAACAGAGGGTGTTCTCAGCCAAGCGATAGTGTGTAAAGCTCAGCAGGCAATGAAATTACATCTGCGCTTAACTTATTTTTTGCCTTTTAGCTCAAACACAGGTGAGTGAAATCGTACAATATGCTTATTAAAAGACATTTTTAGTCGCCTAGCGTGAAATTTGGTTGAACATGCACGTGATTTACAACGCATTGTAGAGGGTTGACCTCAGAAAAACCCAGTTTTCTACTACCAATAAGAATGTAGTTCTTTCAACATACCATAATTAAATTTGGGCCTGCCAATGGAGTCAAAATATCTTGTGACAAAATCGTACCGTGAGCCCGAAGAAGAGCCTCTGCGGTGAAGAGAGGAGCTTGCAGCATGTCTGCCGTCTCCACTATCAGCATGTCCTTCAGTCTCCTGAGGTCCTGCACTCTCAAACCTTCATAAAACTGAAACACAGACAGAGTTACATGTTAATTAATAAGTCATACCGAAATCAGTATTTAGTAATCTGTATCAAACTCTTTTTATTTTTATTGGTTTAAAAAAAAAATGCAGGTTAAAATCTGTCACATCTGGACATCAGGGCTTGAGGCCAATGTTTATGTCCAGAAATTCCAGAGTTTATTTGGAGAGCTCACCTCCCTGCGGTCTAAGGCTGCATACTCTGCCTCGATATCCTCAGCATGGGGGTCAGTGGAGAAGACCATCTGAGACTCCAGACTGAGCGCAAGCTCCTTATGATGCTGCCTTTCTGCACAGTCACATGGGGTCTCCTTGTTCTCATTCTCCGCAAACAGGTCTGCACTACGCTTCACCAGAAACTGCAGAGGGGTTCAAGAGCGAAATGCTGTTATTATACAGTGGAAAGATCATTAGACTTAAGAGGTCATGATGTGAGGAATCAAATTTTCCTGGATTTTTTGAGATAAGAGTTCATTGAACTATGAAAACATACTGTACCATTCATGCATAAATATCAACACATTTCTTTCATGAAATGCAGATCTGGAAGAAAAATGTGTGTTTGAGTTCAGGTAAAGGAGTGAGGATCCATTCCAGTAAGTTTCAAAACACAAAACGGTTAGATTTTACAATAATGTTCGGAAACATTTAACAATAAGGTCTCATTTGTTAAAATTAGATAATACATTAACTAACATGAACTAACAATGAAAAATATATTTTACAGCATTTATTAACCTTTGTTATTAGTGGTGTAACGATACACTCAGCTCATGATTCGATACGTATCACGATATTTTGAACAAAATTTAAAAATGAAATTCAAATAACTGTTTTATTTCCAAAGTACATTAACAATTTTCAATAACTTTGTTTTGCATACAACTTAATAAAGAATTTACAATATTCCAAAATTTAATTGAACCTTCTGTATGTAAATTAACAACTGACTAGGTGTCACTGAACAAAAAAAACTGAATTTTAACATGAAATTAGAATTAGGATAGCTTAAACCTAAGAGAGAACTTCTTAAAGCAGTAAAACAATGGTGACACCAGAATAAAAATAATCATGATTCTGAATCTGAAAATGCAGAATTATGCTATAAATATAAATAATGTAAGCCTATTTTACTGCTAAAATCAGACATTTGGCATTATCAGGACCCACAAATATTCCCCCATTGCATTATTATACATTATATTCAACATATAGTAGTTTAATGTAGTACTATTACTGAAACTCTGTAAACTTTAATTTTTTGTAACGCAGTACACTCGCTCTTTCAATGTAGGCATTGGTTGAATCTCTTTTACACAGACAAGCCACCAGCACAGATTGATGCACTTACATGACAAGAATAAGCAATCTAAATGCTTTGAATCATCATACTACTAAAACTAAAAACGCGATATGGCGAGTTAAATTATGCTTTCACTTCGAGGAGTGCCGCTTTAGCACATATGCACTTCAGATGTTCAGTGACAGTTCTAATCACAAAGCGTGTCAAAATCACTATTCCCAAACTTTATTAGTTCATCCAAAAACTTAAATTCTCTCTTCATTTACTCAATCTTATGTTTTCGCGCGTCACGCAAACATTTGAATGTCCGTGTTTACTACAGTATGCGCGTCGCTGTAAATCTGTTAATCATATAAAGCCATCGTGTCTCCTCAGACTTGAATTTGGATTAGACTGCTCAATTGATTATTTTTACAATGCCTTTATGACCTTTTTTATTTTTTTTATTTATTTTTTTTTTTTAAAGATATTTTCAGTTTTAGGAGAATTTACTTTAAATGGAGGGACAGAAATCTCTCAGATTTCATAAATGATATCTTCTTTTGTGTTTGGAAGATGAACGAAACTCTTATAGGTTTGAAATGACATGAAGATGAGTACATGATGACAGAATTTACATTTATGGGTGAATTGGCTGAGTCTTGGAAAAAACTAACTCGAGTATATCACGAGTCATGTCGTTTACATCAAAGATACATATCGTCACATTTTTATATCCCGATATCTCGATATAATGATGTATCGTTACACCCCTATTTGTTATAGTTAGTTAACACAAATGTCCATGTCAGTTCACAACACACTGGTCCAACTGACCAACCAGAGAACATTGCACTTTTCATAAGGAGGGTCTTCATAGAGACCGGAACTAAACAGAGCATTTCAGAGGTGCTGCAATAATGTAAATATGTTAAAAATAATGTTTTTTGTTTTTTGAAAAATCAAGTATGAAAACCTATTCTAGTAGACCCCAAATACAAAATCAAAACTTTGAAAAAGTGCATAATAGATCCCCTTTAATCTCATTTTAACCTAAATTATGTTAATTTCAATAAATACTAATATATTTTAACATTTCAAGTTGTTTAAATTAGTTTACATTAGTTCATCTGTTATGAACATGAATTAACAATGAAATGGTATATTTATTTAACATTAGCTTTAAAAAAAATTTTTTTTTCAATGTTAGATTGATACCTAACGCATTAACTAATATTAACCTCATTGAAACTTATTGTTAGCATTACCCAGTAAACATGCACACTTTTTAGGAATTCATTTTCTTTGAATGGATTTCTTAGGCTTCTGCACACAGATGATTAAATCATCTCTATTGTCAAAACAAACATTTCATTCAAGATTTCCAAATGTTCCAGGTCAGGGGTCTATATATGTGATATGACGATATTAGATCATGAACAATTAAAATGTCTCTACGATCTGCCTATACAGAGAGATGTTAGGGGGCGTTTACACGATATCGTTTTCAACTAAAAACAGAAAACTTTGTATGCGTTTTGGCCATTCATTTACACAACAACAGCGTTTTGGTGGACTGAAAATGCAAACTTTTGAAAACAGTTTCAAACGTTGTGCGCATGTGTATTACCTGTTCAGTCTATAGGCGTGTAGTGTTTCTTTACAAAGTGACATCGCCAACTACTGGCCTGACATGCAAGTTTTTTAGGGGTTTTTTTTGTCGTTTTCGCAGATCTGTGTGAACGAGGATGCGAAAAAGCAAAGGAAAAACTTTTCAGTTTTTAGTACACTGTTGTCGTGTAAACGTACCCTTAGTATCATGCTATACCTGTTTCGGTGTAGACAAGTGCTGTGTCCCAAAAACTGTTCCCTATTCTCTATATAGTGTTAACTATATAGGGAGTAGTGAATGAGTGAATGATTTGGGTCAGAAAAACGGTGTCAGTTCACATGCACATTTTGACAGATACATGCACCTAGACTACAATGTGTTTTACATACCTCTACACACGTCTTCATCCCTGAGGCAGCAGCATAGTGTAATGGCGTGTTCTTTTTGTTATCGGTGGCACTGACGTCTGCACTCTCATATTCACCACGATCCAGTTTAGCACCAGTCCACTTTAGGATCATCTGGAGGCACTCAGCCCGCCTGCGTTCATCTTCATAGGGCCGGGCCAGTCGCGGCTGCAGCGCCCCTTCAGATAGCAGGATATGCGGGCCCATGCACAACACATGCAGTGCGGTCTCATTGTGCACGTTACGTTTGTTGGGGTTCCCATCCTTGCTGAAGAGGAAGGACCTGCAAAAAGATAGCATGGTAAGTCACAAATAAATGGTAAAAAGCACTTAAATATTGGGAATGGTAAATACATTTAGTAGTTTTGCTTCAGAAACAGATTTTAAGGGTGTATCCATATTAAAATTCTGATGATACAGTAAGTTATTTTGACACCACACCACCCCCCAGATAGAACACATAACTTTCCGAAGTCTCTTTCCAACAATTATAAATTGAGCAACACTGGTCTGCTGATTCAGACCCAGAATCTTCAGCACATTTGTAGTTGAAACAGCTGGTTTGCCTTAAAATAACTTTCAAAGCTTGGCCTCTAAAGTTCCTCACTTTTTAGGCCAAAGCGTTTCAAACTGGACAGGACAAACAGCAGAATGTGATTGTACATGATTTGAGTACTTCTAATAGTATGAAAGCATTTAAGAACCAAGGAAATCATTTATAAAATCATGCCTGGAGCCTGACAGAAGGCCTACGAGTGTGTCAGATTCAATTGTTATAAACCTAAAAGTAATATCATATTTTTCATGAAATAATTATAAAAGACTATGCCAAAATACTTCAGTTATATCACCCTGACATGTTTTATTTTATGGCCCCAAAAAATATCAAAATTAATTTTAATTCAGAAATTGAAAGTGTATCATAGAAGGTGTATTCAAGTCATTGTATGAAATGTATTTTAATAAATTAATGAAATTTTTACAAAATAATACATTAATGGATTCCAAAACAGTGCCATTGACCCACTGACTGCTAGAGATAAAAAAGCAGAATACCAAAATGCTAAATATTACTGGATAAACCATGTCTTACCTGAGTATGCGTGTCATGGCATGTCTGGCAGCATAATGGAGCGGGGTGTTGTGTTGGTACGGTTCCCCATATGAGGTGTTGGGGTCTAGAGACTCTTTGAACTGAGGGTTTCCCTCATAGAGCTGATAGGCCAGAACCTCATCGCCATTGATCAGTGCCTTACGGAACTTGGTGGCTGTGTTCCCCATCTCTCGCTTTCCAGCTCTCCAGAACGATCAGACCTCTTCAGCCTGTTGGCCCGCAAATAGCTGACATGGTGCGCTTCCTGGGAAGAAGAATGAAGCGAACAATGTGTTCAATGTACAGAGAACTTTATCGTATAGGCATTATCTCCATCATATAGGCCAGAGGTTTCCAAACTCGGTCCTGGAGGGCCACTGTCCTGCAGAGTTTAGTTCCAACTTGTTTTTAGTTTGCCTAGTAAGGCCTTAATTAGCTGGTTCAGGTGTGTTTAACTGGGGTTGGAGCTAAACTCTGCAGGACAGTGGCCCTCCAGGAGCAGGACTGGATACCCCTGATATAGGCCAAGTACACACTGTAAAGTGACAAATGCATTTAAATATGTGAGTGAATCCCCTGAATTATCGTTCTGTGTGTGTACGGAACACGACTCGCTCCTAAAATTGCAATAATTCCAATGTTCTGGTGTTTGGTTGTTCCACTATTTTTGACGGAAGTAATATTACAGCGACCAAAGACTAGTTATGTTCTACAATTTTGACTAAACCACTGTCAACAGAGCCTTGTGTTTTGTTTATGCTCAGAAGGCTGCGTTGCAAAGCGTTCTTTTGAAATGTTGCCATGTCCCCTTAATATAAGCATTTTTGGGCTTGGGTCATAAAACAATTACGTTTATGGAGTTAAAGCGGGAAGTTGCGGATCACAATGTTTTGGTCTCATTTTCAATCTAGAGGATTTGGGTTTATTTCGGTTTATTACGGGCTTCTTCTTGTTTGGTGTTGTTTCTAACAAGATCTGGCAACACGTACGAGTCAAGCCTCTTTCCCTGTGGTTTTCTTGTACCGCGCATACAGAATAGAGAAAGATCTCTGATGTATGTTTAAATACATCATTAACTAGTTGTTCAGGTACACACAAATTTTTGTAAATGCAGTTGTCACTACCTGAATTTTTTAATTCGGTTGTAGAATGCAGTTGAATTGTGTGTGTACAGAACAGGATTAAGCTCTAAAAGGCAAACTGACAACAACTGAATTTCATTGTGTACATACATGGTCATAGTAAATATCGGAAAAATCTAAATCCACCACAGGGCATGTTTTTGTGCAAAACTACAATAAATAAATCCTATTTGAAGATCTATAATCTTTACAACCACGTGTAGTCAAAACCTGCAAGAACAGGCCTGAAGTGCTTTTTAGGAGCGAACTGACTCGCCACCATAACCAAACAGCACTTACAAAACAAAGTCACATGTTAACCACAGGAGAGGCCTGACAGAAGCAGATGTTAAACATGTCCCACTTCACATGTGTGCCCTTTAGAAGACCTGTAAGAGCATAGACACCTCTGAGAGCTGACCTAAAACCAGCGCATCTACACAAATCCTTGTCAACCTTCCAGAGGGAGAAATTAAAACAGGTCTTGGATCAGAAGCAGACGGTTAATTGTCTCAACAACACTGACTCACTCTCTGCAGGAGCTTGTGAGGAAAGAAACAGACTTCCTCCAGGAACACTAGGGGCTTCCGGCTCCCTCCGCCAACTGCTGTCGGCCTACTGCGAGCAGGTTCTGTCGAGGGGCAGGATTCAGCAGGGCAAAAGTTATGCCCCCACAAATGCCATCTGTCAACATGGACACCTGAGGTGTCAGTTGTATTCATATTTACACTGGCATTATGGGTATAGTATCTCAACGGCAGAAAAAAATAAATAGAGCCATTTACAAAAACAGACTCAATTTTACCACAGACAGGCAACCTCATGGGTAAAACACAACTCGACTGGCCTAGTTTCATGGCTAACCTCTTTTGGGTGGTCTTGAGTTGGCTTATATAGAGCGATAAGAGTGAACTATATTTTAAAGAGGGGTGTCACACCATTAAAGGGATAGTGAATGCAAAAATTTTATTTCTGTCATTATTTACTCACCCGCAAGACATTTTCTTTCTTCTGTGAAATACAAAGGAAGATATTTTGAAGAATGTCAGTAACCAAACCATGGTTTTGACTCCCACTCACTTCACTTCCATTGTATCGGGAAAAAAAACACCAAGACATTTCTCAAAATATCTTATTTTATGTTCCACAGAAAAAAAGAGAGGGTGAGTACATCATTTTCATTTTTGAATGAACAATCTCTTCTCCATTGCAAAATATACACAAATATAAGAAACCAAACCACAGTCAATCATTAAACATCTGGAAATCAGAAAGCCACTCGGTTATGATGGCTTAACACACACATAATTTTATTCTTTTTTATATCAAAGTGCCCCAGATATGCAGGGCATTTTAATGTTCTTGTCAAGATAATATCACGCTAACCATAGTTTTCACCATAAAACAGTTGCTACTCCCATAATACTATAGACATTTCAAAATCCTTAACAAAAAAAGTGCACATAATAAGTTTTTGTTTAGCTTGTTTGTTTCTTGTTTTGCATTGCTTTTCTCCATCTCATACTACACGCATCCATATAATGGACTTTTAATAATTTTTGTTGATTTGTGCTAGCTTGTTTATAATATGTCTGTTTTGTAAAACATATAAAGTAAACTTTTATCTGTTATTGGCATCTCTTTCAATTGCATAAGGCTAGTCATGTGATGTCAGCATGGCAGCACCCACAAGTGGGCGACCCACTCCATGTAGAATAAAATAGCCTTTTCTAGAAGCCTGATTTATCTGGAGCCTTCTTTTCATGTGGATGTGCATCATTTTTATGAAGTTTCTCAAAAGTGCTACCTTTACGTGTACATTTTAAATGAGCAAAAAATACTGACTGCACCTTTAAAAGACAGAAAAGACTGAAAAATACTAACACAATCTGAAGCAGATCTCATATTAAATCTTTTATGGCTTATCAGTAGCAACAATAACTGTAGTAACTATGGCATTTTGGAGCGGAAACTATGGTTACCATGGTAACTTTTGTAAGGGTATTAAGATAAGTTAACGTTTAATTTCTCCAGTTGGAGAGTGAAATGCTCGGCATGCAGGAAGTCAGCTGCTGTGTGTGTGCTGCTCCAGATTCTTTGCGCTGTTTATAGCCAAACGTCGATTTCCTAGAAGAGGCAGGGCGACGTGTTTACAGCCTCTGCCATTTACATACACATTACATAGATACACACTCAAATCACGAGAAAATCACCACTGGATTGTGCTGTCATGTACTGCAAAACATTATTTATATCGACAAAAATAGTCACCGGGGCGTGTTTTCAGCGATTGTTTTAATAGCTGGGTGGTTTATTTTCCCTGCATTCCTTATTGCGCATAAAAGCGCATCTCTTACTTCTAATTATAAAATCAATACATGAGCTGTCCGCTTTTTCTAGCTCGCTTATGTTCAGATCAGTCATGATAACTGAGTTAGCTTGGCAACTTGTCATTATAAACCAAGATGTTACATCAGAGAGAGAGATACAGTTTACAAGCATAACTTTAAGAAATAAACGCAATTTAACCGCTGTCAACTAGTCGATTTGTTGTTATGACACATAAACGTATTAATAATCCTACTGCATGTCGTTACAAACAAGTCATTTCATCAATAAAATCTAAATAACCTACTTACCCAATTAGCACGACGATAGCGGTCGTTTTTTCTATTTCTGACTCTGAATAATTTAGCGGTTATCTGATGAAACTGTGTTGACTAAATAAAAATCTGCCTCTCGCCTTTGTTGTGAACGGTCCTCGGCCGCCGTGAAGCCTCCGTCAATTACGCCGAAGCCTTCACTGAAATTCTGTATGTCAAAATAAAAGGCCCATCAGTCGCGCTCCCATACAAAAGTACCGAAAGGAAGGGCGGTCTTATTTTTAAGCATGACTTTTCGTTACTACAAATCGAAATTTGTTCCAAGTTTATTAATTTTAGATCAGAGAAATATTATATTATAAATAAAATACGATTATACATAGTTAATAATTTATTTTTATGACACCAGTAAAATATTTTATGGCATCACATATGCTAAGTTAGCACTGTTTAAATGTATTGACAATAACTTTAGTAGGCTAACTATACTATTTTGGAAGTGTTAATGCAAGTATTTTTTAAAGAAAATAATCTTTAAATAAACAACTATGCTTTTGCTTTGTAAAGGCCTATTTTAAAAAATTAATAAATAGTAAATTAGATTAATAAATGGACTTCCAGTGGAGTACAGCAGCACTGTTAATTAATTAATAATTAATTAATTGCTTATTTTATGTCAGAACAGTAATCGTTTATAATGACAATTTAATATAAAGGTGAAATGTGTAAAATTTGGGAGGATCTATTGACAGAAATGCAATATAATATACATAATTATGTTTTCAGTGGTGTATAAAGATCTTACATAATGAAACGTTATGTTTTTATTACCTTAGAATGAGCGATTTATATACACCGCAAGCATGTTTCTACAGCAGCCCTAAACGGATAAACACTGTACAGATCGAGTTTAGTCACTACGTTGTTTTTCTTCTAAATCGTTCGCGTTTTTAGAGGCAGCTTGCATCGTCACTACGTAGAATACGCACAAAGTAGTGGTAGTCAGAGACCATTCTTTGTTAGAAGTAAGAAGAAACCTCATTGCTTGGCTGGCTAACGTACTCTCTGCTGTCTCAGATGACGACATCTTTGACTTGTGTAGGCCAGACGGCCGCCATAGCTTCTCTATTTTGCTTCAAAAGGGAGGGGTGTGAGGGGTGAGGTGCCACTGGATGCAGTTCGCAACTCACCGCTAGATGCCGCTAAAATTTACACACTGTACCTTTAATTCAATTGCGTTTTATAGCCATACACCATTAGGAAGCAGGAAGCTTGTCTCTGCCACGGAATTAAAAAAAAAAAAAAAAAAAAAAGATAATTGCGACTTTTTAGCTCACAATTTTGATCAGACTTTTTTTTCCTCGCAATTAAGAGATATAGCTAAATTCGAAATTGCGAGTTATAAAGTCAGATTCTAAGGAAAAAAGACACGCAAACCCTCACCCAAACACATAACGCACAGGTTGTGTGTCCTCAAGTGTCATCTCTGATACAGAGGCACATACTTACTGAAACTCTTAGTGATCATCTTCACACGTACATAAACAAACGGAACCTGAAGACAAGAAAGAGGATGACTTATACTACAGGCGCCGTATTTGTACTCTGGCCATACCAGTATTGACATATTGGGCTTTTGCCAGCCAGTGTTATGGTCATGTTTTTACATGTACTTCAGACACCAGAGAATGAAACTATTGTATTACAGATATAGTAGATGTATGAAACTAATCACATTAAACATGAGTTCTCAATGTAATATTGAAATTGATTTCTGGACAATTGTTATTATACATATCTGATATAGTATTTATTAGCAACCTAGAATTTAATTCACTGCTCTGTTTCTTTAAGCTTTATATTCTGCTGAAATGAATGAAAATACTTGAGAAAGAAAAAAAAAAGACTTGTTTATTTTGATGAACGAGATTCAAAGATCAGAGTCAGTAAAATGATCCGAACTTCCCATCACTACATCATGTTGAATATTTACGATCAGAAATCCTGTTGTGTGGCGAAAACCCCGAGGACAAATGCACACGCACACTCTGGAGATTATCACGTGAAACGAAACCATACCCAATCAGAAAGCAGCTGACGGAAGACTCACCTCCAGCTTGCGCTGTAAAGGTAGGCTCACACTACACAACTTTTTGTCACGGGTGGTTGCAGGAAGGTAGACGAAGAAAACGAATATAGTTCCAAACAACAAAGTTTAATAATGAATCCAAAAGGCAGGCAGAAAGGCAGTGCAAACACACCTATATATAAAGATCTAATGATGGTAATGAAATAATGAACTAATGAATTACAGTAACCCAGGACACGTGACAAATGAAAACAAACTGAAAGTCCATGACAACAAAACCTAACAGAACATAACTGTGACATAACTCCCTCCAGCAAGGCGCGACCTCACGCTGTAGCAGAACAGAGGGAGGGTTGGAGGGGGCTTTGGAGGAGGACAAGGTGACGGTGAAAGCATGGTGAGAGGCAGGCGAGGAGGGATGATGGCAGGAGGTTGCGAAGGCCTGGAGAAGTCAGGACAACACAAAAGGATGGTGATGGTAAGACGATGAGCAAAGGGATGGAAATGGCAGGACGATGATCCCCTGACGGTGACAATGGTGGTTGGCCAATGGCACAGATCCAGAGCTTCCCAGTGCCGACAGCCCAAGGTGGAGACGAGGGAGGGAGGAGCCAAGATGTTGCTGGATTGGCTGACGACATCTGAGGGACGACCAACGGAGACAGAGCAGATGAATCCAATGGTGCAGACCGAGGGAGCTGAGTGACATCGCTGGTGCAGGAGACCTAGGCGATGTCGCAGCGATGAGCCTCGTAGGTGAAGCCAGAGTACCCTAGGGCTGGGGCGACGACGGTGTGACCGAGGACAGAGGCGATGCCGAGGGGAAGGAGGAACCTGCTGCAGTCAGTAGACTGAGAGTCTCTGGTGGAGCCGAAGGTGAGGGGAGCCAAGACAAGACAGTTGACGAGTCCCTACCGAAGTCTATTAGCCAGTCCTCTGTCTCAGTTCCCTCAGCCGCTGGTGTCTCGGGCTCACACCCCTGGTCAGATCCACGCTGGGGCACTGGGCCAATGGTAAGCTCTGACCTCTTATCCCCAGGCTCTGGCTCACTCGTCATGGCAGGTGAGGCCTGCGGGAGGCTCATGTGACTTCTCCACGGTCGATGGTGGTGAAACGAGCTCTAGGTCTGGCTGTGCTCTGAATCGGGGTGCGACGCTCTCCAGACACCTGATGACGGTCTCTTTCCAGTCCAGCCCTGTGGTGTCTGGGAGGTCGATTGGGTGGTGGAAGGTTGCCCCGATCCAGAACAAGGTCTTCAGTGTCTCGTCGTCGAGGGGGCAGGTGATAGCCAAACTTCAAGTGTCTATAATAAAAGAAAGAAAATCATGGATCTCCTGAGCCAGGACGACAAACTTAGCCCATTAGTCCATTTTGGGCGGTCTGATCTTCTGTCATAGGTGGTTGCAGGAAGGTAGACGAAGAAGACGAATACAGTTCCAAATGACAAAGTTTAATAATGAATCCAAAGGGTGGGCAGAAAGGCAGTGCAAACACATCTATACATAACGAAGATCGGACCAGGAATGTAGGAGAAGGAACAACTTAAGTAGTGAACACAAACGATGATAATTAACAGAACACAGCTGACACATATGAACTAATAATGACAGTAACCCAGGACACGTGACGAATGAAAACAAACTGAAAGTCCATGACAACAGAACATAACTGTGACACACAGACAGATTTCCAAGATCTGCGACAAATAAAAAACTGGATCGCCGCCAAATCGGTGCTTGTTGCGGTCGCTGATGCTCGTCAAATATGAGCATGTCAGCAACATGATCAGAGCCTGTCTCCAGTAGTCACAGACACTGTGATATTTTCAAACCTGTTTGATATTATCGCATGTGATCTTGTAGTGTGAGCAATGAAACAACATGGTAAACTGCTCTAATGATATCATGCACCTTACAGTAATGTATATGAATGCAAGGTGACAATTTGATCATAATTGTTTTATATTAATAATCTAACAAGAAATTTGTTTGATCGGTGCATTTTTGTGTTTACTGAAGTAAACGAAGTTTAAAAAGTTAAAGCTATAGTTTAATAACTGCTGTTTAGTCCACCTGTGAACAAAAACATTAATTTTATAAGTATTGATGGATTCTTGTTTACTTCATAAAGAATTATTCATGTACATACCATACGTTAAGATTTTAGATGAATAAACAATGCATAACAATGGTTTGACTGATGAGAGATGTTGTATATAAATAGGCGATTATAAAAATATAACCTTTTTGGATATTTTTCACACTGTACTAAAAACATATTTAAATCAGTTTATGTGAGTACAGTGGTTCAATATTAATATTATAAAGCATCGAGAATATTTTTGGTGCTTCAAAAAAAACAAAATAACGACTTATATAGTGATGGCCGATTTCAAAACACTGCTTCATGAAGCTTCGGAGCGTTAATCAATCTTTTGTGTCGAATCAGTGGTTCGGAGCGCCAAAGTCACGTGATTTCAGCAGTTTGGCGGTTTGACGCGCAATCCGAATCATGATTCGACACGCTGATTCATAATGCTCCGAAGCTTCATGCAGCAGTGTTTTGAAATCAGCCATTACTATAGTCGTTATTTTGTTTTTTTGGCGCACCAAAAATATTCTTGTCACTTTATAATATTAATATTGAACCACTGTACTCACATGAACTGATTTAAATATGTTTTTAGTACATTAATGGATCTTGAGAGAGGAAATGTCATTGCTGGCTATGCAGGCCTCACTGAGCCATCGGATTTCAACAAAAATATCTTAATTTGTCTTACAGGTGTGGAACGGCATGAGGGTGAGTAATAAATGGCATTATTTTCATTTTTGGGTGAACTAACCCTTTAAGCAATGTTCATTTCACTTCTCTGCTGGGTATTTTTTATATTGCACGGATTTACAGCTCCACATGATTTCTTTTTGTAGTTATGCAGCTATATAGCTATACAGTAAGTGTTAATATTTGAAACTATTTTCATCCCATACATATGCAGATTATAACACAATTCAGAGGAGGATACATAAATAATTGGATTTTTAATGCCTGATGTCACAGTCGTACATGTTAACCTGTTGACACTTATTTAGGCCTACTATAAAATATAAACGTTTAAAAACTATAACATAGGCCTACAGAACCAATAGGCCTATATAGGCCCACATAAAACAAGTAAACAAGAAAACATGAGTTTGCCATTATTCGTATAAAAACGGTTGTGCTTTAAATGTAAAATCAGCCGTTTGCGTTCGTGTTTGTCCAATGTCTTAGGCCTATTTAAATACATATGGAAATAATATGAAGAAGTCAAATAAATGAAGCGCTAAATGTAAAACAGCTCTATTGAGCCTAAAGTACCTGGAGGTGCCGTGACCAAGCGTTCGTTTCTAAACAATAACTTCATCTATTCTGTCTCTTAAGTACAATGAAACATTAGCCAATAGATCCTAACTAAAATACTAAACAGATAATAAGATACAATTATAGTTAGCATTTAATATTTCTGTATATGGCCAAATCATTCACAGAATCGTACATAAAGGAATGCGCATGCTCAGGCTCGAAGCGTCTACGCCAATAAGATTCGCTGTATTATCAACCAATGAGATTGTGCCCCGCCCTATCGTCCAGACTGCCTGGCTTGGAATGCACGTTATTGTGACGTCACAGTGCGCGCAGACGCTACATAAGTTGAGTCAGTTCAGCTCAGCTGTTGTCGGAGTCAGAAGCTGCTGTCGATGGTCACTAGCGATCGATCTGTACGAAAGCGTTACAAGTCTACCGCTATAACCAATAGGCAAATACAGTGTTCACACAGCTCGTTGAGATGCAGAATCTGGCGACTACACTGGACATTATGTTTGCAAACTTTCCAATGGAGCTGGAAAGTTGCAGCAGCTTCGACTCGTTTGAGGACGCTCAAGTTGAGCCGTTGAGTGGCGCTGTGATGCCGGCTGACAGAAAGCCCAGCAGTAGCAGCTGCCGCCCAACAGAGGCGCCTCAACCACCGTCTCTCCCTAGAGTCGTTTGGGAGGACGACACAACCGGTAACTGACAACGTTAATAAATCAAAACTGACATTATATATCAAAAATAAACCGCAGGAGACAATTACTTTGTGACTTCTATGTTACACGGCATCAGCATTGTGTTTGTAATTTTTCAAGTGTTCTTGGAAATTTGCTGAGCCCAGAAACAATGCAAAACCTGCTAATTATTCACATGAACTCACAGCATTAGGACAGTTTTACTTGTGAATCATTTAGCTGTAATCTGTGCTGATAAAAACAGCTAATAAGTAAAATAAGTTTTTAAAATATATATTTTTTGTATATTGTTATTTCCAGTTTACTTATTCTATTTTTATTATCTGTCTTGTCACTGTCATTCTGTCTCGTATGTGTAAACATACCTGGCAATAAAGCTCTTTCTGATTCCGATTCTCATTGTTTGCAGAAAAGCACACACAAGGGTGGAAATTCTTTGCTGGCCTCCGGAGAGCGTGGAAGTCTATAAAAGATCCCATCCACACCCAGGAAGAAACCCAAGTGTGTGCTTTTGTGCCTGAGGATCCATCACAGGAGCTTCCACACACATCCAGTGTGGATCCCACAGGCACAGATCCACTGGAGTCTGAGCCAACAGACGGTGAGTCTCCAGATATTACCACTCTGATTCATGTCCATGTCAGCCTGATGTTTCTGGGTTTAGTTTTCATTTGTACTTCTCTTCTGCTGGTTCCTCACCTGAAAGACCACCAAAAGATCTGTAAGGTCATTTTTTTAGTGTGGAAAAAGTGCCAATTACTAAAAACTGAACTAGCCAATCAGATTTCTTTTTACCCATCCCTCACCCATGCACACACACATACACATTTGACTTTACAACACACAAACGCACACCTTTATTTATTCTCATTCTCTCTTGCTTTCTTAGTATGTCATGAGTATACACAGATTAATAATCAATTTGGAAAAACAAATCTGGCATTAGGTTAGTGCCCTCTCATGGTACGCACAATTAGGATAATTACGGTGTGACTTCTATGTAAAACAGCATCAGCACTGTGTTTGTAATTTTTCTAGTGTTGTTGGAAATTGGCTGAGCCCAGAAACTCACATTCACATGAACTCGCAACATAAAGCAGCTCTACATTAGGACAGTTTTACTAGTGAATCATTTAGCTGTAATCTGTGCTAATAAAAACAGATGTTTCTAATCAATATTCATACATATACTGTCTATTTTTGTATATTGTGTATTTTTTTTTTTAATATATTTTTTGTATGTTATTTCCTATTTACTTATTCTATTTTTATTGTCTGTCTTGTCACTGTCATTCTGTCTCGAATGTGTAAACATACCTGGCAATAAAGCTCTTTCTGATTCTGATTGTTTGCAGAAAAGCACACACAAGGGAGGAAATTCTTTGCTGGCCTCCGGAGAGCGTGGAAGTCTAAGAAAGATTCCTTCCAAACCCAGGAAGAAACCCAAGTGTGTGCTTTTGTGCCTGAGGATCCATCACAGGAGCTTCCACACACATCCAGTGTGGATCCGACAGGCACAGATCCGCTGGAGTCTGAGCCAACAGACAGTGAGTTTCCAGATATTACCACTCTGATTCATGTCCATGTCAGCCTGATGTTTCTGGGTTTAGTTTTAATTTTTCCTCGTTCTCTTGCTGGTTGCTTACCTCATCTGCACAGGTGTATTTCGTCACAAGCAGCTGCTGCTGGAGTTCATTCTCATGCTGTATTTTAACATGTTGTGCATTTTTCAGGATCCTTTGAATCTCTTTATGATGTGGGAAAGAAACTGAAGTCGAGACACGGTGTCAGTTATCATGTGGGATTTCGAAACTCCGATGACAAACGAGTATGTTGCTCTTTCTGTATACACCAAACCTTTTGCCTCGTTTCCTTCTGTCTTTAGTCTTTCGTCTTTCAGTCCTGATGTAAACATCAGTGTTTACAGTTTTGATCAAAAATGTACAGATTGTTAGATTACCATGTACACAAACAAAAATAAATCAGTTTACTTATGTTTGCAAAAATTTTCTTCATTTTTCAGGTGATCATCAAATTTATTAAGAAGAACCGGCCTGAGAAACTATTGGAATTGGTAAGTTGAAAAGACTTTATTCTTCATAAAATGTTTTATTGAATTCTAATTTGGTAATTGATAAATCTGTATGTAGACAGTATAAGATATAATTGAAATAGCCTAGAAACATCAGTTGTAAAGTACATTGCTTTCATCTTCGGCAGCCCTAGAGTATACTTTAAAAGGAGTTAAACCTGGTAAATGAAGTGTACCCGGGCCTTTACTTAGGAGATTTGAGATTAGTTAGGAGTTAACTAACCTTTTGTCAATCTCTTTTCTTTAGCCTGGGTATTCCAAACCTATAAGTCAAGAGGCAGCTGCAATGTTGATGGTGCAAAAGCCTCCAACTAGCGAGCATCTCGTGCAATTATATGATCACTTTGTCATGGAAGATCAAGACATCTTGATAATGGAGTATCCACATTCCTACATCACCCTGTTTGAGTATGTCCAACGAAACAGAGGTAACCTGACTGAAACCGCGGTGAAACACATCATTCGGGAGCTCATTGTTGCTCTTCAGCACTGCACGGGTCGTGGTGTTTATCATGAGACGCATATGAAAAACATACTTGTCTGCACAAAAACCCTGCAAGTAAAGCTGATGGACTTTGAAGGCGCGCTGCTCGTCGAAGAAAGACGTGAGTTGGCTTTTTAAGCACAGTTCACTGATGACTTATTTACTTCATTTCACTGATGATGTTTTACTGAACACTGAGCACGTATTGCTTACAGGAGAAGACGAACCTATATTAATCAGTGCAATCAGAAAGTACGCTGAATGGGCAACAACTGACGACATATGCAAACTGCTGGATGTGATGGTCCCAAGAATAAGTCGTTGGTTTTGGATAAGACCACGCGTGTCCAAAGGTGAGACCAATAACAAGTATGAAATGGAAATTACATTGCTTGAAAAACATATAAAGCCCTGACATGAGTGACAGTAAAATTATTAGTGGGCATCCAGAGAAAGTCATAGTAACAAATGCAGTGTATTTCATGGTAACATTACCTTACATGAACTACATATCTCAATCAAACACGACTAATCAGATCTCTTCTAAAAAACTATTATAGAATGCCGGGATCTTTTTAAGCGCCTTCATGACGTAGAGTCACGGATGACGTTACAGGCTATGTTGGATCATGACTGGTTAAAAGCATAAGAAAAGTAAGCATGAGAAAAAGAGATTTTTGTTTGTTTATTTGTTTTTTGATAGATTCAGGCCTTCATGGCACCTTGACTTTAATATCATGCTCTCATTAGTATCCAGGTTCCCCTGCATCGGCAGCTCCTCCACGGGGCCTATAGCTCAGCTGCAGGGTCATCAATCCAGGGACTCCGGGGACGGTTCACGCCTTTAACCCCGAGACGTGGATAAGACCATGCGTGTCCAAAGGTGAGACCAATAACAAGTACGAAATGGAAATGACATTGCTTGAAAACACATAAAGCCCTGACATAAGTGACAGTAAAATTGTTAGTGTCAAACCTTGATGAGTGTAAAACACAGGAGATTGACAATTAATGTTTAGCAATGAATAAATGTTCATGGGCATCCAGAGAATGTCATAGTAACAGCAACAAATGCAGTGTATTTCATGGTAACATTACCTTACATCAACTACATATCTTAATCAAACATGACTAATCAGATCTCTTCTAAAAAACGTTTACAGAATGCCTGGATCTTCTTGAGCGCCTTGATGACGGAGAGTCACGAATGACGTTAAAGGCCATTTTGGATAATGACTGGTTTAAAAGAAAAAACGAAGCATAAGAAATGTAAGCATAAGAAAAAGAGATTTTTTTTTTTTTTTTTTTTTTTTTGATAGATCCAGGCCTTCTGGCACCTCTTGACCTCAATATCATGCTCTCATAATTTGGCAGGTTCCCCTGCTTCGGCAGCTATAGCCTATGGCCATGGCCTATAGCTCAGCTGCAGGGTCATCAGCCAGGGACCCCGGGGACGGTTTACGGCTTTAACTCCGGGACGTCTCCCTTCCACACCTGCATGATGACATTGATGGCAACTGTCCTCTACTTGTATCCTGTCTGTGTGCCTCCAACTTCTCCACCAACCTACTCAGAACATTATCGCGTCCCACTGATAGCGGCCTTGTGCGAGCCCCACCTTGCAGCCTGACAGGATGTGCTGGAGGCTTACGTTTGGACTGCGTTCTTCCAGGCCAGACCACCGTGTTTCAGACAAGCATCGTGGAATTACTGTGGACAGTGGATTTCACACAGCTTCAATGTCCACACAATTTAACGCCACGCCTTGTACTTGCCTGGAAGCTGGTTTTGGTCAATCCTTCCCTACTGAAAAAATAGTGTACTTAAGCACAATTTATTCGAATGTCCTTTAGTATAACTAAATGTATTTGTGGCACACTGTAAATTGGTATACTTAAAGTCTGTTAAATTGGAACAACTAATTTTGTACTTAATGCATTTTAGTTGTCCAAAAGAAGTGTTAATACAACTAAAGTTGTATTAAATATATTTGTTTGTAAACTTGAAGTGTGCTAATGGCATCTTTATTGTGTGTTTTTCTAATACAATAAAGTTATCTTTATAAATAATGGCACAGCTTAGGAATTTGCCTTATACTGATATTTTACAGACACCCCCTAGTATACCAGTATAGCTCATTTATCTGGTGAACATCAGAGAGACAATCAGTGCGTTTACATGTACTCTCATAATGCGATTATAATGGGATTTTGGCAATATTGTGTTTAAGCTTTATCTCATGTAAAGGCAATACTTCGATTAAAGTAATGCGTTTAAGCTCATAATCATAGTAAGCATAATCGCATTAAAATAGGTGATGTACGCCGATTTTAATCGCAATATGCAGGCATGTAAACAACTTAATCGCATTATTCCCGCTCTGCTCATGTGCTCGGACGTAAACGGATGCCGTGTGTTGTTCACACAGCTTCATAAACTCCATGATATTATTCTGATGTTTTCTCTTCACCAACTCGCTGCGCAATCTCTGCTCCGTATCTTCATCCCGACAGTGCGAAGAACGTGACGGAAGCGCAGGCAAACCCGGCACTGCAATGTTCATCATGGTGCTAAATAATATCCAGTACGTCCATAAAAATGTATTTTGAATTTGATGCAAGTAGATTAAAACAATGGTGGGTAACATGCATACTGTATGCCTATCTGAGTGTGGTATAACCATACTTATTAGTGAATAATCAGAGTAATGAAAATTGCATGTCAGCTGGAGTGAAGAGTTCTGCTTGTGTCACGTAAACATCTTATTGCGATTAAGACCTTACTCTGATTATGAGAAATAATCGCATTATTGGTGTACATGTAAATGTAGTCATTGGAAACAGATATGTGTACATTAAATATAGGAAACACTACGAACTGGATTTAAACCCGGGTCGCTGCCACACAAGCGCACTCGGTTTACTAGTTGCACCACCACGATATACACAACGCAAAACCGGGGTTACTTTGTGTTCTTTCTATACTGTTAAAAGTAATACTATAAGCAAACAGATCCTTAATCCTTTATTAACTATTTTTGATAAATGTCTTTTAGATGGAAAATGTTCTTTGTTTAGACATTTACACCAATAGCAATACATTTTACATTTTTAAATGTACAATATACTGGAGGGTATGACATCACTAGAATTGTCTTGCTTAAACTAATTCAATAAAAGAAAAACCATGACAGTTAGGTGCTACAAAAAAAAAAAAAAATTCTGTTTTGAAACAAAAGCCAAAATATGTTTTCATTATTATTATATGGTAACACTTTACAATAAGGTTCATTAGTTAACATTAGTTAACTACATTAGTTACAGTAAAATGAACTAATAATGAAATGCACTTCTATTAATCACAGCATTTATTTACCTTTGTTAATTTCAACATTTGCTAATACATTATTAAAATCAAGAGTTGTATTTGTTAACATGTTAATGCACTGTGAAGTAACATGAACAAACTACGAACAGCTGTATTTTTATTACCTAACGCTAACAAAGAATAACAAATACAGTAACAAATGTATTGCTCATGGTTAGTTCATGTTAGTTAATACATTAACTAATGTTAACTAATGAACCTTATTATAAAGTGTTACCATTATTATTTTTCTACAATTGCTAACTGCTTATTATTGTAAGATTGCTATATTCTTACATATTTTTTTAAACCTGTCAAAACTCTATTATTACAAATTAATGTGATGCTGCTCAGTGGCGGCTCGTGGGTTTTAAAACAGAGGAGGCAAACTAATATCACGTAATTTAGCCCATGTCTCTTTGAGGATTGGTTGATATACCAGGCTAGCCTCCCCTGCAATGTATCTTTTCTCAACTCTCCTAAGCGCTGAATGTAAAACACTCGATGGTGATTGGCTAATTTTTTAATCAACTGAGGCACAAGACAGAGGATGTGCCTCCCCCTACCCTTCTCTATTCCCTTAGCGGTTGTAACGACATCAGCAGATTCGGCACGTTCGCGAAAGAGTAGCTGAAAAAATGAGTTAGCTGTTGGTAGCACATTCTCATTGCAGTATATTGCTGGTTAGGTTTGAAACCCACCACAGGGTGTCCGGTAAGAGACTAGGGCAAAGATGGTTGAAATATGGGAGTAACCCGTTTATTTGTCACCACAACAACTCAGTTATTAGTAAAAAGTTGAAGAGTTGTCTTAGTTGGGTATATTCAGTATGTGTGTGTGTGGTTTTTCTATAAAACAGAAAATACAGGGTAAAAATAAATATACATGGTTTAACGTTGACTGTTCTAAACAGAAATACACAATGTATATTTAGTAAAATACAGAATTAAAAGGAGTAATAGTTGCAAGAAAACAAATTAGGTATGTCATACAGGTTAAACAAAACAGCTTAATTTGTTCTATCTAGCGGTGCTTGGTCTGGACATGTTCTGCGCGCATGCGCATTAAGTTGTTTACAACTTAAAATCCCTCGAAAATGAGCACTTTGACAAGTAAACTGCACCGAAATACAAACGAAATATACAAACACAACATCAGTATAAGCAAGTATGAATAAAGGTAACATATATACAGCGTAACATTGTGCTAAAGATACAATAATCTCTTATCATTAGCCATAATAAGTGACGCACTTTATAACAGCAAATAGAATAGCATAACACACAAGCAATCCTACAAAGATCACATATAATACACTTACTTTGAATAGACGCACAACACCCGAACAATGAATAAAACTATATAAGATATATAACGTAAAAGTTCAGCATCCGCGTCAGCGCTCCGCCGGACTCGCTTTCAACTTTGCACTAAGCGCTATGGGCGGGATGATCGCCTGCACGTCGATCCGTGAGCGCTGATTGGCTGCTGTGCTGGATGCTGCGTGCCAATCAATCTCGGCAAAACAGAGAGAGATTTAAATCAAAAGGCATATTATTCTTATGAATATAATGGCCTTTTTAACAGCCGCCCCCAGATTCTGGGGACAGAATCTGTACAATTACAAAAAGGGCCTCTAAGTAACATATTGGTGTACAATCTTACATTACTCAGAAATGCTAGGCAATTGTATAATACGTGCTATTGGGCGTGTGTATGTCTTTTCGCCCACCTTAATATTAGCTGTCCTCACTCTACCGTCAGCCCCAGGGAAGACTTCTGACACTCGTCCCACTGGCCAAAGTGCTCGAGGCAACTGTGGGTCGACGATCATCACTGTGGTGCCAACTTGAATGTCAGATATGTCCCCTTGCCACTTCTGACGGGTTTGCAGACCAGGAAGGTAAAACCTCAGGAAGTGTCTCCAGAAGTGGTCTGCAAGAACTTGGCTGTGGCGCCATCGCCGCCTGCTTATAAGCTCAGACTCTGGGTATACCACTGGAGGTAGAGTGGAATCTGGCCGCCCCATCAAGAGAGAGTTTGGAGTGATGGGGTCTAGGTCCGCAATGTCAGAGGAAGTATAACCCAAGGGTTTTGAGTTTAGAATTCCCTCAATCTCCACTAACACCGTTTGTAGCACGTCAAAGGTTACTGACTGAGCTCCGATGGTGGCGGTCAGTGCTTGCTTGAGAGAACGTATTTCTCGCTCCCAGCAACCTCCGAAGTGAGGAGCATTTGGGGGGTTGAAACGGAATTCAATCTGTTGTCTGGCTAGATGTGCCTGAAGTTCAGGGGCAAGAGCTGCAAAGGCTTCTCTGAGTTCCCTTTCTCCTCCCTTAAAATTGGTACCCTGATCTGATATGAGTTCAAAGGGGGTTCCGCGCCTGGCAGTGAAGCGTCGGAGGGCCATGAGGAAAGAGTCAGCATCGAGGTTATGTAGAACATCAATGTACACTGCTCGAGTGGTTAAGCACTTAAAAATGATACCCCATTTCTTCTCAGTCCTCCTACCAACCTTGACAGTATAAGGGCCGAAACAGTCCATACCTGTAGAATAGAATGCAGGTCGGAATAAGCGTAGTCTGGCTGGAGGTAGGTCTGCCATTTTGGGGATCTCTGGATTCTTCCTCCATTTCTGGCACTCTACACAGCTCCGTTGAAACCGCTTAACAGCTTCCCTACCGCGGAGAATCCAGTACTTGCGTCGAAGTTCAGCAAATACTCTCTCATATCCTGGGTGGTGGAGTTTGGCATCATAACTTTGTATGATGAGCTGTGTGATTGGGTGCTTTGGATCAAGAACGATGGGGTGTACAGTGTCTCGCTCAAGGTAGGGACTGTGACGTAGGCGACCTCCAACTCGAATTAGCTGGGTCTCACTGTCAAGTTCAGGTGCCAAAGCTTTTAAGCGACTGTTATGAGAGAGAATTTTACCAGCCCTTAACTGTTCAAGGTCTAAGGGGAAAGACTCTTGTTGGGATTGTTGTAGAAGAGTGACTTCAGCATCTCTGTAGGCACTAGCTGTCAGGCTGCAGGCAGCCGCCCCGTGAGAAGCCTTGGACTCTATCAACTCTTGGAAAGTCTTATGACGATCAGGGTTAAGGACTGATGTGCTGGTCGTGAAGCATGCAAGTGTGCACAAACCTGTTTTGCGCAGCTCATCTCCATTTACCTCCACAGGAGGTGGTGTTTCAGGCCACGAACTGGGAGAGCCTTTTAAGAATGATGGTCCCTGATACCAGTGGCTGTCTGGACCAAGCTCATTCAATGTTCGTCCCCGCGTGATGTCATCAGCCGGGTTACTGGAGGATGGCACAAATCTCCATGTGTGCTGATCCGTGAGATCTTGGATCTCTGCCACTCGGGTGCCGACAAAGACCTTAAATCTACAAGACTCAGACTTGAGCCAGGTAAGGACGGTGGTTGAGTCAGTCCACAAAGTGATGTGATGAATGGGCAAGGTTAACTCAGAACTTACAACTTTGGCCAGTTGAGCACCAGTTAGCGCAGCGCAGAGTTCTAGGCGGGGTATGGACTGCTGTTTTTTGGGCGCTACTTTTGATCTGGCTGTAAGGAAAGAGACCTCCACATCCCCCTGCTGGTCTTCTGTCCTTAAATAAGCAACTGAACCATATGCCCGTTCAGAGGCATCACAAAAGATGTGGATGTCTTGCTGACTTGTTTCTTTGTCTTTAGCCGGACCAGTGTAGGATCTTGGGAAGGCAATGTGCGAAAGAGATGGTAACTCTGCCTCCCACTCTGTCCAAGTTTGCAATAGATCAGGGGGAAGGTTTGGATCATCCCAGTCCCTTTTTTTGTCCCACAAGCGTTGGACTATGAGTTTTGCCCTGGTGGTGTATGGAATGAGGTAGCCCAGGGGATCATATTGACTGGCCAGTGTTCTGTAGATGTTACGCATAGTGATCTCAGTACTCTCTGTGGGACGATACCTATAGGAAATGGTGTCTGTTTGATGGTTCCAAAGCAGTCCCAGAGCAGATTCTTGTGTATCTGTCTTGCCATGAGAAATCCAGAGCTCGGCACTGGCCGATTTCAACTGTGAGGGCAGGTGTTTTATGGTTGATGGCTGATTACTAGACCACCGTCTCAATTCGAAACCACCATCTGCCAGTAAGGTCCTGAGTTTGTCGACGAAGCTTTTAGCTTCTTCCGTCGTAGTGAAGCTTTGCAGGCAATTGTCGACATAAAAGGACTTCAAGACTGAATGCCTGACATCTTCTTCAGGTCTGCTGTGATCAAGGACATGCTTTTGAAGGGCGTACACTGCACAACAGGGACTGCAGGTGGTCCCAAAAGGGAAGGACCTGCCACTCAAAAACATTAGGTTGTTCCTGTACCTTGAGATCTCGCCAGAGAAAACGCAGCAGTGGTCTGTCCTCTGGGAGCAACCTGACCTGGTGGAACATCCCACGTATGTCACTGCTGACTGCAATGGAGTGTTCCCGGAATCGGAGCAGAACAGCTAGTAGAGACGGTCCCAGTACTGGCCCTGGGAGCAACAGCTCGTTGAGGTTTTGGCCCTGATAATTGAAGGAGCAATTAAAAACTACTCTGTTTTTCCCATTGTGGTGGACAATATGGTGTGGGATATACCATGAGTAAGCAGAGTCCTGTTCAGCATGCTGATCCAGCTTAACAGCATAGCCTGCTTGGTCCAGTTTGTGGATTTCTGCTGAGTAAGCAACTGCTTGTTCTGGATTTTTAACCAGTCGCCTCTCTGTAGCTCTCAGCTGTGAGATCACTGCCTCTTTGGGAGCTTTCAGCTGTGGCATATTTTTGACCCGCAACAGAGGAGTGGCATATCTCTTTACCCCATCTACTTCAACCCTGACCGTCTTGGCATCAAGGAGCTCGATTGCCTCACGGTCTTGTTTGGATCTGGTGCTGGTCTTCTCATTGCGCCAGGGTAGCGCATCCATCTGCCACAGTCTTTCAACATGCTTAAAGAGATCTGTCTCAGGAGATGAAGTTGAGGTAAAGAAACAGTGTTGTTCGTTGGTTTCCCACTGGAGATGCTGCACAGGCCCCTGCAATGTCCATCCAAGCCGCGTCTTAACAGCAGCCGGCCCCCCTGAAGGTCCAAGGCGGACCGGTTCCACTGGAGTAATCAGATGGGGGTAGTCTGAACCAATGAGGAGCACAGGACGCACAGTCTCTAGGTGTCGTAGTGGAAGACCCCTCAGGTGTTGATATTTCTCCCTTAAAGCTTTGACTGGATGTGTATGTTCAGCCAGGCTTAGCTGCTGGGCTGTAAATGCACCTTTAATGTGAAACACCTTCTTGGGCTGTGACAGGGGAGAGATAGAGAATGACACAGCTGCACCACTGAGGACTTGGAGCTCCTGTCTGACTGTGCGGAGCGGTAGGTCTTCTGGTTTACCTTTGAGGCCAAGTTGTTGAGCAGCACTGTGAAGAAGGATGGTTCTTTCTGACCCGTCATCTTGGATAGCATAGGCAGTCATGTGGTGTTTTCCATTCCTGAGTATTACTTTACTTATCTTCAGCAGGACTTTTCGGCTGGCAGGAGGCTTACGAATGAGAAGAATCTCGTTCATGGTATTAAGAAGGCAGGAGTTGGTTGCAGGAGTGGAAGCAGGTTCAATTGGCACAGTCTGTGAGCTCTTAGCACTTTTCACTGTAATGTCGTGAAGAACTAGCAGATGTCGACCGTTACACTGCTTACAGCGCATTTTCAGACTGCATTCCGTTGCTTGATGGCTCCTGCCACAGCGCCAACAGCGATTGTTCTCCTTGACCCAGTTACGCTTCTGATCTGTAGTGAGTTGCTTGAAATTTGAGCAGTTATTCAAAGAGTGCTTATTTTGTTCGCAGTAGGGGCAGTAGGGTTTTGGAACAGTTTTCACAGTAGGAGCTGAGGTACTCGTGTCAAGCAGGGCTTTCTCAGTGTTCAGCAGAATGTTTGCATTCTTGTTAAAGGACTTGTGGTCTTTGATTACCTCTCTGGTCCGTGCAGTGGGCCCTCTAGGTTGGCTGGTAACAAATCTTGACGTGTCCTCCTGTACTTGGATTTCATACTCCAACCATTCAGAAAGATCCAGAAGTGTTGGAATTGGAACACGGTGTGGATGTGCAAACCGGCGAAAACTTGACCTAAGATCATGTGGTAATTTCCCCAATAATCTGGAGACATGGGAGCCACACTGCAGTTCAAAGGTGCCCTTCTTTCCGAGCTGCCCCAGCATGCCAACGAGCAACCGAACTTTAAGTGCAAACAGTCTGAATGCTTTTATGTCCCCGCTGCTGATATTTGGGCCATCCATAAGTTCTGCTATTCGTTGTAATGCAAGCTGGTGTGGCTGACCATACTGCTGGTCCAGCGCAGCCATCGTTCTTGTGAAGGGGTATTGAGAATGGCTGTACGAATCAGCGATGAGTAACGCTTCTTCTAGCTTGAGATGGTCTGTAAGAATCTGAAATTTATACCTCTCCGTGGCACTAGCAGGGAGTGTGTTCTCTAAGGCGATCTTCAACCGTGAAAACTCTCTCGGGTTTGGATGTACAAAGTCTGGTATGGTGGGAGTAGGGCCTCTGTACATTGACTCTGGCTCAAACTGAGGCACTTGACTTGGTGAACTATGGGGCATTTTGTGGCGCCAGCCAGAATCATAAGGTGAGGAGGTTTCATACTCCCGCTGGTATGAGGGATAATAATCACGGTCATGGTGGTAGCATTCTTCCTTTGGGGCCCCCCAGCTGGGTGGCTGGGCACTTGGAATGTCATAGGGGGAGTACATTTTGTCTCTGGGAGCAGCCACCAAAGCTGGGGATTGTTCTTGACTTGAAGAACTGTCTCGCCTGAAGCGCGGTGCTGGTACTGGCCTGAAGCTTCTCTCCGCAGACTGCACGTGCTTAACATGGCGTGGTGCAGGAATAGGTTTGCAAGGATGAGGTTGACGGGCAGGAATAGCAGATGGATGGGGCTGAGGTTGTTGTTGATCAACCTGAATTTGTAGCTGCTGCATTTGACGCTTAAGCTGTGAGAGCTCTTGAGAAAACTGCTGATTTGTCTGCTGCAATGCATCTCTTTCCTGTTGCATCATCTGTACAGTGTGACGCATGTTCTCATTTGCATGGCGGAGATTCCTGTTTCGTTGCTGAAGTATGGCATTCTCAGACCTGCCTGGGTCTGTGTCGGACCACTCTTCTGAACTGTGAGGCTCATCACCTGGAATCGGCGGAAGACTGAATGCCATTGCACCCTCCTCTTGGTCTTCACCTTCTGACAGGTTGGAGGGTATCTGAGTGTGTGGTGACATGGGTTCTGGATACAACGTAGGCAGGGCAAAGCCAGTGAGATCATAATCCTCATATCGGGCGGGAAGGGCAGTCTTCCTTCTGACGCGCCCAGTTGGCTCATCTACTGCATATGTTGACATCTTATAAGCCTGCAGCAAGTCTCACTCCGGCTCGAAGGACCATGAAAAAATGAGTTAGCTGTTGGTAGCACATTCTCATTGCAGTATATTGCTGGTTAGGTTTGAAACCCACCACAGGGTGTCCGGTAAGAGACTAGGGCAAAGATGGTTGAAATATGGGAGTAACCTGTTTATTTGTCACCACAACAACTCAGTTATTAGTAAAAAGTTGAAGAGTCGTCTTAGTTGGGTATATTCAGTATGTGTGTGTGTGGTTTTTCTATAAAACAGAAAATACAGGGTAAAAATAAATATACATGGTTTAACGTTGACTGTTCTAAACAGAAATACACAATGTATATTTAGTAAAATACAGAATTAAAAGGAGTAATAGTTGCAAGAAAACAAATTAGGTATGTCATACAGGTTAAACAAAACAGCTTAATTTGTTCTATCTAGCGGTGCTTGGTCTGGACATGTTCTGCGCGCATGCGCATTAAGTTGTTTACAACTTAAAATCCCTCGAAAATGAGCACTTTGACAAGTAAACTGCACCGAAATACAAACGAAATATACAAACACAACATCAGTATAAGCAAGTATGAATAAAGGTAACATATATACAGCGTAACATTGTGCTAAAGATACAATAATCTCTTATCATTAGCCATAATAAGTGACGCACTTTATAACAGCAAATAGAATAGCATAACACACAAGCAATCCTACAAAGATCACATATAATACACTTACTTTGAATAGACGCACAACACCCGAACAATGAATAAAACTATATAAGATATATAACGTAAAAGTTCAGCATCCGCGTCAGCGCTCCGCCGGACTCGCTTTCAACTTTGCACTAAGCGCTATGGGCGGGATGATCGCCTGCACGTCGATCCGTGAGCGCTGATTGGCTGCTGTGCTGGATGCTGCGTGCCAATCAATCTCGGCAAAACAGAGAGAGATTTAAATCAAAAGGCATATTATTCTTATGAATATAATGGCCTTTTTAACAGTAGCGGTGCTTTCGATTTCAGTAACATGTTATGGTGTTACAAAAATACACATTCTAAAACATGAAATTAAATGAATAACTGGAAATTTTATTAACATTAAATCATCTTTTCCCATTTTCACCTCAAAATTTTGGGTAGTAGGCTGTGCCTTCCTTGCCTTACCCGACAAGCCGCCACTGATGCTGTTTACTTGATGGAAACTAACTGAAGTGCTTATGCCAATACATTTCAGAAAGATAAGACTGAACACGATAACAGGAAACGTGCAGGGTTCCTACGCTTCTTGAAAGTACTTGAATTTCAGACATGGATTCAAGGCCTGGAAAGTCTGTGAAAACAAACATAGGTCTTTGAAAGTGCTTGAATTAAACTTGAACTAAATTTTGTTAGAGTAGTATGGTGCTACTACAAAAATTTGCCTTTATGTGCTGCCAAGCCAGAGTTAAACAGCGCTACTGATTGAGGGGAAAGCGGGAAAAACGTGAAAAAAAATCGGCGTGATGGGTCGTGATCACACAGAGGCAGCTCTGCATGATGAACGCGTGAGAAGCATGGAGCTCTTTAACTAGCCAGGGAAGCGCAAATACAATGATGCTTGGCTCAGTATTTGAGCTACATAAAAACTGGTTAATCAAAGTTCCAATTAATTATGTCTAATAAAGTAGTGTTTATAAGCGCAGCTCTGCTTTGTTTACAGAGGTAACCGGGGAAACGTCTCCGGTTACTGAACGTAACCTTGGTTCCCTGAGAAGGGAACGAGACGTTGCGTACAGCTAGTGCTAACACACTGGGGAAACACCTTTCTCGTCATTAGAATATTGAAGCCTGATTCGCTTAATGCCATTGCAATGGCCAATGGCGCCCCATCGCGCAAAAATAACAGGGCATGGCGCCCTTTATAACGCGGCGCAGAGTGGCATTATCTCAGAATCTTTCAACTGAATACCAAGACCTGAGCAGAGAAACACGGCACGTACGTTCAGTAACCGGAAACATTCCCTTTCGAGATGGTCTCTCAACGTTGCATACAGCTAGTGCTGACACATTGGGGAACGTGTACTGTCACACCGTGTTATCGCGAAGGGCGCTCAGCTAAGCAGAGAGTTGACATAATTCAGTGTAGCATAAGCAGAAAAAGCACATATGCCGCCTGGGCGGGATATTCCTTAATAATAATAATAGCTCAGTCCACCCAGCCTATCATCGTGGGGCTCATGAGGAGTAGTTAGGCACAAGCCAATAGAAATTGATTCAGGGGGTCTCCTGAATTTGCATACCAGCGGACCTGGTTGAATCCCGTGCTCCCAGACGGGGAAGGCAGGGGCAAAACAGTCACTGAATGAGTGCATACATAATATTGAGAACGCTAACTATCAGTCGGAGCTTCCAACGTCTGCAGCACACAGCTATCAGCACACAGTAGCTCTAGGACACTTATGTGTAGCAGAAGCAATAGACATAATAAGAAAGGCTCACCTCATCTAGCTTTCCTGTACTGAAAGGACCTGAGCAGCTAGCGAAGAGACATCCAAATTATAGAATTTGGCAAAAGTGTTTTGTGAGGCCCATCCTGCTGTTGAACAGATATCCCCAATAGGTACACCCCTGGCACATGCCCAAGAGGAAGCCATACACCTCGTGGAGTGGGCTAGCACGCCTATAAGGCAAGTTGCATTCTGTGAATCATAAGCCTATCGCATCCACAACCCAATGGGATAGCCTCTGTTTTGACACCGGTAGACCTTTAGTGGGACCGCCATAACACAAAAAGCTGTTCAGAGAGTCTGAATTGCTTGGTGTGTTCAACATAGGTGCTACTGACTGCCCATCAAAACCATTGTGGAAAGCTGATATAGCAGCCACATATACTTTGAGCGTAGAGGGCGTGCGGCCATCATCTAAGCATTCTTGCAGAAAGGACAAAACGAATGAGATCGAGCAGATTGAGATTGAGTCACACCAGTCAATGAAAACCTTCCATTTATGTGCATAGAGGCATCTGGTGGACGGGGCTCTCGCCTCTGAAATCATTTTAATCACCTGCTGGGATAATGTGGCTGAAGCTGGCAAACTCTGTTGAGTGGCCAGATGTGCAAGTCCCACAACGTCGGGTTGGGGTGCCAGATCGAGCCGTTTGCTTGAGATAAGAGGAATGGGCCATGGGGGGTCCGACAGCATTTCGAGAAGGTCCAGGAACCAGGGCTGAGTGGGCCATTTCGGCGCAACTAGCAGAACTGACTCCTTCTCTTGTCTGATTCTGCACAGCACCTGATGCAGGATGTTCACCAGAGGGAAAGCATACTTGCGCATTCTCGACCAGGGGTCGACGAGCGCATCCACTCCCAGTGTGGAGGGCTCGGTCAGGGAGAAAAACAGTGGGCAATGAGTGTTCTCCGCTGATGCAAAGAGGTTTAACTCTGCTCATTCGAATATGTTCCAGATCATAATATTTATTCCAGATCACATGGTTCAAGCAGGCAGGAACGTGAACGGCACAAATTGACAAGAGATATTGATCCGCCCATATCAGCAGGCTCGTCGTGAGCGAGAGAAGAGAGGGAGAACGAATACCTCCCTGGTGATTTATGTACGCCAGCACCGACATGTTGTCTGTGCGAATGAGACCATGTTTGTGATGGACTTGAGTATAAAAACTCTTGAGCGCCAGGTGGACTGCCTTGAGCTCTAGGCAGTTTATGTGCCACTTTTTCTCCGCATCTGTCCAGATGCCGGATGCTGGGCCGCCGTCGCAAAGGGCTCCCCAGCCTACGCTCCCTTATCTGACCCTGCGGGGCATCCCGCTCGTAGATAGCAGTGTCCATCCAGGGGGCCAGTGTCTCTACACATCTGTGTGTTACTAAAATGCGCAATGAGCTTGTGTGCCAAGCTGACACGGGAACGCGCCTCTTTAGCCACAGCTGGAACGGTCTCATGTGAAGCAGTCAGCATCTTCGCTTGGAAGTCCTGGAGGACAGCCATAGAGTGGAGGGCTGACACTGCCTGGCCCGTTGCCATGTATGCTTTTCCAGCGATATTAGCGGTGGATCGGCACGGCTTGTTAGGATGCATGGCTGCAGACTTCACCCTCAGCTACACTAAACACTAAACAGCAGATATAGACTTTGAAGACTGATACTGACCTTTGCTTTGCAGGAATGGGGACTGTGGATGGTAGCAGACCGGAGAGCAGAATGGAGGAATGACGATGATCGGAAGACTCACACACAGACGAAGCCACAGGAGGAATTGGGTAATACGCTGGAGTGGAGAAGGTAAGTATCAAAGGAGTTCTCGAGGGAAGCATAAAGAGTCCTTGTGCAAACGAGACCGGACGACAAACTGAGGTGAATGGTGAGCTTAAGTAGCGGTGATGATGGAGTGCTGATTGGTGACAGGTGCGTGTGATCAGAACTCTGGTGAGGGAGTGCACTGTGATTGGATGCTTGTGGAGCCTGGCGGGTCTGTGACAGTACCCCCCCATAAACAGAAGGGTGGTGAGGTTTGAGAAGTGAAACATGGAAGGTAGGGTGAATTCTGTATTGTGAGGGTAACTTGAGCTGATAGGTGACCGGGTTGATCTGCTTCGAGATGGTGAAGGGACCAATGAATCTGGGACTGAGCTTCTTGCAGGGCAGACGCATTCTGATGTCCCAGGTTGACAGCCAGACCTTCTGTCCTGGCTGATAGACTGGAGTGTTGGAACGTCTCAGGTCGGCTGTCATCCTGCGTCTGTGCAAAGCTCGCTGTAGCTGGTGGTGAGCTGCATAGATCTTCCCACGGGGCACTGACTCACCCAGAAGCAGATCGATAGCACAGCCGGTGTGGAGGCAGCTTGGAGGCTTTCTTCGGGCAGAACACATCACTGAAGGGGGCGTAACATGGAGGAATATCCACCGAACGTTTCTCCACTGGACTCTCGATGGAGGTTGTACAGACAGGCAGCGTCTCAGGACGAGGAGAGGGAAACAGAGGTAGAAGAGGGAAACAGTTCGGGAAACAGCTGTCGCCCCACTTCAGGATTTCGCCGGTTTTCCACAAGATGACGGGGTTGTGCTGCTCCAACCATGGGCGCCCTAGAATCACATCAGCGGTGGAATCCTCCAGAACCAGAAGATGTTGATGCTCCAGTGTACCGACTTGTAGCTCAACTGGACCAGCACACAAATGAACCCGTTTATGGCTGAGAGGTTTGCCAGTTATTGAGTGGATCTGGTAGATGGACGGTGAAGTTGTGGTCTTGAGCTTGAGCTGGCGGCAAAGGGTACCAGAGATGAAGTTGCCGGCTGACCCAGAGTCGAGGAGAGCATTGACTGGAATGGAAACATCGACACCAGTAAGCATTACAATGGTAGTGAGAGGCTTCATCTTCTTAATCTTCTTGCGCTGTGATTGGATGCTGGTGGAGCCTGGCGGGTCTGTGACAACGAGCCGAATGCGGGGCCGAATCCACTTTTTTGCAATGACTCAACGGCGAAGGAGAGGCTTCTAAATAATCAGGTTTGAAGGAGAAAGATTCTGAGAGCGCCACGCCCTGTTATTTTCGCACGCTTGAGTGCCATTGGCCATTGCAATGCAATGGCGTTAAGGGAATCAGTCTTCAATATTCTAATGAGGAGAAAGGTGTTTCCCCTATGTGTCAGCACTATTTGTACGCAATGTTGAGAGACTCAAATTGCATTTTCATTCAGCGCATTTCCCATTTTTGTTCAGACCAATGCGAAGATTGTCCCATATTTTCACACAGCTTACAGTTACAGTGATGTAAATGTTAACCGGTGGATTGATAAGAAGCTAATGTGCTTTCCAAAAAATGTTGAATAATAAGATATCTAGAATATTATATATAATCATATTTTAAATTGTTTATAATCATTAATAATTTTGACTCATTCATTCCCACTGAAATGTTGTTGATTTTTATTTTTTATATATTTTCTATAAAATTCTTTTTTTTTTTTTTTTTTTTCAAAACTTGTATTATTCGAACTGTTGTTGAAATCATAGTTTTAACAGTCATTTTATGGTTTAGGGTGTTACCATAAACACTAATCTTTGTGCAGGTTCTAGAAAAGGTCTTAAAAACCTTAAAATGAATTTTTAAAAACCCTAGTACAGATACTCTGTACAGGTGATTAACAAATAATTTTGAATATTTTTTTTAATGCCTAACAATAACCTTATCTGTATCATTTTGGGATGATGGCCCGTAAGTCTGTGGCAGAAGTGGTGTGACGACTGACCAATGTGGAGCCAGTGGAACGAGGAAACCTGGAGGAGCCACTAGACGGAGCCAGCAGGTCGACTGTCCGAGATGGAGTGAAAGGAACCCGAGGCCGGAGACGGAGCCGAAGGATCCTCCTGGATAAGCGCTGCTGGTGGTTGCTCGACTTGCGGCTCGACGTCATTGCAGATACTTCCCAGAGACAGCACAGGGCTGCAAACATCTGGCAGCAATGGGACTGGAGGACTGGCTGAGCTCAGTAGTGGTGGTGATGAAACAAGACTTGAGAGGATAACGGTAATCATGACACAGTCCACACAGGTTAGAGCAAAAAATAATTCCCAGCTCTCAAAGTTCTCTTTGGATAATACAGATAATTCTGATAGCGGGTGGGATAGGGTGGAAGTTGACAAGTCCCTATCGAAGTCTATTAGCCAATCCTCCATCTCAGTTCCCTCGGCCGCTGGTGTCTCGGGCTAACACCCCTGGTCAGATCCACACTGGGGCACTGCTTCTGGGGCAATGGTAAACTCTAACCTCTTATCCTCGGGCTCGGGCTCTGGCTCACTCGTTGCGGCAGGTGGTGCCACTCGGTCTGCGGGAGGCTCATGTGACTTCTCCGCGGACGATGGTGGTGAAACAGGCTCTGGGTCTGGCTGTGCTCTGAATCGGGGTGTGACGCTCTCCAGACACCTGATGGCGGTCTATCTCCAGTCCAGCCCTGTGGTGTCTGGGAGGTCGATTGCACTGTAAAAAAAAAAATCAAAAGTTGAGGGGGGGTGCGAACAGGTGCGCGTGCGAACAGGTGCGCGTGCCAGAAGGGAGCGCGAGTGCATGGAAATATTAACGCGAAGGACCTTGCCTCACCATCAGAAGCTGAAAGCACGCCTGGCCTCAGCGATTTACCTGACTGAATTTGGTGAGTGATGGTTTCAATAATTTTAATATTTTCTGGTATATCTAAGTTAAGTTACCCAGGAGCTCTGCTGACATAGACTTAGCTAACGTTAGCTACAGCTTGATGGATTGAGTCATTGAACACAGCAGGAGAACGCAACGTTAGCCAGCTAGCTAAAGCTCCGGTGGAAAATTATTAGCTAACGCTACCGTTTTTGAGGAGGTAGATTTTGAGGTGAGGGGACTGACAAGGCAGAAGGTAAAGTGGTCCACCGTTCTATCAATAAGCAGACCTGACAACCTGTACGCAATTTGCGTAGCGGATACGCATTTTGACTTCAAAGTACGCTGGTACGATTTGTCACTCTAAAGTACGCAAAAACCTGGTGACGCATCTGTGCAGTCCTCAAATCAAGCAACAGCAAAAGAAGAAGAGTTCGACCAATCATAGCGCTAGGTTCTTCCCCCAAATAGCAAGTGGGGATGATTGACAGATGCGTAAAGCCTATCATTAAAAAGAGACTGAAAATCGACACCAATAAAGATTCCCGCTCGATCCCCCTTCATAATACTTAGTAAGGAGGCCATAATAATTTTTGACTCATGGCTGAAGTTAAGTTTCTCCAGCTCTCCCCAGGTTGGCAAAAAAGCATCTCAAAATGCATCAGATTGATGCTTTAAAATATGGAATATTTAAATTTTTCTTACGGGGGACCATGCCCCTGGACCCCCCTAGAGGGGTAATATCCTTCTCACCTTTTTCACCCCTGACCTGTTTTCATGCCTGTATGTGCATGTCAGCAACATGATCAGAGCCTGTCTCCAGCAGTCACAGATGCTGCGATATTTTCAAACCTGATTGATATTATTGCACATGATCTTGTAGTGTGAGCAATGAAACAACATGGTAAACTGCTCTAATGATATCATGCAATGTATATAAATGCAAGGTGACAATTTGAACTGTTTTATACTAATAATCTAACAAGAAATATATTTTTTTAAATGAAAATAATTCTATACAAATATATATTTTATTTACCATCAGTTTTTGATGAACAGACACAGGCATCCAGACCGTGTATATTTCTGCACAATTTTTCTTTTCTTTTTTTTATCTAATCTTTTTTTCTTACACAGTCATACATTTTTGATATATTTTTACTAGTGGGTGCAGGATACTATAGTTCATTTATGTAAGTGAGCATAGCAAAATAAAGTAAACTGTGACATATTATACCCAAAAATTCTTCATACAGTGGACTACCAGTAAAATTTATAAAAATTTGGGACCAAAAATTATTCAGACACTTTGACCTGACAATGTTTCGCTTAAATGTTATCTGACATAATTAAGATTATTTATTTATTTATTTTTTGACACAGTTGAACTCTGAGATCTTATATTTTATTACCATTTTTTTAAACTATAGTGAATAAACTGTATTAATGAATGAAATGTTCAAGGTGTCTGAATAAATTTTGGTTTGACTGTATATGACTTAGGCAGCAGCAGCACATGAGCGGCTCTCTAATGTCTCATGTGAATTCATGTAAGAAAGTGTTTTTTTCGTTATTGGTCGGGGTTGCCACTTGGCCAAAGATTTTGTAGGTTGTGCACCTTATCAGCGTTGTGTTGTGTAGTAGTATGAGCGCTGCTAAGACAAGAAGACTACTATGGAGCCAGATTAGACTAATTCACGCAAAAAAACATGATGCACACATGAGTAGCCAATTTCACATGCATGAAACCTAATTCAAAATAAATGCATTCACAAAAAGCAATTTATGTGCGCAAATAAAAATTATATATTCATAAAAGGCATTTTACAAATGCAAAACACAATTCATAAATATACAACTGTGCACAAATGTTTGAATGTTTAAAATTTACCAGTTTATCACATTCGCCTGTGAATCGCCTTGGATTTGTGTGTGTGTATTTTTGAGACTTCCCTGGCAGCGCTCTGCTCCCACCTGGGTCATTTGTACTCTTTAGCCAATCAGATTGAAGCTTATCAATTGACCAATCATTATCACGTGAGGGTGTGCCTACCTGGGTGTTACGTCATCAGCTTTTGAGCAGTTCAAGTCACGCAGAGAGGTATGTGCAGTTTGATCGGTGCATTTCTGTTTACTGAAGTAAACGAAGTTAGAGATCAGTTAAAGCTATAGTTTATTGACTGCTGTTTAGTCCACCTGTGAACAAAAACATTTATTTTAAGTATTTATGGATTCTTGTTTACTTCATAAAGAATTATTCACATGTACATACCATACAACGTTAAGATTTTAGATGAATAAACTCCATAGAAAGAATAACAATTTTTGACTGATGAGAGATGTTGTATATAAACAGATTATAAAAATGTGACGTTTTTGGATATTTTTCACATGGTCTCTTGTAGTATTATTAAATAATGATAGGAAAGAGCAGTCACAGTATTGTGTTGCAGAGACAACCAGTACCTTGACCTTACCATTCCTACTGTAGTTCTTTCAAAACATTTATGTTGCACGCCATCCATTTTGACAGTTGTTTCAACATTAGGTTGAAAGTCATGCATTGTTACTGTATTAATTTGTATCCTGCTGACTATACACACTCAAGGAATAAAGCCCTGTGTAGGACCAAATCAGCTCAAATGAAATAATTAATTTATAGGGAATTATAAAGAGTCATTTAGTTTACGACCGAGCAACTGAATCGTCCAGCGTTCATTCGCTCGGGCCATAATAAGCTCTTGTAGTGAATATGAATATCCAACTATCGTGAAAACACTGATTAGAGCCCGGTAACTTTAAGATCGACAGTTTAAGACATTAAATTTTACAAACATATAATACAAGACACTTTCTTTTAAAATCTACAGGAGACTTTATTGACAAACTAATATAACACAAACGCATACACACACAAACATTCATACACGCAGGGCCGGATTATCCATAGACGGGATTGGGCGAGTAAGAGTTTTATAGAGAAAATGAAATGATGAGCAGGATTTCTAGCAAAATATGCACTTCAAAAGACCTGACCTGAACGAACCATGAATCATTAATTTAATGCACCAGTTCAGCTTTAGAATCTGGAGGTACTTGCTTCTTGAGTCGACTTTAACTGGGAAACTCCTCGTCGGCGTGGAGAGAAGGGTTTTTCCAAGTCGATGATTTGTCTTTTCAGATCCGGATTGTGGTTAGGTAAAAACCAATCCCGTTTGAGCGTGCTGGCAAAATGAAAGGAAGTCTCTTTGTCGTGGCTGGAGTTAAAGTTGAGGCGGCAAAAGTCGTTGGTTAAACTTTGTTGCAAAACTTAGAACACGAGACTCTCAACGGGAAAGAAAGTTAAGTAAAAGAAACGAAAAGTGAGTAGAAGTTGGATGGCTTGAATGAGCTGCTTGTCTGTCCTTTGTCAGCTTAGTCTTGTCTTCGTCTCTTTTTGTTACTCTTTACTTTTTTGTTACTAGTTCTTTGTCTTGTGATGTGACTATTTAAACTTAGGTGTTTGTCCCACCTCTGTGAGGAGTTCTGACCAATCAGATATCGTCTTGTTTCAAAAGGTGGCTTTTCTCCGCCCCCAATCATAAAATAAGCGTTATCTCCGGTCTCTGGAATTGCCGGCTTCAGCAGAGAGTAGCCTACCGTTTAGACAAAATTTCTGTTAAATGGAATATGATACATTTTACGCAGATTTCATTTAAGCCATGATTTAAATGAGAAGAAGAGATTAAAATATAACATATATATAAAATATAATATATCAAACACGAAATACTTTCATTCAACCATTCAATAGTTATACAGTTACATGAGTTGTGGGTGTTCTAAAACATAACTGGTTACAGGTAGTATGTGTGGACATGATATAAAATTTATGCAGTTGAAAGATGTTTGATAAGCCCATTTCAAATTGTTTGGAACAATTCGATGTAGTTTTAGTTGTAGAAACAGTCTTTGTTGGTTTTTCTGTAAAATTAGGTCACTCAGAGAAACAGGCCTGCATTGTCTCTCTGTCTCTTTTGATCTGGAGATCAAAGACTCTTCTGGTGACCATTTGGTTGCTACAAATAGCTTAAGTTTGTCACCTCTCCTTCAGTCAGGAAGCATGGGTGCCATAAAAGTACCTAGCAGGGGTGGTTCTGTAGATGGACAGAACCACCCCTGGAGCCGAAAATTAGGTTCTCTGAGCTTGGGTTTCTGGAATTATGTTTTGAAAGAATCATCTGAATGATTCATTTATCTGGTTCGTCCACAGTTCCTACACCTGCAATGCATTATTAAATTTCTTGTTTTATGTCAGAATTAAAATATACAAAGACATTTGCTGGTTGATGTACAAGTTTTATTAATTTGAAAGTTTCTGAATCCTTTGGGAATAAAATCTGTATAAAATGACTTGGCCATGATTGGGGCTACAAGTTCTTCAGTCAAAGGACATTCTTTTGGGGAACCACAATTCCAATGCATGGCCAGTCAGGGATGTTGGTAGTGTTTCAGTCAGAGTTTTGAAAAAACGTTTGGGGCTTGAGCCCCAGAAGCCACCCCCTCGCTCCGCCCCTAACGCTCAATACACATCATTTCAAAGCAGCTTTACAAAAAGTCATATTGTCTTTTGGGAGATATCTCGAAATATGTTGCTGATATAAATGATCACTGTTTGAGATTTAGCTATATTGTGTTTATTCATTTATCCAGCAAATAATTCAGTGCCACTTTTAGGATTGCATGAAATTACTGGCATTGCAAAGGAGAGACATTTAGGCCGATAGTATATATTTTCTAGACTACATTTTCTGCATGTCATGCAGGGCTCTGTAATTTTACATCATTCATTTAGGCTTCTTCATATTTCCATTAGGAACGGTGGATAAGCACAAAGTCGGGATTTTACACAAATGATGATAATTCACTGTATTTCAGTATGACGTCGGATAAAAGTGTGTTTGATTTTAGATTTTAAAGCAAAACTGCGGTGACAAATAAGACAGTAATAGGCTACCAACAGCCCACACACCCTGACCATATGTTTTGTGCGTACAGTGAGAATAAAAACCTTGCAATGGTGAAAAAATACATCTTTACATTTATTTTGTATGCAAAGATGTATTTTGATTTATTTATTTTTTACTAAAACATCTTATGTCGATCTATAGCAAATAGCATTATTTACACTATATTGCCAAAAGTTTTGGGACACCTGCCTTTATGTGCACATGAACTTTAATGACATCCCATTCTTAATCCGTAGGGTTTAATATGGAGTTGGCCCACCCTTTGCAGCTATAACAGCTTCAACTCTTCTGGGAAGGCTTTCCACAAGGTTTAGAAGTGTGTTTATGGGAATTTTTGACCATTCTAAAATGTAAAATCAGTCGCTTGTGTTCGTGTTTGTCCAATGTCTTAGGCCTATTCAAATACATATGGATATATTAAGCCTAAAGTACCTGGAGGTGCCGTGACCAAGCGTTCGTTTGTAAACAATAACTTCATCTATTCTGTCTCTTAAGTACAATGAAACATTAGCCAATAGATCCTAACTAAAATACTAAACAGATAATAAGATACAATTATAGTTAGCATTTAATATTTCTGCATATGGCCAGATCATTAACAAAATCGTACATAAAGGAATGCGCATGCTCAGGCTCGAAGCGTCTACGCCAATAAGATTCGCTGTATTATCAACCAATGAGATTGTGCCCCGCCCTATCGTCCAGACTGCCTGGCTTGGAATGCGCGTTATTGTGACGTCACAGTGCGCGCAGACGCTACATAAGTTGAGTCAGTTCAGCTCAGCTGTTGTCGGAGTCAGAAGCTGCTGTCGATGGTCACTAGCGATCGATCTGTACGAAAGCGTTACAAGTCTACCGCTATAACCAATAGGCAAATACAGTGTTCACACAGCTCGTTGAGATGCAGAATCTGGCGACTACACTGGACATTATGTTTGCAAACTTTCCAATGGAGCTGGAAAGTTGCAGCAGCTTCGACTCGTTTGAGGACGCTCAAGTTGAGCCGTTGAGTGGCGCTGTGATGCCGGCTGACAGAAAGCCCAGCAGTAGCAGCTGCCGCCCAACAGAGGCGCCTCAACCACCGTCTCTCCCTAGAGTCGTTTGGGAGGACGACACAACCGGTAACTGACAACGTTAATAAATCAACAATGACATTATATATCAAAAATAAACCGCAGGAGACAATTACTTTGTGACTTCTATGTTACACGGCATCAACACTGTGTTTGTAATTTTTCAAGTGTTCTTGGAAATTTGCTGAGCCCAGAAACAATGCAAAACCTGCTAATTATTCACATGAACTCACAACATTAGGACAGTTTTACTTGTGAATCATTTAGCTGTAAACTGTGCTAATAAAAACAGATGTTTCTAATAAATATTAGTACATATACTGTCTATTTTTGTATATTGTGTATTTTTAAAATATATATTTTTTGTATATTGTTATTTCCAATTTACTTCATTTTACTTATTCTATTTTATTATCTTTCTTGTCACTGTCTTGTCACTGTCATTCTGTCTCGTATGTGTAAACATACCTGGCAATAAAGCTCTTTTGGATTCTGATTGTTTGCAGAAAAGCACACACAAGGGTGGAAATTCTTTGCTGGCCTCCGGAGAGCGTGGAAGTCTATAAAAGATCCCATCCACACCCAGGAAGAAACCCAAGTGTGTGCTTTTGTGCCTGAGGATCCATCACAGGAGCTTCCACACACATCCAGTGTGGATCCGACAGGCACAGATCCACTGGAGTCTGAGCCAACAGACGGTGAGTCTCCAGATATTACCACTCTGATTTATGTCTATGTCAGCCTGATGTTCCTGGGTTTAGTTTTCATTTTTCCTTCTCTTCTGCTGGTTCCTCACCTGAAAGACCACCAGAAGATCTGTAAGGTCATTTTTTTAGTGTGTGGAAAAAGCACCAATTACTAAAAACTGAACTAGCCAATCAGATTCCTCTTTACCCATCCCTCACCCATGCACACACACATACACATTTGACTTTACAACACACAAACGCACACCTTTATTTATTCTCATTCTCTCTTGCTTTCTTAGTATGTCATGAGTATACACAGATTAATAATCAATTTGGAAAAACAAATCTGGCATTAGGTTAGTGCCTTTTATGGTATGCACAATTAGGATAATTTCGGTGTGACTTCTATGTAAAACAGCATCAGCACTGTGTTTGTAATTTTTCTAGTGTTGTTGAAAATTGGCTGAGCCCAGAAACTCACATTCACATGAACTCGCAACATAAAGCAGCTCTACATTAGGACAGTTTTACTAGTGAATCATTTAGCTGTAATCTGTGCTAATAAAAACAGATGTTTCTAATCAATATTCATACATATACTGTCTATTTTTGTATATTGTGTATTTTTTTTTTTTTAAATATATTTTTTGTATGTTGTTATTTCCTATTTACTTATTCTATTTTATTATCTGTCTTATCACTGTCATTCTGTCTCGTATGTGTAAACATACCTGGCAATAAAGCTCTTTCTGATTCTGATTCTGATTGTTTGCAGAAAAGCACACACAAGGGAGGAAATTCTTTGCTGGCCTCCGGAGAGCGTGGAAGTCTAAGAAAGATTCCTTCCAAACCCAGGAAGAAACCCAAGTGTGTGCTTTCGTGCCTGAGGATCCATCACAGGAGCTTCCTCACACATCCAGTGTGGATCCGACAGGCACAGATCCGCTGGAGTCTGAGCCAACAGACAGTGAGTTTCCAGATATTACCACTCTGATTCATATCTATGTCAGCCTGATGTTTCTGGGTTTAGTTTTAATTTTTCCTCGTTCTCTTGCTGGTTGCTTACCTCATCTGCACAGGTGTATTTCGTCACAAGCAGTTGCTTCTGGAGTTCATTCTCATGCTGTATATTAACATGTTGTGCATTTTTCAGGATCCTTTGAATCTCTTTATGATGTGGGAAAGAAACTGAAGTCGAGACACGGTGTCAGTTATCATGTGGGATTTCGAAACTCCGATGACAAACGAGTATGTTGCTCTTTCCGTATACACCAAACCTTTTGCCTCGTTTCCTTCTGTCTTTAGTCTTTCGGTCCTGATGTAAACATCAGTGTTTACAGTTTTGATCAAAAATGTACAGATTGTTAGATTACCATGTACACAAACAAAAATAAATCAGTTTACTTATGTTTGCCAAAAATTTCTTCATTTTTCAGGTGATCATCAAATTTATTAAGAAGAACCGGCCTGAGAAACTATTGGAATTGGTAAATTGAAAAGACTTTATTCTTCATAAAATGTTTTATTAAATTCTAATTTGGTAATTGATAAATCTGTATGTAGACAGTATAAGATATAATTGAAATAGCCTAGAAACATCAGTTGTAAAGTACATTGCTTTCATCTTCGGCAGCCCTAGAGTATACTTTGAAAGGAGCTAAAGCTGGTAAATGAAGTGTACCCGGGCCTTTACTTAGGAGATTTGAGATTAGTTAGGAGTCAACTAACCTTTTGTCAATCTCTTTTCTTTAGCCTGGGTATTCCAATCCTTTAAGTCAAGAGGCAGCTGCGATGTTGATGGTGCAAAAGCCTCCAACTAGCGAGCATCTCGTACAATTATATGATCACTTTGTCATGGAAGATCAAGACATCTTGATTATGGAGTATCCACGTTCCTACATCACCCTGTTTGAGTATGTCCAACGAAACAGAGGTAACCTGACTGAAACCGCGGTGAAACACATCATTCGGGAGCTCATTGTTGCTCTTCAGCACTGCACGGGTCGTGGTGTTTATCATGAGACGCATATGAAAAACATACTTGTCTGCACAAAAACCCTGCAAGTAAAGCTGATGGACTTTGAAGGCGCACTGCTCATCGAAGAAAGACGTGAGTTGGCTTTTTAAGCACAGTTCACTGATGACTTATTTACTACAGTTCACTGATGATGTTTTACTGAACACTGAGCATGTATTGCTTACAGGAGAAGACGAACCTATATTAATCAGTGCAATCAGAAAGTACGCTGAATGGGCAACAACTGACGACATATGCAAACTGCTGGATGTGATGGTCCCAAGAATAAGTCGTTGGTTTTGGATAAGACCACGGGTGTCCAAAGGTGAGACCAATAACAAGTATGAAATGGAAATGACATTGCTTGAAAAACATATAAAGCCCTGACATGAGTGACAGTAAAATTATTAGTGGGCATCCAGAGAAAGTCATAGTAACAAATGCAGTGTATTTCATGGTAACATTACCTTACATGAACTACATCTCAATCAAACATGACTAATCCGATCTCTTCTAAAAATATATTACAGAATGCCGGGATCTTTTTAAGCGCCTTCATGACGTAGAGTCACGGATGACGTTACAGGCTATGTTGGATCATGACTGGTTAAAAGCATAAGAAAAGTAAGCATAAGAAAAAGAGATGTTTTTTGTTTGTTTGTTTGTTTTTTGATAGATTCAGAGGCCTTCTTGGCACCTCGACCTTCATATCATGCTCTCATTATTTGCCAGGTTCCCCTGCATTGGCAGCTCCTCCACGGGGCCTATAGCTCAGCTGCAGGGTCATCAAGCCAGGGACCCCGGGGACAGTTCACGCTTTAACCCCGGGACGTGGATAAGACCATGCGTGTCCAAAGGTGAGACCAATAACAAGTACGAAATGGAAATGACATTACTTAAAAAACATATAAAGCCCTGACGTGAGTGACAGTAAAATTGTTAGTGTCAAACCTTGATGAGTTTAAAACACAGGAGATTGACAGTGAATGTTTAGCAATGAATAAATGTTCATGGGCATCCAGAGAATGTCATAGTAACAGCAACAAATGCAGTGTATTTCATGGTAACATTACCTTACATGAACTACATATCTCAATCAAACATGACTAATCAGCTCTCTTCTAAAAAACGTTTACAGAATGCCTGGATCTTCTTGAGCGCCTTCATGATGGAGAGTCACGAATGAAGTTACAGGCCATTTTGGATAATGACTGGTTTAAAAGAAAAACCGAAGCATAAGAAATGTAAGCATAAGAAAAGAGATTTTTTTTTTTTTTTTTTGATAGATTCAGGCCTTCTTGGCACCTCTTGACCTTAATATCATGCTCTCATAATTTGGCAGGTTCCCCTGCTTTGGCAGCTATAGCCTATGGCCATGGCCTATAGCTCAGCTGCAGGGTCATCAGCCAGGGACCCCGGGGACGGTTTACGGCTTTAACCCTGGGACGTCTCACTTCCACCCCTGCATGATGACACTGATGGCAACTGTCCTCTACTTGTATCCTGTCTGTGTGCCTCCAACATCTCCACCAACCAACATTATCGCGTCCCACTGATAGCGGCCTTGTGCGAGCCCCACCTTACAGCCTGACAGGATGTGCTGGAGGCTTACATTTGGACTGCGTTCTTCCAGGCCAGACCACTGTGTTTCAGACAAGCATCGTGGAGATACTGTGGACAGTGGATTTCACACAGCTTCAATGTCCACACAATTTAACGCCATGCCTTGTACTTGCCTGGAAGCTGACTTTGGTCAATCCTTCCTTAGTGAAAAAATAGTATACTTAAGCACAATTTATTCGAATGTACTTTAGTATAACTAAATGTATTTGTGGCACACTGTAAATTGGTATACTTAAAGTCTGTTAAATTGGAACAACTCATTTTGTACTAAATGCATTTTAGTTGTCCAAAAGAAGTGCTGAAGTTCAACTAAAGCTGTATTAAATATACTTGTTTATAAACTTGAAGTGTGCTAATGGCATCATTGTGTGTTTTTCTAATGCAATAAAGTTATCTTTATAAATAATGGCACAGCTTAGGAATCTGCCTTATACTGATATTTTACAGACACCCCCTAGTATACCAGTATAGCTCACTTATCTGGAGAACATCAGAGAGACAATCAGTGCGTTTACATGCACTCTCATAATGCGATTATAATGGGATTTTGGCAATATTGCTATTAAACTTTCTCTCATGTAAACGCAATACTTCGATTGAAGTAATGCGTTTAAGCTCATAATCACAGTAAAATAGGTGGTGTACGCCAATTTTAATCGCAATATGCAGGCATGTAAACACCTTAATCAGATTATTCCTACTGACCAAAGTGCGCATGTGCTCGGACGTACACAGATGCCGTGTGTTGGTCACACAACTTCATGAATGAACTCCGTGACATTATTCTGATGTTTTCTCTTCACCAAATCACTAAATTTCATCAACACAACTCGCTGCGTAGTCTCTGCTCCGTATCTTCATCCAGACGGTGCGAAGAACGCGACGGAAGCGCAGGCAGACCCAGCATTGTGATGTTCATCACGGTGCCAAATAATATCCAGTACATCCATAAAAATGTATTTTGAATTTGATGCAAGTAGAATAAAAACAATGGCAGGTAACATGCATACTGTATGCCTATCTGAGTGTGGTATAACCATACCTATTAGTGAATAATCAGAGTAATGAAAATTGCAAGTGAACTGGAGTGAAGAGTTCTGCTCGTGTCATGGAAATATAAAGAAAAATAAAGATGGCGTCCGAAAGTTGCGGTTGCTGGTCAGTTTGTGTGTAAATGTATCTTTTTGACCAACATTTTCTACTTTTGATGTAATTTCTAACAAGAAATTACTACTGTAGTAATTAAATATTTGTTTAGTTTTCACCAAAGCTCGCCCTTTTTTGCTGTAGATCATTAAACTGTTACGCTGTCTCAGAAGTCTGTCTGAAATCCGTTTCGTGAGGTGCCTTCATGCACAAACGCTGCCTTACAAGTCATTGCCTATCAGGCAGCGAGAAAGCTGTGGTCTCTCTCCACCTTCACACCTGATTCCAATCTGACCTCTTCCTTATACAGAGTCACCTTCAGTGTTGCCAATTTGGGGATTTTGTCGCCAAATTTAGCTACTTTCTCATTGTTGCTGCGACTTTTTTTTATGTTTTGCGACAAGGAGCTATTTTAGTTATTTTTAATAAAATCAGCGATTTTTTTGGAGATTTTTAATTTTGGGCAATTAAAGGGATAGTTCATCCAAAAATGAAAATTTGATGTTTATCTGCTTACCCCCAGGGCATCCAAGATGTAGGTGACTTTGTTTCTTCAGTAGAACACAAATGATGATTTTTAACTCCAACCGTTGCAGTCTGTCAGTCGTATAATGCATGACACCTGACCTCTTCTGCAGATAAAACGGCGTATGGTGTTAATACAGGAGTCAGTATCAAGAGAATAAGCCATTTCTAGATGGACAGCTCTACTAACAAGACAGGTGAACAATACGCCATATATCGTTTTACCTTGCTTCTTCCTCTTTTTACCATAATTGGTCCAAAATAATCTACCCCCACATTTGTAAATGGAGGAAGATCTGCCTCCAAGCGATCTTCAGGAAGGTCAAACATTTTCTGTTCTCCTTTCAGTGCATGCAAGCACTGGCAAGTAATGCAATTCCTTATCACCCTTCTAACAGCAGCACTGGCATGAGGAATCCAAAACTTCTCTTTCAATTTTGAGAGAGTATGGTTCCTTCCTCGGTGTCCAACTTGCTTATGCATGTGCCGTATAACAAGTGTGGTTACATGGCTTCTTTTTGAAAGGATAACAGGATGTTTCTCTTCAGTAGGCAGTGCACTTCGACAAAGTCTACCACCAACTCTTATGAGTCCATCAAGCATTTGAGGATCTAGCTTGTATATTGCACTCCGTGTTCCAACATCATTTTTTTCCTTTTGTAGACACTGAAACTCTTCAGGAAAATATTGATTTTGAATGTAACGCAGAATAACTATGCAGCTATGCAGAAATCTGCATCCAAAAGTCATTTTGAGTCAGGCCCATAGAAAAAGCACACAAAGCCTGAAAACAGACCTTCCTGCCTTAATTTATAGACAGACTGTTCTATAAATGGACATGCATATCCCCAGGAAATGGTATCCATTATTACTGTTTGTTGTATTCACATGTTTTATGATACATGTAATGTAACTTCAATTATGCCATGTTTAGTGTCTATGGGTTCGTATCGAGAAGATTTAAATGCTTGTGTATACGATATGTCGATACCTGTGCACATCAGTATTACAAGAATCTTTAATATTTTTTCTCCAACGACTCAGCCAGTTTAAGCATGCTCGGTCGTAAAAGCCCCGACAGGAGGGATGTTGTCGCCCCGGAAATTCAACCTTCTCATTGGTCAGGTCAACCCAATAAGGTGTGACTTTGACCAGAGGTTAAAAGCCAGTGCACAATGCACCTCCCTCTCTCTCTTGCTTCTTTGGACGACTGAAGAGACCCCTTTGCTGCAGGCCTCTTCAGGCCAAGGCCTGTGGGCCTGCAAGGCCTGTAGGCCTAAGCCTGCAAAACCCAGCCATGTGCTCATCTATGAGAGAGAGAAAGAACTCTTTCCCCACTAAGAGTCAAACTAACAGCTTAAGTTGTTTCATATTTCTTCATCCAACGCAGAAGATATTGACTACAACTTAGGACCGAGTCATCAAGGATTTCTCCTCAGCCTGCAAATCCGATGCTCCTCGACCTAAAGGCATTTTGCAAGCATCGTACTTTTGAACACTAAACAGCAATTTAGTACTAATTTGTGAACCAACTTTGTTAGCAAAGATGCTTTATAACTGATCTGGTCTGTTCCAGATTGTTTTTGACTTTTTCCCATAGCTCCATGTCCTGTCCCACTTCCGATTCAACTCTATCATTGCTCATTTTTACCTATGTACGTGTGTGATTTACGTGTGTGATTTGCGTGTATGTTATGTGTTTGTTAGTTTAGTGATGTGTTTGTGATTTAGTTAAATAAAACTTGTGTGCACACTCTTGTGAGTTGATTCTGACCTGCTTATAAACCCAATGTCCCTGATAACGATTCGATCACAGTTACATGCTAAGAAAGCATTATTTTTCTGTCTTGAAAAATTGATAGACGATCAGTACTGAGTGTTTGCTGGCCAAACAGGTTAATTGATTGTCATATTAAATTTATCACATTAAGTTAATTTTATTAACTGATCCAAATATTTATAATTAATTATAACTAGTTATGATTAATTATCATATTTATTTGAGCTAATTTGCTGCACCATGATGAATAATGGGCCAGCAATTTATCCACTGGGTTTTCAGCTTTGATGGTAGTGCAACACACCTTGATGTCCTTCTTTACCTCAGGATCATCAGCAGCTATTGAACCAAGTAGAACTGGCTTTGGCCATTCGAACTCTGCCATCTGAAGAAATGCTGGTCCATCAATCCATCTGTTAGATGTAAGAAATGCAGTAAGTTTCAACCCACGAGATGCATCATCAGCAGGATTAAGTTTAGAAGTTATGTACCTCCATTGGGTGTGTTCTGTCAAGCTGCTAATAGCAGAGACTCGATTGGCAACAAAAGTTTGAAAACACTTGTTAGAGTTTGTCAGGTATTTTAAAACTGTCATGCTGCCTGACCAGAACACAGAATTTGCTAGTTCCATCTGTAGTTCTGATTTTAGGAATTGATCCATCCATGCTGCCAGAACAGCTGCAACAAGTTCAAGTCTCGGAATTGTTGCGTGCTTTAATAGAGCCACCCTTGCTTTGCCCATTAGAAAGGACACATGTACATTGCCATATTGATTTGTAAGAATATGATGCTCAAATATGATGCTGTTCCATATGCCATCTCACTAGCATCACAAAAATTGTGTAATTGGCAGGTAGTAGCCTCTCCAAATCCATCTGGAACCAGACATCTATTTATTTGAAACGCATGTAACTGAGGAAGTTCTTCCAACCAATTCTGCCACTGAACTGTGAAGGCTTCTGGAATTTTATCATCCCGTAATTCATCATCTTTTGCAACCTCCATATTCACATCCATCATGAAGCACAACGGCAGTGCTTTCAAACACAAAATTCCAACCCACACTCTTTCTTCATATTTCTTGACACAGCAAGCTTCAAAACAGCCAAGTAAGGAAGCTTAGGCCTGATGTTTCAAATGAACTCCATTCTACTCACAGACATACTGGTCAAATGCTGGTTGTTTGCTCCATCCAAATCCCAGCTCAGAGAAGCTTTCGACTTGAAGACGTAGGGGCTTTTTGTCCACAATTAATCCAAAATTAAAGCCACCCATCTTGTATAAAGGTTGAGGGATTCTTTGATGCACATAATCCAAGAAATGACCTCCATTCCAATGTAAATGCTAAATTAAGTATTTATTTTCAAAAGAAAGCAGTAAAAAGGGTAATGTTTGGTCAATCAAACAATGTGTGGTCGAAAGCTGTGTACTCTCTCCACCTTCGCACCTGATTCCTTCTTCTTCTTTTAGTTTTATGGCGGGTTACAGACCATCATTAAAGATGCATACCGCCACCTACTATATTGGAGTGTGTATAATCATGGCTTCATTGATCTTTTAAATTCTTCTACCTATACCAGTTTCTTGCATAAACTTCATTAATGCCTCAACAACTTCGCTTTGAGAATTTCCTATACCTAAAATACTTTTTATATCCCATTCCCTCCCTATTTTAATAATACATTCTTTAAATTTTCCTCTCCCTGAAATGTTCTACATTTTATTAAAACATGTTCTACATTTTCTTTACAATCACATACCTCACATTTATCTGTTTATTTTACTCATAAGAAATAACGTATTATTAAGTCTTGTGTGTCCTAACCGTAGTCTTATGTAGATTATTTCCTCTCTTCTATTTCTACTATTAAATGTTCTAACTTTAATTGATTTTTGAACAATGTAATATTCTCTTCCTTTTATTATCTAAATCCCATATTTTTTGCCACTGTTTGTCAATATTACTTTTTATTATAGTTTTACCTTCATTTTTTCCAAGAGGAATCTCAATTTTATCAGTAAGATTTAGTGCTTTTTTTGCTAATTTATCAGCTTCCTCATTACCTAAGATTCCTATATGTGCTGAACATCTATCAGTCTTTCTAAATTTAACAATGCTGTGTAAATTTCTATTAAAATATCATCTCTAGTTGTTTTACTAGTAATGAGAGTCTGTAATATTGTTGCTGAGTCTGAATATATTACCACTCTGTCCAGTTTGACTTCCTCCACCCATTGCAAACCCAGAGATACTGCAACTAGTTCAGCTGTTCATACAGATACATGATTGGATATTCTTTTATTGAACTTTACTTTGAGTTCTGGAATAGCAATGCCCACTCCTACATGCCCATTACCTGGATCTTTAGAGCCATCTGTGTAAATTTCTAAATATCCATATTATTTTTTGTTCATGAATTCTTGTATTAAATTGCAAATATTCTCCTTTCCATTCTCCAACCATTCCTTTTTCTTTTTAATTAAGTCTAAGTTAACCGTAGGTTCTGGAAATATCCATGGTGGAATTCTACTTATGATATTTTCTGTAATAAACTCTTACTTATTAATATTATACTCTTCAGCTTTCTTACCTATGTTCCAACCAAATCCTTTACCTACATGCTTCTCATACTCCCAGCATTTTTTAATCACTGAAGATGAAAAATGTTTCTCATTCTGTAATCGTAACCAATAAGCAAGAGCTGGTTTATTCCATCTTAAATCTAGAGGAGTTTTGTTACATTCCACCAATAGTGCATTAATTGGAGTAGTTTTCATTGATCCTATACTAATTCTTAATGCTCTATGTTGCATTCTGTCTAATTTCTCTAAATAAGTTTTGGCCGCAGCTCCATATATCATGCATCCATAACCTAACGTTGATTTCAACAGTGTTCTATATATACTTAAAAGAGCTTCCCTTTCTGCTCCCCATTCCATGCCAGATATACATCTCATAAGATTTATAACTTTTTTACACTTTGTTTCAATATTTTCAATATGCTTCCTCCATGAATATTTTTCATCCAACCATAATCCCAAATATTTAAATTCTTTAACTTTTTCTATATTTTCATTATATAATGCCAATCTTGTTTCATAATTTGATTTCTTTTTTGTGAATATCATATCACACCTGATTCCAATCTGACCTCTTCCTTATACAGAGTCACCTTACAAAATAAAAGTCATCTTTAAACTCATCAAAAACATATAAATCATAGTTTAAGTCAACAATTAAGTTAATACACATTAAACATTCAAACATTCAAACTTAAATGGCTCCAACACACCTTATCGGCATTGTGTTGTGTAGTAGTATGAGCGCTGCCAGGACAAGAAGACTACTATGGAGCCAGATTAGACTCATAAATAATTCACGCAAAAAACATGATGCACACATGAGTAGCCAATTTCACATGCATGAAACCTAATTCACGTGCACAAAAACAATTTACATGCACGAAAAAAAATACATTCACAAAAAGCAAGTCACATTCACAAAATAAAATTATATATTCATGGAATACATTTCACAAATGCAAAACACAATTCATAGAGATACAACTGTGCACAAAAAGTTTTGAATGTTCCCTGGCAGCGCTCTGCTCCCACCTGGGTCATTCATACTCCTTAGCCAATCAGATTGAAGCTTATCAATTGACCAATCATTATCATGTGAGGGTGTGCCTACCTGGGTGTTACGTCATCAGCTTTCGAGTTTCGACCAGTTCAAGTCATGCAGAGAGGTACACTATATTGCCAAAAGTATTGGGGCACCCCTCCAAATCATTAAATTCAGGTGTTCCAATCACTTCTATGGACACAGGTGTATAAAATCAGGCACCTAGGCATGCAGATTGCTTCTACAAACATTTGTGAAAGAATGGGTCGCTTTTAGGAGCTCACTGAATTCAAGCGTGGTACCGTGATAGGTTGCCACCTGTGCAATAAGTCCATTCGTGAAATTTCCTCACTACTAAATATTCCACGGTCAACAGTTAGTGGTATTATAATAAAGTTGAAGCAATTGGGAACAACAGCAACTCAGCCACGAAGTGGTAGGCCACGGAAAATCATAGAGCGGGGTCAGTGCGTGCTGAGGACAGTGTTGGGTAAGTTACTTCAAAAGAGTAATTAATTACTAATTACTAATTACATCATCAAAGTTGTTTTTAAAATACTTTTCTAATTACTCTGTCTGAAAAGTAATTTAATTACTCAATAAGTAATTCAACTCATTAGTAATTAATTCTTAAAATCCCTATAAACCTTGACTGGATAGACAATAGAAAGGAAACTCTTTTAATAATTTAAATATTTAAAAGTCAAACATGCAATAGTTTAGCCTTTTATAGCTTTTTAAAACATTTTAGCTTTATTAAAACATACTATAATACTTCAAATTTTTTAGTAACAAACAGGGATGTCAGGATACCAAAAATCTAGTAGTCGGTACCGATACCACCAAAAGTGCACAATACTCAATACCAAAGTCAATACCACGGTAAAAATATTTAAAGATACAAATAAAACAATGCTAGGCCTATATATTTTTTCAGGTAGGTCTAATAGTAATAAGTAAAAATACCACAGAAATTGAATAACCAAATATAAAATATCTCTGCATAGTCATAACTGTATAAATTAAATATAGATTAATCCTTATTAAAGCTTTTCTTTTGTTGTTTGAATATCATTTATAATACAGACAGCCAATAGTAGACAGTAGCATGTTTAAAGACTGCTGTCACTAAGACCTAATGGACGGAGACAATATGCTGTTACACATGCTGTTCACATTCACATAACCAACGCAAATATACGCCAAGACGGGCATTTTGACATAACTGTGTGTGAGTATTTGAACGTTTATGTGTAATAGACCGCGAAAATCTGACACTCGCGAGAGGCGGCTATGTGTGTGCGCTTTGGCTGAGAGCGCACTGACTGAAGACCGTCTCTCAGAGAGCGCGCAAGTAGTTTTTTCTCCCTAAGACATAGCTTACATTTTACCGTAATGTTTTTGCCTACCTGTGTCAAAAAAGTGAAGTGATTGGAATATTTCCATTCTGCAAAACAGCCACTCGCTTCTGCTGACATCTTCAGACAGCGACTACGCAGCCAACTGTTGCGAAGTTGCGAACTCACGCGCAACTGCACTACAGCTAACAATTTTAAAGAGGCAGCGTTCACTTTTACCTTTAGACGACAAATTTAGATTTTAAATTCAATATTGATTCATACAGAACTGTTGAACTAATTTACAGTATGTAATGCAAGTACATTATAAGTAACTGTAATTAAATTACCTAAAAATGAACAGTAATCCCTTACTTTACTTTTTCAGTGGAGAAGTAATTTAATTACAGTAACGCGGTACACCCAACACTGGCTGAGGAGCACAGTGCGCAGAAGTAGCCAACTTTCTGCAGAGTCAATAGCTACAGACCTCCAAACTTTATATGGCCTTCAGATTAGCTCAAGAACAGTGCATACAGAGCTTAATTGAATGGGTTTCCATGTCCGAGCAGCTGCATCCAAGCCTTACATCACCAAATGCAATGCAAAGCGTTGGATGCAGTGGTGTAAAGCACGCCACCACTGGACTCTAGAACAGTGGAGATGTGTTCTCTGGAGTGACAAATCGCTCTTCTCTGTCTGGCAATCCGATGGATAAGTCTGGGTTTGGCAGTTTCCAGGAGAACGGTAGTTGCCTGACTGTATTGTGTCAAGTGTAAAGTTTAGTGTATGGGGGATTATGGTGTGGGGTTGTTTTTCAGGGGTTGGGCTTGGCCCCTTAGTTCCAGTGAAAGGAACTCTTAATGCTTCAGCATATCAAGACATTTTGGACAATTTCATGCTCCCAACTTTGTGGGAACAGTTTGGGGATGGCCCCCAACATGGCTGCGCACCAGTGCACAAAGCAAGGTCCATAAAGACATGGATGAGTGAGTTTGGTGTGGAAGAAACTTGGCTGGCATCCTGACCTCAACCTGATAGAACACCTTTGGGATGAATTAGAGCAGAGACTGCAAGCCAGGCCTTCTCGTCCAACATCAGTGCCTGACCTCAGAAATGCGCTTCTAGATGAATGGTCAAAAATTCCCATAAACACACTCCTAAACCTTGTGGAAAGCCTTGCCAGAAGAGTTGAAGCTGTTATAGCTGCAAAGGGTGGGCCAACTCCATATTAAACCCTATGGATTAAGAATGGGATGTCATTAAAGTTCATGTGTATGTAAAGGCAGACGTCCCAAAACTTTTGAGATGGTCCTCACTGCAGAACATGAGATCCAGGAGGTGGGGTTGGATCTAGATCCAACTCATCTCACTTTACATATCCCTAAACCTACCCGTCTCTGACCCCTGGATCTAAACCTGCCCATCTCCACTCCCTGGATCCAACTCCTCCCACTTTACATATCCCTTAACCTATCCGTCTCTGCCCCCTGGATCTCGTGTGTTCTGCAGTGAGGGGCTACTGAAACTTTTGGCAATGTAGTGTATGTGCAGTTTGCTCTCTGCATTTCTGTTTACTGAAGTAAACGAAGTTAGAGATCAGTTAAAGTGCCCCTATTATGCCTTTTTTAAGGTTCCTAATATTGTTTTGGGAGTCTCCTACAATAGGTTTACATGCGTGCAAGGTCAAAAAACACTTTCGTTTTCTCATAATATACATTTAATTTCACCTCAGTTCACCAAAGATTGGTAAACGATTAGTCTGAAGCAGTTCAATGAATCAGTCTCTCTAAACCCCTCCTTTCCGTGAGCCAACACTGCTCTGATTGGTCAGATGGCCCAATCCTTTGTGATTGGTCTACTGTGCGCACCATGCCCATTGCCATAACTGAATGACAGCTATTAATTCACAAGACAATGTATACAATGTATGGACAGAAAAGATCGATTTTACCGTATCGATTCGAGCCCGAGTTCGACGATGAAACGCCTGAAGTAGTCGATCAACCAGAAACTGATTCGCAATCACGACTGGTAAGTGTCACCTTAGTTATTTATAAGACGTGATAGCAGCGTCACTGTTATACTTTATGTAGGTGCACCTGTGGGAACTATCAGAATGCCAAGCGAAGCTGAAAACCTCTAAAATAAGATAAACATTTAGGCCAGATGTGTACAGACTTTTTTGTCATAACTGTTAACAAAGAAAAATGTCTATATCATTGTTTGACATTACAATGGGTGTTTACTGTTTACAGAGAGAATACTTCAACTAGTTAGCACGGACTAGCATCTTAACATCCTATTACAATACAGATAGAGCTCCACTCTATTGTAATAAAAACGCAGAGGAAAAAAACAGTTTGTTTTGTATGTTGTAAACTCACACGTTAGCCGAGCACAAATGTGAATAGCTTATAATGCATTACACTTTAAACAAAAGTCATGCTCCATCTTTGATCATTACTCCAAGTAATAAGACAGACAAGCTGCATTAATCAACACATTTTTAGACAATATTGGACCCACATCTCAATAGCAGAACTACAGAAACGTGAGTTAGCCGATTAGCAGGAGACAGACTGGTGTACGTTACACAATATAACATACAAAACTACGAATTTTTAATGATCGCTAGAAAATATAAACATCAATTATTAATCATACTTACAGGTTGAGATTCAGAGGAGCAAGCTGGTCCAAATATACTGGTCACTGATCCATATTTTAAGACCAAGCGTTTTGTGTATCCTGCGTTAAACTCCCTGAGGTTTGAGAAGCAGTCGTCAGTAAAATGACGGGAACACAACAAAAGATTATACTGCTGTGGTATTGCTGAAAAAATGAATTTTCCCTGCCGTCTGCACGCGCAATAAGTGGGTGGGCAATATGGTAATGTTTCGTTGTGACGTCAACGAAACAGCTTGGGATTCGTTTTACAAACGACTCGTTTAATTGACTCAGAGTCGACTCTTACTTTTGAGAGACAATAACTTTATATACGATACTGTCACAGTCTGTTTAGTTTCAGTTTATGGACTTTCTGTTATGCTATGCATTGTTATGCATTCTATGGTCACATGTTCTGTTTCCCGCCTTCATCATTAGTTCATCTGTATCACCTGTGTCTCATTAATCAACCTTGTTATGTTTGCTATTTAGTTTCCCCCTGTTCACTCAGTCTTCGTCTGTTCACCGTTTGAGTAAGTTGTGTTGCATCTCTATGCCTGTTAACCTGTGTATTACGTCATTAAACTAGTATTTGGATTTATTCTCCTTGTCTGTGCTCCTTCCTGCGACCAACCTTAACAGATGAACGGACCGCCCAACTTTGATGAACGGGCTAAGTTCATCAACGTGGCCCGGGAAAGCCATGATTTTTTTCCATTTTCCAGTGGCGAGGCTTCATCATGGTCCTGCTGGGAGGTCACTCTTTCTGGGCGTCAGGAGTCCGTGGCTCCGCCTCCTGCCTCATCATGCTCTGTCCTGCCTCGACCCGTCGACCTGGCTCCTGCGCCTACACTCCTCCTCCCCTCGACTCCGGCTTCGACCATCAAGCATTCAGACTCGCCGGACTCCCTCGGTACGTCGGCTCCCCCTGGGTCGGACGTCGCCAAGCCTCCGCTGCGGACTTGCGGGCCGTACGCTGCTCTCCGGCCCTCCACTCCTTCGGCTTCGGCAAGCTCCGCCCTCCCTCAGGCTCCACCTCCGCCCTCAGTTGCTCCAGCTCGTCCTCTGCTCTATTTAGTTTCCCCCTGTTCACTCAGTCTTTGTCCATTCACCGTTTGAGTAAGTTGTGTTGCATCTCTATGCCTGTTAACCTGTGGATTACGTCATTAAACTAGTATTTGGATTTATTCTCCTCGTCTGTGCTCCTTCCTGCAACCAACCGTAACAGATACACTTTCAGATTTAAAACTTTGCAGGATGTTTTCATTCACTTAGAGCTATGTTACACACTACATGAAAGGTAATTTTTAAAAATCCATAATAGGGGCACTTTAAAGCTATAGTTTATTGACTGCTGTTTAGTCCACATGTGAACATAAACATTTATTTTAAGTATTGATGGATTCTTGTTTACTTCATAAAGACTTATTCATGTACATACCATACAACGTTAAGATTTTAGATTAATAAACTCCATAGGAAGCATAACAATGGTTTGACTGATGAGAGATGTTGTATAAATAGACAACTATAAAAAAGCCCTGCTATGCATTATTAAATTTCTTGTTTTATGTCAGAATTAAAATATACAAAGACATTTGCTAGTTGATGTACAAGTTTTATTAGTTTGAAAGTTTCTGAATCCTTTGACAATAAAATCTGTATAAAATGACTTGGCCAATTATTAATTATATTGTTCCTGTTACATATGAAGATCATGAACTGACAATCTCAAGTATGTGGGAGCACAACATTCAGTACAGAGAAATATATGTCTCTTCCATAGTTGTGAGATTGGCTGACTAACAGTTTGAAGCTGGGCTACAAGTTCTTAGTCAAAGGACATTCTTCTGGGGAACCACAATTCCAATGCATGGCCGGTCAGGGATGTTGGTAGTGTTTCAGTCAGAGTTTTGAAAAAACGTTTGGGGCTTGAGCCCCAGAAGCCACCCCCTCGCTCAATACACATCGTTTCAAAGCAGCTTTACAAAAAGTCATATTGTCTATAAGCTTTTATGCTGAGCAGTTTTAGGGCTGGGAGATATCACGAAATATGTTGCTGATATAAATGATCACTGTTTGAGATTTAGCTATATTGTGTTTATTAATTTATCCAGCAAATAATTCAGTGCCACTTTTAGGATTGCATGAAATTACTGGCATTGCAAAGAAGAGACATTTAGGCCAATAGTATATATTTTCTAGACTATATTTTCTGCATGTCATGCAGGGCTCTGTAATTTTACATAATTCATTTAGGCTTTTTCATATTTCCATTAGGATCGGTGGGTAAGCACAAAGTCGGGATTTTACACAAATGATAATTCACCGTATTTCAGTATGACATCGGATAAAAGTGTGTTTGATTTTATATTTTAAAGCAAAACTGCGGTGACAAATAAGACAGTAATAGGCTACCAACAGCCCACACGCCCTGACCATATGTTTTGTGCGAACAATGAGAATAAAAACCTTGCAATGGTGAAAAAAAATCATCTTTACATTTATTTTGTATGCAAAGATGTATTTCGTTTTTTTTTTTTTTTTTTCACTAAAACAGATGTTATGTTGATCTATAGCAAATAGTATTATTTATGTGCTCAAGTGCATATTTAAGCAATGTTCATATCACTTCTCTGCTGTTTTTTTTATTTTTATTTTTATATTGCACAGATTTACGGCTTCACGTGATTTTTATAGTACAGTAAGTGTTAATATTTGAAACTATTTTCATGGATAAATAAATAATTGGATTTTTAATACCTGATGTCACAGTCGTACATGTTAACCCGTTGACACTTATTTAGGCCTACTATAAAATAGAAACCTTTAAAAACTACAACATAGGCCTACAGAACCAATAGGCCTATATAGGCCCACATATTTATTAACAAGGAAACATGAGTTTGTGTTTTAAAATGTAAAATCAGCCGCTTGTGTTTGTGTTTGTCCAATGTCTTAGGCCTATTTAAATACATATGGATATATAAACAGATAATAAGATTATAGTTAGCATTTAATTTCTGTATATGGCCAAATCATTCACAGAATCGTACATAAAGGAATGCGCATGCTCAGGCTCGAAGCGTCTACGCCAATAAGATTCGCTGTATTATCAACCAATGAAATTGTGCCCCGCCCTATCGTCCAGACTGCCTGGCTTGGAATGCACGTTATTGTGACGTCACAGTGCGCGCAGACGCTACATAAGTTGAGTCAGTTCAGCTCAGCTGTTGTCGGAGTCAGAAGCTGCTGTCGATGGTCACTAGCGATCGATCTGTACGAAAGCGTTACAAGTCTACCGCTATAACCAATAGGCAAATACAGTGTTCACACAGCTCGTTGAGATGCAGAATCTGGCGACTACACTGGACATTATGTTTGCAAACTTTCCAATGGAGCTGGAAAGTTGCAGCAGCTTCGACTCGTTTGAGGACGCTCAAGTTGAGCCGTTGAGTGGCGCTGTGATGCCGGCTGACAGAAAGCCCAGCAGTAGCAGCTGCCGCCCAACAGAGGCGCCTCAACCACCGTCTCTCCCTAGAGTCGTTTGGGAGGACGACACAACCGGTAACTGACAACGTTAATAAATCAAAAATGACATATATAAAAAAAATTAAACCGTAGGAGACAATTACTTTGTGACTTCTATGTTATACAGCATCAGCACTGTGTGTGTAATTTTTCAAGTGTTCTTGGAAATTTGCTGAGCCCAGAAACAATGCAAAACCTGCTAATTATTCACATGAACTCACAGCATTAGGACAGTTTTACTTGTGAATCATTTAGCTGTAATCTGTGCTAATAAAAACAGATGTTTCTAATAAATATTCGTACATATAGGGTCTATTTTTGTATATTGTTTATTTTTAAAATATATATTTTTTGTATATTGTTATTTCCTATTTACTTATTCTATTTTATTATCTGTCTTGTCACTGTCATTCTGTCTCGTATGTGTAAACATACCTGGCAATAAAGCTCTTTCTGATTCTGATTCTGATTGCAGAAAAGCACACACAAGGGTGGAAATTCTTTGCTGGCCTACGGAGAGCGTGGAAGTCTATAAAAGATCCCATCCACACCCAGGAAGAAACCCAAGTGTGTGCTTTTGTGCCTGAGGATCCATCAGAGGAGCTTCCTCACACATCCAGTGTGGATCCCACAGGCACAGATCCGCTGGAGTCTGAGCCAACAGACGGTGAGTCTCCAGATATTACCACTCTGATTCATGTCCATGTCAGCCTGATGTTTCTGGGTTTAGTTTTCATTTTTCCTCGTTCTCTTGCTGGTTGCTTACCTCATCTGCACAGGTGTATTTCGTCACAAGCAGTTGCTTCTGGAGTTCATTCTCATGCTGTATATTAACATGTTGTGCATTTTTCAGGATCCTTTGAATCTCTTTATGATGTGGGAAAGAAACTGAAGTCGAGACACGGTGTCAGTTATCATGTGGGATTTCGAAACTCCGATGACAAACGAGTATGTTGCTCTTTCTGTATACACCAAACCTTTTGCCTCGTTTCCTTCTGTCTTTAGTCTTTCAGTCCTGATGTAAACATCAGTGTTTACAGTTTTGAGCAAAAATGTACAGATTGTTAGATTACCATGTACACAAACAAAAATAAATCAGTTTACTTATGTTTGCCAAAAATTTCTTCATTTTTCAGGTGATCATCAAATTTATTAAGAAGAACCTGCCTGAGAAACTATTGGAATTGGTAAGTTGAAAAGACTTTATTCTTCATAAAATGTTTTATTGAATTCTAATTTGGTAATTGATAAATCTGTATGTAGACAGTATAAGATATAATTGAAATAGCCTAGAAACATCAGTTGTAAAGTACATTGCTTTCATCTTCGGCAGCCCTAGAGTATACTTTAAAAGGAGTTAAACCTGGTAAATGAAGTGTACCCGGGCCTTTACTTAGGAGATTTGAGATTAGTTAGGAGTTAACTAACCTTTTGTCAATCTCTTTTCTTTAGCCTGGGTATTCCAAACCTATAAGTCAAGAGGCAGCTGCGATGTTGATGGTGCAAAAGCCTCCAACTAGCGAGCATCTCGTACAATTATATGATCACTTTGTCATGGAAGATCAAGACATCTTGATTATGGAGTATCCACGTTCCTACATCACCCTGTTTGAGTATGTCCAACGAAACAGAGGTAACCTGACTGAAACCGCGGTGAAACACATCATTCGGGAGCTCATTGTTGCTCTTCAGCACTGCACGGGTCGTGGTGTTTATCATGAGACGCATATGAAAAACATACTTGTCTGCACAAAAACCCTGCAAGTAAAGCTGATGGACTTTGAAGGCGCACTGCTCGTCGAAGAAAGACGTGAGTTGGCTTTTAAGCACAGTTCACTGATGACTTATTTACTTCAGTTCACTGATGATGTTTTACTGAACACTGAGCATGTATTGCTTACAGGAGAAGACGAACCTATATTAATCAGTGCAATCAGAAAGTACGCTGAATGGGCAACAACTGATGACATATGCAAACTGCTGGATGTGATGGTCCCAAGAATAAGTCGTTGGTTTTGGATAAGACCACGGGTGTCCAAAGGTGAGACCAATAACAAGTATGAAATGGAAATGACATTGCTTGAAAAACATATAAAGCCCTGACATGAGTGACAGTAAAATTATTAGTGGGCATCCAGAGAAAGTCATAGTAACAAATGCAGTGTATCAGTGCAATCAAACACGACTAATCAGATCTCTTCTAAAAAACTATTACAGAATGCCGGGATCTTTTTAAGCGCCTTCATGACGTAGAGTCACGGATGACGTTACAGGCTATGTTGGATTATGACTGGTTAAAAGCATAAGAAAAGTAAGCATAAGAAAAAGAGATGTTTTTTGTTTGTTTATTTGTTTTTTGATAGATTCAGAGGCCTTCTTGGCACCTCGACCTTCATATCATGCTCTCATTATTTGCCAGGTTCCCCTGCATCGGCAGCTCCTCCACGGGGCCTATAGCTCAGCTGCAGGGTCATAAAGCCAGGGACCCCGGGGACGGTTCACGCCTTTAACCCTGGGACGTGGATAAGACCATGCATGTCCAAAGGTGAGACCAATAACAAGTACAAAATGGAAATGACATTGCTTGAAAAACACATAAAGCCCTGACATGAGTGACAGTAAAATTGTTAGTGTCAAACCTTGATGAGTGTAAAACACAGGAGATTGACAATGAATGTTTAGCAATGAATAAATGTTCATGGGCATCCAGAGAATGTCATAGTAACAGCAACAAATGCAGTGTATTTCATGGTAACATTACCTTACATGAACTACATATCTCAATCAAACATGACTAATCAGATCTCTTCTAAAAAACGTTTACAGAATGCCTGGATCTTCTTGAGCGCCTTCATGACGGAGAGTCACAAATGACGTTAAAGGCCATTTTGGATCATGACTGGTTTAAAAGAAAAAACGAAGCATAAGAAATGTAAGCATAAGAAAAAGAGATTTTTTTTTTTTGATAGATCCAGGCCTTCTTGGCACCTCTTGACCTTAATATCATGCTCTCATAATTTGGCAGGTTCCCCTGCTTCGGCAGCTATAGCCTATGGCCATGGCCTATAGCTCAGCTGCAGGGTCATCAGCCAGGGACCCCGGGGACGGTTTACGGCTTTAACCCCGGGACGTCTCCCTTCCACCCCTGCATGATGACACTGATGGCAACTGTCCTCTACTTGTATCCTGTCTGTGTGCCTCCAACTTCTCCACCAACCTACTCAGAACATTATCGCGTCCCACTGATAGTGGCCTTGTGCGAGCCCCACCTTGCAGCCTGTCAGGATGTGCTGGAGGCTTACATTTGGACTGCGTTCTTCCAGGCCAGACCACCGTGTTTCAGACAAGCATCGTGGAATTACTTTGGACAGTGGATTTCACACAGCTTCAATGTCCACACAATTTAACGCCACGCTTGTACTTGCCTGGAAGCTGGCTTTGGTCAATCCTTCCTTAGTGAAAAAATAGTGTACTTAAGCACAATTTATTCAAATGTTCTTTAGTATAACTAAATGTATTTGTGGCACACTGTAAATTGGAATACTTAAAGTCTGTTAAATTGGAACATCTAATTTTATACTAAATGCATTTTAGTTGTCCAAATGCATTGAAGTTCAAGTTGTATTAAATATGCTTGTTTGTAAACTTGAAGAGTGCTAATGGCATCATTATTGTGTGTAAAGTTAAATAAAGTTATCTTTATAAATAATGGCACAGCTTAAGAATTTGCCTTTTACTGATATTTTACAGACACCCCCTAGTATACCAGTATAGCTCACTTATCTGGAGAACATCAGAGAGACACTGGGAACAGATATGTGTACACTGAATGTAGGAAACATTATGGACTAGATTCAAACCCGGGTCGCTGCCACACAAGCTACTCGGTTTACTAGTTGCACCACCACAATATAGACAACGCAAAACCGGGGTTACTTTGTGTTCTTTCTATACTGTTACAAGTAATACTATAAGCAAACAGATTTTTCCATCCAAAATGTAAAAAAAAAAAAAAGTTCTCTTTCATCTTTAATCCTTTATTAACTAATTTTAATAAATGTCAATTTCTTTTAGATGGAAAATGTTTTTTTTAGACATTCACCCCAATAGCAATACATTTTACATTTTGGAATTTACAATATACTGGCGAGTATGACATCACTAGAATTGTCTTGCTTAAACTAATTCAATAGAGAAAAAACATGACGATTAAGTGCTACAAAAAACATATTCTGTTTTGAAACAAAAGCCAAAATACGGTTTTATTATTATTATTATTATTATTATGGTAACACTTTACAATAAGCTTCATTAGTTAACAGTTAACTACATTAGTCAATAAATGCTATAGAAGTGCAGTTCATGTCAGTAACGTGAACTAATAATGAACTGCACTTCTATAGCATTTATTAATCTTTGCTAATGTTAATTTCAACATTTGCTAATACATTATTAAAATCAAGAGTTGTATTTGTTTACATTAGTTAATGCACTGTGAAGTAACATGAACAAACTACGAACAGCTGTATTTTTATTAAATAACATTAACAATGACTAACAAATACAGTAACAAATGTATTGCTCATGATTAGTTCATGTTAGTTAACATTAATGTTAACTACTAATGAACCTTATTGTCAAAACTCTGCTGTTATTACAAATTAATGTGATGCTACTGTTTACTCAATGGAGACTGAATGAAGTGTTTATGCAAATACATTTCAGAGAGATAAGATTGAACAAGATAACAGGAAACGTGATAATGATAATGTTGAACACCAGGTGGCAGTGTTGTAAGAAAATGTTACTCATACTTCACGGTACAAACACGCTTCAAGTTGCATCATATACTGTGAATATTGTTTTGTTTTGATTTTGAGAAGTAGCCTAACGGCTGAAATTATTAATTAACCTTTGAAAATATAATAAAAATCCATATATTTGTTTATAAATTGAACTACTGTATAAACTTAGTTTGAAAATACAGTCAGACAAAGACTAGACTGCATTTGTAAAATTCTATATTACATTTTACAAACAGATGTTAACTGTAGCACATAAACTCTAAGAGTTTACAGTGATCTCTATTAAACTCCTCTTCCTTTTTTTTTTTTCTTTTTCTTTTTTTTTTTTTTTTTTGTTTTGTATCCACTTTTCTCTTTTTATTGTCTTTATTTTCCACTGACAGCTAACTCTTAAAGGGATAGTTCACCCAAAATTAAAATTATGTCATCATTTACTCAGCCTCAAGTTGTTCCAAACCCGTATGAGTTTCTTTCTTCAATTTCTTTAACCAAACAGTTGGGGCCCACATGTTTGAGATGTTTAATTACCTATATTCTTCAAAATATCTTTTTTTTGTGTGTGTGTTCAGCAGAAGAAAGAAATTCATACAGGTTTGGAACAACTTGAGGGTGAGTAAATGATGACAGAATTTTTGGGTGAACTATCCCTTTAATTACTTTCAAATCCAACAGTATGCTCCTAATGCAGTGTAATATCATCAAATTCCCTGACATTTTAAGCTGTAAGGACATTCTTAAAAGGGTGTCCCTTATAAGTAAAACCTCGAAAACAATGGACCATTGAGAGGAAATTCAAGGCTTCACTCTCTCAGACTTAAATCTGTCTCATGACCCTATAATGCTTACATCATTTGATATAACACTGCCTGAAACTGTACAGAAATACTGCTTTTTTTTTTCTTATTATTAATTCTTAATTGTATACATTAATAATAATAACAATAATATAATGAATTATTAAAATAATAATTACATTTATTTCAAATTTAATTGTGAACATTTATTATTAAACAATTTGTATAATTACAAAATAATGGTTAGAAAGCTAATTAAAAGCATATCAATGCACAACAATTGCTGCCTCTCCTAAAACATTATTTGTTCAAAGAATACCTTAACTTGGGTCCCAATGAATGCATATTAATCCTTACAAATAAATCAAAATCCTCTTTCATACCACATGCTTTAATATAAATTGCATTATAATACTCAGTGAGATTAGGATCACAAAAGAGGAATGAATATTTTAGAAGCAGAAGTTTGCAAGGAGCGCATGGTCAGGCCACTCCAACTGCTAAAGTAGTGCTAATCCTGGGGGTATTGAGGTTATTAGCCTCAGGAAACTATTGTGAACTGGGCTGCTGAGGATTAACACATCACATGTTCACTGGGCACTAGGAGGTGCTGATGAATGGTGCTCGGATGATATCTTTTTACGTATGCGATTGGATGATAAGCATCTTGCCATGTAGACTGTTCGAATTTTACACCGCATATTAATGGAAATACTAATCACTTTTGCATGGGGTATGATGCAGGCCCATAATGTGTCAGCACATACCTTACTGACATAGTGCATACTGGTTCATGCCAGTGCCTTTGAAAACACTAAGGAGAGTCTGAGGAAAGAACTGTGCAATTGCATTGAACTAGTAGAACTTTACTGGATCTGACTTTAGTCCTTGTAAACTTGGTGATTACCATTTTATCTGTGTCCAAATTCAAATGAAAGTGTCTACTTAGTATAATCTAATTAAGTTATGCTGTGTGTGTAATATTGTTATACTCAACTAATTTCATGTAATTATTTCCCAATTCTTCCTCTCTTCAGTCATATATTCTGTTCTTATATAGTCATTTATATCAAATGAGTAAAGAGACATTTTATCCTTTTTATTATTTTATTATGTTTATAAAGCAAAAAAAAAAAAAAAAAAAGTTTTACTGCAACAATGCAATGTATATATCACATCAAATTAAGAGTCAGTCATTAAAATATTTCATAATTCATCCGAGTTCATCCGGTCATGCATCTTTCTCATATGTCCTGATAGCGACCACATCATCCATGGTGCATTTCTGTACAGATGAATGGAAGAACAGAGAGAGAGAGAGAGCGAGAGAGAGAGAGATTAACAGCATGTTGAACAATGGATGCAACACTGAGAAGCCTAACCAAATGGTTTTCTAATAAAATAATATAATATTCAAAATCTCTTTACTTTTACGTATATAGGTAGAGAGAGTATTTGCTTCTACAAATTGCAGATGTTTTGTAAACATACCGCTATCATTTTGGAGTCCTGAATCTCTCTTTCAATTATTGTGGTCTTCCCCTCCCAGGTCTGCGTTTGAATAAGTTTACCATCTGCAAGGCTCATAATAGTCTGAACAGGAGAATAAAGAGATAAATTAAAATAAAACATAATAATAATGCTTAAAAATGAGAAAAATAAAATATAACATTTTTAAATATATATATTTTTCTGACATATTTATTTATTTATTACAGTGCTCTTACCTTCACTTTTCTGTCATCTGCTGTTGTCTCATCAAATTCTTCATCTAATTTGAATTTGATTTCCAGGGTCTTGAAAGTAGTGACAGCTTTCATAGAGATGAACCCCTGGTCATCCAAAGCAATCGTCAGACTGGGTTTTGCAAGGTTAGCCATTTGCCGAGAGGCAAAACCAGCACCTGCAACCAGCAATACAGAAAATGACATTACTGGTATTACAACAGGTGCATGACTGTAATAGGCCTACAACTGGACAAAAAGTTGCCTTCTGATATAAGTGCATAAAAAAAAAACATAGTTATACATACATTATTGTATATAATACTATTAGTCTTACCTACAGCCTTCATGTATTCATCAAAATTGTCACTTGAAGTCATTTTCCATTTGCCAACAAATTGCTCAACCATTGTTACAAGAAAGAAAGGACAATTACAACACAAGACGTTTAATATATGTATGTAAAGTGTTACAAAGTCGCAGAGCAGAATAGATGGAGATTTAAAGAGTGCAGGGATAAGAGTCACCACTCGCTGACCAATCAGTAACATTGCTGTGATATCTGAGAATTTGATTGGTTAACAGATTTTGAAATGGGAGGGCTTGATAGATCTGAATTTGAATATAAGGTCAAAAGTCAAGCTATATAAAAATCGTTTACCTCTTATAGTGAATAATTAAAGTGGATATGTTGATTATGCTAATAATAATAATAAAATGTTTAACTTGACAACTTCTTAAACAATATGTTGTTTAAGAATTAGCGTATGGACCTGATGCAGTTTACAGTTGACAGACACACAACTAATGCAAAACTAAAGCTTTGTTCTTGATGAGCATTAACAGTTTTTAACAGTTCAAAATCTGCACTTAATGAGTCCATAAATAGGAAGGATTTAGCTAAACACGACAAACCCATGGTAGCCCGACTGTAATGTATGTTTTCTTTCTCGCTGTCCAAGTTCAGTGCAGAACGGAAACGGTGACATCTACTGGTGATGATTGATAATACAGCAATTCTGCAACAGAATATACAGCAGCATTGTAGTCCTGACATTAAAGAGCAAAATAGTCAGACATGAGGGTCATCAATAGGGTTTCTGTTTTTATTCACTCAGGATCAGTGCTGGAGAGGAGTATGCTGACATGCCAAACAAAAATAATGTTCACAAAAGAATAATGTTACCTTAAAAAGAATTTATTTCCTGTGTTTCTGCAATTGAATTAACATTTGTCCTCCCAACATCTAAACCATGTACAACACCCCCCAACTCTAAGGCAAATGCTCAGCTTTAGTTTAAACAAAACAATAATAAAATCTTAAATCAATTTACAAGTATTCAGTTTAAAATAAATCATATACCATTTATGCCAATATTCCTTCTAAATAAATTATTCATAAAAATAATGAAGACTTCTCTGTGCCTTTCATGGTAAACCCAAGCATGTTTGCAGTGCAGGTGCATTGGCATCGAGCTCACTTTAATTATTAATTAATTAAACACAGACATTAATTCCCCTTAATTAGTTGTAGATGCTGTTGTCCAATCTCTGACCTACCAAATGACTGCTATTAATAATTCATTACAAGTAAATGACTGTCTTTAGTATTGTAAATAGTAATTTATAAAAAACAAAACAAGTGTTAGCATGTGTAACATACTATTTACGCTTGTGTGTGTATGTGAGACAAGTTAATTTACTCCCTTCACAAACAGTTTGTAGTGCAGCACATGAAAATAGCTTTAGGGGATGGCAATTATGTGGTAAGTTGCAACCGCAAATACAGAATGAAACAAACCATAATGGAGTACACAATATAGCACAAAGGTCTTTGAGTGCAAAGATCTGCACTCAACAAAACAATAATTAGTTTAAGGAATCTGTAGAGAGCAGAAAGAGGGGGGAAATAAGAAAATGTAGGGCAATAACAGGCTTCTTACAGAGGGATGATTATTTTATTGCTTGTTCTGCTGCACTAGCATCAATTACTGCCTTCCACATATTTTCCCACAGGCTGAACCTGCTGTCTCTGCTGCTGAGCAGCTGCTACAGTGGAATCCATGTGGACAGTTTGACAGAAAGAATCAAACGAACTTTCCTGTCAAAAGGGTTTTCTTTTTTGCCCTCTAAAATGATGGCATGCATAATTCCAGCCCCCCCAAAAAAATTATGTCAAATCTTTGCTTTGAATGTTTTATATACTGATTATATAGCTTATAACATTTTTATATGTACAAGTATCTTTTTAAATTTCATTACAGTAACTAGAATAGTACTATAATTAAAATCTAACAATCAAAACAGATTTATGCAAGATAAATAGTTTTATATTATATTTCATTACAGTAACAGTAATTGCCATTAAAGTATACTGTAACATTCAAAGCAAACGTGCATATTTAAGGCAATAAAAATCAATGAATGGTTAAAAATACCACTGGGTGCCAGGAAAGAATATTACAAAGCTATATATACACCGATCAGGCATAACCAGAGATTGTATATTATAGGGAGATGAGAGGGTCTGTATCTCTTAGCATTGGAGAAAGCGTAACAGCTAACTTAATCACGTGTGACCTCTCAGCCTATTGTGTAAAGGCAGTGACACCAGTGCCCGCCATTCAAAACTCCTTCCCTGCGTACCGCAAAGCCACTGGAAGGCAAGCCTGCAACCTTTATCCAAAAAAGCGTAACGGCTAATGCTAACTGGCGGTATGGGCGGTATGCATTGGTGGTACACAGGGAGGAGTTTTGAATGGCGACACGATAGGCTTAGAGGTGCCGCACGTGATTAAGTTAGCCGTTACGCTTTCTCCAATGGTAAGAAATACAGACCCTCTTATCTCCCTATAATAACACGATCTCTGGCGTACCGCTAGAGCCGGAGCCTTAGCATTAGCCGTTACACTTTTTTGACTAAAGGTTGCAGGCTTGCCTTCCAGTGGCTTTTACACAACATCTATAGTTTTATCTGTTAAACAGTAATGCGGCACATTTGCTGTTGGTAATGCCGTAAATGAGTCCTACCTGTCGCAACATTCCCTAGTCTGCCTTCTCTTAAAAAAATACATTTTTATAAAGCTAAAATCTACATATAGTTCCCTACGAAAGTATTGTTTAGTGTAAAACATGCTGAAGATTAGCAAACAGGCTGTCGATTAATTAAATGATTAGCTATTTCCCCACAAAAGCTGTTTAATCAGCAAAGTAAAGCCTCTCATCCATTGACATACATTCAAAAAACGGCCTCTGGTCTCATTCCCTGCGTACTGCCAGAGGCGGAGTGTTAGCATTAGCCGTTACGCTTTTTTGGCTAAAGGTTGCAGGCTTGCCTTCCAGTGGCTTTGGCATAACATTATGATCACTGACAGGTGAAGTGAATAACACTGATTATCTCTTCATCACAGCACCTGTTAGTGGGTTGGATATATTAGGCAGCAAGTGAATATGTTGGGCAAATTCCAAATGGCATTTTTGCACCCAGGGCACTTCGAGAAGGGGACGCCATTTGTAGGGGTGTTCCAAATGAAAGTGAACAACTGAATCCCTTCATGAACGGCCCTTCCACAAGGCCGTTAGCGAAGGGTACATGCCATGGTCATTTCGAGGAAGTAATTTTATTATTTATGGTCATGTGACCCAGCGAACACTCGTGATTCATTCATTTTATAGGTAGATGGCAGGAGAGTTCGAGTTAAAAGATTAGTTCACTTTCAAATGAAAATTAGCCCAAGCTTTACTCACCCTTTCATCAGAAAGAAGAAAGTCATATACCTAGGATGGCTTGAGGGTGAGTAAAGCTTGGGCTCATTTACATTTCAAAGTGAACTAATTTTTTTTTTTCCCGTGATATATTTCACACGTCATGTTATGCAGTGTCCAAAGAAGAGACGGCAAGTTTTCAAGTTGAGAACAGAGAAATACACACACACATATATAACATATTTTAAAATATGTATAAATGTATCTTTATTTGCAACAGCTATGTTAACAGCAATACTAAGACATTTCTGTCGTAAGAACAGCAATGAGCTGATGGACACCATGCTGCGTTGTCATGGGAACATCCCAGGTGAAGATAATGAAGAAATTACGTTGTCTTTCACTGCTCCCTTTGCCAAGTGCATTCCAAACGGCTACATAATGGCACGCAAGTGCCCTGCTCCCTCCAAAGTCCCCACTTCAAGGGCTCTGACCTTCAAAGAAAGTAGGGCATAGGGATGCTCCCTTCAAGGGTTAGTTCACCCAAAAATGAAAAAGAAGGCAAGCCGGCGGAGGAAGTGTGATGCAATGTTCTGCTGGGAAACCTTGGGTCCTGCCATCCATGTGGATGTTACTTTGACATGTACCACCTACCTAAGCATTGTTGCAGACCATGTACCCTCTACCAAGTAGCCTTTCATGGAAATGATATTCACTGGTGGCTGTGGCCTCTTTCCACAAAGCAAAACAATGAGTTTGAGGTGTTGACTTGGCCTACAAATTCCCCAGATCTCAATCCAATCGAGCATCTGTGGGATGTGCTGAACAAACATATCCGATCCATGGAGGCCCCCACCTCGCAAATTACAGGACTTAAAGGATCTGCTGCTAACATCTTGGTGCCAGATATCACAGCACACCTTCAGGGATCTAGTGGAGTCCATGCCTCGATGGGTCCTGTAAGTTGTAGCCTCAGTTTCCTGTTCTTAGCTGAAAGGAGTGGCACCAGGTGTGTCTTCTTCTGCTGTAGCCCATCAGCTTCAAAGTTTGACGTGTTGTGTGATCAGAGATAGGCCTACTCTTCTGCATGTCTTGGTTGTAACGAGTGTATTTGAGTTACTGTTGTCTTTCTATCAGCTCGAACAAGTCTGGCCATTCTCCTCTGACATCTGGCATCAACAAGGCTCACAGAACTGCCGTTCACTGGATATTTTATCTTTTTCGGATCATTCTCTGTAAACCCTATGGTTATGTGTGAAAATCCCAGCAGATCAGCAGTTTCTAAAATAGACCAGCCCGTCTGGCATTAACAACAACCACACCGTATTCAGTCACTTAAATCACCGTTTTCTCCCATTCTGATGCTCAGTTTGAACTTCAGCAGACCATGTCTACATGCCTAAATGCGTTGAGTTGCTCCTGTGTGATTGGCTGATTAGATATTTGCATTACCGAGTTGTGTTGATAAGCTTATTAGCCCATATGTTACAATAGGTTTACTGTCATCTGCTGGTGAAGCGCTATAATGACATTACAAAAAGCTTCATAAAAAAGCAAACAACAGAGTCCACCATGTTCACAGAACCCCAAACCTTTATTTTCACCAAAGTTTGCACACACAGAAATGAGAGGGGAAAAGACAATTTTGGCAGCCGAAGACACTTCAAGCATATTTATAGAAGAGACAGTGATCTGAAAAAAAAAAATTGAAATAAAATCATCATTATTCAGTGCATATTCTGCATCTGCCCATCACTTCACCTCTGGAGAGAAAGGACACAAATGCTCTGTCAACCTAACATGTACACACACACTTACACACACTCCCTCTAATCTCACCAAAATAAACCAAATAGAAAATAGTCACACGTCAAAGGCTGTAGTTGGGAGTATATGAGGATACATTCAGCTGGTAAGGATGTTACCTATTTTATCAAGCCAGACACATGTCAGAACATTCGGGGAGATACAACTCCTTTAATTACACCACTGTACTAATGAAGATGTCCTGCTAGAGACAGATGACGAACATCAGCTTTGAGAGCCGAAGGCCTGAATCAATGTGTGGGTACGGGATAGGGCAACAGGATAGGAACTGGCTGGTTATTTTTTCCTTTTCTTTTAATACAACGCAGACGATGTCAAGCTGTCTAGTCCAAAGGGTCCAGAAAGGGTGCAGTGTTCCCAATCGTCAGCCAACAAAAGAAGCATGTCGACATGCAGATGTTCATAACATTTCAAGAGAGGGATATTTCATTTTACAGAGGTTAAGCAAAGGAACAAAAATACAGAATTTCAAAGGAGACACTATTAACATGTTTTTATTTGTTTCAGTACTCATACTTCAAGCTATTTGTTCAGCAAAAAGTGGCTATGTCTTGATCATGCTGTATATAAACTTAAGTGCACTATATATTTATGAGTCTTGGGGTATGTTTCCTTTTTAAAATCTATGTTGACCTGGGGCCTGAGCACTGAAGCTTTTTGCATTCTTCACAATTACACCAAACTTTACATCATTTAACACTGCAAACGTAAGCGAGCAGCTTTCTCACAACACCAAAAACCTTTCACATGATCAAACCAGACGTGCCTGAAAAAAACAAAAAAACTGAGAAACTGACAAACAATAATAATAAAAGAATTAATAATGTACCATGTAGACTTGATACATTTGATTTGTTATCATTCAATCTGATAGATAGATAGACAGATAGACAGATAGATAGATAGATAGATAGACAGATAGATAGATAGATAGATAGATAGATAGATAGATAGATAGATAGATAGATAGATAGATAGATAAAAAAAGATGTATTTACAAAATAATACTTGTGTCTTCCCATTAATCTATGAAATCAAGCAAGACCGTTCAAACAGTATACGAGTGTGATGCTAGTTGTTTTGACTGGATTTTACCAGTGGTTGTGTGTGAGTGTGCGTGAGCAGGATAGGATGACAGGTTGGCTGATGAAGGGTATGAGGAGGAGGAGAACTTCACGCTATTAGCTCTTCCCTCAGCTCCTTGTTCCTGCGGACAATTGCAGCATGTCGCTCCTGATAGGATCAAAACAGACACATAGTATCACATACTATAATACTGATCATTAATTTAAGACTGAAATAATAAATGTTAAAATAATTAAAGGTACACTATGTAAGTTTTTTGTTGTTCAAAATTAACAACATTTAAAGGTTCAGTGTGTACATTTTAGCAGCATCTAGAGGTGAGGTTACGAATTGCAACCAACAGCTCAGTCCACCGCCCACCCCTCCCTTTCGAAGCACATAGAGTAGCTACGGTGGCCGACACAGGACAAAAATGTCGTCTGAGACAGCAGAGAGTAGCCAGTGAAGCAATGAGGTTTCTTCTTACTCCTAATAAAGAACGTTTCTGCTTCTAATAAACCAGACGACTACTACTACTGCTTCTTTTTCTACATGCATATTCAATGTAGTGATGAAACACGCTTTGTGGAGCAGTTTGTCTATTTAGGGCTACTGTAGAAACATCGCGGTGCAAAATGGCGACTTCCATGTAAGGGGACCCCCGGTGTGTGTAGATAGAAATGGCTCATTCTAAGGTAATAAAACATAACGGTTCATTATGTAAAGTCTTTATACACCACTGAAAACACAGTTATGTATATTATATTGCATTTCTGTCAATAGATCCTCCTAAATATTACACACTGGACCTTTAAATAATGAGTCAATACATTATCAATCCTTCTTCCAAAACATGTTTTTGTCTTAGCCTGATTCACTATGGTAAGCCTATTATAAGAGTTTATATTTAGCCTGGGATGGTTTTCGTGGGAATAGAAAATAGATGGTTTTCTCTGTGAATAGAGAAAAGTTGCTCTGGCTACTCTGTGTATGGTGTGGGAGTGGCAAAGGTTAGCTGTCAGAAAGAGCGGAAACGTTTGACTTGGAGCAAGCTAAATCTCTAACCTCTGGGGAATCACCCATTTAAAAAAACGCTGAACAGAGGAGAGTCTACTGGCAAAAAGAGATGGCAACAGAGCTCGTAATAAAACCAGAATCAACATTAGCTTGGCTTTTTGGACATGGCGAGAATTGAGGGATTTGAAATGTTGTAAAAGCGACGCTGAGATGGTGTTTTTATTACTTAACAGATAAACTGCCATGTGTAGCTCTCTAACAGAGATCACTGTGAAGCATTATCTATTGTGAAGGGTGACTTCATTATGGTTGTTGGAATTTATTTTCAAGGAAGTAGCGTGTCATAAAATTAATGGGTAAAGCCACAGTAACATCTTCAGCTAGTCAGCTTGAAATCCTTTCCATCTAAAGTGGTTATATCTCTTAAGCCTAGTAGTGAATGTTTTATGAGCAGTAAGATAATCTTATGAGAAAGTACCATATTCATCTGCAAAGTCACGCAGAGCTGAAGCAGTTGTGTTTTTTAACCACTAGAGGGCCAAAAGTTACATAGTGTACCTTTAACTACCAAACTAATTTGTTATTATTTATTATTAATTTAATATTTAATATTATTATAAATATGAAATAATTACATTTAAAAATAAGTAATTAATTTACTATATATATAATATTACTATATATAATGTTTTAAATAATTATATATATAGTCGAACTGCTTTGCTCACCTTCTCATGCAAGCGGTCCATCATGGCTGCCAGGTAAGCCTCCCGATTTTCCTTGATCTGCTCCATCTTCAGGATGAGCTTTTCCTCTGCCATCTTGCTGAAGTTGCTGTTTTCCTCCATGGCTTTGAGCAGCACATCCCTCTCATGCTCACGTTTCTCAGCCAGAGCTTTGAGCACCTGAGCTTCCTGGGACTGTTGAGGAAAGTCATTATATACATGAGCATCCAAACATTACAGCATGGAAGGCCAAACATTTCCTGAGGGTTAAATGGATTTCAAAGTGGTTAACCAATATTTATTGATGCTTTAATTCACTTGTCTGTTTTAATAAAATTCTAAGCTTTATAGCTACAGCTAAGTAAGCATATATACATTCAGTTCCACTAACCCTTCTGCGGTCCTCGGCAGCCTCCAATTTCTTCTGGATGTCTTCCAGTGACACATCCCTCTTCTTTGGAGGGGAGGTGATGCTGTGGGCCACATCTGACACCGGTGAGGGCGGTTTCAGGATCACCTCGAAGGCCTGGCCTGAAGCCCTTTTGTTTATGGGCTTTACTTCCATATCTACAAGACAATGACCAACGTCAAATGACCTCACTTAATAAAGGGGGCATAGATTCAATGAATGCATGTCAGTTGATTATGGAAGCTCATTTCCTCCAAATAAGAAAAAAAAAAATAAATAAAATGTCAAAATTATGATATACTAAGTCATAAATATGACAAAAAGTCTAAATTGACAAAAGTTGGAATTATGACATAAGTCTTAATTATGAGTTAAAAATGATAATATAATTATGAGATAAAGTCATAATCATGAGATAAAAAGCCAAAATTGTGACATACTAAGTCATAATTATGACAAAAAGTAGAAATGATGACATAATGATACCAAGTCATAACTATGACATAAAAGTCAGAATTATAACAAAAGCCTTAATTATGAGAAAAAAAGTGGAAATTATGGCAATTATGAGATACTAAGAAATAAAAAATGAAATTTTGACATAATTATGAGATAAAAAGTCAAATTGACAATTATTAAGTAATCAATTATGAGAAAAAAGTGATGACATACTGAGTCCTAATTAAGAGTTAAAAAGATAAAACTGTTTATCTCATAATTTAAACTTTTTTCTCATAATTTTGACTTTTTGTTATTTCAATTTTATCTTATAATTATGACTTAGTATGTCATAATTTAGACTTTTTATATAAACTGACATTTTGTTATCATTTCAGCTTTTTATGTCATAATTCTGATGTACCAAAAGATGATTGTTTTTCTTATGTGATGCAATTCATGTTTCGATGAATTCATCTTTTCATAAATTTCAGAGCATAATTAATCAAAATTCTGATCAAGAAATTATCAACATTTTTAATGCATTTATTTATTTATTTATTTATATAAATTCTTATATTTCCTCATATTATGACAAATATGACATAAATTATGACAATTATGAGATACTAAGAGATAAAAAATTTAAATTATGACCTAATTAAGAGTTAAAAAGTCATAATTATGACATGACATGAGGCTTTTTATCTCATAATTTCAACTTTCTTCTCATAATTATGACTTAGTATGTCATAATTTAGACTTTTAATATACATTTGACATTTTGTCATCAATTCAGCTTTTTATGTCATAATTCTGTTGATTTTTTTCTTACGTGGTGCAAATGGGCTTCCATGATTAATTTCTGTTTCAATGAATTCATCTTTTCATAAATTTCAGAGCATAATTAATCAAGATTCTGATCAAGAAATTATCAACATTTTTAATACGTTCTTTTATTTATTTATTTATTTTATTATATAAATTCTTATATTTCCTCATATTTATTACGTAAATGTACTATTTTTATATTTATTATATAAAATATCAGTAACACTTCACACTAAGGTCCCATCAGTTAACGTTTACTAACAACATTAACTAAAAATGAGCAATACATGTTTGTTACAGTAGTTATTAATCTTTGGTAATAAACATTAGGTAATAAAAATACTGTTCATTGTTAGATCATAGTAGCTCAGGTAACAGAGACAACCTTTGATTTTAATAATGTTTCAGTAAATGCTGAAATTAACATTAAGTTTTTCAGAACTATTTTTAATTGTAAGTTCATGTTAACTAATGCTAACAAATGGAAGCTTATTGTAAAGTGTTACCAGAATAGTATACAATATGCATTTCATATATAGTATTATATTGCTTCAAATGAAAGCTAATTTGTTCTCTCACTTACCTTCAAACTCACAGACAAGGTTGTTGCGTGTCTGTGGGCTGAAGCAGGAGCAAATAAGTGAGAGCATGGACAGCTCCTTCATCTTCTCCTTGTATGCTGGAACAACACAAAATTGGCCCCTTGTTAGTCGCACACACATCCACTACTCAAGCACAAATGTGCTGAAGTTTACAGGCCGGAACATATCGCCTGGTCTCTACAGCTCTTTAGAGGACTCAATTGGGGGCTATAACATACCCTGTACTTCATCTCTGTGAGTGTCTGTCTCTATGATGCTTCAACTGAGTGACTGATCGACACTGCTACTTTAGCTACATTAGCTCTTTTCAAAAGCTTATAATTATCATTACAGCGGTGAACAATGAAAAAAAAGTAGATTCAAATAGGTAAATATCAGGAATTCAGTTCCCAACACTATCACTATAGGCTACATATATAATGAAAAATAGTGTATTTATCAGTTTTCACTCAAAAAAAAATTTTTTTTACAGCTAAGTGGATAACAAACACAATAAACAAACTGAAATACAACAAAGCAAATCCCTGAAAACGCACAAAAGTGGCACAAACGGAGTCTACTGAGAGACTTCTCTACATTCAAACAAATGGAGCTTGCAGACTCATGAAAAATGCAGGAGGCACACTAATGACACTTCCCATTTCCTGCCCTCTGTAGTGTTTTACAGATTACAAGCACATCCAACAGCCCATTAGCTAGAAAATTACAGTCAGACACTAAACAAGTCAGAAAATAAAGTAAATATTATGAGTCATAAAGTAGTTATAACCTAGGATGAGCTACATATCCCATACTTTTAATTTCTGAATCGCATGCAGGAGCAATTTCCTGCCAGGTTCACATACTGGTGTCCAACATAGTGTCAATACTTATTTGTCCGGTGCTGCAAAGGCCACCATGCAGCATCCCACTGCTGCAGGGCTGGCCGGTCTCCCAGTCTGCGTCTCCTCGGCCTCCTGCAACCCCCCAGCCATTCTTAGCAATATCAACAAGCAGGCCCACGGCTCGGGAGCCTTACACTGATCAATAAAACCTGACAGAACAGCCCGTGATAGATTCAGAAAGGCGACTTTACTGCTTCAGCAATTCTACAGGATACCCAAAAAAATGCACAGTGAAATCCGCCCATGCCATCTGGTCATGAATTGTATGGACCTGACTCCACAACAAAATAAAGGCTGATTTCACTTTGGAATTAAACACAATAGATCATTAAAATTTTGTATATTTTATATACTAAAATGAGCAGAGCTATATCAGTGTTGTTGCATTATAACAATGCACGTGATGAATGAACCAGGCCTGTGTGTTATATCTCAAGATGAGCCTTATTAGTCTGCTTTTGTTTTCTAAATGCATAAAATGGCTAATTAAAAAAATAAAATGGAGTGTGAATGAGAATCTGTCACCTTATCCTTGATGCCAGCTTTTATGCCAGCACTCAGACTTCATATGAAACAAGGACGATGACATCCATAACAAAAAGCTGCTCTAATTTTCATGATTATTCCATATAAATCAAGAATCGCTGGTTAAATATGTCTTATTAAGGTAAATGCTCCATGAGGAGGTATTTGTGTGGTTTTTATGGCTATATTGTCTGAGCATCGTTTCTTGGGTGCGGTCTTTCTGCATTATGATGCGAGGCAGCAGGAGCAGGTGCGCCATCGCCAATCATCTTACATACATGTCACTAAACTGAGAAATTTACGTACGCTGTTTATTTTAATTCCTAATGCAAGTTACAATCACTTCACTGAATATTATAAACTATAATAATGGGAGAAATTGCGAAACGTACCTTTGTAGGATGCCTCCGATAATGTAAACGCAGACTCAAGTCGCAGTTGCTTATACAAATGTGTTTTATGCACGAATAGGCTATATAAGAAACATGTTAATATAGCATTGTATATATTCTAAATAAACCGTGCATGGTATAACGCTCAGTATATCTTTTCATAGACAGTCTCCATTAACACGTTTACAAATGCAACAATGGATTAAGATGACAAGTGAAGAAATGCGCAGCACGTACCGATAGCTGTTTTGGCCATGGTGTCCTTTCTTGAATCGGTATTATTTTCCACAATGGTCGTGGTTTGTGCCAGTGGCGTTGAGAGCGGATGATGCTTAAGGCACTGAGTCAGCAGAGCACAATGAGGAGCGCGGAAGGATGTGAGGAATGGGAGCGGCTGACTTATGATCCAGTCCGCGCAACAGCAGATTGGCCACCGGCAACACTTCACTTCACTGACGTGTGTGGGAGGAAAAAAACTGGCCTGCATCTAATCGAGCGCTAGCTGCTGTTACTGTCGCGAGCCACAATGTTTTAGCCTCGTACGTGGGTTAAAATACTTAGTCACTATGAAATCAAAATGGACTTTTTTTAATGGAATATTGCAGTATTTATTCTAAATGATTTGTCCATGTTTTTTATTCATATCCCACCGTAATCAAAATATCTTTCCCTCCCTCTTGCATCGAAATCTGTTGTCCATTAGGAATTTCTCACAATGATAAAGGCTTGTAGTTTTGTTCATTTGATTTAATGAGCTGTAATTTAACATTTGAAGAGATTGTAAAGGTTGAACATAAGAGCATTTAAGACCCAAAATGTAGTAATAAAACTATAAGAAATGTTTTTAGTCAAGGAAACAAATCACCCCCAGGTGAACATTTTTGGGGGAATTCTTTAAAAGATTAATTAGAAAAAAAAAAAAGCATGGCTCTTACCACACATATTTTGTATCCCCAACAAAGGCATACTAAGTGCTAGAATATTATACATTTGTTGAATTAAATCTAGGGTGTACTCATTTCTGCAATCCTTAATTTAAACAAAATTGGCTAATTTACTTATTTTATGGCTATTAATTACATATATTTCTCAGCTTTTATTATGTATATGTTTAATACATTTTAGTTTTGCCATCTTTCCATGAATTGTGTTAGTGATCATAAAGAAAATACATCTTTTGCATTTGTTCAGAGGGGGTGTACTCATTTATGCTGTGCACTGTATTATACACACACACACACAGTGGGTACGGAAAGTATTCAGACCCCCTTAAATTTTTCGCTCTTTGTTATATTGCAGCCATTTAAGTTCATTTTTTTTCCTCATTAATGTACACACAGCACCCCATATTGACAGAAAAACACAGAATTGTTGACATTTTTGCAGATTTATTAAAAAAGAAAAACTGAAATATCACATGGTCCTAAGTATTCAGAGCCTTTGCTCCGTATTTAGTAGAAGCACCCTTTTGATCTAATACAGCCATGAGTGTTTTTGGGAAAGATGCAACAAGTTTTTCACACCTGGATTTGGGGATCCTCTGCCATTCCTCCTTGCAGATCCTCTCCAGTTCTGTCAGGTTGGATGGTAAACGTTGGTGGACAGCCATTTTTAGGTCTCTCCAGAGATGCTCAATTGGGTTTAAGTCAGGGCTCTGGCTGGGCCATTCAAGAACAGTCACGGAGTTGTTGTGAAGCCACTCCTTCGTTATTTTAGCTGTGTGCTTAGGGTCATTGTCTTGTTGGAAGGTAAACCTTCGGCCCAGTCTGAGGTCCTGAGCACTCTGGAGAAGGTTTTCGTCCAGGATATCCCTGTACTTGGCCACATTCATCTTTCCCTCGATTGCAACCAGTCGTCCTGTCCCTACAGCTGAAAAACACCCCCACAGCATGATGCTGCCACCACCATGCTTCACTGTTGGGACTGTATTGGACAGGTGATGAGCAGTGCCTGGTTTTCTCCACACATACCGCTTAGAATTAAGGCCAAAAAGTTCTATCTTGGTCTCATCAGACCAGAGAATCTTATTTCTCACCATCTTGGAGTCCTTCATGCGGGCTTTCATGTGTCTTGCACTGAGGAGAGGCTTCCGTCGGGCCACTCTACCATAAAGCCCCGACTGGTGGAGGGCTGCAGTGATGGTTGACTTTCTACAACTTTCTCCCATCTCCCGACTGCATCTCTGGAGCTCAGCCACAGTGATCTTTGGGTTCTTCTTTACCTCTCTCACCAAGGCTCTTCTCCCCCGATAGTTCAGTTTGGCCAGACGGCCAGCTCTAGGAAGGGTTCTGGTCGTCCCAAACGTCTTCCATTTAAGAATTATGGAGGCCACTGTGCTCTTAGGAACCTTAAGTGCATCAGAAATTTTTTTGTAACCATGGCCAGATCTGTGCCTTGCCAAAATTCTGTCTCTTCAGGCAGTTCCTTTGACCTCATGATTCTCATTTGCTCTGACATGCACTGTGAGCTGTAAGGTCTTATATAGACAGGTGTGTGGCTTTCCTAATCAAGTCCAATCAGTATAATCAAACACAGCTGGACTCACATGAAGGTGTAGAACCATCTCAAGGATGATCAGAAGAAATGGACAGCACCTGAGTTAAATATATGAGTGTCACAGCAAAGGGTCTGAATACTTAGGACCATGTGATATTTCAGTTTTTCTTTTTTAATAAATCTGCAAAAATGTCAACAATTCTGTGTTTTTCTGTCAATATGGGGTGCTGTGTGTACATTGAGGAAAAAAAATGAACTTAAATGATTTTAGCAAATGGCTGCAATATAACAAAGAGTGAAAAATTTAAGGGGGTCTGAATACTTTCCGTACCCACTGATATATATATATATATATATATATATATATTTTATACATACACACACACACACACACACACACACACACACAGTCAAACCAAAATCTATTCAGACACCTTGAACATTTCATTCATTAATACAGTTTATCCACTATAGCAGGGGTCTCCAAACTCGGTCCTGGAGGGCCACTGTCCTGCAAAGTTTAGCTCCAACCCCAATTAAACACACCTGAACCAGCTAATTAAGGTCTAATTAGGCATACTAGAAACCTCCAGACTTGTATGTTGAGGCAAGTTGGAGCTAAACTCTGCAGGACAGTGGCCCTCAAGGACCAAGTTTGGAGACCCCTGCACTATAGTTTAAAAAATGGTAATAAAATATGACAGGATCTCAGAGTTAAACTGTGTCAGAAAAAAATTAATCTTAATTATGTCAGATAACACTTAAGCAAAACATGGTCAGGTCAAAGTGTCTGAATAATTTTTGGTCCCAAATTTTTATAAATTTTACTGGTAGTCCACTGTATGAAGAATTTTTGGGTATAATATGTATATCCTCACTTACATAAATGAACTATAGTGTCCTGCACCCACTAGTAAAAATATATCAAAAATGTCTGAATTTTTGGTTTGACTGATTATACACACACACACACACACACACACCACTGTTTTTTTTCTTTTTGCATTTATTTAATACGAGACTGAATTTAGACAAATTAGCTTCATATAAATTTTATTTATGAAATTACTTGATCTTTGGGTTTTATTTCTCAGAATGCTGTATAACAAAACATTCAGTGACAATTAAAATAACACTTGCATGTTAAACATTGCAAACTTAGTTAAATATTGCATAATATTTCTTAAGACATTTGTGATCATTACAGTAGAATTTTACAGTTTGTTTGTAACAACCATACACATAAACATAAGCAAGAGAGGTTTACTGTCATTTGAAAATGCTCTTTGGACCCTTCTAATGTAGCTAGTGCCTAAACTGCTTAGTTCTCTCTCATTTCTAAAACATCTTTCCCTTTTACACAACTACTTCATTAGGAGTAGTTTTAAGACAAGTAACTTTTAAAACAATAATAAATATCCGGTATTTAAGACAAATCAAACCGTCTAGAACATAATGTGCCTATTACCATTTCAAAACAAGTAAAAGAAGGTATTACATTCAAGGCATTCATTTGGATGAGCTTGTTAATAACCGCAGTGCTAAACCATAGAAAATTAAAGTATTTCTGTTACTTTTTATAAAACTGAACAACATTTAAGAGCTGCATTTTTTTTTTTAACCATATATTAATATAATCATTGTCCTCATCAAAACTGCACTATACTGTTCCCTACCTTCAGCTCTCTGAAAGTTTGCTTGGAAAGTTTTCTGGCTAGTAGTGAACTAGCTTTTCTTGGAGGCATTCAGCTTCTTTTTGATGTAATGCCCGACCAGGACCTGAGGTTGCTGCTGGTAGTTATTCAGGACGTCATGAGAGCTGGTCAGCTGGTCTCCTTTCAGTCTGTCTAGCAGTGTTACACACACAACCGCAGCTGAAAAAAACAGGAGAGAAAAAAAAAAAAAAAAAAGTTTCTTTGTATTATCACATCTCAACCCATCCACAATAAACAACATTATGTCTGACAAGAGGTCAAAATCAGTCAGCTCAAACAGACTAACTGCAATAAAGGATCATAAACCTCTAGCAGCCATTTCAAACGGCCATTACACAAACTTATGCAAGTATTACTCATTAACTTGAAATGGTGTGTTAAAAACGACATACCTCGAAGATTGCTCAGTTTGCACATGGCCGCAAACACAGATGACTCCATCTCAATGTTACGAACCCCAGCGGCATAGGCTTCGGCAAGATAGCTCTGTTTATCTTCTTCAGTGTATGAGCAGAAGGCCCCATCCAGCCGCGCTTGACCTGTAGAAAGACAGAGCCTTCAAATACAGCAAATCCCTCAGTGCTAACTTACTACATTGCCCGGCCCAAAAAGAAAAAGTCGCTGTTTGGATTTTAATAGGCAAATGCTTAAGAGTCTATGAAGGAATCATTATTGCAGTGATTATTATGTTTCTAAAATGTTATATGTTTGGGAACAGTTCTTCTAACCCTAAATGGAGCTTTTCATTTCTTAAATAACCATGTCCTTTCGGTAGACACATCATGACCATATTCCAGGATGACAAAGTCAAGATTCATCAGGCTCAAATTGAGAAAGAATAGTCTGGGAGGGAGCATGAAGAATCATTTTCACACAGGAATTGGCACCTCTGAGTCCAGACCTTCAATTCATTGAAGGTCTTTGGGATGTGCTGGAGTAGACTTCACAGAGTGCTCACCTCTTACATTGTCAGTAAAAGATCTTCACCAAAAAATGATGCAACTTTTGATGGAAATAACATAACATATATTTACATCAAGAAGGGCATTGATTTTTGGTGAAGATCTTGAATAAAGACAATGCAAGAGGTGAGCACTCTGTAAAGTCTACTCCAGCACATCCAAAAGTCTCAGAGGTGCCAATTCATGTGTGAAAATGATTCTTCATGCTCCCTCCCAACCATTCTTTCACAATTTGAGCCTGATGAATCTTGACTTTGTCATCCTGGAATGTGGCCATGATGTGTCTATCTACATGGATGTTTAAATCCCTATTCGGGCGGCAATTGTTTCTCACGTGGATGTCTGTAAAAATTAATTTGCATGGCTCCTCAGTGATAAAACTCATGCATTCAGATGGCGATTTATTCACGGTGGAGGAGCGAGTTTAGTGATCCTCATGTGGACACATGATTGTCTGCTGTAAATAAAATGTAATATGCTTGGAATAATACTAATAAATTCATGTTTAATTTAATAACAGGAAAATAATATCCTATTTATTCTGTGATTATTTAAATCTCCTGTTATAGGAAGATAGATACGCTATAGTTGAAATGGTTTTCGGTCTTGCATTTTATCTCAAAAAGATGGATGTCATTTTAAAAATATGGAAATTAGTGGAAATAAGTTAATGCAGCCTCTTATTTACATGAAATAAACAAAGCTGCTTGGTTTATGTTTTTAATGTATATATTTGTATATAATAATTTTATTCCTGTAATGGCCCATTTCAAATGAAAACAAGCGGTGATGAAATATTGTTCTTGAGAACTTTCCACTATTCAGTAATTAAAGTGTACGTGAAGCGCTCATATGGTGTTCCTCAGTAGTCTAAAAGGACGGCAATTAAATTACCACACAACCTTGGCGTTTGTCAAAAAAAAAAAAAAACCAAAAAAAAAAAAAGAAAAAAAACCACACACAACACAGTAGGTAATTCGGCCGGGGATATTTACACGGGTGATGGGAGAAAAGAGAGGGGAAAAAAAAACAAAAAAAAAAAAAAACACAAACAACAACCTGACATTCTGGATTCGGACGGCAATAAAATCCCAGACTTGCCCCTGTAAATGTTGAAAATACCTTACGTCCCTATGAGAACATTTTTTTACCATTCGAACAGGACTTAAGAACAACAATTAGGGATAGAAGAACTGTTGCAACATATAACATGCTAAAAAAAACATAATAATCACTGTAATAATGATCCAATCATAGATTCTTAAGCATTTGCCTATTTAAATCCAAACAGCGACTTTTTTTTTTTTTTTTTTGGGTCAGGCAGTGTATTATAACATTGTTATATTTAAGAGTCTACTTGAAAATAATTCTACCTTCGTAGAAGTCAAGGGTGCACATTGTGTTACCAATGACAGTCTCAAACTCTGCAAGTTCTTTGCCACACTGAAGCAGCTCCTCTGCAAGTTCCCCATCGAGTTCTGTGCTCCTGACCACTGATTTACCCAGGATGATCTGCTCAAGGCGAGGCTGAAACACAGAATCCACCGACTGTTTGGTAATCACCACAGTCCCTGGCTTTAAACCTGACAAAAGACAGACAGAAAAACAGCTCAAAAACTACTCAGAGTCAGGAAATGATTCACAAAAATCTCATTGTTACAACACCAGGGTGAGGTTGGAGCTGATTTTGAAAGCATGGGAACACCCTTTTTGATTAAGCAGTTCAATGGTAAAAGCAGTGTACCTATTCCACCTGACGTTCCGATGCGCATTACGGTGACATCAGTGCAGCGGGCATGATAAAGTAGCTTGATGAGCTCATGCAACATTATAGAGATTGATGGGATACCCATGCCATGCTAGAACACAGAGAATATTCAATGTTAATATTCAGACAAACTTCATTTGCAATGACAAACACCTCAATTAATCTAAATTAAATTATTACTGTTGCTGATTGAACGGGATGGTGTAAACCTGAAATAACCCGATCAACAGGAAAAAAAATTAAGCATGTGAACGCCTGAATGCGATTTCTCAGTCAGATTCAAAATTATCTTGTGCACATTCATTCCAATTAAAATGAGTGTATGTAAACATACTTAAGTTTCACATAATCATTCAGAAATCATTCATACATGATGATTTGGTGCTCAAGAAACATTTCTTATTCACAGATTAAAAACATTCTGCTGCTTAGTATTTTTGTAGAAATTATGACTTTTTTTTTTCTTCAGGAAGGAACAGCATCTTTGTCACTTCTGATGAATTTAATGCATCCTTGCTAAATAAAGATTTCTTCCAAAAAAAATAAAAAATAAAATAAAATCTTACAAACCCCAAACTTTTGGAATAGTAGTGTACATATGGATACATTTGAGTTCACTCACACTGACAGACAGCACAGGTCCAATTTTGTACATGGCGTAGCGATCGGTTCCTGCACATATATTTGGATATTCTGCATTTGGGTCTGAAAGCCCCAGTTCTTTGGCAATGTATTCAGTGAAAGACTTCATCCTCCATGGACTTCCCCCTACGCACACAAACTGAGACAAAAAGTACAACAAAGTGAGTTAGACAGACTCAGATCATTCTGAAGGAGTCATGTTTTATTGTGAAATGGAAGTGAATTAAAGCTTACTTTGACATCTCCAAACATCGCTGCCAAGTCGTGAGTGGATGTTCCCAGGTTAAAATGGTAAAGGATGTCATCTGTCATGGAGTCTAAATGGGGATTGTTCACATATATTGACCTATTCAAGGAAAATACAAGACAGTTTTTTTGACAGAAAAAATTTGAAAGTTATATGAAACAGCATAGCTGTTGGTTATTGTCCCTAGTATCACGAAAACAGTTGAAAGTAACATTTTCACAACACACCATAACATAATAACATTAAGTACTATGTAACCCAGGGGTCATGAGAAGGGCGCTGAGGGGAACATCATTTCCGTTTTGTACCACTTCTCACGAAAATGAATTGAACCTTTGCTTATGGAACATCTTATCTATCCAGTGCGCTATACAATGCTTTAGGTTGCGTTAAGAATATGAAATCTTTACAAAAAAAAAATCATTGAATGACATATCAAACGGAAGCCCATGCACATATATTAGAGAACAAGGAAATAAATTAATACATCATCATATTCGTACCTATCGTATGTCCCATTTTTCTCTTCACCCAGCGGCATTTTCAGCTTTCACCTGAGATGGACACATCAACAGACCATCAGTTATCAACGTAAAAAGATCGTCTGGTCTAACAACTTAATCTATACAGAATAAACTTTGTCAAACAATAAAATGAACTAAACATCATACCTAAAAGAGTAGCGTCTCTCAATGAAGCTCCGTGTTCGTTACCGTGAGATGTTTATAACGCCTCCTGACTCAGTGTTCGCCGGGAAGGTCACTTGATAAAATACCGACAGTTTTGGTCAGTTGCTGTAAAACATCCGGCTGTACCACTGGTGTACGTGACAGCACCGTGACCGCACGAGAAGAGTGGGTTTTTTTCCACCACAAGCCCCGCCTCCTGCGGCAGGACAGGCTAGTTGAAGCAATGGATTGGGCAGTTGAGAAGTCCGTCATAGCAACGATCAGGATAAGGGCGGGGCCTTATTTTAATAGGCTGGGTACCGACGCCACTGACGTCATACAAAATACACACAAAATTGGGCTACTTTTTAAATCATTCAGATGACTTTCGCAAGTTGCTTAATTTACCTGAAATCACACTACATTAACTAGATATGTTCCACCAACTTTTGATAATTTGTATTAAATCATAATTAAACATGTTTTCTTTTTGAACTATACTTTTTGTTTGATATATCAATGCAATAACATTGTGTATACAATGTAAGAAAAATAAAACAAGTAGAGCAGCAAGTAAAACAAATCTTCTTTTACTGAGTGTAATGAATTTAGTGGAATAAATCCAATTTCAAGTTAAGACAATGAGTTCACAGATTACAGCGTGATACAAAAAGCAAATATTGCCTCTGCCCAGATGTGCAAATCATGGGGGAAAAATCCTTGCATAAGGTCCAGAGTGGTTGATTATTTTACCATTTTTCTAGTAACCTCTAATAAGACAATATTATAATACTGAAAGGGTTACAGTACTGTAACAAACACTTATTCTGTGCTCCAATCCACTTTACAGCAATGAATTAAAACATTTCAGACATAGGCATATGTAAACAAAGCAGATGTATTTTCAAGTGCTATGCTTGCAAAAAAGTGAAAATAACTTACTGTACCTTTAAAAAAAAGCTTATTACCCATCCACAGGCTCAATAATTGTCAAAAGAGAGTGGTTTTTCTGTTTTGCTTGTCAGCCTCATTCTCTCTGTAATGTTAATTATAGACTATAGTAAACTCTATAGTGTTAATACAGTTAGGCAAAGTGAACACATTCCCAATCTGATTCTCTAATGACTAACTCAGACGTATGAACTTGCTAGAAGTCAGTCTATAATTTAAGGTGCACTTCACTTCAATCTTAAACACTTCAAGTCCAAATATCCACAATAATTACATTTTAACACAGCAGATCATGAAACTAGAACATCCGTTTTAGTGTAGTGTAGTAACAACTTACATTAGGCAAGGATCACAAGCCTGAGTTAGACATCACAAGGTAAAATGAAAGGGTATGGTCAAGAAAGGAAAATCAGTGAGTGGAATCTTTTGCAAGGATCAAGGCATCAGTCCTGTTAGCATCATTTAACACTCTGTACTGTGGACTGGTTAGGAACAAGCATTGCAACACCTACATAGAATACACATTATGTGTTCAGAATTCAATGAGTGCATTTTTCTCTCTTTACAAGACCCTTTTTATTCTAAAGCTTAAGTGAGAAGTTTTTTTTTTTTTACCTTTTATAACACTGAAAGTTATTAAATTAACTTGTGATGAAAAATAAAAAATATATTTTTAACACTTTCCACTCTGGTTCCCATGCAGTGCAGTTTTAGACCATTGTAAAAAAAAAAAAAAAAAAAAAAAAAAAAAGACGAAATTCCATATTAGGCAGCCCTATGAAAAGAAATATAAATAGATAAACTGTTAATCATCCCCTAAATGAAACCATTAATATGTAACATACAACATACTAATTTTAACTCAAGCGCTTGCATTGGTTGTGATATTAGTTTGATGAATTCACTTACATGTCCTCGCCGTCGTTGTTGTTGTTGTAGTTGGTGATGAAGTATCTGGGCACGTCATTGGTTCTCTGAATTGGGTAAAAAGATTAAAATCGTAAGTTGTACAAAGCATTTTTATTATAACACACCTATAGAACCATATTCTGACATATAAGTGCCTCAAAAAAAAAAATCTAAATTAAAAAAAAAAAAAAAAAAAAAAACGTTTTTTTTTTTTTTTTTTTTTTTTTTTTTAAATCAATTCAAACTCACTCCATTCTCCAAAACGATTGGATGTTCTGGTAAAAACTCAGGTTTCTTCTTAGCCATTGGACAACTTGCCATCTTGAGGAGAAAGTCCCGTGTGTAGCAAATTCTTTCGACTACAGTAAGAAGAAGAAGAAGAAAAAAAAAAAAAAGAAAAAAAATTATATCATGAGTATTATAAGAACTATATTATCATCCCATTGTTTTACTTCTAATTCCAGGTTTTATGGAGTTTATACACTCTTAAAAATAAAGGTTTCAAAAGGCTTTCGCATCAGAGGAACATTTACTATTACTATCATAGTTACTATTACTATTTGCGGATTTACCCACTTTTTGTTGTGTTTGCCCTGCAGGAACTGGGAACGATTTTAGTTATAGGAACAGGGCTCCAGACTGAGACCAAATGGTCACATAATGTGACCCTTTTTCCTGCTGGTGTGACTAAATTTTGTTGCACTGCTGCGACCACCACGTTGTTCAACTGATAAGAGCTGCCATTTCTGTTGCATACGAGTAACATCAAATGGCAAACGAAACGAAAGCGGAACGAAACCGCGCTACACAGTTTATCAGCTCAGACTCTCGGAGCAATAACAGACAACAGCGCAAGCTCAGAACAGGTACTTGCGAGCCGATCTTTGATCACGTGACACCCTTACTACACAGCGCTGGGAGATCCAGTGAGAAAGTGTTTGAATTCGCCTCAGAAATAATAACATCGCTGTGAGATCTAATGAGATGCATTCAAATTTGGCACAGAATTCTTTGTTGTAAACTATATTGAGATGACGTGGAAACCAGGAGAAACATTGTGCATTGAATGAACAAGCTATAGAAGGCTTTTCAGTCCACAAATCACCAAGATTCACCATAGATTTAATGTAATAACAGTAACCGTAACCATGGTACTGTGGCAGAAATAGTCGAATGATGACATTATGAAATCATTATTATAAAACATCAAACCATCAAGAAGTCAATTTGTGTCAAAGTTTGGCACTTTCTGTACTTAAGTATGAAGTCACAAAATCAAAACCTTTTTTTTTTTTCTTTCCTCCTCCAAATTGCGACTGTATAACACAGAAAGCAAGTAAAGAGCACTCCTTTTATAATCCCTGAAGCTGGCGGTCAGTTCAGTATGACACTACAGATGCACTACCAAATCAGTTGCTGGTGCCACCATCTCTAGAACATAGTGGCACTGGTGCTACTGCTCTAGAATGTTAGTCTGGAGCCTTGGGGAACACCTTTTGGGGGGACTAAATTAGCTCCTACTTAAGAGATGGGGTAAACAAGAACAATAGGAACTACCAGTGACGTAAGTGTACATTGATTGGCCAAACGCATGCCGTACAAAACACTGGCATCCGCCATTTTTAAAAAGCTGTGTAAAAACACAGTTCACATATACTTACTCCACAAAAATGGAAAACAGTTATAGATGGACTGACAGCGAAGTCCAGGAGTCCTTGCATTGGCTTCCCGTTAGGTTTAGGGTAGACTTTAAAATTTTGATGCTTACTTACAAGGCCTTAAATGGGTTGGCACCTCAATATTTGACCGAGCTTTTAATTCCCTATACTCCAGTGTGTGACCTTCATTCATCCGAAACTGGTCTCTTAACTGTTCCCTTAACTCGCTTAAAAATGATGGGAGATAGGGCTTTTTCTTCATTAGCTCAAACTTTGGAATTCTTTACCGATTGAGACAAGGGAAGCTAAAACTCTTAGCCTTTTTAAATCTCACCCTAAAACTTATTTTTTTTAGCTTTTAATTGTTTCATTGTGCTTATTTTATATGGTGTATTTTGTTGCTTTAACTTTAATTTTATATTGTGTGGTGTATTTTTGTTGTTTTATTTGTTTCTGTAAAGCGCTTTGAGATGTACATTTAAAGGCACTATAGAAAATAAGTTATTATTATTAGAGATGCACCGATACTAAATTTCTCTGCCGATTCCGATAGCCGATTATTCACAATATCGGCCAATGCCGATAGTTTGGTTTTTCTTAAGGAAAAAAAAAATAAAAATTGGTACACTATATCATTTGGTACACTACAATATTAGAGGTTACAATTAACAGCAGAGGTATTATATTCAGCTGCTTTTTATTTTCAGATATAATAATTACACTCAAATAAAAACTGAAATGTATAAAACTTAGTATCACATAAGGTAGTTTTCATAAGCACTTGTCTTCATGGCAAATTTGCACAAACATAATTAACAGTAAATAAGCTCTCTAGAGTATTTTTTATATATATATATATATATGGCTAAGGAACATTGGAAAACATTCCTATGGTAAAAGTGACATGATGTGACATTGTTCACAAGCAGTTTTATTGACGTCTTTCCATGGTTGAAACAAATAAAGTGATTACATGAGACATGATATATTCTGGTAAGTTGTACAATATATTTCAACATACCTTTGATGTTCATTCATGTTTTTCGAGACATAACTTGTATTGAAGAGGAAGAAAAGACTCGCGCTCCGAGCTGCCGCCTGAACTGAGGCATTACAGCGATCCGACACGTCACATTTAAGAGCGTCAAAACGCCATTTAATTGTTTGAATTTCATGATAAAATGGACAGAATTTGAAAACTGAAACTGTAATTCTTATCAGAAGTAATAAAGCACAAATCTTTTTATGATTATTGGATGGGAGGCGCTACAAATAATATTTGATGTAGGGAAAAAAAAAAAAATGTAGACCTGGCAACCCTGGCTTGAACTACGGGTGATTCATAGGGTCAAAAAGAGCCTGCTTTAACGTCACTATTTTTAAACTGTTAATGCGTTAAAATTCAACACAAGAGTGATTTTCTTCACACACAGTATGTATGAGTTGCAGTCTGAACACGTCTTTCCGCACCCTTTTGATTGACAGGATATAATCGGCCCTGATCATCGGCAGTTTTTAAACAATCGGCCAATGGCCGATAGTGATAATAATAGCTTTTATCGGCCGATACCGATTGTTGGCCGATACATCGGTGCATCTCTAATTATTATTATTATTATTATTATTATTATTATTATTATTATTACTACTTCTTAACCTTTACGCTACGGAGGTATTGAATGCCACGCTTAAATGATATCGCTGTCGGCCAGCTTACATCATTTCAGAGTTCCTACTGCCGGTGCAAATGCAACAAGGAAAATGGCCCCAGTGGAAGATTTAGTTCTTGTGGAACCGCCCTGGTAGCTAGTTCCTATAACTGAGATCCTATAACTACCTGGTGCAAAAACCCCTAGTGATGCCATATAAGAACCATTTTGGGTTCCCAAATAATGTTTCAGTAAATGGTTCTTAAAGTAGTTTCAAGTATATTTTAATAATCTAAAGAACCTTTTTCCACTATAAATAACTTTCTGTGCTATTGCCCGTTTGCAAAGACCCACCCCCTTTAGTTACTGTTGCTATATCCGAAAAGACATGCCGCTCTCACGCCACACATTATGTTCACATCACGCAGTGAAAAATACATCGCGGAGCGAAGAGTTGACAGACAAGACAGAAGGAATGTTGTTTGAACCGCCGATAGATGTCAGTACCACCGACGTTAATTTACTAACTCCCCTGACTGCTTTGTCAGACATAATAGCGGATTCAGTGTTATGACTGATCAGATTGCCTGTCAATCAAACTCATGGCGAAGGGTCAACTGAAAGGCTAACTGGATGTTAAATTTCTTCATGAAACCATAAATGCCAAATAGGCCACCTTTGTTTTAAAGAGTGTATTGCAGCAGACACATACCTTTCTTCTTTGGTTGGGTGCTGGTGCTTTGAAGATGCAGGATTTCATAGAAATGCTCCACTTTAATAATGTTGTCCTGTCAACAGTAAAAACAGTTACCAGACAGAAAAAGACACTCTCTCAGAGAAACTCGATAAGAAAAAAAAAAAAAAAAAAAAAAAGGCCAGCAGCTACAATTAAAATTCAAAACATGACAATATAACCTTAGGACAATAAAATTGGTCTTACTGGCTTTTCTACTGGCTTAATCTCAGCATAGCTTTGAGGCACTGTAAGTGAGATATCCAAAGAAACATACAAATACACAAACACACACAGAAAAACAAATCAAAATTGGCATCGACTGAAACAGTATTTTGCATTTTTAAGAATCATACTTAGTGTGAACATTCACATTTTGTACCTTGATTCATGTTAAGACGGCGCAGTGGTCTTGCTGGTTCCAGATTTCTGATGATCCTCTTTGACACGTCCATTTTTCTGCTTAAGGACACACACATTTCAGCATATTAATGTGTGACCAACATTCAAAAAGTAATAAATGCATGTGTTTTCATTTGCATTGTCATCAATTTCAGTTGACAAGTAAAACCCGGGCAATTTCTGACTACACATGGGTGGACGAGATCAGCTATAGAATCATCCACACATTTTCTTTTCTAATTATTCTGACTTTAAAGCCATAAAATTATAGTAATAGGTTTATGAATGTTTACTCAAGTATGTCAATTTTCTTGCCACAAAGACCCCTCCCCCTACTGTTAATGATCAAGTCTGAGTAAAACTGGAAAAATAAGCTCATAAATAGGTTGCTATGATCAGAATATAATATCTTTTCACGCCCTTGTTAAGTCAATTAGATCTGTTAACATGCTATTTGGATTACCTGAATTTATTGTTTATATTAACATGCATTATTCAAAATGCCCATAAAGGGCATATTTTAGTTCAAGTAAATATTGGTTATTTATAGCTCAGAAACAGGTGTTTTCTGTGCCTCTGTTATCACAGTTAAACTAGATGCTGTAGAGTATTAGACTGGTTCACACCATAGACTGTAAAAAGGTTCACACTAACATCAGACAAATAAACTTTCCACTGCATTTTAACTGAGGCAGATGGTCACCAATCTAGAGCAAGGTAATGCATTCAGAACTGTTGCTCCATTTTTCATAATGCAAATATATAACAAAAACCCTGGAAAAGTTATGATGATAGATGAAATATTGGTAGATAAGCAACCCTATCGCAAATCCACACCTTTAATCTTTTATTCACTTTTAATTCGGTTTTAATATTTCACCACGACGCATGAGTCAGGAAAAAATACTTTGGGAAAACCATCAAAATGTCCTGCTGAACTGTAAAAACTAGAACGGGGCATACCATTGTAAAAATAAAGCCGACGTACGTGTAAAACAAAAATTAAAAAAAAAAAAAAAAAAAAAAGATTAGAAAAAAAGGTGGCGTAAACTTTATCATCTGACACAATCGGCATCAACGGTGCTGCTAGCTGCTAGCCACCATGACTGCGAACTTTTCCCTTGATAATCTAGTTTTTTTCCCTCATAACATCTTCACGACAGACAAAAATGTAGAAGAATGTCACAGCACAATCAGTCTAAAATAAACGAGTAAATATAATATTGCCAACTTACTTGTTCTCACTGACAAAGCGTCCAGCTTCAGTCACCGTGCTGTCTGTCTCCGTCATTTCCAAACACATTCATTCCGCCTGAGCTCGTGACTCTTCATCTGTCCGTTCATTATCTGGATGAACTCACCCAACATCATCACATACAGAAAAGAAAAGACAACAAAACAGATGTTTATTGTGCTTATCCACATCTTTAATTGTCAGCAAGTTTTGCAAAAAAAAAAAAAAAAAAAAAAGTTTGGTTTATTTGAAATACATTTTTCCCCCACCTAGAACAGGTCGGTTCTATGATTAATGATATGCATAAAAATGATCTACACACAGATTCAGGGATAAATTCACGATTTGGTTATAAGGTTTATATAGATATAAGCATTCAGGCAGGTTAACTGTCCTGAAGCCAAGTTCTTCGTTTAACTAGTACCTGATTGTTTACCTGGTGAACTTGTGAACTCTGGTAAGAGGCAAAAGACACAGGCTCCATGGTCTGTTGTTCAAGGCACTTAACACCTGCTGTACAAACTTTTCTAACTAGTTTTGAGAAACAAAGTCTTATTGTTTCCTTTTTTCACCTGTGCAACAACTTACCAGACCTTTGCTTTAGGTTTACTTGACTACAAAAAACCTTTGCACTGATCATTTTACCCAATAGCATGACCTCAATTACCAACCAACCTGCTGCTTATTAGAGCTTGTTTCCTGCAACTCTTCTGTCAATACCTGACGATAGTAAATCACATTGCTACAAAATATTGATACACATACTAGCACATTCTTTGTGTGAAATTATTAAATCTCTGTTTAACTCCTATAATTTTTGGTTGTATCCTACTCTTGACAATATGGCTATTGCCTTTAGTGTATAAGCCTATATGATTTTTGCACCCTTTTCACAAAGCATGGTCTCCCAAACTCAGTTACTTCAATAAAATGACAATTTTAGTACTAACCATGTACAGAATTAGCATTACCATCTTCTTAAGTTCCGTCTAAAAGTAAAACCAAGGCTGTTGTTGTTGTTGTTGTTGTTTTTTTTTTTACCGGATCCGTTGTACTGCACTTCCCTCTAGTGGCCTCTTCTTTTCAGTGGATTATGAGTATGAAAAGTCGTTATAGGGCAAGAATGTATTTGACTTATTGCTGTTAACTGCAGTTTGAATTAACTGGAAAAATGGTCTCATGACAATGAGCTAGTCTGTAAAGCAAAACAAAAAAGGCCTGAATGCTGCTAAACAGTTTGACCATCTATAGGCTATTGTTTGTGAACAGCATGCTGTGGGAAAACAAAATGGAATAAGCATCACTACATGTAATGTATACAATCTACATATAAATAATTAAATCTTGATTCAGTTGCTTAATGCTGCATGTAACATAGGGCCTACAGAAACCTGGTTATTTGTTATGTGCATTTTTAATTATTTCACAATACAGTTGCAGTAATAATGTGAAATAATGTGTGATCAGTATGGCATAAAAAACAAAACAAAAAAAAAAGCAAACAAAAAAAACATTTATAGGCTACAGGCAAAAAGCAGAACATTAGTGTTCACAAAAATACATAAAACTCAAATGCAAATCTTCCCTTTTTTCTAAAAATGTTTGTTCCTTAAATTTACTTCATCTCATTAACTGTTATGAGAAAACCTCTAAAACATGGAAAAGCAAAAATTATGAAAATATGGTTTAGCTGTTGCCATAAAATAACACTTTATAAATTAGTTTGATTCAGATGGAACCAGATCTGTCACTATCCACCAGTTTTCAACACAGAATTAAACTATTTCCTGTGAATATGTGAGACTTCTGATTCATTAGCCACTACAGATAAAACAAAAAGTGCCATAAACAGAAACTATTTGCACTGCAGTGTGTTTATGACTAAGTTAAGTTTAAATATGATTGCAAATACCAGTTCTATTTCTACCAGTTCTATATCAAGCAGCATAATGGACTCATTTTGTACAGCTAAAATAACTGGAAGCAGCTGGCACCAGAAGCCTTGCACATTTCAAAGTAAAAATTGCTATGCTTGTGTTAAAAAAAAAAAGAAAAAAAAAAGGGGTAGCCAACCCTGCTCAAGGAAGGCTATCATCCTGCAGAGTTTAGCTCCAATTTAACATGCCTGAACCGGCTAATCCAGGTCTGCATCCAAAATAGCATACTTCCCAACTACATAGTAGGCAAAAACAGTATGTGACGAGTAGTATGTCTGAATTTACAGTGCTCATAAGAGTTGGCAAAAAGCACTTGGATGACCTACTACTTGCGGCGAGAATCTTAAGTGCACATATGGACACTTTATCCCATGAAGCCACTGGAGAGGATCTGTGAATGGCAGTAAAGTAATGCTGGTAGGTGACAGTTAGGGTTACATTCATAAGAGTGTACTTTATTAACAGTCTAAAAAAATCACTTATTCACAATAGGTGCATACTTAGAGTATGTGATTTCAGATGCAGTCCATGTGTTCAGGATTACTTCAAAATAACCGGCAGGTGTGTTGGAGCAGGTTTATGAAGTCTGCAGAAAGGTAGCCCTCCAGCGGCTGGGTTGCATAAAATGCATATTATTACTGGATTGCAAATGAAGCCATACCAACCTGGCATAAGAAACCCACTGTGAACTACAGCAAGAAAAATAAACAAAAAAAGAAAGAAAAACACACTAAGAAAGAAATCAGATGAAGCTGATGTCTTTAATAGCATTAAACATGAAATGACCATTTATTTGGGCGTAGTAGGAAATTCACAATCTCACAATGTTAAGAAGATTCTTTTATCTTTTATCTGCTTTCATGTGAAAACAAAATATTACTGACATCTGTACAGTGAAATTTAATTAGATTAGAAAAGTCAGTACTCTGAGCGGGAAAATATTTGACAGCACAAATAATACTGAGTATAGATACTGTCACTGACATGCACACAAATGCATCATTGTCAAATAGTTAAGATATAAAGGTATGAATCTAAATTAAAGCAGTACTTCAAAAAAAAAAGAAAATATGTCTGCACTTGTCAAATCACTGAAAATGCATATACAACTTAAAAAATACAAATAAAAACAAAAACACAAGTTTCATCAACACTGTAGTCCAAAAGCATATCTAATCGAACACAATCTGAATCTTCCTGGTGCCAATTGGTCTTCCATTTAATTCTTGAAGAGCAGTGAGTGCCTCTCTGTAGGTTTCGAACACTACCGTTGCAGCACGTCTGGGAGCTCCATTTCTATCATACTGCAATGAGGCAGATCCTGGAATCAATCTGTATCCGTAGAAGAAGTCATAAATCTCATCGATCCTTATCTGAGAGGGTAGATTGAGCAATTTAACACCGGTCGGACCATCAAGTTGTTGGTCAGGTGATCCGTAACGTTGACGTCCATTGCCATCCAGTCCAGGCCCAAATGCATTATTGCGGCCAAAATTAGGCTCAAAGTGATCACGACCTCCAAAATCCTGGCGCAAATTAGGCTGCATCTCACAATCATCTTGAGGCATCTGGATGTTCGAAAAACGAGGACCGTCATTCAAAATTTCGTTCCTTTCTGGTGGGCTAACCGTCATCTGCTCATTCACACCAAAATTCTGCATCTGGGCCATCGTTATGCACTTAAGCATGACCTCGGATCCAAGAAACCTCTGTCCGTTTAGGGACTGTGCCGTCATGGCTTCCTTCTCAGACTGGAAGATCACCAAAGCCTCACCGAGCCCAGCTCCTCTATCGTCATGCAATAAGACCACCCTATCCTCTGAAAGTGGAAATCCATGAAAGAAGTCCATGATCTCCACCTTACGAACATCAAATGGGAGATTGCGTACGTAGACACACCTCAACTGAGAGTCAGGAGTGTTTCGTTGAGACTGGGGCACTTCAGCTGATCGTCTCGACCCTTTTCCCTCATCTCTCTCATCAACGGACGATTCCAACACAGTGACCATTTTCTCCTTGGAGATGGGTGACACGTACACTACCTTATGCAGCAACAATTCCTTATTATGAGCCAAGCCAGCACAATAGTCTGTGAGATTTCTAAACACCACAACAGCCGATTTGGTCTTATCGTCCTTTTTTTGGGCAAAGATAATAATCTGGTCATCCTTCAAAGTAACCGGATGAAGAAACATCCTCAAATCTCTCTTTTCAACCGCATGAGGCAAGTTCTCAAACATGACGCAGTATTCTTCATGAGGGGGCGAGCGTGATCTCGACCTGTAGGAAACGGGAGATCGAGATCTCACTCGCTCTAAGGACGGTCTTTTCCGAGTGTCCGGTACGACACCTCCTTCTGCCAGCCACTGCTCCTCGGAGCATCTTGATAGTTGTATATACCGCACCCCCATGTATTGTCGATCCCTTTTCAGACCTTCGATCACATCCTCTTTGGTAGCCAAGCGCACAATACTTTGTCCATTGAACGTTCCTCGGGGGTTTCTCAAAAACAGAACATCTTCAACCTTTATCCCACTAAAAAAGGTATAGACATCTTCCTTTGTTGCAGAGAATGGCATCCCTGTCAACTTTAAATAAAGATCAGCTCTCTCTGGCACTTCCGCTTCTCTCTGGTGTCGTATCTCATTGAATGAAGATGGAGAGGGCCTGTTCCTCATCTCTTGAAGATCCGGCCTTCGTACGTCTGCTCTCGGGTCTTTATTGAATGGCAGAGGACCTCGTTCCGCAGAAGGTCTTTTGACACCCTCCTTGTATATTCCCCTGCCTTTTAACTCAGACCTTCTAGTGCTTTCCTCGAGAACACTCTGCATTTCTGACTTGCTACTCAGGAGCAAGTTGACGGGAGAGCCCTTAATGCAGCCCCCCGAGCGCGCCATCGCTCGTCTCGCATCTTCATCAGATGCAAATATTATAAAAGCTTCCTCAAGCTCCCCACCAATTATATGAACCCCACCATCAGGGATTCTGAGCCCAGTGAAGAAATTGCGAATGTCCTCAGAACCAGCTGTGATTCTGAGTCCCTGTAATCGGATGACCACAGCCATGATGGAGCACACACAACAGCACCTGCAGACAAAAGGGGCACATACAATAGCGTTATCGCTGACACAACCATTGCCTCCATATAACAATATTCAAAAGAAATCCCAAGTATCATTTTCAAACCGAGGTTACACAGCAAAATTAGGAGAAACAAACCTCTCACGACCAATAAATATAGCTAACAACAATAACACCCGGTCTGCAGCAAGTAATAACGTCTTCTGATCCAGAAAAACAAGATAACGTACTTTAGATTAACAGGAAAGACTAGTTTTCCAACCTTTAACACCATTCTTTCAGCTTCTACATGCAAATGTACAGGTAATATGAACTCAATTCACAAACACAGCTCATCAGCTGACTGCACTTTCAAGAGAGAAACATCAAACAGTTTATACAAGTATCAAGAAATTACACAAATCACTTCTAGCATCCATACAGATGAAAGACACATATTACGGCTAATTAACTAAACTTTTTCCTTTTAAATCCTGTTAGCTTCCATTTTATAATATCCACAATCACCAACAGAAACCTATCAATACCAGACAATGGATTCCATCAACTTATTAAGCAATTAGAATAACAAGGCACTTTACATGACGCTCAAAGCCACTTACACAGCCATCAAACCAAACAACAAAACAAGTTCAATACACCGTACACACAATTCCACTTCACTTGTATGCAAAATATGAATGATAAATGCTTTTAAATCAGTGGTTCTCAAGCAAGGGGCCCGGGCCCACTAGGAGGCCTCAGCCATCATAAGGGGGCTGCAAGAGGACATAAGATTTTTTTTAGTTTTTTGTGCACTTCTTGCCTTTATTAGATAATGTGAATGATAGAGAAAGGAAAGAATGAGTAAAGGAGAGCGGAGAACATGATCGGCAAAGGACCACAAGCTACACTGTTTTTAATAATATAAAAAAAAAACATGCTGATTCAAATAGGAATGCAATTACAAGGGTGTTTGCAGTGGGCTGTTTACATTAATCTCGCATCATAAAAGCTTTCTGAGGTGCAAATACATTGTCAGACTCAGCCGAATGCACGAGCACTCTTCTTCATGAGCATTTGAGCATGCAGTTAAAGAATAGCCTAGGCTAGAGCGCCATCTGCTGTTAAAAACTAAGCTTAGAATCAATTTGCGATGCATTTGGAAAATATCAGAAACGATCCACGAATCACAATGCATCGATAGCATTGTCCCAGCCCTATGTAGTAGTATACTTGTTTCTGTTTGCAATTGCCTACTGTGCTGTAACATGGTGTGATATAGCTGTGCTGGGCAACACTGGTAAAATAATGCTACCTTCTCATTCACAGATATGCTCCATGCTACGCTCTGCTCTGCTCACATGCTCTGATAATAATAGCTTTGTAGGACTATATATTCTTTGGATAATTTGTCAAAAATTAAATCTGCTAAATCTGATTCTGTTGCATAGAACTGGATGAAGAATAATATATTGATATTTAATATTAATATATTTTCTGTCCAATTTTAGTGTGTTACTTTCAATAAAAGTGTGGTTAATTTTTTTTTATTGGCTTGTTTTTTATTAAATTCAGTATTGTTAAAATGATTGAACTTTATTAAAAAGCAGTATTAATACAATTATACAAAAAAAAAAAAAGCTAATTTAAAGTAAGAAATATTTTTAAAAAAAAGCATTTTCAGTTTTCAGCCCAGTGCATCCAGAACTTTTGGTTTCAGCCCAGAATTTTTATTTCGGTGCAAGTCACTACAGCAGAAAAATTAAAAAAAAAATAAAAATATCAGCCTACATTGTTTTGGATAATGGTGGGCCTTGGGGTAAAAAAAGAGTGAGAACTACTGTTTTAAAATGCAAACTATGAGACTAAAAATGCATTACCCTCCAGCAAGCTTCCCATTTTTTTCTGCCAATGAAACACACACACATACACAAACCTCACACCGGATTTACAACCCAAGTATCTAGAGAAAAAACCTTCCAAATTCGTTTCTATAAACCCTAAACTCTCTATTAGGAAAAAAAAATCCCAATGTCACAGAGCCCATCCACTAGGAACAGTAAACAAGTCCTATTTTCAGTTGCAATACACTTCAAATAAAAGAAAGGTCTTTTTACAACTCGACTTCACAACCATGTTACTGTAACCAATACGCGACCGAGGGCGCATTTATACACACACACACACACACACACACAAAAGTCTCTGTACAATGCTTCCGCTTTCTCATCTGGTCAAAAAATAATTCGTGGTACATAAATTACCTCTTTAATTTCAAACGGTTTTATAATAACACTTGCTACAATTACAAACTTGTTTTCGACAAGTACACCTCTGTAGTGCCTCGCGTACTTTCTATTTGTGGTGAACCGCGAGCTATGTGCTTTCAGAAATCAAACTACCGTTCACGAGCCTCGTCGAATTCAGCCGAACCAACCAACCAACCAACCCACCCAACAGTTTTAATTTAGCACAATATACGTTGAACCCAATGAACATACGTTAACAAACATACGATATAATGCGCAACATCAATTCCGTCATAACAGAAAACACTGGAGAAAACAAAGAGTGCAGCTGTCTTCGGTAGTATCGGTAATGCTAAACGTGAGAGGGCCAGAATATGAAGCGCACAATATTGATCAAACTTACACAAAACAAAGATATATCAATCCTTTCCAATATAAAGAAATGCGAAACTAATGCCGATCCGCAGTGTCGTATATCCGATTCCCACCGTGACTAAGCAACAATTTCGCTGTTTGTGATATCTGACACAAGGACGAACCAAAAGAAACTAGCGCATCCGCATCTCCTCCAACGCCATCTGTAAAACTACGGAAACCCGGAGGCGCTGAACACAAAAACTCAAACGAGAAACTCTAGACACAATAGATGCCAGTCTGATCAAATCAGAATATCTCCAATATCTGCAACGACCCATTTCCAATGAATAAATTGTAAAAAAAAAAAAATTATCAAAATGGGTATAAAAACACAAATAATACAAAATTACACACTACAAATATATTGATTTAATGATTATAAAGTGTAAAGTGGTGTAACCATCAAGTAAATTTGGCCTATTTAGTTGCATCTTGAATACCAGAGTATACTACTTGATATTTTCAAAAGTTTATAGTTTATTTAACTAATAAACTATAATTTAAGCATTTTTTTAACATCTCCATACACCTGGAAAAAAAATAAAATAAAAATATTTAATCAAAATATGTGATATTTAAAAAAAAAGAAATAATGAATCATGCCAAACTTTATGCTAACATTTTTTTTTTTTTTAAAGATTATTATTATTATTTTTTTTTTTCTGACAGTCACACAACCTAGTCATTTTGACAATTATTATTAACTGTATTTGACTATATTATTATTATGACTATATTTTTAAATATTACACATTTAAAAAAATCTGCTTTGATGAAGATGGAAATTCTCTTTTTAGGGACATGTTTATAAAGATTCTGTGGGTTCCTGCTTAGTATACAATTACAACTTAGACACAAGGCCATAACCATGTCTTGAACATGGGGGGTTGGGGATAGTAATTGTCCTTTATTTAAAAGAATTAAATAATTAAAGGGATTTGAGGGAATTTAAAAAATAAATAAATATGAACAGGGAAAAAAATTGACTTTTTGGTAAAGTAATCATTCAACTTGAACTATTTGCAAATAATTTAGGGTAATATGGGGTAAAATGACCCAATTTTTTAATTTTGTCTGACTATTTACATTTTTGAGATTTATTCAGATGAAACAGTTTTGAGGTTAAATGATCTAATTTTGTGTCTCTGGAAAATAGTGACCTCTGACATTATATTATGTTGAATATCCAGGGTTTCTGTTTGTTAATGAGGGTTTTGTGTACACAATAATGTTTAATGAGTAAAAAAATATCATTTTAAATTTGAAGTGAAAAGGTAAAAGTAGATCTTTATGGTCTATGGGCTATAGTGGTGTTGTCTATTTCGATGGTTTGTCTATTGTTGTTATGCTGGTGTTTGTAGGAAGATTTGTAAGGTGACCTTTAGTGTCGTGAAAGGCATGCCAGGCCAGTAGTTGGCAGTGTCACTTTGTAAAGAAACACTACGCGCGTTACGTGTTCAGTCTATAGGCACGTAGTGATTCTTTACAAAGTGACACTGCCAACTACTGGCCTGGCATGCATAATACAACATTTTTAGTAGTTTTGCAGATTTGTGTGAATGTGATCGTTTTGACAATATTGTTGTATATGTATCTGAAAAGCGCAAAGGAAAAACTTCTCCATTTTTTGTACATTGTCACGTAAATGTACCTTTATAGTCTGCAAAAGTTTGTCTTCTTGCCCCAGGTAGGGGGCCATCTTACCTTGACTGGCCATCTTAATCATTTTGACATTAGATCACTGAGGCAGATCAGCCTAAAATGTAACTTTTAAAACTTTTTGGCATCCTAACAACAAACAAAGCAGCCTGCAATGAAGTGCTGCAGAGAAGCATAAAAAAAAAAAAAAAATTGGAGAGACAATTTGGCCCCCGTATGGTGGTTAAACAGCCCTGCTTAGACACTTGTTTCACGGTTAGTACAACAACCAAATAACGACTGTTATCTAGAAACTTACAAACAACCTGATTTCAGTATAGTCTTGTGAGCAGATCCCAGTAACTGAGATACAACAAAGGGTTACTGATTCAGTGGTTCATTGAACACAATGATGTCCTCATTTTAACCTCTGTGAGGCTTTAGGCATGATAAAGGAGTTGTCCTGGTTACCATGGCCAGCTGCCAACACTGCCTAATAATCATACTGGGCCTAGTGCTGAAATACTTTATTCACAAATTAATAAAACAATAGAAAACCATGAAAAAGCTAGCATAGATAAAATGCACAGGAATTAACTGAACAAAGAAAATACAATAAAGGCCCTAAATGTGTCAAAATATACAGGTCTGTCATCAAGTGGGACCTGTGGAGATATCTGAAGTGTTCTCACTGTGAACTCTCAACTAAGACAGACAGATCAAACAAAACATGTTTAGAAAGACAAGACCATTTGAAGATAGCAAAACATCAGACCTGTAGAAGAGAGAAAATTTAAAGATTTACAAACAATTCATCAAGTGTGGGACTTTTGAAGACAAGAAAGAGACCTGCACAGTACAGCTGGGCTAAGCGGGGATCTTTACACTACGAAGCTCCACCTGGAACTGTCAGGATGTTTCCCGCTGGAAACTCATCACAAATTTCCTCATGAAGCTGAAAGCAAGAACCTATTGACTGAACAGTGAGATAAAGCAGAAGCAGATAACCAACAGACAATTTACATTATGTACCCCAATCAGCAAGGCTTGTGCATCATCACCAAACCACATGTCATTAAAAAATAATCATGGTACTAATTGGTTTTTATTGTAAATATTTTAATCTTTTAATCAGCCCTAGTATCTTACATTTTAGCTGAAGTTGGTAAGGAAGTTACTAAGACTATAGACTCACTCTCAGCACACACTGTTATCAAGTTAACCATGTTGTGAAATGAACAGACCCCAGAAGAGACAAAGTGCAGATCATCAAAATGTTTAAGACATGCCTTTATCTGAAGAGCCAATGTCCATACCTGTGGTTTGAGATGTCTGCTATAATGCTGTGTGAGAATATCTGCCTTCAAGTATTTTATTAGTAACTAAGTGCATTGTCTACCACAGAAAACATCAAACACAACAGCTATCGTGCAATTAGACATTTAGTTAAAAATTGCCTACAGTAGGTCTCCGTGGCATCACTATGCAAAGCATTTGACAATTTATTGACACTGAATGTAGTCTTTATGTAGTCTGAGCAATGATAAACCATACATGTTTAACTTAAATTTGATTATTTTAATAACTGGCAAAAATGACAAGGAAAAATTCAAACCAAAATCACTGAAAGGGCTTTTCATACAACTAGACACGCATCAGTGTATTATAGATTAAAATATTTTATTAAGACAGTTGAATACAACAGACTGAAAAATTCCTGGAAAATACCACTTTGGAGAAAAGTCAGCATGTCCAAAGCTTATAACAGGTCATGTTTTAGGTATGATACACATTATATCTCCATATAAACCACAAGCTGTTTAACATTTACTTCTTAAAACTAACTAGTGTTTTGATTTCAGATATTTTCTAATGTGTGCTTTTTTTAATTTTTTAATTTAGTAGGCAATTTTTTATGTTATTAATACTTATTTTTTAATTACTAGTAGTAAGTAATCCAAAAGTGACTGGTTTTCAACTAGTCATTAGCATTATTCATTAGATGCTAATATCCCTTTGCTACTAGTCAGTATATACTGGAACAGATATTAGAAACTGGAATAGTAACAAAGAAATGAGTACTAGCTGTAATGAATGGTTAGGTAAGGTAAGGTAAACTGAAACAAGTATCAGCAACAATCGGAGCATTTAGCAATCTGCCACTATTTGGAAAGTGACTAGTAGCAAAGTAATAAATACAAGTATATTGATGATTAGATACTACTATTTATTACGTTGCTACTAGTCACATTTCAGCCTATTCATTTTTTAGTTTCTAATGAAATTGAAGATACAGTGACTACTGGATTACTTACTACTAGAACTACTAACATTAAAATATAAACTAGTTAGTTTTTTTTAGCAATAAATGTTAAAACGGCTTGCCATATACACATTGCCCATTTTACTCCTAATTTCACATTTCCAGTTTAACCTCTGAGAACAGTGCTGAACTGACTTCTTGGGGATCCCACACCATTGAAGGCCTATCCGGGTTCCATGTTGTCTGACCAAAAGCATTGCAAGAAACAGAGTTTTTAGCTGCGCCTATCGTATGTTACCTTTGCATTAAACAATTTGATTCCACGTTGTCTAGTAAAAATAGAAGATTCCGTAGCTTAACAAAGGCCCCAAGACCGTCGAATCGACATCAGTCCCTCTGGACAGCAGCGCATGTCGACCTCCTTCACTGCATGAGCTGTGGCTCGCAAAGAGAGGAGGAGCCGCGACCGGTGCATCGCATATCGACTCCGCCAGATCATCTGAGGCTGCCCTGGTACACCATGAAACAAAAAGGATGGTGCCTTCTACAGCCCGCTTCGTACTGATAAAACAGTACAGAGGAGTCGTCTAATGAGTATTTATTTCATCACCGTGGACCGAGCATTAAACACAAGCATTTTGGATCTATCTAACACCAGGCGAATTGTGTTTTCGAGAGTAGTTTGTTGACCCGTGTGGATTTGACGTCTGTGTTCTGCTGGATGTTTAGGAAAAAATCAAGTGGAAGAAACTGCCATCATTGTCCTACAAGATGGAGTGCTTGACCGAACTGGAGAAGTATACGAAGTAAGTACTTTACAGCTGCTATGCGTTTGTTTTGGCACACAAAACATATCCATTGAAAACCTACATGCACTACAGATTTTAACCAGTTAGCCATTGAGCTATCTAGTTATCTAGTGCTGCTAACTCGCTAACCCAACGATTATAGTGACCCCTTCATGGTTTCAGAGCGTAAACCACAGGTCAAACTGTACATTTTAGTTTGTAGACAAAAGGATACTGTAGATAACCCGTTAAGCTCAATAAATAGATTCGGTTATGAAAAAATAAACAATCATAGACGTTTCAAATGGTGACCATAGCGACAGTTCACTCTGCAGTTAGCCAGCGAGCCGAGAAAAACTACTACATGCTGGGACCGATCAATAAATGTAAATAAGATTAAATAAAATTTGATATTCTTTGTTGTTAGAAATTCACAGAATGTCATTTATAATTGTAAATATTTTTATACAATACTGTAATGTCAATGTATATGATATTTCTTGGATACACAAGTGAAAACAGATGCAGCGAGGCCTCCGTGTAGGCCTTATATCCACGAGGTAAATTTTTCAGCTCCCCGCGGTTCAGTGCCAGCGCGTTGCCATTGTGAACCGGGCAGTCAGTGCTGGAGTTACTGGTAACGAACCGAAGGCCGTGTTATTAGAGAACCTGAGTTGTTGTTTTGTTATTGTCATCCACAGCAATAAATGAACTGAGTCAACTATAGACAAAATATTGCTATGTTGTGCAAACAAATGTCACCCACATGGCTCCTCTGCAGTATTTAAGCATTTATTTGTCCCCTTTGCCACAACATGCCTATTTTAAACATAATCTTTCATTATATGATCAACGATCAAGCTATTATTATTGGACATATCAAACTACATAATTCAGTGTTACTCAATTATGTCAGAACCCCAAACGTGCTTATTGATATTGTGCGTCCAGGTCACGCATTTTACCTTAAACATTTGAGACAAAAGACAGTTTGTCCTGCTGAGGCAGATAAGTGCTGTTCCCTCCACTTCTGTCTGCTGCTGCAAGCAGCCAGATGATCATTTCAAATCTACGTTTTCTCATTTCGAAAAGCATAGCAAATCTAAGGCTTAAACTATTTTTATTATTAAAAATATAAATTAAAGCATACAAAAGTAAACAAAATACCCTAAACTCAAACATGAAAATAATAATATTGCCATTAACTGCATAGCCCCAGTAATATGCAAAATGATTAATATGACATGTAGGCTGAATATGAAAGCAGTCATTTTGTATATCCACAAATAACACAGAAGTGTACTTTACTAGCCGTAAATATGGAACAAACACTAGGCCAAATACTGTATTACTGTTAGCCATTAATATTCAGGTGAGAGGAATATGCAGCAGAATATTGTAAAGTTTGATTTGACAGCAAAATGAGAAGTGTTTCCCTGTTGAACTGTTAATAAGCCTATTTATTTTACTGTCTTAATAAAGCACAATTATATAGTTCGTTGCATCTTAAAGTCAGCATGAAATGAAAATTCACTATCCATTTACTAAATGTATGTTATAGATCTTATTGTGAATGGTTTCATTTTTTTTCTCTCTCTCTCTCTTTTGAACTTTTAATGTTTTAATCAAAAAGTCATAACTGGATCTACTGGTGAAAATGACAGCTTCTCTCTGGTCACGTATGCAAGACTCCAATCATTTAGTGCACTTAAAGGTATAGTTCACCCAAAAATGTAATTTCTGTCATTAATTACTCACCCTCATGTCGTTCCAAACCCGTAAGACTTTCGTTCATCTTTGGAACACAAATTAAGATGGTTTTGATGAAATCCAAGAGGTTTCTGGACCACCGAGAAACGTCATTGCAACTTTCAAGGCCCAGAAAGTTAGTAAAGACATTAAAATACTCCATGTGACTACAGTGGTTCAACCTTAATGTTATGTAGCGTCGAGAATACTTTTTGTGCGCAAAAACAAAACAAAAATAATGACTTTATTCAACAATATCTTGACAAAAGCAAATTGAACCCATCATAATCAGCACCGCTGTCTACATGCTGCGTGGCACAACATAACAAATTCCCCACAGTAAACTGATGCCCTGTTATGTTTCTGACATACTCCAAGTGCTCACGTAACTTCCGACACAAAGGACAAATGGATGGTCTTTCTGTAAACATGCTTAAGGTGTGTCAGTCAGTACAAGTAACGCATTGAGAGATTTTTCATGGCTTATTGTACTCAATAACTCTCTTTAACATCAAGCGTGTCACGCACTTCATTTTCTTATTCATGCATGTTCTTTTCATAAAAACAGAAATGTGTCCAAATATCTGCTTATAAGAAGCTTGGTACATTATCTGTGAACATCAGACACAAGTGCTTTGCTTCCGTAGGAACTTTTTTATTAATATATAATAAGAGTACTTTATTTGCAATAAAACAGTACATTAATACGTATGATGGGCCTTTTTAATTAGCCTACATTTTTAAAAATCTATTATTTTGTTTTTATGCGTCAATTTAGAATCGCTCACATCAGCATCGCAATGCATCATAAAAATGATTATATTCCACAGCTCTATCAATTTCATTGGCAGTTTAACATTGCTTGTACCTGCTGTCCTTGACTAGATCAAAACAGACTTCTGACCCTTTTTTTGTGATGCACCAGTTGAGAGCCACTGGCCTAGACAGCAAAAACACAATAATCTAATCATAAAAAAAAATTTTGCACTTATAAGGGGCTTTCACACCAAATAGTTCTAGGAACTCAGTTATAGGAGCTAGCCACTAGGATAGTTCTCCCAGAACTAATTTCTCCCCCGGGCCTTGTTCATGGTTGCATTCACACTGGGAATAGAAACTCTGAAGTGGCCGACAGAGGCATCTTTAAGCGCAGCATTTACAAACGCTAAAAACCGGTGAATGGACGATGCTGTGATTGGAGCTGTTTGTTGTGTGTCGTGGGTTTTGTGATAACGGAGATTGAATGCAAACGCATAATCTACGTGACTGAAAGAGCAAAAAGTGGGGCTAAGAGACGAAATATCCTATGACAACTTTCAGTATCGAGGCAGAGAAATGAACCCAACCCTGCAGACAACAGGTTTTTGCTGTTTTCCATTTTTGTAAAATAAATATGTTTACACAGCTTTTTAACGGGTGCTGGTGTTTGACATGCGTTTGACCAATCAACGTACACTCACGTCACTGATAGTTCCTATAGAGCTGATTTAGACCCTACTCTGGAGTAGGAGCTAATTTAGTTCAACCAAAAGGAGTTCCTAGAACTAAAATCGTTCCTAGTTCTTGTGGTGCGAACATGGCAAATAGTTCAGCCAATAGTTCTAGGAATTATGAAAAGGTTCCTCTGGTGTGAAAGCCCCTGAAGAAACATCTAGTGGTGTATCTGTGGAGATCCTCAAAAATTGTACCTTTTAACAATTAGATACCTGGAAGCTTCATCTGTCTGTAAACAAATATTTTCAAATGTGGAGAACAAATATATTTGTATCAGGGAATCTAAATTGACTGAATTGAAGTGTACTGTCTCTTCTCCATAGGTGTGACATTTTGTCAAAGAGCATAATTCTCTGAGTTGGTTTGCCCCAGTGTTGCAGCTTCCTTCAAGCTGCTCAGCATCAGATCTGCCTCAAAATGGATGCTCTGTTGAATCCCGATCTCAGGTAGGGTGCAGTATTCCATTCGCTTAAACTGCAGACAAAAACAAAACTTTCACTTTTTGCTGTAACAGAACAGAAGCTTTGCAGTAGTCTTCAATTGTGCTTCAGTGAACACGAATTGCAGAATTCAATGTCCAATTTGACATGGGCCAGTATATCTTTAGCTCCTTATGTCAACGGACAGTATGCAAGAATGTTAAGCCATGCATCCCTGCAATATTAATCCTGCTTCTCCAGTTCCAGGCTAAATTTGGTTTTGTACTATTGAGGGATTTTAGATAACCGAGTGCTTGCATATATTATATGTAGGCTTAAAAGATTTTAAAACCTTTTTGCATTTCACCTCACACTCTGCCCCTTAGTTATTTTAAAACAAATTTGAGATAAATGCCACAGCATTTTATCACGATATAAAATGTCAACATCCCGAATGTGTGGGCCGGATTATACCTGAATATTGTGGGCTAAGTTTTAACAAAGAATCTGTGTTCAGATTAGACAGTACTGTTGTTAACTCATTTGTTTGCCACGTTTATGTGCAGGACTTGCTTGAACATGGCTATATACACATTTTTAACAAATAGTGCAACTCTTGCCTTTTGTGCAGTATTCAGTATTGAGCTTATGTATGAAATGGATTTCACATGCCTGATATCTAAGTTTATTTTATGCTAATAGTGAGTGTCATTAGGGATATCATTTTAGCAATATCATTAGCAGTGTTGCATTAGAATGACTAAAGTGGGTCACTATCAAAATTCTATTCATTCCATTATACCTGATTCTTGATGGTGCCATTATTAAAAAAAAAATATTAAATGGGGTCATGGTAGATTAAAATATTGCTGACAGATATGACATCTGACAGATATGAATGGCATGAGAAGCCCCTCCCATTACTACTATTATCATTGTGGGGTGACTCCATTAGGAAGGTCAGATGGAGAAAATGAGTCTCAGAGGAACATGTAACCTAGTTGTTGCTTGGTAGCTTTATTTAGGTTTCATATTAGAACTAGCAAGCAGTATGCTTTTTTTGTTGTTGCAAGTGTGTCAGTTGTGTATGATATGAAGAGACTTCAAAAATAGGAAGAAAATATAAACTATGCCTATGTTGTGTGTCATAGACCTTTTATAACTATTAGGCATTGGCGTGTTGGATAAAAGAGTGATGTAATTTTTACAGCAGGGGCCAGTTGTATCAACTGCTTAGACTAGTCTTACAAGTTAGTCATCATATTTTTTTCTTTAAAGGGTTAGTTTACCCAGAAATGAAAATTGTCATTTATTACTCACCCTCATGTCGTTCTACACCCGTAAGACCTTCGTTCATCTTCGGCACTCAAATTAAGATATTTTTGATGAAATCCGATGGCTCAGTGAGGCCTCTATTGCCAGCAATGTCACCAAACTTCTCAAGATCCAGAAAGGTACTCATTTAAAACAGTTCATGTGACTACAGTGGTTCTACCTTAATATTATAAAGTGACGAGAATACTTTTTGTGGGCCAAAAAAACAAAATAATGACTTTTCAACAATATCTAGTGATGGCCGATTTCAAAACACTGCTTCAAAGCTTTACGAATCTTTTGTTTTGAATCAGTGAGCGCGTGTCAAACTGCCAAAGGGCTGAAATCACGTGACTTTGGCGCTCCGAACCACTGATTCGAAACAAAAGATTAGTAAAGCTCCGAAGCAGTGTTTTGAAATTGGCTATCACTAGATATTGTTGAGAAGTCGTTATTTTGTTTTTTTGGCACACAAAAAGTATTCTCGTCACTTTATAATATTAAGGTAGAACCACTGTATTCACATGAACTGTTTTAAATATGTTTTGAGTACCTTTCTGGATCTTGAGATGTTCGTTGGCATTGCCGGCAATAGAGGCCTCACCGAGCCATCGGATTTCACTTCCGAAGATGAACGAAGGTCTTACGGGTGTATAACGACATGAGGGTGAGTAATAAATGACAGAATTTTCATTTTTGGGTGAACTAACACTTTAATTCTGTTCTTAACTGTTTTTAAGTCAGTTACATAAAAATGTAGATTGGTCTAATTTGAAAACAGAAATAACCAAAATTTTAAATTGATTGGACTAATGTTCTGTTTTCTTTCTTACATGCTGTTCATTTATGACAACAGGGAAGATGTGAAAGATTGTTCGGTAGGTGTTTAAGTTTAGATATCTTTGTTTCAGTTAAATGTACATACTTAAAACATGGTTATAAAATACTAAATTGAATTTTTTATGTTTATATCACTAGATCAAGGTTGAAAGCCTCCCGAAGCAAGTAATATTCAAAGGCCTTGCACCCAGGGTTGTACTGACAAACCATCTCCTGCCTAAAGGAACCAAGGCGAAGGTAAACCTTGAGGAACAGGGTCGACAGAAGGTCTCCTTTAGCTTTACACAGACAAAGAAACCACGTCAAAATTTATTTTTAGCCCCACCAAGCCCAGAGAAATCTGCAAGTGAAAATTCTTCTACACTGCAAGCTGGAGCTGTACCTACTTCAGATCTAGCAGGACAGACCGATGAAACCAAGAATGTGGACACAAATACTCCAGCAGTGGGGGAGATCCAGACTGCATCCGCTCCAGTATCCTTCCCACTCAAATCAAAACATGTTCTTGGAAAGATGCATTTTAAGAAAAAAATTCTCAGCGTTACTGTTGTTGAGGATAACTCCATTGTCAGCATTGCCTCAGCAGAGATTTCGGAGCCAGTAGTCCCACCTGAGTCAGACAAAATTCGATCTTCAGCCAAGGTTGAAACTGAAACCTCAGTGCAACAGTCTCACAAGAACTCTGTCATTGATAGTTCCTCTGAAAAAGTTATCAAAGAGGAAAACCCTCAGGAGAAATTAGACTCATGCCTTAAAGGTCCTGTTTCTTCCCATATTGGGAAGGGAGATATAGATTCTTCCATTATTTCTGAGCATGAGGAAAACAGAAAATCCCAGCCCCGATCAGACAGCACACTTCCAGGTTCGGAGTCTGATGGAGATTCAATTCGAACATCATCTAGCCAGAAATCTAGTGACCATAGAAATAAAACAAAATCTGAATCCCAGAGAAATGAAGCGAGAAGATCCTCTAATTCCAAAACAGAGGAATTAGAAAAACCGAGGCCTGATAGGAAAGAAGATGAAAAGGGGTCGAGTCGGACAAAGTCTGAGCGTGACTCCAGGCACACGTCTTCAAGATCTTCTCGTTCTGACAGAGACAGAAGAAGGACCAAAAGTCGTTCAAGGTCTAGATCGCGAGGCTGTCGAACTAGTTCTTATTCCAGATCTGAAAGGTCAAGGAGTGAGAGACAGTCAAGGTCACATTACCATGAGTCTGAGCGGAGGTTTCATAGAAGTTCTCCTCATCGTGAAAGGAGAAGCTCGCGTTCTCGAACTGATGGCAGGTCTCGTGACAGCTCTGACTCGGAGGATGACCACCGGCGGACAAGGACTCGTGGTAGTGATTCAAGCCGATCTTCTACATACTCTAGCTCGCAAAAAGAATTGAAATCGTCCACTCACTCCAGATCCCACAGGGACTCAAAACCCACAGATTGTTCTCGATCATCTGAGTCAGACAAAAGAACACAGCATTCAAAACCAGAACGATCTAATTTAAAAGCTGGTGACTCTGAATCCAATAGGAAGAGCTCTCCTGAAGCAGAAGCAGTTCACAGGAAATCCAGTTCCCACTCAAAATCGGAAATTAATGCTAAAACCTCAAATTCCAACCGAGCTACCTCATCCCGAACATCTGAGAAAAAGGTCCATAAAAACAGCTCTGACTCTGATGAGGAGCACAGAAAAAAACATCAGTCACAAGGATCAGACAGGTCATCTGGGTCTCGAACTTCATCATCCAAAAAAACAGATTCATCGGATCACAAAACTTTAAATAATGTTACTGGAACAGAGAGACAATCAACAGACAGATTAAGTAATAACACAAAGCAGTCAGAGTTAGTCCCCAGTCCAGTTACTCCTCAGAAGGAATCCAGCAAAATTGATGACAACTGTACCCTGCCTAAATCTAAATGCAGTTCTCAACAGATGCATGAAGCTACACACAAAGTTAATTTGTTTGAAACAAATCAACAAACTGAGCATCAACCTCCAAACCAAGATCTTAGTAGTTTGAAAAAGTGCACAAATGTCCCTGAGAGTCACAAGACAGCTGAAAGTTTGAAGCAGTCCACTTCCCCAACAAGTAAAAGCCTTGAAGTTAGAAGTTCCACTGAGGCTGATAAACCTGGAATGAAAGATGAGATTCCAATCCAAAGCGAAGCTCTGACAGAAGGACCGGCGGAGACATTTTGTGTAGGCCACTCTCCCAGTCAGGATTCAGTAGGATCACTGGCAGACCCTCTTTCTCTTTCTGTGAAAGAATTACCAGCTGGAGGATGCTTGAAATTAAACACTAAATCGGATGGGTCATCATTAATCAGTAGTAAAATCATTATGCCCGTCACACCAAGTGCTCAACTTTGTGAAAAAGATTCTGAGCAACTTAGTGTGAATTCTGAACAACCTAGTGGAATTTTGAAAAAGGATGGTAGTGCGAAAAAATCCCGATGGGATATTGTTGGTGAAGTCCCTTCAGAATATCAAAGCCCTACGAAAATAGTGAACTCAGATGTGAAAAGGGTAATTTTAGTAAAAAAAACAGAGGTCTACAATGATACTACCCCTAATGAATCATGTACACAGAAACACTCTGAATTACCATCTGAAAAATCTGTAGAAGGACAAATACGAGACGAAACCTCAATTGAATCTCATCACAAAGTAATTTCCCACGCATCTGACCTTGGAAACCAACATACCCATAGTGAACTAGTTAATCAGACTGTTGTAATTCCTCAGCCAACAAGTGCTGTGGTTGTTAGTGATCTTCCTCTTAATTGCCGTTCCGCTAGTAAAGAGAAAATCAATGTAGACAAACATAAACCTGAAACTCAAGACCCCGATTCCTTAAACCATGATGGTAAATGCCACAGTGAGGACAGTGAGAGTGAAGAATCGGACTCTGATTCAGATGATGAGCGGGTCTCCTTAAAGCGGTTGCACTCTGTGGTGGTTGTGCCAAAAAATTCAACCATTGCTCTTGAGACAAATGATTTGACTGAGCTGTCTCTGGGGTCCTCAGTGTTTTCTGAACAGCAACTGACTGATACACATAAAAGCATTAACAGGGAATTTGCCTATGGTTTTAACAATCAGTCAAAGCTTGAGGAATCATCAGCTGCACTTTTTAAGGCCGGTGTACAGGCTGCAATTCCAGATGCTAAAGGTGTCTCCTACCAATCGCAGAGCAACATGGTTGACAGCACCAGCCATTTGGAGGCTACCAGTGCTCATGTGGACAAGAACTGGAGTGCTCAAGAAAGACCAAATGTCTGTGCCCAGATAAACCAAGTCTCTATTTCTGAGAAGACATGCAGGCGACCGGAATTGGATCACCATCAGTACCATGATAGACCAGATAGCTGGAATGGAAGGAAGGGAGGGAAGCAGCAATATGGGGACTCAAATGACTTCAGTGGTGGGAAGGGTTATTGCTTGGCCTGGGACTTTAACCAGTCAGAACAGCCCAGCAGTACATTTCAGCAACCGGACAGCAGTCATAGCACCGAACGCCCGTCTCAGCCAGCAATTGCTCTGTTTGATAACGCTCACAGACAAGATCCATGGGCTCAGTCTGCCATCTCTGAAACCAGCAGACCAGTCAACACACATGTGCCTTTTCAGTATCACAGTTTAGTTAACCAGATCCATCCAGACTCTCTGACCAATGACCATGATTACGATAGTGAGAGAAGGGTAGTAGGGATCAAACAAGGATCTATCCTATCTGCTGATCTTCCAGGATCATCCCCATTTGTTCAAGCCCATGAGATAAGTAGTAATTGCAGCTTCACCACAGAAAATCAGAACATCTCAGAAGCCCCTAGAGAAGACAACCAAAAGCCTCATCGAGGAAGGGGTCCACCTAAGAAGAGACGTCAAGATTTTGAATCTGAATCAGATAATGAGGCAGAGGCTGGTCTGAACAGTAAAAGGGATAGTTTTGATGAGAGCTCAAGGGTTGTGAAAGATAGTAAGGATTCTTTCCATCAAATTCAAGAGGTGCAGCGCCCACTTCTCAGTCTAAAAGACTTCCTGGATCCATCTATGTGGAGGGAAAAGGCAAAGCAGAAAAAAATGCCACCCTACTTTGACCTCATCGAAGAAAATGTGTATCTGACAGAACGGTAAGTGTCTATTTTTCCCTTTTACACCATTTTTGTCCCTAGCAAACAAATTCATGTTTTTTGTGTTGGTAGTGCCATGCGCTACTGTTTTTTTTTTTTTTTTAATTTCTAAATGTTTGTCCATTTAATTTGATCTTTCTTAAAGCTCATAAAATCTGGTCTTTGTCCTTGCAGCAAGAAGAATAAGTCTCATCGTGACATCAAGCGTATGCAGTGTGAGTGTGCTATCCTCTCAAGAGAAGAGCGAGCCCGAGGGAATATGGCATGTGGGGACGATTGCCTCAATCGCTTGCTGATGATTGAGTGGTACTGTATCCTGCTACTACATCATAATATTTGCTTTATAGCAGAGAGAACCTGTATGTTACTTGCTGATTTTATATTACTGACAGATTGCAGTTGTTGAGACTGGAATCTTCAACTTATTCAACTTGTTCTAAATTGCAGTAAGAAAATGGAAGGAAAAATATATTTTTTTTTTCCTTTTTCTTTCAAGCTCTTCCCGATGTTTAAATGGAGTATACTGCTCCAACCGGCGCTTCCAAATGAAACAGCATGCAGACTTTGAGGTAATTTTGACAGAGAGCAAAGGTTGGGGCTTACGAGCAGCCAAAGATCTACAGCCGTAAGTATTTTTTGCTTCACTTAACAAGTGCTTATTAGATACGTTCTTTGACTTTTATGCAAGTTACCTATTTATATCTTTTTTTTGCAGGAACACCTTTGTTTTAGAATATTGCGGAGAAGTTTTGGATCACCGGGAATTTAAAGCAAGGGTGAAGGAGTATGCTCGAAACAAGAACATTCACTATTATTTCATGGCTTTGAAAAATAATGAGGTTAGTGTCATTGGTGCAAAAAATGAGAACTAGAAATGTTGTTGCTAACTTTCATGAGTTAAGTTTAAAAAAGATGAGCATATGTCCCCATTATGTCTGCAGATAATTGATGCTACTTTGAAAGGAAACTGTTCCCGTTTCATGAATCATAGCTGTGAACCCAATTGTGAAACTCAGAAAGTAAGTGCACTTGATTTACATTGTGGTCTCAGACTTTTTACCCCAGTGCTACTGGAACTTAGAGCCTTTAATTTCCATGTAAAATCTTTGTTTTGCATTTCTAATCCATTGCACCCTTTGCAGTGGACTGTGAATGGCCAGCTCCGTGTTGGCTTCTTCACCACCAAAGCTGTGACAGCTGGCACAGAGCTCACTTTCGATTATCAGTTCCAAAGATATGGGTAAAAAAACAGTCATTTCTATTTTGTATAGCTTTGCTGTTCCTAAAATTAAACTCAGCATAAACGTTGATCATAATGTCACATCTTCCTCCTCCTGTCCACCAGTAAAGAGGCCCAGAAGTGTTTCTGTGGAGCTCCTAGCTGTCGGGGTTTAATTGGTGGAGAGACTCGGGTCAGTGTTCGAGCAGCAGGTGGGAAGAAACAGAGGGAACGCTCAAGGAAGAAAGACACTGACAGTGGACTTACCACGGTGAGGAAGAGGGCTTAATTATTGTGCTTCATCCAGCTATTGGAAATAACAAGAGGAAGACAGAATGAACCCATGCAGTGACTGGAAGTGTTTTACATATCAAGTCCACAACCTGATATAATCTGTTATTTATTTAATGAAGAATTATGTGCTAAAGCTAGACACAACTAACTAACACATGGCCTGCCAGATTTTCAAACTGTTGTAGCAAAGTGTTATCTTAAAGACTAACAGTACCAAAGCAATGATCTTGTGGTTGAATTGGGTCAGCTTTGTTCTTGCTTGCATGTTAATTGCTCTGAGACTTTCAGGGCCTGTTCCAGTCTACAAATAACATGGCTAATATATTCTGCATGCATTCAAGCTAATTGCATTTTGCATTTTTTATGGCTTGTTTGAACTAGCACTCTTCATCTCTGGCATATAATGTAGAAACATCTTCCTGTTACATTAAATGAAATAACTTAAAATTGGAAGTGAGCTTTTGCCATGGTCACAGTTTGATCGAGAACAAGAAAGATTTCTCTTGTGATGCTGCTGGTGTCTAAACTGGTTGACGTTGTTCTGCAGTTGGATGAAGAGCTGGAGGCTCTGCAGGAGAATGGAGAAGGCTTATGTGGAGAGAAAGATGTGATCGCACTCTGCAGACTCATGGTTCGAGTGGAGACGATGGAGCAGCGACTCACCTGCCTTAAACTCATCCAGGTAAACTGCAACAATGTCACATTGAGATGAATTTGATTTATTAGATTGCAGTGCTTGGGGACAAACTGCTGCATGTTTTTGGTGTGGCGTTAAGTATTTAAAAATTGTTAAACTGGTCTTACTGAGTTTTTTGCATGCCTGTGCAGAATACCCAGAATCCCTTGTGCCTGAAGCAGTTTTTGGATCACCATGGCCTCTCGCTGCTGTGGATATTTATGGTTGAACTTTCTGAAGCTAAGAGCAACTCTGTAAATAACATTAAACTACAGCTGGAGGTAAAAGTTCAACACACATTCACACACAATCTATTTCTGCTGGTTCACCCAAAAATGAAATTTCTGTAATGAATTACTCACCCTCATGTCGTTCCAAACCCGTAAGACCTTCGTTCATCTTCAGAACACAAATTAAAATATTTTTGATGAAATCCAAGAGCTTTTTTTTATCTCCCATAGAAAGCAAAGAAATTATTACTACATTCAAGGTCCAGAAAATAGTAAGGACATCGTTAAAATAATCAATGTGAATACAGTGGTTCAACCTTAATGTTATGAAGCGATGAGAATACTTTTTGTGCACAAAAACAAAAGAAAAATAACTCTATCCTGTCTCTATCCTGTCATTCTCCTATGCTGTTTACGTTGAAGACACATTGCAGAGCTTCCGTGTTCTATGTCAGAACGCCGACTCTGTATTGGCCGGCTCCTGCGTCATCATCGCACGCATGCGTCGTGGTACTCACGTGAACAGCGTTGGCCAATACTGAGCTGGCATTCGGGCATAAACACACAAGTGCTGCACTGCGTCAACTGTGTAGGAGACTGACAGGGTAGAGAAGAAATTGTTGAATAAAGTCGTTATTTGTGTTTTGTTTTTGCGCACAAAAAGTATTCCCATCACTTCATAACATTAAAGTTGAACCACTGTAGTCACGTTGACTATTTTAACAATGTCTTTACTACTTCTCCGGACCTTGAATGTGGTAATTTCGTTGCTTTCAATGGGAGATAAAAAACCTCGGATTTCATCAAAAATACACTGCCCGGCCAAAAAAAATTTCGTTGTTTGGATTTTAATAGGAAAACACAGAGTCTATGGATGGATCATTATTACAGTGATTATTATGTTTCTAGCATGTTATATGTTTGGCAACGGTTCTTTTAACCCTAAAAGATGGAGTGTGTAGCTTTTCATTTCTTAAACAACCATGTACATTGTCATCCTGGAAAATGGCCATGATGTGTCTTCCTACATGGTTGTTTAAGAAATGAAAAGCTACACACTCCATCTTTAAGGGTTCAAAGAACCGTTGCCAAACATATTACATGCTAGAAACATAATAATCACTATAATAATGATCCATTCATAGATTCTTAAGTATTTGCCTATTAAAATCCAAACAGCGACTTTATTTTTTGGCCGGGCAGTGTATCTTAATTTTTGGGTGAACTAACCCTTTAAGCAAACTCCAGAAGTACCTAGTGGTCTGATATTTTAGTAAATGTAGCTTAATTATTATAAGGCTGTATGTGGTTTTAAACTCCTACAAAGAAATTTAAGGTGCAGTCTCTTGAAGCTTTTTTTTTTTGTTGTTGTTGCAAAATTCATAGATAATGAAGGCTCTGGCAGTGCTTCCTATCTCAACAAAGAACATGCTGGAGGAGAGCCGAGTGCTGCAGTTTATCCAGCGCTGGGCTCAAAGCCGGCCACTCAGCCAACCGGCCGAACAGGATGGCTACTCCAGTGAGAGCACCTCCCGTGCCCAAACGCCCCTCAACACCCCTGATGGTCCACCGGCCAAGCTGACCACTGAGCTGGACGGGGACACTCCCAAGCGAGCAGTCTATCGTAGATTGAAGATCATCAGTGAAAACAGTCTGGACAGCGCACTGTCCGATGCTAGTAAAGCTTCAGATGGAAAGGAAGAGGAGGATGAGGAAGAGGAAGAGATGGAAGATGAGCCTTCACAGTTGGAAGCCACGATTGAAAGGGAGGTGAAAGTAGAAAGCATTGAAGCACCTTCTGAGAGTCAAGCTGAGCTTGAGGCCGAATTGAAACAGGAACCCCCTGAAACTGTAGAAATCACAATTTCAATGCCAGAGGCCATTGAAAATGAGGGAGAGACACTTGAAATGCAAGAACCTGAAGAAAAACCCCTCTGTAAGTCTGAAGAACAACTAGAGGATGAGAAGATGGTGGAAGAGACCAAGATTGAGGAGCCATCAGAGATCCAGACAGAGTCAGCGACACTTGAAGATGCCCCTTCAGTCACAGACACCATATCTGCACAAGATGTTAGTAACGATGTAGTTGCTGATGTGGAAACTCCCATCGCTGAGACCCAGGTGGAAAACGCATCTTCTGAACAGTGCAGCTCTGAAGAGAATGCAAGTTGCAGCACTGCAGAAATCACACCTACGCCACCATCAGAAGTCATAATGGAGAGTGTAACTTCTGAATCTACAGCTGCTGCCATAGAGAGCACACCTACAGAATCACCGTCTGTCCCTGTGGAGACCACTCCACCTGGTTCTGCTGCTGTTTCTACTGGAAACACATCATCAGAGGCTGTTGCAGTCGCCGAGTCTGCTGATGCATCGGCCCTGGCTATTGTGGCTGTTCCAGCCGAGGGCGCTGCAGTGGGGACGCCCTCTCAAGATGAGGAGGAAGGTGTTTCTGATGTCGAAAGCGAGCGCAGTCAGGAGCCACAAGTTCGGGCTTCTGATATCAGTGACATGGCCGCCCGGCTGCTGGACAGTTGGAAAGACTTAAAGGCAAGACTAAAATTTGTTAAAAGCAGGGATGCATTGATACCTTTTTTTTTTAAGAGTCCAAATACAAATACTGATTCTTTATGGTTCTCACTGATACCTGTATTTTTAGTAATGCTGTAATTTTCAAGTACAGTACAATGGGACTGATCATTTGAGGTAGCGTGTTTAACCGATAGTAGTAAAGCCCAAAGTATACTTAAGAAAAAAAAAACTGTACGTTTTGAACTGCGAGAGGCATTACACTTTCTTCGTTAATTGAATACGGAAAGCGTTCTGGCGGAAGCTAGTTATTTTACTTTTTAATGTGTTAAGTATTGATATTTTTCTTACACTAACGCATCACTTCGCCTCAGAAGGCCTTTATTAACCCCTTTATTAAGTACGTTTATACTCCACACAGCTCACTTTTTTTTTTTGAGCTTTACTCATATACTAAGCATACACTTAAAAACAAAGTATACTTTGAAGTATACTATCAACTGTATCTCTGTCACTTCTTAAAAGTAATTGTGTACTTGAAGACTAGATAATGATGGATCACAAATAAACAAGCTGTTTTATATCACTCTTAGGAGGTTTACAGGATACCAAAGAAGAGCCAGGTTGAAAAAGAGTCAAATGGTATGTCAAGAACGCATCATACTCCTACCGAGTTTAATTTGAACCATTTCATACTTTTTTTGTAACAAATTCTGATCCATTGTTTTCCTCCAACAGATCGCAGTCGTGATCGGGAAGCCCTGATGACCCCTCGCACTCCTTCGAGCAGTCGAGAGAGAGAGCGAGAACGAGAACGAGAGAAGGAGCGTGATCGTGATCGAGATCGGGATAGGGATCGAGACCGGGACAGAGACTGGGAGCGTGAGCGGGACTGGGACCGTGAGCGGGAACGGGAGAGGGATGGAGAGAGATCGACCCTTCGCAGTGCAGATAGGAAAAGACGACGAGGCTCCACCTCCCCTCTGCCGCCTTCAGCCTATGAGAGGGGCCGCAGAAACGATGACCGGTAAGATTTACGGCACAATAAAACATGTATGTACAATTCTGTAATTATTTAATCACCCTCATGTTGTTCCAAACTCATACAAGTTTCATTCTTACATGGAACAACTATTTGAACAACATGAAATTTTATTTTTTTATTTTTTTGGCCAAACTGTTCCTTAAAAAGACATGAGAGATGTTCAAAGTATGGTTACTGGCACCTAGATGATCTTGCATTATTTTCTGTAGTTACGAGCAGGCCAACAGCAGCAAGAAGAAACTCCACACCAAAGAGTCTCGTAACAAGCTGTCCACTGAAGAACGACGAAAGCTCTTTGAGCAGGAAATGGCTCAGCGGGAGGCTCAGAAACAACAACAGCAGCAGCAACAACAACAACAACAACAGCAGCAACAACAGCAACAGCAAATACAGACGCTTGCGTTTAACCCACTGGCCTACACCTCCAGTCCAAGCTTCATGGCCTACCCACCTGGATACCCTATCCAGACCTATGTGGATCCCACCAATCCCAATGCAGGAAAAGTGCTCCTGCCTACACCTGCTGTAGAGCCTCTTTGTGTCACCCCAGCTGCTGGTACCTTCGAACAAACACCTACTCAGCCTGTCATATCAGATCTCGGTCTAGCTTCACCTTCTTCTTCCACCACCACCCAGGCCGGTCCTGCCTCCAGCTTGGCACATATCCCTGCCTCTCTGGAGCTTTCCTCTGGTACACAGACTCAGCAGTTTGTCCAGCCTGCTGTGCCAGCACAGGACCCGAGCGTAGCTGTCCTGTCAGTGCCTGCACAAACAGCCAGCACGCAGGTCCAGAGTCAGCAGGGCTACACCACTCTCTGGGACCCCAACACACAGCAGGCGGTCACGTTGCAGACGCAGCCCACCCAGCAGTATTCTACCACAGCACAGCCTCAGACTGCCATCTACTATCAAGGCCAGCCATGCCAGACCATCTATAGCATTCCTGCAGCCTACCCACAGACCAGCACTCCTGTCATACAGGTTGGACACCAATACTTCCCTTTTAATCATTATTCTCACTGTATTCATACATAGTGGTCAACTGATAAAAGTTTTTCATTGCAGATATCTAGAGAGCAGAGAGCTATATGTAAATACAAAATATGATGCAATGCAATTTCATAAAATGAAATGAGACATTGTACAAATTAAACATTTTACATGCAAAAAAGAAACTAGGGATGCACAATATATCTGTACAATATTGGTTACTGGCAGATATTACATATTTTATTTTAATATATTGCTTGTTTCCCCTATTTTTGTGCATTTACTTAAAAGAAAAGGTGGTTCTTAGTTGGAAAAACTGGTTTTGTACAACCCCATCTGTTTTCTAAATGTATGTTATTTATCTTACTGTGAACGATTCATACATGTTTCTTTTATTTATTTAGTTAGTTTTTAACTCTTAATTTGAATTTAATCTTCCAGTGAAATGACAAATTTCTCTTGCCAGACTTTTCCAATCATTTAGTCTGCTTAAAGGATTAGTTCACTTTTAAATGAAAATTACCCCAAGCTTTACTCGCCCTCAAGCCATCCTAGGTGTATATGACTTTCTTCTTTCTGATGAACACAATCGGAGATATTTTAATAAATATCCTGATGCATCCAAGCTTTATAATGGCAGTGAATGGGACCAGTATGAGCTGAAGAAAGTGCCTCCATCCACATCCATCCATCATAAACGTGTACTCCACATGGCTCTTAGGAAGTACTTAGAAAGAAAGTGTAAAACTCTTGCAGTTCAAAAAGCTTACGCTACGTCTTACGGAGAAACCTTAACTAACGCAACGCCAATTTACACTTTCTTCGTAACTTTGAATACGGAAGGCGGTCTGGCGGAAGCTAGATATTTTACTTCATAACTTGTTAAATATGGATATTTTTTTACACCAATGCATCGCTTTGCTTCAGAAGGCCTTTAATAACCCCCTGGAGCCATGTGGAGTATGTTTATGATGGATGGATGTGGATGGAATCACTTTCTTCAGCTCATACTCGTTGGTCCCGTTCACTGCCATTATAAAGCTCGGATGTGTCAGGATATTTATTAAAATATCTCTGATTGTGTTCATCAGGTAGAAGAAAGTCATATACACCTAGGATGGCTTGAGGGTCAGTAAAGCTTGGGGTTATTTTCATTTGAAATTGAACTAATTCTTTAAACCCTTCTTACAGTAAACTCTCACTCTAATCTGCCTCCATTTTTGAGTGCAGTGCCCACATTCCAAAATCCCACCGATAGAACACAATCCCCATCCTGCATTTTTTCTTTTTCGATAATCTGTTTTACCTGGATGTACGCCACAATATGGAAGAAAATTTGTCTCATTTTTGTTTCATTGCGACTTTGGTAACATGCTGGTTTTGAACCACAAACCGTTTATGTTAGTGGCTGGAGACAGGATAATATCCTTTCAGGGAGAGTAAAGGTTCTCAAAACAACTTTGTTTGGCTAGACTAAAAAAATAACTAGATTGTAACTGACTCTATTTAAAGTCTACATGAAACGGATTTTGCAACTGTTTTTGCTTCCATATTGCGAGTCTGTTATGTGTATCTGAGTGAAACAGCTTCTCAAATGAGAAAAGAATGATGGACGGGACTTGATTTTGTCCACTGGGAAATGATCACACATGGGACCAGTGCTGTGAGATATGAATGTAATGGCTGTCATACAGTAGTATAACTGACATCTCATGCAATATCTACACCTAATGACAGCCCAGTGCATAACCTCTTCATGTACTTAGTCTGGTGTTTTTTGTTTTTGTTTTTTTTTTTGGTGTTTTTTTGGAAAAATTAACACTTAAAGGTATAGTTCACCCAAAAATAAAAATTCTGTCATTATTTACTCACCCTCATGCCGTTCTAAACACGTAAGACTTTCATTCATCTTCAGAACACAGATGAAAATCTTTTTGATAAAATCAGAGCTCTGTCCCTCTATAGACACAGCTGCCACTTTGATGCTTCAGAAAGTTCATAAAGTGATTGTAAAACTAATCCATATGAGTGGTTTAGTCAAAATTTTCTGAAAAGACTCGATCGCTTTATATGATAAACGGATTGAATTTAAGCTTTTATTCACATTCATTCACATTCATCAACTCACACATCAGTTGTGGTAAACGGAAGCTCAAGCATGTTCACATGACACATGCGAAAACCAACGAGGTTCATTCTCTTATGTTACGCAGCACATTTGAGCTTTCGCAAGAGGTTTGTTCTCAAGCATCAAGCAAATATGGTTGAGCTTCTGTTTATGTTTGCTGATCAATGTTTATATGTGAATAAAAGCCTAAATTTAATCTGTTCATCATATAAAGCGATTGAGTCTCTTCAGAAAATTTGGACTAAGCCACTCAATTCATATGGATTAGTTTTATGATCTCTTTATGAACTTTTTGAAGCGTCAAAGTGGTAGTTGTGTGGACTGTCAATGGAGGGACAGAAATAGCCCAGATTTCATCAAAAAGATCTTAATTTGTGTCCTGAAGATGAACGAAGGTCTTACAGGTTTGGAACGACATGAAGGTGAGTAATTAATGACAGAATTTTCATTTTTGGGTGAACTAACACTATAACAAGTAGTATGTAATGGCAGCAGCATTGCTCTTGTTTGTGGTTGTGTACAGACATACACTGAGCCAGCTGCCAACTACCTGCATGGGCAGCAGGTGTACACGGGGCATCAACAAGGTGTGGTAGTGCAGCAGGGAGGCACCGTCACCACCATTGTCACCTCTCAGACAGTTCAACAGGTATGCAAGTCATGACTTTCACCAGATGAGGGTGCCGTTACACTTTCTCTCTCTCTCTCTGTCTTTTTTTTCTTTTTCTTTCATAAAGACATGCAAGGACTAGGAATTGTAATTTCAAGTCATTTTGTAGTTGAATACTCGAACACATAAATGAGTAATCGATTAGTCAAATAAAAAAAAGTGTATACAAAATATATTTTTCCCCCACATGGTTCTATTACCAATAACAAAATAAGCTAACTTAAACAAGCCATTTCTTTCTATTGAAAAAATAAGCATTAATAAAAACATAAAGATGGGAAAAAAAAAAAAAAAAAAAAAGACATGCTCATTAAAATCACAAAACTCATTAACAAAGTAGAGAGACAGAAACTTGGAGATTAGTGTCTTCTGAATTAAAACAAGTTATAATGCAAGTTTGATTCAGCGTGATGTGTGTAAATCTGATGCAGAACTTTCAAGCTATATGTTTGTTACTCTTTAATATTAATTAATGTGGTCTCATAGCCTATACTATACTATCAAGTTCCTGCATGACATCTTGTAATTAGTATTTTATAGACAACAGGGTTCCAGTAATCTTAACACTCTGACTAACTTCCCCTGAACTGTGATTCACCACAGGAAATGATCGTACCCAACAGCATCATTGACCTGCCGCCTCCTTCCCCTCCTAAACCTAAAACCATTATCCTGCCTCCCAGCTGGAAAGTGGCACGAGACCCAGAGGGCAGAATTTATTACTACCATATCATCACCAGGTATGAATGGTTCTTATTAAACAAACTCTCTGTATGTCATTAAAACCTCCTTTTATGCAGTTAAACTCAATGACATCAGCATGGATTGATCTAACGAGTTACGACATTGCTGACAGACCATGTATACCATTGTCCTATTGTAATGGCTTCATGTGCTCTCTCTCTTTTTAGGCAAACACAGTGGGATCCTCCCAGCTGGGATGGGACTACAGAGGAAGCCAGTGTAGAACACGAGGCTGAGATGGACCTCGGGACGCCCACATATGATGAAAATCCTTCAAAGGTATTAAAGAGTTCCTCATGCTTTAAGCGGAAAATCTTGGGATTTTCATCAACCTTGAGTTAGAAATACGGTAAATGTTCTTCTTTAATAACACACAGCTTCAACCCCAGTCCACCCAGACCATTTACTGAAATCAAACAGTAAAATAGTTTAGAAATTGTTAGTGTTGATGTCACCACCCTAAATACATTAACAGATGCCTGTCCACAATTACACATTAGATCAGCAACCTTGTGGGACATTTGTTACTCATTTCACATGCAAAGGAGTTAATACTAGAGGTCAGTTGTATTTAGATATCTTAAAGGAACAGTAACAAAAAGAATGTTTAACCCCTTAATCCCTGAAGGCATTTTCAGAGTTGTTTTTGAGTGACATACAAAACAATAAAGACTCGTAACTCCAAAACTATAGCAAGGAGAGTCAAAAGGTTGGTATCGTTTGAAAGAAAACTTAAAATTTAAAATAAAAAAAGTAAAAAAATAAATCTGGGCATTCTCACTGCTGAGGAACTGCTGATAAAAGACAAAAAATAAAAGTTTGCTCAAGGGAAATTTTACATCTATCTTATTTGACATGAAATAATTCAGGAAGGAAATATGGTAGGAGGACAATTTTGTTGAAGATCCCATACATGTGAGCTGCATCTGGATCAAATTTTGTGGTGATCGCATAAAGTAATCAAAAGTTACAGCATTTGGAACCAAGGTAGCCTTTTTGTTTAGCCCTTGACGTCCCCTAATGGGCATTTTTAAAGTCGTTCCTTCACAAGGAATATCTCATGATAGACGCAAGGGATTATGTTGGTTTTGGACTCATTTCAACCAGGAGAATCCACTGTAATTAATGATGTGCCTTTTTCTACGATCTATGCATGTTTCATGAAGCTATAAGCAAAAATGCCACATGAAAGCTACATTTTAGTTTTAGTTAGCGTCTGTGCGCCTGTGGGGTTTTATGTGTCGTAATTCCATGAGAGATATCTCGTGATTGACTTACTGGATTATGTTGATGTTGGATTATGTTGATCTTGTCATTTTAATCGTGAGAATCTGCTGTAAATAATGTGCAAACTTCCACAATCGGAGCATGTTTCATGAAGTTATGTGCAAAAACATGACATAAATGCCTCACCAGTATATTATTTACATATGGGTCTTGCGGGGCTTCACATACAAAAACTCGCTGAAGTTTAGTCAAAGCCTAAAACAATTATGCTTCTTGTATTCTAGTCCGTGAGACCTTTCAAATGACATATGACACATGATTATCTGAGCTGTATGATGTTTTTGACACATTGCAGTACATAGCACAAAAAATATTTCATAAATTATGAAAACATTTTTTTTTTTTTTATTCAGCAAACAACTCAGCAGTACTTAGGAGTTAATCATTCATTGTAAAGTTCAGACTCTAAGCTTTCAAATGACACCTATTTTGTGTTGATCAATGTAGGAGTTTTGAAAAATGATTATTAATTTTTTTGTAGCTAGGTGGCGCCCCGCGTACGGTACACTCCGGTTTAACGGGATGACTTTGCAATAATTAAGAGTTGAAAATGATTGGATGCATTAAAAAGCTGAGTTTCTAAGCTGTAAAATGATACCTATTTGTTATTCCTGTCAGTGATTGCTTAGTAATTTGATTATGAATTTTTTCACGGGGGGTAGTGTACCGCCAGCGGTACACTTTGGGCTTAAGGGGTTAAAGGCAGGGTAGGCAATAATTTTCACTTAGCAGTAAACACTTTGTTATACTGGTTGAAACTCTTCACATCCTGATAGCAATCAATAATAGAAGTGGTCCTAATATTAAAAAAAAAAAATGTACGTATATCTTCTTTTGAAGTCTCAGGACCAAAAAATGTTCATCCAATCATTACATTCGGTCCAAATGCAATAATAGGATGTCCTACCTGCCTATCAACGTATGTATTTGCATTCTTCCGCACACCCCGCTCGCGCAGACATTACACGTCATCAGCGCGTTCAGTGAGGCTATGCAGAGTTGTAGACAGACAGTCACAGAGCACCAAAAACAAACAGCAGCCGCCTTTTACACTTCCACATGAACAAAAACAACAAGCTTATGATGCGTTTACACCATAACTATTGTAATTAAAGGATGGCAACCCGTGACGTTCTACTTGAATTTCTTGACTCTGATTTATGTGTTTCTATGGCAACACTATCAATGCTGAAATTAATCTGCAGCAGTCAGGTGGTACAAGTCTGAGCTTTTTAAGTCATTTACATTCATTATTATTTTAATGTTATGTGCTTTGAGACACGAGGTAATTTAATGCCATCTCTCTTGACACTTTGCAGACTCTGCTGTGTGCATTCATGTGTTTTAGATGAGGCGTGGCTTTGGAGAGGGTTGGATCTTATGTTTTCAAAGCTAGCTTGCTATTGCTAGCCTCTCAGAAATTGCCCACCCTACTTTTAATTCTAAGGAGATGAGTGGGGTTTTTGAGACATGAAATATTACCTTTTTTTTTTTTTTTTCCCTGAAGTGCACAGTTTATGATACTTAAGTGTAGAATGTGGCATATAATATGCTAAAGAACACACGTCTTTATTTAAAAAATATTTTATTGGTCCCACTTTATATTATGTGGTATACTACTATGTACTTACATTTAAATGAATCATTTGATACAATGCACTTATTGTGTATGTTTTTACATTGTACTTATATCTTAAAAATGCCTGCATGTAATTACATCTGTAATTAATTTCTGTAATTACATTTATAATTACACTGTTGACACACACCTTTTTTTGATGTAATAAGAAACAAAGAAATGAATTCGATAAGAGCAGTGGGTGTTAAATTTTTTTTTTTTTTTTTTTTTTTTTCTCTTGTCAGTATTGCTTTTTGACTTATTGTAAGCATTTTAATTTTATACAAATTTGATTATTTTGTCCGTCCTGTTTACATTCCTTTTACACAAACTGGCAGATATACATAATATCCATCTTGGTATGGTCATATTGACCAAGACGTGCATTCAGACATTTTTGTTACCAAATTAAGTATCCAATAATGCCAAAATACTGGTATTAATTTTTTTTTTTTTTTTCTTTTTTTAATGTTAATTTATATTTGATTGATTTAGTATCGACTTAGAACTTAAGTACTTTTTTAATAATCCCTACTCTAGTGTTCTCTTAAGTACATAACATGTTGGGCCTAAAACTGTCCCAGCCTCTCTGGATAATTGAAGATGTTGTTCCAGCCATCTAGGATGGAATGGTTCGCAGCTGGTGTTCATCCAAATAGAGAAAAGCTATTTGGATTTTCGAAGAGAACACTTAGACCACTTAGATTTGCCTCAGCATTTAAAAGGAAATGGCTTTTAAGACATTATCTGTTGCAAATAAACAAGAGGTATGACCGGGCCAAGCCCAATTAAAACAAAGTCAAAAACAAGCTATAGTAAACATTGTTTTAAAGACATGTCATCTCTAAGGTCAGAACCATCTTGATCTGTCATTCACTACAGTCTTCTCTTCCCCCATTACCCACTCTGTATCTTTCTTTTTTTTTTTCTGTCTCTGTCTCTGTCTCTCTCTCTCTCTGTCTCTCTCTCTCTCTCTCTCTCTCTCTCTCTCTCTCTCTCTCTCTCTCTCTCTCTCTCTCTCTCAGGCTTTTGCTGGTGTTTTCTCTGGCTCTCTTTGATGCTAATCAAACCCAGCTGTTGAAACTGCATTCATTTATGTGTGGTTTCTCGTTTGGGAGTCGAGCTTTGCAGAATCTCTTTTGTCTTTTCAGCAATTGCCTTTTCATTTTAGACTTCAAAATATTGTAACTATTAAACTTTTAACAGATATCGTTACCAAAGAGTTTCATTGTCTGTTGTCAGTATGTCAGCATTTTGTCTGATGTGCAGGGATTTGCCCTTTTGGATTTCTTTTTGGGACAGTGTATTGACAGCCTTGGCATTGATTCAACATGATTTTTGTCTCATTTGTCATATCGGCTGCCTAAGGGGGCTCTGGGAGTTGCAGTGTTTTAATGTTGCTTGTTGCAGAATTTAGTCTCCCCAGTATGTTTTGGAAAAGAATGTTAAAGCAATCTCTAGATACACTTACATGAGTAATATGTCAAATAAACCGTCAGTGTTTTTTATGTTCCAAATAAACTGTCAGAATTTACAGTTTATATTTTCATGCATTGGTTTTTTGTTTGACCCCTTTCCACAGTTCTCTACAAAGACCGCCGAGGCAGACACATCCAGTGAGCTGGCCAAAAAAAGCAAAGAAGTCTTCCGCAAGGAGGTGAGCTTTAGATTCTCCTGGGTTTTTTATCAAATTATTATAGTGGTAGCTCATGTGTCTGACTTGTCTAACCTTTCAATTTCTCCTGCTTATCTTTTTCAGATGTCACAGTTTATTGTGCATTGCCTTAATCCGTACCGCAAGCCAGATTGCAAGCTGGGCCGTATCAGTAACACAGATGACTTTAAACATCTTGCTAGAAAGGTAACGTGTGTATGTATGCTTTTTAAAAACAGACAAATTACATTCTTTTTGCAAAAAGCATATATGTCTGTCCTGTTGAATGCTCAAATATAGATAAAGCTGGGTGCACACGGTGCTTTTTTTTGCTGTCGTACGAGCTCGCAGGCGTTGTTTAAACGTGTTTAAAAAATTTGGGGAGTCGGTCCGATTTTGACCAGTGTATAGTAGGCTGTCCCCTGTTGCCAAATCATACACAACTATCTCACATAGGCTAGATCTATGAATGTTATTATAGCCCAATGGCTGCAACCCTACAGCATGCGCATATACTGACACACACAACACACACACACACACACACACACACTCTAGTTGTTTTTGCTGAAAGGCTGTGTTGTTCTCTGCTTTTCAGCAAATAATTTGCACACTCGTCTTTTTATCTTCTTTCTTTTTTCTTTCCGAAGCTATAGCAGCAACATTGAAAGCTCCAGTCTCCATGTTTAACGTGAAAGCTCATGATTGTGCGATATGACGATATATATCGTTACCACGAAATAAAATGTCTATCGTTAGAGATTTTGCTATATCGTAGTATGTAAATATATTGCACTATTGACACTTCAGAGTGAGGAAATGCATGAATGAGAATATAAAGAGCGGGACGTGCTTGATATTAAAAGTTATAAGCGCAATGTATCCTGAAAAGGAACTCGGTGCAGCGCTCGTGTTGACTGGCACACTGCCAAAGTGCGCGCATGAAACCTGCCTCTCTCAGAAGGCGATCGCGAATTAGAGACGTGCTTGATGTTAAAGTGTATTAAGCACAATAAGTAGGGGTGGGCGATATACTGGTAGGCACGATTAGCCGGTTGAAATTTGTCAGCTGGTAGAGATTTTGGACTATCGTCTCTGTCAAGGTTACGCTCACGTGAGTTTGCTATGCTGCACGGTCACGAAAGCTTATAATTTGCATGCGTTTTTAAGCATTGCGGTTTAAAAACAAGTGGTTTTAAACCATTTAAGTGCAATTAGCAGCGAGGCTCGAGTTAATGGATCGGTGCAGTCAGTCTTAAAGGGACGGCATCCAAATTTACCTGCTGTCATTATTAATGCTAATCAAACAACAAAAAAGAGAGAAAATCTATCACTGCTTGCTTTTTTGTAAGTTTAATAAGAATAAACGTATAATTTACACAGTAAAGACTATGCATTGTTTTTTATACCTTTGATTACTTTATACATTTTCTAGTGCTTGAAGTTTTTTCATGTAGGTCTATTTCATCTGTCTTTGTTCTATTGTAGTTTGTATTCTTGTAACTCTTTATCACAGTTTATTTGTCTTCAGTAAGCTTGAGTTTTTAGGCTAGTATTAATTTTTTTAATTCTATTGAAATTGATGATAATTATGAAATTTCAGTGATATGGAAAATGTTGATATCATAATCTTATTTAAAGCAAAACTATATCGTTATATATATCGTTATATAAAATTACTCATATTGTAATATAAGATTTTGGTCATATCGCCCAGCCCTACCTACCTTTTTAAAACTGTGAAACAGATCTAGCATCTACTTTTTTCTTCTCTATTGTAACATCTGTGTGAAATGGATTATCAACAAGAAAAAAATGGTTCAATACATCAGTTGTGTACATCAGCCAACCTACTGACTAATTGCTTATACACCCTTATACTGTCCCAGATGTAAATGACTCTTTCTTCAGATGAACAAAAAAACAGATTTTTAGAGAAATAATCCATCTCTGAGAGTCCATATAATGTAAGGTCATCACAGTTGATATGACAGTTGATGGAATGATGTCTTCTGAAGCAAAACAATAAGGGGTGTGTGAGAAAACAAATTATATTTTAAACTTTTTAAACTATAAACCACCGCTTCCGGGCAACTGTCATACATGCGTTCATGTGACTGAAACGTAAGCATGTTGTGAAACTCGCGTGAGAAGTAGAGGTCATCTCGGGTCCAAAGATCTGTACCCGTATCACTTCTTACCCGAACCTGACGTGAATAAATACATTTTTAAAAAAGAAAAACCCGACCCGAGACAGACCTGATAATGTTGTGGAGGAAAGCCATCCCTTTCTTGCAAATAAAGCTCAAGAGGCAGAGTTCCAGAAGTCAAAATAAGACTTTAAAGGACAAAGCAACAAAGCCAAGATGCCTGCAGGACATCTGAATTCATCTCTGGCCAGGGAACTATTCTTGTACATTTTTCTTATCTGTTATTTCGCAATAACCAAGTGACTTAATTCTCTGGTAAGATTCACCCCTCCTGTTTCAAACAATTAAGTCTTTCTTCTCTAGCCTTTCTCTCTTGTGGAAACCTGCCAATTGATGGTAAGCCCTTTATCAGAGGCAAGATATAACGTTCTCCAAGGACAATCAACTCTTTCCCAGAGGCAAGAAGCCTCCAAGTGACACCTCTTAATAATGGTCTTATTCTTTCACAGCCACCTGTTGCTTACTGGAAAAACCCCTGGCTAAGCAAAACTGCTCAGTGGCCACACAACTTTCTCAGATGCATCTGACCTTTGTAAATAATTATTTCCCACAGCCACGTAGGCCATAAGGCCTTCAAAACGCATCTGGCTTTCAAACTGTTTCTACAATTGTGTTATACAGGATAAATAAAATACTTCATCAATAACATCAGACCTGACTCAACAGCAATTTTTTGTGAACACGTCTAGACAGAATGTAAACGACATCGATGTGTACACAGCCAGCAGCCCCACACGCACCAGTCAGGCCCAGATAGGCCATCAGGAGCACCAGGAGAAATCCCGGTGGCCTGACGACTGATTAGGCCAGCTGCTACATTCATTTTCATTTATTTATTTACTTTATATTATTGCTTGCCCAATGGACACAAGTGATTTTTGGATTTGGCTTTTAACTGTGACCAGTGGATTGGAAAAACTCAATAGCTTGATACAAATTAAATCGATAGCCTAATAAATCATGGATCCACTAGTGTTGACTGCAATGCTATTTACCTAATTTCTGGTGAACTACTTCTGCATGCAAAAGAAAAACCCTGCATGAAGATGCAGCATAATGCAGAGACCTGTGGTGTTTCCTGATGGATCTTGCAGCTATAAGTTTTTTTTTTTTTGTGTGTGTGGGGTTGGCATAGTTTAAAAGAATTCAGGTCTTCTCTGGTCCACTCCGTAAAAAAAATATTTATTTTGAATTACCCGAGACCCGAGTCCGCTAATACCAAACCCAACCCATGTCAGAGGCAGTGGCAAGGCTACATAAGTGCCAGAGTGGCACTGGCCCACTCAGACTGACGGCTCGTCCACCCATTCAAACGAGACAAAAAAAAAAAATTTTGAGTGAAAGGAAAAAAAAAATCACTCATGACTATAATAATCACTCAAATACATGAATTTAGCAGATGTCACTCCCGAAACTTTGCAGCATTATGTGGTTGCTGGTCAAGCAAGAAAAACAAAAGATGTATTCAAATTCTGAACTGATTTTATATCTCCTAGAAAGTAAACAGTCCCTTTATAATCAGTAAAAAGCGGTCACTCATCTTAATCACGATGAAGCAAGAAATTAACAGAAATGTCTGATTGGCTACAATGCTCAGTGCTATAAAAACACGTTGTAAATAGAAGCCTTTGACGTTCTCCATAGCACAAACACAGATACGCACTTGTTTGCCAAATTGCCAATATGCTATTATTATGGAGAAACTGATCCCAGACCAGCAGTTATGAACAGCTTTTCCCTTTAAAAGCAATCAGAAGCAGCAGCAGGTAGTGGTTTGAGTGAGAAAATTCCATGCTAGCTTCAAGTCTGTGGCCAGGGGAAGGATAAGCTTTGCCCAGCCTTGCATAAGCTCTGCCTATGATTATTTTTTATTTATATATTTTGAGGGATCTGTATACTTGTAGTATATGGACTCACTTACAACAAATTGATCATTTGAAGAAAAAAAAAAAAAAAAAAAAGTCAGTCATATACATCTGGTGATGGAATGAGGGTGAGCAAATCATGTGCTCACTGAAGACTTTTGTGATGATGTAATTGGATTGCTGCATGTCATGTTTATAGCTGATTTTTTTTTTTTTACATCTCTAAACCTGTTTGTGTGTCTGTCCATAGCTGACTCATGGTGTAATGAACAAGGAATTAAAGTCTTGCAAGAACCCTGAAGATCTTGAATGCAATGAGAACGTCAAACACAAGACCAAGGAGTACATCAAGAAGTACATGCAGAAGTTTGGCCCTGTGTACCGACCTAAGGAAGACACAGAGCTGGACTAACTAGCCTAAAGTAAACCCAGGAACCTCCTGGCAGCTCTTTCCAACCGAACACTGCTGGCCTAAACCTTTTTGGTGCGTCGGGACAGAGCGGCTCCAGCACGAGTCATGTTTTATTCCTCTGACCTTCTAACCATGTCCCTAATGCTGCTCTGGTAGAGGGCATTGCCTGAGCCGTCCCACACAAGGGGACGTTTTTAATCATGAGATAAAACTGCTGCGGTATGAAGCGTGGAGGACGCAATCCAAGGGTGCTACACAGACTCTTTCCAAGATCTTTTTTGTCTTCTCAAAATTGAAAAGGCAAGTCTCATCACTTTGCAGAAGAAGATCATCCTAAACTCTAGAAGGGGGGGGGGGGAGAATAAGTGGACCATTAAAATCCTTTTCCTTAGCCACCCCACTCCATTACTGTAGTTGTTACCAAGGGCTTTTGTTAGCTTGCCTGTTCTGCTGAAGGTCCAATTAATTGCTGATATTAGTCAAGGAAAGAGGGAAGCGGAAAGACAGACGCTAAGGATTATGATATGTCTCAGATAAACTATCCACAGAACTTGTCTATTTGGACTCACTGGCCATGGGTCGCCCAGCTCAGCATTGTTTTTATGGATTTTAGGCTAATGAAGTGTGCAGATCTGTGATCTAACCCCATTTGCCCTGGTCTTATTTCTCTTCTTCTCTTCTTGGGGGCAAGGTTATGTAGCAATGATATTTTATCAAGGTCTTTCACACTGTTTTTACATTAACATTTTTTTATCCATGTCACAAAGGCAAATGTGAAGCCATCCAGGCAGTTTGTAGCTTATTTTTGTGGCCGTCATGTAAGGATTGATCAGGTTACCATCCCATAAGCTCTGGCCATTAATCAACTCACCCCACCATATTAACCTGCATTAAATCTGTCAAACATGTATTATATTGCTTTATATGTGAATATTTTGAGAGTTAGTTTTTGAGACCATTAGCAGAGACTTTGTAAAATGACAGTCAAGGTCCACGATGTCTTGTGTAAATATGTGTAAGTATACCAGACCGGGAAATGGGATTAGAAGGATGCGACTAGATCCGAGTCCTCCATCCCGCCGGTGCATCTCCGGTGTTCCTAAATAAAGCAGAATTCCGCACTATCCCACTGCTTCATATGTTGGGTTGGGTTTTAAAGGTTGGGGTGTCATTATCGTTTCTTTTTCCTTTACTTTCTCTGTAGAAAGATTTTGGATCTTTTTTTTTTTTTTATGTGCAAATAGGAGTCTCACCCCACTCCACTGTAAGTACTGTGCAAGCACATTGTCATACTGAGTGTAAAAACATTTTAAGATAAAATAAACTGTTTTCTAAAAATAAGGCTTGGTTTTCTTATCACCTGTATCATGCCTATGTGTTGGAGAAAGTGTCAGTACATCAACGTCCAGAAATTAAATGCTACTGTGTTTAATCCTGGGTGACTAGGTTTAAATGTTTAAACCAGCATTCTGGTGCTTAACACTACTAAAGTCAACATTTAAATGCATATAAAGGCTTTCTTACCCTCTGATGTGGAGTTTGAAGGCCCAGTCCTTGGTTTTAGAAAGGCTGCATTAACTACAACAGTAGCCTAAAATAGGGGGGTTTAAAGAAAAGAAAGATGAGACTGAAGAAGCGACAAATCTTCTGTATTGTGACGTACAACTATTTGGTAATGAACTATTAAAAAAGAAAAAATGTAGGGCGGGGACTTGGTTCTGTTCATCAGTTGTTGATTGGATTTTGAGATGTTGTAGTTGCACTCAAATGAATGCGAGCTTTCAGGTGATTGTGGAGGGGCGGAGTTTAAGCGGACTAAATGATTGAAGAAGTCCACCATACATCACCAGTGTCGTGTGCCAGAAGAATGAAACATGCATGCATGAACAATAAGATCTGTAACATGTATTTAAAAAAATAGATGAATTTTCTTTTACAGTTAGGGTTAGTTACTTGTAATTATGCATAATTTACTGTTATTACTATAGTAAGTACATGTAGTAACATGTAACTACGGCACTGTAAAATAGTGTTCCCATATATTATTGCTGTTTCATTTTCATTCTTTCTATAGGTTAGTAGGAAATAATCACAATTAGTGGTAGGTTTTTATCAGCAAGAAATAACCAAATAGGCATATAGTTGGGGGAAGAAATCTTTAAAGCTGCTCTGGAACAATACTTACATTAATTTATTTACCATTATTTTATTAATATTTATTAAGCATTATAAAATATATTTGAATAAGAAAATTTAGGGTTTTTTTTTCTTTGAAAGAATGTGCCCTGATGCATTATGTACAAACCCGATTCCAAAAAAGTTGGGACACTGTACAAATTGTGAGTAAAAAAGGAATGCAATAATTTACAAATCTCTTAAACTTATATTTTATTCACAATAGAATATAGATAACATATCAAATGTTGAAAGTGAGACATTTTGAAATGTCATGCCAAATATTGGCTCATTTTGGATTTCATGAGAGCTACACATTCCAAAAAAGTTGGGACAGGTAGCAATAAGACGCCGGAAAAGTTAAATGTACATGTAAGGAACAGCTGGAGGATCAATTTGCAACTTATTAGGTCAATTGGCAACATGATTGGGTATAAAAAGAGCGAAAAATAGTGGAGCAATATCAGAAAGGAGTTTCTCAGAGAAAAATTGCAAAGAGTTTGAAGTTATCATCATCTACAGTGCATAATATCATCCAAAGATTCAGAGAATCTGGAACAATCTCTGTGCGTAAGGGTCAAGGCCGGAAAACCATACTGGATGCCCGTGATCTTCGGGCCCTTAGACGGCACTGCATCACATACAGGAATGCTACTGTAATGGAAATCACAACATGGGCTCAGGAATACTTCCAGAAAACATTGTCGGTGAACACAATCCACCTGTGCCATTCGCTGTTGCTGGCTAAAACTCTATAGGTCAAAAAAGAAGCCATATCTAAACATGATCCAGAAGCGCAGGCATTTTCTCTGGGCCTAGGCTCATTTAAAATGGACTGTGGCAAAGTGGAAAACTGTTCTGTAGTCAGACGAATCAAAATTTGAAGTTCTTTTTGGAAAACTGGGACACCATGTCATCCGGACTAAAGAGGACAAGGACAACCCAAGTTGTTATCAGCGCTCAGTTCAGAAGCCTGCATCTCTGATGGTATGGGGCTGCATGAGTGCGTGTGGCATGGGCAGCTTACACATCTGGAAAGGCACCATCAATGCTGGAAGGTATATCCAAGTTCTAGAACAACATATGCTCCCATCCAGACGTCGTCTCTTTCAGGGAAGACCTTGCATTTTCCAACATGACAATGCCAGACCACATACTGGATCGATTACAACATCAAGGCTGCGTAGAAGGATCCGGGTACTGAAATGGCCAGCCTGCAGTCCAGATCTTTCACCCATAAAGAGGAAGATGCGACAAAGAAGACCTAAGACAGTTGAGCAACTAGAAGCCTGTATGAGACAAGAATGGGACAACATTCCTATTCCTAAACTTGCGCAACTTGTCTCCTCAGTCCCCAGACGTTTGCAGACTGTTATAAAAAGAAGAGGGGATGCCACACAGTGGTAAACATGGCCTTGTCCCAACTTTTTTGAGATGTGTTGATGCCATGAAATTTAAAATCAACTTATTTTTCCCTTAAAATGATACATTTTCTCAGTTTAAACATTTGATATGTCATCTATGTTGTATTCTGAATAAAATATTGAAATTTGAAACTTCCACATCATTGCATTCCTTTTTTATTCACAATATGTACAGTGTCCCAACTTTTTTGGAATCGGGTTTGTACAATATGACCAAATATTAAAGTAATTTTGGTTTCATGTTGACTTTAAGCCCTTTTAAACTCCCTGTTTTCAAAGAGAGAGACTGCCACCACAGCACAGATCTGGCTCTATTAAATCAGAGAATCAAAGTGGTGCACTGCTTTCATTAGAGGCTCTTCCAGGGCTCAGACTCTGCCTACATGGTGCCTTAACCATCTGAGCAGAGCTTGTTTTCCCCTCCCCTCAGCCCAGCCCTTCTTGAGCAGAGCTCCAGGGCCAGGGCATTCCGCTGTGCTGCTCCAGACCGCAGTTAAGCAGCTCCGTCTGGAGTACGTGACGGCATGCAGAGCCGCCCAAGTCCCTGCTCTCACTTAACAGATCAGTCACAGAAATCATTAACACGTTTCATTCGAAGAGAGAGTGCTAGGAAATCAACACACCTGAGATGCAAAACTTCTCTGCAATGACAGCAGGGCTAATTGTCCTTTCTACCCTCAGCGGTGTCTTTTAGCTGGACATTTGCCCAGCTAAAAGACGTTAGTATACTCTGCTTTCTTAGTGTCACCTAAGGTGACCATATTTCTGAAACTGGAGACATTTCCTCTTAATATCACTGAAACCTCACTTGTTACTGTCTATGGAAAACGGGGACGTCTGGTCACCCTAATAACCGTGAGGGGCGCTATAGCGTAAACGGTCTTCTTTTACGGCATCTTTCGACTACTGTTGTTTGTAATAGTTAGAAGAGAATCTTTCAAGTTAAACTTTATAAAGATAAAGTGTTTTCAGCAGCTTACCTGAAGTCGACACCTGAAAGTAACTCTAACGTCCGCGCACGTGACGTATGTACCACCTGATAGCAAGTTGGCAGTGCGTTGCTCAAGCGCTCGCGCTCTGCTTTTGCCTGGTCGATGATTCTTACTTAGAGGAATTTGTCTTTTTAAAGTCGTGGGATTTAAAATAATTTTTTTTTACATAAAATTAAATAATTTTTCAATATTATTTTCCCCGTTTAACATTGCCTGTAGGCAAGTGAACTCCTGTGGAGGCTTCCTCCATTTATGCAGTTGTTAACTTAGAGCTATTTCTACTTTATTTATCCCATATGCAATAAGATGTGTCCTACCCACTTTTTAAATCATTCCTACAATTCTGACTGTTGTCATAACCACAGGAAGGCGTGCAGATAAGAACGCGTTTTATGTAAACAAAGCACACTATTGTGAACGCTTGTCATTATCAGAAATTCTGACTGCCAAGAAACTGCTGCTTTTGTTTGGGTGTCGAGTTGGCGTTAGCACAACAAACGTTTTGGCTCTCAAAAAGATTTACATTTCTTGCTTGCAGCTTCCTCTTTTGCCAATTTGAGCAGTTAGCTCAGAAAAAAAAAACAAGACAGCTTCACCATTCGCTATGGTTTTAAAGTGAAATACACAGTATTTTTCAAAGCATGTCCCTTAGATGTACAGGAAGGGCAAAGAGATGTTTGTATTATTATGATTAAATCAACAACAAGAGGATAATCAGACCAGGCGGCTCCAGATTTGACTGTTTGGGTTAATGGTGCAGAAAAGGCCTTTGAAATACAAGAGATTTTCTATAATTTCAGGATCCCATCTTGTTTTCACTGTAACACTGCACCAGTATACATCATTAGGGTCATAAAAATGACAAATTCTTTGCTCACACAATGTATTATTTATTTTTTTAAAAATACAAAGATACCTCTAAACATCAATATTTCATTATTATAAAGGACAAACATAAGTGATAGATACATAACATGGATGTTATTAATATGAAAAGCATCTCAGCACAGAAACCATCAAGTCTCACCCAGTACTCAGCACTAACATACAGAAATGACCTTAAAATACATACATGGTAGAGAAAACTAGCAAAGCACAAACCTGAGCGTTCAAAGTAAAGGCACCAGAGTTTTTCTCTCACAGAACTCACAAAAACATAACTTTGCTTTTAGGTTGCATTGTTGGTTAAAGTGCAAACCAAGCAAATGTGTAAACGAGACACATCTTTTGTCTTTGTCAAAGAGGATCATTCCCTATGGCAACTCGACCGTGTATCTATATATTTCTTGAATATACAACTCCCTTGTGCAGGCCATTTAGTGGTTTTCCTCTTTGGAAAACATAAAACACCTCACAGTGTAACATTGCCCTTGACAAGCCATGGTATAAAAGCTGAATACTTTGTCCAGCTTTGGTGTTGACCATTGTTTGAACGACAGAAGCGCTGAAATATAAATACAAAAGCACGATTGAATCGCATGCATGATGCTTTCTCCGGCACTATGATGCCATTCCGCAAAAATGGAAAACTGTCATTCATGAGGCCGCAGAAATGTCCGTGTTCTTTGATACCAACCACTACTGAAACCACAACCAGCCAAAACACTGACAATGAAAATGTTCAGCATGAATGTGTCTCGGAGAAAACAGAGTTTGTTTTGACACTACAAAGAGGATATTATTAAGCATAAACTGCCCGTGAATACTGGAGGAAACATCTGTCTCGAGCAGAAAATGTTCTGAGGTGGCGGAACATCTCAGGCTGTTGAAATAAAACACATAAGTGAAACTTTATGTTGAATAAAACCCCTTATTATTTCCAATCCTGCTCTTCAAAGTCTTAGTGCATGCTGCAAGGCATTAGCCTTCGAAAATGAGTCGGTTGACCCTCTTCCTCTATCATTTTAGTGTCTCTTTCACTTTTATGAAGGCGAACATAGAAACATATTCAAGTATTCAGACCACTGACACTCCTTGAGATGTGGCGGTGAGGGCGGTGATGATGTCCGGCCGCTCGATGCGTGCCAGGGCGGAGCAGAGCAGGCCCAACGTGGACCCTTCCTGTTGGGCCCAATCAGTTAAGAGGGTGTGGATGGGGTCCTGGCCCCGTCCAAAGACGTCCACGCGGTCCTGCTCGTAACCGAGTGTGGCGGCCAGCTGCCTCCAGCTCCGACTGCCCCCCTCTGCGAGAAGCCCCTCTACCTCCTCCTGCCTGTGGGGAGGCAGGTTTACATAAAGCCGCGTGTCCTGTTTGCTGTCCCGTTTACTGCCTGCCGAGAGTATGAGAAAGGGATCAAATAATTACTAATCAGCCATTTAGCGGACACTTTTTGTGAAAGCAGCTTACAGTACACTAATAGTGACAATACAACCAAATATATGCAACAAAAAAAAAATCAACAAAACCAGTGTAGTCCAGTAGGTGAACAACTCTTATGAACCGATTCTTTTTAGTGAATCAAAGACATATAGTGCAACAAATGTAGCTGGATTCCAGCTGTGACTGAGTCTTATGAACCAGTTATTTTAAAGAATCAAAATACATACCACACAACCAGTGTAGGCTGATGAATCCCAAAAAGAAATAAGTCTTACAAGTTGGTTCTTTTAGATGAATAAATAGAACAAATGACTCTTATTAGCAAGTTTTTTAAATGAACATTTCAAAAAGACGAATGACACAAATTACTATGAGCCTGTTCTTTTAATGAACAGTTCAAATAGATGAATGAATAGAACAAATGACTCATATGAGAGACAATTCCTTTAATGAACAGTTCAAAAAGATAAATGAATAGTACAAGTGACTCATATGAGCTGGTCCTTTTAAAGGATTAGTTCACTTCTGAATTAAAATTTCCTGATAATTTACTCACCCCCATATCATCCAAGATGTTCATGTCTTTCTTTCTTCAGTTGAAAAGAAATTAAGGTTTTTGAGGAAAACATTCCAGGATTTTTCTCCATATAGTGGACTCCAGTGGGGTTCAATGGGTTGAAGGTCCAAATTGCAGTTTCAGTGCAGCTTCAAAGGGCTCTACGCGATCCTAGCCGAGGGTCTTAACGAAATGATCAGTTCATTTTCTAAAAAAAATAAAAAAGTATATACTTTTTAACCACAAATGCTCGTCTTGCACTGTTCTGCGATCCACCACGCATGATGTAATCAGGTTAAAAAAGCTCACGGGTGACATAGGCAGAAGTACTGATTCAGTGTCTACAAAGTGAACGTGCAAAGACTAAGTCAAACGCCCTTTACATAAAAAAGAAAAACAACGTTATCGAACGATTTTGAAGTTGTAGGAGAAAATTAGATGTTTTTCGCCCTACCGCGGTACTTCCGCCTACATCACGCGTGACCTTTCTGGCAGATTGCAGAGCAGTGCAAGACGAGCATTTGTCGTTAAAAAGTATATACATTTTTATTTCTTTGAAAATGACCGATCATTTCGCTAGATAAGATCCTTATTCCTCGGCTGGGATTGTGTAGAGCCCTTTGAAGCTGCACTGAAACTGCAATTTGGACCTTCAACACATTGAACCCCACTGGAGTCCACTATATGGAGAAAAATCCTGGAATGTTTTCCTCAAAAACCTTAATTTTTTTCAACTGAAATTTTAATTCTGAAGTGAACTAATCCTTTAATGAACAGTTAAAAAGACGAATTAAAACAAAATACTCTTATGAGCAAGTTCTTTTAATGAACAGTTCAAAAAGGCAAATGAATAGAACGAATGACTCTTATGAGCCAGTTCTTTAAATAAATAGAGTTTGCGGTCTTGATTTCTAGAATCAAATCAAATCAGGAATCTGTATCGATTCTCAGCCTTAGACAATATATCTGTGTTTAAGCGGTCCTCTCATACCTTTGCTGGGCTGGTTTTCCTGAAGGCTGTGAGAGTCCAGGAACACGCCACTGTCGCTGTGTAATTTCTCTCCTTCCCCGGCATTATTCAACTCGCCAACCCGTGCTTTCACCAGAGCCTGCTTCTGCTGACATGACTTCCAGCTGTACATACACACCAAATCACACACTTGTCATACAGTAAAAACCTACAAGAATAATATTTCACTTCACAGACACATTATAGTATTCTATATCTTACATATACAAATAGAATGAATTTGTGTGAAATGATTTGTATAACCACGTAAAGCGTATTTTTTCTTCTTTAAATCGCTGTATGACCTCACCATTTGTAGGCAACGTAGAGCAGCAGGCCGAGCACCACTGCAGCCAGTACAGACACGTAGACCAGGATGTTGTTGTTGTTGCCCCCTTGGTCCTGTGGTGTGATTCGAGTGGATCCGGACCCTGGTGCTGGGCTGCTCCTGTTCTCTGTTTCGTCACTCATAGTCGGCCATCGGGGGAATTCCCGCGGACCATCAGAACCAGATGGCCGGGACAGGATGTTGAGATCTTTCACTGCAAAAAGAGATTTAACAGAATAAGTCCTTTTGAATGCCTTTATATATTCAAAGGAGATAACATCACAATATTTATTTTCATCAAGAGGTGCATCATTTTTTGGTAAAGATTCTTGTGTTGACAATGCAAGAGGTGAGCACTCTGTAAAGTCTCCTCCAGCACATCCCAAAGACTTTTAATGAATTTAAGGTCTGGACTCAGAGGTGCAAATTCATGTGTGAAAATGATTCTTCATGCTCCCTGTCAACCATTCTTTCACAGTTTGAGCCTGATGAATCTTGACTTTGTTATCCTGGAATATGGTCATGATACGTCTTTCTACATGGTTGTTTAAAAAATGAAAAGCTACACACTCCATCAATTAGGGTTAGAAGAACTGTTGCCAAACATATAACATGCTAAAAACATTATAATCACTGCAATAATGATCCAATCAAAGTGTTTGCCTATTTAAATCCAAACAGCAACTTTTTTTTTGGCCGGGCAGTGTGTACACCGATCAGGCATAACATTATGACCACCTTCCTAATATTGTGTTGGTCCCCATTTTGCTGCCAAAACAGCCCTGACCCGTCGAGGCATGGACTCCGCTAGACCCCTGAAGGTGTGCTGTGATATCTGGCACCAAGATGTTAGCAGCAGATCCTTCAAGTCCTGTAAGTTGTGAGGTGGGGCCTCCATAGATCGGACTTGTTTGTTCAGCACATCCTACAGATGCTTGATTGGATTGAGATCTGGGGAATTTGGAGGCCAAGTCAACACCTCAAACTCGTTGTTGTGCTATTCAAACCATTCCCGAACCATTTATGCTTTGTATTAGGGCACATTATCCTGCTGAAAGAGGCCATAGCCACCAGGGAATACCGTTTCCATGAAAGGGTGTACATGGTCTGCAACAATGCTTAGGTAGTTGGTATGTGTCAAAGTAACATCCACATGGATGGCAAGACCCAAAGTTTCAAGGTAAGCGACGCACATGCACCCGACCATCCACATGATGTAAAAGAAAACGTGATTCATCAGACCAGGCCACCTTCTTCCATTGCTCCGTGGTCCAGTTCTGATGCTCACATGCCCACTGTTGGCGCTTTCAGTGGTGGACAGGGGTCAGCATGGGCACCTGACTGGTCTGCGGCTATGCAGCCCCATACGCAACAAACTGTGATGCACTGTGTATTCTGACACCTTTCTATCAGAACCAGAAATAACTTCTTGAGCAATTTGAGCTACAGGAGCTGGTCTGTTGGATCGGACCACACGGGCCTGCCTTCACTCCCCATGAGCCTCGGCCGCCCATGACCCTGTCACCGGTTCACCACTGTTCCTTCCTTGGACCGCTTTTGATAGATACTGACCACTGCAGACCGGGAACACCCCACAAGAGCTGCAGTTTTGGAGATTCTCTGACCCAGTCGTCTAGCCATCACAATTTGGCCCTTGTCAAACTCGCTCAAATCCTTACGCTTGCCCATTTTTCCTGCTTCTAACACATCAACTTTGAGGACAAAATGTACACTATATGCCAAATAGATATAATCTGAAAAATGAGTAGTTGAGCTGTCTTTATAAATGAAGGGAAACTCATTAGATTCACATTAGTTAGACATTTGAAGCACACTCAAGTACACCCTAGAGCACTCAAACACCTAGACTGCAAAAAAAATGCAGATGCTCATTTTAGCCTTCACGTGAAACCCACATGTGACGCACATCTGCTGTGAGTCTGATTAACACATCATCAGTGGGTGCAGGAACAGCTGACAGACTAAATACCAGATCGAAATGTTGAAAAGTGTGGAATGGTCAGGAGGATTCATGTCCCCCACCCTCCATCCTGAAATAGATCGTGCAGGCGAGGCCACCCCACACACTATCACACAGATGCATGCATTCTTTTGTCCACTCGCTCTCTCACACACCCCACAGGCTGCCTGTACGGATCAAACACTCGGTGTGGCTGCCCTGACCTCGGCAGGTCGAGTGGTCTAACTGGTGACTCCTCCCTGCAGGGAACAGAAGGCAGCGTGGGATGTGACCCACTAGCCAGCTGGTTAACCTCTAAACCGATTTAACACACCTCAGGCCACAGTTTAACATGCAATCCACAGTTTATACTTATAAAAAAGCCAAAATTGAAACATTTGATTGTTTATAGATCAAACAAAATCTTTGTAAAGTGTTTATCTTCTTAATTTGATCATGACTGGATTGTTGCTAAGCTCATTGAAGAATGAGCAGAACATTTGAAGTCAAAGTGAGAGCTGTATTTTCTCAAAGGCTTCTCTCTGACTGAACACAGGTGTCCGCCACATGTTAACAATCTAACCATACACACTCACACACACATGCATAAATGTTTTTATATATAGCTTGGCACAAACTTCATCCAAGACACACATGCATATCAGGTTACGTTCACACAGTCAGTGTTTGAGATTGACAACCGTATTTACTAACAGGTGTGTCAAATCAATGACGAATAAAAGTGTGCAAGATACAGAAAAGTATCTTGGACAAGTAAAAATCTAGTTTAAAAAGCATGTTTCTTCATGTTTCATGCTTTATATTCATGTTGGTTTCACATGGTTAAAAAAAAAAAAAAAAAAAAAAACATTTTTAACCAAATAAATTTAATAAAAAGTAAAAGTTATATTTTTCCTTACACCTTGAATACATGGGAGTGCACAAATATTAATCATTATTTAAAAAAAAAAAAATTTTTTTTTTAACAAAATTATTTTCTCAAACTAAACTTTATTTTTACAAATATCATGAATTCTTTTACTCATAAATTTTTTTATTCGAGGTTAGTACCATATTGTAATATATATTTTTTAAAATTTGAACTAATCTTGTCGTTATAAAAAGGTAAAATAATCATTTATTAAACATTTTTGCTAATATGATATTGTCTGCAGGGGTCGTCTCTATGAAAAAAAAAATGTGTTAATGTTGTTTTATGTTTTTACAGAAAAATGTTTTTAAATATTTATAATATTTTAACAAAACCGTTTCACAATTTCTTTACTAAGAAATAAAAATTACTTAATTTATCTTTACAAGAATTTCATATTTTAATGAGGCTTTTGTCTTCATTATGATCAGGACGGGTGAATCACCCTGTTGTATAGGGCTACATGATTTGAGGGAAAATTGAATTGTACTTTTTCTGATAAAAATTGCAAGTGCGATTTAAAATTGTATTAAATAAATAAAAAAAGCTCCAGGTTTGCTGTGCTTGTTTGTAGGGCTGCACAACTTGGCCAAACATGTTATGATTATATATCAATTACTATAAAATAATAATAATAATTATTATTATTATTATTATTATTATTACTAAATAACAATATTAAACAAAATAAGAAATATTACTATTGTAATATTTCATTGTAAAATAAAGAACTGAGTATCTAAGAAACACATATATGCATATATTTATTTAATTAAATCACATTCTTTGCGATTTAATAATCGCATTAAGCCATATCATGATTTTGATTCATTTTGATAAATTGCTCCCTACAGTACATACACCCAAGATCATTTACATAAAGACACAGTAGAATTTAATGAACATCACACTCACCCATACAGACGGTGTCAGAGTCCGGCTGGCAGGATCTGATCTCCACCTCGTCTTTACTACAGCGTGAGCAGGGCACGCAGGGTTTCCTGTTGCTCCGCTCTCTTGAGTAAGTCCCTGGTTTACACTGCTCACATATGGTATTTCCCAGCCTCCCGCATTGCTGAACGACTCCACTTCCATACCCACACATGGAGCAGGCCGCGCACAGCCCACTTGTGCTGTTATGTTCCCGCCACAGGAAGAAACCCTCACCGCAATCACAATGGGTATCCAGAGTGGGAGTGCAGCGTGCCAGCTCAGGAATCCCGGGGGGGCAGCGGACGCACAGCCGACAGGCTGAAAGACTCTCAGAGTCAGAAAACGACACACCTGGGACATATATAAAGTGATTTTTATCAAGAATATGGATGTAAACATTTGCAAAACAACAATATTCACATTTAGGCATTTATTCAAAGTACAAATGAAAGTTTGTTTTAAAAACACTCACCATCTTGACACGGCTGACACTTGGTGTCTTCCTGGCCACAGCTGGTTGCCAAGCCAGTGCCCGCAGCACACATGCTGCAACATTCGCCTGAGTTTGTGAACTGCTCACTGGTACAGTCATTGCCAAAAGCCACCTGCAAAACACACCACCACATGTCAAATTCAAATTAATTATAATAATTAAATGGAATTTGTAGTATATTTTTGCTCTCAGTGACATACTAGGACAGAATGACGTTTGAGAGTTTTCGAACCCTCTCAGTCTCTCTACTGAGGAGGTCCCCAGAGCAGAAACAAGAACATATATCTTCAGCCAGACAATTATGTTCAAAGAATATGTGGAATAAAAGCTGTAAAAACAATATAAATGGTGATTATAAAGATTATAGGTAAAGAAGATCATAAAGTTCTAAACAATATAAGCCTGGTAAAGTACATATTCATTAAGAGCAACTTCATAAAACCACAACCTTTAATTTGGAGGAGAACTTGCTATATAATGTAGTTTGCTCACTGACATGTGTGAAAGAAACACTATGTTCCATCTAACACGCATATTTTGCATTATAGATATTAGAACAGGAATGTCAATAATATACGTTTTAATAATATTACTAATTTTCTGTATTTTTGATCAAATAAATGCAGCCTTGGTGAGCATAAGAGATTTTGCATTACAGAAAATATAAAACAGCTATTTAAATTATATCCATTTTAATAATATTTCACAATATTACTGATTCTACTGTATTTTGAACAAATAAATACAGCCTTGGTGAGCATTGGAGACTTTCAAAAACATAAAAAAAAAAAAGATTGGTAAGAGAGATGGCTTATAAAAAAGTATACATAATTTCTTGGAAAAGGAAGGGAAGGCATAGACAGACACACACAGAGAGAGATATTTCCTAGCAGTATTACTGGAATTTTCTTTGTCAGTTTCCTAATATGGTGTTTAATTCTCACCAAACATAGTGAGCTGAGGGGGAACTTAACATCCTCAATGGCCATATAATTTGTACAAAAATGAAGTCTAGGCATTTAAATTGCACAGGGTTTCCTGTGTGAGAGAGAGAAATTAGTTTAAGGAGTCTGTGTGACTTTAACACTCCAATTTGGGTGTAAATAGTGACTGAGTGTAACACACCCTTTCACACAGCTTTAACAGTATCAAGAACGAGGGAGGTAGAGCATCATTAGGGGATGTTTAAAAAGACTCCTGGCTCATGGGAATGGAACATTATGTGTATTTGCACCCATTTCAAACAGAGGCATCAGCAATGGGACGGCGATGCAGCTCAAGTCCTCAGGGGAGGGTGTGATGTGTGAGTGCGTCTGTTTGGATAAGAGAGAAGACTTTGATCTTCCCCGCAGCTCTGCAGGTGTGATAGAGGAGGCCAGTTCTGCGGCATCTTAAACATGCATATGTTTAGGAAAATTACCCCTCACACACCCCCTCTGCTTCACAATTGCCCCCTGGGGCTCTGACAAGAGCCAACAGATGCCTAACATGCAAAGCTCCTCCAAAGCGGGAAAGCAAAACCCATGCAACCTCTCTGATGTCTGTCTCTTCTTCTCTCTGATCTCTGTTGGGACAAGAGAGCGTGTGTAAACCTGTTGAATGAGCGCACAAGCTCATAATCTCATTGAAACACCAATACACATTTGTACACAGCTGCCCACAGGGCAACAACCTTCACTTTGTGAGTAAAAAGAATACCTTCATTTTGCATTTCAGCCACACTTGCCTACTGCTGATACACCAGGATCTTTGCATTGTTTAAAAAGAAGCAAAGCTTAGTAGCGATTAACCAAATATTCAATATATTGAAAGGGACTAAATTTAAATGTTTAAGAATGTGCCATGTAAAAAAGCTATGGAAGGTTTTATCACGCAATTCTGACTTTATATCTCACAATTCTGACTTATTTTCTCAGAATTGCGAGATATAAACTCACAATTGCGAGTTATAAACTCACAATTGCGTTATATAAACTCGCAATTCTGACTTTTTTCTCAGAAATGTTTATATTTCGCAATTCTGACTTTTTAACATGCAACTGTGAGTAATAAAGTCAGAATTGTGAGATATAAACTCGCAATTCTGAGAAAAAACATCAGTATTTTTTCTCACAATTGGACATTATAACATGCAATCACTATTCTGACTTTATAACTCACAATTCTGATGTTTTTTCTCAGAATTGCGTGATATAAACTTGGAATTCTCACTTTATAACATGCAATTGCGAGTTATAAAGTCAGAATTGTGAGATATAAACTCGTAATTCTGAGAAAAAAAGTCTTTTTTCTCACAATTGGAAATTATAACACGCAATTGTGTGTTTATATCTCACAATTCTGACTTTATATCACACAATTCTGACTTTATAACTCACAATTGTGAGTTTATATCTCACAATTCTGAGAAAAAAAAAGTCAGAATTACGAGAAGAATTGTGAGATAAAAAGTCGCAATTACCTTTTTTATTTTTTGTTTCATGGTGGAAACAAGCTTCCACAAAAAGCCCATATTGTTGAGCCACAAATCTGAATATTAAAGAAACTTATATTATATTCCTCAATGTCCTTGGTAGTTATAGTAATACAGGTCACAGGTTCCACAAAACTTTTCAACTTTTCCACAACTTTTTTTCAACATTGATAATAATAAGAAATGTTTCCTGATCACTAAATCAGCATATTAGAATGATTTCTGAAGGATCATGTGACACTGAAGACTGGAGTAATGATGCTGAAATTTCAGCTTTGCAATTACAGGAATAAATTACATTTTAAAATATATTCAAAAAGTAAAGAGTTCTTTTAATTTGTAATAACATTTCACAATATTACTGTTTTTACTGTATTTTTTCATGAAATAAATGCAGCCTTGGTGATCATAAGAGACTTCTTTTAAAAAACATAAAAAAATATATATTAATGTTTCCAAACTTTTGACAGGTACTGTACATATAAATTAAAACTAATTGGAAAAAAGTTTGGGGAAAAAAAGGTCTGTCCTATCTTTCCAACATTATTTGTTGGAAAGATAGGACAGAGGTTTCTGAGCAGTACCATTGGAATTAACAGTTTTCCTAATATGGTGTTTAATACTAACCAAAGTAAGCTGAGGGAGAACTTAACATCCTCAATGACAATATCTCACCATATAATTTGTACCTAAGTCTAGCTAAATAGAATGTACAAAGTGGGGACAAATGATATATCACCTATAAACATTTGGGCAGAGCAGGAATGTAGTGGTCTGAGGAGGAGGGGCGGGGGAGCATGAACACTACAGACACATCCAGCCTAAGTGCTGAGTCCACATAATACAGAGAGATAATGCATATGAATTAAGCAACTTCACACAAAACATCTTTGATCTACCCAAACATTTCGTTCCCGTCACTGAAGGACAATGTCAGTCTGGATGCCACATTTGATAATGTAGGTCAAACCTGCCCCACACATTGAATGAAGGGATCTTTTGTAACTTAAGGAATAGTCAACCCAAAAACGAAATTTCAATCATTATTTACTAGTCGTTCTAAACCTGTATGACCTGCGGGACGCAAAAAGAAGATGTTTAAAGCACTGTTTTTATCCATACAATGAAAGTCAGTGGGGTCCAAAACAACTTCGGACCCCATTAACTTTCTTTTAAATATCTTATTTACAGAAGAAAGAAAGTCATGTTGGTTTAGAACAACATGAAGGTTAGTAAATAATGACAGAATTATAATTTTTTGGGTGAGCTATCCCTTTAAGTCCAATGCTGTATATAATATAATATATGAGCACATGTTGCCCATGAGCGAGTTTGGAAAGAGCAGTCTGAATGATGAAAACATGAAAGGAGCCATGAGCCCCAGGAGGCAACAGTGATTGACCCCTCACCCCCACCAGCCAAACATACAACCACAGACAGACATCCACTGAGACAGAGCTAGAGACTGACCGCTATCTTATCTCACTGCAGCCAACAGTAGCAAAAGATCCGTTTCACGACAGGCTAAACACAGCCTCGGGCCTGTAGAACTTCAAGATCATTTACAAAAGTGTCAGTTTGCCGCCAAATACTTCTCTATCAAAACGAGCGGAAGAAAAATCTTATCAAAAAAAAGAGGTTGTGAGTTCAAGAGGAAACCGCAATTCTGCCCCCACCGAAAGAAGTAAAGCGATGTGGCTAAATGGAAAGTCAAATTACTGAGCTGCGATTTCTACCCCCTCGCTCTCCACAGACCAAGAGAAAATGATGATAATTACAATGCTCCGGATATCCCGGGCCCCTGCATTTCTTAAGCTGTGGTTGCCTATCAACCAACAGACATGAGGGGGGGGGTCTGCTGCTACCCCTGGCTCCCCCACAGACTGTTTGAACACACCAGGAGACATGGATCTGGATCAGGCCAGTAGCATTTAATTAACTACCACTGACCTGAAAAGAGTGCAAAATTATCAAGCAAAAACATTCATCGTTTAAGTTTTGCATCCATCTGTAACAGTCAGAACAAATTAATCAGTTGTTGTGTGATTAACTGTTTTAATTTGTGAGAAAGCAGCCTTTTATTTTGGCGTTCGTTTAAACGGGAATAAATCACAGGGCCATTTGGCTCTGCTTTGACATCCGCAGGGCGTATTTCTCTGAGCATAATTTATCATTTGGAAAACAAGATGGAATATATCTTTCCATTTGGATGGTAAATATTCAACATTTTATACCTGCTAAGAACAACAGCAGGATATAGCACTGTAAGCGTGATTAAAAAACAAAACAAAAAAACCCATAAAGTTATGCTATGCAGGTCACAATGAGACACAGGGTGTTACATTCCTCTTTGCTTTTGTGCCAGGCAATATCCAGGATTTATTAAAAACTAATCATGAAAACAAATACATGATCCACACACTTACCAAAACATTCTGCAAAATATAAAGCTGCAGTTCCCTGACAGACTAACATGCTAGTTAAGAACACATTGTATGAGAGAACAGGGAGTGTTGTAATGCAGTTTAGTTAGCGTAACCAATTAGAATTTAGCTAAAATTTCTTTCTTAACCTGCTATTTTGAGGTAAGAAAGTAAAATTTAATGCCTGGCTAATTTAATTTGTGAATATTATGTTAATGAATGCTAAATAAAGTGTCATCTAAATCAGGTTATCTTGTTTAATATGATATATAACATTAATTGTAACACTTTCCAATGTATTTCTATAAGCTACACTGACATAAAGTCAGACTATTTTTTATGTTTTTAGAGTTCTTAGCTTATGTTTTTATTCCTATTTGTTTCAGAATTTATTTTGAATTAGAATTTTCTCTCTGTTTCAATTAAAAAATTTAAAATGAAATGAGGGTGGGTGTTTAATTAGTTTGAACAAGTAAATTTGGTTACCACAAACTTTATTAGTGCTACAACTTAGCAGAGGTTGTAACAACAGCGCACTTTTTGTACTTTACATTCATTGACACTGTTTAGGGATAAGTTGTGGATTTCTAAACTACTTTAATTTGTAGCTGAAAAACATGGGAATAGGGAGATAGCCTATAAAGCGCAAAATCATTGAGTTAGAGACGTTATAATAAGCTAAACAGTGTTACAACACTTTAGCTCCCCTAATTAAAAAGTAACTGGAAAGACCCAGTACCGTCGGAAAATATGAGCAGTCCAAACCATCCGTTTACAGCCACCAGAAATCAAATAAAAAACTAAACCAACTGTTACGAGTTTACACGTCATATATATATATATATATATATATATATATATATATATATATATATATATATATGATGCCGAATAGCTTACCTTTACGGCCAAGATACACAAACAGAGTTGAAGTGCTGCTGCCATCGCTCCCTTCGCTCCCTTCATCTTCAGTTCTTTCCCTCAGCGTTTAGGAAATAATGCAACGAGTCTCGTGTGCTCAAAACGCACTAATGTTCATAACCACAAAGCATAAACATCGGACATATACAGAAGCTGTTGAAAGTATCTGGTACTCTCTTCCATATATATGAGCAGTCTTTTTTTTTCTTCGAGACTTCCACTGAACAGCGCTGTAACAGTAAATGCGGATAATCCTCGTATAAAGCTTTAAAAGTTCATTACATCATCTCTCGTCTGTTTCCACAGTCAAATCTGCTAATTAGTGGCGATCCTTCCTTCACTCAACTGCTGCTGTGGTCGCGGTCAGCTGTTGACTAAATAGCTTTTGCTGAAGGGGGATGGACATAAACCCCCCAGAAATGCGCGCGAGCATAGAGCCTCACACACGAGCTCTGTGATTGGACAGACTGGCGCGTGATGGAGATCAAACTCTTCAACAAGCCATTATTGTGGGAAAATAATTTTGACTCTGCCCATATATTATACGGTCATATTAGCTAGAAAACAGCCGCGTTGTACAGTGTTACACAATATTTTGAAATAGCCTATTGTTTTGCATCTTTTGTGTTTTTTAAAATTTGTTATTTTCTGCTAAAACGTGTATTACAATAACTGTAGTAACTTTGAGATTTTGGAAGACGCGGTGGTCATCAAGGTAAATTACTGTACTACAAATACTGGAACAGATTAAACCCCATTTTGCCCAGTCCAGGCTTCAGTTCTGTTGAGGCTTTGAGATAAAAAGGGACACAACAGTGGCTAAACTTTTCAGATCTGAGGGGGTTTTAAGTAACATCGTAAAACTCAGCATGGGGTCTCGAGACTTCAGAGAGCAACAAATGGAGACTTCCCTCGCATACAATGATCATAGCTCTTCAAAGAATGACCGAGAAGAAACGGTGAAGAGTAGCCTAAAGAAGAGACGGTGTTCAGTTAATTCTTCGCCGATTCGTTTCGCCTTTTCCTTTCGTTCCTGGTGTCAGTAGGTCTTAATGACTGAATGACCGAACTGTGAGTAGGGAACTAACGTCTGTTAAGAGCGCTTCTTTACTGAAGATGCCCTGTCAGTTTACAGAGAATATCATTCCTGTTTTTTCTATGCTGACCAGTTGTTAACAATAACGTCAATTTTAAGATTTAGATATTGAACCTCAAATATAAAAATTACCATGGCAGCCAGTTCCCCTAAAATCTACATTTACTGCAGGTATAAAACTGTAGTAGGCTAACTTGGATATTCTATGAATAGGTTGAATCCATTTGATATGTTTAATAAACATTATATAATTATCTAACATAAAATTAAAGGGTTAAGTTACCCAAAAATGAAAATAATGTCATTAATTACTCACCCTCATGCCATTCCACACCCGTAAGACCTTCGTTAATCTTCGGAACGCAAATTAAGATATTTTTGTTGAAATCCGATGGCTCAGCATAGCCAGCAATGACATTTCCTCTCTCAAGATCCATTAATGTACTAAAAACATATTTAAATCATGTGAGTACAGTGATTCAATAATAATATTATAAAGTGACGAGAATATTTTTGATGCGCCAAAAAAAACAAAATAACAACTTATATAGTGATGGCCGATTTCAAAACACTGCTTCATTAAGCTTCGGAGTGTTATGAATCTTTTGTGTCGAATCATGATTCGGATCGCGTGTCAAACCGGCAAACTGCTGAAATCACGTGACTTTGGCGCTCCGAACCGCTGATTCGACACAAAAGATTCATAACGCTCCAAATCTTCATGAAGCAGTGTTTTGAAATCAGCCATCACTATATAAGTCGTTATTTTGTTTTTTTGGCGCACCAAAATTATTCTTGTCACTTTATAATATTAATATTGAACCACTGTACTCACATGAACTGATTTAAATATGTTTTTTTAGTACATTAATGGATCTTGAGAGAGGAAATGTCATTGCTGGCTATGCAGGCCTCACTGAGCCATCGGATTTCAACAAAAATATCTTAATTTGCGTTCCGAAGATTAACGAAGGTCTTACGGGTGTGGAACGCCATGAGGGTGAGTAATAAATAACATTATTTTCATTTTTGGGTGAACTAACCCTTTAACATAGCTTGACAAGTAGCTGGTTTAAACATAAAAGGGTGATTTTGTCCACAAAGTGACAGCTTCACTGAGGCTACATTTTACAATAGGCCTATTGCTTCTCTTAAATAAAAGATTCTCCCTTTGTCCAAATATGCCTACTTACCTCCTATGTAGTAGGGGAGACCGGGGGCAATTGTAACAGGGGGCAACTGTAACATCTCAAATTACATCAATCAGAAACGAGACAGAACCATGAAACTAATTTTGCATGTGCTCTGTGGAGATCCCTCTCTGCATGCCAAAGGACAAGCTTCTAAATCATACTGGTAAAGTTTTTTTTTATACAAAGACTCATTTTTGAGGTATAAAAGTTTTTTTTTTTTTTCATCTACACTACAGTTTCATCTACATACTGTCTTAACCATTAATGTCTGTGAATTTAAACCTGTCTCGTTTTGATGACCAATCTGTTGTCTAATATTTGATATCTTTGTCAAACATTAGCTTCATTGTTTCTAGCTAGCAGGGTTGCTTGTCACGGGGTGGTACAGCGTAACACTGCATCACAGTTGCCCCGACGCCATCAAAATAGTGTCCAATTTAGTAAGGACATCAAAATAGATTATTTTTTCCAATAATGTAAGAAAAGAGTTTTTGCCTCTCTATCTGGGGGATCCATTTTACTAAGTAGACCCTGTTTACTCTCTGTTCACAGCATGCCTAGGTTCAGACCAAGGAAAACAGCAAGGGGAGTTAATTAATTGTTCTGAATAATACAGATGTAGTGGATATTAAATAGTTTTAACTATATCCATATTCTCTGGAGTTTATTGTGGCCATTGGTATTTATATGGAGGTATTACATGTGTTGTTACAATTGCCTCCGCATGTGGGGGCAGATGTAACATTTGACTTCTAATGTTTTAATCAGTATTGTGACTCTAACATTGCTTGTAAAAACATTTAAGAAGTAGAACACAGATACAAGTTACTGACATAAAAATTGTTTCCAAATATTTTTAAATGGTTTTTGAGTAATGGCGACAAGACCAAAATTTGTTACAATCGCCCCCGGTCTCCCTCTAGGTGAAAAACAGTAGCCTATTTGAAATAGTAGTATGCCCAAATTTATAGTATTCATAAAACATAGGCAAAAAGTACTTAGAGACCTAGCCTACTACTTCTGGTGATTTCCTGATGTGTGCATATATTGGGGTGCGTCTCAATCAGCTCTTTAGCTCCTTAGGTTGTGAATCAGTATATTGCGTAGGCTATAAAATTGGGGCACTGGTAAGGACCCTGGCTCTATTTCCAGTGATATGGCAACAGCCTCAATGTACAACGTCACTACTGGTATTTATGAACAACAACAGCACAGATATCTTTCTGACATTAATTGTTTGTTTTTTAAAAGTACATGATACTTTATGATAGATATCCCTGCAACATTTTGAGCCATAAATGTTAGCTACATTATGTTTATTACGTGTCTATTGATGAAGGGTTTATGTTGAAATATAAATAATAATGGTTTGTTTTTTTGTTTTTTAAAAAACATCTACACTGTAAAACCAAACAGTGAAATTAATGAAATGAAATGAGTTTGTTTCATTCAAATAATAATGAAATTTCATTGTACTTAATAGGAAAAAATTGTGTGAACTCAAAATTTCATTGTAGTAAGCTGAACTTAATATGATTGAGTTGAGTTGCAGCAGATTTCAAATTCCCAGCATGTTTTGTGTCAGGCTGTACAAATAAATGTTGAAATTAGGTGTTATTTTGTGTGTTTTTTGCACAAGATTAACATAGGGAGACATAAGTTAGTGTTTAATGTTGTGTTATGTTGGGATTTACAGGGGGTTCTTAGTTTTGTAGGGTTACCATTGTGGTGAAGAGTAGAGCCTGTGGTTAGGTTGAGGATGAGCTGCAAAACTTTTAGGACCATAAATACTATTTGTTGTTTGATTATATACATGCAAGTATATAATGACAGTCTCTTTGATAGTTATAATAGCATGTTATTTGCTATCTAACATTTAACCAAGATCTGAATGTGATGTTTATGTAAATGAACCGTATTAAATTAACATAATAATGAGTTTGGCAAGGCTGAGAACTGTGGGAATGAAGGGATGCGGGTGACGTGATTGTTAATGAGAGACACCTATGCACCACACTGGCCTTGCTCCGCTTACACGGCTCTCGGTCCTGTCCCACCTGTCACAAACATTTTAAGTTCTACTAACTTTAAAAAAATGAGTCAGTTTACTTTAGTGATGCAAACTCCGATTCATTTCCGCGAACTGGATCTTTTCGGACAGTTCGGGTCAATGAACCTGTTCAAAAAGCCGATTCATAGGTTCCTGACATCATCATGCTATGATGGCATTTCTTTTCTAACAGCTCACTGTCATATTATATCAATGAAACGTTCAAATAAAGTAATTTGTGTCAACGCATATTGTAACATTCAAATAAACATTTATTTGTGTGAATGCATATTGCTAATTATTGCCTTTCATTCACTTTCACACAAGTTTGTGGTCACAGTTTCATTGGATCACGGATCCTTTATGTCGGATACGACTGACCAATATTGATTAACCTACATCTTGGAACGATGCATCTCGCAACTACAACACACATATTTATGCTCAAACGCAGATATGTTCTACATGTCTAAAGTATAGAAAGAATTAACTCTTCAGAACTTCCGGTAAGGGAAAATAGTGAGCATCGATGCTCCCTGGATTTTACGGTGCATTGTGAGACTTATTAGGGAGCAAACGTTTCATTGCCCTGGAAGGTTTTTGCGATTGAGACGGCCCTAAAAATGGCTGACTCCCTGATCAGTGCCTTGAGTACTGAACTAGGGAACTGATTGAGATGTACCCATACACACTTTACTATCCCATGAGGCCACAGGAGAGAAGTCGTGAATGGCAGTAAAGCAATGCAACTGACGTCGCAAGTCAACTAGCCCTTGAAGGCCCTTTCACACAAAGGAGAATAACTATAACGGTAACTATAAAGATTTAATAATGAGAATAGGGAAAGTCCACATCACAGCTATAATGATAACGGCACAGAGGAATGTTATTGTTGAAATCACTTTCAGAACGATTTTTTTCAGCTGATGAACGATAAAAACATGTCAACCAATCAGAATCCACCACCTGACTTCAAAGAGCTTGAGAATTAAAGTGGCAGACGACAACTGCAGTGCGCGCTTATAATAAAAAGAGTGTTATGGTCCATGGTGTGGATGCTAATATAGTTATCATTATAGTGGCACAGTTTACTGGCAAAAATTATTCAATAGTTGCTGTATTTCATACCACAGTAAAATTACCGTAAAAATAACTACAGTAGTTGTAATCATACTGTAAAATAAAGTACAGCATTAAGTATAATGCTGCACTTTATTTTACAGTATGCTTAAAACTACTGTAGTTATTTTTAGTTAATTTTTAATATTATTATTATTTATTTTAATTTTACTGTTATAAATTCAATAACACAAGTTATTGCTTCACATCAACTTTATTTAGGCTTCATCTTTTACATTTCTGAACTTCAGTACAGATTTACCAGCATATTAATTTCATCAGTTAACAAAATACAATTAAAGTAATACCACTAAAATCACATTAACACATAGTGCCAGTGGAAAGTAAATGTTGGAAATATAAAAATAAAAGTTTGAAGAGATAAAGTACTTAATTAGTAGCAGTATACAACAATAACCAGCGAATACATATAATCTTAAATCTTAAAACCACATGCTATAAAGAAAAGGGTCTTCTTTATTGCGACGACTCTTCCCCCCTGTCTCACGATGGTTCAGCCCGTTCAGCCGGTCTCTGCCAGCGCCGGTGCCGCTGCGGGAGGAAAGAGCTACTTAGTGCGCCTTAACGGAAATGAGCACCCGCTTCGATGTTCTTACGGACATTTACAAACTTAAACATATTTATACCTTGCAAACAATATTGGTACAAAACAAAAAAAGTCGATTACATAAATTTTAAAGCTGACCTACCAATTTCACGTAGTAGGCTTTTTGTCTTCACAACGACTTTTCCCGCCTGTCTCGCAATGGTCCAGCCGGTCTGCGAACGCCGCTGCGGGAGGAAGATTCTAGTTAGTGCGGCTTAAATGGGAAATGCTCACCCGCTCCGATGTTCATACATATATTAATTAACTCAAACGTATTTATACTTTGCAAATAACATTTGTATAAAACAAATAAGGCAATTACATGTGTTTTAAAGTATACCCACCCACCAATCTCACATAGGCCTACTCCGTCCTCGGACTTTCATCTTCACCACGCTGCAGGAGGAAAATGCCAGAAAATGAACGCTTGCTCACGTATTTTTATGGAAACGTATTAACTAAAACGTAGCTTTATATCTTGCAAATAACATCAGAATAAAACATAAAGGGAAAAAAGAGAAAAGTTAACCTACCATACTCTTGTGGGGTTTCATCTTCATGATGAGTCGGTCATTTAGTAGCCTACTGTATTTAGATATACAGTAGGCTAATATTTTCCCAGAATGCATTGAAAATCTACAGTAACATACTGTACACAGCTTATACAGTTGGAAACTTAAGAATACAGTAACAAGCTGTGAAAACGAATAAAATCTACAGTAATATGCTGTACTCAGATTCTACAGTAGACAACTGTTGAGAACACAGTATAAAACAACAGAAATCGTTTACAGTGCATCTTTACAATTATCAGGCCAACATCCATGTCAGTAAGTCCTAAGTCACTAACAAGATTTTACAATCTCTAGATCGTGGTCAGCAGAGGCTGATAGGCAGAGAACTGCATAGACAAGACTATAAACCCTCCAAAGATGCAAATACTTTGGCAGCCTGTTACCAAAGTGTGAATTTGCAGATCACAGCAAAGAAATAATAAAACTTTGTTGGAAGATGAACACAGGCTAAGGGGGTGGGGGAGACTGGGAGGCTTTGTGGTTGTTTGCAGGTTGTTGTGGTTTAGGAACTACCCAGACAACAAGTGATTGTCAGGACGTTTTAACCTACACCCCTTCCCCCACCTCTTCTTTTGGGGGTGGAGGGGAGATGCCTGGTTCTACTAAGAGCAAGGTGTCAAGCCCTCCTCCCATTGTTATCCACACAGATCAGAGCAGAATTGCCACCATAACCAGCACATCTCATCTCCTCTCTGTCCCGCTGCATGTAGTGACTGGAAGAGGCGCATTCCATCCCTCCATGCCAGAGCCGACCCCCTCCTTCCCCTGTCGTCCACTCAAACGTACCCCTTGGGGTGTTTATGGGTGAGCCAACAGGATGCTCGGCCCATTGGGAGATCAAAGGATTCCTGGCTCAGATAAATGTGGTGTAACTGTGACCTCTTCAACTCTAATAGGGTTTAACACGTCAGGACAGGAGGAGGGAATAAAAGACTGAGACGTCAGAGGAAAACTGAGACTTTATTTGAGAAAGGGATAGAACCTTCATTTAAGGATCTTAAAGGAGTCAATTTGAGGAGGGGGAAAAAAATCAATGTAAGATGAATTATAATACAAGTTTTTGTATTTCCTTTTTATGAAAAAAAGTCAAATAAAAGTATTATTTTTTTAAATAAAAAATATGTAAATTAAAATAAATCTCATTTAAACATTATTTGACGAAAAGCAGGGTTATTATAGTAAACTAAAATAAAAAATACTAGAAATAAACAATTTGAATTTAAATTAAAGGGGTGGTTGTTACGGCGCTCAAAGTTCAATGCAAACGGAGATATTTTCTTTTAAAGAATTCTCTGTTTAAGGACTACAACAAATGGCTGGTAGGGACTACAATGAGCTTCTTCCCTGGTTAGTGACATCACTAACCCTAAAATTTACATAAACCCTGCCCCCAGGAACGTGCAACAAAGGGGGCGAAGCCATGTTGTAGTAGAGTGTTGTTACCATGCTGTCATTTTATGCCGGACTGCTTCACAAACGAGGGTCAATTCAATGCTGGATTTGCACAAAAGATTAACATGACGGAACATGCTAGTCGATGAGTTGAATTAAATTATCCACTAACCATTCAGAAACGTCCAGTTGCATTCTAGAAGTTGTAACTTCTTCCTGAGTCTCTCCATCAGTGTTTGACTCTGGTTTGAACCACGTAAAGCTGAACACCGTTACTGACAATCCTCATTTTGGCTGCGTGAGATTCTCCAGCTTTGCTGTTGAGCAACTGTTAAAGCTCCGCCCTCTTGGGAGCTGCAGCTCATTTGCATTTAAAGGGACACACAAAAACAGCTTGTTTTTGCTCACACCAAAATAGGGGCAAATTTGACAAGCTATAATAAATGATCTGTGGGGTATTTGGAGCTGAAAATTCACAGACACATTCTGGGGACACCAGAGACTTATATTACATCTTGTAAAAGAGGCATTATAGGTCCCCTTTAAAATGAATTAAAAACAGTAGTAATAATTAAAAAGACAAACACATACCACAAAATTACTAAAACTAACAAAAATGAAAATGGAAAATATAAAAATAAAAACTTCAACATAAAAACTAGAATGATACTAAAATAATACTGATGAAAGTCACGACTCAAGTCAATTTAGACCATATATTTAATTAAAAGAAACAATATACATTTACACAAATCTCTCACTCAAGCAGGAAGGCTGTGAAACAGAAATGGGCATGTGTTCAACAGAGAATGACTGTTTACATTTCTTTTGAAGCCATCATTTGTTCGAACAGACACGAAGCTTAACATAATTCAACCAGTTTGACATGCATAAAAAGAATCATGGAGTGATTTAGTCATAAGCATTTCATAAAACAGGACTTAAACTCTTATGGCTTCAGTTTCTCATCACAAATCTAAACTAAACTGACTAAACTCAAACAAAACCGACTCTCAAGGCTTTGTGTGTGTGTGTAGCTGGGAAATACAGTGAAAAATAATGCACACTCTTACAGTAATCGTTTCAGTGGCAGTGTTTGAACTATGAGTGATAGTGATACAGAGGACAACACTGTATTTAAGGAATAATTCACTGAAGAAAATGAAAATTCTGTCATCATTTATTCACTCTCATGACGTTCCAAACCTGTATGACTTTCTTTCTTTTGTGGAACACAAAAAGAGGATTTTGAAGACTCGTTCTAGTCGCTCTCATTCATGCAGTTAAAATTAATGTTGACTGAAGCATTAAAAAAAGAGAACCATATAAACAATGATTCAGTAGCTTTGAATGTGGAATTTTAAGTCATTATTCATTAAATAAAAGGTTCCAAAAGGGGATTTTCACAGCAGTGCCATAGAGAAACTATTTTTTGGTTTACCAAAGAACCAGTCAAGCGATCTTAAAGAGATCTTATAGAACATTTTAAAAATCAAGACTTATAAGAACCCTTTTTTTGAAATCGAAAGGTTTATGGATGTTAAAGATTCTTCATGGAACCATCGATGCCAATGAGGAACATTTATTTTTAAGGGTGTAACACGAAGAAATTGTCCGAGTTTTAACTTTTCAGTGAATGATCGAGTTCACAGAGCCTGAATAATTAATTCGTGAATCAAACTCACAGCTGTTAACAGCTCACCAGAGGGGAAGATTTTCAGTGAGTAACACTTTAAATATAGCTTCTTTTTTTTTTTTGTTCACATAACGCGTATTGTACGACTTCAGAAAACGTAATATATAGACATGCGCCAGAGAAACGTGCGCGCAGCCATCTTTAGAAATTTTGTCCTGAACTTCCGTTTTTGCTCTGTATATTTCTATGGCATCGCTGTCAAAGAATAACTAGCTGGTGAAGTGGATTTACTCATTGTAGAGTTAACGAAAGGTATCATGAGCTTTGTAATGTTTAAAGCAGATGTCTTAACAAATGTCAGTAGACCGGGAAGATTTTAAAACGAGCAGTTCATTCATAAATACGTAAGACCGCTGTGGAAATACAAACCGGAAGTCAAAAGACAACGAGCGCAGCGCTGAAAAGGTTGTGTCCTTTTTGAAGCTCGAAAGACTCAGTCCTCAGTCATTGTAGTTCTAAAAGAGAAACCACAATTTTATTCCAATGAAGAAAGAAAGTCATAGGCGTTTAGAACAATACAAATGTGAGTAAATACTGAAAAAAACAAAACAAAAAAACCCTTTAAACAGTGTGTATAATTGCTGGCCGATGTGCTCGGTGCTTCCCTTTATCTCTGCTGACTTTGCTATCCAGAGCAGAGCAGCAGATTTAACGCAACCATCCCAGAGAAGCCAGCAAGATGTGTCCTCTACTCTCTCAGCAGGGCCGAATACCCATGTGTCTCACAGACACCACTCACACAGCACAGCCTTCAAAGCATTCAGTGCGTCAAGAGAAAAAAACCCCAAAAACATCTAGACAAAAAAATTCCATGGTAACATAAACAGAATTGTGGCCCCAGCCAACAGACACATTCACAGGACAATTAAGACTAGCTGGCATATGTTTCACATATTACAAATAGTTTCATAATTACAGTGAACAACACAGTTGAGGCACTTTGCGAAGTTCAAAAATGGATACAATTTCTATTAAGATTTAGATTTTGTGTAAATGAGATTGGAAGTGCAGCACATTAAGCAGCATACAAGGATGTTCTGAAACCATATCACAACTATTGTATGAAAAGAAGCCAAAAGTGCAATTTATGCCCATTTTAGAAAGCGCTGCCGTACAGTGGAAGATCAAACAAGTCTTTTTAACATTTAAGAGGATTTTTGTGATGGCTGTGCGAATCCCTCAGTGCACCGACAGGAAAGGCACTTCCTTTTTATAACATATAACACGATATGAAAGATACACAGTGCGAGTATGGAGAAAATCATTATTTTTATCAGCAGGACCTAATGAAATAAAGTGATAGTTCACCCCCAAATTAAAATTATGTGATCATATACTCACTGTCATGTTGTTCCCTAAACCTTTATGGCTTTCTTTATACAATACATAGCAAAAGATGATATTTTGAACAATATCTGTTTTTCTGACCATACAATGTTGTATTGAACGCCATTGACTTTAATTGGAACAAACAACAATTCTTCAATATATGTATTTTGTTTATTTGTTCTTAATTTATTACTGACTGTTTACTTGTTCTGTAAAAATGTTTGAACTTTTAGTAGTTACGATAACAGTTTTTGTTGTGGTATAAAAATTGTAAATCAAGAATTATGAAATATCACTAGTATGTAAAATGTTGGTGTCAAACTTACGAAAGTAAGTAAAAGTAATAACTTTTTTTGTGGGGAGGCAAGTGGAAAATTTCTTCAGTTCTGAGCCCTGCTGTATTAAAGGAACAGCTAAATGTGACATTTATTATAATGGGTTTATGTCAAGATTGTTTTAAGTTCACTTAAATTAAAAGTGTTTTTTTTAAAGATTAATAAATGTTAAAAATGATGCCTTTTAATTACCCATTTAATCCCCTAAAATTGAAAAAAAAAAAAAATTACAGTATAATGTGTGATTAATTAGTATATATTATATATATTTATTTATTTTTTTTATTTTTCATTCTTTTTTTTCCTTTTGTGTTCCGCAGGAGAAAGAAAGTCATACAGGTTTGGAATGACATGAGGGTGACTCAGTGATGACAAATTTTCATTTTTGGGTGAACTATCCCTTTAATATATTTTATGTCATAATCAATCATAATTATGAACATTTATATTGTTTACCCTTTTTTAAGGCACCAGAGGTACTGAATCAAGTCTTAAGACTTAGTAGGGCTCAAAGTGCTTCACATCGACAGACAAGAGTGAAAAAGGATCTTGTTCCAATTTAGGCATCACATGATTATTGCGTTATACAAAGCATCTGCAAGTAACCGTGCAAAGCAAAACAAACACCCACACCCACATACATACACAGAGCTAAAATGTCTCTGTTGGTGCCTGTCCCATGGAAAAATCTGAATTCATAGACGACATTGCTCAATAAAAGAAAGTTTTCAAGTGTCAGACGGAGTACCAGTGTTGCTGTGCCGACCGTGATCAGCAAAGCAAAAGCAAAAATCAGCACAGGAAGATCTACTATACTATTAAACAGCTCAGGTGATTACGGTTTGTCACTCAGTGACAGAGACTAAGTCCATCACGCTGAGCGTCAGTGCCTCGGGCTCCAGCCCAGTCTGTGATTCACAGGACAGAACATACTGCTTTTAAAAAGTTAAAGTTCTATCTTAGCCGTCAATGCTCAAAAAGTTGCAGGCGACTGCCTGATTTGCCTGACCAAAAATCTTTGGAATGTTTGTTTGTTAAAAGCAGTATAAATCATCGCACTGTCGAGAAGAATGTTCCCTTTTCACAAAAAAAGTGCATGTTTGGATGTTCCCTTTATGCTCTCTTGTTCCCAAGCTCTCTGTTTTGGGACTGCAGGAAACCAGATGGAACCAGGCAGGAACGGTGACGCTATCGTCTCTTGTGGAGGTTTTGCTGAAGGCACGTGGGGCTCATTTACCAGGAGGTTCAACAGGGTTGTATTCGGTCTCTCCTGAGGACACCTGCGAGATTCTGCGTGTGGATCCCCACAGTCGGCGGGAAAACTGCCCCGATCGCACCTGAATTAAGACAAATGTTTAAATATTATATATATAATGTTTAATGTATAATGTTTTAAATATTATATATAATGTTTAAATGTTATATATTTTTTTTTTAGTCCTTTAGAAAAGAAGGTGCTGATTTAAGTGAAAAAATCAACACATCTTCAATAAAGAAAAGGTGAACATTAATTTTTCTAAAAAACACAATACAGAAGTAACGCAATATTTAAAAGCGAACAATATTTTTACAGCATTTATTAATATTAATTTCTACATGTACAGTATGCATATGCAGCATGCATTTCATTTCAATCAGTTAAAGCTTTATGGCAAACCCTTCCGCATACAGACCCTTTCAAACTCACTCACCTCTTCCGGTTTTCCTGCTCCCACCACAATGAGTTTGCCATCCTCTAGGCCCACCAGGATATGACTGCTCTCTTTTGTGACAGAAACACAGCGCACAGGGACCTTCAGGGCCAAGGGAGCCACAGCCAGATTTAAGCTACACACACACCCACACACACACACACACACACAAAGACAGGAAAGGAGACTTGGGAATGAGAAATAAACATGGACCCAGCTGCTGAAGATTTAATGTGATGACACAAAGGATTTAAGAATGCTTCTACAAAAAAAAAAAAAAATTAAATAAAAAAAAATATGATCAAACAGGTGCTAAGCGGGGCAGCTGTACGCCTACACTACTGTTAAAAGGTTTGGGCTCAGTAAGATTTTTACATTTTTTTGAAAGAGTCTCTTATGCACACACAGGCTGCATCAATTTGATCACAAATAGAGTTAAACAGTAATATTCTTAAATATTATTACAATTTAAAATCTATTTTAATATTTTTTTAAAATGTAATTTATACCAAAAATGAATTTTCAGCATCATTACTCCAGTCTTCAGTGTCACATGATCCTTCAGAAATCATTTTAAAATGCTAATTTGCTGCTCAAGAAACATTTTTCATTATCATCAAAGTTGAAAACAGCTTAATATCTTATGGAAACTGTGACAGATTTTTTTTCAGGATTCTTTGATGAATAAAAAGTTCGAAAGAACAGCATTTATTTGAAACAAATTGACTTGTACCAAAGTTAAAGTCTTTACTGTAACTTTTGGTCAATTTAATGTGTCCTTGCTGAATAAAAGTATTAAAGGATTAGTTCACTTTAAAATGAAAATTACCCCAAGATTTACTCACCCTCAAGCCATCCTAGGTGTATATGACTTTCTTCTTTCTGAGGAACACAATCGGAGTTATATTAATAAATATCCTGACGCATCCGAGCTTTATAATGGTAAAATAAAGTAAAACATCTAGAAGACCGCCATCCGTATTCAGCTTACGAAAGCTTACTTTTCGTAAGTTGAATATGGAAGGCGTAGGACGTAGCGTAAGCGTATTGAACTGTTAAAAAGGCGTTACACTTATAAGTTTCATAAGTTGAATACAGAAGGCGGTCTGGCGGATGCTAGATATTTTACTTTATAACTTGTTAAATATGGATATTTTTCTTACAGAAACATATCGCTTTACTTAAGAAGGCCTTTAATATCCCACCGGCGCCGTGTGGAATGCGTTTATGATGGATGGATGCACTTTCTTGAGCTTCATACTCGTTGGTCCTGTTCACTGCCATTATAAAGCTTGGATGCATCAGGATATTTATTAATATAACTCCGATTGTGTTCATCAGAAAGAAGAAAGTCATATACACCTAGGATGGATTGAGGGTGAGTAAAGCTTGGGGTAATTTTCATTTTAAAGTGAACTAATCCTTTAATTTCTATTAAAGAAAAAAAAAAAATACTGCCCCCAAACTTTTGAACAATAGTGTACAATAACCGTTAGAGGTTTGTTTACCTGTACAAGTCTCGAATGTGAAGGTTCCCCTGTTGTGTGCCCACAATGAGGTAGTCAGGCACCAGGTGCAAAGCTGAAATCTTTTCATCCAAGGTCTCAGATGCTAAGAGAGAGCCATTTACAGAATACACATGCAGTGCATACTTTTCCTACAGGCAGAAAATAATAAAAAACAATGAATGTAGCAATAAAAAAATGGGTCTCCAGGAAGGGTTTGAGAAGCACTGCCTTAATAAACCTATATATAAAAACAATATAATTTAAGTATTTTTTACAATGTGTTAATTTCCATTCTCACAATAACAATTTCATCGCTGTCAGGCGGAAACCTTGTTTCTCCAAAAACGCTACTTAAAATAACAGTTTTTTTTAAACATGCTGTGAAAGTTGATATTGTGGCTTTATATGCGTTCAGACACTTGCATGTGTCACTATATTATGAAAATTTTATTAAAATCAAGTTCAAAAGAAGTTACAAGTTTTTTGACCAGTGAATTACGTGTTTTGTCCATCATTAGAACGTAATCTGTTTTCATTGTTTTCATCAACTTACAGGTTATAAAGTTTATTGTAGCTATGTGGGCGCTCAGTTTTTTTCTGTCATTTGGCCAAAATCCTATTGAAGTGCTAAGGACAGACTATTTAAGACAGTACTGGCTATGACTCGACGACAAATGCTAGATTAAGACGCTCTTCTCCACTCCTCAAATACATAAAACATTAGCCTTCATATATATATATATATATATATATATATATATATATATATAGTGTTTCTTGTGTAAAGAGAATGCTGTACTTATTCAAAGAACCAGTTCTTTATTTACCCTTGCATTGCAAACAAGCAGAGACGGTCTACACTGCGTCCGGCACTTCATTCTCGATAGAGGTGGGTGGAGTTATGAAGTTTGACAGACAGTTTGAGGACCCATTGGATTTATGAGGTTTAGTCACAAGCTCTTTCTAATACTTTTCATTGGTTAGATATTTGCAAAACCCAAAGACAGACGTAAAGGGTGACGATTAGTAACGATTTATAAAAAAAAATATATATATATGGCGGAAAATGGAAATACGAGGTTTTCCCCTGACAGCGATGACTTGCTTATTTTGACTAACAGTGTTTAGTGGTCTGCAGTCAATCAGCACCTTTCCAGCCGAGCGGCCCTCCATAACAGTCTGTGCCACTATGTGTCCCTCCATGCCGACCTCCAGCTGTGCCACAGGGGCAGGAAGGCAGGTCTCACACGGCGGTCTCAGGGTCCGCAGGTACTGTCCACGACGCACACTGTGCATGATTACTGTGCCATCCTGAACGAGAGTCAAAGAGAGCAAGTGAGAGAAAACTCATCAACCCTGATGGCAATGCAATAAAGTTCAACTCCTGAAGGGACGTTTCAGAAATGGCCTGATTTAAACTGACCTTTGACCCCGAGAGTGCCATATCCAACTCAGTGCTGATGGCGACACACGTGACCTCTTGATCATGTCCACAGAGCACCTGCACGGGCCGTGGAGACAGGCCGCTAGAGAAACCACCCTACAGGTAATCAAAGAATATATTCTGATTTAATCACCAGTTATATTATATAACTGTAGTTCCGACTATTATTACCATTCAAAAATTGAGGTCAGTACGATTTTTTTGTTTTGTTTTTAAGTCTCTTATGCTCACCAAGGCTGCATTTATTTGATCAAAAATACAGTAAAAACAGTAATATTGTGAAATATTATTACAATTTAAAATACCTGTTTTCTATTTTAATATATTTTAAAATATAATTTATTCCTGTGATGTCAAAGCTGAATTTTCAGCATCATTCCTCCTCACGTCATTGTAATCATTCTAATATGCTGATTTGGTGCTGAAGAAATATTTCTTATTATCATCACAGCTGAAAAACTTTGTGCTGCTTAATATTTTTGTGGAAACCATAATACATTGTTTTCAGGATTCTTTGATTAATAAAGTAAAAAAAAAACAAAAAAAAAAAACAACAACATTTATTTGGAATAGAAATCTTTGTAATATTATGAAATCAAATGTCTTTACTGTCCCTGTTGATCATTTTAAAGCATCCTTGCTGCATTATTTTATTTAATACATTAATAATTTATTTAATAATTTAAAAAAATCTGACTGACCCCAAACTTCTGAACAGTACAGTAACTCATAACAGTGATATAAAGTGAAGAAAATTCAGTATATCAGTAAATTAACACATCTTGATAACAGCAAAAATAAATATGCTACTAAACACACTTTTATTAAAAAGTTAAATATCAAAATAAATATTAACAAATTAAAATAAAACAAAGGAATATAGTCTAACTGTCAATTAAGTAAAAACTGCTTCAAGTAATTTTTCAAGTAATTAATTAGTTATAAAATCAAGAAAAAAAAATGCACAAATGAGCAATAGAATAAAGGGTTAATAAAAAATAACAGAAAAAAACATAAAAATAATGTAAATAATGCTTGAATTTTTTTAGGTTACATTATAAATGTTTTTACTGTCACTTTTGATCAATGTAATGTGTCCTTGCTGAATAAAAGTATAAATATATATATATATATATTTTTTTTTTTTAATATTGACTTTTGGACATTTTGACCAAGAAGTAAAAAAAGATCTCATGACGACGCATCATGATATATGATGCGGTACGGGCGCCCTTCACATGGGCACACAAGCGTTCAAAAGCAGCTGTCTGTCAGTGAGACAGGGAAATGGGTATCGAATAGAGTCGGTACATCTACGTACTTCTGATATAGAACAAAGACTAGTATAATTTTATTTTTGTACTAACTTGGTACAAAAGTACAAGTATTTTGTGTTAGCAAACCTGCTGTAGGACCTGCCACACCATGCAGGTGGTGTCCCGTGAGCCAGAGATGAGGTAGATACCACAGAGGTCCAAAGCCAGGCATGTGACCACATCTACATCCCGCAAAAATGCATATTAATTAGCCGTAATGACATGCATTCATAATCAAATGCATTATGTAATCAGCAATTTGCACCATGCATCTTCTGTATGGTTTAAATCAAGAGGGAGCTGATGGTTATTAATTGTTCAGTTTCAGCAACAAAAGATTCAAAGAACATCTCTGCCATATCTCATTTTATTTAGGATTTAGCTCCATCAAGCTCATTCCAACTCCTACAGCTGCGTCTCGGCTCAGTAGTACTATTTCGGTATGTCTATGTCGGACAGACGGCTCTTACCTATGTGACGGCAGATCCTGCCCACCAGCTTGGCCTTGCCTAACATAGTGACCCGCAGGCTGCAGTCCCAGTGCCCCCCGCTGAACAACAGACGCCCGTCACTGGACACCACCAGCACCTGGGAGCCGATTTCCACCCCTGGGGAGAACGGCCCGCTGAGGAACCGCTGGGTCCTAAAAACAGATCAAACAAAAGGTTAGTACTAACAAACAGGACTAAACTTGTCAGCAGGAACAGTGGGAGAACATTTGAAATAGATCAATGTTGTGTTTAAGCATCAGATTCGACACATGTTAGCGAACCACTCATAAATAACAAGAAAGGCTTGGCAAAACAAATTAGCTTTTACTACAAAGAGCTCAATTTGACTGAAGAACATTCATAGAGATGAAAGCAGCCAAACCACCAGAGCTTAATGCTGTTTATATGCTCCTACAAAGCTTTTGATTATTTGTCCAAGAACCAGTGTTGTCACTATAAAAATTACTTTCTGGCTAAACAAAACTTGGTCTTTAAAACTGTATGACATCACTGACCAAAAGTCTCTGCACGTGATTATATAATGTGTTCATACTAAATATATGTGCTGGTTCAAACTTACTTTGGGTTGCTCACAGAGGGGTCTCTGGTGAAGGTGAAGTAATTAGCTATGTTCTTGTCATAGGGCAGCCAGCTATGAGTGCCTATCATTCCATTAGCACTCACTGTCACCTTAAAAACAGGACAAAGGCCAATCAAAACTCATTCGGATGCAGATATCTGTTCTTCAACAAACTTACGCCTTGAATATGGCCTTGAATCCTGTTGCACGTTCATACAGACAGTTTTTGAGACGCTACTGTAAGTTGCTCTGTGAACGAGACATTTTGAGACTCGCACCTATAAGTAAATGAGGCTGTCAATCCCAAAAACTGACAATGTGAACGTAGCTTTATTTATGTCAAAGACCCACAAATATGATGAAACATTTGTAAGGGGCTCCCTTCCTAAAATATAAAGGCAGCTACACTACCATTCAAATGTTTGGGGTCAGCAAGATTCTTTAAAAAAAAAAAAAAAAAAAAAAAAAAAAAAAAAAAAAATCAATACGTTATAAATTACTGTCACTTTTGATCAATTTAATGCATTAAAGGCATTTATAATGTTACAAATGTCAAATAAATTATTTTCTTTTGAACTTTGTATTAATTAAATGATTGTTCAAAACAGAAATCAACATATTAGAATGATTTCTGAAGGATCATGTGACACTGATCTATAATAAATACATATGATATATAGAGATAATGATAAAGATTCATGTACACTAAGTGAAATCAATATTATGAGTACGATAAATACAGAATGTTTCCAAAATTAAAAAAAAAAAAAAAAATTCAAAATTAATTTAAAATTTTAGAACTTCTACACTACCAGTCAAAAGTTTGGAAACATTACTATTTTTAATGTTTTTGAACGAAGTCTCTTATGCTCATTAAGGCTGCATTTATTTCATAATAAATTCAGAAAAAACAATAATATTGTGAAATATTATTACAATTTAAAATGATGGTTTTCTATATTAATGTACTTTAAAATATAATTTATTTCTGTGAAGGCAAAGCTGAATTTTCAGCATCATTACTCCAGTCTTCAGTGTCACATGATCCTTCAGAAATCATTCTAATATGCTGATTTGATACTCAGTTATTATCAATGTTGAAAACAGTTGTGTTGCTTAATATTTTTTTGGAACCTGTGATACTTTTTTCAGGATTCATTGATGAATAAAAGGTTAAAAAGAACAGCATTTATTCAAAATATAAATCTTTTCTAACAATTTAACACATCTGTGCTGAATAAAAAAAAGAAAGAAAAAAAATGACTGACCCCAAACTTTTGAACGGTAGTGTATATTGTTACAAAAGATTTCTATTTTAAATAAATGCTGATATTTTTTTTTAACTTTTTATTCATCAAAGAATCCTGAAAAAGTATCACAGGTTATAAAATAATATTAAGCAGCACAACTGTGTCCAACACTGATAATAAATTATCATATTAGAATGATTTCTGAAGGATCATGTGACACTGAACACTGGAGTAATGATGCTGAAAATTCAGCTTTGCATCACAGAAATAAATTAAAAATAGAAAACCATAATTTTAAATTGTAATAATATTTCACAATATTATTGTTTTTTCTGTATTTATTATGAAATAAATGCAGCCTTAATGAGCATAAGAGACTAGTAATGTTTCCAAACTTTTGACTGGTAGTGTATATTGTCGCTGTACTGAAATTATGTGTACAATACTTTTCCAATAAATATCGTTCCAAAGCAGTTTTACCCAGAATTTTGATCCCCAGTGAGCTGCTAAAGACCACATACAATATTCAAAGGTCCACAACAATATTCAAAGGTCCCAGTTGTTCATAATTGCATGAGGATTTTTAAAAATATGTTGTATTCACAACTTCCACCCCATAATTTTTTTAGAGCTTGTAATAACAAGACAATTTAGATATATTATAAAAATTTTGTCTTATTTTACTTCATTTTATGTCCTCTTGAGGCCCCCTAGTGGGCCCTGGGCCCCTTGGTTGAGAACCACTGACCTAGCACCCTCTTGCACCCTCTTCCACAAACCAACTTGCACCCTCAAATGGCACTTTTCCACTGCGTGGTACTACTCGGCTCAGCTCGGCTTGCGTCACTTTCGTTTTGCTTTTCTATTGCAGTTAATACCGCTTCAAAATGGGTGGGATTATAGACTGATCGTATAGTTACGCCGCCTCTACTGCCGTGGATCCGCTCCTCGTCTACCAATGAGTCTGCACCTTGTCTACTGACCACGATAAAGCCATTACTTTTTTCAAGTTGTGTGTGACAGTTGTTTAAAGCAGGTCGTTTCGCGAACAAATGATACTGCGGTGGCTGTGACTGACTATTTAAATCTAGCGGGTTCGGTGTCTTGTGTTTCAAATCCAATGACGCTGGTAGTGACGATTCTCTCTGACCAATCAGTGATCTGCAGTGTTTACACGTCACATTTAGTATCGCTTGGAACCTCCACTGAAGTGGTCCTATTTAAGCGAGCCGTACCGTTCTGTACCGAGCCGTCCCATGCAGTGGAAAAGCACCAAAAAAGTGAGTCATATCAAGCCGTACCGAACCGTACCATGCAGTGGAAAAGCACCAAAACTCCTGGTCTAAGTGATTGGTTTATCCTATTCAAATATTAGTGCAAGTGACCATAACTGTGAAATAATCTTACCAGTATGTCAGAACCTGGGATGATAAAAGAGCGGGTTTGATTTCTGGGCACCACGGCTTGCACTAACGGCAGACCATCACTCACCACCTACACGAAAACAACATCAAAAACAAACATGACACAAATCACAGTTTCACAAAACAATCTCCTTAAATTAAACTCGAATTGTTAGCACATGGTTCTCAAAAAGTGCCATTTCAGCACAATATTCAGTTGAAATAAAATACTGATTAATTTGGACTTACCTCCTTAAATGATCGGAGTTTACTGAGCTGATCAAACAGGTTGGGGGGTAAAATGTCCAGACGGGCCTGCCGCCTAAATGCGTTCTCTGCTGACATACGGGGAGGATGAGGCTCCTGAATAACACAGAGAGGTTTCATTGTACCATATTACCCACAATACATTACACAAATGCCTTCAGCCCCAAGTTTTTACTAAGACAAACTATTAAGAGCATTTTTGTTAACTTAAATAATGCTGAAATTAAATATAACTATTAAGGTAACACTTTACAATAAGGTCCCATTAGTTAACTTTAGTTAATGCATTAACTAACATTAATAAACAACCAAACAGTTAATGGGACCCATTGACTTCAATAGTATTTTATTTCCAAAATATGGAAGTCAAAGGGGTCCATCAACTGTTTGGTTACCCATATTCTTTTGTGTTCAGCAGAAGAAAGAAATTCATACAAGTTTGGAACAACTTGAGGGTGAGTAAATGAAGACAATTTTCATTTTTGAGTGAACTATCCCTTTAACTAATGCAGTTAACTAAAGGTAATAAATGGAACCTTATTATAAATTGTTAACTATATTGGATGAAAAACTAAAATAAGTTTAAGTTGAAGCTAAAATGTTTAAATGGAAATGGATAAAAACTAAAACCGAAATTAAAATGAATTAAACCTAAACAGTAATATAAAAAAACAACCTAATAAAAATGACAAAAGCTAAGAATTAAACTAAAATGAAAACTGAAAATATAAAAGTGCAAATTTATTATTTAATTCAAAATATTATTAAAAACTATAATAGCATATAAAAAAATAACACTGTGCAGACCAGGAAGCTCAAGTATAATTAAGCTTATGCTGACTAGAGATGGAAACATCTGTCAGATGTCCCACCTTGAGAAGCTGACAGGGCGTTTGGCCAAAGTTGCTGATGATGCCTTCCAGGGCCTTGCGCTCGGTCTCATTAGCTATGGCGTCCAGATCCACTGCACCTGAAAGCCAAAACACACACCGATCAGTCATATTTTCCATGCAGGAACATGCTTAAACTAATCTAAACTCATAAGAGGCCTCTTACCCTCATAAGTGCAGTAGTAGAAGACATTAAGAGCCTCCACTGCTTCAGGTCCTCGCTGCTTACACCCGAATATGAGATCTATCCACTCGTGCAGGTGAGCAGACACATGCTCACTCTCCTTTAAACACACAGATACACAAGGAAAGTGTGTGTCAGATGAAGAACAAAAGAGTGTGCATGTTTTAAAAGCATTTTTTCCATTAAGCCATTGAACCTGCAGCACCAGGTTCAACGTTCAACCTGCAGAACCTACTGAAACATCTGACTCACTTCCTGGATATTTATAAGACAACTTTTAGTTATAGTAAATTGTTATGTTATGAAATCAGTGTGTTGAGCATTGTGTCAGTTCCCACACCAAGGCTTTTCGGTGTTTCCTGATGAAGTCTTCACGCGAAGACGCCCAGGGGGGAAGCAACACGTCATTGACCATCTCCTGATTCATTTGCAAGCAGCCCAGATCAAAACCTGCACACATGACATAATACAATTCAAAATCCATTCATTTAACATATTTCAGTGGCAGTGTGTTTTTCATCATTGACACACTGACCGTTCATGTTCTGCAGGAACTCTGGGAAGTAGAAGAACTCTGGGATGAGCTCCTTCACGTCAGCTGGACTCTCCATTCGCGCCTGCCACGCTGCTGCTACTGAATGAAACTGCCTATCGGCACAATCAAACCTAAACACACAAACAATCACTCACATAAGAGCAGCCCAGGCAAATGACAATGTGCATGATTACTTAAAAACCATCAGGTAAACAACACTGCAACCTAGTGGTCATTACTAGGGAGTGCCAACAAACATGATCTTTTATTTACAATATTTATAATATTATAAATATTTATAACATTTATAATTTGATATTGGTGATCTACATTCCTGCATGGATACTTAGTTTTATAGTTTTGGAGTGTAAAAGCCATCAAACTTACTTAAATGATCAATTAGATTAATACTGGGATTTTTATTTAAGAGGAACTGTTATGCTTTTTTACATTTTCAACTTTATTTAGCTCGGCACAGTTACAAAGCACAAAGTCCACTCCAAAGGGAGTTCTTCTCTATATCAGTAAGCACTGTTTCTGAACACCCTGAAATGCCTCAATTTCTTGATTTTTCTTCCGGGAATGTACACTTCACAATATTACTTATTTAAATAATTCCCTCCTAGGGCATGTGCAAAAAAAGGGGCAAGACCTGGTTGAGTTGCATTTGTATTGTGTTGAAACTAGTGGTTATAGTAAGGGGCGTGACATTTCCAAAACACGCTCAAAGTGGTTGACCAATCACAACACACTGGTCCAGCCGACCAATCAGAGCACATTGCTCTTTTCAGAAGGAGGGGCTTCATAGAGACTAAACAGAGTGTTTCAGACAGACTTGGAAGAGAGGTGCTGCAACAACGTAAAATATGTGGGGAAAAAAAAAAAGTTTTTTTTTTTTAACATTCAAGCATGAAAACCTATTCTAGCAGACCCCAAAAACAAAACTAAGACTTTGTAAAAGGGCATAATATGGCCTCTTTAATAATATTATAAAGATTTATAAAACGGTTAGTTCCTGTCCTTGATTCTGATTGGTCAATAGCTGTGTTTTATTCATGATAAAATACGGCTATGATCGCTTCACTACATATCACTACACAACACCCTTAGCAACCACTCTTGTAAACTGTTTGTTCTCAATTGATATTTTTCATTGAAGCTGACTGTATTATGTAGAAGAGTATTGTGAGAAAGAGATTGAGTGAGCGAGTTTATTACCTGTATTCAGATTTAGCTTTTTCCTTCAGGTCAGTCCTATGTTCATAATAAAAAATCTGTTTAAATGTCTGATGTATTATCTTGTCTTTTTAACATTTAAGGGGTTTTCCCGTGACTGACAGCGCTAGTCAAAGCATTTGTCAGTCACGTCTTGTTCCGTGTTCACAACAATTCAGTCTTTTCAATGTAAAAGTCTTCGCTACTGACTGAAACACACTCATAAAAGACAGTCTTTGCCGCCATCTAATGGCGTGATAATGTAACTTCTGTTGCCGTTCACGGTCAGGGACTATTTTTTCCAGCGGAAGGAAGGCTTTTAGTGAAAGTTTACTTCATGAAAGTTGCATTAATACATATTTTTGGCTTTAATATTTGTATTGTGTGGTAACCGTTTTATAAAAGCAATAAGGTACTCGAGGCTGCTGTATCTGAAGGGGTTGCAGGCACTTTAGCCGGGACTTATTCACGATACAGCACAGTCTCTTGTACCTTATTGCTTACTTATGAGTTGAATTTACATTTGTACCTCGGGTAACAATCCTTGGAATGAATAAAAGCACATGTCTGAGTACAAATGTCTTCTGTTAAACAAAAAAATCATGAAATTCAAATGTGGCCCAAAGCAAAATTAAGCACACCCTTGAGCAGGGGTGTCCAATGCTGCTCTTGAAGGGCAAACGTTTTAAAGAGTTTAGCTTCAACCTGTTCTAACACCTTCCTGGAAGTTAATCTTGAACTTTGATTAGGTGGTTCAGGTGTGTTTGAGCTAAACTCAGCAGGCCCCCAGAAGCAGGATTGGACTCCCCTGCCGTTAGCTTGCAGCATTTGCCCAGTGGTAAGACTGCACTGGTGTGTGCGTGATTGTGTGTGTCTTACTTGCCGCTCTGGAGCTGTATATGTAATGAGGTGAAGGGCTCTGTGCGGATCATGTAGTGCATGACACCGGCAGCATTAGAGTAGTGTGTGCCATAATGGAACTTATCGATAGTGCCTGTTGGGTCCTCAAAACTCTCATACCTATTCAAACAACAACAACAACAACAACAAGACACATAGCAAGTCAGCTGAAAGACAAAACATTCTACATTACACTGCTTTACCTTATTAAAGATCAAACTGGTACAATTTACTCATTTAAATCTATTTATAAATCATGTAGATATCGGCTTGTGGTATTTGTTATCCATCCTTCTAGTTTTGTCATACACATTCTTTGATAATGAAAATTCTGCAATAAGGACCGCAAGACTGTCTCACTTCTCCCTGACGTTCTGTGCATGACGAGAGTTGACAACACCAATGGGTTTGGACAGATCTCTGAAAACCGCTGGGTCTTCCAGATCCAATTCAGCAGACGTGTAGTCACACAACACCCAGGGGAACTGAGAATAAAAACATGAGCATGAAGAAAAGAGAAGACCCGTGTGACTCGTACAATATCCATTAACAACACCAGTAGTGTTGATTTAGAGTTTTCAGCAAAATGGATTTTAAATGCATAATTACCATTAAATGCATATATAAAGTGTTATATAAACATTTAAAAAAAGGAAATAAAGTATTGAATAAAAAAAACTAAATAAAATAAAAAATAAAATGCATCATTAGAATCAGCCAAAAAACTAGGTAAGCACCAACTTATCCGCACCACTACATAGGACAAAAAACAAAAACAAAAATTGAAACAAAAACAAAATTTGAAATGAAACAAAAACAGAACAAAACAAAAATTGAAACAAAAACACGAAAAATGAAACGAATCAAACATAAATTTACAAACAAAAACAGAAATTTAAACGAAACAAAAAGAAAGAAATTTAAACAAAAAGACAAAACAAAACAAAAAACAAAACAAAACAATGCTAGCTCTGTGAGAACTCACCACTGGATACTGGGATAAATCATTGTATGTGCGACCAGCAATGGTGTTGAGCTGCATCAAATATTCAAAATTGGAGATCTCTCTGCAAACCCATCTCTGCAAAAGGAACAAAAATAAAAATAAACAATAGTTTAATTTGGAAGTTTTTTTATTTTTATTGTTGGGCTTTTTAACAGTTTTTATTGGCAGATTCAATACAGAGGGAATAGGAAATTATGGGGAGAGAGGGAGGAATGGGATCGGGACACAATGCAGAACAGATTGCAATCAGCATCTCCCATATAAGCACCAAGACTCAACACTTGGCTATGGCTCTAAACACAGCTATATTTCTGAAAGCATGCTTTTTAATTCCCCACAAAAATGGAAAATATTGGCACTATGAGCCTTCTTTCATATAAGACGTACGTGAGTCAGGTTGGAGGCTTTCAGGAGCTCCTGAGGAGATCGAGAACCAAAGTAGAACAGATTGGGCGGTCTGAGACCCAGGATCCTGGAGTAGACTTTGTTTCGCACCTGTGGAAGAACCCAAACAAATATAAAAATACGGAGACCTCAAATTCCACCACTGCTTGTGGCCATCTACTATGTGTCAACAGGTCTACGGTACAACAGGTTGTGTTTGTCTAGCTCACCCCCTTCCTGAAGTTGATGAAGTAGTGTGCCTGGTCAATGAAGAACAGCTCTAGTGCTGATCTCCGCAGGTTGTATCGCCTCAGGTGGACCTCCCTTAGCTGTGACAACGGCCTCTTGAAATCAAACCCAATACCTGGATGGGCAGTCCAAAGCATACACATTATAATCATGAATCATATCTTATCCAATACACTACTGGTCAAAAGTTTGAAATAATATGCTTTAATGTTTTTAAAAGAAGTCTCTTATGCTCACCAAGACTGCATTTAATCTAAAATATAGTAAATAATTTACAATTTAAACTGTTTTCAATTTTTATATATTTTAAAATGTAATTTATTCCTGTGATGCAAAGCTGGATTTTTAACATCATTACTCCAGTCTTCAGTGTCACATGATCCTTCACAAATCATTCTAATATGCTGATTTGGTGCTCAAGAAACATTTCTTATTACCAATTCTTCTTATTCATGCTGCTTAGTATTTTTGTGGAAAACGTGATACACTACAATTCAAAAGTTTCGGGTAAATAAGGAAAAACAAAGAAATTAATACTTTTATTCAGCAAGGGTGCATTAAACTGATTAAAAGTGAAAGTAAAGACATTTATGTTACAAAAGATTTCTATTTCAAATAAATGTTGTTCTTTTAAACTTCTATTCATCAAAGAATCCCGAAATGTTTTAGCGATAATAAGAACCATTACTAATCATCAATATTAATTAATCAATAATAATATAATAATTGATGTAAGTGAGCACCAAATTAGCATATTAGGATGATTTCAGAAGGATCATGTGACACTGAAGACTGGAGTAATGATGCTGAAAATTCAGCTTTGCATCACAGGAATAAATTACATTTTAAAATATACAAAAATTGAAAAAAGTTACTTTAAATTGTAATAATATTTCACAATATTACTGCTTTTACTGTATTTTTGATCAAATAAACGCAGCATAGGGACAATTATTAAACTTTTGACCGGTAGTGTGTACACATTCATTATGTGAACAATGAATGGAGGCTTATCAGTGAGATATATATACAGTATATACAGTGCAATACAAGCTGCAACTCACCTTCCTCTGTCTCCTCTTTCTCACTGCTGCCATCGTAGAAGTACAGGTGGTGTGTTGTGACCTCCAGACGACCTGGTACCACGGCAACAATAGTGATGAGCTCACACTCTTCTGAGAGCACAAGCTTTTCTTTCTGGTTCTCCTCCTCGCCCTCTTCCGCCCTGAGGAATGACACACACCCTGCTAAACATATGCTTGATCACACAAAACCCAGTTGTTCAAGTCTATGCAGGCACCAAAACGGCTGAATCATTACTAAACTGATTCGTTCAAAGACACTGATTCACTCAGGAACAAAACACCACTACTGTGTGTTACGTGGAGACGTGCAACAGTTGATTTTGCTTTCACTTAAAAAATTTGAACCTGAAATAAGTAGTAGTGATAAAGTTTATGTACGGAAATTACTAAAACTGAAATAAAGGTCAATAGAAATATTAAAAAACAACAACAACAAACTAATAAACATTACAAAAGCACCCCCTGCTGGCCTCACTAACATCTCTTCCAGCAGCAACCTGTTTTTCCCAGGAAGTCTCCCATCCAGGTACTAACCAGGCTCAACCCTGCTTAGCGTCAGTGGGTAACCAGTATTGGGCTACAGGGTGAAATGGCGTCTTTATGGCCCTTATATTTTAGGAAGTGAATTGCTTGCAAGGAGCTCATCATATTTGATGGTTCTAGGCATCAACAAGTTTGATTTAGATCTCTTGGTTTAGATAACTTGCTTAAAGAGTTATTTCTGAAAATTCTGTCATTAATTACTCACCCTCATGTTGTTTCAAACCCGTAAGATTTTTGTTCATCTTCGAAAAATTTGGACTAAACCATTTAATTCATATGGATTCGTTTTAGGATCTCTTTATGAACTTTTTGAAGCGTCAAAGTGTCAGTTGCGTAGCAGTCTATGGAGGGACAGAAAGCTCTCACATTTCATCAACAAGATTAATTTGTGTTCTGAAGATGAACGAAGGTCTTACAGGTTTGGAATGACATAAGGGAGAGTAATTAATGACAAAATTTTAATTTTTTGGGTGAACTAATCCTTTAACAAAGCAAATGAGTTACAGCAGGACACTCACTCATCAAGAAAGACAATTTCCTCATCTTCTAGTTTGTCATCCTCCATGTCACTAACTTTGGCTTCCTTGGCAACAGCAAGAGGGATGGGCTCGGTCGAGCTGCGAGGGCTATCGGCTCCTGCAGAAAAAAAAAAAAACTCAAACATATAAACATTAACACTAAAACAACAAAGAGTTCAAGTGGAGAGAAATGATTTTTAAAATTGAAATAAAGAGTTGAAATAAATTCAGAATGTTCATTTACCAGCAGTCATTCTGAGATCTTTTACTCCCTAATGATTTATTCAGTATCATTCATTCATTAATACTCATTTAGCAGATTACGGGACAGGCACATTCTCCACAGTTATACTAACCCATGTTATCTCTCAGTGCACTGGCATCACAATGGGAGTCAAAGTTGTAGTTCGGCACCAGCTTCAGACGCATCTTAGAGTAGGTCTCTGCACTTGACAGTTTCCACTTCACCTCTGGCTGAACCCTGAAACACAAACACTTCCACTCAGTCCATCATCACACATACCACAACATAATACTTGAATATACAGTATGAGTGTATACAACTGAACCTCACTTCAACTCTATTTACAGTGGCATTGTTATACTGCTTCTATTTGCAATTTTTATAATTGAATACATTCTTTAGTGACCTAGAAATGAAAAATTGTCAAGCGATTCAATTTTTTAATTTGAAATTAATCACAAATTAATTAAATCGCACATCAATTTTGGCTGAGAAATTACCCCAAAAAAATAATTAAAAGTCATTATTGTGTAAAGCATCAAATAGACATTACAAAAAGTAGCTTAAGAAAGAAATATTTTTTGGATTCAGCATAGAATTTATTACACATAAATCTTTGGACCATGAGGTTGAGTAAATAATAATGCCTGATTTTTCATTTTTGGATGAACTATACCTTTAATGTTTTTTTAATAATATGGAAATATGAAATTATTTTTAATGAAATTATACTCTAAATAAGAAACTAAAACTGCCAGTAGGTGGCAGTAAATGTCTTAATGATTAAGTCATTGAGTCATTCATTCATTCGATTCATTCAAACGGTTGATTCATTCAGGAGTGACGTAAATGATTCTCTTTATGAATGGTCCTTTGAATCATTGGTTCACCCGATTCGTTCAAAATGAGGAGTTAGAAATTAAACGCTGCAGTGTGTTGCTCGGAGAAGAACAATTCTGCTTTGTCTTTATATTTTCGTTATCAAAATTGAGCAAAACAGACAATATTGTGTCTAAAATAACATTAACCTCTGATTTATTGAACTGTTGTATAAAAGAAGTATCGCATTTGCACTTGTGCTATTCTGGACAGAAAAACAGCACTCGTGTGATATTGCGCTTGTTGCTCGTTTGATATAGCATCTAGGCCTATATCATATGATGTAAATATTAGACAAAAACTCACACAGGGGCATTTTTGCCCCCATATCTTGAATTTTAGGGACATTAACTATATTCTATAGGCTCCATTGCCTCCATGAAGATTCGGAGCGTTATGAATCTTTTGTGTCGAATCAGCGGTTCGGAGCACCAAAGTCACGTGATTTCAGCAGCTTGGCGGTTTGACACGCGATCCGAATCATGATTCGACGCAAAAGATTCATAACGCTCCGAAGCTTCATGAAGCAGTGTTTTGAAATCGGCCATCACTATATAAGTCGTTATTTTGGTTTTTTGGCGCACGAAAAATATTCTCGTCGCTTTATAATATTAATATTGAACCACTGTACTCACATGAACTGATTTAAATATGTTTTTAGTACATTAATGGATCTTGAGAGAGGAAATGTCATTGCTGGCTATGAAGGCCTCACTGAGCCATCGGATTTCAACAAAAATATCTTTGCGTTCTGAAGATTTACGAAGGTCTTCCGGGTGTGGAACGGCATGAGGGTGAGTAATAAATGACATTATTTTTATTTTTGGGTGAACTAACCCTTTAAATGTTGAGCAAGCATCTCACTGGCTGCAGAATCAACAAAGGCCAATCAGCTTGTGCCAGGTGTTAACAGTGAGATGTAAAGGACCTATCAGCTTGCGCTATCTAGAGTTTAATGAATTAACTACTGTGTATATATATAAAACAGTTAAACGCTTGCAGACCTGAGTGCCCATGCTCCTCTCTCACTGCTCAATAATCTACGCAGTGATTTCCAGTGCCTCACCACCACCGCCTGCTGGCCGTTAATCATCTTCTGCACAGTGTGGTAGCGGCTGTTCTCTGTGCGCACTCGTTTTAGGTACGGGTCAATGATGAGCTCCTGGAAAGAGAAGAACACAAACAGTCCATGTTATTAACTCATCTGTCATAAACACATATGTTTTGGGATGTGTAATAAATAATCCCAATATTCCCGAGCAGTAGGCACTCATGGTTTGCTCCATGTGTGGATTGAACCAGCAATCTTCTCTTTACCAGCCTAACATATTGCCTCTGTAATTGAATAACTGGGGTTAGCAGACACCTGAAACTTGGCTTTGCAGTCAGAACGGTCCTTGTCTCTTCTCTGTGCAGAGCTCATGAGGTCATCAAAGCAGGAATTCCAAAAGTTGGACATCAGGTCGTGACTCTTTCCAAAAGTGTCTAGCTCATACTGCTGCATTGTGGGCTCCACCTACGGGCATACATTATGAAAAACATTTCCTGTTACTGTTAACACAGGCACATCTGTGACCACACATCAGAAATATATATTAATGTGTACATTTTATTTTTGTAGAATTGTTTGGAAAAATATAATATAATATAATTACAAAATTAATACTTAAAACTTAATTACATTACAAATGCTTACAATTTATTTAAAATTATTAAAAAGTATTATAAAAGTATTAAAAGTAAAAATAACATAATTAATGCATAAAATAACTTAAAATAATAATTTTAAATATTTTATAAATGCATAAAATTCATTTAAAATTATACAAATTGTTTAAAGTAAAATAATATCATATAACAAATAAATGCATAAAACTATTTAAAATAATAATTACTTTCATATTTTTCAAATTTCAAATTATTTCATAAATGTATACAATATATTTACAATTATTAAAATTTGTAAATTCAATAAAATTACATATTATGCATACAATAATTTGAATAAAATAATTCTTTTATTTATATTATAAATGTATAATTTTTAAAAAAAAATATTAAAATACTTGATAATTTAATATAAATTAATACAATAAAACAATATAATTAAAATAATAATTATTGATGTCTTCTATCATATTACTGTTGTTGACATTTTGCTGCTTTTATTTATACTAAATATGTATTAAATGTACTGTATCAACCTTTAAAATGCAAAGTTAATGAACCTAACACATTTTAATGCTGAACAATCAAAACACACACATTTTTCTCTCTCTCTTTACCTCCCCTCACCTAGATAGATGTTTGGGCATATTATAAAACCTGGTTTACTTCCCGATTCACGGCATGGTAATATACCATGTGATTTGTATATACAAACAGTCCAAACAGGGTAGATTTATAACCACACACAGTCACACTCCAGCCTCCATAAATCTTCTCCAGGTCACTCTGCCGTGATGTCTGTTTAATTTAAACGCATGGCTTGTTTTGGATTTGTGAGACGAGGCGAATAAATCAGAATTTTTCTGTCTTGTTTTGGCACTGGATGAACAAAATAGTCTAAATATAGAGTTCATCACTACAATGGAAGCGGATTAAACGCCAAAGTGCCCTCATGCTAAAACAAACACACGTCCACCAAGTAAGTTATTCACTGTTTTAGAGAGAGGGGTCTACAGCTCTGAAATCAGGCGAACAGCTTTAGGTTAACCAAAATGAATCCAAGGTGGTTATATAATATGCTACAGATGTGAACGTGGGAATGGGTTATTTCAACAAAAAACTTCTTTAATCCTTTAGGACTGAGCTTTGTGTGAGATGATGAGTTTATCTCATGTTTGACTGAGAATGAGGGCTGAGAGACTTATTTTTGTCGTTCTGCATCCAAAAAAGGTAAAACAATACAGGTTTGTGGTAACATATACTGACAAGGCTGTGGCGGAGAAGCTGCCAGCTTATCGTAAGGTAAACAGTCTAACTGGGTGTCTGCTAAGCTGTGTGTGTGTGAGGAAGATTGGGCTGTACTGACGTGGTTCTGGAAGAACTGCTGCCACTCAGCAGTGCTGCAGTAGTTCTGGAGGTCCTCGGCGAAGGAGGGGCTGCCGTTGGTGGCGGGGAGGTTGGGGAGCATATTCTGAAGGGTGGTGCGATCCGCATGCTGGTCCAAAAGCGTTCGGACGATGGGCACCAGCGGGCTCAGCAAAGCCTCGGTGCCCGGGTCTGAACCAGAGTTTGCTGGCCAAAGTGGTGCACCAAGACGACCCAGCAGAAAACACACCTCCTCCCAGGACAGACATAACACAGTTTGCAGCAGGCTATGAAGCTTTAAACATGCCATCTCACACACCTAAGGAGAAACAAATTGCAGATATTACGTGTTATGGTCATGATTTTGGGATTATCTGCGTTTATTGTCTTTTTTTCTGTTCATATTAGGCTTTTATGTTGATATCTATATTGTGAAAGTATTTTGAATATGATCAGAATGGCATACAATCATATTACGTATTATTCCTGCAGTATATACTATACTATACTATACTATACTATGTGATATGGTACAATACTATTATGGATTAATAGCTTATACATAATGCAACATAATATACTAGTATAGTACACTGCCCGGCCAAAAAAAAAGGTCGCTGTTTGGATTTTAATAGGCAAATACTTAATACTATGAATGGATCATTATTACAGTGATTATGTTTCTAGCATGTTATGTGTTTGGCAACGGTTCTTTTAACCCTAAAATATGGAGTGTGTAGCTTTTCATTTCTTAAAAAAACATGTAGGAAGACACATCATGGCCATATTCCAGGATGACAATGTCACGATTCATCAGGTTCAAATTGTGAAAGAATGGTTGGGAGGAGCATGAAAAATCATTTTCACACATGAATCGACACCTCTGAGTCCAGACCTTAAATTTATTGAAAGTCTTTGGGATGTGCTGGAGTAGACTTTACAGAGTGCTCACCTCTTGCATTGTCAATACAAGATCTTCACCAAAAATTGCTAACCTCTTGATGGAAATAAATGTTGTGATGTTATTTCCATCAGTAGGTGCATCAATTTTTGGTCAAGATCTTGTATTGACAATGCAAGAGGTGAGCACTCTGTAAAGTCTCCTCCAGCACATCCCAAAGACTTACACTAAGGTTAAAGTCAGTGCCAATTCATGTGTGAAAATGATTCTTCGTGCTCTCTGAACCATTTTTTCACAGTTTTAACCCTGGTGAATATTGGCATTGTCATCCTGGAATATGGCCATGATACAAATTCCAACATGGCTGTTTAAGAAATGAAAAGCTACACACTCCATCTTTTAGGGTTAAAAGAACTGTTGCCAAACGCATAACATGCTAGAAACATAAAAATCACTGTAATAATGATCCATTCATAGATTCTTAAATATTAAAATCCAAACAGTGACCTTTTTTTTGGCCGGGCAGTGTATATACTCTATACTATATTTTAGTGGTGTAACTTTGTTTTAAAAAGTGGGCGGTACAATACAATGCTATATCAGATATATGTACAATAACAATTGCAGAAAAAATAACATCACAATGTCCAGAAATCAACTTACATTGGGTTTAATTGGTCAACAGAGAACTCATGTTTAACGTAAGTCTGGTGGTAAAACTTTTGTTAAGCGTGTCAGAGGTTCTGGATTCTATCCACCCTTGTATAGTTTTTTCACATTAAACCAAAGATGTTCATCAGTGACTGTATATCAAGAACAGGGACATGTTTGTGTGCATTTTGTTTTGTGATTTCACCAGACCAAATAGAGAGTCTCCGCAACGGCATTAAGCGAGAGATTGAAATACTATACCACACTGCAACATTAAATATTTGAAATGGAGTATGATGCAGTCATGTGACTATGTAAAACATTTTTTATTGTTACATAATGCATTCTGTATCAGATTAAACAATATTAGGCAGTATAAAGTATATATTGTGCAGTATGTAGCAAACAGTAAGCTAGACATGAATTATTCTATTAGTATACACTATAGTTCACTGTAAAGTATGCATATTCTCTGTATGGACAGGATGGAGTTAATAATAAGGTATTATTCCTTTCTGAACACACACAGTATCTGAAATCATGCTATAACTGCATGAATCTCCAGGGATTTCCTCGTTAGTCTTGTTTATCTACTCATGTTTGCCTCTTGTCTTTGTCTAGGGTTATTTCTGAAACACGGCTTTCGTGGTGAGTGGCACTTGGTTGTCAATGCTTATTATAGAGTTCCTGTGAACACAGCAGCTCTTCATGAGAGCTCATAAGCTGAGCCATTTTCATTTTATGGTTTTAAGGATGCATCTATGTTAGTTAATTTATTCTTTGATCCAATTAATGATTTCTATGAATATTCACACATGCCTTATGGTCAAAATTAAAGTGTCCTTATATTGCTTTTTCAGATATTACCTTTCATGCAGTGTGTAATATAGATGTTTGTGAATGTAAAAGGTATGAAAAGTTTCAAAGATCAAAGTGCTCAACAAATGGAGTAATTGTGTACCAAAAGAAGGAACCGATTCTGAATAGCCTGAAACGAGTCGTCAGTAACTCTCAAATTTGCATAATTCCAGCCTGTGGCCTTCATTGGCTGTCTGTGAACAACTTCTAATTTGACCCACCCTCAAACACTATAGTTGTAGCTGAGGCCCGGAAGAGTTTGGTTCGTGTTGTCGACATGTTGAGAAGACACTGTTTTCTGTGCTATGAAAGCAAATTTAGATATGCTAATGGGCATTTTGTGTCCGACACGCACTGTAGGCAGTAGACCAATCATAACAGATTGGACCATCTGACCAATCAGAGCAGAGTGATTTCAGAAAGGAGGGGTTTTAGAGAGAACTAATCTTCGAACAAAATAGAGTACCTCAGGGATGACGTGTTTTTGTAGGCAAAACCCGGAAGCGAGTTAGCATTTTAGGACTTCCAGTTCCATCGCCCCGAAGTCAATGGGTTTTTTTTGAATGGGTTTTTGCTAAATCGCCTGAAATAAGGTCTGTGGTTAACAAAGCCTCTAAATATTTTCACGTTTTGATCTATGACATAAAACACACCAGTTATAACCCGCTTGTGATTTTTTTAAACCTTTATTGTGTCTTAAAAACGGCGGTTGCTAACAAGTTGCTAAAAGGGACTACTTCCTTTGGCAGGGACTTTAGACGTCATCATGACAAACAGGACATTTGGACAGCATTTCTCATGAAAAAGTGGATAAGTATTCATACAAAGTGCAGATCATAATCAGCGAGCATGTTTTTAAATAAAGTTGTTTTCTAAATAAAGTTTGAGGAAGCTTGGTGGTGGTGACGTTGATCCGCGACCGTGGTGTGCTGTAGTTTATATCCTACTGTTAGCTTTTTATATCTGATGACTTCATTTAGGCTTCAAAATGTATAAATCTTGTGTTAACTTGTGAAGATTATCTTGATAGACAAAACGTGTAAGTGTCATAACCCTTTGTTAAACACAGAGCTTATTTTTTGCGATTTTCCAAAAGTCTATGGGAAAAATGCATTGGCTTTCAATCAAGGGAACCCGTGGGCCGCTAACTTCCGGGTTGGCCTACAAAAACATGTCATCCCTGAGGTACTCTATTGTTTCAGACACTGTGAGAAAAGAGATGATGCTGCAATGTACTGTATGTTATGAGAAAATTTAAGTGTTTTTTCAAAGTCGGACCCTAACAAATTTAGAGTCTTTTTTCCCAAACAACAACTGAATTTTTAGAATTGAGGCACATTACACTAAAGGTAATAGTTACAAGCTTAGTGCTGTATAAACAGACAACCAGTCTATAGGAAAAAACATGTTCATGAACAACAGACTGAAAGAAGCGCATGTTTTCCTCAACTGCCCCACAGTAAGTCAGTTCCTCAGTCAGTTGATATGATCTAATTTAAGTGTGGGATGGTCTTGAGTGAGTCTGGAGAAGAAAGATAAAAAAAACCACACATCTCCATATACGGACATCTGCTCTCCACTGGAATGAACTGAAGCTACTTACAAAAAAAGCTCTTTAAAGCCTAAAGGCATATCCAATAATCCTGAACATGACCATGGAAAATGTGTGTGTTTTTAAACACTCCACCTGTAGAAGGGAGTATAACTAGTGTGCAGTTTCAACACCATTTATTTTATTTAGTTTTGTTTGAGACTGTCATAATAATCATTCAGTTCATCCCACATAATCAGCTAATAAAAAACACATTTGTAAATGTCAAAGAACAAGAATTTTATAAAACAACCCAGGAATCCGTGGTTTATCTAGTAAGACAGGTGTGTGTGTGTGTGTGTGTATGTGTGTACCTGTGGGTTCTGCTGCTGCTGAATATATCCAGTGATGATACGCAGGCCAATCAGAGACATCTCCTTGAGCTCAGCAGACCCCGCTGACCCGGGGGTCGTGTGCCACGCCTGCAGCCTGTCCAGCAGATTCACCACACCTTCAAAGATCTGCCACGAATATAGACACACTCTTATCCTCATTCACAAATAAACGCAATAAAAAAGCAGCATCAGAACAAAGTTTCCTTAAAATGAATTTGCACACTTATTATTTATATTACATATACAACCCGAATTCCGGAAATGTTGGGACGTTTTTTTAAACTTGAATAAAATGAAAACTAAAAGACTTTCAAATCACATGAGCCAGTATTTTATTCACAATAGAACATATATAACATAACAAATGTTTAAAGGGAGAAATTTTTACACTTTTGTCCACTAAATGAGCTCATTTCAAATTTGATGCCTGCTACAGGTCTCAAAAAAGTTGGCACGGGGGCAACAAATGGCTGAAAATGCAAGAAATTTTAAAAAGATTCAGCTGGGAGAACATCTAGCAACTAATTAAGTTATTTGATATCAGGTCTGTAACATAATTAGCTATAAAAGGGATGTCTTAGAGAGGCAGAGTCTCTCAGAAGTAAATATGGGCAGAGGCTCCTCAATCTGTGAAAGAGTGCATAAAAAGATTGTGGAGTACTTTAAAAACCATGTTCCTCAACATCAAATCGCAAAGGCTTTGCAAATCTCATCATCTACAGTGCATAACATTAAATCTCTGTGCGTAAGGTACAAGGCCGAAGACCTTTATTGGATGCCCGTGGTCTTCGGGCCCCTCAGACGACACTGCATCACTCATCGACATGATTGTGTCAATGACTTTACTAAAGGGGCCCAGGAATACTTCCAGAAACCACTGTTGGTAAACACAATCCGCCGTGTCATCTGCAGATGCCAACTAAAACTCTATCATGCAAAAAGGAAGCCATATGTGAACATAGTCCAGAAGCGCTGTCGTGTCCTGTGGGCCAAGGCTCATTTAAAAGGGACTGTTTCAAAGTGGAAAAGTGTTCTATGGTCAGACGAGTCCAAATTTGACATTCTTGTTGGAAATCACGGACGCATCTCATTTTATTTTATTCAAATTTAAAAAACATCCCAACATTTCTGGAATTCGGGTTGTATGTTTACAAACTCAAACCAAACCGCATCCTGTTATTATATTAAAAGCAGATTTTTTGGAATGTGCATCAATGGTCTTAATGATCTGTTTCCAAATACAGTTATTTTTGCTAACAGATTTGAAAGCCAAATTGGATGTGTGCAGTATGAACATCCTCATTCTGACATTTTGTCTCAAACTCTTCTGGATTTGAAATAAGAGTGTGTGAGTTATAAAATCTATTGTCAGAGTAAGAATATATCAATCCATTCCCCACCTTCTCACTCCATAGTGTTTGATTGTCAGTGCCCTCGGCGAATAGGAAGTCCTGGAGCAGTCTGAGGAGGCGAAGCAAAGAAGGCACATGGTGCAGAGACACACCCTGAGAGTCCCTCAGATCTGACAGAGACGACTCCAGCATCATCTCCAACAGACTACAACACACAAAAGACACATGAGGCATCTGTAACACCCCCAACAGCTTATAATGTTTGTTCACAGCCACAAAACAAAGAGAATACAACTTGTCTTGAACAAGTCATCAGACAGGCACACCCTATGACTTAAAGTAAAAACAAGCTCTATGGTGATGCAATGCTGGAGCCACCCCAAAGAAAAAAGCAACAGCCCAGTAGCGCAAAGAACTTCTGCCCTCCAGAGATCCCCACCCTGCCCTCATCTGAGCCAAGGGAATCCAGAAAACACTTTAATGTACAGTACCTCCCTTCAGTCTCAGATCTCTACTGGATTTCAAATACAGTAGTTGTTCTCATAATGGCATCTTAAAGAGGCAATATTATGCCCTTTTACAAAGTCTTGATTTTGTTTTTGGGGTCTGCTAGAATAGGTTTCATGCTTGAATGTTCAAAAAACACATTATTTTTCACACATTTTACATTATTGCAGTACATCTCTCCCCATTCTGTCAGTAACGCTCCGTTTAGTTCCAGCCTCTATGAAGCCCCTCCTTCCGAAAAGCGCAATGTGCTCTGATTGGTCGGCTGGACCAGTGTTGTGATTGGTCAACTGCTTCGAGTGTGTTTTGGAAATGTCAATGCGTTTTAACACACCACTAATGCAACTCAAATAGCCCTCGCACCCCCCTCCCCCCCATTATTATAATGAAGAATATTGTGACGTATGTTCCCAGAATATAACTCAAGACTACAGTCGAGTTCAGAAACAGTGCTTACTGACAGAGAACAACCTCCTTTGGAGTGGACTTGGTGCTTTGTAACTTTGCAGACCTTTTTCATGTTTAAAAAGCAACATTACACACTAAATAAAGTTGAAAATATATAAAAAGCACAATATGTCCCCTTTAAAACAAGCCTTACAAAGCATAAAACAGAAAGATGCCCATTTCTGTGCAACCAATAGTATGGTTGCTAGAGTGTTCTGTGTTATTAGGTCCAAATCAAAAAAAGCCCATCCCCAAAGTGTCTAAATTCACCCTGTCTATTTTCTAAATTCATGTTATTGATTTTATTGTGAACAATTTATCCATGCATATGTTTTTTAAAATTAGTTTTGACCTTAAATTTAATCAAAATGTCATAACTCAATGACATATGCCGGACTACTCCAATCATTTAGTGCACTTAATCCAGCCCCACCCTCCACAATCGACCGAAAGCTTGAAGTCAGATCTGCTTCCAATGAATCAACAACCGATTTTTTTTTTCGTTAATCTGTTGTTCTCAGATTTACATCACAATACAGAGGAAACTATCTGTCACTGTTTCTGTTCCATCGCAACTTTAAAGTCTCTAGCACATCTCTTCTCAGCAAGCTGCACAACTTGAGGTATCATTCAAGTTCAGATGCAAATTTAAATACTTAGGGTTAAGGGTTTTGTTCAAAGTTCGTTCGGTTTCAAAAAGTTAAATCTTCAAAATTCAAATCAGTCTGAAAAAAGTCTTCATTTTAGCTCTCTGGGACAGAGGAATTGTTAATGCAGCATTAAAAGCATTAAAGTTTTAAGTTTCTGACCTGCGTTTGATGTCATCAGGTGGCCGCACCAGCTGGCAGGACGAGCCAAGCTTGGTAAGGACAGAGAACACCTGACCCCTTTCTCTCCATATCACATCCTCAGACCCCTCAGTGCCAGTCCACAGCACAGAGAATACGATGTTCGTCAGCAAATTACACAACTCCTCCTCTGGAGCCTAATGGGGGGATAGAGAGGCAAGTTTTTAACAAAGTTTAAGGTCAAAGGTCAGAAACATCTCGTATTTCATCAAAAATATCTTAATTTGTTGTCTGAAGATCTTACGGGTTTGGAACGACATGAGGGTGAGTAATTAATGACAGCATTTTCATTTTTGGGTGAACTATCCCATTAAATAGGCTGATTTCAGACACAGACAGGGTGTTCAGCATGTACCTGTGGGTTGGATGTGTTGGAGATGGTGTCTGTGGGCGGTTCAGTGCTATAGCTTGTGTCATCCAGAACGTTGGACAGACTGGAGCTCTTGCGTGGTCTCATGCCTGGGAAGGTCTTACTGTGCTCCAGAGGAGAAGGAGTCTCTGGTTGACTACCCACAGGGGTCTGGGGTCCTTTTTGGAGGCTTAGTTCCATCTCAAAGGGTAAGTTGAAGGGCGATTGCGGCTGATACACACTTTCATCTTCCTCTAGCAGGCGGGACGATGCTGGAATATCCACAGTGTTGGACAGGGAGGATGAATGACTGCTTTGTTCTCCAGAGTCAAATGGCTTGAAGTGGAGGGAACCGTTCTTGAGTTGTTCAGATGACGGGGGAGACTGGGAGAGGTCAGAGTAGCCCTCTGACACATCCTGAGTTTCTTCCTCCTCAAACTCCTCTTCATGGCGGGTATTGAGGGAGATGTAGACGTTCTGCCGAGCGTCCTCCATTACGCTGTCCTCCCGACGGAAGACGGTTCTGGAAAGAACGGGGTCCAGTGAAGTGGTGGGGCTGGATAAAGAATTGGATTGGCTGAGAACACGAGACTCGTACGATTCTTTGACGTAGAGTTTGGTGAGAACATCCTGCCAGCCTGATTGACGAGCGAGCTGTTTTACATACTCTTCATTGGAGTGGATCAAGTGGAAGAGCTACAGGAATGAAGGATGGAAAAAGAAATGTAAATTAATTGATTTAATAATTAGTCATTTAGATGAGAATGTACCACTTCAGGACAGTCACTACATACATGTTTAAAAAAGGGCTTTGTTTTGCAGTGTTTCAAACATGCAATGTCAGACGGTGCACTTGTATTATTATGAATGGGAGAAAGTCCCGCCTTCTAAAGAAGAGCCAATCGGCGATTGGTAAAGTCATTGTGTCACTGCAGTTGCCGTTAGAAGCTCTGGTTCCTATAGAAACAGTCAGGTGAACAGCTTTGGAGAATTTGATGTTTCCCTTTCAAAGAGATAGGAGCTGCACTTGCATGCCTGAGAGGCGTTTCAAAGATGGCAGCCGAAATGACTTGTCTTAAAGGGACTTTGATTACCTGAGAGATTCATTTTGTTCGGCGGTGTGAAATGATGATTTGTAGATTAGTAGTCAACATGAACATACTTATTATTATGATATCTTGTTCTAAATAATCAAAAGAGCTTTTCTTAACCAGTTATCGCTATGCTAAAGTAGCAAGCTAAGCTCTTAGCAAGTTTGCTAACCACAGGCTAACTGACAAACACAAAGAAAGGGAAAGCTACAACACCAATTCATTAATACTTTCCTACATTTCACTAAAAGAGAAAATATATTTCCCTTATCCTGCTGAACCCCCCCCCCCACTCTTAGCTGGTTTAAGATGGACATATCTGGTTTAAGCTGATCAAGCTGGTCTCCCAGCCCTGCCAAGTTGGTATTCATCTGGTTTTAGCTGGTTGGGCAACCGATCTTCCAGGCTGACCAGCTTAGACCAACCAGACCAGATAAAGAAGTGGTCAAAACCCCCCTAAAACCAGCTATGACCAGGCTGGAAGACCAGCCAACCAGCTAAGGCTGGTTTTAGCTGTTTTTTTAAGCAGTCACTCACCTTTCGACAAATATCTAGTCGTACACTGAGGTCGGCGCGATGGGACAGATATGCCACTGCCAACAGGTCTCTAAAATTAGGAGTGGGATCTGCACCAAACAGACAACAAAACAGACCAATCAACACCTGAAGCATAAGTTGAAAACTACTGCCCACCTTTTCTTCAGTTTACCTGTGGCGAGCACCTGCTCATACAGACAGCGCACAGTTGCCATGGTGATGGGAATGTCTACAAAGGAGCAGACCAGCCCAAGGTAACTGGAATCCTTAAGTTTGATGCGCAGTTTATTGCGCTCAGGTACACGCTCACTCTTCAGGACTTTATACATGACCTGTAGAAGAGCAGAAGAGATGTGCTCATTTCACACCGAAAGAGACTGATCTCACCGTGATGCTTTCAGCAGTGCATCTCAAAATGTGCCTTAATGATTTTTGAGCCATTTAAATCTCACCCGGAATAATCTCTCACGAGCCTCGTCTCCAAAGTTGTGTTTGAGCAGCAGACAGTAGAGCTGCTCCACCCCTCGCTCCAGAAGAACCGTCACAGCCTGCTCACGTGGATGAGGAGAACTCCTCAAAACAGTGTATAACACATCCAGAATACTGATCACCTACAGAGAGAGAGAACATTCAGTCACCAATCTGTGAACTCTAGTCCTACCAGAATATCCTCATGATAAGAAAGACCACAATAAATGGAAAAGTGATCATTCAAAGAAAAGATATTCTGTTTTAATCTTTATTTTTCAGTGTAATAAAATAAAAATTTGATTATACACAAGTCTTAAAGGTTCAGTAATGCCTTTTTGTCTTTTTCCAAAATAAAATATTAAATTGACAAAATGTTGTGTCAGTGTTTTTTTAGTAACATTGATGTACTATTATAGTTTTTGTCAATATTTTCAATTAAATTTTATTTTTAATATTTTATATTATCATTTTAATTAAAGTTTTAATCAAATTTTGTTGTGTTTTTTGTTTTTAAAATAGGTCTGTATAGTTTTTGTTAAGTTTCAGTTTTTGGTTTTAGTTATTTTAGTACTTGAACTTACAGTAAATGAAAATGAGAAATGTCACCTTGGCAACTAGCTGAAATAAAATGAGTTTGTTTTTTTTATATTTTATTTTATTTATGTTAATGTTAATTTTCTTTCAAGTAATGGAAATGTTTTGTATGGTTTTAGTTTTAATTAATAATAAATAATGTGTAATCCATGGCATGCCAAGCAATTCAGTATTGTTATTAATATTATTATTTTTTTTATTATTGACAAAATTCATGACAAATCAATAACATGGTGAGTCAGAATTCGATTGGAAATGCATACAGGTCAGTTTGACCTTCTTTATAAAAAATTTTGGGTCATACAAAAATATATATATTTTCCTGATCGTATGAAATTAACTGAGGCTCACATACAAGATTTATAAAAAAAAATACTTAGGATAACAGAATTAAATTAATTATTACTATTATTATTATTTTCATTATTAATATTTGTTATTGAAGAAATCTAAAAGGATAGAATCACTGCACTCAACCGTTTTTTTGGGTGCGTAGATCAGTGGAAATTGCAATAAAATTATTGAAGAAATCTACAAATCATTTACTTTTTGTAAACTTGACCCCCTTAAAGCATTCTAGGGTTAAATATATTTTAAAAATATATTTTATTCCAAATTCCATTGGTTGGGCAAATATAGTCTCGCCCCAAAATAGCATTATTGGTTGATCCAATGTGTCAGGCTTGTTGGGATACTCAAAGAAACAATGATCTGACACAAACAGACGCACAACAGACACTGTTTACTCTTTTCAGGAAGTCAACCTACCAGTGTCTAACTACTTCCAGCTATCTGTGTGAATTTTCTGTCTCTTATGAGTTTCCATGGGAGTTAGTATACTGCTTTTGAAGGCAGTGCCTCTGTAGGCAGAAGCAGATGACTACATTTTAAACAGAGCTAGTGTGCTTGTGTGGTTCACCTGTTGCTCGTCCTGCACTATAGCAGCGTAGCCTAGAACACTTTGCAGCTCCTCAGCAGTGGGAGATTTCAGAAGGTCTTTCAGCAGAGCGAAAAGCGAGATTTGCACCGTCTGCTTCTCTTCAGACAGAGGACTGCCGTCCTTCTCCGCACTGTGGACCCCCCCCCCCAAAAAAAATGTATAAACATTGTCTTTTATCCACATGTAATTAGTTAATTTTCTTAGATCTGTCACCAAAATCATAATATTACAATTTAAACCTGAACGCACCTGTAGTGTGTCCGAATCGAGTCCATGATGTATTGAACACCGTACCTCTTGCGAGTCTTCAGCTTGCCTTCATTGATGACAGTGGTTAGGTACTGCACATGACCTACAAACCAACACAAATACAGACAAAGGGGTTTGGAATGACATATTGAGGTAAATAATAACAGACGTATCCTTTTTAGGTAAACTATTCCTTTAGGAACTGATTATCATTTGCATTTAATGCCAAAGTTGAATAAAAAACAATGGCTAATGCTATTGTGATGTGTAGCGGTTGTTTTTTTACCCAGACAGACAGCAAAGTGGCTGTGGCTCCAGATCCTGAAGTCAAAAAGCAGGTACTGGTACAGTTGTGATAGGAGGGCATTGTTGCCCTCGTAGGACACCTGCTTGAGCAGGAACTGACAGGCCATCAGAACGCTCATGTCCATCATACTGCTAGAGACCTGGAAAAGACAAAGAGAGGCAGGAGATGATCAGAAAGTGTTTGTAGTTATTATAGCCATCCATCAATTAGAATTTGTATTCAAATTAGTTAAAGGTGCAGTAAGCGATTTCTTAGAAATTTAAACCAACACCTAAACAAACAATTTTGTGCATATTTGTTAGATGTGTGTTCTGTGTGTGTGCTGAAAAAATATTGTGTTTGTACATAGTCCTGGCTGTGTAAATAGGAGAAAAAACAACGTGGATTGGACTGAATCACAGAGCACCACAACACACTTGTATCCAATAGGGGGGCGTATACGCTCATGATGGGGGAGGAGAGAGAGTGAGCAAGCGGTACATTTGTAGAAAGACTGTAGAAAGAGAGATATTACCAAAGAGGAATATAATTGGAAGAAGAAGGGTTATGATCAAGCAAGAGCTTTAGGCCCTGCGTTAATACTGGAAAAGCTTTCCAGCGCTAGAGAGACATTAGAGAGAGGGAAGGCCAGAAAACAAACACAGAGGTTGCTTTGTTTCTACTCGACACGCGAGTAACATTGTTTATTTTTTGATGTTTCACAGAACCAAGATATGCTGTTGTTGAATCACAGCTGATTCATCCATACTTGTGCCAGCTGTTAGTGGTTGCCTGTGTTACATAGCATGTTTGTTATTTTGGGGGCGGAACAATGAAGGAAGTGGTGTGTTTATTTGGGTGTCTTTCATATATCAATAGTGTATCATACTGTACCTTTAAATATGATGATTAATTACATTATTCACATATATCAATATTTGCTGAGAAAAGCCTCCAAATATTTTGAAAATTTCTCGTTTATGGTTAAATGAAACATGAGACACACAACTTTGATTGTTGCATAGTGTCTCAATTCAAGCTTGATGGTAGGAAAATTTTCTTTTACATAATTTACGTATGTATTAAATTGATCAAATGTGACAGTAAAGACATTGATACAAAAAAAACCCAATCTTTCAAATAAATGTTGTTCATTTTAACTTTCTATTCATTAAAGAATCCTGAAAAAAATGTATTACCGTTTCCACAAAGACATTAAGCAGTACAACCGTTTTCAACATCAGCTATGTTTCCAACCACCTATTTTTATCCGCATTTTGGGATATTGCATAAAAAATTGCTGGATGGAAATGCCAAGATGCTTAAAAATTCTAAAAATGCACATAAAAAAAAACGTATATGCTCAATTAAAGTGGAATTTTTTTATCCGATAAAAAGTCATGCGCATAAACTACAATGGAAACACATTCACTGAATAAATCCCTCGATGCGCAACAAAAACCTCAACAGTGGATGTGATTGGATAATTAGACTTTTATTGCATTTTGTCTGCGTGCTCTGAGAAGAAATTCATTTATGATGTAGGAAAAAGAGCCACAGTGGCTTCCCAGATTGCAGAAACTTCCATTTTTATTACACATATTTTACATCAAGTTCCCAGGAAGTGACGATTTTGTTCTCTTGAACACATGGGATGGAAACGCTGCCTTATTCGCAAATGTTTGCACACACATTAAATTCTGAACTTTGGATCGAAACATAGCTATTGATAATGATATTAAATGTTCCTTGAGCAACAAATCAGCATATTACAATGATTTCTGAAGGATCACATGACACTGAAGACTGGAGTAATGATGCTGAAAATTCAACTTAGCAATCACAGGCGTAAATAAACGTTTTAAATATATTAAAATAGAAAAGAGTTATTTTTTTTTAAGTAATATGTAAAAATATTTCACAATATTATTGTTTTACTGTATTTTTGATCAAATAAATACAGCCTTGGTGAGCAGAAGAGACTTCTTTTTAAAAACATTAAAAAATACAGACCACATACTTTTGAATGGTAGGGTAAATATTAAAAAAAACAATTAATAAAAATTGTATTTATATTTTTTTATTTAAGTCATTTTAATTTAATGCTTGTCCTAAATTAATGTATATAATTGACAGCCTGAGTATTTCTGCCTGAGGATGGTATACTCGTGTAACTCTGTGTGGGTGTGAGTGCACTTTTCAACTCTCAATCTCAAACTCCTCTTCAAAGGATTTCACAGGCCTGTCAAGTCACAGTACATCAGAAGCAGAATAGATACAACTTTTAATTCAGTGGAACAATATAAGCCACTGCTGAGCCTAATGATCCGCAGCAGATCAGCATCTGTTTCTATGAACTTCAGCTGCTGTTTAATTACATGCTGTATCATAGCTATCATTTTCACTTATCAACTTCTAATCAAGTTACCTGATTAATATCATGCGCCTAGTAACTGATCTTTGTCTAATCACAAATGTAAAGACAACTACGCAGCTTCTACACATTTTAAGCTTTTATTTAATATCGATTAAGTGTTAAATGTCACACAGATTTAGGATTGTGCTGTTTCGCTACACGTGTGAACTCTTGATTTGAATGCATTTACGTCACACTCAAACACTGCTTGTTAATTTCTTGAAAGATTCCTGGCACCAGATAAAACCTTAAAGCATGTGAAACTGTGGTTGTGTGTGTGCATTGTGCAATATCATGAGATTGTTAGCACAAGTGTTTCCTAACAGGATGCTACGCCTTGAAGTCACATACACCAATATGTCCTGTTAGACCTACAGACGCCCTCTCTATTGACCAGTATGCGTGTGTGTGTGTACCTTGCTGAGCATGGCTCCGATGATGGGCGGCCCGTGGCACTGGAGCAGACTCTCCTGATTGGCTGGGTGGTTGCGCAGCATGTTTTTAATCATCAGCAAAAACGCTGCCACGCTGTTCTTCTCTAAACGGCCCTCTATCACACAAACACCAGCAATGGTTTTACATTAGTGAAGTTTAACATTGACAAATAACTGCAACAGCATTACAACAGTTCAACAGTCAAAGGTAATATAAAGTTCAATAACAGTACACGAAAAACACAATCTTGCCTGCAGCCTCTTGCACAGGCATATACACACATATGCGAATACTGAAACGCAACTTCATGAATCACTGACTATGAGCAAAAACAGCATGCTTAGAAAATATCAATGATGACTCATACTGCAATTACAGAAAAAATTTACATCATCAATCTGCTAAGCAGCTCAAAGCGCCAAATAACAAGCTGTTAATAGTTCATGCTATAACGCTGCAGACTGAAAAAAATCCCAAAAAATAATAATAAATGATACTTTGCATGAAAAAAAAAATCTGATTATTTTACAACCCTTAATATATTTTTTTCATTGTGACATTATTTCATGAGAATTAAACATTTTCCTCAGATTTCTCACTTTAATGAGTCAAAATGTTTTACTTGCAAGTCTGTTTGTAATTCTCAGTGGTGATTCTCATCTAGGTTATAAGTCCTTTAATAAAATGTCATTTTTTTATATTCATTACGAAAAATTAAATTGTATTTATCTCTACAATTACTGTAAAATAATGTTTTTTTTTTTTTATTTTCCAACAAATACTACTATGTTCAATAACTTGAGACACTTGTAAGTTCAATATATACATATATGCAATATCACTGCAAACCAAAGTGATGCATTAGAGACATAATTATAACAAAAACTTTGAATAACTAACTGCATAAGTGTGCACACCCTTGAACTAATACTTAGTTACTTAGTTGAAGCACCCTTTGATTTTATTACAGACAGACAGATAGACAGATAGATAGATAGATAGATAGATAGATAGATAGATAGATAGATAGATAGATAGATAGATAGATAGGAGATTTTATACGTAAGCAATAAGGTACGAGAGGCTGTGTTGTATCGTGAATAAGTCACGGCTGAAGGGCGTTGTTAGGCACGACATGAAGCGGAGACTTCAGCCGTGACTTATTCACGATACAGCACTAGCCTTGAGTACCTTATTGCTTTTATAAAACAGTTACCACACAATACAAATATTAAAGCCAAAAATATGTATCAATGCAACTTTCATGAAGTAAACTTTCACTAAAAGCCTTCCTTCCGCCGGAAAAAATAGTCCCGGACCGTGAACAGCAACAGTTACATTATTACGCCTTTAGATGGCGGCAAAGACTGTCTTTATGAGTGTGTCAGTCAGTTGCGAAGACTTTTACACTGAAAAGACTGAATTGTTGTGAACAAGGAACAAGACGCAATAGACAAATGCTTTGACTAGCGCTGTCAGTCACGGAAAACCCATTAACTGTTAAAAGGACAAGATAATACATCGGACATTTAAACAGATTTTTTATTATGAACATAGGACTGATCTGAAGGAAAATGCTAAATCTGAATGCAGGTAATAAGCTCGCTCACTTGATCTTTTTCTCACAATACTCTTCTACATAATACAGTAAGCTTCAATGAACAAAATCAATTGAGAACTAACAGTTTACATTAATAAGAGTGGTTGCTAAGGGTGTTGTGCAGTGATACAAAGAACCGTTGGGTGAAGCGGTCATAGCCGTGTTTTATCGTAAATAAAACACAGCTATTGACCAATCAGAATCAAGGACAGGAACTAACCGATTTATAAATTTTTATATAGCAGAGTACTGACCAGATGACTTCCCCAGTGGCAGCAGCATGCCGGCAGGACCCCTGGAGGATGTGAGCTCTGGCCCGAGAAGATCTGAAGTCTCCTGACCTACTATCTCGCCTTGATCCAGTGAACATACCTGCTCCAACAGGGGCAGGAGAGCCCCCATACCACCTACTGAGCTCAGCACATCCTACACGTAAGACAAGATAATAAAACTTAATTAGCGGTTACTGCTCCTGCAGGGATGTATGAGCATGAACTTTGTTCTAGAAGAATGTATTAAATACACACATTTCCAAAAACTGGTAAACAAAAGGCCGTACTGATGTCAGGACTAGATGAATCATTTTAATCTTAAAAGACAGTGAAGCTCAGTGACGGATACATACTTTGACATCCCAGTTCACCACTCTGTGACCAGTCAACCTGCCATCGTACAGATGATTTGGGGACAGATCCAAGCAGATCTGACTCTTAAAGGCCTACAAGACAAAAGAATGTGGGCAATCCTTCAATATAAGCAAGATATTATCATCATAATATATACAGTGGGGTTCAAGGTCTATCTTGACTGAATGATATTTCAAATTTGTGTCTTTTATCATGTGAACTCAAAAGGTCAACAAAAAGGTCCAGCTTTTGCATCAGGTTTTAGAAAATAAATATATTATAAACATTATTATACACATAATACTGATAATAATATAATGTTGTATGACAATATTTATATTTATTGTGTAAAAATATAAAAATATATTATACATATTTAAATATAGCATCATCAGACATTTTGTACAACGGAGTCCCACATTATAATTGACACAAATTAGAAATATTTTGTATATTTTAAATATTATTAATAATATTATATATATATATATATATATATATATATATATATATTAGTCAAACCAAAATGTATTCAGACACCTTGAACATTTCATTCATTAATACAGTTTATTCACTATAGTTTAAAAAAACTGTAATAAAATATGACAAGATCTCAGAGTTAAACTTAAACTTTAGACTTTTTAACCTTACTTTATATTATATTTATTTTATATTACTATCATCATAAATATACAAGACAATCAATCAGATGGATGGGAAGATAATTACCTGTGGGGTATAGTATAGCACTAGTTTACTGTTGACTTCTGACGGCTCACCATCAGCTTTGAAAAGAGATACATTATTGGGCCCTGAAAAGCAGAATGAGAGAAGCAGAGATAGACATACTTTAACACTTGTTTCTTTGTGGTTGGAACTGTGAATTTATGCTTTATTTGTGGGAATGTCACATTCATACCTGCAGTGAACAAGGCTCGTGCCTGAGCAGGCTGCAGAGCTTCATGGCAGATGAACGCCGTGGCTAAAAGGCCACCCAGTGATGTAGGAGAACCCCACGCGGTGTCCTGTAGCCCTGCTGGGATGGTGTGGACCGGACTGTCACGACTCACACCTGGCCTCCCCCCTGTGGCTGCTGCAAAGGATGCTGGGAAGGACTGGGAGCGTGCAAGGGTGGGTGGCCCAGTATGAGCTGCAAATGCCATCTCAGAGGGCGAGTGGGATGGGTTGGTCAGGGTTGGAGAGGTAGTCATAGTGGTAGTGGTGCGGTGACCAGCTGATCCAATGCAGCAGGAAGTGAAAGGCTGTAACGTCGAAAGTCAAAAAGACCAATAAAACAAAACATATTCATAAAAAATAAATAAATAAATAAAACTACTGCAAACAACAACATTTTCTCACCTCATTCAGAGACGGAAAGCGCAGGGGTGCTGTTTTACACTGCACTCCATCCACATAAACAGTAACCACATTCTGTCCAAAAGGTCGACGGCCAGGAACGTGAACTATGGCTACTGAGTGCTAGAGTGAAGAAGAAGGGTAAGAATGAGACTTTGAATATAGAGAGTGGACTTATGCAGATCATTTTCAACTTTACAGTACCAGTGTTGTTTTTGTTAACTAAAACTATGAAAAATCATTTTCGATTTCAGCTGAAATCAGCTAAAGCTAATACTGAAGCAAAGATACATGTGATGCCTCTATTAAAAAGGTGACTGACTTTTTTTAAAACTTAAAGGGACTTTTTTTCTGCTGCCATTTTGAGCAATATTTTTATAGTTTAAATTTCTCGTCATATACTGTCAATGTTAATTTGTGTGTGAGTTATCTGTAAGATCACTAACCCAGGCACAGTCTTTGAATGGGTGTTCTGGCAAGGAAACTGCCATGTACTCCTTTTTAGTACATACTGCAACCACCAAAACTTCTTCTGTGGTGAAAAAAGCTTCAAACCCAGTTCCGCTTGCTGTGAAGAAACTACACACAGGACACAATACAGCTTTAAAATGTATAAATACACACAGAATCATATCAGTATTTTTAGTTATAGATTAGTACAAAGTGTACTAGTCTAATACAGGCACACAATACGTAAAAACCTTTTGTCACAAGTAGGCCTGGGAAATATATTGAATATTCTCTACTTACTCGCTATGATTTTGTTTGCCATATATAAAATGATATACTGCAGATGCACGATATACATGTTTATATACACAACTAAAAAAATAAATAATAAAGATGTCAAACCTGTAAAGCTGTTTCCTGCGTGGTCCCATAGCCATGCGAACTGTATTATCTGGGTGTGTCAGGTGGGATTCGGAGTAGTGGTGCTGGGGTGGAGGAAAGTCCGTGTTGAGGCACAACCAGGCGTGGAAAGCAAACGCGCTCCCTGGCCAGCGTTGTATAGCTGGCACCATAATACCCGCCATAGGGGGCGTAAGGTCAAAATACTGCAAGGCGCTGCACCCGCCCTCCCCACGGGCTGCCATGGCGGAAAGCACCCTTACAACGCGCCCGCAGTACGGGTGAGGGGGTGCTCTGGGCTCAGTCCGCAAGAGCTTCAGCAGACTCTTCAGTTCACGGGGCCGTAAAGAAAGAGATCCCAAGTCTTGAAACAAGCCCAGGAGGGCGTCCGCACACTGCCGGTCAAGCCGCTCCGGGGGTTCAGAAAGCACCTCCAGCACAGCGCCCACTAAGCCCGCTTCGACGGCTACAGTACGGCAGGACAGAGTTCCTCGACACACGGCCGCCAGCCACTGGGACACCAGCAGCTGCAGAGAGCGAGAGCCCAGATCAGGCAACCACTGTAGCAGCAGGAGCAAAGGCTGTTCGTTACTGATGCCCAACTGCATGGCCTGGGAATACTCTCCTTCAACAGCCTGAGAGAGAAAAACGTGGAGAAAGAGGAAGGAAAAAGCAAAAAATGATGTTGAAGGATACAAGTTTTTTGATAGCACAGTGACTGGTACTGGAATAATTCATTGTTGTATCTAAAATTGCATACAGCTTAGTGTATATGTTGAAGAACTTCTTGACGTTTTATAAGTATGCATGTGTGTAGTATGAATTCAGTCTTATTTTAGTGTCAATTACAGAGTATTATAGTAAAGATTACATAGTGTAGCTTTAGCAGTATTAACAATTGGCAAGCTACAATATCCACCATGTTCTCCACCATTTACAAATAGTTAGACTCTTCTCCTGCAGCCTCATGGGATAGTAAAGTGTCCATCGGATGCATACTTCAGAATCTTCTTGGTGGTAGTAGTAGATTTTTCATCTACTATTGTTTGAATACTGTGTTATGGACATGCTACTCATTTTACATTGCTTTCTGCATACTATACATATGTGGAAGCATTTTTTGAGCATTTTTTGAAATTTGAGTCAAAGTTATCCAAAACATGCAGTGTTGTGAGGCCTCCAGGACTGGGAATTGAGAATCAGTACTATAGTACAGTTAACAACAACAGAAGTTGTTAAAATACAGGTTAAATAACAAGAAGCCTAAATATTAACACACATCATACATTAAATGACTTTTTACAGGTACAGCTTTCGTTCTGTTCCTCACACAATTTCTACTGTATGGCTTCAGAAGGCTTTAAATACATAATAATTATTGAATAAATTATTACTTTGAAAAAAAAAAAAAAGTCAATTCAAATTTAATTCTGTTCAAGTATTATGGAATTTGGCTAGTCATGTGATTTCAAGATGGCTGCCCCCATGAGGTGACCCCCTCTATGTAAAATAAAACTGCTTTTATTAGGCTACTGATATTATAGGAGTCTTCATATCACGTGAGTGTACATTATTTTAATTATATGGTTTTTTATTATATTATGTGTAAAAACAAATACTGAGTACACATTTTATCTGACTAAATGACAAGAGGGAAGGAAATGGATGTCGCACCATCTTTGATAGTAGTCAGAGTTAGGCTGCATTTAACTCCACTTTTAGACGTTGGCTGAATCCCAAATGGCACCCTAAACACTCGTGGTCTTCCTCTGAGTCCACACTTTCGTGACATAATGCCGCTTTGACTGCAGGGTAAAGTCCTCTGCGTAGCTGGCAAACTTACGGGCTCAGCTGAAGTGCGCATCGAGGGCGCATAGCGGCTGCAAAGGGGGCGCTCTCGAGCACCCTTCTGAAACCTAAAATGATGAATGGGACACCCTACGGTCTCGTGGACTTAACAGACACGTGTACGCGGCAGCCATTGTAAGTCCAGAAGTAGTGCCATTTGGGATTCAGCCATAGACTTGCGAACTTCCCTAAGCACCTCCCCTCGTGGGAATCCCTGCTGCCATTTTGAATGCGTTCATCGTCAAAGTGGGCGAGGGAAGTTTATTTGGATAGACCCTAGACCCCTTGATTTTGACCAAGGGAGCGAGTCTACTCAATATGTAGAGTTCAGGCAGATCCATAGACCACAATGCAACACAATTGTGACGTCACAGCAGATCTCACTTAATTTACTTCCACCCCACAAAACTGTAGTGGATGATATTGAAATTAATTTGACATTTAACTGCATATTACTTGTAGCTACCTTAAGCTGACTGTTTATAGTTATAGTTTATAAAATTTTCGTTTGTGTAATTTTTTTTATATTTTCTCCAACAGCCCAAGCTACATACAGGCCTATTGAATGGTGTGTAAAACAAATTCAAAAGGAAAAAAACTGTAAATAATAAATCAGCTCCACTGCGGATTCTAAGTGATCAAGGGCTTAGGGCGTTCCAATACAGTGGTTCCGCCAGTAGTGGGCACTCGTGCAACATGAACAATGACGAACATCCGAGTGAACGAGTCGGAGGGAAGTCAGCGAGGAAAGGGCATAAAAATTGACTTAAATGCAGCCTTAGTCTCTTTACCATGTTCATCAGCTCCTGCAGAAGTCTTTTGGTGGGCTGTCCTTGACTTTTCAACACATCGAACAGCTGTGAGTAGCCAATCCGTTCCTTGAAGACCTCCTGGGAAGACAAACCACACAAAACCAGTTACATTACAATTGAACACGCATTGAATACAATGAGTGTTTTCCCCACCCTGTTCCCCAAAATAAACCAAAACACAAAAGCTATTATATAAAGTAGAAATGTTTTCACATGAAATCAGGATACTAAAGGGGGGATATCATAAAAAAAAAAACCTGAATTTTACTTTCAATTTAAATTAAATAGAAAGTCCAATCTACTATGTAAATTGCTTTCACAACGCAAGGCCATCCAGATTATTTATTGAAACTACGCTGCAAAGACAGAGAAAACAAAGTTATAAATCTTCATTGTGCTGCAGTATAATGTTTGTTTGCAAAGAGGGTGTTATAGAAGAACGGGGCGGCACAAACTATATTTGACCCAACAGCAAAGGGCATTTACATAAAGAGGTAGCAGTAAAAAGAACCTGTTTAATTCTGAAAAATAGTCATGAAAAACTACTTTATGACAGTTTTGGTAGAAGAAACTTTGACTGAAATTATAAATAATAAACAAAAAATAGGTAATGAGATTAGGATACTTTTGGACCTGACAAACAACTGTCACTAAGTACCATAGCATAAAGGAGGAAGCGCATGTCATAACGTCACCATGGGTGACCTGGTTCTGCACCACCACATCAAATGCGCTGATAAGATTAACCACATACGCATAAGGGGCACATCACACGCAAGCACTTTGACTTATCATGCTGATAAAACGAGAGATGTCTGTGAGCTAGCTGACCTTTCAGAGACTTTAGGAGCAACATACATAAGGAACGAGAGGAGATGTGGTGTGAGAAATGAGTCAAAGGAGATGTGTCATACCTTGGCAGAGGGCGAGTTGCTCATAATGGCAGTGAGGACTCGAATGGCGTGTACTGTGATGCAGTCAGAGCCCTTTTCCCAGACCTACACATGTAAACGCGCAAAATTCACACATCATTTAGTTGACAATCTTCACATAATCTCATATATTAAATTAGTTCACCCGAGAATACACATTCTGTCATTATTTCCGACCCCATAGGAGAAGTTTTTGAAGAACCAATGATGTGACGTTTCTGAATCTAACACCGAAATGAATGAGCTTTCAAAGCTTCAGTGAATTTCCGTTGATTAATGACTTATGTTTTGGCTTCAAAACAGTGCACAAGTCATATGTACCACTTTTATTCTGCATTTATGGTGTTTGTAGTCCATTTTAGAGCTATATATATTGTAAGAATTATTGCATAAAGATTCTTCAGAATTTCTCCCTTTGACAAAAACAACAGAATATGGGTTTGGAATGACATTAGTGAGTAAATAATGATATACACTATTGTTCAAAAGTTTGGATTTAGTAAGATTTTTTTTTTTTTTTTTGAAAGAAATAATACTTTTATTCAGCAAGGATGCATTAAATTGATTAAAAATAGCAGACTTTATATTGTTTTTCCAACATTTTATCAGTTTCCACAAAAATATAAAACAGCACAACTGTTTTGTACATTGATAATAACAAAAAAAAAAAAATGTTTCTTGAACAGCAAATCAGCATATTAGAATGATTTCTGAAGAATCATGTGACACTGAAGACTGGAGTAATGATGCTAACAATTCAGCTTTGCCATCACAAGAATAAATGGCATTTTAAAATATATATTATAATATTATAATTATATATATATATATATATATATATATATATATACATACATATATAAAAAACAGTTATTTTAAATGATTAAATATGTCACAATATTACTGTTTTAACTATTTTTGATCAAATAAATGCAGCCTTGCTGAGCATAAGAGACTAATAAAATTACATTTTGTGTGAAAAATTTATTTTAATTAAAGAGTTTCAGAGAGAAATCACACAAAGTCGATAGATTCATAGTTTCTGAACATTCCTCTTTGAAGTGCAAGATTTTAATAAATATCTCAAAACATGCAATAGTAAAGCAATTTTCTCACTAGAAATATTTATCACCACTCCACCACAAATATCCCACTAAAGACCACCAAATGAAACACATACCAAATATTACACCCACAGCACCACAGCCAGAGTAGACATACTAGAAATCTAGAAACACTCTGCACACTGCAAGACTACATGCAAGGTGACACGGCCTTGCAAGTACATCCAAAGAACTTCACACATACACACATACACACACACGCAGCAACACAAAACCACCATCAGCAGGATCCTCACCCTCAAACTCTGTGTACTGACACTGCACAAACCTTTAAAAATGTACTGGTACCATAGTATCAAATGCTATAATTTCATGTTACTATATGATTACCATATTTATATACAACAGTGTTCCAACAGTCGTTAACTAAATCTATTAAAAATATTTTTGTTAATTGAAATAAAGCTAAAATAAATTGTTTTATTAAATGTAAATAATAAAATTAAATCTTAGATAAATATAAAAATATTAGAAAAACTACTAAACTACAGTCAAACCAAAAAATTATTCAGATATTTTTGATATATTTTTACTAGTGTGTGCAGGACACTATAGTTCATTTATGTAAGTGAGGATAGCGAAATAAAGTAAACTTTGACATATTATACCCAAAAATTCTTCATACAGTGGACTACCAGTACAATTAATAAAAAATTGGGACAAAAAATTATTCAGACACTTTGACCTGACCATGTTTTGTTTAAGTGTTATCTGACATAATTAAGATTATTTTTTTCTGACACAGTTTAACTCAGAGATCTTGTCATATTTTATTACCATTTTTTTTAAACTATAGTGAATAAACTGTATTAATGAATGAAATGTTCAAGGTGTCTGAATAAATTTTGGTTTTACTGTACACAAAGATGACATGTTTCTTTGGCAAATAACTGTAATAAGTTTAAGATGAAGTAATAACATTACTAACTGAAATAAAATAAATTGAAATAGAACTAAATTACTATTTAAAAAAATATAAAAAAACATAAAAATGACAAAAGAATTTAATGTACTAAAAGCTAAACTAAAAGTGAATTGAAAACTGAAAATATAAATATAAAACAATTCAAAATATTAATAAATACTATAATATTATATAAATAATATTAAAATAACACTGATATACAAAGGTAATAAAGTAGTAGACAAAATACATTTGACAAAGTTGACATGTCCTGTGGTGTGACATGTTATTGCTATTTTATATATGCTATTTTCAAAAGGATTTTGCTTTTTTAAAAAATAATTTTACGCCTTCCACATTTATGACTAATATAATAACACTTTTCCAAAATATTTGTTTAAATTTCAAACTATCTATCTATCTATCTTTTTTAAAATAAAAGCACAAGCACATTTTTAAGCAAAAATAAAAAAATAAAAAATATTGAATTTATTCTACATCATTTGGCACGAGAATATGGTAAGATGGAAGTCAGTCTGATGCCAGTTTTACTCTAAAATATAGATGTTATGCATCAACTACCATTAGAACACGAGTGATTACCATCAATCTCATTTCCAAATATCATGGGATGTACAGTATTACCATGTACGAGAACAGCATAATGTAATTTTCCACATTTCTTTTGTTGCATTTAAGTCAACGGTGTAACTAACTGACATGCAAAGACACGTGTGCATGCATGCAAATGTTTTGCTACTGTATATTCATCTAGACAACATTGCACATTTGTGGAACGGTGTGGAGAAGGTTATGCAGAATCTAATGTTGCTCAGTCAGCAGTTGTCTGTCTGTATATTTGTGTTTGTCTGTGTTTGTGTCAGTCGGGTGAAGGGTGTGTTTCCTGCTGACGAACGTCACACTGATCAGCGGTGAAGGGAAAGTACCTGCTCCACTTCAGCCTCTGTGAGCAAACGTGTAGTGAGGTCACATTGGCCCTCACACTCCACCATAAACCTGTTACTCTGATAGAGCTGCAGGACGGACACACGTTCACACACATACACACACCGTCACAAACAAACACATAAACAAGTGAGAGATAACATAAGCAAGCAGAAATTGAACTTTCTGAGAGATAAAGCAAAAAGAAATGAAAAGGTAACAGATGAAAAAGAGAAGCTCTTCGCAATCCTCGTTACACAACAGAATGCCTAGTTACAACACACTCAAAAACCACCCAGCTTAGTCAAACCAACTGTGATTACATACAAATATATGACGCAGCACCTATATTTCATCATATGACGGAAACAGAAGCTGTGCTACAAATAATTGTTATTCGTCACTTTGACTCACTGGGTTGTAAATTGTCTGTCATGCTCTATTTTTATCTGTCAGTAAAATATTGTAAAGCGTGATGGGTTAATGACAAATAAAATGTCCAATCTTTAAAAAAAAAAAAAAAAAAAATCTAGCTTAAATGTATGTTTCAAGTTCTTAGAATTGCAGCATTTGTATTAATATTGGCTTCATGTGGTTCAAAAATCATTTTCTTATATCAACTTATATGTGACCCTGGACCACAAAACCAAATAGCAATAGCCAACAATACATTGTATGGGTCAAAATTAGCATTTTTTCTTTTATGTTAAAAATCATTGGGATATTAAGTAAAGATCATGTTCCATGAAGATATTTTGTAAATTTCCTACTGTAAATATATCAAAAATTTATTTTTGTGAGTAATATGCATTGCTAAGGACTTCATTTGGACAACTTTAAAGGTGATTTTCTCAATATTTTGATTTTTTTGCACCCTCTGATTCCAGATTTTCAAATAGTTGTATCACGGTCCTATCCTAACAAACCATACATCAATGGAAAGCTTATTTATTCAGCTTTCAGATGATGTATGAATCTCAATTTTTAAAAAAATTGACCCTTTTGACAATTTTCAAGAAAAGTTTCAATTTTATGACTTAAAAATGTCATGTGGTGTAACTAAGTAAAAGGTAGTAACATATTTTTCTTAAATACATGTAAGTGTACACATCTTAAATCATTATAGCAAAAACATTTTAACATATAGTTTATAGTGAAAAGTATTTTTGTACAAATATCATGAATTATTTTTATTATAAATATTATTACATTTTCGTTATTTCGTTATTATTCGTTATTATTACATTATTACATTATTACAAAAGTTGTACTTTTACAACCACCTGAACTGAACTAACCTTGCATTGTCAAATTATCTAATATTTTTAGATACTTATTGACCTTGACACACAGTCATTAGGGTCTGCAGGGATCCTCTCTATGATATTATTTCCTCTTTATGTCATTTCTGCATGTTGTTCGCACCACTTGACTTTGATTTGGTAGACATGTTTTTCAAATATTTATACCAAATTACTTATTAAAAAAAATGAAGTTCTTGAAAGATTGAGGCTTTTAATATCAGGACAGTTTGACATTTTTGACTTTGTCCCCCCAAAAAATTTTAAAGTGAATTTTGATTCAGAAACTAAAACATGTTCATCTTAGAAGACGTGTATTAAAGTCAGTGTATGCATGAATTAAACCTTTATTGTATTTTTAAATACATTAATAGATCTACACTAAAAAAATGTCCTTGACCCTGGTATTTCTGAGACATTTTTGTCTTATCAAGCACTGTGTTGCAGTTTTTATTCTGCTCACGAAATGTGAAAGAACTGCTTCAAATCCCTACTGACATCCTTTAGTGGAGAACTTTCTAAAGTAGGGGAAAACATACCTTAGAAATACCTTAAGTAAAAATGATAGACAGCATATGAATTTATCGGTCACTGTTTTTAAAATTTGATAAATATTAAAAAACCTTTCAGTTAAAGCAACCTCTGGGTGGAACCATGGCAAATCTGTGGTTCAGATTAGTCTACTTGAGTAAAGGTGTCTGCTTGTTATCTTTCAGAACAAATATCAGCAGATCGCCACATTTCCATTGTCAGCCATGAGAATGGTGTGAATCCTCAAGGCTGGTATTGTGAAACGCTGCTGCAGATTTCTCAGAGGGTTTAAGAAGATAGCGTTCTGACCTTGCTGTTCTGGATCAGGCGGAGGATGTGCTCAAAACAGTTGTTATTGAGAAAGATGGCCTGCAACACCGGCCGGTCTGAACACTGCAGGATCTCTGGGATAGCATCTGCAAGGTAAAAACACAAGAACATTCAGTCTTTTTGACCTGTACCTTCTGGACAGACAAAACTGTGAAAGTTTTAATCACTAAAAACAAGCATTTGAATGTCTACATTACTCATGGAGAAGACATTAAATGCAATCAAACAGCTGTTTTGTGGCCTTTTGCAACTTCTCTATTCAAATTGTTTCTAGAGAACTGGCTACAATTACTCTGAACTTCTGTAAAAGGGATGGAAGTTCACCACAAACATAGTATAAATGTTTAAACAACATCAAACATATCAGACACAGTGATCTGGGTTAAATATTTAGAATCAAAAGCACTAAAATTTGCCATGTATGATAACAGTATATTGTTGAGTTGACATACAATCTCAAAGATTTTTTCTTGATGCCAAATGGCAAGAGTTACATCATGACATAATATCACATTACATGCCGATTACATTAAATACTTTTGGGATGTTGACATGTCCTATGACATGCTATACTATTTGGCATTTTGCTATTTATTTTAAAATTATAATGCATGCAGTTTTATGACCTTATATTAATTGAGAAACTAGAGTATTTGTATTTTTAAAATTATTTTGTCACAATACAGGACAAATTAAGTAAGCAATAAGGTACTCGAGGCTGTGCTGTATCGTGAATAAGTCGACGCGAAGCGCAGTGCCTGCAACCCCTTCAGCCATGACTTATTCACGATACAGCACTAGCCTTGAGTACCTTATTGCTTTTATAAAACAGGTTACCACACAATACAAATATTAAAGCCAAAAATATGTATCAATGCAACTTTCATGAAGTAAACTTTCACTAAAAGCCTTCCTTCCGCCGGAAAAAATAGTCCCTGACCGTGAACAGCAACAGAAGTTACATTATTACGCCATTAGATGGTGGCAAAGACTGTCTTTATGAGTGTGTCAGTCAGTAGCGAAGACTTTTACATTGAAAAGACTGAATTGTTGTGAACACGGAACAAGACGCAACTGACAATTGCTTTGACTAGCGCTGTCAGTCACGGGAAAACCCCTTAACTGTTAAAAGGACAAGATAATACATCGGACATTTAAACAGATTTTTTATTATGAACATAGGATTGACCTGAAGGAAAATGCTAAATCTGAATGCAGGTAATAAACTCGCTCACTCAATCTCTTTCTCACAATACTCTTCTACATAATACAGTAAGCTTCAATGAACAAAATCAATTGAGAACAAACAGTTTACGTTGCTAAGGGTGTTGTGTATTGATACACAGAACCGTTGAGTTGAAGCGGTCATAGCCGTGTTTTATCGTGAATAAAACACAGCTATTGACCAATCAGAATCAAGGACAAGAACTAATCGTTTTATAATGTTAATTATAATTGAACTAGTGCAAAAAATTGTTTAAAAATTGTTTAGTGAAACGTTATTTAAAGAAAATGGTGACCATGTAGAGGACATAAGATATACACTTTCCCGCACATATCCATATAAATTTTAACCTAAAATTTTGACAGAAACCTTGAGAAGTAGGCAACATGAAAGCTACACCAAATAAACTGCACTAAAACTGCAAACAGACCTCGAGAACCTAATAAACGCAAACACAACAGACAGTGCAAATACAATGCAACTCATTAACAAAGCAAACAAGCCAGTGCAAATATACCACTGAATTACATATAATGATTTGCTTAATGAAAGGGTGTGTTCAAATATCTGTAATCCTGGAAGAGGCCGTACATGAGGGTGAGTAAAAGATGACAGAATGTTCATTTTGGGGTGAACTATACCTTTAAAAGGATCTGTAATGAAACGGGAACCGCCCACCATAGAAAATTTAATGCATCAAATGAACACTTGAGACTAGTCAGAAGCAGAACTAACCAATTGATGACTGAGCTAAGTTTTTGTTTCGCTACATAATGAAACTACAAGAAAGAAAAACAAAATAATACAAAAACACCCTAACGTCATGAAACCTCAAAAATGAGTGATTTAGAGGCAGCAACTCCACACAAATAGCATTCAGCACAGGAGACTCAACTCAAAATGAACTGTTTCAACTTCGACTATAGTCAGTTGGGTGAAACTTTTCAAAATATCTTCTTTTGTGTTCCACAAAAGAAAGTCACACAGGTTTGGAATGACACTAGGCTGAGTAAATGATGAAAAAATTAAAGTTAAGGAGCGATGGCAAATATTCTCTTACTCAGCATATGTTCGAGAAGGGTAATGAGGTTATCCTCCCAGGCCAGGATATCTCCCTGCTGGCTCTCCGGTGGCCGGTTCCAGTTGAGCAGCTGGAAGTAACTGTCCAGTACGGTCCGGATCTCCACCTGCCTATCATTCGGGCTGCTGGAGTGCAAAAGGTGGATCATTGCGGTCAGGCACCGCAGGGTCATTCTGAGCAGCTGAGGGTCCCTGGGTTCTTGCGGGGATGAGGCAGGACACAGGCACCAGGAACGCAGCACAGACATGAGGTCCTTCACAGCCTGGGGGGTGATGGAGAGAAGGCCGTTTCTCTGAAACACACACAAAAAATGGCAGCACTTAACACACTCATGTAGTAAGGTATGTGGTTGCAAAATCAGAGGTCCCTATGACTTACAGGGCCAGAGAGTCTAATTTACCTTGCATCCACTGATTACGGCTCCCTGTAGGTGCACCAGCCTCACCACGAGGGGTTCCGGGATTAGTTCAATGTCTTGTAGGTAGTCTGCGGGTGTAACCACTCATTTAGTCACAAGAATCTTAAAGGGGTCATGACATGACGAATAAAAATGTCTTTGATCTTGAAAGCCATGTCATGACCCCTTTAAAGCTGCGCATCTTTTGTGCAATTGTCATCATTTTAATGTTTTATGGCACAAAAACATCTTTTGTTGAGGAGAAAGTTCATTCAAAAATGAAAATTCTGTCATTGTTTACTCAGTCATGTCTTTTCAAACCTGTATTCATTTATTTTTTTTAAAAATGTCTTAAGTGTACTTTCTGTCTATATGATTAAAGTCAATATTGTTTGACAGAATTTTCATTTTTGGGTGAACTATCCCTTAAAAAGGAACTGTCATAAAAATGGGAATCGCCTACCAACACTGGATGCTTCAAATGAACACAGATTAAACTTGAAACCCAAAGATTAGTCAGAACTAAACAGTTCATGGCTAAACCGAAGTTTTTTTGTTCTTCTACTTACTGAAAATACAATAAAGAAATAATAAACACCAAATCAAAAAAAACAAAAACAAAACAAAAGCAAAAACAAAAAGCAAAAAGAAAAGAAAACAAAACAAAACAAAGCAAAAACTAAAAACAAAGCAAAGAAAAACTAAGAAGAAAACAAAACCAAACAAAACAAGCAAAACAAAGCAAAAAAAAAAAAAAAAAAAAAACTAAACAAAACACCAAAATGTCAACCTGGAGTGTTTTAAGTGAATTGCACCACAGCGTGGACCTGAGATTTCTTTTCTTTTTTTTTTTTTTTTTTGCAGTACCACTCGCTTAAACAAAAATTCTGCTCAAAAAAACCTGACGAGTGTGTATTCATATGGCCAGCCTTCTTTTGGATTTAAGACATGTAGAGCAGAAACTAGTTTACCTCACCTCATGACCACTGGCCACTTGGACCCACTGTCGCTTGCCTACTAAACCCATATAGGTGTGGAAGTTGCTCTACAGAGCTTCTAATCACTTGAACAAAGCTTGTAACATTGTCAGGATTATGCTATTTGATTTGGCCTTTGTCTGCAGGCTGCAACACAGTCTTGCTTCTCAGATTTGTGAGTCGTGCTGATGAGTAGACCAGCTGGAATCTATAGCCTCAAATCTAACATCTTAAAGGGTTAGTTCACCCAAAAATGAGCTCCCCCTCATGTCGTTCCACACCCGTAAGACCTTCGTTCATCTTCAGAACACAAATGAAGATATTTTTGATAAAATCCAATGGCTCAGTGAGGCCTGCATTGACAGCAAGATAATTAACACTTTCAAATGCCCAGAAAGTTACTAAAGTTATATTTAAAACAGTTCATGTGACTACAGTGGTTCAACCTTAATGTTATGAAGCGACGAGAATACTTTTTGTGCACCAAAAAAAAAAACGAAATAGTGACTTTATTCAACAATATCTAGTGATGGGCGATTTCAAAACACTGCTTCATGAAGCTTCGAAGCTTTAAGAAACTTTTGTTTCAAATCAGTGGTTCAGAGCACGTATCAAACTGCCAAAGTCATGTGCGTTATGATGTAACGAAGCCTTGTTTACTGAAATCACATGACTTTGGCGCTCCGAACCATCTTAATTTGTGTTCTGAAGATGAACGAAGGTCTTACGGGTGTGGAACGACATGAGGGTGAGTAATTAATGACAGAAATTTCATTTTTGGGTGAACTAACCCTTTAATTTAATTTCTCTCTCTCTTTCATTCTTTCACATCCTGTATATTACATCAATAGTCTATAAAAAATATGTAGATCTCTCCCTATATATCTATAAGGAAGGTTGCTTCTACAAGCTGCACCAGTGCATGTCCAGACAGAGCTTCTGAGATGAAACCAACTAACAGAGGAAACAAGTCATAACCGGCTATAACTTTAAAAAGCTGATAAAAGTATTTACATGAAGAACATTTAAAGGCAAATAACATGACAAAACAGGGCCCTTAATCACAATGGATGAATACTATAGGGATCAGATCACCCTCTCTTTACAAACAACAAGCCATTTTGTCTCCTGGGAGGCAGGATGTGTGATATCTCCCAGGATGTGATGAAGCAAGTAAATGGGGGTAATGATTGTGTCAGAAGGCAGGAGTTGGTGACATACCATGGAAGAGCAAAGGAAGCTCCTCTGGCAGAACAAGAGGGGAGAATTTATACTTGCTTCTCTCCAGCATACTGACCTCCTCCCTGAAAAACACACATATCAAAGCTCATTTTTGAAATACTTGACACATTCTCATTTATTACTGAAACAATAAGCTACAGGATACTGCAATAAATCATCTTCTTAAACAGTATAAGCATAAGATATTAAAGGGATAGTTCACCCAAAAATGAAAATTGTGTCATCATTTCACCCTCAAGTTGTTCCAAACCGGTATGAGTTTCTTTCTTCTGTTGAACACAAAAGAAGATTTTAAAGAATGTTGGTAACCAGACAGTTGATGGCACCCACTCTTTAAAATAACTTCATTTGTGTTCAACAGAGGAAAGAAACGCATACAGATTTGGAACCACTTGAGGGTGAGTAAGTAATGACAAAATTTTCATTTTTGGGTGAACTATCCCTTTAAGACTTGTTATTTTTCTTTATTTCCCCAATGGCAACTATCTTTTTCCTTGTTTTAAGCATTACTCTACCAAAAAGTAATACATTATTCAATAATAATAAAAACAATAATATATCATGGTATACTGATAGATACATCAAGTTATTTCACTTGTTTTAAGCAAAAATCTCTTTAAAATAAAAACTATTCAATTATGTTATTAGGTTGTAATACCATGGTATTTTGATATATACATTCCATATTCCACGGTACGTCAGATAATGTTATTACCATAATGGCTGTTTCCATAAAAATGTGGTAACACTGCAATACTTTACTGTAGTAGAATGGATGGTCTACACAATTCTTCTGCCAGTTAATACATTATACTGTTAATGGAGGCCAAAATATGGACTGTTTATAGAATTCAATTTATGTTTAGTCACTATTATACAACAGCTTTTAACATCCAACCCAATTGTAGAGCTGGAACTATCCATTTTATAACACATACTATTTCATGAACTTCACCTTAGTGGATGGGTAGAACAGTGCTGCTTGAAGAGATGCATCAGTGCTGTGAGGAGTTTATGCTTTGTGCAATTCAGACAGTTGAGCATAAGAAGGCTTGCGAGCTGAGAGGTGAGGTCTGGGTGTGTTATTAACTGTTAAAGTGGAGCTGAAACGGAGCTTGCTGCTCTCAACGGCTCCTACGCATTCCTATTGTGGTTTAACACCCTGCCCAACTCACAGACACACACACACACACACACACACACTCACCCAGCACACACACACTCACCCTGCCTGCCGTCTCCTCCACGTCTGATAAGGGTCAAAGAGATTTTCGCACAGCAGCAGGCCATGTTGTACCACCGACTGTAAAGTGCTATCATCTGGCTGCTTCTTCAGCTGTAACACATAAAAACACGCTTGACTGAGTCTTGTGAATACACAAACTTAGCTTGTTAACACACAAACATTCCTTTGACTAAAGCAGAGATCTTTCACCCAAAGCTTTCTGATTCAACCTGTTCTGTTAGTTCAGAAACCTATAAAAGTGCCGCAATCACACGTATAGTAGTAACAATAGCTGCATAATATACAATTAAGTGGACAAAAGTTTCATTCATATGTTTAGAATAAACAAACATGCAATATAAACGTGAACTAGTTTTAAAGTCTAATCCTAGAGTAACATTAGAAAATTTTTCAGCTTTCTTCTATTGATAAGATAATGGAGATATGACAAGAGAACATAAGAAGATGAGGGGAATAGGATTAGCAAATGACGCAAATAGGGGTGTGCGATATAACGATTTTTGATCGTGGACGATTAAAATGTCTCCACGATCTGCTTATGAAGAAATAACATAGTATCGTGCTAGTGTTTTTTATCAGTTGCAGTTCCAGCGCCTCCGTCTCAGCATACTGTTCAACGTAACGTACATTCACGTCACATTTTAACGCAGCGGTAGAGTAATATTCGCGGGACACTTCAATCCACAAAAGTTCATTATTTCATGTGCCTTGACGTTTAAATTTTTCTTTCGCGTGCTGATGCGCTGTTCTGACATCCGTTTTTCAGAGCGCGTTCACGCGAAGCGCACAGGCACTAAAAGCCTGTCAAACAGAGCCTGATTACTAAGTTATCTTTAGAGTCCGATTGCTCTAATACTGTCAAATACGCACAAAGTTTACATAAACATAGTTGGTTATGTCTAAAGTGAAAGTAAACATTTGAGAGAAAATTGGATGTGTGGCTGTATATTAGATAGCCTATACGTGCAGGTCTTTAAAGTGACAGCAGCCTAATATTAACCATGCGGTCGCTTGTCCTTAAAGGGATAGTTCACTGTAATGTTGTTTCAAAACTGTATTAATTTCTTTCTTGTGTAGAACACAAAATAAAATATTTTGGAGAATGTGGGTTAGCCGGACAGTTGCTGGTCTCTATTGACTACCATGGTAGGAAAAACATAGTCACTGTGGACCAGCAACTGTTTGGTCACATTCTTCAAAATAACTTTTTGCTCTTGACTGAGAACTTTAATACATTAGCTTTATTAAGAATCAATGTATAATTTATACAGTGAAGTCTAGTGTTATATTTTTATATTTGTTCATTTAATTTTTTACTTGAATGCTACTGTTAAATACATCTACTGTAGCTGAAAAAATAAATCATTTTATTAATTTCATTTGTATAATGTGTAGCCTATGTTTTTCTTCTTTTTTAATAACAAAGATAAAATTAATAACAAATAATAACAAATAACATAAAAAATAATGACAACATTTTTTATCTTCGCCACTTTGGCCTAAATGTCTGCCATTTTTAATTTTATTTTATATTTTGTTATTTTGTAAGGCTTTGTTTTTAAAATAGGGAAATTAGTTTGGCTGTAATGCTCAGTCACTTGCAAAATAGTAAAAACATGAAGAATCGTGATAAAAATCGTGAATCGTGATTTTCCTGAAAAAAATCGTGATATGATATTTTTGCCATATCGCCCACCCCTAGACGCAAACTATACGCGCATTTCCCACATGTATCACCAGGGGTGCAAACCACTGCGAAACAGCTTCACAGACTTTTTGACTTTCTTACCTGAGTCAAACAGAAGTTTAGGAGCTTGATTGTCTCAAACACAAACCCAGGGGTCTTTTCAGAGTCTATATTCTCCATATTCCTGCAGGCAGAGATTTCAAAAGGATTTGCATCAGCACTGGTATTATTGTACACTCAAGGAAGATCCACATCAAATTTGCACTTTAGCATAAACCGCTGCCTTGCATTATCCCTGCTGTTCAAAGATAAAAGCTTATCAACAGGGATGTGAGTCACTGGGGCATTATCACAAAGAGAATGATGGTGTTCCGCAGGAACTGACCTGCAGATGATGATGAAGAACTTGATGAGGAGCAGTGGGTGTGGAGCAGTGCTGCTCTGGTCCTGCCCTGACATGTGGAGGGGGCTGTGCCACAGCTGGGTGCTGAGGAACACCAGTACCTCCTTGGGGAGGAGGGGAACATCGGCGCTCCATTCCTCCAGCCTGCAGACAAAAAGATGTTTGTTTTGCTTTGCTTTGCTTTTTGTTTGTTTTGTTTTGCTTTTGGTTTTTTTTTTGCTTTGCTTTTTGTTTCTTTTGTTTTGTTTGTTTTGTTTTTCTGTTGCTTTTTGTTTTGCTTTTTGTTTGTTTTGTTTTGCTTTGTTTGTTTGTTTTGTTTTTTGTTTGTTTTGCTTTTTGTTTGTTTTGTTTTTGTTTGTTTTTTTGCTTTGCTTTTTGTTTCTTTTGTTTTGTTTGTTTTGTTTTTCTGTTGCTTTTTGTTTTGCTTTGCTTTTTGTTTGTTTTGCTTTGCTTTTTGTTTGTTTTTCTGTTGCTTTTTGTTGTGCTTAGTTTTTTTGTTTCGTTTTAATGAAGGACTGATAAATAAACATCAAAAAAAAAGTCAAACATTGGGTTGAATGCCCAAATTGCAGTTTCAATGCAGCTTCAAAGGTCTCTACACGATCCCAGCCGAGGTATAAGGGTCTTGTCTAGAGTGGTCAGTTTCTAAAAAAAATAAAAATTTATATAATTTTTAACCACAAATGCTCATCTTGCACTGCTCTGCGATGCGCCACACATTAAGTAATCATGTTGGAAAGGTCACGCGTGACATAGGTGAAAGTATCTTTGTCTACGATTCAGTGTCTACAAAGCGAACGTGCAAAAACGTACTCTGCATCCCAATGTGCATACTATCCAGTATCCACCCTATCCGCCCTAAATAGTTTTGAATATTACTAATGTCACATACTATTTAGGATGGATAGTATGCACATTGAGACGCAGGTTAAGTCAAACGGCCTTTACAAAAAAAGGTAAATGTTGGACGATTTTGAAGTTGGAGGAGTTTTTCACCCTACTGTGGTACTTCCGCCTACGTCACGCATGACCTTCCCAATGTGATTACATTATGCGGGGCACATCACAGAGCAGTGCAAGACGAGCCTTTGTGGTTAAAAAGTATATACATTTTTTTTTTTTTTTTTTTTAGAAAATGACCGATCATTTTGCTAGACAAGACCCTTATTCCTTGGCTGGGATCATGTAGAGCCCTTTGAAGCTGCTTTGAAACTGCAATTTGGACCTTCAACACGTTGTACCCCAGTAAAGTCCACTATATGAAGAAAAATCCTGGAATGTTTTCCTCAAAAACCTTAATTCCTTTTTGACTGAAGAAAGAAAGACATGAACATCTTGGATGACATGGGGGTGAGGAAATTATCAGGAAATTTTAATTCTGAAGTGAACTAATAACTAAGTCATTGAACATAAGCCTTGGTCATTCTCATTCTTATGCAATTTAGATTTGTATTTTATTAAATTGTTCTTCAAAATTTTAAATTAGTAGCCCTTGATGAACTACAACACTGGGCTTAAATTGATCCTTCATCTCCAACACCACAGCTGAATAAACTGTGTGCTAGTCTTTAGATCACAGATCTGGTGTGCATAGGTAAGTCTTTAAAAGATGGATTTTTCGAACTCAGCAACCATTAAATAAGCAATTAAACAAATATAGACCGCTAAATACCATCATAGTCAGAGTTCCATTCTGGACCTGACCACCTACAGATCAACTCCCTGTGTCTGTGACATTTTGATAGGTCAGCAGGTAACTGACTCACCGGCGAGGCTCCGTCGACTGCACATCAATGACCTTCTCAAAAGACGCCACGAATGCCTCCAACCACTGCTGCAGGTAAACGACATCTTTCTGAAAGACAGAGAAAGATAAAGGGAAATATTAAGAGTCGGTAAAACATCTTTTGACAGGACAGCCTCATTGTCAGAGGTCTGGGTTACAAAGAAAGAAACGCACACTTTAGGTAATCCAAACTGAAAAGTTCCACTTCTGAAACCATGTCTCCAGGCCACTGTGCTCAGTCCAGCTGTTTTTGAACACATACTTTGTGAAAGCTCCCATAAGAAACACACCTGATCGGGGTCAGGTGAACCCGAAACCAGCTTATTTGGGGTTTCCTTAAGACCAATTAATCAACTAATCCAATCAATAGTCTCTCAGGGAACCCACCAGCTAGTCAACTTATGTAGTTTTGCACATGCGTAGTAAGTCTTTACGCCACAAGGTTTCACTAAAGCATGACTGGGCGCTATCTCTAAAATCAGAGCATGCACACACTTGTGTTAACACAACAGGAAACTACAGAGTATGCAAACTTGTGCAATGTAACAGTGGATACTGTGAATTCTTAATGCAGTCAACACAGTGACATTGACAAAACCAATGGTTTTGTCATTGGGACAAAAACAAGTAGTGTTTGCTAGTGGCATTTAAGTCTGATGAACAGCTGCATTGCTCGAAACGTCACATTATAGTATTCTGGTGAGCTCAAAAATTGCAAAAATTGAACGTTTAAAAAGTACAACAGCTTGTCACTAGGACAGGACCCTCAAAGGGACACCTTTGTACCTTATTCACCCATGAAAGGTTCAAAGTAGGCCATTAAGGGTACACATAACAACTTTAGAGAACTAATATGCACCTTTTAGGGGTAGATGGTACAGCACTGTCCCAAAGTTGTACTGCCACGGTGACAAGATGTTGTACTTCTAAGGGTATAATTTTTCCACATTTTTTTGACAGTGCACATTACAATATTTGCCATATGCCAATATTTATGTTGTAGTTTTATTGGTTTTCTTGATGAATAAATCATATTATCGTCACCATTGCAACCTAATCTGCAAGAAATTGTCTCATTGTCTGCCTTCAAATCACATTGTTGTTAGAATTCCCTTTTTTTCCAAGCCGTGAAGCATGAAGTTGTCATCTTTCTACTAGTCGAGCAAAGCAAAGCTAGTCATGGTTGAGTGTGAAGGATCAACTTGGATGCACACCTGGAGCTAATGGCAGCAAAGGTGTATAAACCAGCAGTCATACCCTGCTATTCAATCTCATGAATCCATAATATGAGACAAGAGGCCTAGACTGCATGTCCTTTCTGGGTAATTTAATGAGATAAAGTCTACGTAGAATGATTCTGCCACCAGCAATGCCATAGTGATGGGTTTGAAGGGAATGCATGAACTGATCAAATGTAGACCTTGAATGCAATATAAGCAGAATGCAGTAAAAGGTATCACTCTGACATTTAGTTTTCCCAGTCATCATCAATAAATTAAAAGAACTACTGATATAATTCAACTTTGATGGAGAGATCACAATAACCTTTACTCTAAAGTTCTTTTGAGAATGAGTCAAAAGCAAGAACATGTGTATCAACACGAACAAACCCTTGCATGTGACTGTCACTTGAAAGCGGCTGGTGGAAAACATTTCAAAGAGCGAGGAGCTATGCTTAGCTTAAATGATGCAGCTTGATCCGCCCACTCGTACAGGGGAAGTTGGGCTGTCAACAGCTTCATAAAACACATTCTGAAATATAATAAAATACAGGGGGCTTCTGGTATACCTAAGCAATGTGCACTCCAGCAGAATGCAACTGTAAAATAACATTAAACCTGCTCAAGGTGGAAAAAAATTCACTTTACCAATTTCTGTTCATTTAGGGGCCAGTCCATGTCTCATGGCAGGTGATGTGCGGTGGAGGGGCTCTTGTTACCCCGGTCTCTGCTGAGCCCCCACCAATTTGGTTCTGAAAAGTCCAGAATGTGTCCACTTGTAAGCCTCAGTATCGTTCAGAATCCATCATGACGTCTCCGTTTAGATGCGCTGGCTTACTTCTCTGCTCTTGCTGTCTGTACTTCTGTCAAGCAACCAGGAAATGGCAAGTCACTTTAACTGAGCCACATTTCCTGTCTTCTCTCAGCTGGGCTTATCATCGTCACCACGTTCGCTTCCTTCTTTGCCACTACCACAGCTTTATTAGTAAAGTGTTTATCACCTCGCCATGAACGACAACCGGTAAGCTACGGTGTACCTGATGCAACCTTTCACAATATTTTTAATGAAAATTATTTATTCTCTTTCATGTTGTTTAAAAACTGTATGACTTTGTTTTATTCGAGGAACACAAAAAGAAAAATGATGGATGGGGAATGGAGCTTTCAAGTTTCGGAAAGTGTAAAAAAAAAACAATTTCACTATAAAAGTCTCATAAATAGTGACAACTAATGCACAATTTGTCTAAGTCTTCTGTAGTCATACGATAGCTTTATGTTACAAACAGGCTGGAATTTATGTCGTTATTCACTGATAATTTTCCTCTCCAGTGAGTTGTTAAAGGGTTAGTTCACCTAAAAATGAAAATTATCCCGTGATTTACTAACCCTCAAACCATCCTATTAGGTGTATATGACTATGTTCTTTCAGACAAACACAATCGGAGATATATTTAAAAATATCCTGGCTCTCCAAAGATTTTTAATGGTAGTGAATTTGGCCTGTTTTGAAGCCAAAAAGTGCATCCATCCATCATAAAAAATAATCCATACATCTTCAGGGGGTTAATAAAAGCCTTCTAAAGGGAAGCGATGGGTTTTTGTAAGAAAAATATCCATATTTAAAATGTTATAAAGTAAAATAACTAGCTTCCGGCAGACAGCCGTACACATTGATTTGCGCCGGAAGAGTGAACTCTGACCTGACGCATGACACAATGACGAACGCAGAATCACAAAGGAGAGAGCAAAACAAAACACCGGTCACGAGTTAGAAGTCTAAAACAAGAAATTTTCGATATTAGATATACTCATTTAACGCAAGTACGCATACGATCATCTGGCAGAAGCTAGTTATTTTAGATTATAAAGTTTTAAATATGGATATTTTTCTTACAAAAACCCATCACTTCCCTTCAGAAGGCCTTTATTAACCCCCTGGAGCCGTATGGATTATATTTATGATGGATGGATGCATTTATTTTTGGCTTCAAATATTTATATTTTTAAATATATCTCTGATTTTGTTCATCTGAAAGAAGATAGTCATATACATAGTCATATAAGATGGCTTGAGGGTGAGTAAATCATGGGATAATTTTCATTTTATGGGTGAACTATCCCTTTAACTACTATGCCTGAACTGCTATGAGAGTTGAACTTGAGAAAAAGGTCACTTTGATTACTTTTTAAGGTCACTTTGATTACTTTTTAAGAAATAATAAAAACTTAAAGGGTTAATTCACCCAAAAATTAAAATTTATGTCATTTACTTACACTCATGTCATTCCAAACCCATAAGATGAATCCTATATGATTCAAGCTGTTTTAAGCAAAGTCTTCTGAAGAGGCATGATCTATTTATTTGATGAACAGATTTAATTTTATTCACACACATTGATCAACGCATACAGAACATCAAATATAGTAAACGGAAACTCAACAGAAGCTTGCTTGATGCCTGAGAACCAATGAGTTTTGTTCATGCACGTCAAACAAGCACAGTTGATCATTGTTTTCATGTGAATAACAGCCTAAATTAAGTCTGTACATCTTATAAAGTGATCATGTCTCTTCAGTAGAACCACTCAATTCATATGGATTTCTTCTACAATCTCTTTATAAACTTTTTGAAGAATCAAAGTTTTGTTGGAATAGACTTTCAATGGAGGGTCAGAAATCTCTCAGGATTCAACAAAAATATCTTCATTTGTGTTTCAAAGATGAACAAACGTCTGGAATGACATGAGGGTGAATAACTGAAACTCCGGTCTGTTTCTCACACAAATTGATGTGTCAAATGACTTCAGAAGACTTGGTATATAGTGCATTAATCATTATGTCATTTTGGAGCTTGCCTGTTCTCATTCACTTTTATTAATCTGAAATAAAAATCACATTTTTTGATTCTCTGTAACAACTTCATGGTAATTCATCATGCTACCCAAGGCTGATTGACAAAAACGTTGTGACGCTGTAAATTTAAATGAATTCTTTCAATAGAACTTGACAGAGTTGAAAGCCCAGTTGTGCAACAGAGAATCCTGTCCTTTTGGTACACAGACTCTGCTTGAAAGTGCTATAATAGTCTGCTTTCATCCCACAAAAGGCAAAAACATTTGGTGTGGCTTTCAAGTAATAGCTGGAGGGAAACCTGAAGTTTGAGTGACGATATATCACTGATTCAGTCATTGGTATGAATCAGTAGTCAGGTGGAAGTGGCATGACCTGACTTGACCAGATGCATAAACCAATACACACTGACATCCGCATGGGGAAGGGAACCCTAAAATTAACCTTTTAAAGCAATGACACAGAACTGAAGTTGAGCTGGTATTGAGTCACTCTGTCGATTGATCACTTGATCCTAACTAAGTGCTGAGCTTAAAAGGGGGAAATGCCAACAGTGTGTCTCTGTGGACCTAGTGTTGCCTACTGTTTATATCATCACCCTTAATGAGTTTTCCATTTTAAGCTCTGGCACAGCTGAATCCAGTAAATTAGATTTTGAACTTGACACAGATTTCATTTATTGAGAATACCAGATTAGCGAGACCATTTTGGACACTTTACTGAGTAAAAAAAATATGATCAAATAAGTCATGGCAACATGTTTTTCCATTACTTTAACTCAAAATAATTTAACCAGTTTCAACTACCTTTTTTAAGTTAGACAATATTCAACTAGGCAAAATTTAAAAAAAATGAGTTGAAATAACTTGTGGAGCCAACTTCTAAAACAGCAACTGAACTTAAGTTGAATTAGGGGGAACTTTCTTAATATTATCAGCCACTGGCAGATAAAATATGAGAGAATATCTATATTATTGTACTTTGTTTACACAGAGGCTGGGTGGTCTCATTACTGCTGTTACACCACTCGATATTCTGTCAGGGTTGCTTCATTTCAACAGAATTAAAAAATTGCACTTCCTCAAACTAACCGTCAAAAATAACAACAGCCAACATACTATTTTTTTTTAATTGATAATGGGAAATGAAAATGTTTAATGCAGATCTTAGAACTGAAACTATTGTGAAACCATTGTAAATTCATACTCACATCCATATGTGGTAAACACTTTAGCTACATAAGGCATACCTGTCAACAAACCTGAGCTACACTAAATACTTTCTACATAAAACTTTAACTATTTCTGACACGTTCCATGAATAAGGTACAAAACTTGAATAAAATCAACAAAGTCAGTATATGGAAACTAAAATTTTGGTTAAAATACATTTTAGATAATGTGTGATTATGATTTTTGGCAATTAACAATAAATGAAAAAACATATTTTTAATGAAAAATGAAAAAAAAAAAAAAAAAAAAAATCAGTATGAAGTTTTAAAGTTAAAGGATTAGTTCACCCAAAAATGAAAATTCTGTCATTAATTACTCACCCTCATGTCGTTCCACACCCGTAAGACCTCCGTTCATCTTCGGAACACAAATTAAGATATTTTTTGATGAAATCCGATGGCTCAGTGAGGCCTGCATCGCCAGCAATAACACTCCCTTTTTCAATGGCCAGAAAGCTACTAAAAACATATTTAAAACAGTTCATGTGACTACAGTGGTTCAACCTTAATATTATAAAGAAAACTATACAAAAATAACAAAATAGTGACTTTATTTCACAATATCTAGTGATGGGCTATTTAAAAAGACGAAGCTTCGAAGCTTTACGAATCATTTGTTTCAAATCAGTGGTTCAGAGCACCAAAATCACATGATTTCAGTAAACGAGGCTTTGTTACGTCATAAGTGTTTTGAAACTTCAATAGTTCACATGACTCTGGCAGTTTGATATGCGCTCCGAACCACTGATTCGAAACAAGTGATTCGTTAAGCTTCGAAGCTTCATGAAGCAGTGTTTTGAAATCGCACATCACTAGATATTGTTGAATAAAGTCGCTATTTTGTTATTTTTGGCGCACAAAAAGTATTCTCGTCGCTTTATAATATTAAGGTTGAACCACTGTAGTCACATGAACTAACTTATTGAACTTACATTATAAAATTAAAGAAAACTATTTGTTTGATCATTTTTCTTACAATAATTTTGGTTTCAGAATGGAATTGCTAAATGAGTAAAAATTACGAAAATTTAATGAGATTGTTGATGTGGAGATGAATACTTCCTGGGTGTCATAATTGTATGTAATGGTCCATTTTTTTTCTTACTAGGGTAAAATCATGCAGTTTTTGGTAATAAAAACACATTTGATGTTGAAACTATGACATTGTGTGATTTTCATTGTTTGATATAATCAAGAAAGTCAACACTGCTGAGGTGGAACAGGCCAAAACCCCCATTTTAAGGGGGAGATGGAGACATTTGATGTGTTTAAAATTAACTGCTTTTTATGCTAGGTTAATTCCATGTTAGACAATATTTTATCAAATTGGTCTCTTTAATGAGACACCAATTTGCACCCTATTCATGGAAACTAATTGCTATTCATTTCCCTTTTCCATTAATATGACAATTGTCTTGTGATGATTTAAAGTAGAGTTAGTTAAATTCAGGTCAGTTCTTGAATGGTATATTTGAGCTCAGTGGTGTTCTCTGAAGATGGCAAATCACAGATGAGCCATTCTGTTTGAGATTCCTGGCGGCTCTCAGCGCCTGCAGCTGCTCAGCGGACACAAAGAGAGTTTTTCACCGGGTTTCTATTAATTATTCTCAATGTCAGTAAACACAGGCCTCAGGTCAGGATACATGTGAAAAAGACTTCTCAAGAGCCAACACATTCAAAATACTTTAACATTCAACCATTTTCATGATTATTTAAGGCAAATTAACTCCATGCACACCTAGCCCAACTAAAAAGGCTCAAACAATTGCACCATGTACTATGTGGCTTCCATACAAACAGCCCATGCCACAAGCCTCACCCACTATACAAGCAACAGGGTAATGTCCTTTAAACGTAACCATAAAAGAAGGAAATGATAACTTCCTCTTAATTAGGTCACAGACTGACTGGGGGATCAAAATTATTACAGAATAAATAGTAGCTTTATGACATACCATTGAACAAAGTAGTGTAGCTGAATTACTGTTCCTGATTAGCCTTCTTCCAGATGATTGAAGCCGTTAAATGAGTCAAAGAGGACTAAATATAGTTGAACAGTCCCACGGGGAAGTCTCGGAAAGTACTGGAGCTCCTTGACAGCAGCGGCCTGGACTTATCCCTCCACCTGGGGCTTTTTGCAGTCTTTCTCTAAAAAGCAGTGTGAATTTCCCCGCAGCATTGAAAATGTAACAGCACCTCTATTGAACTGGTTTTCAACAGGTCTGCCCATTTTGATTTGGTCTTTAAATAAGTTGTGTGGGAAAATAAAAAATGTAACAAACAAAAATAAGTTAAGAAAAAGTTAAGAAGTCAAAGTTTAGCTAAATGTTGCATTTTCCCTAAATTTAGATATGATAGTACTATATGATATATGCCAGACTTAAAAAGCAACAATTCCCTAGCTGCTACATCTTTTTTACCACACAGAGATCCTGGTTTCACTTGGGTATAACAGAAAAATTGTAGTATCACTTCCAAAACCAGTCATATTAAAAATATGTCTTCTGCATACAGTATAATAGGTATGTTTAATCAAATGTGTGGGAAGTATCTGCTTAAAGTGACAACAAATTTTGTGTTGTTTTTAACACATTGCTAGCATGTTTTGTATATATATATATATATATATATATATACATATTTATTCACAAGTATGAATATCTACTATATATCTGCAATAGTTTTTAGCAGATGACTTTTACAGGATTTAGTTTATCATTAATGTTAGATAATTCTGCTTATGGATATTGCATGTTGAGCTATATAAAAACACAAAAAAAATCTCAACTGTGAAATGTAAGGTTGCTCCGATTAGGATTTTTGCAGCTATACTGATTACCGATTTCTTGTCATAATGATCTGCCGATACATCTAAGTGGCATACTTAAAAATAATGGCTTATACCTAAAAAACAACAACAACAACAAAACAAACAAACAAACAAAAAAACAAGGGATAATCAAGTACATGGTCTCATTTGATAGAAAACCTAAACCTAACCTAAGCCTCAAATTTGAAAGAGAATAGATTTTGATCATGTTTGGAGGTTATGTTACATGTTCTCAACACTGTTGAGAAAATCCTAGAAAAAGTGACGCAATATATTGTTTTATTCTGTTATTATTCATTCTTGACGTGATGACTATTAGAATGTTTATATGACAGGTCATAAAATCAAGTTTGGGCTTGTTCACAATCATGTCAACTGCATCTGGGTCAAATTTTGTGTTGATATCTTAAAGCAATCAAAAGTTATGGCATTTGGAACCATGGTAACCTTTTTATCAAAAACCTCTCCAAACAAATGATAAAATGTTTTACTGAACATAAGAACTACTTACATGTGTAAATGCCACAAAGCATAAAAATATTTATAATTACATAGAATAAGTAATAAGATCCTGGTTGATGATCGATGATCTTCCAGCGCTGTTTCAGCTTTGAGCTCCTATTCTATGGTGCATGGTAAATCAAGACCTGTCAATCTGAGCAATAGATCCAACACATCGTCCCTACCCAACATACCTGAGATCCAGTTTACATTGTTTAAACTTTTTAAATGACGTTAGAAAACATGGCGTCATAATCACTATACGATCAGATCCCGGCAGTCCTATAGCTTTAGCCAAGCAGCATGTCATGTCACTTCGTAAGAATTTTCTCAAGATGTACACATGCAAATAAAGATGTGCGATTTACTATGGTTAACTGTTTTGCAAAGTTACAAAGCAGAACGTGGCGCAAAAGTCTCATCTGTATACTATTTACATGCGCGTCGGTGGCAACTTTTTACATCATTAAATTGTGATTGGTTTGTGAGATTGGCCAAATACTGATCAAGTCATAGAATGTGATATTACCGATCTGAGGCTGATCGCTTGGTAAAAGGTTATCACATTTTGTTTAAAATGTATAGATTGGCAGTTATTACAACTATAGGCTGCACAATGTTGTGGTCTTTTCGATGAAAATTCATTGATTTGTTAGTGTGGGTTATGAACAGCATCTTGGAACCGTTCCAAGATGGCAGATGCATTGACGTGTCTGGAGCAGCAAATGTGGTATCTACCAATATATATATATATGGTTTTAACACATACATACAGTAGCACACAAAAATATATGCTAAAATATTAATATTATTATACCGATGTTACCCTTGTTGATTAACTGTCAGAATACCGTAAGTGGTGCATTCCACGGATGAGAATCCCATGAACTGCATTATTAGACCACTTTCTAAGGCTGCACAATATATTAAAACCATTTAAATATCATAATATAGCATAGTGCTATTGAGAAATCACAAAGACTGCGCTGTAGGTTTCAAAGTGAAGCGCGCAACGCTTTAATTATTTACATGCATTAAGGTTACGTGTTTCTTCCAGCGTCTCAGAGATTAAGTGGGCATTTGAATTAAATGTTGTTTGGCCAATATTAAATGAGGATTTGATCATTCTATAAAGTGTAACAACATCAATCACCAGGTTGTTGGCGCCCTCTGCAGGCATTTGTTATAATACACAATGTACATAAAGTTAATTATGTTTATATTATATTACATTATGTATTTTAAAGGTGTTGTTCAATAAAACCATAAGATTACTTGCTTTTGATACTTCATTTAAACCAATTATGATTGCCTCATTGCTATTATACTATGTATATTAAGTCAATTTAAAGCCTATTGTTCACATAGGTCTATTTTTATTACCACAAAAAGTGTCTGATTACTCAATTAATCATCACAATTATCGAACGATAAATAAATTAAACGGTGTCTAGGTAGGCAGCCTACTATTGGAACAGAACTACAAATCTCTCCTGTTTGATATTTTGCTGGACGCAGGAAAAGCCTATAACGTTGTGTAAGCAGGAGTAAACAAGCAGATACATGTAGATTCATAGATTTAAATAAAAAAGAATGATTTCTATGTGATCTCCTGATAAACACCTGCAGTTGAGTAATACAGAACGTCTTGCAACATAAAATCCACAAATCCATTGTACAAAAACAATAGCATTGGCACATCAATGCAAAAACCTGAAGTCAAAACTTAGATCACAGCCCTCTGGTTTATCCAGTCTGCTTGTGTGCACATCCTCAGCCCCTTTAAGAGGGTGATGAAGTCAATGACAATAAACGTGACGGTCATAAAACGCATTACAAAATCAGGAAGTAGCAAACTTTTTAGTATCTTTTTGATTAATCTGCTGTTCAAAGTTCATGTTGTAACTTGCTGTAACTTGGACTGTGAAGTTGGGTTTGGGTTTGACAGCATAGAGTCATTCTCATGTCTGCCTAAATGTTACATACTCAGGTGGTTATCCTGGGCTGTAGTGCATTTTCTAAAAAGATAATTGTTTTTGTTGATAAAACCATAAATATTACTGAGCAAGAGTGGATTTTGGCAGTTACACTCGCCATCTAAACATGGAAATATATGAATATATCTGTAGAAATATCTAGTATGCACTACTACACTAATTTATAGTAAGCAGTGTGAACTGCTAAGTACAGTCTATGCTCTACTTATGAAGATTTTTTCATTCTTTAAAACTGGGCAGTGAGTGACCTTAACAAAGTGATAACACTTTGTAAACACTCAAAACTTTAAATCTTTTCAACAGTTTGCAAGCTAAGTCAAGTGTGAAAATAACAAAAAAAATTAAAAAGAAATCAATCAATCAATAAATATAATAAACAGAGTATTTATATAAAATAATAAATACATAATATAATAAACAATATATTTTAGATGTTTTTCTAAAATAAAAAAAAATCCATTTTGAAATTAAATAAATATTTTAGATCATTTTCACAAAATATTTTGTTTAGATATTCTTAAAATAATAATAATAATAATAATAATAATAATAATAATAATAATAATTACTGATTAATGATGACTAAATAATTAGTTAAATAATCATCCACTCTTAAAACATAGTGTAGCATGTATCAAAGAGGGCAGACAAGACCAGTCAAATATCAGAGATTCATCAGAGATATTATCAGAGATATCAATATACACTGCCCGGCCAAAAAAAAAGTTGCTGTTTGGATTTAATAGGCAAATACTTAAGAATCTATGGATGGATCATTATTACAGTGATTATTATGTTTCTAGCATATTATATGTTTGGCAACGGTTCTTTTAACCCTTAAAGATGGAGTGTGTAGCTTTTCATTTCTTAAACAACCATGTAGGAAGACACATCATGGCCATATTCCAGGATGACAATGTCAAGATTCACCAGGGTTAAAATTGTGAAAGAGCATGAAGAATCATTTTCACACATGAATTAGCACCTCTGAGTCCAGACCTTAATTTCATTGAAAGTCTTTAAGATGACTTTCCTCACAATTGCAAAATATAAACTCACAATTGCGAGTTACAATGTCAGAATTGTGAGTTAAAAAGTCAGAATTGCAGGATACAAACTTGAAATTTTGACTTTTTTTGCATTTCTCACTTTTTTCTCACAATTGCGAGTTTATATCTTGCAATTCTGACTTCTTTTCTCACAATTGCGAGTTTATATCTTGCAATCCTGACTTTTTCTCAGAATTGCGAGTTTATATCTCACAATTCTGAGAAAAGTCAGGATTGAGAGTTTATATCACGCAATTCTGAGAGAAAAAAAGTAATAATTGTGAGATAAAAAGTCACAGCTACCCATTTTATTTTTTTTATTCAGTGGCGGAAACAAGCTTCCAAGAACCTTTTGTGCAATGAAAAGGTTCCACAGATGTTAAAGGTTCTTCATGGAACTACAGATGCCAATAAAGAACCTTTCATTTTAAGAGTGATTGTTAAATAAGTTCTCGGGGTGTTTTGCTCTGGAAAGGCAAAGCCCTGTTGAACAACTTTAAGTATCTATTAACGTATTGAACTATCCAGCACAAAGACTTTAGATTTTTTAGAAGTTGCTCTTTGTTGGCTCCACCACTCTGGGGAATCAGAGAGCCGTTCCTAATTGCTTGCAGGAATGTGAAGGAATAGATAAAAGGAGAGCTGAAAATGCTTTTTAGTGCCTCATATGCACAACACTGGTATTCACACCAGATTAAGGTCAAATAATGGCACCTGTACACACATTTGTCTTAAACGTGACGTAAATCTCAAAAACTCGAATTACTGGTACATGACAAAGGTACACAATGGCAGTTGAAAAAATTGAGGTGGGTGATGTGTTTTCACGGCTGCCTACACAAGGACTCTCAGCCTATTGTGACAACATACTAAAATCTATTCAGATTAACAAGCGGCTTTGTTGCCTATAAAAACACAGACACCTGTCAAGTCAGTCTCCTCCTAGAAGGAAAATGTGTAAGGAGCAACCAACAACTGAAAAATTGTTGCAATATAACGTAATATGCATATGATTGATGTAAATGTGAAGGAGTCCAGAAGGTCTGTACTTCATGTTGAGGACAACTTATAATTGGTGAAAAGTTCTATGATGTTCTATCAGTGTTGTCATCATTTACTCATCCTCATCTCAACCCTGTATTTTTTTTTCTTCTGTGAAAAACAACATGAGATATTTTGTCTAAAGCTTCTGTTCTTCACACAAGGATGGTGATTTATACTTCCAAGTTCCAAAAATTATCTTAAAAGCATCATAAAAGTATTCCACATAACTTCCACAGTTCTAAAGTCATTTGTAGCTGTGTGAAGTTTAAGTTATTCTCTGACAATCTTCTCTCTTGAATCTCTTTTGCACTTTTATGAAAACTAAAAAAATAAAAATGTAATAAATAAGAACCAAAGTTATTTGGGTCAATGAAGTGATGGGTCATTTTTTTGTCCAAAGGCCTTAATAATAATAAAAAACAAAGATATGACATCCAAAGTATGTAAGGTAGTACAACTGGAGATTTTATTATTTCCAAAAGGTTTTAATTATATTTTGCTACATATCAAGGTATTCTAAAGATTTTGAAGTGTCAAAAGGTCATTCAGTTTAACCATACAAAAGGCCAATAGAGCCATTTCATTTGTGATTAAAATATAATAAAAATGTAATAAATGTATGTATTTTTGTATTCTGGCATGATTTTATAACATCAATATCAACAGAAGTCGTTGCTTTGTTATGAGAAAGAATGTCCGGAAAAATTAATTTCATTAATGTCATTCGGAGTAACCAATATAAAGGGACTATTTTGGATCAAGTCATGCCGTCAATATCATGTGACAGGATGTGACATCATTCAGACACCTGCAAAGGACCACATGGTCATGAAGCAAAGTAACTAACTCTCTCTTAACTATTTGAAAAATTAATGTTTTCACTTGCTCATACGCATGCCCCGAAACATCAGGTCATTCGGTACAACCGCTATAAAACATGGAAAATGTTGTAATATTTTAAAAACTTGTACTAAATATAAAATGTTTGATTGTCCTTTTGCTAGCTAGCTAACAAGCTAACTATCTAGCTAGCTAGATATCAGCCTGTTAGCACTGTTTGAAAATATCGTCATTTGGTATAACCAAAAGTGTCAGTCGGTAAAACCGAAATTTTGGTTAAACCGAATGACTTTTTTGGTGACAAATTTTGTCCATCTTGTAAAAAATGACAAAAGCAGTGTTAATTGATTATAAAAACCACATAATCTCATTGTTAACACTTAATAAAACTTAATTATATCTCCATTATGGTTTTTTTTACACTTTTAAAAACCTTATTTGTCAATGACCCATTTATTTATTTATTAATTTTCGGGGCTTGGCTATCATCATCTACTTTTGTTTTCACACACACAAAAAAGCATGATATTGGGAGATATTGGGAGATATAAATGACAATTTTGTTATTTTGGGGGGACTGTTTCTTCCATTGTAACGATCCAGACTACTAACTCAAGCTCATTTGTAAATCATCTTCATGGAGGACTTCCACATATCAGATGTTCATAGAATGTACAGTGTCAACCCTTAAACTCACACAAATCACAACAAACAAACACAAGCTTGTTATTTTCCAAAAACCTCTTCCTCAATTGGGCTTATGCTGAACTGTGGTGATGATGTGTACCATGTGTTTGTCAACTCAAAAACAGGTTGTTCTGGGAGGTTACCAATGGTAGCAACCATGACGGGAAGTGGTTTTATCACATCAGTGTTGTCCTCTGAACAGCACACTCAAGAGGAAGTGGTCTGACAGAGAGGCAACATTGCTCTAAAAGCCAAATGAAAGAAGAAAAAAAAAAAAAAAAAAAAAGGGCTGGCACAACATTACAATACAGCAAGATCATCAGAATGACATGACATTAAACTTAACTGTTCTTCTGCGATTGTATACTGCTGCCTCTGACGGGGAATGAGTATTTGGTTCTAAAGCCAAGCAACCACATGCATTCTTATTATTGCACTGATACATTAAACACTTGCTCAACAGTGGACTCTGTAATCTGTAAAGTTTTATGCATACAGAAATTGAGAAATATGTTTAAAATAATCTAGACTCATGTGTGACGAAGACTGCTTTTATAGACTATCATAACAGCCTATAAAAGCTGTTTAATTCTACATGGAGTGGGTCCCCTCATGGGGGCGGCCATCTTGAGATCACTTAGCAAATATTATTCACTCTATCTTGGTAGTCTTTCTGTAATTCTGTACTTCTTCACTAAATACATTAATCGTGTCTGACTGCAAATGGCACATTTCTACAACATTAGATTTCATGTAATGCTACATCCACACCACTAGGTGTCAGTAAGTCCAAGATGAGTGTCATATTGATCAACGCCAGAAATAAAAAAAAAAAATACTAAATACATCTTTAAAGTTACAATGAAACAGAAATTACAGTAGACCTTTTCTTCCGTATTGTGATGTACAGCCGAGAGTTACAAATTATCTGGAAAAAAGTAGGGCGGGAACTTGGTTCTATGCATCAACTATTGATTGGCTCTCGAGATGTGGGCATTGCCCTCAAAAATGGAGCCAGAAGAAAGCAAGCTTGCTGGAACGGGGTTTTCACCAGAAAATCCAGGTATGACATTTTGATTAAAAATGACGAGGTCAAAAAATTTCTTTAAACATTAACATGGATGAATTGTTTTAGAAAATATATTGGGTGAATTTTAATTTTATGCGGATTTTAAACTAACAACCAGACTTTGATATAACATCTAATTGCAATTGATACAAAAAAAAATAGTTTAAAGAAGGCATCAGTCCTAATTTTCTAGCTTCCCATGAGACCTCATTACACTGGGGGGGGGGACACAGGACTCATTCTACGGTCAAATAACTTGCATAATAGGTGAGGAGAGGTTTAAATGGGTTTAAAATAGAGAACAGCGGAAATAGAGCCCAGAGGAAAAACAAGCAAATTTTCAACTACAGCCCTTATCCAGTTAGAATCTCAGCAGGCAGTAGCCAGCAGAGGCATTAAAATGTGTTTCAAACAGGATTGAAAACACACATTGTGCTGTCAACCATGTGGGGGAAACTAACCCATAAATATGAGTGTACAAAAAAAAAAAAAAAAAAAAAAAAAAAAATCACATAAAGTTCGCCTTTTATCACATGTATGTCGTTTTTTGTCAGTGTAAATGTGGAAAATGTCAGAGTCCATCTACTTTGCATGTCTGGTGTGGATTTCTGTCAGCTGTATGTGAGCAGCTATTAATAAATGGGAATGGAATGACAAAGGGTTCCTTTTTGGATTATATGATAAATGAGATCTTGAGAAACACTTCAAGCTATCTGGACAACTTTGTGCCAATGGCAAGACCAGACTAGAACACTGCTGCATAATTCATACACCTGCTATGCCATGCAATCTGCTAACTATACAATATTTTAGAGTGTGAGCACCAAATTAAAACAGTGATCTGCTAGAAAACATTTCTCTATGGTGACCCCTGGTGCTTCTTGTATCCTGCACCTGCTGTTTTAGTTACCATGGTAGCCATTCATAAAGAACACTTCTTATAGTGAGCCATTACAGCTGACTTCAGCTGCTGACCATCATGACAGAGTTTCAGATGGAATACATGGATGTCTAACTTTACATTTTGTTTTAACAATATAAAATAATCTCTCTCAAATATATGCAGGAGTGCAATTTGGTCTTTGTATACAACGCCAGAGGGTGTTGTCAACAACCATTCTTCTTGGGGCATATCCATTTCTTGTTCATAGTGAAGTGAAGGGTTCTTCCAGATAGCTTGTTTCAATGAACCAGTTAAAAAACGATTCAGCGATTCTTTAATGTCATAACATAACCACGTGGCCCTGCATGTAATATTACATATTCTAAAGATCTCAGAAAAAAGCCACGCGAGCACATATTGATGTTGATTAAACAGTTTTTAAAAAAAAGAAGGAAAAAGTACTGGTAATTTTCTGGCAAAACATTATCTGTTGATAATCTATTTTTTGTTGATTAAGTTTTATTATTAATAGTTTGCATTGTAATTTCATGGGCCCCAGTTCAGTTTGTTGCAACCATGATTTATCTCATAAAAACAAAGTCATAAAACTGCTGATAAAACTGTCAACTATCAAACTATAAACAGACAATTTTAGATTCAATTATACTGCTCGGGCCATAGACTGTAAAAAAGATGGACAACATATTTCCACTTCCTTCCACTAAAGAAAAATGAAGCCATAATATCCGTGAAATAACAGTTGACATCTTTCACCAATTATGTCATTTGGAGCCCGAGTCTGTGCAGTAGTGATCCTGAGGTGAGTCGGATCAAGATCCTGCCCATACTCCCGCCCCCGCAGATTTAATCGCATACACAGCTGTCGATCATGATGTTACACCCCGTTTTTATAGCATCAAACAACTAACTAAAACCAAACTTGTTGGAAAAACAAACATTCGAACATACGTCAGCATGATAAGGATCAAAAAATAAATATAAAAAGTATTTGAAGTGTAATTGGATTTTTTTTTTTTTTTGGCTCTCCTAACATTCAATTACATGGAGAGGGCGGGGTTTATGACCTATACAGCAGCCAGCCACCAGGAGGCAATCAAAATGCTTTGGCTTCACTCTATTGCTGCATCCGAAATCGGATACTTCCCTACTGTATAGTAGATGAAAAACAGTATGTGACTAATGATAATGACAACATGGCGGATGTAGTACGTCCAGATTACATTGATACTACACACATTCATACTATATAGACCTTATTTACCAGAGAAACAAGCACGCCGCCATCTTTAGAATATTGTCTTTAAACTTCCGTTTTGCGGTAGCCCTGTATATTTCTATGGCATCGCTGTTGAAGAATAATTAGCTGGTGAAGTGGATTTACCTGTTGTAGAGTTAATGAAAGTTATCATGAGCATTGTTATGTTTAAAGCAGATGTCTTAACAAATGTCAGTAGCCCGGGAAGATTTTAAAATGAGCAGTACATTCATAAATACGAAAGATCGCTGTGGAAATACAAACCGGAAGTCAAAAGACAACGAGCGCAGCGCTGAAAAGGGGCGGAGCTACATAAGGTCTATAGAACATACTCTTTTTAGCAGTCATGAAGTAATTACTTATTCAAAATAAGTACCTGCTAAAGAGTATGCGATCGATTTTGGACACTTTTCAGAACGTGTGCAGCACACTTGGCTCAAACCGATTCATGAACTATCGTTTAGACCGAATCGTATGTGAACAAATCGTTAGTAGCCAGTTCGACCGATTCAATGAAAAGATCTGACTCAAAAGAATGATCCGTTTGCGAATCGGACATAGCTTATTGAGAAGTAGCCTAAATCTAAAACATTCCATCAATGACATAAACTAACTAAACATATAAACAATTTAGTTGAAGTATCCATGGTAATGTAATTAACGTATTAAAATTAAAACATTAAATAATACATCGCTGTTGATTTAGGTCAAATAAATGAACCACAGAACTTGCAAATCATGTTGCATATGAACAAGAGACTATTGGGCTACACGACATCGTTTTCAACTAAAAAAGGAAAACTTTTTATGCGTTTTGGCCGTTCATTTACACGACAACGGCATTTTGGGGGCCTGAAAACACAAACTTTTGAAAACAGATTTCAAAGTGGAAGTTTTTGAAAACGATACCATTATTATCTCCGTGAAAACTACAAAAACGCGAATTTATGGGAACGGTGACGTCATGCGCATGCGTATTACGTGTTCAGTCTATGGGTGCGTAGTTTTTCTTTACAAAGTGACATCGCCAACTACTGGACTGGCATGGATAATACAGCGGTTTTAATCGTTTTTGCGAGTCAGTGTGAACGGGGATCGTTTTGACAACGTTGTCATCTGTACGCAAAAAAAGCAAAAGGAAAAACTTTTCCGTTTTTAGTACATCATTGTCGTGTAAACGTAAACTAAGAGACGTGAGGAGGAGGAAGCATGACATTACCTGGCTCACACAGGTAAACACTAGAACTGTAAACATCAAACTGTTCTGTTGTGATGAACTCGTGTGCTTAGCCAAAATATCATCAGTCCTTGTCATCACGACTGTCAATCTCTTCATAAAATACTAATGAAATATTAAGCGTCAAATGTTTTCACTGTGTACGTGCACGCGCAATCTTCCCAAAAAAAAAAAAAATAACCACAGGCGCACTTCCTGAAACTGTTTCAACACAAAGGAGCAAGGAATTATGGCGAAAATATTTGCCTTATAACTATATGCAGGATGCGACATAATATTAAACGACAGTGGCAAGTTTGCGACGGTATAAACTACTCAGAAGCCAACAGGTGTCGAGCGGCTCGCGCGATCGCTTGCCTGCTCGTGACTCACCTTAGTGTAATATAACATCCACAGCTCGTACAGTCGCTCTTTCGAAGCCATTCTCCTTCGCCTTTCTGCGTATTCCCTCCACTTAGGCGTCAATCAAACCATCTGAATATACATCCACAAACGAAGTATCCATGGATTGACTCAGCGAAGATCCAGGGAATGTTGTTAGAAACAGCATGCTGCTGCTGTACAGCTGTCCACTACCTGGTTGCCAAGCTCTCCCAAAGTTGCATGTCTTTTAGATGGAGGGTGGGTCAAAATGACAATTCCGAGCTAAGAAACTAGAGAATGTAGAGAGCAACATTTGAGAAATGTCGCCGAATAGGCGGTGGATAAACGTGCATCTCTGCTGGAGGAATTCTAGGGGAGTTAAACGCACTTGTCTGTGCACGCAGAACCCGGTTCACACTGCCCTCCTCTTGAGCATTACAGTGGCAGTAGAGAGCAAACCGAGGAATAGCCGGGAGGAGTTCTGCCTGCCTCAAAGCTGCTCAGACGAAGGAAAAACATTAAGCATCACAGTGTCACAGCTGATTGTGAAAATTAGCTGGGATGGAATAGCACTGCACTGGAGCACACAGACCTTTCCTGGTGGATTGGTTTTGTGGAAACAAAATTTAAATTAAGAAGTAAAGATCAGAATATGATATGTTTCTCTCTCTTTCTCACACACAAACACACGTTGGGTTTCCATGTTTTATGGGACTTTCCATTGAAATAATGATTTTATACTGTACATTGTTTTTATTTACAGTGTTATTTACATTGTTTTATACTGTATATTCTAACCAATAACCCTACCTCTAAACCTATCAATTTCAAAAAACATCACTTAGTATGATTCATAAGCTGTTTTTCTCACGGGGACCAAAATATGTCCCCAGAAAGACAAGGATTTTGGATATTGCCATCTTTGTGGGGATTTTGTCCCCATAACATAGGGATTACCAGGAACACACACACACACACACACACACACACACACACACACACACACACACACATACATACATATATATATATATAGACAAAATAGATAAAAAGTGTACAAAATACTCTATGGTACAGACACAATTATGCAAAATGTGAATAAGAAAGGGGCAGAATATATATGTACCTAGAATATTTTGTACATAATTTTTATCTATCTTGTCTATATATCATCTATATCTATTTATCATGTCTTAATAAAATCTGTTTCTATCTTGATTGAAATTTAGCTGTGCACATTAGGACATTGTCTCTGATTCATTGTCATTGTGTTTCTTTTTTTTTTTTTGTAATTCAGTGTTTTTTATTTTTAAGAAAGCATACAGAACATTTTGCAATACTAGACAGTAAACTTATTAGACCACTATTACCCCATCCCCCCCCCAACCCATTGCACTCAGGACGGATAAACATAATACAAGATAAAAACAAGACAGACTGACATATATACATATATATAAATAAAATGGAATAATACAAAATAATAAATAAATACATATATAAAATAGTAACAATAATTATAACAGCAGAAGCAGTAGTTGCAGATTAAGTATCTAAAATTTCTTTGACTGTAGATATCCAATTCTTCCACCTAGACAAGGATTCAGGTTTAGCGTGATTAGTCCGTGCAGATGACAGTCATTGTCATTGTGTTTCAATTAATGAAATGATTAGTCTTATGGCCTAATGGTTAGAGAGTCAGACTGGTATCCCGAAGGTTGTGGGTTCAAGTCTCAATACCAGCAGGAAAATGACCGAGGTGCCCTTGAGCAAGGAACCTAACCCCCAGTCACTCCTCAGGCGCAACAGCAAAAATGGCTGCCCACTGCTCAGAGTGTGTGTGTTCACTACTCCTAATGTGTGTGCACTTACTTGGACAAATTCTGAGTATGGGTTTCCATACTTGACCTTGACATGTCACTTTCACTTTTTTAACTACAGAGGTGGACACCTGAGGTTGGAGAGCCTGTAAAAGCTCTAGAGGCACAGGTAAAACCAAAACACAAACATACAAATGATTATCATTATTCTAAAAAAAAAAAAAAAAAAGCACTCTGCAGTATTATTTATAGCTACGCCACAAACAAATTATCAGTCCTGCCATCTAGAAACAAACAGGATCTAGATGCATAGAGAGCAAACCAAGATACAAACTTAGCTGCATAGATGAAGGAAAGCATTGACAACATGGTATATCCACAAATGTTAAATAGGAAAAAAGTATATGAAACCTATTTTTTTTTATAATACATGCCTTTGGCCTGCCATGCCTTATGAAGTATTAATATTCCTTCCTGTTGCTGTTTTTATTGCAAAACAATGTGACTCTGATTTTTTTTTACACAGTCAAATCTTTTGAGAGTAAAATACCACTATTTTACAGTCAAAATCATTGAAGATTTCCATCAATACTATGGCCATTGTATCCCTTGAGAACCTATGCAAACTCAATGCAAATAAACTGGTGTTGGTAGAGAGTCTGAATGATCTCATTTAATGTCTTGCCCATTTTCATTTGGCATATTTGTTTTTGCCTAAATGCATGTGCCATCACCATATTTGACATAACTATTGAGTTCTGAAGGGTCTGCTGTGTTTGGTAATGTACTGGAGCAACAATATGCTTTTGAGATAGATTACTACATCTTAAACAATACATCCATTCTAAATCAAAGCAAATATTTACTGCACTACCACACTATTAGTCTATTAACCTTACTAACATTTTTACTCATTTTAGTAATCCATCAAATAAAATGATAGTATGGGAGGGGGTCATAATGCACTATTTGTATTTATCCCATTACTAACTGCATCTTTGTGACTGTTTGGTCAACATGGTCACTGGGAAGAGGATGGACCTAGAGGCAGCTGTATTGCCATGGCAATGCCCTACATTCCACACCATGTCATGTTCGGGTGTTTGTTTGCCTGTTTGGAGAACTTGCGTAGGCCATTTTTTTTTCTATTTAGATGAGTTATGATTTTCTTTTCTTTTTTTTTTTTAATTTATAAGTAGAGTTGTGTGTTCATATATTAAAATGTATTGTTCAATCTTTCTTAAAGTTACTTTGTTGTTCTTTCTTATTTGAACGGACCATAGCATATAGCATATCACTTGTCCGTCTTACATAATTACTTACTGCTTTAATGTTTTGAAGTCTATATGGAGTTGTAGCATTTAAAACTATTGATTTTATTTATAAAGTTGTCAGTCATAAGATGAAATTATTGCGTATCTAACTTCTAATAATTTATCGAATGTAAATACAGCCATTTATTTATTTATTTCAATCTTTTTATTTTTTAACATTTAACATTCAATAAATACCATATAATTATGTTATCACTTTAGTCAATGAATTTTAGTTATTTACATGTTTACTGGTAGTTTATACAAAATCGGTGTTTTCGGTGCTCCTCTAGCAGTCTCGGAACAGACCTCATAATCGATTACAGATTCATCGATCCTGCTACCCATGCTTTAATTTCACCATGGAGAAACCTGTAGGTACTTTACAAGAGCAAGCTTTGAAAAGGAAAGAACGATTAAAAGCTCTACGAGACCGACAGCTTCAAGTGAGTTGCGTTATAAATGTTATTTTCTGTAAGACATGGAGTAAAAAAGTGCGCTCGCTGGCAAACTTGCTTTAGTTAGCATGTTAGCAAAACAATTAAGAATTTCACTTTGTTTTAATCAAGAAGATTAATTCCGATAAATTGGGTAATTTCGATGTCTTCCCTCCGTCTTTTAACGCATTTATTATTATCCAAAGAAGCTATAAATAATACTAGCATTTCCGCCTCAGTTGATATTGTATTTTATGTTTGAATGATCATTAAACAAATACTGTTTTTCCCAAGCACTGTGTCAGACTTGACTGCATTACATGATTGTGTAACAAATAGAATGCTGTACCCTGTTTAGTTCAGTGATTCCTCTACATTCTCTTACAAGGAATGTACAAAACCTTGATAAGCAAACAAATTTTAGGTTGGTTTAAGCTGCTTCTTTTTTCTTTTCTTTTTCTTTCTTTCTTCGCCAGCAGGATAGGTCATGCAAACCGATCAGCTGTGTTGGTAACTTATAACAGAAATAATCAACACAATGAAATTATTTGTCTTCTCTATATACATTAACATAGCGGTAAATTCAAGTTGATTGGGACATTTTTTCCAAGTCATTTCAATGGCAAAAAGTGTCCCAATCATCCTGAATTCACCCTATAACTAGATTGAGTGCTAACTGTCACTGCAAGTTTTGCCTTAAAAATGAGGAACAAGTCCATTGTTATCAGTGTTAATCAACATGCCACAAATGTCGTTAGAGTTTAACTTTAAACCAGTGAAATTCCCTTTAACCTAGTTTGAATATTTTTTTTTTTTTTTTTGTTTCCTTAAATGCGCACAGTCGTGTTTTGGCTCTGATTCATTGTGCATCAGAGTTTTCATGTGTTTTATTGTATGTCATTAGTTTTGGATCAACATTTTGATTTAGCTTTTTTGCTCACGTTAACCAGTTATTTTTTTTTAACTACAGGGACAGGCACCTGAGGATGGAGAGCCTGCGAGCAAAAAAGCTCTGGAGGACACTGAGACAGAGGACAGACACAGGTAAACGCACAGATATAAAGTCTGGTGCCACTTCTACTAAAGAACACTGCAAAGAACTAAACTAAATTCTCAGTTTCACCATTTAGAAACCAATAGGACTTAGTTGAATAGACTGCCTGTTGTAAATGGACAATAAATAACAAAGCTGTACTCTGTTTACGTGATCTTAAGAAAGGCTGCGAGGTAAAGGTCTCTCTTGCTCTCAGCTCTATTTTAGGCTCAAGCCAAGGCCTCGAGCTCTCTGCTTTTTTCCGTTGTTTACAGATTCACAGAACTCTTGTGCTTCCCTCCTCCCTGAGCTCAAGAGGTGTTTGGCATTAACAGTTTGCAAAGGTTCCTAAACACTCATCACCCAATATCTGGACTTCGTCTACCTTAGTACATAATTCACATGAAAAGAAAAAATCTGTCATCATTTACTCACTCTCATGTTATTTCAAACCTGTATGTCTGTCTTCTGTTGAACACAAAAGAAGATATTTTGAAGAATGTTGGAAACCAAACACTGACAAAAGCAAAACACTGAGACATTTTGTAAAATATCTTCTCTTATGTTCTTTAGAAGAAAATGATAGTGTTTTGGAATGACACTAGGGCGAGTAAATGATTTACAGAATCAATCTATATGACTTGATAGATCTACACTTTTGTGAATATAAGGCTTTTACTTTGTTTAGAGGAGGTTTTTGAAATGGAGCTGATATGGGAGGTTGTCTGGGAGAGAATGTTTTAAGGTGTGTCTCCTTAAACATGCATTATTAAAATGGCAACACAGCTTGGAAACAATGAGGTGTAATTCACCACCCAGCACACTTTTGACACTTCCTATGCTGCAATACTTGACAAATAATCTACTTGTCTTTAGAAAAACAAAATGACAGTTTTATTATTTACAGTAGTATTATTATTATGTCAGAAAACAGAAATTGAACTGGTTATAGAGGGAAATATTTTATGATCTGTTTTTATGGTTAAAAAGTGAAAAAAGCAAGAATGAATGAATTAACTTTTATTCAGCAAGTATGCATTAAAATGATTAACAGTGAAAGTAGACAAATATTCCTATTTCAAATGCTGTTCTATTGAACTTTCTATCATAAAATCCTGAAAAAATGTATCTGTTTCCACAAATATATTAAGCAGCACAACTGTTTTCAACTTTGATAATAATAAGCATCAAATCAGCATATTAAAATGATTTCTGAAGGATCCTGTGACACTGAAGACTGACTGCTGAAAATTCAGCTTTACCATCATAGAAATAAATGTCATTTTAAAATGTATTTAAATAGAAAACAATTATTTTGTATTGTAGTAATATTTTACAATATTACTGTTTTTACTGTATTTATGATCAAATAAATGCAGCTGTAAGAGATTTTTTTCAGAAACACGCTATGTTGGAATTATAAGGTTCTATCTGCATTCTGAGCAGTTTTGAGATATTGAGCTTCAAAGTTTTTGCATTCCATACTCCTTTGTGATAGAACCTTTTTGTTTTCTAAAAAAAGTCACAAAATGTACACAACTTAAAAACAAAAACATAACGTAAATAAGTTGTCACAGAATAAGAATATGTGAATAACTCAATTTTATAATTGACGGACATTTAAAAATCTTACTGACCCCAAACTTTTGAATAGTAGTGTACTTTATTGTGCATGAAAGTGCTACTTATTTATTTCCAGGCTGAATGAGAGGAAACATCCACTTTGTTTGGGCTTTTTGTTTAAGCTGTCAAAATTCTGAAATAAGGTGAGTCAGATAATGAATATCTGCTCAGGTTTTGAATGAAGCTCAACCTTTCACCTGAGCCAGACAGTATTTTGTCACAGCTTAAGCAGTAGGACAAGAAATATCAAATCTCCAACTTGGTTTTGAATTTTCCCAAGCAAAGACGCAGCCCATCTCACCACATTGCATTTGTTATTTCTGTACTTTGTAAATGAGTTTTGTCAGCAGCCAGTATTTACTGTTCCACTGCTGCCTATTTTAGGGTGAAGGAAGCCCAATGTTGGTCCCCTCGGTTGTTTTGCAGGCTCTGAGAAACGAGAGACCTTCCACCAAACTGTCAAGGCCCTTAATTCAGCTCCGGCCCTCTGAGCACTTCAAGAACACAAGAGCTTTTCCCTTGAGCATTAATCCCATCTTTCTGCATGTGATTAAATTAGAAAACAGGATACTGTTCTAGCCAATGCGTCCAAACCCTTGGCCACGAGTTATTCAGGACTTCAGGATGTTCAAAATGCTCACTTAGGGTTGACAAACGACTGTTTACATTCTGAAAGTGTTGGATTGTTTGGCCATTCTACTGTAGATGAGGAAAGCCAGTGGTCTGGTATTGTTCCAGCAGGTGGTCAGGAAGTCTGAGGACAGGGAGGCGTTCCCTGCTCTTTGTTTCAGTCTGTTGTTTTGAGTGTTTTCCCAATGTGCTTCAAAACTCTTGTTTGGGGTCATAATATTTTGTGCCGCTTTCCAGGGCCTTGATAGGGTTTGGCTATGAAATTGAGTATTATTAAGGTAGCGGTCGCAATGCTTTGTGTTGGCTGACATGTTGTTTCCCTTTCATTACGCTTTATTTTGACAGCCCTACACCCAAGACCATTGAAAAGGAGTGGTGACACAGCTGACATTAACAGTCTGTTTGTTCCCAGTCCATCTAATTACATGGTTTGACTCTCACTGATATTCATTTAGATCAAGTGGTGATGAATGTGGGCCTGCTGTAACTGGGTCAGTGACAAATAAGAGTGTCCAGATAAAGAAGAGCAATCGTGTTTTAAAAATCTTTTTTAAAAATGTGTAATTTTTGTGTTCATGTTGGTTTAATGACTCCAAAAATGTCTTTTGGTGTAACACGTTTTCCTGATCTAAAATAATTCCATGAAAGAAAAAAAAAAAAAAAATTAAAACATTTTTCAAGGTGAAAATAATTGTAATTGAATCTACGTTTTTGGGGAGTTACACCACATGACATTTTACAACTTGAACTAACCTTGCCTAGTCATGAAAAGGTCACTTTATCTTATTGACCTACTGACCTTGACACAGTCATGAGGGTCTTCAATTGTCCTCTCTGTCATTTTCTAAATGTTAGTCACATCAAGATTTAGATTTTTTTTTTTTTTTTTTTTTTTTTAAATGAGGCTTTATTTCATTATAATATCAGGGCAGTTGTACCACCCTGACATGTTTGACTTCATGTCCCTCAAAAAAATATATTAAAATTATTTTTTTAGTACTATGCTCATCATAGAAGAATAATTTATCAATAGAACAAACCAAGTGAACATCACATCATTGACACTACTCTATACTGGCTCTCATTTAGATCAGATGGTGATGAATGTGGACCTGCTGTAGTATAATAGCTATGTTTCCATCCACCCATTTTTTTGTGAATTTTGAGATATTGCTTTAAAAAAACGCTGGATGGAAACTCCAAGATGTGCATAAAAATGTGCATAAACATATGCGTTTTGTCTGTGTGCTCTGAGGCGCAAGTAATTTATGAAAAAAAACAGGCACAGTGGCTTCTAGGGCTGGGACAATACATCGATTCTCGATTTGTGATACAAAGAATCTGGAGCGATTCTGATATTTTCCGATATATAGTGATTCTCTCTCGAATCGATTCTGAGCTTAGTTTTTAACAGCAGATGGCACTACGTGCTTTAGAAACATCCATACTCTGCTTGATACCGGTTCACTAACACACCACTTAAACCTAAAATAACCATTCATGAAGTTTGAAAAGATTGAAGCGAATTACAAGGGTGTTCGCAGTTGGTTATTTACATTAATCTTGCATCATAAAAGCATTCTGAGCCGAGGTTCAAGTATATACCACTTACATGATCGCTGTCCAGCATTCTATGTGTGCGGTTTAAAAACTAGCCTATAGCGCCATCTGCTGTTAAAACTAAGCTCAGAATCGATTAGAGAGAGAAAATAACAGGATCGATCCAGATTCATTGTATTGCGAATCGAGCCCTAGTGGCTTCCCCAATTACAGCATCTTCCACTCTTATTATTGATATTTTTCTCAAATTTCTAGGGAAGAGGCGATTTTGTTCTCTTGAACACATGGGATGGAAACTGTTTTGTGTGCAAATGTTTTATGCGATATTCCAGTTTTGTGCACAAGTTAACTTACAACATAGCTGATGACAAATAAGAGTGTTCACATTTAAGAAGAAACATGTTTTTAAAATCGAGTTTAAAAGCACATTTGCCAGGTTTTAGAAATGTACTTATTATATTAATGTTGGTTTTATTAGGGCCCGAGCACCGATGGTGTGAGGGCCCTATTGTAATTGCTCGGCCAATTATTCTTCTTCTCCAAAATGAATCACATTTTTGAGGGCCTAAGCATGCTCAAAAACTCATGAAACTTTGCACACGCATCAGAAGTGGCGAAAATGTACATTTGATGAGGGTTTCAGAATTAGGCGTGACAAAATGGCTCGATAGCGCCACCTACAAAATTTCAATTAAGCGCCCTTCACGCTACGTTTCACGTACAGTTATGAAATTCGGTAGACACATGTAACAGCCCAATACCTACAAATGTTGGGTGCAAAAATCTGTAAACCCAACAGGAAGTGAGATATTTTGAGTTTTCTCTGCAAAATTTTGGCAGTTTTTGCCATTTCCACACGTTGTACTTTAACGAACTCCTCCTAGAGCTTTAAACAGATCAACATCATATTTGGTCAGTCTAATCTAAAGGCCTTTGCGACGTTAAATTGCGAAGATCTAGAGTTTTCGCTGAAGGGCGTGTCTGTGGCGTCCTGACAAAGTTTAATGTTACACTATGAAACAGGAAGTTGTTGTAACTCGGGCATCCAATGTCCGATCTGCCCCAAACTTCACATGTTTTATTAGAGTCCTGGCCTGAAGATATCTACATGGCAATAGTTACAGTCATAGCACCACCTGCAGGCAACAGGAAATTACAAGTTTTACACTGTGATTAACTCCTCGTAGAGATTTAACCAGATCAACATCATATATGGTCAGTCTAATCTTAAGACTTAATGATGTTAAATTGCGAAGATCTAGAGTTTTCGCTGAAGGGCGTGTCCGTGGCGGACTGACAAAGTCTGATGTTTCGCCATGAAAGAGGAAGCTGTTGTAATGCAGGCATACAATGTCCAATGTGCCCCAAACTTAGCCTAAAGACATCTATATGCCAATATTCAGTTAAGCATAGCGCCACCTGCTGGCAACAGGAAATGGCATGCTTTACACTGTAATTCGCTCCCAGAAACGCATTTAAACATGCCATAAAGTACCAAACATACTAGAAACACGTTAAATAATGCAACACTTGGCTAAGTGCTAATGTATGCGATTAACGCCACGAAACGGGAAGTTGTTGTAACTCAGGCATACAATGTCTGATTTGCTCCAATCTTCAAATGTTTGATAATAGTCCTGGCCTGAAGACATCTACATGGCAATATTCAGTTACAGTCAAAGCACCACCTGTTGGCAGAAGGAAGTGTGGCACTTTGAAACGTCTTGGCCATAATTCTCCTGTATTTACTCGCTTACATGCATGTCGCCCACTGTTCACTGTTTTCCTGAGGCCAACAGATGGCGGTGAGCCCGGGTGTGAGGGCCCTTTCATCGCTGCTTGCAGCTTTAATGTGGTTTTGAATTTTTTTTATACCATTGTCAAGAAAAGTTTGTGTAATTACTCTAAAAATGTCATGTGGTAAAAATCTCAATGTAAAAATATATTTTTACTAGTATCATGAATTATTAAACATCCATAAGGTGGTGATAAATGTGGGCCTGCTGTAGCCCCTTTTCTGAGAACAAAATGGGCACACATCTCAAGAGACCGAGTGAGCAATTTGATGAAAATGAATTCTCAGTCTCCTATAGGACAGTTTGAAACAAATCTTCATGTTCTGTTGATCACGCTGTGAAGAACCCTCTGTGCTTCCCTGGAGATACAGCAGCACATTTTGCTGTAACTTGCAAGGATGTTAATAGACCTGCCGACTGAGTGATGGCATAATTGGGCTTGTTTCAACCTCTCTCAGCTGTGGTCCCTAGACGCGGTCAGGTGCTACATGCTAATTAGCTAGTTCTACAAAGATGAAGGGAGGCTTTGTACACATGGTGAGCGAATGTACTCTCTGGACAGGCTGGATTCAGCACTCAGATAGCACCAGCTGCCCACTGTCCAAACTAAATGTTTATCTGCACTGCCACCTGCTGGTTACTGGGGTTTCCTGTGATTGCCTTTGTAGTATCTTCTTGAATTAATAATAGGTTATAATGGACGCAGTGACAAAACACTTGTTCATAACTGTGAGTGAATTGCATAGTTTTGATATGTTTGCAGAGAGCTGAAGCTGAGAAATTACACACCGGAGGACGAGGAGCTGAAGGAGAGACAGGTGCCCAAAGCAAAACCTGCATCAGGTGAGAACACTTCTGGATTACCTGCTCAATAAATATTAATGGCTGTATCTTTAGATTATATTGTCAAATGTTTATACCTGCAAGTTAAGCTGACCTTTCAGTAATTGTCATGCTGGGTGATAATGTTACAGCAGGTGATCAGGTGTTGAGTTACCGGTTGTCTTAATAGTCTTGTTTCATATTCCTGTAGTGGAGGACAAGGTCAAGGACCAACTGGAAGCTGCAAACCCAGAGCCTGTGATTGAGGAAGTGGTGAGTGGATTTTCCCTCAATCCGAAGACTCCGTTTTCAAACATATGGACAGAGTTTCCTGACTGAATACACTACTTGTCAAAAGTTTGGAATAAGATGTTTTTCTCGACTTGTGTTCTCAGGATCTGGCCAATCTTGCCCCCAGAAAACCAGACTGGTACAAACCTTCAATTTTTATTTATTAAACACAATCATGCATCATATTCACTGTGATTTGATTTTAGCTCAATTTTCATTCATTTAAAGGATTAGTTAATTTTAAAATGTAAATTACCACAAGATTTACTCACACTCAAGCCATCTTAGGTGTATATGACTTTCTTCTTTCTGATGAACACAACTGGAGTTATATTAATAAATATCCTGACGCATCCAAGCTTTATAATGGCAGTGAATGGGGTTGACGAGCTTAAAGCTGAAAAAAGTGCATCCATCCATCATAAACGTATTTCACACGGCTCCAGGGGGTTATTAAAGGCCTTCTGAAGAGAAGCGATGCATTTGTGTAAGAAAAATATCCATATTTATATCCAATATCCAAGTAATAAAATAAAACATCTAGCTTCCGCCATGCCGCCTTCCGTATTCAACTTACAAAGAAAGTGTAAAACTCTTGCAGTTCAAAATGCTTACGCTACGTCCTACGCCTTCTGTATTCAAATTACGAAAAGTTACATGACGACAGTTACGTTTTTTTCCATAAGTTGAATACGGAAGGCGGTCTGGCGGAAGCTAGATATTTTACTTTATAACTTGTTAAATATGTGTAATATATTATATTTTTATACCAAAATGCATCTCTTCACTTCAGAAAGCCTTTAACCCCTCGTGTGGAGTATGTTTGTGATGGATGCACTTTCTTGAGCTTCATACTCGTTGGCCCCATTCACTGCTATTATACAGCTTGGACGCATCAGGATATTTATTAATATAACTCCGATTGTGTTCTTCAGAAAGAAGAAAGTCATATACACCTAGGATGGCTTGAGAGTGAGTAAAGCTTGGGGTAATTTTCATTTTAAAGTGAACTAATCCTTTAATGGTCATTTGAACTAACTGTTTTGTGTTTGTAATAGGGATCTAAAGAGGGATGTTGCTAAGAAGCTTGAGAAACTAGAGAGGCGAACACAAAAGGCTATTGCTGAACTTATACGTGAGTATGACACTAACTTGCTAATAGATGTAGATGCTAATATAGTTGTCGTTATTGGTGTGAATGGGCCTTTTGACTAGTGTCAAAAGAACAAACAAACAAGAAGCACTGTAGCACTGAACACTATCCATCTCTACATCACTTTTATCAGTAATATAGTTAAAAGGCTTTTAGTAATGAGCTCTGCCAGGGCTTCATGTAAGGCTAATTGCTATGAGGATTCAAAAGCCCTGGAGATCTGATGTCTCTCTATGACATCAAATATGGACTTCCTGTCTCTATATGCTCCTCTGGCACAGACTTTTGTCTCTCAAACCCACAGTAAAAATGAAAAGTCTGTATTTAGAAAACAAAAATTTTGTGGATCACCAATCAGAACTTAACTAGAACACACATAAGTCTTTGAAGCACATAGTCATATCTCATGATCATAGCTTGTTTGTGTTTGGGCATGTGTGATTCCACAGGGGAACGGCTCAAGGGCAGCGAGGCAGAGCTGGCGGGAGCGGTCGGAGCAGTTGGCATGGAAGAGGGAGACTCCGATTGAAGGACGGTCCCACACAACAGATTTTCTAGAACTTTCTGGCCTATTTCCCGTTACATAGCAGTGTGTGTTTAAAATGCATTTCTTAGCATGAATTTACACACAACCAAATCAGGTGATTAGAAGTGTGAGAGAGAATGATATAGAAAGAATGACATACATGTGTGTGTTTTCATATGGAGTACACAAAGAATGTCAATCCTTCTTTTTTCGTTGTTGTTTATAAGTAAACAAATGTTTTTTAAATTGACTCTTGTCTTTTTCCTCTCTGGGTTTTATGATAAAAACATTATGCAATGTCAGAAGGCTTTATTTAAAACAGAACCTGGATGCTGACAAAGAAGGGGTACAGTAGTCACATTTTCATGTTGTATTTCTCTCCTTTCTCAGAAATATACATTAAATGGGAGGTTCCAAAATTAGACTTATAATTTGGGTACTTGAGCCAATTTCTTAATAAGATACCAAGTCTCAAATATTTCCCCAGAATTATTCTGCCAATTTTCACAAACAAACTGATAGACCTAATGTACATGTTTTTGGTTAAAAGACAAGTTGTATGGACAGCACAAGTCTTTGACAATAAAGTGCATTCATTATCCTCCCCACTGTCACATGGCTAAAACTAAAACACTGAAGAACTGACATTTCACATCAAACGTAAACTTATCCTAAACATCCCAGAATGTTAGTACTTATAATGTGACATACCAATTATTAGCCTGGATCTTAAAATGCTAAGCTACCACCTCCGCAGAGAAATAAAGTCAGCAAATGCTGATTTTGTGCAATTTGGCTGAACTCGCATCCTTTGTACTTAATAAAAGACAGATTGACTGGTTCTACATACATAATGTAATCATGAAAGTACACACCAACCATACACAAAGAAACATAATTTGGCCATCACTTCCTATATATTATACCAAATAATTTTGATGTTTTTGAATAAATATCAGTATAAATGTCAAACGTTATACAATTAAGATACTGTGGTCTCTTGTGTTGTGACTCCCAAGTTTTTTTCTTATGCAAAATTTGCTGAAATATCCTCACCAATTTTTCCTGTGGTGATATTTTGAACTTACGGTGACAGAGCTTGTCTTGATACTGGTGGTGGTGGGTGTTGGTGAGACTTTGACATGCAGATCAGCTAATAGAGAAAAGCCATTGCTAGATATGTGGCATCACAGATGTTTCCAGAACTGTAGCCCTTGAGTAGGATTGGAAGCCTCAGCCAAGGGCTGAAAAGTGCAAGGCCATTTAATGCCATTTCTGGTCCTGTGGTTACTTGTGAGGGTTGAAGGTATGCATTAACTTTTGTTTTCATTATGTCCTCCCGTCTCAATTTTTCGTGCAGCAGGGCCCAGCTCCACCTTGCACACTCGCTGGGCAAACTTTAGCGAGCACAGGGTCTCTCCGACGTTGCTCTCAAGAGATGAAACCTAAAGGTGACAAATTATTTCTACATGAGTATTTGTGTTCATTAGATTTAATTAAAATATGTAGGTTTAACTCTGTGATCCATCAAAATGGCATTCCCATGGAATACCTGTAGACCTATTCAAGGACCATTCAAGGGGATATTTTGCAAAACATGGAACAAGTTGGTTAAAATTGCTGGTTCCAACCCTATTGGAAGATTTCAACTCAAATTTCATGAGTTAAGGTGCACAATTGTTTTAGTACAAGGTTTTGTTTAGAATATGAGGGCTGCCAGGGTAACTCATTGCTAAATTAGCCAAAATTAAAAAGGCAAGGTAAGAGTTATGAGGCATTTAGTAACAACATGAAAAACAAGCTATCCATGTACCCAACTGTATATTCCACATTCATTGCAGAGTTAAGTCCTTGAACTATTCAGTACTCACTACTTTTGGATTGACAGAAAGTCTGATTAAAAAAATTGTCTGCTTCTGCGTTGTCTGTCTAGCCTTTAAGAAAAAAGTTGCATTTTGGTTTTGGCACCCCCTATACAGTTGGATGAGCATTTAATATGTCAATGACTTCAGATTTCCCAGCCCCATACATTCCAGAACTCTCCCAGAAGTCCCAGGAGTCTCCCGCACATTGATAGTGTCTCCCTGAAGACAAACTATATACAATATTCTAGAGATCGAGTGCATGCGTGCCTTGTTTCCACCGGTTACGGCAAGCAATTCAAATGTGTCTATTGTGACCACTTGTGTATATCGTTAAACTCTACATTACTTCAGCGAGGGTTCGTTTGTTGTGTGTGGGTGTTACCTCACTGCAATTAGTTTTTGAATGGCAGAATGTCTGAATCCCATTGACGGAAATTAGATTTATTTTTCGGTGAGTTACAATGTCCCCTTCCTGTCTAATTGGCTGGTACAGTATAGACCAGACTTTGTGCTGATAGTCAAATGGGTTTTTCACACTGCACTTAACCCTGGGTTATTGTCTCTTTTTTTAACCCTGGGCTATCCCATGGTTTCACATTTGTCATTTTGAAAGGGGCTTAGCACAGCTAAGCTAACAGGGTTAACTTGGTAAGAGTCTTGATAAATCCTTGTACCTGAACAACCATGGCGGTTTTGTTGCCTTTTCCCAGTGAGTCCTGCAGCAGGTAGGTGAGTCGTGAGTTCCTGAAGGGTATGTGAGTCTGGTGGGCCTTGAGAGCTTGGATCACATCTCCTAGAGCCAGCAGTGAGCGGTTGATATTCTGGGCTTCCTTCAGTCTTTCCCCCTCTGCTCCAGACTTCCACACCCTCTCAGAACCAGCCAGATCCACAAGATTCAGCTTGCCTGCAAAGGAGAGGTCAGGGATTATGGTCATTCAAGGATACAGAGGGCTTTTTGGATGGAACTCATGACTTTTGAGAACTCTCGCACAACTCAAGCAATCTAAAGATCATGAATCGTTGGGACAGACCGGTGGTTTTGGCTCCACTGGCGAGGTCTGTGCCCAGCACAGTCACAGTGAGCAAGGCATGTGATCGAGAGCTATGCTGGTTCATCTGCGTTCCAAATGTAATCCTGTTCTTTCGAGCTATGGCCAAAATCTGCAAAAAACAACAGATGATTGGAGACAATGTTTTTTTGCATGGTCAGCATTACCTTGACAGATGACTCTGGGACTCACTTTCTTGATATGCTGGAAGCTTTTGACCTCCATGACCCTCAGTCCTGGCACATGGAGCTGACCCGTCCCATCAGGGTTGATCTTAATGTCAAGCTTCTCTCCATCCTTACTGAGTAGATCTCTGTTGTTAACAACCGAAAGTTGTTAACAATCTAATTGTATTGAAAGGTTAGTTCATCCAAAAGTTAAAACTCTCATTATTTACTCAACCCTCCTATCATTCTACAACTTTCGTTAATCTTCAAAACACAAATGAAGATATTTTTAATAGCTCAAGTTTTACTTAGATGCTTCTAACATTGTTTAATTAAATGGGCAACAATTTATTTGAGATTCAAAAAGGTTGTAAAAAGACATTTTTTCATGATAAAAGAGGTAAAATACAATACCTCAGGACCTCGTTGTAAATTTCCACTGAACTGACACTGACGTTGTACGTCCACATGTCTTTTCTTTCCTCAATCTCATTGAACAGGTGTTTCAGGGCTCGTTGGTTGATGCCGGGGTTCTCAACAGTACCCTGAGCAGACACGGATGGTTAATGAGACCTGACAGTCTTATTGAATAATTAATGGAAACAGATCATCTGGGTCAAAAGTATGAAATCGGAACCATGTGTTATGACGGGTATATAGTTACAGATCCCTATATATTACCTCCATAGTATAGGTCTTGCCAGATCCTGTCTGGCCATAAGCAAAGATGCAAACATGATACCCATCTATACAGGATGTGATGAGTGGCTCAATTTCCTGGAACACCTGAGAGATAAAGGATGGTGAAAAAAACACATATAAAAAAAACTTTACTAAAAATGCTTTCTTGTTTAATTAAAGTTATAGTTCACCTAAAAATGAAAATTCTGTCATCATTTACTCACCCTCAAGGTGTTCCAAACTTTTACAAATTTCTTTCTTCTGCTGAACAAAAGAAGATATTTTGAAGAATGTTGGTAACCAAACAGTTGATGGGCCCCATTGACTTCCATAATATGGAAAAAATAATATGGAAGTCAAAGGGGTCCATCAACTGTTTGGTTACCAACATTCTTCAAAATATTTTCTTTTGTGTTCAGCAGAAGAAAGAGATTCATACAGGTTTGGAACAACTTGAGGGTGAGTAAATGATGATAGAATTTTCATTTTTGGGTGAACTATCCCTTTAAGCAAGGTATACTAGGGATGCACTATACAGTATTTGGTACCATAACAGTTATAGGCAGATTTTAGAGAGTTATTGGTACACTTTAGTGCTGGTTATCTACTTGTGCATGCTTTTCCTGTATTTCATCTAACGCTTACGTAATCTTTACAAATGACTTTATTAAACTTCAGTGTAATCTTTAGCTAATCTCAAAATGCAGTATGAATTTTTAATAAATGTTGTGATGCTTAAATTCACTTGTAGCATTTAAAAAAATTGATTTTATTTTTTAAGTGTTTTATTTTTTATTTATTTATGCAAAATAGTATAGAATTTTATTATCAGCCATGAAAATAATTACTAACTTAGCGATAGCAACCAGAAATTAAATATTGGTGCATTACTACCGATGTTTATTCAGTGCTGCTTGAAACTATGTGAACCACTTGCAGAATCTGTGAAAATGTGAATAATTTTAACAAAATAAGAGGGATCATACAAAATGCATGTTATTTTTTATTTAGAACTGACGTAAGATATTTTACATAAAAGATGTTTACATATGTTCCACAAGACAAAAAAATTTATAAAAACGACCCGCTCTAAAGTTTGTGAACCCTTGATTCTTAATACTGTGTGTGGTTACCTGGATGATCTACGATCGTTTTTTTGTTTTATGATGGTTGTTCATGAGTCCCTTGTTTGTCCTGAGCAACAACTGAGGGACTCAAACACAACTATTAAAAAAGGTTCAAACATTCACTGATGCTCCAGAAGGAAACACGATGCAGTAAGAGTCAGGGGGTGAAAACTTTTGAACAGGATAAAGATGTCCAAATTTTTCTTATTTGTTTAAATATCTTTTTTTTTTTTCTTCTTCATTTAGTACTGCCCTTTGGAAGCAACAGAAAACACTTAAATGTTTCCCGGAAGACAAATTAAGTACAAAATTCCTTGATCTTCAAATTCAAAAAGTTTTCACCCCCCAGCTCTTAATGCATCGTATTTCCTTCTGAAGCATCAGTGAATGTTTGAACCTTTTTTAATAGTTGTGTTTGAGTCCCTCAATTGTCCTCAGTGTGAAAAGATCAAAAATCATACAGTCACTGCTGGAAAAGGTTCAAATACGCAAAAGATGGTGGAAAACTGAAGAATTTTTGGGACCTGGAGGATTTTTCTGAAGAACAGAGCTCAGTTTAACTGCTCAGGACAAACAAGCAACTCATGAACAACCATCACAAAACATAAAAACAGTCGTAGATCATCCAGGTAACCACACACAGTAGTAAGAATCAAGGGTTCACAAACTTTTTAATTGGGTCATATTTATAAATTCAGCTATTTTTTTTGTCTTGTGGACTTTATGTAAACATAGTTTATGTAAAATATCTTACTCAGGACAGTACTAAATAAAAAATGACATGCATTTTGTATGATCTCTCTTATTTTGTTAAAATTTTATAAATTTTTCATGCAAATGTGATTTTTACTCTGCTTACCTCTTCTTGAGTGGCCTGAGGGTGAAAGACTTTATCCAGCTCAAAGTTTTTGGGCTTTCCCTTGCTTAAAACTGTGAGTGCAGATTCATTATTGGGATCTGTTGTTACAACTACCGCTTGGCCTTCCTCATGTTGATCTTCCTTCAGTACTGGCTTTACACGGCACAGCACACGGATATTACCTGGTGAAAAGAAAGAAAAAAAAAAAAACCTTTAATACTTTGCTTGATTCATATGGACAAAAATAGTAAAAATGGTCATTACTGCCAACCTTTAAGCTCAACCAGCTGCTCGTGGTACTTTCTGCGGAGCGCTACCTCCTTTCTGTATTTTTCTAAAAGGTCTTTGTTGGCCTCTGACATCTCATTTATAGCTGCCATTATCTAGCAAATAATGTTGTAATATTAGAAAACAATTTAGAAATTAAAGCAACAAATAAAATGTGACTATATCAATTCTTAGATCTTAGAAGTTGTACATTTATTACAGGCTTACTTGTTTCTTGGCTTCTTTGATAGCTGTTCCATAGAAGTCGGAAAAGTTGCGGACCTGACTGCGCAAGCTGGCGTAGTCGGTCTTCATGGAGCGTAACGTGGGAGGGAGAGCACTCAGACGCTTTTGGAGGGCTGAAAATTACACATGTAAACATGCACTGAGCCACACATTGCCACACATTTAACAATGTCAACAACAGGGGCGCTCATGAGCACACTCCTAAATCATAAGTCTTGTGGACTTCACAAGTTTTGCAAAGATTATAGACAATATCAAGTGCGCCATTCAAGACAAGGATGATTATAGAGACCAGAAAACATGAAATCACCAAAAAATGTGGCATTAAGGCAATCATCTATTAAGATGTGTAGTATATATACAGTAAACTCACTTATGAACTGGGTCTGCAGGCTCTGGAGATGCTCCTCAGAGCAGTTGGCTGCCGCTTTTACGGCTGCCTCTTTCTTTTCCTCAAGATGTCCAATTTCCTTCAGCAGCTCCTCCCTCAGGGTCCCAATCTCCTTCTCATATGCAGCAATCTGCGGAGCCATTAATTTTTAGAAGAGCTGAGGTTTTCTACAGTTGTGTTCTGACATGTACTGTATAATTCATGAGTTTTGTATCTGAGATCCCTGCAACAGAGGCTGTTGAGATCTTTAGCTTCAGTTATACAGTATGTACAATCATAAAAATAAATGGACAAAGCTTAGAAACCTTGTGTTGCAAATTGCAGCTGACTTCATCAGAATGTCTGATGTTCTCCTCCAACTGTCGGCATCGTTCTCTCTGGTTGCTTAGCTTCTCAGAAAGCTGTTCATTCTGATGTCTGGCTTCAGATAGTTGACGTAGAGTTGAAGGTGACTCCACCTCCACGGTTTGTGTAACATACTAGAAGACAAAAAAAAAATATGATTTATTACTATTGATTCTCATTCTAGAAATTATGTGATTGAAATACTATGACCCAGAGTGTAAAACAAATCAATATTTTTGGTCCGTTTTCTCCAAATACACTAAATTACTTATCTATACATTATATCTTTTGTGTGTGTGAGAATGTGTATCTGTTAAAAATCAATTTTATCAAGTTTGTTGTGGCTTTTTTTAAAGGTTAAGGTTTTTCTTACTTTAACCACAGGTTCCTTGTTGCGTTCTTTGTCTAATTCAAGCTGCAGCTCTCTCACGCTCTCTTCTCGTCTCCTGAGCTCTTCTGTCTTCCTCCATTCACTCTGCTCCTTCTGGTGCTCCAGACGTGACAGCTGCTCTGCCCGCTGCTGCAGTGAACTTTCCAGCTGCAGAACACGACTGCGCAAGTTCTCATTTTCCTACAGGGTACAACAGTATACTAATAATTCGTATAATTCATACAACAGGTGCATATGCACATAATGATGTCCAAGCTATGTCCACATACAACCTCAACCGGGCTGCATTTTGTATTTTATTTACTACTTTGTTATTCCATTCGTTACACTGTAAAAAAAAGCAACTGGATATTTTCCAGTTACGGGACCTTTTGGATCACAAAATCTAGGAAATGCGGATTACTTGCAACGACATAAAACCCATGTTAGACCAACAGAATTCCTCCAAATGTTGTCCCAACTAGTCAAACACAGTTGTCTGAACATTGAATTTCAAATTGATCAATACTGCTGAAAAGTTTTGTGAGTTCCCAGCATGCATTGCACCATTATAAGATTATTGCTTCGCTGTTTGCTGACTTTTTTTGACTTTTGTTGTTTTGTCATTATTGTTAGTTATTTGTTACATTCTGATGTTAAGAACTTGTCTTTTTATATTTATTGATTGTCACGCTGTAAAAAAACATTGTTAGTTTAACTTAAAAAAGTAAGTTAAAGGTGGAGTAAGTAGATTTTGAAAAACACTGTTTGGAAGTTAGTCAGGCCGACACCAACAACAAACGTGTAACCAATCAGCATTAGGGGGCGTGGCTATAATGGCGGAGGAGACAGGACTAGTAAGAGGGAGATTTGAGAAAGAAAAAAAAAAACTGCAGAAAGATAGATGAGACAATACAAAAGAGCTCAAAAGAATATCACTGGAATGAAGGTTTATGACTGGGCAAGATCTTTAGGACCAGCATTAATATTAGAAAAGCTTTCCAGCGCTGGAGAGAGCTAAGCGGGAAGGCCTGAAAACAGCCGTGGAGGCTTCTTCACATGTGAGTAACACTGTCATTGTTTCATTGATCGTCTGGAGCTGCTGTGCTGTTGGCGACTAACAACAAACTCTTGTTTGTATTTAGACTCTTGTGTACTGTACGTTCATTTTTTTGTGCTTCCTTGTCGTTCGTTCATCATCTGCGCTTTATATTTCGTGAAGCATTTTGTTGTGCGTCAGCTGTGATAAACAGACATCCACTTGCATTGCGTGTGTAACAGTAGCCAGATAGTGAGAGTTGAGCACTGCACACTGAGGATTGTTTGTGACCGAGCAGGGTGGTTAGGATTGGAGTGTGAATTTTGGAGGCGGAGCAATGAAGAGAGGGGTGGGTTTGTTTGGGTTGATTTCAAATTTCAAATAATGTCCAACAGCGTTTTTCAAAATCTACTTATCCCACCTTTAACTGGTTTTCTTAAAATTTTGAGTTCATAGAAATTAAAAATTTGAGTTAATACAATGAAAACATTTTTTTTTACAGTGCACCATTGTTTAGGGTTTGTGTGTCAAGTGTTAAGGTCTATGTACATCTATCTCAACAACAAGCGCCCTATAAATACTATTTTTATGGTTACCACTTGAAAATTTGTTGGACAAGAAATCTGGTTTATTTATTGGCTGAATGAGGCATTTTGCATTTAATGAATGAACAAACTGAAATTGATAAAAAGTAGTGTTATTTAGGAAACTTATTAAAACAATAGTTGAGAGAACCTAAAAATCTGAACGCATGTTGAATTGAAGTTAAGTTTTTTCAACAGATCTTTTTTTTTTATGGTGTATAATATAAGCTACAGTTGCAAGAAAAAGTATGTGAACCACTTGCAGAATCTGTGAAAATGTAAATAATTGTAACAAAATAAAGGAGATAATACAAAATGCATGTTATTTTTTATTTAGTACTGTCCTGCGTAAGATATTTTACATAAAAGATGTTTACATATAATCCACAAGACAAAAAAAATTGCTGAATTTATTAAAATAACCCAATTCATAAGTATGTGAACCACTGATTCTTAATACTGTGTGTGGTTACCTGAATGATCTACGACTGTTTGTTTGTTTTGTGATGGTTCTTCATGAGTCTCTTGTTTGTTCTGAACGGTTAAACTGAGCTCTGTTCTTCAGAAATATTCTCCAGGTCCTGCAGATTCTTCAGTTTTCCACCATCTTTTGCATATTTGAACCCTTTACAACAGTGAATGAATGATTTTGAGATCCATCTTTTCACATGGAGGACAACTGAAGGAATCAAACACAACTATTAATAAAGGTTCAAACATTCACTGATGCTTCAGAAGAAAACACGATGCATTAAGAGTCGGGGGGTGAAAACTTTTGAACAGGATGAAGATGTCCAAATTTTTCTTATTTTGTTTAAATATACATTTGAGTCCCTCAATTGTCCTCAGTGTGAAAAGACGGATCTCAAAATCATTCAGTCACTGCTGTAAAGGGTTCAAATATGCAAAAAATCCTCAAAAACTGAAGAATCTGCAGGACCTGGAGGACTTTTCTGAAGGACAGAGCTCAGTTTAACTGCTCAGAACAAACAAGGGACTCATGAACAACCATCACAAAACAAAAAAACAGTCGTAGATCATCCAGGTAACCACACACAGTATTAAGAATCAATGGTTCACATACTTATGAATGGGGTTATTTTAATAAATTCAGCTATTTTTTTGTCTTGTGGATTACATGTAAACATTGTTTATGTAAAATATCTTACTCAGGAGAGTACTAAATAAAAAATAACATGCATTTTGTATTATCTCCTTTATTTTGTTAAAATTATTCACATTTTCACAGATTCTGCAAATGGTTCACATACTTTTTCTTGCAACTGTATTTTTTACAACTGTAAAAAAAAAAAAAAAAAGATGGCTTATCAAATCAGGGAGTGGAGAGGGACCACAGGGAGTATATTTTTGCTTATGTGTGGTTTCAGTTGGTTTTTAAAATGTTATCAAATTTAGAATACATTTAAATATATATAAAAAAAAATAACAGTGAAAAATCAAGATTTCTGTGGAAAAATATTTGCATGCAGTTTTTTACAAATATGTGTGTGCCCATGGTTAGTGAAGGAGAGCCAGTGTCTCTGGGACACAGTGGTGAGGCGTACTGAAAATGTCACGAGGGAGGGAGTAAAGACACCAGCCAGGAGTGTCATAGTTTTGATGTAATCAATTCACAGTATACCCAATGCATTAAAAGATCTCACCTTGATAAGCACAGAGCTGGACTGGGATGGGATGACTGACAGCTGCTGCAGAAGACCCTGTGTTACTGTAAGGCTGTGTTTCAAACTCTCATTCTCTGCTGATAAGCAAAGCACTCTTTTTTCAGAGTCTGTTACTCCCTGGTGAAAGAAAAAACACCAAAAAAGTCACAGCTGACCTGGAAAAAAAAAAGTGTCCGATAAAGCAACCTAGATAAGCTCTTGGTCATGAATCATTTTGAGACTCTCTGGCCTGGTTTTAATGCACTCAGTTTCAAATGCAGAGCACTGGAACAGATTCTTCCAAAAGCTTACTGATGCCACTCTGAGTTTAGACAGCTCCTCTTCTCTTTCCTCAATACAGCTCTTCAGCTCATCAATCTACAGGGAGAAAATCAATTCTGTCAGCTTAGCAAGTCTGGAAAGAAAAATGAGTGAAGAGGATGGATGAAACTGATGGAGAGCTGAATGGATGAAATATGCAGACTGATATATTACGGCCTGGATAAAGGTAAAAAAAGAGATGCTTTCAGGATCATTGCTGAGGTAGAGAGAGATGAATATGTGGAGATGTGCTATTGAAAGCACTGAATAGCAAAGCATAGGTGATTGCATGAATAAATGTGATGGGTTGAATGAGCGTATGAATGTATAGAATGAGTGACTGAATGAATAATGCTCAGCACCTGCTGTTGGAAGGCCTGTACTTTAGTGTGGCGATCTTGTTCTCTCTGCTCAAGCTGGGAATGAAGCGATCGCAGCTCTCCTCTCAGTTGACTCCTCTCTCCCTGCAGCCCACATAGAGACTGAACCAACTTATGCAGCCCGACTGGAGATGCTGCAGGAAGCATGTACTCACCTACACACAAACACACACGACAAGACTGTTTAAAATGGAATTTCAAAAGAAGCTTATTCATGGCATAAAAAAAGATAAAATGATTTAAAAAAAAAAAAAACTAGAGAAATTATTTTATAATTCATTCATTGTGATCATTTATTTGATTTGATTTGATTTCTGTATTAAGAAATTACAGTATACTGCCCTAAAATGTGAGTTTCACTTTTACATTATAAATTTTATGCCACTGAATAATTGAAGATATCAATAAATCAATTAACAAAAAAATAAAATGAAATTAACAATGAAAATTTAATCATCTCTTATTATGTATGCATTCTCACAGTCATATGCTGAGTTCATGCGATGTCGTAATTACCGTAATTCCTAAATGACAACATGTGACGATCTACTCGGAGCTGTTCACGTCATCAGACTGGGAATTATGCATTTCTATGTCAACACTCTCAATGCCTAAATTAATCTGCAGCAGTCAGGTGGTACAGCGGTCACGTGGTACAAGTAGCTCTCAGAAAATTCCCAGCTTACAAGTTGAAATTACGAGCACTATGAGGACGTGAAGGCTTTTTACAAGTTGAAATCTTGTAATTACGGTAATTACAACATGGCGTGAACGCATTCTGGTTTTGTCATGCACAGCAAAATCCCCAGAGTTAAATCAACTCTGCTCAGAGAACATATGGTCTCTCTCTACATAGAGTTAAAATAACACTGAAGCAGAGTTAAAGCTAATGAGACAATATGCTGTTTGTGGAGTTTAATCAGATCTTGAGAGATTTAATGTCTTTTGTCTTCAGTTGAGTTCATCTTAGGCTGTGGCTGGAAGTCAGTTGTAGTTCTTGTGTTTCTCTTCAGTGATTCTTGTTAACAGCAGGTGTTCATCACTAATGCTCAAACATCACTTAATCACTTAATTATCTCATTAACTTTAACTCTGCTTCAGTGTTACTTTAACACTATATAGAGAGGGACCATATGTACTCTGAGCAGAGTTGATCTGGGGATTTTGCTGTGTGTGATTCCCTTGCCCTCATGTGATCTTGCCCTTTGGTTCTTTTTCTTAAGCGTCCTTGAGCCCTGGAAAGGCGCTATATGAATAAAACTTATTATTATTATTATTATTATTATTATTTGCTGCATTCGAAAATGCTCCCTATACACTCATTCACTATTCCCTACATTACCCCACTAATATCCACTTGAAGGAGTGAATGAAATTGAGTGAGTGAATTTGGATACTGAGTGCGCCAGAAGGGCTGCTGCTTTTACATAGTTTGTGATTGCTGTTTAATAATCATTTAAAACGAAGCAAATTGGCAGATCCAGTAATAAGATGAACATATTTATCTTGAACTCTGTCTTGGAAGCTATGTATAAACCTTAATTAATTTAATAATCAATTAAAAATGAATTTATACCTGTATGATATTATTCTGTAGCCACATTGGACCAGCGTGGTTTGGAAAATGGATGGATGAATGATTCAGCTGCAGGCGCCATTTTCTGGCAAGACGCAGGAATTCATTCAGCGCGCAACTCTCACAGTGCATTATGGGTATTCTCTAGCCATTGAGCGTACATCAGTTGTACACTCGTTATAGCAGTGCATTGTGTGATTGAATGAGTGCACTCGATATCGTCCACTATAGTTTCGGACACCACTACAAATGGCTGTTCCCTTCAAATAGTGCCCGATTTAATGGTATTTCGATTTCGGACACAGCCTTTTTCTCATGTGTCACGTTTTGATTTATTCATATAATTGGCCATATAACTTTCCTCTGGGCTAGCTTAAAACTCAAGACCTGAGTTTTGAACTCAAAGACTCGTGCAACGTGCCTGGCAGCCTAACTGCTCTGCAACATTTTATTTAGATTCCCGCCATTAATTATTGATATGCCGAGTCAGAGTTGCGGTCTTTTCCTGTGCTGTACACTAATTACTGAGGCAGGCGGCGTAAGATATGCACTGTCAGTCTCAGGAGGAGCAAGTGGATTGGTGGGAAGGATGAATGGAGACTCGCTCACGGGGAAACCACTGCAAACGTGATGTGGAACAAACGTGATGGAGGAACAGGCTTGAAAAAAAAAAATAATAATTATACACACAACTTTCTGCAATCCCAGCTAACATGGTGGGACCAATGTAGGCACAATATGGGATATGGGCCGACATGGAACTCATGTAAGGCCCATAACTCAAGTCCATTTAATGGGCTCCATCATGAAATGTTGGCTGGGATATTTGAATCTGAATGATTTTGTGGTCAATATTTCTATGCAATGAATGCCAAACTGACCAATACACATTGAAACCAATTTCCTAGCTGTACTTTTTTCCCCATTGTTCTCCCTCTCGCATAAAATAAAACTCAAATCATAAGAGCATGGTCTACGATATAAACTTTTTATGCTATCGTTGTTTAAAGGTGAATTTCCTCTCCACTGTGCACTGGATTTATATAGTATCTAGCCGCAGTACACGTGAAGTTCAGCTGTGCTAGTTTGTAAGTGCACTTGCATTTGTAAGAGAAGCAGCTCTCACAATGTTTTATTCATCTCTGTGAGCCACAGAGAAACATGCCAAGTGCTGTAGATGTGCCAGCCGTGCAAATGGGTATATTTAATATATGGCTAATAAAAGATATTGACGTCTCAGGAGCAACAAATGTATTCCCATATGTCAGTTAGTCATTTGATTAACATGATTCATATTGTGTTTGTATTTTGGGTGGCTAATGGATCAATTGAAAATGTCTGCAGACATGTGGGCACCATGACGAAGGAGTCAAGGTTTGGTGGGTTAGCATAACCTAGTTTGCTGGGAGATAGCTATAACTACACCATCTTTCTCATTTGATGGAAATATTTTTTATTTTTTTGCAAACAAATTAATTCGACATGTATATCATTATTTAGACATTTTAACAGCCTTTTTCTTTTTAAGGGATGTTGAAAATCATGATTTATATTTTCTGTTCGCTGCCTTTCAAGAAAGAGCATTATTGGTTTGTGAGCATTCTGGGGTGTCATCAGCTTTATTAACCCCTCGGAGCCATGTGGAATACAGTTTGCTTTGGATGGATGCACTTTGTTGAGCTTTATACTCGTTGGACCTGTTCACTGCCATTGTAAAGCTTAGATGCGTCAGGATATTTATTAATATAACTCCGATTGTGTTCATCTGAAAGAAGAAAGTCATATACACTGAGGATGGCTTGAGGGTGAGTAAAGCTTGGGGTAATTTTCATTTTAAAGTGAACTAATCCTTTAATATAGCTCATTATATCCTGATATGCTGATCATTAGGTATCACGTGCATGTGCACTACAAAGCCAAGTACATCTGACATTGAATTAGTGCAAGAGACGTGCATTTTAAACACACGCAATGTTTATTAGTGAGTCTGGTTGACAGCAAGCCTGTTGTAACATTTGACAGAGGAACACCTGGTGATGTCTGAGGAGAAACAGACAGCCAGAGAGTCCAGATGTCCAATATAGCTCTGAGGTCACTGCCAGATACGGTTTCTAAAACTGTCAGTCTGCTATTTTTTTCTGCTTTTTTCCAGTATTTTCATTTAAAGTACAATTTTAAGCTGTCCACATGATGTGAACAGGTCATTGTCTCTTCCCTCATTGACGTCAAATTACACAGTTCAGAATCCAAAAAAAACATGCAATGACATTACCTGGGGCCAGATTCACAAAACATTCTAACTTAAAGTGCCTCTATTATGCTATTTTTAAAGGTTCCTAATTTTGTTTTGGATGTCTCCTACAATAGGTTTACATGCGTCCAATGTCGAAAAAATTTTCTCATAATATACTTTGCACATGAAATCGGTTAATTCGAAGATTCATTCTCTTTAAACCCCTCCTTTCCGAGAGCTTTCTTTTCTCTGATTGGTCAGACGGCCCAGTCTGTGGTGATTGGTCTACCACTTACAGCCTGTGTAAACGTAACCGAAATCTGAATTTCAGCCCCGGAAGCTTCCTCAGCACTTGAAACACAGTGATACGAACGGTAACAATGGTGTTGTTTTTTCTCACTCAACTTCAGCGAATGCTCATCCTTTGGAAGTGCATGTAAAGTGGATTTACATCGCTGAAAACAGCGTCTTCTTGACACACGTCGACAACACGAACCAAACTCTTCAAGGCGTCAGTTACAACTACAGTGTTTGAGGGCGGGTCAAAGTAGACATTGTTCGCTGGCAACCAGCTGGCATTATGCAAATGTGTTACATTGTTACGTAGGTAAGTAATAGGAATATTTTGTACTCTCAAAAACATTTCTTAAGAATGATCATAAGAACATTGTTCTAAGGACAAAATCTAAGAAGAATTTGAATTGAATTAATGAAAAGAAATTAAGAAATTAATTTCATTAAGAAATTAAGCATTTCTTAACTTCTTTCTTAAAAAAAAAAAGTTTATTATGAATCCAGCCCGTTTCCACCAGCCTACTATTTACACAGTCCTGCAGTGTGACTTCTCCTACGACAAACGTCAAATTGTCTTCGTTTTTCAACATAAGCCGTGATCAAAATTAACGCTAGAGATTTCTTTGTTAGCCACCATTTCAGTCCCGTGTGTAATGCAGCTCACTGTCACCAAATGTGTGTGGGTTGATGATGTAAAACTCCGGACAAGTTTTCAAGCGCGCGTCCGTTAATGCGTCTTGACTGTCGTGCAGTCTGACATATAGGACAGCTGAGATCCCACAGTGGCATGAGGATCATGTTCGTACAGTCTGACAAGCAACAATCGTAAAGGACTATTATAAATCACACAGTGTGCACCCGGCTTTAGTCAGTTTTCTAGTTTGTTAATTGTTTCAGTTCTTCTTGTGTGCCTGCCTGTTCGTCTCCTTGGTTACTGATTAATTAGTGTCTTCAGTTCAGGTGTGTCTTGTTAATTTCGTCTCGTTAACTCTGTTTTTTGTCTAGCTTTGTTTATGTTACGTGGTGTTTGTAGTTTGCTTTCTTGGTGATTTTTCCTGTTCCTTGTTCAGATTACTCCGTTAAAAGTTCTTGAAGATATCTCCTTCGTCGTGCATTTGAATACTGCAATCTTAGCGTGACAATGTAAACATTATTTCTGAATGTTATCTGAGTGTTCAAAACATCGTTTTTTTTAAAAAAATTCTGGGTTATGCAGATACCTTTGAACAAATGTTCTATTAATGTTACTGAAAGAACATTTGTTCATAACTTTGAGAAAACCTTCCCAGAACATTAAAAGATCTGAGAAAGTTCCCTGTTAGCTAGGAAAAGTCCTACAAGCTCATTTTCCCTGAAATAAAAGTTAAACTTGACAGCATCTGTATCATGCCATAAAATAATTTAAATGTGTACCACAGTTTGTAAAAAAAAAAGAAAAAGGGTTTACAGTTACATACATACAATTGAACTCTAAGTGGCAATTAGTAATGTGGTACTGTCTCTGATAATGGGGTACTCACTGATAATGAACCAGAAATATTCAGATGCTCATCCTGATTTTGCCGAGTTAGATGCGTTCCTGGGTCAACATATTTTGCTGACCCTGGAACAACATTCCTGTGCGAAAATTTACTCCAAACCATATCCCTACCCTTAAACCTAAGCCTACTCACATAAGTTCTCCATAAAATCAGAGGGAAATGATAGATGAATAACACTGATGTAGAAGCACCCAACTCTGATTGTAGAAGCACCCAACTCTGAACAAAGATGTTGATCCAGGAACATGTTGTACAGTACCTGGCAAAATCAGGTTCTGCAGTGTAATGATGCATGAGGCAGCCTCCAAAAAAATCAATGTCAAGGAACATAAAGCAAGGAATCTAATATTAAACTCATCATTATTCACAGCTAAATTCTTCACACTGAAATTTATTTAGGTTCAAAAGGTCTCACCCTCATTTTCAGGTGATGGGCTCTGCTGCTGAGCGATCACTTCCTCCAGGCTGTTAATCACACTGTTCTTGTCTCTGAGGCGCTGGCGGTAGGACGCACGCAGGGCCTTCATCTTCCGCCGGTGCTGGGCACGGTGTCTGCGTAGCTGCAGGCGGTACTGATCGGCCTGCTGTTGCAGCTGTTGCAGGTGGGAATATTGCTCCAGGAAGCTCAGGAGGTGTGACATCACAGACAGCAATGGAGACTCTGTCACCTAGAAAAAATACATCTTTAATATTTTACTTTAATGTTTTTACATTACATTTCTACACTTTCTTTCAGAAAATGTGACCGGTGCTTCTACAAACAAAATTAGTTGCCACAATGTTAGGGTGTTGTGGAGTTAAAACAAAAGCTGAAATAAAATTAATAAACACTCTAAAGATATATAAAAATAAAGTTAATAAAAATGCCAAAACTCAACAAAAACACTAAACCTTTAAAATTAAAACAGAAAATAAAAATAAAAACAAATTCAAATTATTAATAAAAATTATGATAGTATCCCAATTATACTAAAATATTATATTATAAAATTTATATAAAAATAACAACGCTTGGTGGTTACTTACCTAAGGACATCAAATAAGGACAGCAAATATTGAATTTTTCGCTAATGAAAATGAGGCTGTACAGTACAGTACGTACAATGGGCTGCACTACAGTGTAAGAACACTGTAAAAAAATTATTTTCATGATTTGTTATCACAATTTTTTTTTCTTTTGTCAAATCAACTTATACAATTATTGTGGTTCAGATAACATAATATTTTGAGTTTCTGTTGATTAAACCAATCGTCTTCATTGTATCAACTAAAATTTTTAATTTCAATAAACTCAAAAGGCAACCAGGTAACTTACTTTTTTAAGTTAAACCAACAATTATTTTTTACAGTGTAGTAATAGCCTTTACATCTATCCCTTCCAGCCTCATTTTAATTAATGAAAAATAAACAATGGCATCTATCCTGACTAAAGTCTAATGAGGTCCTTAAGTTTGACTAGGGTCCATGCTTAAATGTAAGTCTTTTTTCTGCCATTTTATTAATTTTGCTCATTTTGAAATGTAATAACAAAATTTGAAGTATCATTCATAATCATAGAACACACTGAATTACATGTGCCAAAGGTAAATACATCCTGTAGGCAGAACCTGATTTCACCAAGTACAACATGTTCCTGAATCATCATCTTTGTTGATCCTGGAACAAAATTACAATCAACCAATCAGATCTGAGGGACAAGTTTACAGTTTATGTCAAGTTTAGGCTTACAATCAGCATTAGGTGTTTCTACATCAGTGCTATTCATCTATCATTTCCCTCTGATTTTAAGGATAAGTTATGGGTAGGGCTAAAGGTTTGGAGTAAATTTTCGCACAGGAATGTTTTTCCAGGATCAACAAAATATGTTGACAAAGGAACGCATCTAACGGCAAAATCAGGATGAAATACCACCACCAAATCACCTCCACTATGAAATGTGGCAAATGTGAATATAGTTAGAAGGCCTTCACCTTTTCACTAGGTTCTGTTGGAGAATTAGTGGCTCTTCTCTTTTCTGCCTCTTGCTTAAAAGACAGGAAAGCTGTTAATGGTGTTTTGGTAGGTAATCCATGACCTTCATCAAACTCATCATCTTCATCACTGACAGACGTCCCATCACTATCACTGCTGCTACCTGCAATTTAATAGGCGATATAGGTTGAATGCTGATTATGTAGAGCACTTCATTGTATTTAGAGCATCATGCAACATTATGGAAACATTCTTACTTGAATCGCTCAGTCTTGCACATCCTCTTTTGCCCAACCTGGGGGTGTGGCTACCCTTACCCTTGCTCTCTGTTTCCATGGAAACATGGCCAGGCTCCTGTCAGTTAAAGAGACGAATGTGATTATTGGAAGGTGTTAAAGCCACCACTGAGGACATACAATACGTGACTGTGCATGCGTACATGATCGAATCATCACCTGAATGAAATTACCTCTAGTTTCTATATTGATCATAATATATTAAATATTGTATTCAATAAATGATATTTTATAAGCTTTTTTTTATTATTTAAATACATTTAAAATTAATTTTCAAATCATTCCATTTTTCTTGTTTGCATACATTGTACGCAGACAATAGCGAATGCATATATTAGCATATCTATCGGCGTGCATCCACTGCGGCCACACATACCTCCGGGGATTCTCCATACGCCCCCTCGAGCGCTGCCTCCTCCTCCTTTTTGAAGACAGTGTAGAAGATGTACACCAGCAAAGAATAGAAGGCATACATGTTTCCTTATGTGCGGATGTTACAGCGACAGCGGCTGGAAATGCTTTGGCTTCACAGCATCCCTCTGCTCTTCCCACACTGCAATACAATCAGACAAGTGTTACTAAAACGCAGCTCCAGAAGCAAATCCACCACAACATATCCAGTCCGGATGGCATTCCCATTGTTGTCAAGCTCCATAGAATGATGCTATTCCCATTGTTTTGCAGAGTCTTACCATCTGCTGAGGTTGATCCTCCACCACTGCAGTTACTGCATTCTCATTCTTCCACTCTTAAGCTCTACATGGTGAATCTGCAGGAGTGTTTGTACCAGTGTTTCAGGGCTTTGGATGGCAACACCAGCTCTTGACTCCGCACATCTGTCCAACCTGCTATTCCTGGCTTCCTTTTTCCCCTCCTTTTCTCCTCCTCTCTCCTTATCCAGTTCTCTCCTCCCCCTTCCTCTCTCTCCTCAGCAGTGTTTGAGAGCGCTCAGCGCAGATGTGTAGTGCACTGCAGTGGTGGGGTATAGCTGATGGAGATTGATGAGAGAGGGAGAACAGGAAGTCAGATGCTCAACAAAGCGCTCTGATATTGCTATATTCAAAGTGACAACCATAGAGAGGGATTCTATGGTAACGAATCATGCAGAACCAAAAGTGTTTGTTCCTTTTATAGCTTCACCACAGCTAGACTGTGATTTAACACAGGCTCATAGAGCTTATGTTCAGATGATATTCTTTTGTGCCTGTAACAGAAGATGTGGTGATAACTAGATTTTTACTGGGACTTGAGGACCAGGGTTGGGGACCACTGTTCTAGATGGTTGAATGGATGGATGCTTCATTAGGGGGATAATATACAACTGGAAAAAGCCAAACAAAACTTTTAATGGGTAAAAACAAATATCGCTTATCTGAGGTCAGCTCTCCAGTCACTACACTGTGGAGAATATTCAATAAAATTCAGCTGCATTTTAGACCATAAAACACTAGAGGGCACACTACATCTGCTGAAATCACTGTGGCTGTGTTCGAAATAGTTTCCTATACCCTCATTCACTATTCCTTACATTAGAGGCCATTTACACGACACCATTTTCGACTAAAATGGACGTCTTTTGGTCGTTCATTTACACAACAACAGCGTTTTGGGGTCCTGAAAACGCAAACTTTTGAAAACGTGTTTCAAAGTGCAAGTTTTTAGAAACGATACAGTTATTGTCTTTTGTGTAAACTACAAAAACGCAAATTTTTAAAAACATTGATGTCATACGCATGCATATTACACGTTCAGTCTATGGATGCATAGTTTTTCTTTACAAAGTGACATCGCCAACTACTGGCCTGGCATGCGTAATACAGCATTTTTAATCGTTTTTGCAGATCTGGGGATTGTTTTGACAAAGTTGTCACCTGTACAAAAAAAAGCTTTTAGTACATCATTGTCATGTAAACATACCCGTAGTCTACTAATATAGTCCACTTGAAGAAGTGAATAAAAACGAGTGAGTGAATTCGACACTGAGTGCGCCGGAAGGGCTGCTGGACCTCAAAGAACATTATAAAAAAAAAAAAAAAAAAAATGCAGTTCATGACCCCTTTAACTCTTATATGATATGATAGACTACACAATAGGCCTCACTCTCACATTTATTTGTTACAGATACAGATACCAATACAGATATTGGCTCCGCAGCACACTCCAATTGCTAGGGTCTATGTGTTTGCTTGGGTGTTCTAGATGATTGGTATGTGTTTGCTATGATGTGCTAGATGGTTGCTACTAGCGTCTAGGTGTTTGCTATGGTGTTCTGGATAGTTGCTAGTGTCTAGTTGTTTGCTAGGACATTCTTGATGGTTGTGAGGTATTTGCTAGGGTCTTCTACAACACTGCTGATATAATACATTTAAAACTGATGGGACACTTTATTGATACTATGCTCTGTGTAATGATACAATTCTTTGCAAAGTGCCAGGGATAATCATTAATCACCATGAATAAAGTGCCATATGGTCAGGCTTCTGGATTGTTAAATGGCAACTATAATGACCATCCTCATCATGTTCCCTTTCCCTATCATAATATCGTGACATTAATATTATGTGTCATAATATCTAAAAATTAAATGTCTTATGGCTAATGTAAAATCATCTCTCAATGGAGACTTACTAAAAGAGTTTTACATTAGCGTTGATCTACAAGCACTAAATGAAGACCATTCGTTATTTTAACTTGAGCTTGTCGTACAAAGCCTTTTTTGTCACAAACGGCTGAAAGAATTCATCCCATAATCCATGAATTTCAGGAAGCATTCTCATCAATAATAAGAACAAGATCTCCAGCTTTAAGATTTTGCTTTGTTCTGTTCCATTTTTGCCGCTCTTGAAGAAGTGGCAGATATTCTCGAATCCACCGTCTCCAGAAGAGATCAGCAATGTATTGTACTTGTCTCCATCTTCTTCTTAAATATTGATCATCACTTTTGAACAGTCCAGGAGGAAAATGCGGCTTGCACTTCATAAGCAACAAATGTTTGGGTGTGAGAGCCTCCAGATCATTTGGGTCATCCGATACTGGTGTCAGAGGGCGGTCATTCAGAATGGCTTCTACTTCGCAAAAGGCTGTATGTAGAACTTCATCATCCATTAGCTGCTCCTTAAAAACAGAGTGAAGAACATTCTTAACAGACCGTACCAAGCGTTCCCATACTCCACCATGATGTGCTCTAAATGGAGGATTGAACATCCATTCATTCAATGTTATCACTGCGGAAAATTTTCTGGATTTTTGCATGATTCAGTTCTTTCAGTGCTGCCTTAAGTTCACGGTTGGCTCCAACGAAATTAGTTCCGTTATCTGATCTCATAACTGACACCTGACCTCTTCTGCAGATAAAACGGCATATGGTGTTAATACAGGAATCAGTATCAAGAGAATAAGCCATTTCTAGATGGACAGCTCTACTAACAAGACAGGTGAACAATACGCCATATCGTTTTACCTTGCTTCTTCCTCTTTTTACCATAATTGGTCCAAAATAATCTACCCCCACATTTGTAAATGGAGGAAGATCTGCCTCCAAGCGATCTTTAGGAAGGTCAGACATTTTCTGTTCTCCTTTCAGTGCATGCAAGCGCTGGCAAGTAATGCAATTCCTTATCACCCTTCTAACAGCAGCACTTGCATGAGGAATCCAAACACTCTCAAAATTGAAAGAGAAGTTATGGTTCCTTCCTCTGTGTCCAACTTGCTCATGCATGTGCCGTATAACAAGTGTGGTTACATGGCTTCTTTTTGGAAGGATAACAGGATATTTCTCTTCAGTAGGCAGTGCACTTCGACAAAGTCTACCACCAACTCTTATGAGTCCATCAAGCATTTGAGGATCTATCTTGTATATTGCACTCCATGTTCCAACACCATTTTTTCCCCCTTTTGTAGACACTGAAACTCTTCAGGAAAATATTGATTTTGAATGGAACACAGAATAGCTTGTTCTGCTTGAATCATATCCTCAACAAAAAGATGTGATTCCAACTTTTGCTTCTTTCTTTCCAAGCTTTTACTTTTTAAAGTAGATTTTATTTTAAGAATCCATGCCACAGCAGTTTTTAGTTTTGACCATGATGAATAATGGGCCAGCAATTTATCCACTGGGTTTTCAGCTTTGATGGTAGTGCAACACACCTTGATGTCCTTCTTTACCTCAGGATCATCAGCAGCTATTGAACCAGGTAGAACTGGCTTTGGCCATTCGGACTCTGCCATCTGAAGAAATGCTGGTCCATCAATCCATCTGTTAGATGTAAGAAATGCAGTAAGTTTCAACCCACGAGATGCATCATCAGCAGGATTAAGTTTAGAAGTTATGTACCTCCATTGGGTGTGTTCTGTCAAGCTGCTAATAGCAGAGACTCGATTGGCAACAAAAGTTTGAAAACGCTTGTTAGAGTTTGTCAGGTCATGCTGCCTGACCAGAACACAGAACTTGCTAGTTCCATCTGTAGTTCTGATTCTAGGAATTGATTCATCCGTGCTGCCAAAACAGCTGCAACAAGTTCAAGTCTCGGAATTGTTGTGTGCTTTAATGGAGCCACCCTTGCTTTGCCCGTTTGAAAGGACACATGTACATTGCCATATTGATTTGTAAGTCTCAAATATGATGCTGTTCCATATGCCATCTCACTAGCATCACAAAAATTGTGTAACTGGCAGGTAGTAGCCTCTCCAAATCCATCTGGAATCAGACATCTATTTATTTGAAAGGCATGTAACTGAGGAAGTTCTTACAACCAATTCTGCCTCTGAACTGTAAAGGCTTCTGGAATTTTATCATCCCATCCACATTTACTCTAACACAGGTTTCTAAGGAGTACCTTGGCTGTGAGGATTACTGGTGATAGAAAACCCAATGGATCGTATATGGAACCTCAAAGAATCTAGGATTCCTTCTGAACTTTTTTAACAAATGTAGTGCTCTCTGCTCAGCCAAAGCCCTGTTATTTCTTATGTCTATCTCAGTTCTTAAATGGCAGCTTGAGGTAGTAATGATTATCCAAGTTTCCATTATACTCATAAACGTTCAATCTTAGACATCTCAGTCTTATCTGGACATTGCTCAAAAATCCTGGTTGTACTCTTTCTCAAACAATTCTTCTAGACTGGTGATAGACACTCTATTAGCACACACAAGAGGGTATTCCACTCTTAGCTTTGTTTTCATTGTTGCCATTCAGAGGTCCATACCCATCCAATGCTTTAGAGCATAAGGGCCATTCCCAATGCTGTTAACAATCTTCCAAGGTTCCAATGCTTTAGGGGTATTTACACCAATGAGTAGTTCAATTTTTGCATCAATGCGAGTTAGCTTGACCTCCTTTAAATATGGCCATTCTTTTAAGTCCTCTTGAGAAACAATATTTTCCCCAGTGACTGGAATAGATTTCTGTGTATACACATCTGGAAGCTCAAAAAAAAAAAAAAAAAAAAAAAAAAAACATTTCCCATCAATTGCGGCCACTTCCATACCAGAAATTTTGAAAAAAGTGACAGGTTTTTTTTTTACCCATTGTTCTCAACCATTAGCCATCAGCTGATCCATTAAATCCTCAGTGCAGAAAGTCGCAGAGCTACCAGGGTCAAGGAACACATAGGTCAGAACGGTCTTGTTTGCTTTTAACATTTTTACTTGAACAGGTACAACGGCCAGTGAACATTCTATGTTACCAGCCCCAGTAGGCATTTGATTTCCCAAAGACACCAAAGCACTGCTAAATGTAGCTTCGCTTTGATTTTCCTTTTCTTTGTCTTTTAGTAATAACATAAATTAGTACCATCTTTGGTACCAATATCCTTTTGGCTACCTGACACAAGATTTTGGGGTGTTACTTGTCTAGAATCTTGGTCTGCAGGGTGTACAAGCACAGGATGACTGTTCGGACTGAAGGGTTCAAAGGGCTGAAGAGTTCTTGACTTTCTTCGTAAATTTTACTCTTCATCATTATGCATCTCATCCATTGATTTCTTTTGAGACTGAACTGTGACTTTTGATTTGCTTTGGGTTTCCTCATATTCATTCAATACATTGAGTTTTGCAGCATTTGTAGCCATTTGAGCTTTCAGTTCCAGTTTTTCCTTTTTTGCTTTAAGATGAGCTTGTTCAATTTCCAAATCATATTTTTCTTCTAATATAGCAGCTTTAGCCATTAGAGCTGCACGCTCAGCCTCCGCTCGGACACGTACAGAAGACGTATGTGAACGTTTACTTGATGTGTTTGCAATGCCGTCATGAAGATGTATGCTTGCTTCTAGTGCTTCAGTTGTAACTTCCTTGGAATCAGAAATTGCTGCATGTTTGAACCATTTCTTCATTTTCTTCAAATAATTTCTGAATGATATCAGCTTAGGTTCATACCAATCTTTATGATCCCCTTCCCTTTCAGAAACAGGTAATGACCTTTGTACAGACACCTGCATTTCCATAAAACCAGCCAAGTGCTTTTCAAATGCCTCCACATGACTTTGAACAACTTCCACATCTTCACCAGCGTTTATCAATGTCACGACCTCATTTTTGTTCCGTGTAAGCACACAAGTTTTGCTCTTCGTGACCCAATCAATTTGTACAATGACTCTTCAGAAATCCCTTCAGGTAATTCCTCATCTTTTGCAACCTCCATATTCACATCCATCATGAAGCACAACGGCAGTGCTTTCAAACACAATATTCCAACCCACACTCTTTCTTCATATTTCTTGACACAGCAAGCTTCAAAACAGCCTAGTAAGCAAACTTAGGCCTGATGTTTCAAATGAACTCCATTCTACTCACAGACATGCTGGTCAAATGCTGGTTATTTGCTCCATTCAAATCCCAGCTCAGAAAAGCTTTTCTCAAAGACTTGAAGATGTAGGGGCATTTTGTCCACAATTAATCCAAAATTAAAGCTACCCATCTTGTGTAAAGGTTGAGAGATTCTTTGACGCATATAATCCAAGAAATGACCTCCATTCCAATGTAAATGCTAAATTAAGTATTTATTTTCAAAAGAAAGCAGTAAAAAGGTTAATGTTTGGTCAATCAAACAATGTGTGTAATGATGGGTCGACAGAATGTGGATCCATTTGCAGCTAGTTTATTAAAAGGACTTACAGAGTAGACAGGGCAAAGGCAGAGGCATAAACAGTAACAGGCAATGGTCGAGGCAGGCGGCAGACGAACAGAAACAGGGTACAGGCAAGGATCAGGGCAGGCAGCAAACAATCACAGTCCAGGAAACAGGCAAAGATCAGGGTAGGCAGCAAAGGGTCGCAGGGAATAAACAGTCCAATCGGTAACAGGTAAACAGTCCACAGAAAAATGCTCAGAAATGATCACCACGGCAAATCAAGACTTCGCGATGTGTGTGTGTGTGAGTGTGTCTTATATAGTGTGAGTGTGATGCGGTGCAGGTGTGTGTGCAATCAGTCCCAGGAATGAGGGCCCATGGGAAACGTAGTCCGAATGAGAACTGATCAGTATTCCGGTGGTGGCTCCCTCCGGTGGTCCGGAGGAAGGGCCGAAGGAGCCACATTCGTGACAGAGCCCCACCCGTGAGCGGCTCCAGACGCGAGGAAGCGGACGCCGGGGTCTACCACGTGGTCGAGGGGCCGGTCTCTCCGGGTGCGTCCGATGAAATTCCTCTGTGAGTGAGGGGTCCAGGATATCATCCGTATTGACCCAGGATCGCTCCTCCGGGCCGTACCCATCCCAGTCGACTAAGTATTGTAGTCTCCTACCCCGGCGCCTGGAGTCGAGCAGCTCTCGTACTTGATAGGCTTCCTCGCCTTCAATCATCAAGGGTGGGGGGGGGAGCGGACCTCGGCTCCCTCTGGCTCCCCTCTCGGACCCCCGGAGGGTTTCAACAGCGAAACATGAAAAGTGGGAGAGACACGGTAATTAGCAGGCAAGTCTAAACGAAATGATACTGGAGTGATTTGTTTGATAATTTGAAAGGGCCCTACAAACCTGGGACTGAGTTTTCTGCATGGAAGTCTTAGCCGGAGGTCTCTGGTGGACAGCCAAACCCATTGTCCCACGGCGTACTGGGGATTGGGACGTCGGTGACGATTGGCCTGCATCTCCTGCCTTCTTACGGCGCGTTGTAGGTGATGGTGAGCTTGGTCCCAGGTTTCTTCGCTTCTTTGCATCCATTCAGTAACAGACGGTAGATTGGATGGTTCCCCAGACCAAGGAAATAATGGAGGTTGGAAGCCCAAGATGCATTGAAAGGGCGTGACACCAGTGGCAGGTTTCTGTAGGGAGTTTTGGGCGTACTCTGCCCAGAGCAGATAACGGCTCCAGTCAGTCTGGTTGCGCTGGCAGTAGGTGCGTAAAAATCGTGTTAATTCTTGGTTCATGCGCTCTGTTTGGCCATTGGATTCTGGATGGTACCCTGAAGTGAGGCTGACGTTGATATTGAGATTCTTGAAAAAGGATGACCAGACTCGAGATGTGAACTGTGGGCCCCTGTCTGATACAATGTCCTCGGGTAGTCCATAGAAACGGAACACATAATTGCATAGAAGCTCAGCTGTTTCGAATGCTGTGGGTAGCTTGGCCAGTGGTATGAGTCTGCATGCTTTTGAGAAACGGTCGATGACTGTGAGTATGGTGGTGTGGCCCTGGGATTCTGGGAGATCCGTGACAAAATCAATGGCTATGTGAGACCAGGGACGTTGAGGAATGGGTAATGGTTGTAACAGTCCAGCTGGCGCTTGGTGTGAAGCCTTGGTGGTTTGACAGGGTGAACAATTAGTGATGAAGCGGGTAGTGTCGGATAACATGGAGTCCCACCAGAACTGGTTTTGTAGCAGATGGAGAGTGGCTGTAACACCCGGATGACCAGAGCTTGGGAAGTCGTGCACGTGATGAAGTAGTCTGTCCCGAAGCTGTGCTGGGACGTAGGTGCGGTCCGGCGGGCATGTTGGAGGAGGAGCGGTCTGTTCGTTGGCATGTGTGATCTCTGTGATAATGTCCCATTGAACTGGAGCCAGCAGTAAAGTGTCAGGGATTATGTTCTCTGCGTTCTCTGTCCGTTCCACCTCCTCATGCTGTTGTGACAGTGCGTCTGCCTTGGTGTTCTTAGAGCCTGGTCTATAAGTTACCGATAACTGGAAGCGTGTGAAGAACAAGGCCCATCTAGCTTGCCGTGGATTTAGACGCTTGGCGGAACGCAGGTATTCGATTTTTATGGTCTGTGAGAATGGTGAACGGATGTTTTGCTCCCTCCAGCCAGTGACGCCACTCCTCCAGTGCTGCCTTCATAGCCAGTAATTCCCGATTGCCCACATCGTAATTACGTTCAGCCGCTGACATTTTCCTTGAATAAAAAGCACACAGGTACATCTTCTCTGGGTTACCTTGGCGCTGAGAAAGGACGGCCCCTATGCCCGTGCTGGAGGCGTCCACTTCTACAATAAAGGGAAGTTCATGGTCTGGGTGACGGAGAATGGGTGCTGACGTGAAACGCTCCTTTAGCTCCTGGAAAGCCTGTACTGTCTCAGAGGACCAGATGAGACGTGAGGACTGCCGTTTGGTCATGGACGTTAACGGGGCTGCAACGCCGCTGAAGTTCCGTATGAATCGCCTGTAGAAGTTGGCAAACCCCAGGAACCGTTGTAACTCCTTCAGTGTGCGAGGTTGTGGCCAATCCAGTACCGCCCTCACCTTACTGTCATCCATGGCCACGCCCTCACGGCTGATAACGTAACCCAGAAAGGTTGTGGAGGTTTGGTGAAATTCGCATTTCTCGGCTTTTGCATAAAGTTTGTGTTGTATCAGTCTTTGGAGTACCGCCCGTACGTGCTGTACATGTTCCTTGAGAGAGTTGGAGTAGATGAGGATGTCATCTATGTAGACTATGACCCAGCGATTAAGCATGTCACGGAAGACGTCGTTAATAAAGGACTGGAAGACAGAGGGACTGTTGGCTAGCCCGAACGGCATGACGAGGGTCTCGTAGTGACCAGTGGTGGTGGAAAAAGCTGTCTTCCATTCGTCCCCTTCTCTGATGCGGATCAGGTTGTACGCACAGCGAAGGTCCAACTTGGTAAAGTATGTGGCCTGCCTGAGTTGTTCGAGGGCTGGAGGAACTAGAGGTAAGGGGTACCGGAACTTGATGGTGATGTCATTGAGTCCACGGTAGTCGATACAGGGTCTTAATCCGCCGTCCTTTTTCTTGACGAAGAAGAATCCTGAGGCTGCCGGTGATGTGGACGGGCGGATAAATCCTTTGGCTAGTTCCTCCTCGATGTAGGTTTTCATGGCTGCTGACTCGGGTTGTGACAGGGGAAAGATCCTGCCCTTGGGAGGTGTGGTTCCAGGCAACAGGTCGATGGCACAGTCCCCGGAGCGATGAGGAGGAAGTTCGGTGGACTTGTTCTTACTGAAGGCCACAGCCAGATCGGAGTATTCTTCGGGTATGTTTAATTTCTCGGTGTCAGAATCGTGGAGCGCAGCGGCTTGAACTGACAGGGGAGTGATTTGTTTCAAGCAGTTTGCATGGCAGTTAGCGTCCCATTGTACAATCTGGCCCTCCTTCCAGGAAATGTGTGGGTTATGGGTTCTGAGCCACAGCAGACCAAGGATCACAGGGTTGTTGGGTGAGTGGATAACGTAGAAGCGAATGAGCTCATGGTGAAGGGCCCCTACTTGCAAAGCGAGTTCGTCTGTGATATGGATCACTTTGCCTCCGCCGATGGGCTTCCCATCTAGCGCCTCCACTGTCAACAGGGAGTTACAGTCTGTTAGTGAGATGTTATGATCTTTGATGAAAGCATCAGACATGAAATTCCCAGCGGCTCCAGAATCCAGCAAGGCGTGAGTGGATAGACGTTGGCCATTTACGATAATCTGAATGGGAATTTTAAAGCAGTTGGAGTGTTGTGCAGAACTCACCGCTTTGGGATTGGAAGACTGAGGTCGTACGGGTCAGTTAATCTTGATATGGCCAGCCTGGCCGCAGTAGAGACACAGGTGTAGTTGTCGTCTCCTTTCTCTCTCTTCGGGAAGTAGCGGAGTGTAGCCGAGTTGCATGGGTTCCAAAGCGGGTCCGGATGAGGCGGATAGCCGAACGGGTCGTCGGGTGCGTAGCAGATTATCAATGTGAATGGCCAGTTCGATGAAAGCGTTGAGCGAGCTTCCCTCATCCCGGCACGCGAGTTCAGCTTGTAATTCCAGTGATAGACCCCTTCGGAAAAGCAGTTTTAATGTGTCCTCAACCCAGTTCGTCTGAGCGGCGAGAGTGCGAAAGTTGAGCGCGTATTCAGCTGCTGTTTGTTTACCTTGGCTAAGAGATAGTAGCTGATCGCCGACGCTCTTGCCTCCTTCGGGATGTTCGAAGACCTCTTTAAAGCTTCGCAAGAAGTCCTGGAAGGTGGGGAACGCAGGGCTGTCATCTCTCCACACCGCGGTGGCCCAATCCAGTGCTTTGCCAGTGAGCAGGGAACACACAAACGATATCCGACTGGATTCGGTGGGATACAGAGACTGCTGTTGGTTGATGAACAGGGAGCATTGGAGAAGGAACCCCTTACATCTGGCGGGAGTGCCGTCGAACTTTTCTGGGAGCGCTAGGCGAGGGTTGACTACAGGGGAGGCCACGAAGCCTGGATTGGCGGGAACAATGGGCGGCGGCGTGGCGATTTCGGCAGGGCTGAATCGGAGGCCTTGGAGCGTTTTCACCAGCTCTTCGGTAAGAGAAGTCAAGCGGTTAAGCTGATGTTGATGCACCGCTAGCTGGTTGGCCTGGGCAGTTAGTTCTGATGAAATCTGTATGAGGGCTGCTGGATCGATGTATGGCGAAGTCTTCTGTAATGATGGGTCGACAGAATGTGGATCCATTTGCAGCTAGTTTATTAAAAGGACTTACAGAGTAGACAGGGCAAAGGCAGAGGCATAAACAGTAACAGGCAATGGTCGAGGCAGGCGGCAGACGAACAGAAACAGGGTACAGGCAAGGATCAGGGCAGGCAACAAAGGGTCGCAGGGAATAAACAGTCCAATCGGTAACAGGTAAACAGTCCACAGAAAAACGTTCAGAAATGATCACCACGGCAAATCAAGACTTCGCGATGTGTGTGTGTGTGTGAGTGTGTCTTATATAGTGTGAGTGTGATGCGGTGCAGGTGTGTGGGCCCATGGAATCCCAGGAATGAGGGCCCATGGGAAACGTAGTCCGAATGAGAACTGATCAGTATTCCGGTGATGGCTCCCTCCGGTGGTCCGGAGGAAGGGCCGAAGGAGCCACATTCGTGACAGTGTGGTCCACCTCCATCAATTTCACACCTGATTCCAATCTGACCTCTTCCTTATACAGAGTCACCTTACAAAATAAAAGTCATCTTTAAACTCATCAAAAACATAAATCATAGTTTAAGTCAACAATTAAGTTAATACACTTTAAACATTCAAACTTAAATGGAGCCAACACACCTTATCGGCATTGTGTTGTGTAGTAGTATGAGTGCTGCCAGGACAAAAAGACTACTGTGGAGCCAGATTAGACTCATAAATATTTCACGCAAAAAACATGATGCACATAGCTAATTTCACATGCATGAAACCTAATTCGCATGCACAAAAAGCAATTCACATGCGCAAAATAAAGTGATATATTCATAAAACACATTTCACAAATGCAAAACAATTCATAGATATACAACTGTGCACAAAAAGTTTCGAATGTAAAATTTATGAGTTTATCCTCACATTCGCGTGTGAATCGCCTTGGATTTGTGCGTGTGTATTTTTGAGACTTCCCTGGCAGCGCTCTGCTCCCACCTGGGTCATTCGTACTCTTTAGCCAATCAGATTGAAGCTTATTAATTGACCAATCATTATCATGTGAGGGTTTGCCTACCTGGGTGTTACGTCATCAGCTTTCGAGTTTCGACCAGTTCAAATCACACAGTGAGGTACACTATATTGCCAAAAGTATTGGGGCACCACCCCAATGGCCGAGCAGCTGCATCCAAGCCTTACATCACCAAATGCAATGCAAAGCGTTAGATGCAGTGGTGTAAAGCACGCCACCACTGGACTCTAGAGCAGTGGAGACGTGTTCTCTGGAGTGACAAATCACGCTTCTCTGTCTGGCAATCCCATGGATGAGTCTGGGTTTGGCGGTTGCCAGGAGAACAGTAGTTGCCTGACTGTATTGTGTCAAGTGTAAAGTTTGGTGGAGGGGGGATTATGGTGTGGGGTTGTTTTTCAGGGGTTGGGCTTGGCCCCTTAGTTCCAGTGAAAGGAACTCTTAAAGCTTCAGCATACCAAGACATTTTAGGCAAGTTCATGCTCCCAACTTTGTGGGAACAGTTTGGGGATGGCCCCCAACATGACTGCGCACAAAGCAAGGTCCATAAAGACATGGATGAGTGAGTTTGGTGTGGAAGAAACTTGGCTGGCATCCTGACCTCAACCTGATAGAACACCTTTGGGATGAATTAGAGCAGAGACTGCAAGCCAGGCCTTCTCGTCCAACATCAGTGCCTGACCTCACAAATGCACTTCTAGAAGAATGGTCAAAAATTCCCATAAACACACTCCTAAACCTTGTGGAAAGCCTTGCCAGAAGAGATGAAGCTGTTATAGCTGCAAAGGGTGGGCCAACTCCATATTAAACCCTATGGATTAAGAATGGGATGTCATTAAAGTTCATGTGTATGTAAAGGCAGACGTCCCAAAACTTTTGAGATGGTCCTCACTGCAGAACATGAGATCCAGGGGGCGGGGTTGGATCTAGATCCAATCACATGCATTAGACTTTAAACAAAAGTCGTGCTCCATCCTTGATCATTACTCAAAGTAATAAGACAGACAAGCTGCATTAATCGACACATTTTTAGACAATATTGGACCCACATCTGAATAGCAGAACTACAGAAATGTAGACGGTTAGCAGGAGACAGACTGGTGTATGTTACACATAACATACAAAACTACAAATTTTGAATGATTGCTAGAAAATATAAACATCAATTATTAATCATACTTACAGGTTGAGATTCACAGGAGCAAGCTGGTCCAAATATACTGGTCATTGATCCATATTTTAAGACCAAGCGTTTTGTGTTTCAGAAGCAGTCGTCAGTAAAATGACGGGAACACAACAAAAGATTGTACTGCTGTGGTATTACTGAAAAAATGAATTTTCCCTGCCCTCTGCGCGTGCAATAAGTGGGTAGGCAATATGCTAATTTTCATTGTGACGTCAGAACGAAACAGCTTGGGATTCGTTTTACAAACGACTCGTTTAATTGACTCAGAGTCGACTCTTACTTTTGAGAGACAATAACTTTATACGTGCACTTTCAGATTTAAAACTTTGCAGGATGTTTTCATTCACTTGGAGCTGTTACACACTACATGAAAGGTAATTTTCAAAAATCCATAATAGGGGCACTTTAAAGCTATAGTTTATTGACTGCTGTTTAGTCCACATGTGAACATAAACATTTATTTTAAGTATTGATGGATTCTTGTTTACTTCATAAAGACTTATTCATGTACATACCATACAACATTAAGATTTTAGATTAATAAACTCCATAGAAAGCAAAACAATGGTTTGACTGATGAGAGATGTTGTATATAAATAGAAAATTATAAAAATATAACTTTTTTGGATATTTTTCACATGGTCTCTTGTAGTATTATTAAATAATGATAGGAAAGAGCAGTCACAGCATTGTGTTTGTACCTGTATGTCATGTCCTGTCCACCACACATTCAACTGATGATAATAAAGTATGTAATGACATGCATACATTGGAGACCATTTATGTTTCATCTTTTTTGTTTTATGCTGCATATATGTAGTTTTGTTTCAGATTTCCTTGACCTTACCATTCCTACTGTAGTTCTTTCAAAACAGTCATGTTGCAATGCCATCCTTTTTGTCAGTTGCTGAAAATGGTTGAAAGTCATGCATTGTTACTGTATTCATTTGTAACCCGGTTGACTATACACGCACACACTCAAGGAATAAAGCCCTGCTATGCATTATTAAATTTCTTGTTTTATGTCAGAATTAAAATATACAAAGACATTTGCTAGTTGATGTACAAGTTTTATTAATTTGAAAGTTTCTGAATCCTTTGACAATAAAATCTGTATAAAATGACTTAGCCAATTATTAATTATATTGTTCCTGTTACATATGAAGATCATGAACTGACAATCTCAAGTATGTGGGAGCACAACATTCAGTACAGAGTCTCTTCCATAGTTGTGAGATTGGCTGACTAACAGTTTGAAGCTGGGCTACAAGTTCTTAGTCAAAGGACATTCTTCTAGGGAACCACAATTCCAATGCATGGCCGGTCAGGGATGTTGGTAGTGTTTCAGTCAGAGTTTTGAAAAAACGTTTGGGGCTTGAGCCCCAGAAGCCACCCCGTCGCTCCGCCCCTAATGCTCAATACACATCGTTTCAAAACAGCTTTACAAAAAGTCATATTGTCTATAAGCCTTAATGCTGAGCAGTTTTAGGGCTGGGAGATATCACGAAATATGTTGCTGACATAAATGATCACTGTTTGAGATTTAGCTATATTGTGTTTATTAATTTATCCAGCAAATAAGTCAGTGCCACTTTTAGGATTGCATGAAATTACTGGCATTGCAAAGGAGAGACATTTAGGCCGATAGTATATATAGTATAACGTATTTTATATCAATAAGTAGCAACCCAACGACCTTGATCATCTGTTTTGTGACTTAGAACCTTCCCTGAAAACTTGTCCTTTAAAATAGCGACACCTGCTGTTCTATTTGGGGCACCAAAAGAAAATCAAATGTCACACCCCCACTGATTCTTCCAAAAAAGCACACCATCTTTGCAGGCATGAGGTTCTTGAATGAAACAAAAATCTGCTTCTTTACCTTTACAAAACAAAAACGGAGCAGCAGGACGAGATATGCGACTCTGCTGATTACATTTTCTCAAAGTGATCGTGAACATATAGTGGACAATATTCTAAAGCATACATTAAACAAAATAAAAAAACACTAATACAGACAATTCACATTAATACAGTTAAACTATCACCTCAAGTAACCATCATTTTACATTTTTTGTATAAATGAAATAGAGAGAGAAGAACGCAGCCCTAAAATGGCGCAGTTAACGTTACACAGGACAGCATGCGCGAGCATATAACACGTGTGCTAATAGCTAACACTCAACTAATATTATTTTTTAACACAGAACATGACAAAACCGAATAAAACACATACCTGGGGAAAACAGCACCAAAAGGCTGATCAGCATACACAGTGCATCGATGTTGCATGAGAAGTCTTAGATGAAATAAACAGAAGTTCGGAGTTCACAAGCAGGCCAATTAACACAATCTTCATCTTATCGTCACAAATAACACATATTTGACTCCACTAACACAACTAGGAGCTGACAGACAGAATAAGTAAACTTTTGTGTAGTTTAAAGTTCAGACTTGGGCTTGAAAACGATCCAAACGTAGTTATTAAGACGGAGCAATCGTTGATGAAACTTACCAGCAGGACAAGATATGCGACTCTGCTGATTACATAGCTCCGCCCCGCAATATGTGCACAACGCCACTGACAACAGCCAATGGCGAGTTTCCCCAATTTATGCTGAATTTAACTAACATATTTTTAAACTCCGTTACATATGTGCGTCTAGTCAAGCCGCCATCTTGAAGCCCCGCCCTATCGTCCAGACTGCCTGGCTTGGAATGCACGTTATTGTGACGTCACAGTGCGCACAGACGCTACATAAGTTGAGTCAGTTCAGCTCAGCTGTTGTCGGAGTCAGAAGCTGCTGTCGATGGTCACTAGCGATCGATCTGTACGAAAGCGTTACAAGTCTACCGCTATAACCAATAGGCAAATACAGTGTTCACACAGCTCGTTGAGATGCAGAATCTGGCGACTACACTGGACATTATGTTTGCAAACTTTCCAATGGAGCTGGAAAGTTGCAGCAGCTTCGACTCGTTTGAGGACGCTCAAGTTGAGCCGTTGAGTGGCGCTGTGATGCCGGCTGACAGAAAGCCCAGCAGTAGCAGCTGCCGCCCAACAGAGGCGCCTCAACCACCGTCTCTCCCTAGAGTCGTTTGGGAGGACGACACAACCGGTAACTGACAACGTTAATAAATCAAAACTGACATTATATATCAAAAATAAACCGCAGGAGACAATTACTTTGTGACTTCTATGTTACACGGCATCAGCACTGTGTTTGTAATTTTTCAAGTGTTCTTGGAAATTTGCTGAGCCCAGAAACAATGCAAAACCTGCTAATTATTCACATGAACTCACAGCATTAGGACAGTTTTACTTGTGAATCATTTAGCTGTAATCTGTGCTGATAAAAACAGATGTTTCTAATAAATATTCATACATATAATGTCTATTTTTGTATATTGTGTATTTTTAAAATATATATTTTTTGTATATTGTTATTTACAATTTACTTACTCTATTTTATTATCTGTCTTGTCACTGTCATTCTGTCTCGTATGTGTAAACATACCTGGCAATAAAGCTCTTTCTGATTCTGATTGTTTGCAGAAAAGCACACACAAGGGTGGAAATTCTTTGCTGGCCTCCGGAGAGCGTGGAAGTCTAAGAAAGATTCCTTCCACACCCAGGAAGAAACCCAAGTGTGTGCTTTTGTGCCTGAGGATCCATCACAGGAGCTTCCACACACATCCAGTGTGGATCCGACAGGCACAGATCCGCTGGAGTCTGAGCCAACAGACGGTGAGTCTCCAGATATTACCGCTCTGATTCATGTCCATGTCAGCCTGATGTTTCTGGGTTTAGTTTTCATTTTTCCTTCTCTTCTACTGGTACCTCACCTGAAAGACCACCAAAACATCTGTAAGGTCATTTTTTTAGTGTTTGGAAAAAGTGCGAATTACTAAAAACTGAACTAGCCAATCAGATTTCTCTTTACCCATCCCTCACCCATGCACACACACATACACATTTAACTTTACAACACACAAACGCACACCTTTATTCTTATTCTCTCTTGCTTTCTTAGTATGTCATGAGTATACACAGATTAATAATCAATTTGGAAAAACAAAACTGGCATTAGGTTAGTGCCCTCTCATGGTATGCACAATTAGGATAATTACGGTGTGACTTCTATGTAAAACAGCATCAGCACTGTGTTTGTAATTTTTCTAGTGTTGTTGGAAATTGTCTGAGCCCAGAAACTCACATTCACATGAACTCGCAACATAAAGCAGCTCTACATTAGGACAGTTTTACTAGTGAATCATTTAGCTGTAATCTGTGCTAATAAAAACAGATGTTTCTAATCAATATTCATACATGTACTGTCTATTTTTGTATATTGTGTATATTTTTTTTTATATATATTTTTTGTAGTTATTTCCTATTTATTTACTTATTCTATTTTTATTATCTGTCTTTTCACTGTCATTCTGTCTCGAATGTGTAAACATACCTGGCAATAAAGCTCTTTCTGATTCTGATTGTTTGCAGAAAAGCACACACAAGGGAGGACATTTTTTGCTGGCCTCCGGAGAGCGTGGAAGTCTAAGAAAGATTCCTTCCAAACCCAGGAAGAAACCCAAGTGTGTGCTTTTGTGCCTGAGGATCCATCACAGGAGCTTCCACACACATCCAGTGTGGATCCGACAGGCACAGATCCACTGGAGTCTGAGCCAACAGACAGTGAGTTTCCAGATATTACCGCTCTGATTCATGTCTATGTCAGCCTGATGTTTCTGGGTTTAGTTTTCATTTTTCCTCGTTCTCTTGCTGGTTGCTTACCTCATCTGCACAGGTGTATTTCGTCACAAGCAGCTGCTGCTGGAGTTCATTCTCATGCTGTATATTAACATGTGCATTTTTCAGGATCCTTTGAATCTCTTTATGATGTGGGAAAGAAACTGAAGTCGAGACACGGTGTCAGTTATCATGTAGGATTTCGAAACTCCGATGACAAACGAGTATGTTGCTCTTTCTGTATACACCAAACCTTTTGCCTCTTGTTTCCTTCTGTCTTTAGTCTTTCAGTCCTGATGTAAACATCAGTGTTTACAGTTTTGATCAAAAATGTACAGATTGTTAGATTACCATGTACACAAACAGAAATAAATCAGTTTACTTATGTTTGTCAAAAATTTCTTCATTTTTCAGGTGATCATCAAATTTATTAAGAAGAACCGGCCTGAGAAACTATTGGAATTGGTAAGTTGAAAAGACTTTATTCTTCATAAAATGTTTTATTAAATTCTGATTTGGTAATTGATAAATCTGTATGTAGACAGTATAAGATATAATTGAAATAGCCTAGAAACATCAGTTATAAAGTACATTGCTTTCATCTTCGGCAGCCCTAGAGTATACTTTGAAAGGAGCTAAAGCTGATAAATGAAGTGTACTCGGGCCTTTAGTTGGGAGATTTGAGATTAGTTAGGAGTCAACTAACCTTTTGTCAATCTCTTTTCTTTAGCCTGGGTATTCCAAACCTTTAAGTCAAGAGGCAGCTGCAATGTTGATGGTGCAAAAGCCTCCAACTAGCGAGCATCTCGTACAATTATATGATCACTTTGTCATGGAAGATCAAGATGTCTTGATCATGGAGTATCCACGTTCCTACATCACCCTGTTTGAGTATGTCCAACGAAACAGAGGTAACCTGACTGAAACCGCGGTGAAACACATCATTCGGGAGCTCATTGTTGCTCTTCAGCACTGCACGGGTCGTGGTGTTTATCATGAGACGCATATGAAAAACATACTTGTCTGCACAAAAACCCTGCAAGTAAAGCTGATGGACTTTGAAGGCGCACTGCTCGTCGAAGAAAGACGTGAGTTGGCTTTTTAAGCACAGTTCACTGATGACTTATTTACTTCAGTTCACTGATGATGTTTTACTGAACACTGAGCACGTATTGCTTACAGGAGAAGACGAACCTATATTAATCAGTGCAATCAGAAAGTACGCTGAATGGGCAACAACTGATGACATATGCAAACTGCTGGATGTGATGGTCCCAAGAATAAGTCGTTGGTTTTGGATAAGACCACGGGTGTCCAAAGGTGAGACCAATAACAAGTATGAAATGGAAATGACATTGCTTGAAAAACATATAAAGCCCTGATATGAGTGACAGTAAAATTATTAGTGGGCATCCAGAGAAAGTCATAGTAACAAATGCAGTGTATTTCATGGTAACATTACCTTACATGAACTACATATCTCAATCAAGCATGACTAATCAGATCTCTTCTAAAAATCTATTACAGAATGCCGGGAACTTTTTAAGCGCCTTCATGACGTAGAGTCACGGATGACGTTACAGGCTATGTTGGATCATGACTGGTTAAAAGCATAAGAAAAGTAAGCATAAGAAAAAGAGATGTTTTTTGTTTGTTTGTTTGTTTGTTTGTTTTTTGATAGATTCAGAGGCCTTCTTGGCACCTCGACTTTAATATCATGTTCTCTTTATTTGCCAGGTTCCCTTGCATCGGCAGCTCCTCCGCGGGGCCTACAGCTCAGCTGCAGGGTCATCAAGCCAGGGACCCCGGGGACGGTTCACGCCTTTATCCCCGGGACGTGGATAAGACCATGCGTGTCCAAAGGTGAGACCAATAACAAGTACGAAATGGAAATGACATTGCTTGAAAAACATATAAAGCCCTGACATGAGTGACAGTAAAATTGTTAGTGTCAAACCTTGATGAGTGTAAAACACAGGAGATTGACAATGAATGTTTAGCAATGAATAAATGTTCATGGGCATCCAGAGAATGTCATAGTAACAGCAACAAATGCAGTGTATTTCATGGTAACATTACCTTACATGAACTACATATCTCAATCAAACATGACTAATCAGATCTCTTCTAAAAAAACGTTTACAGAATGCCTGGATCTTCTTCAGCGCCTTCATGATGGAGAGTCACGAATGATGTTAAAGGACATTTTGGATCATGACTGGTTTAAAAGAAAAACCGAAGCATAAGAAATGTAAGCATATGAAAAAGAGATTTTTTTTTGATAGATTCAGGCCTTCTGGCACCTCTTGACCTTAATATCATGCTCTCATAATTTGGCAGGTTCCCCTGCTTCGGCAGCTATAGCCTATGGCCATGGCCTATAGCTCAGCTGCAGGGTCATCAGCCAGGGACCCCGGGGACAGTTTACGGCTTTAACCCCAGGACGTCTCCCTTTCACACCTGCATGATGACACTGATGGCAACTGTCCTCTACTTGTACCCTGTCTGTGTGCCTCCAACATCTCCACCAACCTACTCAGAACATTATCACGTCCCACTGATAGTGGCCTTGTGCGAGCCCCACCTTGCAGCCTGACAGGATGTGCTGGAGGCTTACATTTGGACTGCGTTCTTCCAGGCCAGACCACTGTGTTTCAGACAGAAAGCTGGCTTTGGTCAATCCTTCCCTAGTGAAAAAAATAGTATACTTAAGCACAGTTTATTCGAATGTACTTTAGTATAACTAAATGTATTTGTGGCACACTGTAAATTGGTATACTTAAAGTCTGTTAAATTGGAACAACTAATCTTGTACTAAATGCATTTTTGTTGTCCAAAAGAAGTGCTGAAGTTCAACTAAAGCTGTATTAAATATACTTGTTTGTAAACTTGACGTGTGCTAATGGCATCATTGTGTGTTTTTCTAATGCAATAAAGTTATCTTTATAAATAATGGCACAACTTAGGAATTTGCCTTATACTGATATTTTACAGACACCCCCTAGTATACCAGTATAGCTCACTTATTTGGAGAACATCAGAGAGACGATCAGTGCGTTTACATGCACTCTCATAATGCGATTATAATGGGATTTTGGGAATATTGCGATTAAACTTTCTCTCATGTAAACACAATACTTCAATTGAAATAATGCGTTTAAGGTCATAATTGCAGTAAAATAGGTGGTGCAATATGCAGGCAAGTAAACACCTTAATCACATTATTCCCACTCTGACCAAAGTGCGCATGTGCTCGAACGTACACAGATGCCATGTGTTGGTCACACAACTTCATGAATGAACTCCACGACAATATTCTGATGTTTTTTCTTCACCAAATCACAAAATTTTGTCAACAGAACTTGCTGTGTAGTCTCTGCTCCATATCTTCATCCAGACAGTGTGAAGAACGTGACGGAAGCGCAGGCAAACCCAGAATTGTGATGTTCATCACGGTGCAAAATAATATCCAGTACATCCATAAAAATGTATTTTGAATTTGATGCAAGTAGAATAAAAACAATGGCAGGTAACATGCATACTGTATGCCTATCTGAGTGTGGTATAACCATACTTATTAGTGAATAATCAGAGTAATGAAAATTGCATGTGAACTGGAGTGAAGAGTTCTGCTCGTGTCATGTAAACATCTTATTGCGATTAAGACCTTACTCTGATTATGAGAAATAATCGCATTATTGGTGTACATGTAAACGTAGTCATTGAGAACAGATATGTGTACATTGAATGTAGGAAACACTAGAGACTGGATTCAAACCCGGGTCGCTGCCACACAAAAGCCAGAATATGTTTAGGCAAGACACTTATTCCTCGTCTGGGATCATGTAGAGCCCTTTGAAGCTGCACTTAAACTGCAGTTTGGACCTTTCCACTATATGGAGAAGAATCCTGGAATGTTTTCCTCAAAAACCTTAATTTCTTTTCGACTGAAGAAAGAAAGACATAAACATCTTGGATGACATGGGGGTGAGTAAATTATCAGTAAATTTTCATTAAGAAGTGAACTAATCCTTTTATGCCAATCAGCAGTTGTAATGACATCGGCAGATTCGGCACATTCGTGAAACAGATTTCAGTAACATGTTATGGTGTTACAAACAAAAATACACATTCTAAAACATGAAATTAAATGGATAACTGGGAATTTTATTAACATTCAATCATCTTCTGCCATTTTTACCTCAAAATTTTGGGTAGTAGGCTGTGCCTTCCTTGCCTTCCCTGACAAGTCGCCACTGATGCTACTTACTCGATGGAGACTGACTGAAGTACTTATGCAAAAACATTTCAAAGAGATAAGATTCAAGGCCTGGAAAGTCTGTGAAAACAAACATAGGTCCTTGAATTAAACTTGAACTAAATTTTGTTAGAGTAGTATGGTGCTATTACAAAAATTGGCCTTTATGTGCTGCTAAGCCAGAGTTAAACAGCGCTACTGATTGAGGGGAAAAACTTGAAAAAAGCGGCATGAGCAGATGGGTCGTGATCAAGTGAAGGCAGCCCTGCTTGATGAACGCGTGAGAAGCGTGGAGCTCTTTAACTAGCTCAGTGCCAGGGAAGCACAAATTCAATGATGTTTGGCTCAGTATTTGAGGTCCATAAAAACTGGTTAATCAAAGTTCCAATGAAGTAGTGTTTATAAGCACAGCCCTGCTCTGTTTACAGAGGTAACCAGGGAAACCAATATATTTCTGCTGTTCCATAAGCGCCATTTACAGTCAGAGACTGAAATTACATTTTCATTCAGTGCGTTTCCCATTTTTGTTGACCAATGCAAAGATTGACCCGTATTTTCACACAGCTTACAGTTACAGTGATGTATGTAAATGTTAACCGGTGGATTGATAAGAAGCTAATGTGCTTTTCAAAAAAAATTGAATAATAAGATATCTAGAATATTATATATAATCATATTTGAAATAGTTTATAATCATTAATATAATTTTAAAATCATTATAATCATATATAATATATATATATATATATATAAAACTTTTTTTTTTTTCAAAACTTGCATTATTTGAACTGTTGTTGAAATCATTGTGTAACGCACGTCGCGGCGCAAGTGCGACCCTCCCTCTCAAACAGTGAATAACGGAAATGAGCAGAGAAGGAATACACCGTTTCTAGATTTGGACCAGCGACCAGAAGATCAGACTCGCTCAAGAGACTGTGTCAGCAACAATGGTAGAAGGAAATGACGACAACACTGGCTGCATTAGAAACAGGTAAGATGTATTAAAGAGAATGTTAATAATGCAATAATGGGAGGAAAAAAAATAATAATAACAATAAGCCAAAGTTTCAATACATCATCAGAACAAACAAACAAAAAAAAGAAAAAAAAGGGAAATAGTGATCAAAAAGGGGTAATGGGGAATGAAATGAATGAAAATAAATAAATAAATAAATGTATTCTTCTTATAATCCCTTATATATTTAAATTGTCTATTTAGTTCTAGTACTTTTTATTATTTGTTTGTCTATCTCCTTTTGACCTATTTAGATTCAACCTAATAAAGTTAACTGACTCTTACTCTGCTAATATGGGCATAAAATTTCTTTTCACATATTTATTCAATTTGGTTTTTTTAATTGGCTTATTTAATATAGAGAATAACTTTGAGTTTGACTATGAATACAATTCTTCCAAATGACACTTCGAAATACCGTTTTCACTCTTGTTCTTCGGAAAAACAACAACAACAAAAAATAAATAAAATAAAATAAAACCAATTAATTAAATGAAACTAAAGAACAGTGGAATTTGAGAGTAAAAAAAAAAAAATCAGTAGAAATTAAAAGAAATTTACAATAGATCAACCTTACTGCTCACAATAACAGTCTCAATGTGGATTAGGGTTTCACCAAACTTTAGCTCCAGTTCAGTGCTGCTTACACGAGATCCTTCTTCCGCAATTGAGTTCTGAGCAACACAGTTCAGTCAGAAAAAAAAACGAAGGAAAAGCGTATGCACAATCCTACCACTTTCTTGATTCTCGTAGCTCGATCCTTATATGGGCATGGCTCGCCAGTTCCTGCTCGCAGTCTTTTTTTTAGTGCAATGCAGGGACAGTTCAAGTTCAAAGTCTTCTTCGCGATCGTCCGGTTCCAGAAAATATGCTGCACCCGACTCAAGGGATGATGGAAAAACAGAAGATAGGGAAAGGAAGGACGGAAAAAAAAACCCAACCTTGCAAAAGACAAGGCCAAAAATACAATTAGACATTCCGTTCAAAATATACATCATTACAGCAGTTAATCTGCAAATAAACAACATTTCAACATATTTAACTCCATGTTCATTTAACATTATCACTTTGAAATTTGCATAGACATGCTAAGAGCATTTTTCAAATGACGCGCTTAGGCCTCATCTGCCCGTATCACATGTGCGTCACAATCAGCCATTTCTCATAGCTCGAATATACGACAAAAACCCATTAAAACAACACTTGTAAACTGCTTAAAGAAATTTTTAAATCTGAACATTAGTTATTTAACACATCCACCCGATATTCCTCCCGTTTTTAAACAGAGGGTTAGCTTTTATACATCTTTTATATACTACTGCACATAATACAATCGCATTTGATGGTTAAACACTATTTACAGAACATTTATACAAAACAACCTCTGTAATTGAGGGTTTAATCACTTCACTTACCAAGAGAATTCAAATTTTCTAGTTATGAAGTTTCCAGACAGGCCAAACTCCAACCTCTGGAAGTTTGTCTCTCCTCTGTAACAGTTTGCGCTAGCATCAACCGTGATAATCGACTGACAACGTTCAATTCACATTTTTTCCTCTCCAACTCTGTTATTTCTCTTAACTGCTAATTTATGTGTTCTAATTCTGTTTCTTCTTCTTTTTCAGGACCACGTCGGAACTGCTGTTTCTCTCTCTCGCATCGCGCATTCTCGCTTCGTCTTCTCTCTCGCACAGCCCCGATCGTAGGGCGGGGCTAACTCTTCGCTCTCCTCATTGGACCAATCTTCACATTGTTTTATTTGAATAATTTTTCAAATTAGTTTTATTTCTTTTTGAATTTATGCATTTTCCTATTTTCTATTTCACAAATGCTATTAAAATAAAGCACTGATTTACATATTCACGAGTGTTATGGTTTTTATTCCTTTTTCTGTTTTACATAAACAGGCCTCTTGGTAACCTGGGTTACACCCTCCCCTCCTGAATACATGCACGTCCCGCTGCATCTGCATATTTTTGGGGTTGAGATACAACCACAGGCACAGTATCAGCAGAAGCAACATTCGCCTCTAAAGAAGTGCTGAATGCGGCACTCAGACCTTGCAACAGAGATTGAATCACCACGGTAAGCGGGTTTCCCAATTGGGGATACTCAAGTCTTTTTGCAGGCTGCCTCTCTCTTTTTGAACGCCTGGGAATCACTCCGTGCTCAAACTCAGTGTCATTCACTTGTTCAACCTGGTCACCTACAGCATCCATAGTTTTGCTCGGAACTGGACTCTCTCTACTCCTGTTCTCACCCTCACAATTTGCTTCCATTTCGGTCTCCTGGGCATGCAACTCATCTACCGACTTGGAACAGAGATCCAATCCTGCATCGATGGGACCTAACTCTAGCTCATCAGAAGACATTCCTACTTCTCCTGATTCAGGTAAACTTCCCTCTACAGGTCCGCAATCAGGTAAGGATTCCTTTACAGGTTCCTCTAAATTCTCCCCTGAATACCTACAGGTAGGTACACTCTCTCCAACAGGTTCACTAACAGGTAGGTCAATTTTGACGTTCTGGGATCTTGGGCAGGGTAATGGCTCCGGATTCAATAAAACTCGAGTTTCAAAGTTCAGCTTATCCCTAAACAGAGGACTAAGAAACTGATCATCCTCAGACCCAGAGTCCTCACACACAGACTCTGGCTCTTGTAACTCATTATTTGCACAAGCTCTAGTCCTAGGCCTGCAAACTCTTTGCTTAGGCTGCTGCTCATGTTGATCTGGCTGCAAAAATCCACAGGGCAACAACAAATCACGATGTAACGTCCTGAGAGGACTACTCTGCCCAACTGGCCGGACAGTGTACACCGGTAAGTCTCCCGCTCTCTTGACTACTACTTGGACACCTTGCTCCCACTTGTCAGCGAGCTTATGCTTCCCTCGCAACCTAACATTGCGCACAAGAACTCTGTCACCCTCCTCCAAAGTAGAAGCAACTACGCGTTCATCGAACCTTCTTTTGTTACGCTCTGCTAATTTAGCAGCACTCTTCTTAGCTACCTCGTAGCTCTCTCGCAACCGGTCTTTCAGATCTTTCACGTACTGAGAGTGGGATTTTGCAGGAGATTCTATCGGCAAGCCGAAAGCCAAATCCACTGGCAAGCGAGGCAGCCGCCCAAACATGAGCTCATAAGGAGCATACCCAGTTGTATCATTGCGCGTACAATTGTATGCATGCACTAGGGGCTTTACAAACTCCTTCCACTTAGACTTTTTCTCATTCTCCAAAGTTCCCAGCATTTGGAGAAGCGTCCGGTTAAAACGTTCTACCGGGTTACCTCTGGGGTGGTAAGGCGTGGTACGAATTTTATGAATACCCGCAACATGACACAATTCCTTGATTGTGTGGGATTCGAAATCGGGCCCTTGGTCACTATGTAGCTTCTCAGGAAACCCATAGTGTACCAGGAAATTTTCCCACAGACATTTTGCGACCGTACGAGCTGTTTGGTTCTGGGTCGGTATCGCCACGGCGTACTTTGTGAAATGGTCGGTGATAACCAATATGTTCTTGGTATTGCTGTGGTCTGGCTCTAACGACAAAAAGTCCATACAGACCAACTCCAAAGGCCTACTGGTTTGAATATTGACCAGAGGAGCGGCTCTGTCTGGAGGCATTTTTCTGCGCACGCAGCGTTCACAGGTTTTGATCTTTTTTTCAACTGTTTGGGACATTTTAGGCCAGAAGAACCTGGACCTCACTAAGTCCAGGGTTCTCTCAATACCCAAGTGCCCCATGTCATCGTGGAGGCTGCGCAACACTATCTCCCTTAACCTAGCTGGTAGCACTAACTGATAATGAAGAGCCCCTTGTTCTTGCTTCCTCCTATACAGCACCCTATTCCTCAATTCAAGTCGACTCCACTCCCTCAACCACAATACCATATCAGGTGGCTGACCCCTCAGAGTACCTGGTCTAGTCCCATTCTTCATCCATCCAATTACTACCTCAAGCTCTGGATCTTTCCCTTGCCATTCTGCTAATGTGGCCTCTGAGATGTTAGAGAGATCAGGAAGACCATGCTCAACCTCGTGTTGAAACTCATTCGGCAAAGCATCAACGCTATGAGTGAGGGACTCGACCAACGCAACTGGAGAGTGTGCCAAGTCAGGGCTTTCAAGCAAACCAATCACCTGATGCCTCTCACAAATGGCATTCACCACATCCGCCATGAGAACCTCAGACCCGGTTTCAGGCTCCGCCAGGTGGTGAAGTGTAAACTGCTTGATCCTCTCTCTTTCTTTCTGAGAGACGAGATCATCCAAAGGCTCACCATGTGGACGCCGGGAAAGCCCGTCCGCGTCCTGGTTTTGACTCCCAGCCCTGTATTGGAGCTTAAAAGTATATGTCGACAAACTAGACAACCAGCGGTAACTGGTAGCGTCAAGCTTTGCAGAAGTCAAAACATACGTCAGGGGATTACTGTCGGTTACAACAGTGAAATCTGCACCGTACAAATAGTCGCTGAACTTGGCTGTGACAGCCCACTTTAAGGCCAAAAATTCAAGCTTATGTGCGGGGTATTTTGCTTCACTCTTTGTCAGTCCCCTACTGGCGAATGCTATTACCCGCATCTGCCCGTCCTGCTCCTGGTACAATGCCGCACCAAGCCCCGTAGTACTGGCATCGGTGTGAAGCGTATACGGGAGCTTGGGGTCAGCAAAACCCAGGACAGGAGCGGAGGTCAGCTTAGAAATGATGACATCAAAGGCATTCTGACATGCAATGGTCCACCGATCACCGAACTGCTCTTTGGTATTGAAGTACTCACCCCCCTCTCGTTTCCCACTGCGGCCCCTACGAAGTGGAGGGTACCCTTCAGTGAGTCCCGTGAGAGGTTTGACTATCTTCGAGTAGTCACACACGAACCTTCTGTAGTACCCTGCAAATCCTAAGAACGCTCTCAGTTCTTTCAAATTTGTAGGTCTTGGCCAAGTCTTAAGAGCTTCAATCTTAGCCGGGTCAGTCTTTACCCCATCCCTCGAGACAACATGCCCCAAATACTTGACTGATGTCTGAAAGAAACAACATTTTTCAGGCGACAACTTCAACCCGTACTGTTTAAGCCGATTGAGGACCTGTACTAACCGCGACTCGTGCTCTTCCAAGGTCTCTGAAAAGACTATCAGGTCATCAATAAAGACTAGCACCTGTTTCCTGTGAAGATCACCCATGCACCGCTCCATTAATCTTTGGAACGTACTTGGCGCATTTGTGATTCCTTGGGGCATTCTATTGAATTCCCAGAATCCAAGAGGGCATACGAAAGCAGTCTTGCACTTATCAGCCTCATCCATCTCAATCTGGTAAAACCCAGACTTTAAATCAAGCACAGAGAACCACTTTGAGCCTGTAAGTACAGAAAAGACTTCTTCCAGATTGGGCAGAGCGTATGCGTCTTTGATCGTCTGGGAATTCAATTTCCGAAAGTCGATACAGAGCCGTACCGAGCCATCTTTCTTTCTGACTACCACTATGGGTGAAGAAAAGGGGGACTCAGACTCACGAATAACTCCAGCAGTCATTAGTTCCTGAAGATGCTTTCGAACAGCATCAATGTCCTGTGGGTGAATCGGACGCGCCCTATGCTTGAAGGGTGTCTCATCAGTTAGTCTGATTTGATGTTTTACTTGACCTGTACAGCCATAATCAAGATCATGTAAAGAAAAGACCTCAGGCATGGAATTTAACAGGTTTGTTATCCGCACCTGGTAGCAGAGGATGGTTAAACACTATTTACAGAACATTTATACAAAACAACCTCTGTAATTGAGGGTTTAATCACTTCACTTACCAAGAGAATTCAAATTTTCTAGTTATGAAGTTTCCAGACAGGCCAAACTCCAACCTCTGGAAGTTTGTCTCTCCTCTGTAACAGTTTGCGCTAGCATCAACCGTGATAATCGACTGACAACGTTCAATTCACATTTTTTCCTCTCCAACTCTGTTATTTCTCTTAACTGCTAATTTATGTGTTCTAATTCTGTTTCTTCTTCTTTTTCAGGACCACGTCGGAACTGCTGTTTCTCTCTCTCGCATCGCGCATTCTCGCTTCGTCTTCTCTCTCGCACAGCCCCGATCGTAGGGCGGGGCTAACTCTTCGCTCTCCTCATTGGACCAATCTTCACATTGTTTTATTTGAATAATTTTTCAAATTAGTTTTATTTCTTTTTGAATTTATGCATTTTCCTATTTTCTATTTCACAAATGCTATTAAAATAAAGCACTGATTTACATATTCACGAGTGTTATGGTTTTTATTCCTTTTTCTGTTTTACATAAACAGGCCTCTTGGTAACCTGGGTTACAATTGTTTTTACAGTCATTTTATGGTTTAGGGTGTTACCATAAACACCAATCTTTGTGCAGGTTTTAGAAAAGGTCTTAAAAGCCTTAAAATGAATTTTTAAAAACCCTACAGATACTCTGTACAGGTGATTAAGCAATAATTTATATATTATATAAATATTTTTAATGCCTAACAATTACCTTATCTGTATCATGTTTGATATTATCGCACGTGATCTTGTGTGAGCAATGAAACAACATGGTAAACTGCTCTAATGATATCATGCACCTTAATGTATATAAATGCAAGCCGACAATTTGATCATAATTGTTTTATACAAATAATCTTAATATATGTTTTTTAAAATGAAAATAAGTGGTCTTTGCTCTATACAAATATATACTTTATTTACAGTTTATTATCAGTTTTTGATGAACAGACATGGACAGCCAGCCCATGTGTATTTATGCAAAATTTTTATGTATTTATTTATTTATTTCATTTTTTGTCTAATCTTTTTTCTGTATATATGACTTGGTTAGCAGCAGCACATGAGCGGCTCTCTAATGTTGTGTGAATTCATGTGAGAAAACGTTTTTTCGTTGTTGGTCGGGGTTGCCGCTTGGCCAAAGATCTTGTAGGTTGGTATAAGTATTTATTTATTTAAAAAAAGGTTAATGTTTGGTCAATCAAACAATGGCTGCGTCCGAAAACTGGAAAATGCTGCCTTCGGAGGACACATTTCAAGGTAGGTAGGCATCAAAGCACGTCTGAATTCAATGTTAGCTTCACTTCCTGTTTCCTGAGATACCTTCATCTGATCGATTTTTGAAGGCAGCATAGACGTATCCTTCGCTGCTTTTGATATCCCACAATCCTGTGCTTTCCATTCTGTGACAGTTGAGCTAGAAAAATAAAGATGGCGTCCGAAAGTTGTGTTTGCTGGTCAGTTTGTGTGTAAATGTACCTTTATGACCAACATTTTCCACTTTTGATGACATTTCTAGCGAGAAATTACTACTGTATTAATTAATTTGTTTAGTTTTCACCAAAGCTCGCGCTATTTTGCTGTAGATAATTAAACTGTTACACTGCTTCAGAAGTCTGTCTAAAATCCATTTCGCGAGGTGTCTTCATGCACAAATGCTGCCTTACAAGTCATTGCCTATCAGGCAGCAAGTCAGCTACCTAGGTTTTCGGACACAGCCAATGTGTGGTCGAAAGCTGTGGTCTCTCTCCACCTTCACACCTGATTCCAATCTGACCTCTTCCTTATACAGAGTCACCTTACAAAATAAAAGTCATTTTTAAAAATTCATCAAAAACATATAAATCATAGTTTAAGTCAACAATTAAGTTAATACATTTTAAACATTCAAACATTCAAACTTAAATGGCTCCAACATTCCAGCCCCTAACATTGAATATATATATATATATATATATATATATATATATATATATATATATACACAAACCCGATTCCAAAAAAGTTGGGACACTGTACAAATTGTGAATAAAAAAGGAATGCAATGATGTGGAAGTTTCAAATTTCAATATTTTATTCAGAATACAACATAGATGACATATGAAATGTTTAAACTGAGAAAATGTATCATTTTAAGGGAAAAATAAGTTGATTTTTAATTTCATGGCATCAACACATCTCAAAAAAGTTGGGACAAGGCCATGCTTACCACTGTGTGGCATCCCCTCTTCTTTTTATAGTCTGCAAACGTCTGGGGACTGAGGAGACAAGTTGCTCAAGTTTAGGAATAGGAATGTTGTCCCATTCTTGTCTAATACAGGCTTCTAGTTGCTCAGCTGTCTTAGGTCTTCTTTGTCGCATCTTCCTCATTATGATGCGCCAAATGTTTTCTATGGGTGGAAGATCTGGACTGCAGTCTGCCCATTTCAGTACCTGGATCCTTCTTCTACGCAGCCATGATGTTGTAATTGATGCAGTATGTGGTCTGGCATTGTCATGTTGGAAAATGCAAGGTCTTCCCTGAAAGAGACGATGTCTGGATGGGAGCATATGTTGTTCTAGAACTTGGATATACCTTTCAGTATTGATGGTGCCTTTCCAGATGTGTAAGCTGCCCATGCCACACGCACTTATGCAACCCCATACCATCAGAGATGCAGGCTTCTGAACTGAGCGCTGATAACAACTTGGGTTGTCCTTGTCCTCTTTAGTCCGGATGACATGGCGTCCCAGTTTTCCAAAAAGAACTTCAAATTTTGATTCGTCTGACCACAGAACAGTTTTCCACTTTGCCACAGTCCATTTTAAATGAGCCTTGGCCCAGAGAAAACGCCTGCGCTTCTGGATCATGTTTAGATATGGCTTCTTTTTTGACCTATAGAGTTTTAGCCGGCAACGGTGAATGGCACGGTGGATTGTGTTCACCGACAATGTTTTCTGGAAGTATTCCTGAGCCCATGTTGTGATTTCCATTACAGTAGCATTCCTTTATGTGATGCAGTGCCGTCTAAGGGCCCGAAGATCACAGGCATCCAGTATGGTTTTCCGGCCTTGACCCTTACGCACAGAGATTGCTCCAGATTCTCTGAATCTTTGGATGATATTATGCACTGTAGATGATGATAACTTCAAACTCTTTTTCTCTGAGAAACTCCTTTCTGATATTGCTCCACTATTTTTCGCTGCAGCATTGGGGGAATTGGTGATCCTCTACCCATCTTGACTTCTGAGAGACACTGCCACTCTGAGAGGCTCTTTTTATACCCAATCATGTTGCTAATTGACCCAATAAGTTGCAAATTGGTCCTCCAGCTGTTCCTTATATGTACATTTAACTTTTCCAGCCTCTTATTGCTACCTGTCCCAACTTTTTTGGAATGTGTAGCTCTCATGAAATCCAAAATGAGCCAATGTTTGGCATGACATTTCAAAATGTCTCACTTTCAACATTTGATATGTTATCTATATTCTATTGTGAATAAAATATAAGTTTATGAGATTTGTAAATTATTGCATTCCTTTTTTATTCACAATTTGTACAGTGTCCCAACTTTTTTGGAATCGGGTTTGTAAAAATACCACAGAAATTGAATAATCAAATATAAAATACCTCTGCATAGTCATAACTGTATAGATTAAATATAGATTAATCCTTATTTAAGCTTTTCTTTTGTTGTTTGAATATCATTTATAATACAGACCGCCATAGTAGACAGTAGCATGTTTTAAAGACTGCTGTCACTAAGACCTAATGGACGGAGACAATATGCTGTTACACATGCTGTTCACATTCACATAACCAACGCAAATATACGCCAAGACGGGCATTTTGACATAACTGTGTGTGAGTATTTGAATGTTTATGTGTAATAAACCACGAAAATCTGACACTCACGAGAGGCGGCTATGTGTGTGCGCTTTGGCTGAGAGCGCACTGACTGAAGACCGTCTCTCAGAGAGCGCGCAAGTAGTTTTTTCTCCCTACGACATAGTTTACATTTTACCATAATGTTCTTGCCTACCTGTGTCATAAAAGTGATTGGAATATTTCCATTCTGCAAAACAGCCACTCGCTTCTGCTGACATCTTCAGACAGCCAACTGGTGCAAAGTTGCAAACTCACGCGCAACTGCACTACAGCTAACAATTTTAAAGAGGCAGCGTTCACTTTTACCTTCAGACGACAAATTTAGATTTTAAATTCAATATTGATTTATACAGAACTGTTCAACTAATTTACAGTATGTAATGCAAGTACATTATAAGTAACTAATTAAATTACCTAAAAATGAACAGTAATCCCTTACTTTACTTTTTCAGTGGGTAAGTAATTTAATAACAGTAACACATTACACCCACCCAAAGTGCAATGCAAAGCGTTCGATGCAGTGGTGAAAAGCACGCCACCACTGGACTCTAGAGCAGTGGAGACGACAAATCGCTCTTCTCTGTCTGGCAATCCGATGGAAGAGTCTGGATTTGGCAGTTTCCAGGATGGAAATGGTAGTTGCCTGACTGCATTGTCAAGTGTAAAGTTTAGTGAATGGGGGATTATGGTGTGGGGTTTTGTTTTCAGGGTTTGGGCTTGGCCCCTTAGTTCCAGTGAAAGGAACTCTTAATGCTTCAGCATACCAAGACATTTTGGGCAATTTCATGCTCCCAACTTTGTGGGAACAGTTTGGGGATGGCCCCCAACATGACTGCACACCAGTGCACAAAGCAAGGTCCATAAAGACATGGATGAGTGAGTTTGGTGTGGAAGAAACTTGGCTGGCATCCTGACCTCAACCCGATAGAACACCTTTGGGATGAATTAGAGCAGAGACTGCAAGCCAGGCCTTCTCGTCCAACATCAGTGCCTGACCTCACAAATGCGCTTCTAGATGAATAGTCAAAAATTCCCATAAACACACTCCTAAACCTTGTGGAAAGCCTTGCCAGAAGAGATGAAGCTGTTATAGCTGCAAAGGGTGGGCCAACTCCATATTAAACCCTATGGATTAAGAATAGGATGTCATTAAAGTTCATGTGTATGTAAAGGCAGACGTCCCAGGACTTTTGAGATGGTCCTCACTGCAGAACATGAGATCCAGGAGGTGGGGTTGGATCTAGATCCAACTCATCTCACTTTACATATCCCTAAACCTACCCGTCTCCGACCCCTGGATCTAAACCTACCCATCTCCACCCCCTGGATCCAACTCCTCCCACTTTACATATCCCTTAACCCATCCGTCTCTGCCCACTGGATCTCGTGTGTTCTGCAGTGAGGGGCTACTGAAACTTTTGGCAATGTAGTGTATGTGCAGTTTGCTCTGTGCATTTCTGTGTTTACTTAAGTAAACGAAGTTAGAGATCAGTTAAAGTGCCCCTATTATGCCTTTTTTAAGGTTCCTAATATTGTTTTGGGAGTCTCATACAACAGGTTTACATGCATGCAAGGTCTTTCTCAAGGTTTTCTCATAATATACATTTAATTTCACCTCAGCGTCACAAATAAACATAAACATTTATTTTAAGTATTGATGGATTCTTGTTTACTTCATAAAGACTTATTCATGTACATACCATACAACGTTAAGATTTTAGATTAATAAACTCCATAGAAAGCATAACAATGGTTTGACTGATGAGAGATATTGTATATAAATAGAAAATTATAAAAATATAACGTTTTTGGATATTTTTCACATGGTCTCTTGTAGTATTATTAAATAATGACAGGAAAGAGCAGTCACAGCATTGTGTTTATACCTGTATGTCATGTCCTTTCCACCACACATTCAACTGATGATAATAAGGTATGTAATGACATTCATACATTGGAGACGTTTCATCTTTTTTGTTTTATGCTGCATATATGTAGTTTTGTTTCAGATTTCCTTGACCTTACCATTCCTACTGTAGTTCTTTCAAAACAGTCATGTTGTAATGCCGTCCATTTTGACAGTTGTTGAAAATGGTTGAAAGTCATGCATTGTTACTGTATTCATTTGTAACTGGTTGACTATACACACTCAAGGAATAAAGCCCTGCTATGCATTATTAAATTTCTTGTTTTATGTCAGAATTAAAATATACAAAGACATTTGCTAGATGATGTACAAGTTTTATTAATTTGAAAGTTTCTGAATCCTTTGACAATAAAATCTGTATAAAATGACTTGGCCATTATTAATTAAATTGTTCCTGTTACATATGAAGATCATGAACTGACAATCTCAAGTATGTGGGAGCACAACATTCAGTACAGAGAAATATATGTCTCTTCCATAGTTGTGAGATTGGCTGACTAACAGTTTGAAGCTGGGCTACAAGTTCTTAGTCAAAGGACATTCTTCTGGGGAACCACAATTCCAATGCATGGCTGGTCATGGATGTTGGTAGTGTTTCAGTCAGAGTTTTGAAAAAACGTTTGGGGCTTGAGCCCCAGAAGCCACCCCCTCGCTCCGCCCCAATGCTCAATACACATCATTTCAAAACAGCTTTACAAAAAGTCATATTGTCTATAAGCTTTAATATTGAGCAGTTTTAGGGCTGGGAGATATCACGAAATATGTTGCTGATATAAATGATCACTGTTTGAGATTTAGCTATATTGTGTTTATTCATTTATCCAGCAAATAATTCAGTGACACTTTTAGGATTGCATGAAATTACTGGCATTGCAAAGGAGAGACATTTAGGCTAATAGTATATATTTTCTAGACTATATTTTCTGCATGTCATGCAGGGCTCTGTAAGTTTACATCATTCCTTTAGGCTTCTTCATATTTCCATTAGGATCGGTGGATAAGCACAAAGTCGGGATTTTACAATATGATGATAATTCACTGTATTTCAGTATGACATTGGATAAACGTGAAAGTGTGTTTGATTTTATATTTTAAAGCAAAACTGCGGTGACAAATAAGACAATAATAGGCTACCAACAGCCCACAGCCCACATAAAAACCTTGCAATGGTGAAAAAAAATCATCTTTACATTTATTTTGTATTCAAAGATGTATTTTGATTTTTTTTTTTTTACTAAAACAGATGTTATGTTGATCTACAATACAAATAGTATTATTTATGTGCTCAAGTGCAGCTATATAGCTATACAGTAAGTGTTAATATTTGAAACTATTTTCATGGATAAATAAATAATTGGATTTTTAATGCCTGATGTCACAGTCGTACATGTTAACCCATTGACACTTATTTAGGCCTACTATAAAATAGAAACCTTTAAAAACTTCAACATAGGCCTACAGAACCAATAGGCCTATATAGGCCCACATATTTTATTAACAAGTAAACAAGGAAACATGAGTTTGTCATTATTCGTATAAAAAACGGGCGTGTTTTAAAATGTAAAATCAGCCGCTTGTGTTCGTGTTTGTCCAATGTCTTAGGCCTATTTAAATACATATGGATATATTAAGCCTAAAGTACCTGCAAGTGCCGTGACCAAGCGTTCGTTTGTAAACAATAACTTCATCTATTCTGTCTCTTAAGTACAATGAAACATTAGCCATTAGATCCTAACTAAAATACTAAACAGATAATAAGATACAATTATAGTTAGCATTTAATATTTCTGTATATGGCCAAATCATTCACAGAATCGTACATAAAGGAATGCGCATGCTCAGGCTCGAAGCGTCTACGCCAATAAGATTCGCTGTATTATCAACCAATGAAATTGTGCCCCGCCCTATCGTCCAGACTGCCTGGCTTGGAATGCACGTTATTGTGACGTCACAGTGCGCGCAGACGCTACATAAGTTGAGTCAGTTCAGCTCAGCTGTTGTCGGAGTCAGAAGCTGCTGTCGATGGTCACTAGCGATCGATCTGTACGAAAGCGTTACAAGTCTACCGCTATAACCAATAGGCAAATACAGTGTTCACACAGCTCGTTGAGATGCAGAATCTGGCGACTACACTGGACATTATGTTTGCAAACTTTCCAATGGAGCTGGAAAGTTGCAGCAGCTTCGACTCGTTTGAGGACGCTCAAGTTGAGCCGTTGAGTGGCGCTGTGATGCCGGCTGACAGAAAGCCCAGCAGTAGCAGCTGCCGCCCAACAGAGGCGCCTCAACCACCGTCTCTCCCTAGAGTCGTTTGGGAGGACGACACAACCGGTAACTGACAACGTTAATAAATCAAAAATGACATTATATATCAAAAATAAACCGCAGGAGACAATTACTTTGTGACTTCTATGTTACACGGCATCAGCACTGTGTTTGTAATTTTTCAAGTGTTCTTGGAAATTTGCTGAGCCCAGAAACAATGCAAAACCTGCTAATTATTCACATGAACTCACAGCATTAGGACAGTTTTACTTGTGAATCATTTAGCTGTAATCTGTGCTAATAAAAACAGATGTTTCTAATAAATATTAGTACATATACTGTCTATTTTTGTATATTGTGTATTTTTAAAATATATATTTTTTGTATATTGTTATTTCCAGTTTACTTACTCTATTTTTATTATCTTTGTCTTGTCACTGTCATTCTGTTTCGTATGTATAAACATACCTGGCAATAAAGCTCTTTCTGATTCTGATTGTTTGCAGAAAAGCACACACAAGGGTGGAAATTCTTTTCTGGCCTCCGGAGAGCGTGGAAGTCTAAGAAAGATTCCATCCACACCCAGGAAGAAACCCAAGTGTGTGCTTTTGTGCCTGAGGATCCATCACAGGAGCTTCCACACACATCCAGTGTGGATCCGACAGGCACAGATCCGCTGGAGTCTGAGCCAACAGACGGTGAGTTTCCAGATATTACCACTCTGATTCATATCTATGTCAGCCTGACGTTTCTGGGTTTAGTTTTCATTTTTCCTTCTCTTCTGCTGGTTCCTCACCTGAAAGACCACCAAAACATCTGTAAGGTCATTTTTTTTGTGTTTGGAAAAAGTGTGAATTACTAAAAACTGAACTAGCCAATCAGATTTCTTTTTACCCATCCCTCACCCATGCACACACACATACACATTTGACTTTACAACACACAAACACACTCACCTTTATTTATTCTCATTCTCTCTTGCTTTCTTAGTATGTCATGAGTATACACAGATTAATAATCAATTTGGAAAAACAAAACTGGCGTTAGGTTAGTGCCTTTTATGGCACGCACAATTTGGATAATTACGGTGTGACTTCTATGTAAAACAGCATCAGCACTGTGTTTGTAATTTTTCTAGTGTTGTTGGAAATTGGCTGAGCCCAAAAAATCACATTCACATGAACTCGCAACATAAAGCAGCTCTACATTAGGACAGTTTTACTAGTGAATCATTTAGCTGTAATCTGTGCTAATAAAAACAGATGTTTCTAATCAATATTCATACATGTACTGCCTATTTTTGTATATTGTGTATTTTTTTAAAAAATATATTTTTTGTATGTTGTTATTTCCTATTTATTTACTTATTCTGTTTTTATTATCTGTCTTGTCACTGTCATTCTGTCTCGAATGTGTAAACATACCTGGCAATAAAGCTCTTTTTGATTCTGATTGTTTGCAGAAAAGCACACACAAGGGAGGAAATTCTTTGCTGGCCTCCGGAAAGCGTGGAAGTCTAAGAAAGATTCCATCCAAACCCAGGAAGAAACCCAAGTGTGTGCTTTTGTGCCTGAGGATCCATCACAGGAGCTTCCACACACATCCAGTGTGGATCCGACAGGCACAGATCCGCTGGAGTCTGAGCCAACAGACAGTGAGTTTCCAGATTTTACCACTCTGATTCATGTCTATGTCAGCCTGATGTTTCTGGGTTTAGTTTTCATTTTTCCTCGTTCTCTTGCTGGTTGCTTACCTCATCTGCACAGGTGTATTTCGTCACAAGCAGCTGCTGCTGGAGTTCATTCTCATGCTGTATATATTAACATGTTGTGCATTTTTCAGGATCCTTTGAATCTCTTTATGATGTGGGAAAGAAACTGAAGTCGAGACACGGTGTCAGTTATCATGTGGGATTTCGAAACTCCGATGACAAACAAGTATGTTGCTCTTTCCGTATACACCAAACCTTTTGCCTCTTGTTTTCTTCTGTCATTAGTCTTTCAGTCCTGATGTAAACATCAGTGTTTACAGTTTTGATCAAAAATGTACAGATTGTTAGATTACCATGTACACAAACAAAAATAAATCAGTTTACTTATGTTTGTCAATTTCTTCATTTTTCAGGTGATCATTAAATTTATTAAGAAGAATCGGCCTGAGAAACTATTGGAATTGGTAAGTTGAAAAGACTTTATTCTTCATAAAATGTTTTATTAAATTCTGATTTGGTAATTGATAAATCTGTATGTAGACAGTATAAGATATAATTGAAATAGCCTAGAAACATCAGTTGTAAAGTACATTGCTTTCATCTTCGGCAGCCCTAGAGTATACTTTGAAAGGAGCTAAACCTGGTAAATGAAGTGTACCCGGGCCTTTAGTTAGGAGATTTGAGATTAGTTAGGAGTCAACTAACCTTTTGTCAATTTCTTTTCTTTAGCCTGGGTATTCCAATCCTTTAAGTCAAGAGGCAGCTGCAATGTTGATGGTGCAAAAGCCTCCAACTAGCGAGCATCTCGTACAATTATATGATCACTTTGTCATGGAAGATCAAGACATCTTGATTATGGAGTATCCACGTTCCTACATCACCCTGTTTGAGTATGTCCAACGAAACAGAGGTAACCTGACTGAAACCGCGGTGAAACACATCATTCGGGAGCTCATTGTTGCTCTTCAGCACTGCACGGGTCGTGGTGTTTATCATGAGACGCATATGAAAAACATACTTGTCTGCACAAAAACCCTGCAAGTAAAGCTGATGGACTTTGAAGGCGCACTGCTCGTCGAAGAAAGACGTGAGTTGGCTTTTAAGCACAGTTCACTGATGACTTATCATCAGTGAACTGTAGTAAATAAGTCATCAGTGAACTGTAGTAAATGTTTTACTGAACACTGAGCATGTATTGCTTACAGGAGAAGACGAACCTATATTAATCAGTGCAATCAGAAAGTACGCTGAATGGGCAACAACTGACGACATATGCAAACTGCTGGATGTGATGGTCCCAAGAATAAGTCGTTGGTTTTGGATAAGACCACGGGTGTCCAAAGGTGAGACCAATAACAAGTATGAAATGGAAATGACATTGCTTGAAAAACATATAAAGCCCTGACATGAGTGGCAGTAAAGTTATTAGTGGGCATCCAGAGAAAGTCATAGTAACAAATGCAGTGTATTTCATGGTAACATTACCTTACATGAACTACATCTCAATCAAGCATGACTAATCAGATCTCTTCTAAAAATCTATTACAGAATGCCGGGATCTTTTTAAGTGCCTTCATGACGTAGAGTCAAGGATGACGTTACAGGCTATGTTGGATCATGACTGGTTAAAAGCATAAGAAAAGTAAGCATAAGAAAAAGAGATGTTTTTTGTTTGTTTATGTGTTTTTTGATAGATTCAGAGGCCTTCTTGGCACCTCGACCTTAATATCATACTGTCATTATTTGCCAGGTTCCCCTGCATTGGCAGCTCCTCCACGGGGCCTACAGCTCAGCTGCAGGGTCATCAAGCCAGGGACCCCGGGGACGGTTCACGCCTTTAACCCCGGGATGTGGATAAGACCATGCGTGTCCAAAGGTGAGACCAATAACAAGTACGAAATGGAAATGACATTGCTTGAAAAACACATAAAGCCCTGACATAAGTGACAGTAAAATTGTTAGTGTCAAACCTTGATGAGTGTAAAACACAGGAGATTGACAATGAATGTTTAGCAATGAATAAATGTGTGTATTTCATGGTAACATTACCTTACATGAACTACATATCTCAAACATGACTAATCAGATCTCTTCTAAAAAATGTTTACAGAATGCCTGGATCTTCTTGAGCGCCTTCATGACGTTACAGGCCATTTTGGATCATGACTGGATTAAAAGAAAAACCGAAGCATAAGAAATGTAAGCATAAGAAAAAGAGATTTTTTTTTTTTGATAGATTCAGGCCTTCTTGGCACCTCTTGACCTCAATATCATGCTCTCATAATTTGGCAGGTTCCCCTGCTTCGGCAGCTATAGCCTATGGCCATGGCCTATAGCTCAGCTGCAGGGTCATCAGCCAGGGACCCCGGGGACGGTTTACAGCTTTAACCCCAGGACGTCTCCCTTCCACCCCTGCATGATGACACTGATGACAACTGTCCTCTACTTGTATCCTGTCTGTGTGCCTCCAACTTCTCCACCAACCTACTACAACCTAGAACATTATCGCGTCCCACTGATAGTGGCCTTGTGCGAGCCCCACCTTGCAGCCTGACAGGATGTGCTGGAGGCTTACATTTGGACTGCGTTCTTCCAGGCCAGACCACTGTGTTTCAGACAAGCATCGTGGAATTACTTTGGACAGTGGATTTCACACAGCTTCAATGTCCACACAATTTAATGCCACGCCTTGTACTTGCCTGAAAGCTGGCTTTGGTCAGTCCTTCCCTAGTGAAAAAATAGTATACTTAAGCACAATTTATTTGAATGTACTTTAGTATAACTAAATGTATACTGTAATCACTGTAAATTGGTATACTTAAAGTCTGTTAAATTGAAACAACTAATCTTGTACTAAATGCATTTTAGAAGTGAAAAAGTACTGAAGTTCAACTAAAGCTGTATTAAATATACTTGTTTGTAAACTTGAAGTGTGCTAATGGCATCATTGTGTGTTTTTCTAATGCAATAAAGTTATCTTTATAAATAATGGCACAACTTAAGAATCTGCCTTATACTGATATTTTACAGACACCCCCTAGTATACCAGTATAGCTCATTTATCTGGAGAACATCAGAGAGACAATCAGTGCGTTTACATGCACTCTCATAATGCGATTATAATGGGATTTTGGCAATATTAGGATTAAACTTTCCCTCATGTAAACACAATACTTCGATTGAAGTAATGTGTTTAAGCTTATAATTGCAGTAAAATAGGTGGTGTACGCCGATTTTAATCACAATATGCAGGCATGTAAACACCTTAGTCACATTATTCCCACTCTGACCAAAGTGCGCATGTGCTCGGACGTACACAGATGCCGCGTGTTGGTCACACAACTTCATGTTTATAAGCAACTTCATGTTTATAAGCACAGCTCTGCTTTGTTTACAGAGGTAACCAGGGAAACCAATATATTTCTGCTGTTCCATAAGCGCCATTTACAGTCAGAGACTGAAATTACATTTTCATTCAGTGCGTTTCCCATTTTTGTTCAGGCCAATGCAAAAATGTACCCATATTTTCACACAGCTTACAATTACAGTAATGTTTGTAAATGTTAACGGGTGGATTGATAAGAAGCTAATGTGCTTTTCAAAAAAAGTTGAATAATAAAATATCTAGAATATTATATATAATCATAAAATCATTATAATCATTTATATATATATATATATATATATATATATATATATATATATGTATATATATAAAACTTTTTTTTTTCTTTCAAAACTTGTATTATTTGAACTGTTGTTGAAATCATTGTTTTTACAGTCATTTTAAGGTTTAGGGTGTTACCATAAACACCAATCTTTGTGCAGGTCTTAAAAGCCTTAAAATTAATTTTTAAAAAGCAGGCGTAATGATCAAGGACCTTTGCTGCCGTACCATGGCTGCAGCAGGCGCAATGATATTACGCAGCGTCTGTAACCCCCTGCTTGCACAGGGACCGTGCCTTGCAACCATGGAGACATTTGTGAGAGACGCTGCGTAATATTATTGCCCCTGCTGCACCCATGGTACGGCAGCAAAGGTCCTTGATCATTACGCCGGAATGACAGTATAGTTCCTAGTCATATCGGCCTTGAAAATCGCAACTTTTAATTTTCCTTCGGTCTTAGTACATGATGTAACTACAGAAGAGTCAAGTTTTAAATAGGAAAAATATTGAAACTCTTTGGTCATTTTTTAACGAGATGCTAACGGTCTAATCAGATTCAATGAACTATGCTAAGCTATGCTAAAAGTGGTACCGCCAGACCCGGAGATTGGCTGAATGGATTCGAAAACGGTAAAACTCAACTGTTTAACTCTAGGGGAGTTGGAAAATGAGCCTATTTTAAAAAAAGTGGAGTGTTATTTTAAGTCAACAATTAATTTAGTACACTTTAAACATTCAAACTTAAATAGCTCCAACATTCCAGCCCCTAATTGCGGCCTAGCAATTACTTTCTATTAATGGAGCTAACATTAAAAATATACATTTTCATCATTTATTTATGACTGTGTGTGTGTTGGATGGAATAATTCAGGCTGAGATCAGGTGGATGGTCACTCAAAGTTGCTTTGGGCCTGGGACCAAAAGGCTGATTAGAATGCAGTGCAGGACGAGATATGAGACTCTACTGATTACATTTTCTCAAAGTGATCGTGAACATATAGTGGACAATTCTAAATAAAGCATACATTAAAGAAAATAAAATATAAAACACTAATGCAGACAATTCACATTAATACAGAGAAACTATGAACTCAAGTAACCATCATTTTACATATTTTGTATAAATGAAACGAGGAGAGAAGAAGTCCACAGTCAACGCAGCCATCTACCAGGAAATTTTAGAGCACTTCATGCTTCCTTCTGCTGACAAGCTTTATGGAGATGCTGATTTCATTTTCCAGCAGGATTTGGCACCTGCTCACACTGCCAAAGGTACCAAAAGCTGGTTCAATGACCATGGTGTTACTGTGCTTGATTGGCCAGCAAACTCGCCTGACCTGAACCCCATAGAGAATCTATGGGGTATTGTCGAGAGGAAGATGAGAGACACCAGACCCAACAATGCAGATGACCTGAAGGCCACTATCAAAGCAACCTGGGCTTCCATTACACCTGAGCAGGCTGATTGCCTCCATGCCACGCCGCATTGATGTAGTAATTCATGCAAAAGGAGGCCCAACCAAGTATTGAGTGCATAGAGATGAATATACTTTTCAGAAGCCTGAAATTTCTGTTTAAAATATCCTTTTTTTATTGATCTTATGAAGTATTCTAATTTATTGAGGGTTTTTGTTAAATGTGAGCCAAAATCATCACAATTAAAAGAACCAAAGACTTAAAGTACTTCAGTCTGTGTGCATTGAATTTATTTAATACACGAGTTCCACAATTTGAGTTGAATTACTGAAATAAATGATAATTTATTGAGATGCACTTGTATGAATATATATACATATATATATATATATATATATATATATATCATCTGTGCTTCATTGTTTGAATCAACATGTCCTCAGTACATACAAGTAATACGATGTACATTTAAACTAGTGTTGCCATATCTTGCTAAACAAATGAGTGATGAAAACAATCCCAAAATAAGCAACTATCATCACCAAAACAACCTACTTTGGTTTTTTGTTCACTGCCTTATTTTACTATAAACCTGTATAAAACACACATTAAATAAAGTTATGTTGCAATTTTGACATTCAGAAAACATTTTCAATAATTATATCATTTTACAAAAATAAAAAGTTTTGAATATATATATGAGTAGATATATATATATATATATATATGTAATGAGTAGATTTATCACACACACATTTACCAAAGCTGCTTATAATAAGTGGACATGGCAACACTGACTTAAACAGAGTCCCATTCTTTCTTTACAAAGGACTACATTGTTGATGATGCTAAACAATTTATTCATCACTTAGGGATTTTAAAATCCCTCAATGTCACTGTAATGGATTTAATATGTTATAAGCAAACTCTATTATATGATTAGATGTAAACAAACTCCAGTTTCTGTTGTATAATACACCATAATGTTAGCTTATTAAGATAGAAGGCCTTTACATGTAACAGTAAAACACAGTACATATGCCTGCTAGTAATCTGGGAGTAAAAATGTAGAATTTGTGGTTCTCTGTTATCTTTGGAAAACATTACTTGCTGCCTAAGTCAGTCCCAGCCTTTCAAATCAAGCAGGTATTTATTAAGGGCCTTCCTGGTGGTCCAGCATCCTAAAGCCATGATGACTTTAAGGATCCAGCTGAGGAGTCCTTCTGTAGGCAACATGAGGGAACCCAAAGATCCAGATCGGCTTCTTGGGGAAACTAATAAAGGGAGACTGAGGGCAACACTCCCTACTGCCCCTGCTGCATTTTCAGCAAATGCACACACTGTCAGCGAACAGGAAAGGGTAGAAAAGGCCAGGCAGCGTGACATTATGACCAACCCATCTGGAGATAGCCAATCAGAAAGTATTACGAAAAAAGTGGAGCCAATCAGGAGGATACGGGCTGTGATGTGGTCATCACTAAGCCACAGGAAGTCAAAAGTAGAAAGCGCAGGTCCAAGTGATTCACCTGCCCATTCTAGATCGTTCTGGAGTGACATGATAATTTGGTTACTGGGAGAAAAGAATGAAAGGACAGAGGAGCAGCCAATCAGAAGAAAGCCCACTGACGAAGCTCTGTGATCCTGCAAACAGAGAACGAAAAATTATAATAGTGCAACACATGCATCTTACTGATAGTATATATATAATCACTGCATTCAAGACACTGAATTGACGTTTACCTTGAATAGCTGATATGCAGCATGAAGTGATGAGACAGACAAAATCATAAATGTAATGGCTGTGGTAAACTCTTTTATAAAATCCATCAGTGCCCTATGAACACATAGATCACAGATGCACATTTAAGTGTACACTAAAAACATGTTAAGTATAATACTATTGAAATACAAAGGATGAAATCACAATGAAAGCATAAGGGAAGTTTGCAACTACTGGCAGACATACAAACTCTCACTGGACAAAGCAATAAACTTGGTGGTAAAACACAGCTATAATGAAAACCCTAAAAAAAGCTATATGTATATTAAAATAGTAATGTGACTACAAATTAGGTTACTTACTAACAGCTGGAAATTGTACTGTAGCGAATAGGACTGTCACGCCCTACCTGAGCAGTAAATGAGGTCTTTCATTGTTCAGCGTGTATTTACAGAGACATGGCAAATTGCAAAACTTCAAGCTACTGAATTAAGATTTAAATGAAAGTAGTTGTCATACTTTTCTGAGGTAAAATGACAAAGATTGCGTTCAGCATGTGCTCGCTGTTTATCAACAACCGGAGCAAGCACAGGAAGTGTGTGCAGTTCTGCGCTTAGCGGGTAGAGTGTGTGTTCTTCCCTCTAGTGGATGAGAGAGGAACAGCACCATTTCGGTTACCGCACTGTTATCCAACAGTGTTTCTCATGGAATACATAAAATCATGGTGTGTGTGTATGTGCTCTTGTATACATGGGTTATGAGGACACAAATGTGTATAATGACATGGGTATTACAACGTAAAAATGAAGTGTCCTCATAAACCAAATGGCTTAAAAAACATACTAAATGGGGTTTTTCAAAAATTCAAAAAATGCAGAAAGTTTCCTGTGATGGGTAGGTTTAGAGGTAGTGTAGGGGTAATAGAATATACAGTTTGTACAATATAAAAACCATTATGTCTATGTGTGTGTGTGATGCTGCATCTATGCCGCTAGATATCTCTGCAACATAAAAATATAGAGTGTACCTTTAAGAATTCAAGAAATTTATAATAATCAGTATCTTTAATGCACAATTCCCCAGTTAAACTCAAACATCTTAAAGGAACACTCCACTTTTTTTTGAAAATAGGCTCATTTTCCAACTCCCCTAGAGTTAAACAGTTGAGTTTTACCGTTTTCGAATCCATTCAGCCGATCTCCGGGTCTGGCGGTACCACTTTTAAAGTTCCTTGATTATTACGCTGGAATGAGAGTATAGTTCCTAGCCATATCAGCCGAGAAAATCACAACTTTTCATTTTCCGTCGGTCTTAGTACACGATGTAACTACAGAAGAGTCAAGTTTTAAAAATATTGAAACTCTTTGGTCATTTTTTAACGAGATGCTAATGGTCTAATTAGATTCAATGAACTATGCTAAGCTATGCTAAAAGTGGTACCGCCAGACCCGGAGATCGGCTGAATGGATTCGAAAACGGTAAAACTCAACTGTTTAACTCTAGGGGAGTTGGAAAATGAGCCTATTTTCAAAAAAAGTGGAGTGTTCCTTTAAGTTATTATTACTTTAGACTGATCACCATGTTTACAGACAATCAAAAACAAACAAACAAACAAAAAAAAGTCGACAAAAAAAAAAAAAAGCTTAGTCGACAATGGACTGCCTTGTTAAATGATATAGCAAAAAATTGTAGAAAATACATAGAAGAAATAGATCTACAGGGTGCTTATGATGTAAATGATCAAATATTTTATAACATAAATTATTGAAATATGTTAGCATTTAATCAATTTAAATGTAATAAAAGTTTTGACTTAAAACTACTTAGACATTGTGCATTTAGCCATCCATTTTAATGCTTTACTTCAGCTTTATTAGAATTCTTTACAGTGATATATTTATAGCGCAATTTAACCAGAATTTGATTTATTGTGACACATAGGTTTCTAGTTAAACAGTAAGCTGTTGCTCAAAAGTACCCAAAGAAGCCCTAAATCACATTACTCTCTATGTTTATGACAAGAAAAATGTTTCCAGCTAGAGTGCTGCAGATGATGCATTTCTGTAGGCCGTCCCTTAAGTTAGCATCACCCTGATTCCCTCAACATTTTTCCATTGACTTTTGGATAATTGCAAAAAATAAGCTCTGTAACCAACAAAAGTTTATGATTCTTACACGTATTGTTCACCAAGATAATATTACATATGAACACATATTTTATGAATTTTGAAGCCTAGACTTTAGATTATAAACAAATGGTCTACACCATGGTGACTTCAGTGTCACCATCACTAAGCTTCCAACAACTCTTTGTGTAAAATCTACAAGTTGGAGTTAGAATAGGTTAATAAAGATCACAACTCAAGAAGGCTGTAAAAGCTGAATAGTGAGTAGACAATTATTCTTGTTCGGCATGATGGCGTTTAATATCTGACAACCTCTGTAGTCCCATTCGGTCACTTGTAAAAGCTTAAAAAAATCATGAGTGGGTTATTACTGATGTGTTTTATATTGTAGAATTAAAAAATAAAATATCTTGAGCTTCTGTTAACCCATGCAAAAAAACAACAACAAAAAAAAACCTTGACATTGGGATGATTAAACTGGAAGTTCAAAAATGCTAACTCGTTTCTGGGTAACTCAATCCTGAGGCACTCTATTCATAATCAGTTACTGTTCTCTTGGGTGTGCTATAACTGTGTATGGTTTGACTTTAAGAACCACACTGGCAACGCCTCGCAGGTCAGGCAGAGGCTCCTCTTTACTGGCAGGCAGGAACTGAAAGTCTCGCAGCAGATAAGCCGTGAAGAGAAACATTTCCATTTTGGCTACTGCCTCTCCCAGACACAGTCGTGCCCCCCCTCCAAAAGGAATCAGGGCACGAAGGGACCCGCCACCACCTTCCAAAAATCGTTCTGAAATAAATCAGATTCACTGTCACAGTTAATGAGCACTGCATTATGTGTGTAAATATGCAAATTAGAGAAGTCTGACTTGTGTGGTTTTGTACCTGGTTTGAAGCTGTATGGGTCATTCCAAACGTCTGGATCATGGTGGGCACCATACAGATTAGGAATGATTATTGTATTCTTGGGGATGAAATGGCCTGCAATACTGAACAGAGGACTGAATGAATTACTTTAAAGATTCTGACTCTATATGTAGAATTCAGAAACCCTTGTTAATAGCAACACTGCTGGCCGTTAAGTGAACTGCAGCCAGTGACTTATTGCTCAAGCTCGCACTCATGCGCACCTAATGTACAATAGGCAACGTGATTCAAGGCTCACAACGAACTTCTTTTTCATTCTTCATTTAGAAGTTAAAAGAAGTTGGAAATAACTTTGCAGCGATGTCAGCTCATTTCATTTGTCAACTGAACTACGCTCTTACCCAGTTATAAAAAGTTCAGACCTCAGAAAAATTAATAAATCCACTGATCAGTAGATAGATCCAACAGCGACAAACAGTAATTCTTTATATTAGGATGTGCTACCAATGCTGTTAAGATTAATGTCACTGTGCAACAGAAGTACGAGATTGCAGGGACAGGGTTCAGTTGGACTAAATGATTGGCGAAGACCTAGTCTGTCATTTTCATCTGAAGATCCAATTAAGACATTTTCTTGATTAAAAAGGTTGAAAAAGGATTATGAGGTCAAATCTTTTTTGAATAAAAAAAAATAAAAAAAATAAAAAATAAACATAAATTAAAGCCACAATATGTAAATTACTAGAGGTCGCTTATTCAAAACAAAGGCGTAGTCTTTGGTGTTGTCTTCACGTCTACAGCTGGTGGAAAAGAATCTGGACGGGACTCGGGCAGAAATCATGTTCATGGATGAGATTATTAGCGTTACTGTAGTATGAAGCAGAGTAGGACAGAGTGAGAACTTTTATTATGCCGTAGACGACTGCTTCCACTTCTTCCGGTCAAGCATATGTGGGGTAAAGCAGCGCTGTCTTATCATATTGGATACATTTGTGTGTTGAAAGTTGTTATAATGCTACTCTGCTTTCGCTCGGCGGCTGTTATGAGACACACTGCAGTAAGCTAGATCGATATTAGTCATGGTAAAACATGGTACTCGCTGTAAATCAAGAAAACGAGATTTAAACAATAAGACTTTCTGTTAAGCTATATAACATGATTAGTTTTCTGTTGATGAATGTATCCATCTAAACAGTTGCTCACTGGCTAATAAAACACATAATATACTAAAGCGTCTTTGGTGTTTCCATGGTTTCTACAAAATAAAACCGGAAATTGAGGGTAACACGAGTATGATGTCATTGATAGGCGATGCACGGACACGGTCCGTCTCCGGGTTAAAATTGCTTATTTCTCTGCATTTAAACATTCTTGGAAACATTTGGGATAATGTAAGTCTTAGCAAGTAGCAAAATTCTGCACCAATCAAATTTCTTTAAACTAAAATATTTCTGCTGCTTTTAAACTGTGGACAAATAAGCTGCATGTAGTTTATATCAGTGGTTCCCAACCACATTCCTGGAGGCCCCCCAACACTGCACAGCTGTGTCTCATTTCGAAGTCTGTGTCCTCCGGAGGTCACATTCGAAGGTTGCATACATCATTGAGGCTGTATCATTTCAGAAAAGTAAAAAAAAAAAGAGTTTTACATATGCCAGCTCCTCAAACATTAACCAAAATAAAACAAGTAAATACATTTTCTTTTCAAATTACTTTACAAATTTATAAATAATTTTCATTCATTTAACTGTTGTGAGAGCACAACGACGCTGCCGTGAACGTGTTGGCATAGCAACGTGATACTTCCTGTTTCCTTTCCTGCCCGTGTGTCCTACGAAGAACGTCTCATTTAATTCTGGTTAAGGACACTCCGTATACCGCATCCTGTCCTCTGGAGGATGCAGCCTTCGAAATTAAATGAAATGAGACACAGCTCACATTTTGCATGTCTCCTTGATCAAGCACACCTGAATCAGGTCTTCAGCTCATTAGCAGAGACTCCAAGACCAGAAATGGGTGTGTCAGATGGGGGCCTCTAGGAACGTAGTTGGGAACCACTGGTTTATATTATATTTTGGGCACATAATGTAGAGCATAATACACCGTACTTCCTTCCGTTAATTGGCCTGTAAAAGAACTAGCTGAATGGCTGGTAAATTACCTGAGACTCTCCAGCTATTATTAGGTAGCTAGAAAAATGCTGGTTAGCTATCTCAAAAAATAAAAGCTCTTCAAATCTAGTACTTCTAACACTTTTGTATTTGGGTAATTTTATGAAAGAATGAAAAACAAAAATGAATTGTTAGATCAACAAAAACCTCAAATAGGCATTTATGATTATTGTGCCAACTTCAGCAACATGCTAATGACAAAGTGAAACTAATTGCGAGTAATCACAGCACTGATTTCACCTGATGCTCACCTGCTGTTTCGTATGGCTCTGTGAGGCACGGCGAGGGGAGCTACAGGCCGTAGTCTCAACATCTCATTGATCAGCGCACACAGATACGGCAGTCTGTGTCGGTCGCTGTACTGAGGGTACCGCACATCTAGCACACCACACAGCTCCTCGTACACTTTATTCTGAACCTGGACGGTGAGAGAATGAAAATATTTTGTGCTGAATGTTTGTTTATAGATTTGTAGAAAAGGGATATCCATTCCTGCTCCTGTAGGGGAGAGTGGGGTAAGATGAGCCATTTTTTACTTATGTGGTCCTCAAGATAAGGGAAAATGAGGCAGAAGTACAATGAAAGTATTTAAAGTAATTTCAGGATGTTGTTTTAAATGATCAGAATACATCTATGACAAAGGGTTCTAAAAATATGGCTTCTTATAAAAAAAGTGTTCCTCTGGCTCAATTTACCCCAGGTAAGGGGTAAGTTGATCCGAGTCAGTAGGTGGGTGTAAACTGACCATCTAACTGAATCTGAATCAAACCCATGCAAAATTTTAAAGATAATGTACCTATTTTAAAAACTAATTTAATAATCACATTTCCTTTTACAAATATTCTTTGTTAAATTATTTTACAAATATTTCTTTTATTAAAGCTAACTTAAACAACATAAAACCAACCAAATGAAGTTGAAATTTCAGTATGTTTAATTGTTTGCATTTCTGAAACAATATGTTGAACACCAAAGATGTAACCTTCCCATAAACAGACTAAACAGAGAGTTTGTTGAGTAAAATTAAATAAAAACTAAACAAGAATGAATAAATGTCACTGAAACTAATAAACATTTTAGTCAAAAGGTTCTTGACATGGTAATTTTTTCTGCAATGTCAACCATGTTAGGCCATTAGAGACTACAGGTGAAAAGAGATATATGATTAAACATCCTCTGGTTCGTATCAGAGAAGGATTTGGTGTACTTGTACACTGTTCCTATCAAATAAACTCGAAAAATAAAGATAAACTAAACCAGTTGCGTAAAATTACATTGAAATGACACCAGTTTATACTTCAGATTTAACTTAAATTCGCCTTATCGTGGGGTAAGTTAAAACGCTGGCTCAATTTACCCCACAGCATTTGGCTCACTTTGCCCCATAGCTGCCATTTTAGGAAAAGCTAGCTAGCTTACCAGTTCAGAATAACATTTAGCTAAATGACTTGCATGGTTTTATACGTTGCTAAAATCACGAATATTCATCATAAATATTTTTAGACCTGGACAAATTTGCTTTGATGAAACAGCCATTACATCTGTTATTTTAAAATTTTACTTTGACAAGCCAAAAACAGTTTTTAAAGTAAATAAGCGACTTCCACTCCTCTCATGTGCTTCTCCTTTTCACAGTCTGGCAGAAATGATGGGTGGTTCTAAAATATATGGTCACATGACAATAAAATGGTACGGTTGCCAAGATACAGGGGGTGGGTCAACTTACCCACTGGCTCATCTTACCCCACTCTCCCCTATGTCCTGTTCGAGTTTAGCTGCAACCCCAGTTAAATACACTTGAACCAAGATAATCAAGGTCTTCAGGATAACTTAGCATAACTTCCAGGCAGGTTGGAGCTAAACTCTGTAGGACATTGGCCCTCCAGGGCCAGGATTGAACAACACTGCTTGTAGATAAGACATTTAAATATAGAAAAAAGTAGGTACCTCAGGCCTGTGTAAAAGGAAGGCCACAGTCCAGTTGAGCAAGGCCGCAGTAGTTTCTGTCCCTCCAATCAGCAGATCCACTGTAGTCATGTGCACATGAGTGTCTGTCAGAGTCTATGTATAAGAGACAACAATATTTTGCATTTATTCAACAATATTGGATTCTATACTTTTCCGCCCCCATGCCAAACTCCAAATCAATTGAAATTGACTAGATTTTGTCTGCAAAATTTCAACAAGCAACCTCTAGAAGATTCGTCTGTTTGTTTACATTTGAATGTGCATGTACGTGATCCATAGTTGGAACAGCTTGAAAATACTGTATTTTTTTTTACACTGTACTGTGTTGAATAGATTAAAGAAAATATATTTAATTTACTTGACAAGTTATTTCCTTTATTCTTTTCAGCATTTTATGAGAACAAAAAAAGCTAAAAACTTATTCATAGATTTATACATTAAACAAATCAGGACATTCAAACAGGATGTTATGCCTGTTTTTATTCAATAGCAAAATATACTTTTTATTTTTCAGTATTTTGAGGTCTCCAGTTAGGGAAACTTTGGCCTAGAAACCTCCAAACAAACATGTTCCTTTGCTCACCATTTGATTGGCTGCCCCTTGTGGTGGTTCAAGGCACTGCAGAAGTGAAGAAGTCAGTGTGTTGCCTTCTTTATGGTCACTTCTCTGCACACATCACTCGATTAGTATTTTGCAAATTTTAGTTAACTATGTTTGATCATTACATTCATCATTTGACCATTTATTCTTACCTTAAACTCCTCTATGTGTTTCCCTATCAGTTCATCACGTCTAGCTACCTCCTTCATGAGACGAGAGAATGGGGGGTTGGGTAATTTCTATGAGGAAAAAAAATGTCAAAAAAGGGTACAAATGAAATGAATCTTGGGTCAAAACAATTCTAAAACTCAGCTACTTGGAGGTTAAAATCAAATGTGTTACCCTGAGCAGAGGGAAGGAGTCCAGCGCTGAGATCCACGGTGAACCCCAAAGAGACACAATCTTATTCAGACAGTCCTGCAGCTTCTGCAGCTCTTCTGAACTCTTATCATACTGTCGCAATGAGAGACAGCAGGAGGTTTCACTGTGAGTGAGACCATGAAATTGTGGACACATAAAATTAAATAAAATTAAACATGATTTACAGTTTTGCCAAAGGTTAGTGTTGTGATGACGTTACTCGCGGCCACAGTAAAATCTTCAGATAAATCCACTGCTTTTCCTTTGTAGTCCCGCAACACCTGTTTCAAAACCACAAAATGTTTTCTTTTAAGGGGCAGGGCTGTCTAAAGAGATTAGTCTGTATCAGTGGTATTTATAATTATTTTACACACACACACACACACACACACACACACACACACACACACACACACACACACACACACAAAAAAAAGTCCAACGATCCAAAATTTAAAAAAAATCCAAATTTTTGCCTTAGACCCTAAAAAATAACCATGTTATTTGATAGTAAAGTAAATGTGTGTGGTCTGGGTAAACCCTACGTTGTGGGGACTATAGTAAAACATTACATTTTTTACCTTGTGGGGACATAAATCATACTAAATTATGTTTTTTGAAAATGTAAAAATGCAGAAATTAGGGTTTCTATGAGGGTTGTGTTTAGGGGTAGGGTTACGGGATAGAATATACAGTTTGTACAGTATAAAAATCATTATGTCTATAGAAAGTCCCCATAAAACATGGAAACTCGACGTGTGTGTGTGTGTGTGTGTGTGTGTCAAAGGGTGCTTATCATTTCCTAAATTTTGCATTCTCATTTTCTTGATCTTCTGTACTTGACCTGTGACCTGGCAACTGATCAAAGTATGTTATGATGACTTCAAGTCACCTTTATTTATATAGCGCTTTATATATAGTTTCAAAGCAGCTTTACAGTGATAACAGGAAAATGATTCAATGATGCAACAGTTCATTTCGGCTGTACAGAAGCTCTAAAAGAAAATAGTGTCAATGTTCAGCTGAACATGAAGTCTCAGTGTGTGTGTGTATGTATCTGCCCTTTACCTGACAGAGATGGTGTGCTTGCTTTTCTATGACAGAGTGCAGGGAATCAGTCGTGCAGCGCTGCAGAGCATTATGTGCCACACGCCTGTGAGCCTTCCATTCCTCACTGAAATCACCCAGAGAAATGGTTCGCCCACCACCTGACACTATATCAGCTAAGAGTGAGGTACAAGAACAAACACATATGACATATGATATATAGACAGTCTTTCTGAAAAGATAATCATTTGACTGCTGGGCTAGTTAATCAAACTAAGTTACCTGTATATGAATGAGGCCTCCCAGCAAAATCAGACCATTTTTTAATCAGAGTCTCACGGATGATCTCACTATTGTTTAATATCACCATGGCTGCAAAAAACAATAAAAGACATGAAAAGAGATTGTTAAGGGAGACAGTAGTTGCCACATTTTTTTTTTTTTTTACTCCACTGAATATTTCTCAGGTTGTTATTTTTTGCTATTGATCAGAAAAAAATAAACAATGAAACAATTATAAACCATAAAATTATTATGGAACAGCAAAAAAGGTCACATTTTAATGTTATATTTAAAATATCAAACCTTTGTTTTGGTTATTAAATAATTTAATAATAATAAAAAAGACAACATAAAACAATACAAATATGACAACATTACAAAAACAATATTTTCTTATTTTCTTTCTTTTTTTATATTATTTAAAATATTTTCTTGGAAAATCAGTAATAAAAAGTTGAAATAAAATATGCTACACATCAATAAAACAATAGAAAAACTGAAATATTTACATATTTTAAATTATTCAGAATTATACCTTATTGAAACATAAGCCTTCTGTCAACTAATCCCCTTTTTATGAACAAAGTTTATGTAATTCTGCATTTACATGAGTACATGTGGTTCATAGTTCATGAAATTTACTAACATGGAGATAAAATAAAAAGATGAATTACTTGTGCTGCCACAGTTGAGCTGATAGATATTTCCATAGCGATGCGCCAGTGCAGTCAAGTGGATGGGCAGATGATCTTTTGCGAGATCCAGCATGTTGCCCAGCAAAGGGAGAGAGAATGGACCAGGAAGAGCAGGAGAAAGAGGACTAAGGAAGCGCTTAGAGAGGGAGTGCAGGAGTTTGGGCACAGCAGCTAGGTCAGTGGAAAGACACGTACATATTAAAATGGAGCAGAGCTGTCGAATTTCACAATCTCCTTTTTCACTAGTATTCAGGTTATCAATGGAAATATTCTTAAATCTACGCCACCACAGCTCTAAATTGAATCAAACCACCTACCTTCAGGTTTGTTGCTTGCTTTGGCATCTCCATCACTTTTCCTGTTAGTCTGTCTCCAGAGTTGGACCACAAGCATCCACAAAATGAACAGTAACAGCACCACACTCACCGCTGAGATACACATGCTGTTCTTTATTGAGTCTAAAAATTTTCTGAAAGCTTTTCTTTTACTCTCCCCCTTTTATTATCTTCCTCTAACCCTGCTCCAATCCACGTGATTGAGTGTTGTTTCTCAATGTATCCTCTCATCAAGGATACGTAAATATTATCTTGACCTTTATCTCAATGTTACTCTCAGAGCAAGAAGAATGAACCTCTAACATTACGATTTGATTAATGATATTACAGGACACCAAGTTCCCATTGGCTTTATGACCAACAAAGTTTCTTTTTAGTCAAAAAAAAAAAGAAAGAAAGTAGCCTACATATAAATAGTGGACTCTAACACTAAGTTACTGTGCATGCTATTGTATAACCTTTACTGCCGAGCTCCATGCTGATATATTGCCGCAAGGCGTTGGATGGAAAGGCCCCATTCATTGCAAATAAAGCAGTGATTCAGCATAAGCTCAGGAATATAGTGAAATACAGTTACCACCCTGAAAAACCAATCAAAGAAGTATAGTGTCAGGTATGGCGGAATCTAGTCTATAGCCAAACCACAATCTAAGCCTTCAGCCCTGCACAGGAATGGAGTTACTGTTAAACGAGTCTGCTTCAACTGGCAGTTTAGCATAGACATTTGGAAAAGGATTTGCCTGTAAAGAAAAGTTATGCTGTAATAATTCACTGATGGGTCCGTGTACACTAATGCATAGAATCATTATACAGAAATTAACATAAAACCCTTTACTAGACACATGCAAATACTGCCATAAAGTTATTTGGGTAACACTTTATTTTAATGGTCCCTTTTGAACATTCGGTTGACTAAAAGTAAATTTGCAACTACATGTTAATCCAGGACTGGTAAGCACTTTGTTTTATTGATTTTGTCTACATATGTTGAACATCAAAAGTAAAACAAATTCATAGAAAGGAATTCTAAACCAGTCATGTGGGGAAAAAAAAGTACCAATAGAGCAAGACAGTGCAGTTATTCCAGTAGCGGAAATGTTAATATCCATTAACACAAGTACATCAACACATGCATAAGTCTACATAACATTACGAAAAACTTTATATGAACTAAAAAAAGTTGTGATTGGCTGGAGGTTGTGATATTTTCTTTGCAAAGCTACCGTCAGATTTCTTTACAGTTTTTGTTTTGTATGTTGTTAACCTATATACAATATTGAAGTAGCTGTGTGTAGAAGTTTGTACAGTGTATTTGCGCTATGTGCACTCTTCACTCTGCAGTTTTAACCTTGGGTTGTTGGAGTTGTTGGGATCGTTTGACTGAAATAGGAGGGTCGAAGCTTCATCTCAGTAAATGGGAGGGATGCATCTTTGCCCTTCCAGTCTATCCACACAACACCCTAAGCGAAAAGAAGAAAAGACTCAGAAATCTGCACTAATGAGAGACAATTTGAGACTCAAAGCCAATTGGTATCTCTATAATGGCTATAGTTTGGTGCTCTTAACATTGTACTTTAAATATAAGATGAATGAAAATTCATGTTCTACGGCTTGAGCTACAGAAATGATACCATTTGCTGATGCGATACCTTGTTGTCTGAGTAGGAGGCGTAGAGGCCGTTAAGGTTTGCCTTGTAGCAGTTTTTATACCACCAGCCTCCCATGTAGGCCTTAGCGCAATGGATACTAAGGATGTTTGGGTCTTTGTCTTTCGTGGAGAACGGACGGCCGTTGTGATATTTCATGGAATCACCTGCAGAAAGACAGAATATAGATGCAGTCTGTCTTACAAAAACAGTGTTTTTTTTTTTTTTGTTTTTTTTTACATACAAAGCATGATCTTTTCTCTTACCAGCAGTGCCAGAGTATCCAGACAGCTCGATTGCATAGTGATTAGCCTCTGAGCTAACATTGAAGTTGGCATAATGAGCAAAGGCCGTGTCATTTCCTGAACGCAGGTCAATTCGCAGGGTCATTGGTGCAAGACTGGTGAGAGTGTGAAGGATGTCATTTCCTATGGAGAGACAGGGCAAAAAATTAAATACAACATACCAAAAAAATACAAGTACAAAAAAAAAAAAAAAAAAAAAAAAAAGATATTCTAAACTGATAGTCTTTAGGTGGAAACCTCAGGTATTGTTTAAATTGTAAATATTTTTTTGTTTCTGAAAAAATAATACAATCACTGATGAAAATCTCACCCAGCCAGAATTCCCCACTCAGGAGACCAAAGCCTTTGCTGTAATCTCTCCAGCTCCTGAAGAAATCAGTAGATCCATCTATTCTCCTCTGGAATACCTGCATTTGCAAAACAACAGTCTTATTCAAATCCAAAATTCCACAAAATAGTCAAGTCAAGTCAAGTCACCTTTATTTATATAGCGCTTTTTACAATGTAGATTGTGTCAAAGCAGCTTTACATTGATAACTGGTACATTATTTGGCTGCACAGCAGCTCTTAAAAGAATAGTGTCAATGCAGGCAGGCAAATAGTGATAAGCAACAGTATCATTCAGAAAACAATACAAAAGATCCAAACAAATAAAAAATCATGGCATAAAGCAAGATAAAGAAGAATAAAGTTCATTCAGAAAAGGGTGGGATGACTTATTAAATCCAAAATAGTTTTAGAGTTTTATGTTACCTTTGAAGTAATCTTCTGAATGCTAGTCTATGCACTTTTAAAGGGATAGTCCACAAAAGTGAAAATTGTCATTATTTACTCACCCTCTTGTTGTTACACACCTCTATGCATTTTTTTCAACAACATATTCATTCTAAGAATATGTTACATATTTTTGTTCATGAATGGGGCTGTCTGGATCATAATGAAAATCTGAATGAAAAGTACATTCACCATTATGTCCACAAAATGAAATGGAACTTGTTAATTTTGTGAAACCATTTTGTGTTTTAGAATTTTGTGCACGAAATGCAAATGGCTTTTGTTTTTCTGTGTACAAAATGCATTAAAGTACCCTGGTGAGAAAGAAATGCACTTAATTGTATTAAATCTTCACTTCAATCGTAATGTATTGAATTTACTTTAACTCTTAAAGGGATAGTTCACCCAAAAATGAAAATTTGATGTTTATCTGCTTACCCCCAGGGCATCCAAGATGTAGGTGACTTTGTTTCTTCAGTAGAACACAAATGATGATTTTTAACTCCAACCGTTGCGGTCTGTCAGTCGTATAATGCTTGTCAATAATAACTCCATCTATAAGAGTCAAAAAAACATGCACAGACAAATCCAAATTAAACCCTGCGGCTCGCGACGACACATTGATATCCTAAGACACGAAACAATCAGTTTGTGCGAGAAACCGAACAGTATTTATATCATTTTTCACCGCGCTTATACTTGAATGAGTGCGAGACATCACTTCCGTTGTCAGAGCGCGTTCAGACCTCACCAACCGGATGCGCAAGGCAGTTGGACATAGTGGTGTTTTAGAGGTGAAAAATGATATAAATACTGTTTGGTTTCTCGCACAAACAGATCGTTTTGTGTCTTAGGACATCAATGTGTCGTCACGAGCCGCAGGGTTTAATTTGGATTTGTCTGTGCATGTTTTTTTGACTCTTATAGATGGAGTTCCCATTGACAAGCATTATACGACTGACAGACCACAACGGTTGGAGTTAAAAATCATCATTTGTGTTCTACTGAAGAAACAAAGTCACCTACATCTTGGATGCCCTGGGGGTAAGCAGATAAACATGAAATTTTCATTTTTGGGTGAACTATCCCTTTAAAAGTATATATTTTTTTAAAAAACTGTACTTGCAGATAATATAATAATAATGATTTAAAAGGCAACTTAAGTGTATTTAAAGAGAGTGACCATGTTTCTTAACACAGTAGTATACTCTAAAAAGTTCACTTTCTAAAGTACATTTTAAATCTTTGTTTTAATAATAATCTATAATCACTAAAAAGGATCTAAATATTTAATGTCACACTCTAACAACAATTTTATGGCATTTGTTTCTTACTGTCCAGCCTCCTCCATCAGTCTCCATGTCACAGTAGACCCATACTGGCTCTCCGTCCTTCCCTTCAGGGTAGATCTCAGCCTCTCCTGACTCCTTCATCCCATTGATCTGTACCTCTGAGCATTCTGTGGGGTATGGGTACGGGAGCATGGCTACAGGGGAAGAAGAAAGAAAATCAAATCTCTAAAAGATAGAATGCAACCAGGGCTGAAAGGAAGGCAGTTATGAAACAAATCATTACGCACCGGTGGTAAACTCAGCAGAGACAAAACTGATGTACTGTCCATCTCTTTCTCCCTCTATTTTCACAGTATAGTTTGAGAAGGCTGCCAGTCCAGTCAGCTCATAGTGTGTCACAGATGGATTTAAAATCAGCTCCTGTTAATACAAAGCAAGAGTCATTGAAAATTGTGGAAGGGCTGCTAAATTTACCTGAGGTGCTATTGAGTTATTGATACAGTATATTCACCTTGACTTCCTCGCTCAGCTGGTATGTGAGCCTATAACTTTTGAAAGTCACACGGGGAGCCCTCCATGAAATCACAGCTGAGTGAAAGGTCACCTCATCAGGAGTCACTACCTGAAACTTCACTCCTAGAAATCATACAGGCATGAAAAAAGAGGATAAAAACTAGATATTGCAGATCCTGTAGAAGATATTTAGCTACTATGGCGGACAGGAGGATTTTCAGTGATAAATAATCTATCATTAAAATAAGTTTTATATAATCTTCAATAATCTTCATCACACACAGTTTTGTCATACCAACTGTGACTGTATGATGAGTAAAACTAAGAATATCAGGCGAGTTTACAATTTTTTATAATTTATAGGAATTGGCTGATATTGGATATTTAATTGTGCATGTTATTTTTACATTTAGATGCATTAAAGTTCCCTTGTGAAAAAGAAGTTTGCTTAATTTATTGAATGTGCATTTGTACTTCAAATCTTAAAAGTATACTTTAAAAAAACTATTTGCAGATAATAGAGTATTAATGAGATAAAGGGCAACTTGAGTGTACTTAAAGGTACAATATGTAAGATTTTTGGATTAAAATTTCCAAAAACCACTAGAACAATATTTTGTTGACTTGTGTACTTACATTATCCCAAATGTTTCCAAGAATGTTTAAATCCAGAGAAATAAGCAATTTTAACCAGCACATGTGTCCGTGCGTCACTTATCAATGACATCATACCCGCGTTACCCACGGTTTCTGGTTTTATTTTGTAGAAACCATGGAAACACCAAATATGCTTTAATATATTACGTGTTTCATTAGCCAGTGAGCAACTGTTTAGATGGATACATTCATCAACAGAAAACTAATCATGTTATATAGCTCAACACAGTAAGTCTTACTGTTTAAATCTCGTTTTCTTGATTTACAGCGAGTACCATGTTTTACCATGCCTAATATCGATCTAGCTTACAGCAGTGTGCAACAAGTGTCTCATAGCAGCCGCAGAACGAATGCAGAGTAACCTTCAACACACAAATGTATCTAAATATGATAAAACAGTGCTGCTTTACCCCACATATGACCTGAAGCAGCGACTGCGGCATAATAAAAGCTCCGCTGTTTTCAAACCGTATGACGCGCTCGTCTCTCATAGCAATCGCTCCAGTGGCCTCGTTCCACTCCCACAGCACTCGCCCTGCTCTGCTTCATACTATAATAATCTCATCAATGAACATGATTTCTGCCCGAGTCCCGTCCCAATTCTTTTCCACCGGCTATAGACTTGAAGACAACACCTCCCATGATTCCGCGAAATCAAGGCGTCATAAAGCTACGCCTTTGTTTTGAATAAGCGACATCTAGCGGCAAAAAATTACATATTGTGCCTTTAAAGAGAGCACACTTTCATGACTATGGCCCGGTTTCACAGACAGGGCTTAGCCTGGATTAAGCCTTAGCTCAATTAGGATATTTAAGTAGCTTTTATAAACGCACACTAGAAAAAAAAACATTACTGGTGTCCATCTTGAGACAAAACAATGGCTCTAACATATTTTAAGATATGTCAGTGCAAGTTAGTTTCAGTTAAAACAGCTCAAACATGCATTTTAGTCTAGGCCTAGCTTAAGCCTTGTCTGTGAAACCAGGGGTATGTTTCTTAACTCACTTAGGTGCACTTTAAAAATTGCACTTTGTAATAATGCCAAATTAAAAGTTTTACTTAATTTTCAGTTTTGGTCTCTTCATCAAACGATTTTGCCGTACCAACTTTGACTGTAATGAGTAAAACTAAGGATATCATTTGATATTACAGATTTTTGTATTTGATAGAAATTGGCTGATATTGGATATTTAATTGTGCATGCTGTTTTTACATATAGATTAATTAATTAAGTTATAGATGACAGCATAAGTAATCTTTAAAAGCACTAATACTAACACTGTTAAATATAATATTTAGAAAATCCATTTTTTTTACTGTACATTATATCGTTGTGATGCCTAAATTTACTTGTAGCATTTAAAACAATTTATTTTAATGTTTTAATTTTTAAAAATGTATTGATTGTCAGTCATGTAAATCTTTTTTAAATTACTTTAATGTTACTTCGGCTTTTGTGTCATGTGATTTATTTGAGGGCGAGTAAACAGAATCGTGACAGTTTACGCACCACTTCCTGTTGTGAAGGTTGTGGAGACTGGGCTACTCTGGAGCCGGTTGACTTGACTTGTGATTTTCACTGTGTATAAAGAAGATCTGTGGAGTCCTCTGAGCTGATGCTCCACAGCACTGCCAGATAATGTCACTGTAATAGTCACATTGGGGGCTAGAAAGCAAAACAACTTTAGTAAGTAATGATGACTGAGTGGAGAGAACCAGCCATTTAATAGGTTTGACTGCACTTACATTTTGTAGTCCCATAACTGAGGATATAGCTGTCAACTTTAGTATGGGACGGTTTCCATACTAGCAGAGCTTTAGTGTCTGTGATGTTCACCACCTTCAGTTCAGTAGGAGAATCTGGCACTGGGATTTAGAGAAATGTGAAAGAGTCATGTATATATTGTCATGTAGTATAATGTACTACAATACACTGAGATGCAAATAGCATCGAACTACTATTTACAATTAATGCAAAGAAAATACTACTATTTTCACTTCAATGCTATTTGCACTTAGTCTAAATTGCATCTATCACTATTTGCATTAAGTGCAAATAATCTCTGCCTTTATTTATTCCCTACCGATAAACCATTTTATATTACTAAAATCCAGTGTCAGTGTTGGTTTTTGTTATCGGATCAAAAAGAAAATACTGTATCTTTAAAAAAAAAAAAAAAAAAACAAAAAAAAAACAAGTAAGCATTGTGCTCACCTGTAGTGACTGAGGCTGTGATTGGCTCGCTCTCGAGTGTCTCCAGGACTGAGCTCACAGTAATATCATAAGTGGAGCCAGCAGAGAGCTTAGACAGGAGAACATGGGACAGTTGGGAGTCAACAGACATGGAGCCACTCTCGCCTGCAGCATAAAAGGGTAAAGCATTGTAAAAGTACATCTCAGTTTACTGTGGCACATCGGTAAGGCTGCAAACAGTAGCACTTAATAGTCAAAGCAGAAAAGTAGGATAACTCAAAAACATTTACGGTACCAGTCAAAATGTTGGTGTATGTGACTTTAAATTCTGCTACAATGCTTTTAGGTTTTCCCCAGGATACCGAAACAGAAGTCTCTGTTATATTGCTGAACATCAGGTCAGTGGGCGGCTCAGGGCCTGGAGAAAAGATGGTAAGAGGGTGAAATTTCATATAGAAGCACAGTCAAAAAAAAAAAAAAAATTGTTGGTGCAGTACAAACTGAGGGTAATGACATGCACAAATGTATATTTTAGAGTTCTGAAACATTTATATTCTTACATAATGCTATATTACCCAAGTAATCAATCGGTGCATTCTCTCATTTTTTATTCACATGAATAATAATTTCATCATTCACCAATATAGTACACATCATTAATTTTACCACTGGAAATTCTATGTTAAATTGACAGCCAAAGAAAATCTATGGCTGTTTTGTGCTCCTGATGTCACTGAACTTATGCCTGGTATTTATGACTGAAATAGTTTAAGTGGGTCTTGCTAATGTCAGTATGTGAAATGCACAAGGTACTGTATCCCATGCATTCATGGAAGTGCTACCAGCACACCGCAGAATGGTAAATGCTCTTCACTGGTGTTTACTGCAGTGAACCAAAGTAGGAAATATGGGAAACCTACCTGTGGATAATGTAAGGCGGTGAATTTTGGATCGTAGACCAAGACCAGAGCCAAACAAGGAAACTGAGTAACGCATTTGAGGTTGAAGGCCTTTGAAATGATACGACCGTGCTGTACCAGCAAGAACTTGTGAGAACTTTTTCACAGTCCTTGCTTCAAGTTTGTTACTGTTGACTTTAGTTGAAGTTCTGTTTGATCCAGGCCTTTGGACATCTGTTACATTTTCAGCTGCTGTTCCATCCTGAATTTTCTCTGAATCTTCATTTCCTGCTCTGATTTCCCTTCTTGTTACAGTGAAGTTCTTGAACATGTCTCGAGGAGCTTCCCATGACAAAATGAACCCAGTAGAAGTGATATTATGAACCTCCACTGATCCAATAACTGATAATCTGCTGCTAGTGTTGAAATGATTGATTTGAGTTTTGGATTCAATACTTGTCCCATTTACATGCTTATCAGAATTCCCTTCTGCTTGGAGAGCTGTTGTTTCATTGCCATGGATAAGCTTCTTGTCTTTTTCAGTAAATGTAACATTAGTCTTACTTTCCAGCCCTTGATCACCTGCAGTTCTGGTAGTAACCTTTGTCTTGGATGTAGTTACATTAGATGATTCTTTGGTGCCTTTAATTAAGTTCTCTAGAACTTTGGAGGTTTCATTCTTCACAGATCTTTGAGTCACATTCTGAAAGACTGGCTCATCTTTAAGATTATTTTTCCTGTCAGTTTGGGATTGTTTGTCTAAACCCAGTTTTATGACTGTTGTTATGCCCTTTGCTTGCTCATGACGTCTTCCACCTACATGCTTTTGCAGAACTTGGCCAATAGTCTTAATATTCTTGTCTCTTTTTGTGGTATTGGACTGGACTTTACCTGTGGACACTGTTGGCTTGGTTGTGGGGTCTTTCTTTGGGTCCTTTGTATCTATCTTTTTCACAAATATGGTCTTGTCTGGCTTTGTCTTTGCAGACTTTCTGTCTGGCTTGGCAGTGGACATCTTCATAGTCACAGTTTCAACAGTTACTGTGGTCTTTTTGTCAACAGCTAGGAAAAGCAAAAGTCATTCAGAGTGAGACTTAGATATATTCTTAAATATCTCATCCCAAAATGAAAATTCTATCATCATATTTCACCCTCATGTGGTATGATTTTTCTTTCTTTTGTGGAACATAAAATGAAACATTAAGCATCATGTGCTCCACATAATGGAAATGGATTGGGAGGTCTAAAAATTATAAAATCACTATTTAAAATGATAAAAGTACAACCCGAATTCTGGAAATGTTGGGACGTTTTTTAAATTTGAATAAAATGAAAACTAAAAGACTTTCAAATCACATGAGCCAATATTTTATTCACAATAGAACATAGATAACATAACAAATGTTTAAACTGAGAAATTTTACAATTTTATGCACAAAATGAGCTCATTTCAAATTTGATGCCTGCTACAGGTCTCAAAATAGTTGGGACGGGGGCATGTTTACCATGGTGTAGCATCTCCTCTTCTTTTCAAAACAGTTTGAAGACAGTTTTCGTGGTCATCTTTGATGTATTTTTTGTTTAATGATGCGCCAAATGTTCTCTATAGGTCAGTGGTTCTCAAACTGGGGTACGCGTACCCCTAGGGATACGTGAGGTGACAAAAGGGGGTACGCAAACAAAATGCTGTAGTAGTTCATTTAACTCTACCATACCTTAAAATATAAAAACCGAGCATGTATTTCTAACTGGCAAAATGCCGTAAATCCATTACATTTAATCAAATTACCTCATCTTTTGCAGTCAAAAATGATTTTAAGATATGTCAGTGCAAGTTGCTTTCAGTTGAATCAGCTCAAACATGCATTTTAGTCTAGGACTAGCTTAAGCCTTGTCTGTGAAACCGGGGGATAGTGATTGATATCGATTTAAAACCCAAACTTTCTTTGATACAAAAACACACCTTGTGTGAGTTCTTGTAATTAATGTTGATAACGAGCAAGAATGCAATTGTTCCCAAACATCCACATGACTGCAAACGTGACATTATTATAGAACAGGTCAAAAAACAAAATGTACATTTTAAACACAGTACTGTCAGTATTTACTCTATTTTGCACTGAAAAAATATTTCTAACGAAAACCACAGCAGAACTACAACACACGAATGCGGCTATGGCTTTGAACGAATCATGGGAGTCAATGATTCATTCACAGCCACTTGCTTCGTTACTGAATGAATGACTCGATGACTCATAAAAACAGTGACTTGCTGCCACCTACTGGCGGTTTTAGTTTAATATTTAAAAGTATCACTTCGTTTTACCATTATTGCATATTTCTCTATTGAACATTTTTTATTTAGAACATTATTTATTTTATTAAGTTATTCATAAAGGTAAAAATAAGCACTGGAAAAACAATTTAGCGGGCAAATATTGTCCCTTAATGGAAAAAGTGTGACTGCAGTCGAAGTGGAAGAGAGGGGGTACGCAGAAGGATGGTAATCCCTTCAGGGGGTACTCCACTATACAAAGTTTGAGAACCACTGCTATAGGTGAAAGATCTGGACTGGAGGACACGGCGTCCGTGATTTCCAACAAGAATGTCAAATTTGGACTCGTCTGACCATAGAACACTTTTCCCATTTGTAAATAGTCCATTTTAAATGTGCCTTGGCCCACAGGACACGACGGCGCTTTTGGACCATGTTCACATATGGCTTCCTTTTGGCATGATAGAGCTTTAGTTGGCATCTGCAGATGGCACGGCGGATTGTGTTTACCAACAGTGGTTTCTGGAAGTATTCCTGGGCCCTTTTATTAATGTCACTGACACAATCATGCCGATGAGTGATACAGTGTCGTCTGAGGGCCTGAAGACCACAGGCATCCAATAAAGGTCTTCGGCCTTGTCCCTTATACATAGAGATTTCTCCAGTTTCTCTGAATCTGTTGATGATGTTATGCACTGTAGATGATGAGATTTGCAAAGCCTTTGCAATTTGATGTTGAGGAACATTATTTTTAAAGTACTCCACAATCTTTTTACGCACTCTTTCACAGCTCTGCACATCTTTACTTCTGAGAGACTCTGCCTCTCTAAAACATCCCTTTTACAGCTAATCATGTTACAGACCTGCTATCAATTAACTTAATTAGTTGCTAGATGTTCTCCCAGCTGAATCTTTTCAAAGTTTCTTCCTTTTTCAGCCATTTGTTGCCCGCGTGCCAACTTTTTTGAGACCTGTAGCAGGCATCAAATTTGAAATGAGCTCATTTAAAGGATAAAAGTATAAAATTTCTCAGTTTAAACATTTGTTATGTTATCTATGTTCAGTTGTAAATAAAAAATTGGCTCATGTGATTTTAAAGTCTTTTTCAGTCATTTTCATTTTATTCAAATTTAAAAAACATCCCAACATTTCCGGAATTCGGGTTATAGTTCGTCTTACAGATTCCATCTTTTCCTCGCATTAAGACTTCAAAAGTATGAATATAGTGTATAGGTCAAATGGGCTACTTTATGATACTTTTCTGGTGCTTCTTCTAATTTTTAGAGCTTGACAGCCTCTGGTTGTAACATGTTGGTGTCTGTAATAATCGCATGACGAATAGGAATATCAACAAGAACAGTTAATCACAATACTCACAGGAAATAACTTTAGTAAGTCATGATGGGAAACACATCATGAAAATATAACAACCATGTAAACTCTACTGAGACCGAACCCTGAACAAAGGAAACTAGGGTCATAAGTATACAGAGTAAGATAATTAACTGGAACAGAAACAGGTGCGTAACTAATCAGAAATCTTGGAAACAAACAATAACATTTATACAATGTTGCGTAGAAAGTGTCCTACATTTGATCTTACGAAAAAACATGCATATGCCTCTCTTCCACATGTGAAATTTATAACCACAAATTATCTTGAAATTGTCCACAGCTGAATGGTTTCAGATCTCCGCCTTGTAAACGCTGCCTAATTATTGTCATTAACATATAAAAGAGCACCAGTTAACGTCCAAATCCTTTACCTGAGAATGGCGAGCAGTTAAATTTCCAAATACCTGCAGTTCTTTGGCTCTCTGCTACAAGGAAGAGTGCATACATCTGCTTAGACCCTGACATGGCGCTAAGCACTTTTCCACGTCAAAGACCGTTTTTATAAATGTGAACGTTGGATGGGATTTTAGCGTACGCACACTCTAAGATCAAATCTGTGCGAACGCACTTTTTATTAAATGAGGCCCAATGAAACTAAACATATCTGTGACACTTTCACTGTATGGAAAGCAGCATAAACATTACTAAATGTGTCCTTTTATGTTCTATAGATGAAAGAAAATCATACAAGATTGGAATAACATAAGTGTGAGTAAATGATAACCGAATTTCCATTTTGTAGTGACCTATTCTATTAAACGTTACAGTTAAAAATGTGTTTGACTCTCATAAGCTTTACTTACCTTTACTGCAGTCTAGGCCTGTATAACCAGTCTGACACACACACTTTCCCTTCACACACTTCCCTTTTTTGTTGCAGTTAGAGGGGCATGTTTTTCCACTGCAGTCTGGGCCACTGAAGCCTTGGAAACAAACACACTTTCCTCCTTCACACTTGCCCTGGCCACTACAGTTTTTAGGGCACTGCTCTCCTGAGCACTGAACACCTGAAGATATATGGTACAGTGTGTGATTTAAAACCAGTTCATCCAGATTCAATTCATAACAATTACCATACTATACATTTTTTTGCCAGATCCATTAAAAGTACCATATAGTAATGGTTAAAGGATTAGCCTACTTTCAAATAAAAATTTCCTGATAATTTACTCACCCCCATGTCATCCAAGATGTCCATGTTCTTCTTTCTTCAGTCGAAAAGAAATTAAGGTTTTTGATGAAAACATTTCAGGATTATTCTCCTTATAGTGGACTTCAATTGGCCCCAAAATTGGTCAAAATTACAATTTCAGTGCAGCTTCAAAGGGCTTTAAACGATACCAGAAAAGGGTCTTATCTAGCGAAACGATCAGTCATTTTCTACAAAAAATAAAAAATTATATATGTTTTATATTGTATATGACAATTTAGTTCAAACTTTGACCTGTGGAGGGCAGTAATACACTTAGCGTCTACACTGCCAGAATTCTAATAGAGAAGAAGAAGAAGAAGAGAGCTAGTTCAAGATGAGCGTCTATGGTTAAAACGTACATAATTTTTTATTTTTTTTTTTAGAAAATGACCGATCGTTTTGCTAGATAAGACCCTTATTCCTCGTCTTGTATCGTTTAAAGCCCTTTGAAGCTGCACTGAAACTGTAATTTTGACCTTCAACCGTTTGGGGCCAATTGAAGTCCACTATAAGGAAAATAATCCTGGAATGTTTTCATCAAAAACCTTAATTTCTTTTCGGCTGAAGAAAGAAGGACATGGACATCTTGGATGACATGGGGGTGAGTAAATTATCAGGAAATTTTTATTTGAAAGTGGACTAATCCTTTAACTAAAAATTTTAGGATATATGTTAATACAGCATTTTACTTACACATTTTTTTAATCACTGATATCTCCTTTTCAAGAAACTCAACTCTGTCCCTTAGTTCGGCCATCTGTGTCTCACAACCTCCTGTGCAAGCTCCATGTAGCAGGTTGATGCGATGAGTCAAAACCAAAGGAGATCCCGGATTCAAACTTAGCTCTGTTTCTCGTACTTTGGTTATGTTACCTGCTTCTGTCTGAGACTGCTGTTGAACGCAAGCCTCAGTGATGACTACTTTAACTGGTGAACTCTCTGCAGGATTGTCTTTAGTTGGATTCTGGACACCATCCACTACAGGCATGGTGGCGGTCTGATTGACGTTGTTAATTTTTGAAGTAGTAGATTGAGTTTGGTTTTTCGTTTTAGTGTTTAATGATGTAGTTATTGGCTTTGATGAATTAACATTAATAGTTTGGGATATTGACTTGACAGAATTTTTCTTTTTGCTAACTGTGCTCTCATCCACAACAAGCTTTGTAGTGGATTGGAGAGTCTGGTTGACACTGTGGATTTTTGAGGAAGTAGGATGAGTCTGATTTTGTAATAATGTAGTTAGCTTGGGAACATTATGACTAATAGTTTGGGCCGTAGACTTGGAAGTGGAATTTTTCTTCTTGTTAAGTGTGCTTTGAAGAGCAGGCCCAGATTTCTGGACATCTACAGCAGACTTTGGAGAGGATGCGAGGGTCTCATTGATGCTACTAGGTTTTGAGGAAGCAGAATGAGTTTGGTTTTTCGTTTTAGTGTTTAATGATGTAGTTATTGGCTTTGATGAATTAACATTAATAGTTTGGGATATTGACTTGACAGAATTTTTCTTTTTGCTAACTGTGCTCTCATCCACAACAAGCTTTGTAGTGGATTGGAGAGTCTGATTGACACTGTGGATTTTTGAGGAAGTAGGATGAGTCTGATTTTGTAACAATGTAGTTAGCTTGGGAACATTATGACTAATAGTTTGGGCCGTAGACTTGGAAGTGGAATTTTTCTTCTTGTTAAGTGTGCCTTGAAGAGCAGGCCCAGGTTTCTGGACATCTACAGCAGACTTTGGAGAGGATGTGAGGGTCTCATTGATGCTACTAGGTTTTGAGGAAGCAGAATGAGTTTGGTTTTTCGTTTTAGTGTTTAATGATGTAGTTATTGGCTTTGATGAATTAACATTAATAGTTTGGGATATTGACTTGACAGAATTTTTCTTCTTGCTAACTGTGCTCTCATCCACAGCAAGCTTTGTAGTGGATTGGAGAGTCTGATTGACACTGTGGATTTTTGAGGAAGTAGGATGAGTCTGATTTTGTAATAAGGTAGTTAGCTTGGGAACATTATGACTAATAGTTTGGGCTGTAGACTTGGAAGTGGAATTTTTCTTCTTGTTAAGTGTGCTTTGAAGAGCAGGCCCAGATTTCTGGACATCTACAGCAGACTTTGGTGTGGATACAAGGGTCTCATTGATGCTGCTAGTTTTTGAGGAAGCAGAATGAGTTTGGTTTTTCATTTTGGTGAATACTGGCTTTGAAACATTAACATTAATAGTGTGGCTTACTGACTTGCTAGTAGTATTTTTCTTCTCGCCAAATGTAGCTGGAAGAGAAGATACAGGTTTCTGGACAACATCTACAGCAGGCCTCGAAGAGGATGGAAGATTTTTCATTTTGGTTTTTAGTAATGTAGTTATTGGCTTCTGAGGATTAAGATCAATAGTGTTGATGGTTGACTTAGTAGTAACATTCTTCTTCTCACTAATTGTGTTTTGTACACTTTGCACAGGCTTCTGGACCGTGTCCACATCATGCTTTGAAGGGGATGAGAGGGTCTGATTCACTCTACTAGTAGTTGAGGAAGTAGATGGAGTTTGGTCTTTCATTTTGGTCTTTAAAAATGTAGTTACTGGTTTCCAAACATTAAGTTTTACAGTGTTGACTGTGGACTGTACACTTTGCACAGGTTTCTGGATGTTGTCCACATCAGGCTTTTTTAACAATGGGAGAGTCTGATTCCCTTTACTAGATGTTGAGGACATTTTGGTGTTTGATAATGTCACAACTTTAATGGCTTGGGACGTTGACTTTACAGTAGAATTTTTCTTCACACTAAGTGGATCCTGAAGAGAAGGTACATGTTTCTGTACAATGTCTTGAGGCTGATCGACGTTGCTAATTTTTGAGGAAGTAGATTGAGTCTGGTTCTTCGCTTTGGTGTTTAATACCGTAGTCACTGTCTTTGACACATTAACATTAATAGTTTGGTCTGTTGACTTCAAAGTGGAATTTTTCTTCTCGCCAAGTGTGCTCTCATCCACAACAATCTTAGCAGTGGATGGAGGAGTCTGATTGACACTGCTTGTTAATGAGGAAGTAGGGTGAGTCCGATTTTTCATTTTGGTCTTCAGTGCCATAGTCTCTAGCTTTGGAACATTAAGACTACTGGTGTGGGATGTTGACTTGGCAGTAGAATTTTTCTTCTCATTAAGTTTACCTTGAAGAGCAGGCCCAGGTTTCTGGACACCATCTACAGCAGGCTTTGTAGTGGATGTGAGAGTCTGACTGATGCTGCTAGTTTTTGAGGAAGTAGATTGAGTTTGGTTTTTCATTTTGGTGTTTGTGGTTACTGGTTTCTGAACATTAAGATTAATAATGTTCGCTCTTGATTTAGTAGTAGAATTTTTCTTCTCGCTAAGTGTGGCTTGAAGAGAAGGCACAGGTTTCTGGAGACCATCCACAACAGGCTTTGGGGTGGATGGAAGAGTCTGATTGGCGCTACTACTTTTTGAAGAAGCAGCATGAGCCTGGTTTTTCACTTTGGTGGTTGTAGTTACTAGTTTGGGAACACTATGACTAATAGTGTGGTCCATTGATTTAGTAGTGTCATTTTTTTTCTCGCTAAGTGTGCCTTGAAGAGAAGACAAGGGACTAAGGATGAGGAGAAAAACTACTGAGATTAACATTTTATGCTGAAATATGGTGCCCAGTCTTCCATACAAGTTATGACTGATAATATAACGCCTAAATCAAAATAGCAAAGTTTTTATATTTATTTTCCTCAACTATCTTACAAGTATTTGGGATATGATAGATGTATTCCCTGAAAAAGAGAAAAGTTTGCCTTTAGTTTTTCTTGGCATGCCGTTTCATGTTTATTCACACATTCATTCATTTACTGCTCAAATGTGTGTAAATATAAAATACATGCCTTTCAAATATATGTCAGGCTAAGATGAGCCGGGCTGACTGAGCTCAAGACTGCATTTTTGGGAAAATCCCTCAAAACCCTATCAGCAGAGGGACTGTACTGCAGCAACAGAGCTGCACTGTCCTCCTCTCACAGTGACTGTATGTCTTTCACTAAACTTGTACATAATCTTAGCCAACTGAAAACTGCCAGTTTAAAAAGAAAATCCAGCAGTCTTATTTAAACGCTCACCACAGAAGCATCCAAAAAATTCTGTAATAACGATACACGATACAAAAACAGCAATATTGTAAAATATTATTATAATTTAAAATAACTGTTTTCTATTTTAATATTTATTTTTAAATGTAATTTATACCTGTGATTACTCCAGACTTTATTTTAAACTTCAGAAGCATTACTTCAGTCTTCAGTGTCACATGATCCTTCAATCATTCTAATATGCTAATTAGCTGCATATTATTATCAATGTTGAAAACAATTGTGCTGTTCAGTATTTTTTGGGGAAACTGTGGTACATTTTTCTTTGATGAAAAGAAAGAACAACAATACAATTGTTTTAGAACATTATAAATGTTTTTAATGTCACTTTTGATTAATTTAATGCTTCCTAGCTGAATAAAAGTATTAATTTCTTAAAAAATAAATCTTACTGAATGAAAACTTTTGAATGGTAGTGTAAATCATACATAAATATTGATATTTTTATTATATAATTCTTATCTAATCATCTGCAATTTTATGTAATCTTAAACTCACCATTATTTGTTACAATACAAAACATTCAGCCCTTATAACAACTGCAATTCTTACTGCCGGTAATTAATTATGGCAATGAATACAATGATTATAGTAATGCAATTTCAGTACAATAATGTGTAATAAAATTAGTCTTACCTGTGTTTGGAGCTGCTTCTGTCATGCTCTGTGTTGGATTAGGCTGTTTCCATCAGCTTTGAGAACCTCCTGTGACTGATTGAGATTAATGGAGAAAGAGAGACAGTGAACAGGAGCTCCAGTAGCCAAGATGACCCTGAGCAATCAAATCCCTTCATACTTAAAGTTTTTCTATACTCCGCCTCCTTGCCAATTTACATTGAGCATATTCCCTGCTCCTGAACGTTTTTGTGGGTGTTTGCAAAATCTCTCTTGACATAAATTTCTCTAAACAGTTCACCAGACTTACTGAGTTCATGAATCTATCTGTGATTAGCTGTCCCTTTCCTTTGTTACTTCTGTTTATCTGTTATTGCTCTACATGACGTGAATGCTGTCCTCCAGAATTGTCTGTTTTTACCAATATAATTGGAAATGCCAAACATTCATGTATAATGTTGCATATTTTTTATTGTTTCAACTTGTCTTAAAAGGACAGTTCACCCAAACAATCTGCTATCATCTTCAAGGTTGTAATTTTTAAAATTTCCACTTTGATCACTGTTATTAACACACGTACCATTTTATTTAATTATCTTTTCATTTGATCAAAATTGACATTATAACTCAATCCCCCTAAAACCACCTTTCCTCAGACCATAACTCATTACTTCATATATAGATTAAAATATATGTACAGTAAAACATAAGAAAAACAGATACTTATAATAAATATTTAACGAAACATTTTTTATCTGATAGTGTTATACCCATATGTGATAAGCAAAGAAATACATTTAGTGAGAAAATGAAGGAACTCAAGATTCTGTGACCTATACCTATATCTAAACCTTATTTTCCTCTGACTTTCTTTACTACTCTTATTAGCATGGTATCAGCTAGGATGGTATCTGTCTGAAACATGCTAGCAATATGAGAATACACACTAGCAACTGCATAGCAACCATCCAGAAACCCCTGCAACCGCATAACAAACAATTTGTCTGAGACTTAAAAACTTTGAGCTTTTAAAACTGATTCAAACTTCAAATTTAAATGCTATTAAACTTCACACTTCAAACTTAAAACCTTCAAATGTCAAGCTTTTTAAACTCTCTCTCTTGTTCTTCATCTCTTTCTAAACTGTTTTACACTTCAGGCTTTTACAATTATTTCAAACTTTCAGGCTAGGCTTTTTAAAACCAACATCAAAGTTTGTTCACAAACTTTACTTATCTAGTTTTTTTTTTTTTAAACTACTTCTTTTAACACTTTCCACAAAGATCTGGCTTGTATGTTTCCTTTCTAGCACATGATGAAAGTTTCAGTGTGAATATCCTCTACTGGAACACAGAGAGTGTCTGTCATATCAGCTTGATGAGACATGATGGGTGGCCTCTGCTCACTAGCACCCCCTCTTGTATGATACTTATATCACGCTAAAGCAGGCCCACATCAGTGGAACCACCGTTCGGTTGCTGACCTGACCTTACCCTCCTAGTCAAAGCAGTGCCAAGCCTTGAGCTGTATACACACCTAACAAAACAACCATGTACTGACAAGCACTTCTGGGAATTTATGAGCCAAAAATGACATTAGACATTGCTCAGAGTATTGCTCATTCATTTCTGTGGAATAGTTTCTGTTTACTGCTATTTGAACAAAAGTTTAATCCAGTTGTATTTGCATTTGCTTGTAATTTATAAATTATGGCTTCATATTAATAGACTAAATATGCTACATTTTGACTAATCTATTTAAATACACTCTGGTGCACAAATAATGCAGATGCTTTGCTTATTAAAAGAAATATTTAATGAAAATATTCAGTAAGAAAGTACATTTGTAATATATAATAAATAATATCATGAAAGTTATAATAAATAATGAAGTAAACATCCCGTCAATACATAGTTGGAAAAAAAAGTTAAAAATTCAGTAAGTACACTGCTTGCATCTTTTATTTCTGTTTTTTTGCAGCCCAACGCCGACACTGGTATAACTAGCTGGTAGCTGATTTGATGCTTGTCCAATATGCTCTACCTGCAGCTTGCACCAAATAGAAACCAGCTAGCTACCATGTTCCAAAAAATCTTGACCATGCTGTTAGTTTTTTTTTGTTTCTTTGGTCTATTATGGTCTACCTGCTATTGACCAGCTGTACTATTTTCCAAAAAAAACAGCTTGATCACTTAAAAATGGCATGTCCAGCTGGTAGCTACAGTAGTTTGTTGCTGTTCTAGTCAACTAAAGGGGTGCCCAATCCTGTTCCTGGAGATCTTCCTAGCTACCTGTTCAGATCCAACCCTGATCAAACACACCTGTCTGTAACTATCAAGTGATCCTAAAGATCTTAATTAGCTGGTTCAGTTGTGTTTGATCAGGGTTGGAGCTGAATTTTTCAGGAAGGTAGATCTCCAGGAACTGTATTGGGTTCCCCCAGTCTACTAGCTTGAACCAGTTGATGACCATCTTAAGGGGCTTTCGCACCGAAAAGTTGGTCAGTTATAGGAACTAGCCACTAGGATAGTTCCCCGAGAACTAATTTCTCCCCCGGGCCATGTTCCTGGTTGCATTCGCACCGGCAATAGGAACTCTGAAGTGGCCAACAGCGGCGCCTTTAAGTGCGGCATTTACGAACGCTAAAAACCGGTGGATGGAGGATGCCGTGATCGGAGCTGTGTTTGTTGGGTGTCGTGGGTTTTGTGATAAAGGAGATGGAATGTAAATGCATAAATTTAATGGGGCTAAGAGTTTGAGGTGCCAGTGTTTGACATGCGTTTGACCAATCAACGTACACTTATGTCACTGATAGTTCCTATAGTGCTGGTTTAGACCCTACTATGAAGTAGGGGCTAATTTAGTTCCCCCAAAAGGAGTTCCCAGAACTAAAGTCATTACTAGTTCCTGTGGTGCGAACACGGCAAAATCTGGGTATTCAGCCTATAGTTCCTTCTACAGCTAGAAACTAGCTACTATATTCCAAAAAACATCTACCAGCTTAAGTTGTTGACTGGTTGAAGTTGATTTGAATTCTTTAATATATTTTGGGCTGCACCAACAAGAAAGCTCGCAAGATCATGCTGGAAACAGCTAAAAATTCAAGATATGCATAACAAGTAAATGAAGGTAATGTTAAGAGATGCAGAAGCATTTACCTAAATACAGGATTTGACCTTTTCGAAATGAAAATATGTGCATTTCTGAGTCTGCATATTTGTTCAGCCTTTACTGATTCAAACATAACGAGAAGTTTAATGGTGACAGCACAAACAAGGCAAGCATTGACCTGAGCCCGATTGAAGTGATGGCCAATCCCCCCGTGTTGCTTATGTTGGACCAACTCTCAGAGATTAGAATAATATGAGAGCATAAAGCCTGGGTCTGTTCCTCTCCTCCTTTACTCTTAGCACTCTCGCCTCTTTATGTCCTCCCTCTCCCAAACGATTCAAAGAAGCTTTACTACAGTAATAAACGGGGGTTTAGACTGCCAAGCAATAATAAACACAACACATACACACACATCCTCCTGGCTTCCACTGGAGACTGTATTCGAATTTTCAATACCGATTTTTTTTGTGACATTGATTGAGATGCCACCACTGTAAAACAGTTTTTGAGTGTATAAAAGTTTGAATCAGTGACTGAATCTGTCTTTAAGAACCACAGGCTTTTAGGATTGCATCATACCTGAATGTTTATTAATTAAAATATAATTTACTACAATAAATCTTTTTTTTTTTTTTTGAGTGTATCTTTAACTGCACTAAAACACTAAAATCAACAAGCCAGATGTTAGGTCAGTAGCCAAATTCAACAAGTGATTTGTTACATTGATTCAAACTGATGAGTTCTTTAGTGTTTTGGCCATTTAATTAAAAGAACTGGTTCTTAATTCGGGATCTGAAAACTGTTGGGGAGTCTGAAATCGCTTACTGTCCGAGTAACTGCAATACATTTGATGGGACCACTAAAAAGTATGTTCTATATGAATCTGTGTAGTATGAATGAAATCTGGACATATTACTTCCCTCATGTTGTCACTGTCATGTGACCTACGGCATCAGTTGTGTCGCTTCACTGCCATTCACAAATCCTCTCCTGTGGACTCATGGGATAATAAAGTGTCCATCAGATGCACGCTTCAGAATCTTGGCAGAATTAATAGGTCATCCAGGCACTTTTTGCCTACTGTTTTATGAATACTATGAATTCAGACATACTACTTCTATATTGTACAGTGGGGACGAAGGAATATTCGGATATAGGGTGTATGTTTATTTTACATCCTATATTTTTATGTCACCACATTCAATTCAGACTGCAAATTTGTGTAAAATAGCACTTATTTTGAAGCAGAAAGAGTTTTCTGCTCTTTTTGGTGCCTTCTGAGAGAAGCGTCTCGCTTTTTAAAGCAGAGATGGCAAAATAACCTGTGGTTCAGTATGGTTTTTAGCTGCCCCATATGGATTCTGTGATGCAATGCACTTTCCGTCTCTTCTTCACCAGAGTGTGTGCACTGTTGTACACGTACTCGCCCCCGCCTGCCGCTCACCTGCAGATGTTACAGAGTTTACCGTGAGCACAAAAGCCCCTCTCACACTTTTAACTGCAAAGTGAAATGAGTCTTCAGAAAATTAAATAAATAAATAAATACACGTATGCTGGGAAGCTGAATCCCCCCACTATAACAAACCAAGTCTCAATGATTGGACCGGCATGAAACTCAGTGGGAAGATGTGAAAGTGGCCTCAAAAGTGTACCTACAGTGATGTGTGTTGATTTATCTGTGAGTGGTCAGTGGTGTTCTGCTGAGCTGTCTCTCTAAACATGGGATATGTCTAAAATGTCTAAACCAATATGATTCTTAATCAATGGTATATATATATATATATATGGTATATATTTTTTAAGACATCAGCTTGAATTGTTTAAACTTATTTTTAAAGTGATTATGTTTAACAGTGGAATTTGAGGTAAAAAACTATATTATCCATGATGCTGTACAGAATTCCACCTATCAGAGGCGTGAGGAGCAAATCATGCCAAAAGAGCTCTGCAGGGAACGCCCACTCCCATGAAGCACCGAGAATGACGTAATCAAGTCATCTCCCTACTCTCTCAAAATGCTTACATATTATATATCAGTGGCGAGCAGTTACTTTTTTAACCGGGTATGCTGGGTCATGTAAAAAAAAGTGACCGAAAAATGTGAGTTTGAATGGGTTTATAGCTAATATGCGAGACACTCGCATTCTCAGTGTTAGTTTACTCATTTGCTTGCTCATGACAAATAGCAACACATCGAAAAGTATTTCTAATATGTTGGACCTTTTATTGAGAGTAGCCCATATTTATCTGTTGAGACGTGCCTTCACAAGCACCTGTAAGAGCTTTTGTGATGTTTGAGTCGATGGAGGCGCGACATGCGAAAGGTGCGTTTGCAAAATATGCTGTATTTTTGTAATCCGCTAGGTGCCGTGTCACACAAACAACATACTTCACCTTTAAACGTATCAGTTTAGGACACAGATCTAAATCAGACACAACAAATAAAAAACACCATGGCGTCAATTATAATGTATGCCAAAAGTACTTTTAAAATTAATAATTAAAAATAAGTATAACATCATTAATATTAGCAGCCTATTATAAATAAAAAATAAAATGTAATTATAATAAATAAGTAGGCTATAATAAATAAAAATATCAGTATTCTTTAAAAAATAAAATTATGTAAACGGATGACTATCGATTAACATCCTCTGATAGGCCTAGTGACAGTAGGACTGTCTTAAACAATTTATAAGTTTTCATTAAAAAAAATTCCCTATGGAGAAAATGAAATACTATGAAAATAGCTTTAGTTATTTTTTTCCCCATTTGGTTAAGTCTAGTTCGTTTTGTATCAAATACAATGTGATTTTCGGTGATCGAGATTTGGCAGCAGCTCATTTTTCCTCTTGGGCGAGCGATTTGATCACAGCTTATCCTGCCATAGGCCAGCAAACCAATGAGAACGCGGGACAATGATGGCGTTCCTTAACAAAAGCGCGAAGGTGCAAAAGCTGCTGTAGATCAGCTTACCCGGAAGTCTCCGTAACTGGCAGATTTAAAGAAAATTACCGTCGTTTGGCAAATAAATAAATTACGGACAATTACCATGATTATGTGTATATTTTTCAATAAACTTAAAATATATTGTTTCTATAGATATAATCAACAACTTAAAATAAATAATTTTATATTTCGTCATTGTTTTTACTTCGATTATTTCATTTGCAATGCTTCATTGGATTATAGTGCTTTCTGTCACTAAAGCCCTTAAATACACAGTCTTGTACCTTTGTCCGAATTTTTTGCTTCAAATAAAAGTTCGTAATGTTGTGATTCATCTTGTAGCTGAGCTGGTTGGCTTGGTTTAAGGCTTATAATGCTTTAACAAAAACCTTTTTAAAATCTCTATAGGACAAATGAATAGAAAAAAAGTGGGCGGACACTAATGCACTCTATTATGATTTCATTAGTATGTTGTGTTTTGAAGTTACTGACTCTTAAATGTTTTTTAAGCACATTTATTTTAAGACATGATTACAGATAAAGAAAACGTATGTTATACAGGTTCTTCTCAGTTATCATAATCTGTAGCATAAAAAGAAATGCTGAATTACAATTCAGGATAAATGTAGATTCTTCCTCTGCTGTACTGATGTGGAATAATTAAATTCCCCCAAATTGCAAATCAGGCTAAATGTTACACCCATCAACTTGGTACTCTTTCACAAAATCTCTCAGCCCCTTGCAGTAAATCCTGTTGACTGATGCTTTGCATGTTGAAGCTGATAGCTTCTGCTCAACCCATGTCTTTGAATCCAGCAGGTACTGCATGCTGAGAAAGAAAGAGTTCATGTCTATTAGCTTTAAAGTCATCTATATGCTAGTGCAGCTGTTTTCAAAGTTTTTGATGCCAAGGACCCTGAAATATAATGTCGTCAATTCAAGGGATCCTACATTTTTCATGAATAGGTAGCTACTGTATATACAGTATTATCATGTATAAAGAACTTTGTATTAAGTTATTTCCGTAATACAATATTATAAAGTTATTTTCTAGTATTACAGTGGATTTGAATATGTTACATGTACACTGCCATTCAAAAGTTTGAAGTCAGTAAGATTTTTTTTTTTTTTTTTTTAAATAAGTCTCTTATGTTCACCAAGGCTGCATTTTATTGCTGTGAGTTTGTGGAAACCATGGAGATTTTTTTCAGGATTCTTTGATGAATAGAACGTTCAAAAGGTTGTAGGTTGCAACTGTAACCATGGTTCTCTGAGAAGGGAATGAGATGCTGTGTCGGAAGTAGTGATGCTATGGGAACGCCTCTGCAAGATTGCATCTCGAAGCATGTGTGAATTCAATCCAATGGCATGGCGGGACGTCAGCTCGTAGCATGTGACTCATGACCAGGAAGCTATATAGACCTGACCACACAATGTCAGTTTATGATTGGCTGAAGCAAGTCAATCACAGGTATGCAGGAAGTATGGCAGGTCAATGTAGCGTCTCATTCCCTTCTCAGGGAACCATGGTTACAGTCGTAACCTGAGATGTTACCTTTCGAGGGAGCTTGTGCTGCGTTGGAAGTAGTGATGCTATGGGATCGATAATACCCACTCCGCTGTACTGACAAGTGCCTGTCTAGTGTGAATCATAGCAAGCACAAATCTAGAACATGAGTACCTGTGACAGATAAGTGGAGTCCAAGTCCAGGTTGTAAATCCTCACAAATGTGTGTGGAGAGGACTAGCCCGCCGCATCACATACTTCTTGTAGGGATACTCCTGACAATAAGGCTTTTAAAGCTGCCATACTTCTCGTAGTGTGCTCTGACAGCCATAGGTGAAGGCTGACTGCATGCCTCATAAGCAAAAGAAATGGCCTTGACTATCCACTTGCTCGCTGTCTGCTTGGTCATTGGAGAACCTTTCCTAGGCGACCCAAAACAGACAAAACAGCCCTGAAGTGGAAGACCGGCAGAGAGCAACCAAACCAGCTTCTCTAAAACCCTCCTCAGAGTGGGCGAGTCTCTCAGTGGCGCAACGTCTTGGGGTGGACACTGAGAACTGAACTCGCTGCGCCCCGAAGCACCATGGGTAGCGGGGTTGTCAGAATGGTGCCCTGAGGGCACCAAGGAGAAGCGGGCACCGTATGATGTGGTGTGAGCCACTGGCGTCGGTACCTCTTAGCTGAAGCCTTCTTGGAAATAATGACAGTCCACAGATCCACAGTGGCAGACATTCACAATGAGCACAGTTAGCCCCCTTAGTGTGTACTCACACTAGGCTCTCTGAAATGTGCCCGAGCGCGTTTGACCCTCAAAGCCTGGTTCGTTTGACTAATGTGATCACGCCGTACCATGCCCCGGCATGGTCTATTTAGCCGTCCCTCGCCCGCTTGGAAGAGCTGGGCCAGAGCACGGATCAGTTGGGCCCGGGCGCGGTACACATGCAGTGTGACCGCTAACCTCGACGGGGCACGGAACAGCTATACTTTTGTGTGCGCTACTGTCATCATTACGACAACAAGCATCTTTATTACTAAGTGGATAGTACACTTTTCAATTAATGTAATTAATTTGAGTGTATTTGGGTTTATAACAGGTCTGGTTCTCACCTTATTGATGAACAGGAATTGTAGCTGCAAATTCCTCCATTAGCGTGACCTGCCTTTGTAACAATCCTCTTATACGTGCAAGTGAAAATCGCTGCACGGGTAAATGATAAATCTATTAGGCAGTATCTTAGCCAAAGTGCTTTTCTTCCTGTTTTCTTCCATACAAAAAGTTGCATCATATATGGCGTAAGCGTGCTCCAGCCCGGAACATTAAGTGCAATATGAGTGCAGGCCAGGGGGCAGTGGGGAAGGGGGACAATCGCACTCGGTTCGAGGCAACCATGCCTAGTGTGAGTATACCCTTAATGATGCTCTGGTCTCATAAAACAACACATAAATTGTGTGTATACACGCCTGTGATGTAACATGGGCAGGGAGGAACACACAATCTAAAATGCTGAGTGTAAATGACTATGGGACAAACAAACAATAAATATGATAGACAGTTCACACAGAGCGCTTGCTGAAGGCTCAGAAGCTGACATTATTTGGTCCGGGTGCGCTATATAGCTTCCTGTTCATGACGTCACACGCTATGGGCTGACGTCCCGCCATTTTTTTTTTTTTGTGTTATTTTTGCTGTCACTTTTGATTCATGTAATGCATCCTTGCTGAATAAATGTATTATTGTTAAAAAATGTACTGACCCCCAAACTTTTAAATGTTATTGTATAAAGCAGTAAAGAAGCCATTTAAATTAATTATATTTATTTGTATACTAAGTGTATTAGTATAGAACTAAATATGCATGAATAAAATATAAATATTATATAAAAATTAACTTGAATAAAATATAATGAAGCAGTTTTACAGAAAACAGTGCAGTGCCCACCAGTACCCAAAATAAGTTAAAAGACAAAAGCAAGGAGAAAATTTGTTTTTCTCTTTAACTGCTTAACTAGCAAGTGGTAAACTATAATTCTTGATAGGAATACAGCCTATAGGCTATTAGAAAAAAAAGGTATGCACACACTTTCTATTTCAATAGAAAATACAGCCGCTAAATGATTAAATATACTTACTTTCCCTTTGAGTCTTTGGTGGGGCCATCATTGCCCATGATGAGGTATGTCATGCCCTTTTTCAGCTCACCCTTGCAGTGCTTTCTCTTTGCAAACACCCGTGTGCTGTCTGGGCTAACGTCCAAGTCTCCCGCTGAGGTTTATAGGTTAAACTCTTAATTTATCTGAGCATTTCTAATAAAATAACAAGCTCAGTGTCCTTTCTTCATTTATTTTTTAAAATTCTCACGACTTGATCTGTATCCATCATAATTACTGTAAAACATGCAACACTCATTTTTAGGATAAATAATAAAAAAATAACTTACTGTTTCTGAGGACCACATTCACAGATGTTGAATACAACATAAAGTTGCTCTCTTCAGTAACTGAATCCACAATGACTTCAAGTGCTGTCAGAAAAAGAATGAATAAGTAAGGTCATATCTGCCCCAGCTTGCTACAATTTCTTAAATTAATAATATTTTATTGAAAATACTTGACTCTTAAAGATCTTTTAGGTTTCATTATAGTGTTTGCTTGTATAAATTTGGGTCACAAACCATAGTCAATGTTGGAGTGGTAACAAGCATAATCAAATCTGCCCTTTTTGGTGATGTTCATCTCAATTGTTTTCTTCTCGGTGAAACAGCCCCCTGATGACACAGAAACCATTCGATTTTATGATGGCATAAAACTCAAACCGATTCGACAATAAATCATCAGATTAGTGTAGATATGCTGACTGGTTTTAAAATGGGTTCATGTTTGTTTGAATGGTAAACGAATTATTAAGAACCTACTTTCAGCACACTGGCACACATCATTTGAGCACAGGACAGAAACCATGTTGCTCCTCTTGGGGGCGCTGTACAGCACAGAACATCTCCTGTCTGTGAAAATGATGGGGATTGATACCAAATCAGAGCATCCACAATAAATAAAAGGGGTGAAAAAACTTTTGAAAATATAGATTAAAACAATTTTTTTAAAAAGTACTCTGTATTCATGTTGGTTTCAAATGTGTTTTTTTTTTTTTTACCATTTTAAACTTTTATACCATTTTAAAGAGAAGTTTCAATGTAACAACTCCAAATATATTGTGTTGTCAACTCAGAGTATGTTCAAGGTTAACACACAAGACATTCTCAACAGAGCGACGAATATGGAGCACTCTGGAGCAAGTTATATTCTGAGAGTAAGTTGCTATGGCTACTTACATACCCTGAAAGTTACCTCTGTTTTTGGAACTGAAAGTTGAGGTTATCTGCTTACTTACCCTTAAACATACACAGGTATGTCACATAACCTGCTTTCTGGAATACCCCCTGCTATTGGGTTCATCCTTAATATCTGCTGTGGTGAACTGTTACATGTATCACCCTGACATTTACATTATGCCCCTTTATTCAATATTGAAATAAGAGGAATAGCTTACCTGGTTCATAGTAATCATAAAACGTAGCAGGAGCTGGTTGAACTAATTCAATGGGCACACTTTGCTTGGCTCCGAATGCTACACAGGCCTCACCTCCTTCTATCTGAGGGGTGACAGAGAGATAAGTTTGATTTTTATAATAGGGAGATGTGATTAACTATGACTGTGTGTTTGTGCTCATGTTACCTCATTGAAGTACAACAGCACTCTTCCACGTGTGAACTCATAGTGAGAAATATATCTGTCCACCAGGTCTTTCAGCTGTTGGAGAGAATGTTACAAAAATTTAGAGAAAAATAGAAACAACTGAAGCAAGCAAAATGCAGAAAGACCACTCAGTCCATAATAAGATACAGACAAATAAATGTTAAAACACAGGATAAAGACAAGGATTACACATTTTAAATAATTTCAATTATGACTCTCAAAATAGTTTTATAATGAAGCCTTGCCGTTTCAATACTCTGACGCAGTCACCTTGCCATAACAATTTGACCCTTATCAAATTTGCTCAGATTTTTATTCCTGCCCATTTTTCCTGCATCTAACACATTGATTATGAAAACTGATTGTTTGTTTACCATCTAATCTACCCAGACCTTAACATGTGGCCTTGTTTGGAGATGGTCAATGATATTTACTTCACCTGTGACTGAACATATGGTGTTTTGGCTCATCAGTGTATAAATTCTATATAAACAAATACTTTTTTTAATATTTTTTAAAAATAAGAGTGCAAGATTTAAAAAAAAGAAAACTTTTAAAGGAAAAACTTGCCAAAACGTTAATGAAAATAAAGTCAAAATACATTGGATAAGACTATGGTTGACCTTTTCCAGATCTGTATTGATTGCTTCAAAGCCACTAAGTAGAGTGATGTCAGCAATGGCCATTCCAGACAGGTTCCTCCCCTGTGTGTGACTGCGAGAAAAGACAGATGATTAGTGATGGGACGGCTGATACTGGGGCTCCGATGCTCCGACGCAGTTTTCAAAGCACTATCGTATCACACACTGTACCGATGCTTGTATCGAAATGACAATACCACGTGATTGATGACGTTTGAAGCTTCGAACGTCATGCAGTATCGGAAAGTCGGGACAGCTGGTTTGAAAAAATTGGCGCTTCGCGATTCGCACTCTGAGACCCCAGCAATAAAACTTGATTAAATGCATTTTTCTTTTATGCATAAAAGGAAAATGCATTTAATCATGTTTTATTGCTGGAATCTCAGAGACCCCGAACAGAACGGGTTAAACAGCTCGCCCAAAATATTTTTTCAACTACTCACGTCAATTATGATCACATCATTGTTTATTTTATATTATTAATCAATAATCAAATCCGTTGACCAGGCTTCACATGGCACAAGTTGTGGTATCACTGTCACAAATTAATTTAGGTGAGATTAGATCAGATTAGATAGAACTGTATTGATACAAGAGTGATTTCACTCTTGTCACGGACTTCCGAAGCTTTGTTTGGTCACATGCTTTTTCAAACAGTAGATCTGATGATTTGTTAGATATGGTGGAGAAAACAAGTCTGACCACCAGATGTCGCTAATGCGCATTGTGATAAAAGCTTCGAGTAATGAACCGTTTTCCGGCACAATTTGATGAAAGCCTCAGACGCTTCAGAAAGCCTCTATGATTGATTATGATTGAGTTGACTGATGGTTGTCCGAATACTTTTTTCCTCACCTGACACACACTGTATAGACCACATCATTTAGCGTGTTTTGAGTGGTGTCTCTTCTTTGCCTGCTACGAGCATCAAACCACTCAATGGCCGACTGGGGGAGATCTTCCTCCTCATTCCTCTCTTCTGCCTCTCCATAGTCCTCATAGTAATTGTAAGTTTGTTGCACTTCAGCTAAAAAAAAAAAATTAAGAATAATTGCAGTTATTGCACTGTGACATAAATGTATAGTTAAATTAGGCCTGAATTCTGCCATAGATATTCCATAACTCACTTGTGTATTCCACTTTTCCCTTTACAGTCACATTTATTGACAAATCAGCGCAGTTGGAGTCTTCCTTAAGAGCATAATATGCCTTTGCCACCTACAGTAGCAAAACAGAATATATGTATATATCAGCATTTATTTGATCAAAAATAGAGTGACAGCAATATTTGAAATAATATTACAAATAATTGTTTTCTATATTAATATATTTAAAATGTGATATATATATGTCATCTCATTTTGGAATGAGACGCTGTGTCATAGACTGCACCTCAAGAATCACCAAGGGTGGCGGGATGAGTAGAGGTGCCCCCTAAGAGCCCCAAAGAAAATCTAGCACACAATGTCGAAGTTTGCCCAAATTCCAACCACAAGGGGATGCTCTCAGGGATTTTGGATAGTGCCTCAGCCAAAGTGGAATGAGCTCTGACACCTAGAGGCAAAGCCATTCCATGGGCCTCATAAGTCAGAGAAACTGCATATGTTATCCAATTCAAAAGGTGCTGTTAGGTGACTGCAGACCCCTTGCTGCGACCTCCAAGCAGACCCATAATTGAGCAGTGGATGTAAATCCTAAGAGTGTGACTAGATGAAGCTTTTCTTGCTCTGGTGATTCATACAGCGAAGGAAGAAGGCCTGAAGTATGACCGAATGAGTAGTCGCAAAAGGCAGGACTCACCAAGCATGTTTTGAATGTAATCTAGTCTGGTGTGCAAAATCGGAGGAGGCTATTCTGAACAGGCCTGCAGATCTCTTGATCTTCTAAACAAAGTCAATGCTAACTTAAAGAGGCAATAACTACTTGGAGGCTGACTCTAAGGGTTGAAATGGAATAAACCGTCCCAGACCAGAAAAAAGTCCCAAGAAGGAACTCGCTGCCTGCAGATAGCCATCAGCCGCCTGACACCATAAAAAAATGGAGACACCAAGGGGTGCCTCCCAAAAAAAGCTCTAAGCTCGAAGTTTGGTAGCTAGGGGAAATGACAGCCATGTGTACCTTAAGGGCAGCAGGGGCTAACCCTGCTGAGAGGCACTCTTGGAGGAACTCCAGCACTGTACCAATCGGACAGTGGACTGGGTTCAAGTGGTGCTTTCCAACCACAATGACTCAAAGAGCGGCCATTTTAGGGCATACAATTTTCTTGTAGAGGGACCTCTGGAACTCCAGATTGGGGTGATATATTGACCCCTACACTTGAGACAGGAGGTCTCTCTGGACAGAAATCTCCCAAGGAGAAGACTTAGGCTGACCAAAATGGAGCCATTAATAATAGGTGCAGTCGGCCTTGGTGAACCCTCACTAGAACTCCCAGGAGCAGAGCTATTGGAGGGAAGGTGTACAGACTAAGCCTCAGCATTATCTGTACCATGGCGCCCAGTCTCAAAGGAGCTGGAGGTGTGAGGGCGAACCAGAGGGGAAAATGGATCGACTCTTCAGAGACGAACAAGACAACTTCCTCTTGGCTGTACCTCTGCCATATGAATTCCACGACCTGAAAGTGGATTTCCCTAGGCCTCATCCCTTGCCTCATCCCTTGCCTCGACAGTATGCCTGCTTCCAAATTTGCATGCCCCAAAATATTGCATAATGGCAAAGATCGACATGCCTGCATCGTGGTTAAGTCCCATGCAGCCCCTAGAAAAGGGGTTCTCTGACTTGAATATATCACACTTTTCTTGAGGTTCAGCCCCAGACCTATGCACCTTATATGGACAAGAAAGACACCTCGATGCAGAGCTGGATATACTGTATACATACATATATATATCCAACTCTTCAAAGCTAGATACATTTTAACATTTAACTCACATAGTCAAATGTGGTCAGTAAACAAACCAGACAAGTTGTTTTTTTACACGGTACATTTAGAATAACTGAATTTTTCTGTTTTTTTTTTATTTTTTATTTTATATACTAAAACATCTCGGAACCCCTTGCACGCAGCTGGAGAGACAAAGGTGGACACCTGTCTGCTTTCACTTCAAACTGCAAGCATAATCCACGTCAGCAAATGTGGGATCCAAGCCACAAGGTTGCTTTCAGAGTCGGTAGAGAGGACAAGAGATAGGGGAACACCCGTCTCAAGTTCCGCCTCTGCCAACTCAGTTGCAATCCCCATAATCGAAGCCACTACACCGCCTCAGCGAATGTGGGACCCGAACCATGAGGTGCAAATGCCTGACTCTGATTGCTCGAGAAGAGAGCCATCATGGAGCTTGGAGCATGGAGCTTCCTCTATCGCGTAACACTCACAAAAAGGACAGTCAGCCTTTTTGAGTGCTGGCGGAGCATGCTCCGCTCCCAAACACATAACATACAGATCACGTGTGTCATCCCCCCATAATAAAGTGGGAGCAAAACTCCTAATCTTTGCATTTCTGCTTGCCATACTGTCTAAACACAGAGTGAGATAAACAATATGACGAACGATATCACACAAATGCAAACAGACAAATGGCTTCCTGAAGACAAAGAAGCTGGGGATTCCGTGACGTAGGTGCCCTTTTATGGTCTTGCTGACACGCTACGCTACATCACCTGACCTCACGACAGCCAATCAGGATTGCTGTGTTTTCACACCTGCTTCCCACACCGGTAATGCAGAAGCGTTCCTGTAGCGCCAACGCAGCTTAGAGTTTCAATGGAAAGGATATAAAATACACACTATGGAGATATTTTTTAAACTGCTCACTTTCATTTTAACTTTTCCTTCTCCTGAAAGGCTTACATCTATTCCTCTTCCTACTAGTCTCTGGAAAGACAAAAGAGATAACATGATAAACAGATCAGCATGAAAAAAAAAATACTAAGATAAAACTAAAATAACTAAAAGTCATAGTGAAACTATGTTTATAAGAACATGTGAACTTACAGTGACACCTGGAGTACAGCAGGCCAAATTATGTCCTCAATATCCTCTTTTCAATATACAGTACTCTATACACCCCCATTCTTGTAGGTATATGTGTGTGTCATGCCACAGTATTTTAGATTTAGGACAGAATTTTGACTTCAATCTTTCATTCTCCTTAGCCATTTTGTTAGATTTGTGTCAGTGTCCCAATTATTTAAGCACATTATTGAACCTACATTAATTATTTTTATTTAAAAAGAATAATAATTACTTTTTTCTATTTCACACAATTTCCCATAAAGTGAACACGTTATATCTAATGTATATTTGCTGCACTGTATCTTCCATACAATTCTGACATTCATTCATTTGAAATGTTTTTATTATGAAATGGGGTTTTAGTAAAGATTTTATAATAATTTGTGTATTTTATATAACAATAGAAGCTTTCCCAGTGGGGTTCACAAACTTTCAAGCAGCAATAGCTTATCTGGCTATATTTCCCAGCCACAGGTTCAAACGGTTTACCTTTAATTCTGTTTCCACTTTCTTTTCATGTTTGTCCAAATGCAGCTTCTCCATCTCAGACCTTCCTGGAACGGTGAACTGTGCATTGACTATAGTGATGGGTGTGTCTGGTATTCTCAGTGCATACTCTGAGAGGGCTTCCAAAGCCATGATAGTGTCCTAAAGTGTGTTTGAATGGAATAAAATAGTGTTCTCATTTTACAATTCCTCCAAATACTCTTTGTAATCAAAGTAACATACATACAGTTTCATTCAGTCTCATTAGGCTTACCTGTGTTGATTTGAAACCTCCTTCATAGTTCTCTTGTGAAGACAAGAAGCATGCAGCAGCATGTGCTGTTATTAAGTCATTTTGTGCTAGTGCAGTCAGGAGAGCGTATGCAGTGGTCTCTACTGTTAATGCCATTCCAGGGGGCACACGATTACTTTTAACCTCATTTACCAGTCGCATATTGTCATCATCTTGCCACACAAGACACTCTCCAGCTTACCAGTTCAGTTGAGCAGGTGAGAGGAAAGAATTCACAGAAATACATTAATGAATGACTAAAATGAATGATTAAAGTCATGAACACTTCAATAAAGAAGTCAATACTTGGTATGATACCTGGTTTTGCAAAACTTTTGAGTTTCCTCCATGCTGACATTGCTTGAGTTTGGTCAGTGAGGCAGGTTGACAAACAGTACGCCGTAATGGCTAAAGCATAAGGTCTTTTAAGATCATCAACCCGTTTAAGGAGGAAGTTGGTGGCACGAGAGATGCTTTTCTCCTAGTGAGCAGTAAAAGAGTATTTGGTTTTCCTTTTTATTAAAACATTGTATTCTTTTATTAGTGTCTAATACAGCCTTTCTGTCAATCCAAGCTAATCGGAAATACATAACTTTTTGCAAAACTGCAAAAATGTACTTATACATACATTTCACTGCAGTTTCCAGCTGAAATGAACACTAGAGGCAGTAAAACACCAACAACTTTTGCTCCTTTTGAAACAAATTATGATTACAGGGGCAATTTATAATTAGTAATAAAGATTTTTTTTTCATCCGGTTCCTTGCACAATAGCTACTTAGCTACACTTACCATAATGAATGATTTAGTTTTGACGTTTGCATCACATAACTAGGTCCATATGTAGGCCTATAGCTTTGATGTTGTAAACATGCTTTGTAGCTCACTTGGTACAGCATTGCACTTATGATGTGGAGCACTTGGGGTAGGAGTCCCGTGAAACACGAGTCACGATCCTCAACAAAAGGGCTCAAAGCCTCATAGACGGAAGCATGGTTGCTTAAGCAAATGTGTTTTTGTCTCACATTTACTTATGCTCACACTGTTGATTTTGGTATAGTGTAGGTGGTACGTTACTTTCAAACATGATAAATCATTAACCTTTTTCGTGTAACACAACGGACATTTCATTTTTAAAGAGCCATGATACGTGCATTGACCAACATAATAAAATTTTGCCACAGTAGCATTTAACTGTTTCTGAGAAAACTGACACTATTTAGAGCCAGTCACTGGACATTTAACATTGAAACTGCTGTGAAATGTGCTGCAAGCAATGTAATATCATTGTCCAAAAATGTACCCACAGGCACTTTTTATGTTTTATCGCTTACAGCACCTATTGTGAGACACAAAAGTTCAGCGAAATGTACCAGGAGCAACACATTTCAGGTTTTGCAGAAATGTAGCCAGAGTCACGTATTTCCAGTGTAGTTGCCCCACGAAGTATTGGACACTCAAGTCTCACTTTACAATGTTAAAATTTCAGTGCATTTTATACAAAATATGAAACCAAGTGCAAACAAATTATGCTAGAGCTTGTTTCAGAACTAACTTTTTCAATCTTTGTAACCAACTGGTCTCAAGGTTATTTTTAGTGCATGTATGAAGTAATTTCCCCTCAAGTTCTCACAGGTGTCCTAGCAGAATAACCACTGGTGTAATATTAACAATAAACATATTCTATATAGTTTTATAACTAGAAAGTGTTTAAGGCTTTTTGCCTTTATTTTGACAATATTTATTCATGTTTTGAAACCTAACAAACTTCATTTTGTGAAATGCTTTAAATTTTAGATAAAAAAATGTGTCTGTGCTATATTTTCTTCAACAAAAAAAAGCCACTTGCTTTGATATTTAGTTATATAATGCAAATATATTATCACATTTTTACAGAGCCCCTACGGGGACATGGAAATAAGATATTTTTATGCTTTTGCATTCCCCTCACACTTTGCGTTCTCTTGAAAAGGTTTTTTGTTTCTCTAAGAAACTTTGGGTTCACTCACAAAAGTTTTGTGTATTGAGAGTGAATACAGAACTGGTGATAAAATAATGCTTATTTAATGCTTTTGTGAGAAGGGCGAATGTCATCTCATATTTTTTAGTTGTGCCGTAAATTGTGGCTTAAGTGTCCAAATACTTCTTGAGGCCAGTGTAAATGATGCAATCACTGGTTCTTACCACATTGGTTATTTCTCTGTCCAAGAAAGGGAGGGAATGTTTGAGGGCTATCGTGATAAAAGCTGTTAAAGAGGCATCTTGTTCAACTCCTCCAATACCTCCCTACAACAGAAACAATGAATATCAGCACAATTAATGCAGTAGCAGAGGAATGCAATTTCTGACAGGGTAAAGCTTTTTGCAAACCCCCTTGGTTTACTGGCAAATGATGAGAGGCATTCAGACCTGCATTTCCCTGTGATAGACTGGATTAGCATCAGTGAAGGATCCATCTGAGCTCTGTGTTTTAATCAGATATGTGACTGCTTGGCGGATGTCCTCCTGTGAAATCAACCTTTCTATTGTTCCTTGCTTTTCAAGAGTTTCTATCTGTCGATCAGCCACAATAGACAGCACTTTCACCACCAGCGCAGTCAACCTATGAGAAATGAGAAGCCATCTGATACTTCAAATTGTTTAGGATTCAAAATCTAAAAAAGTATATTTTATTGTGTAAAATAGATATGGGATGTGGCAAGTTCTGCATTCATTTGCATGAAACATTTATATGACTTTATTTTTCATTTACCAGGTACTTGTCGGATGGTGTAGCCAAGCTCCATAAGATCCATCAGGCTTTTTGAATGTTAAAATTCGATCATAAGCTGCCAGAATAAAATGACACCACAAACATTTAGAGTCACAGGGTACAGCTTGACACAAACTGTGTTAAATTATAGACCTTAGACAGGAAAGAGGTTATATGTAATGTTTTTGTTAATGCAAACTGGGCTGTGAGGGATATTTGATGCTGACTGAAGAAAATTCACTCAAAAGTAAAAATTATGTCATTAATTTTTCACCTTTATTTCAAACCCATATGATTTTACTTCTGTAGATAAAATTTTAAAGACTTTTTTTTTTTTTTCAGATTCCCTAGTAGGCAGATTTAGAACCTTGAACAGACTGTACTATACTTGTATCCTTCACAGCTTGCTTTGATTTGTCTTAACATGACATCTACCCAGACTGAGGTCCATTGGATCGGCATTTTTAAAAATGTATCTTTAAATCTCTTATGTGGCATACAGTAACAACCTAATCTCACAGGAAAAAGTACTATTTTATGAAGTTACGAAGTGGCAATTTCATATGAATTAGCAGGGACATGATTAGAAAAAGTATGTGTGAAGGTCCACCCCTTACCCCACCCCTTAACATACCCATCACTGGGGCGTAAGCAGATCATACGAAAATGTATGGATGAGATCGTATTGAATTCATATGAATTACCCACCAATCAGCTAAAACGTCAAATAGTTTCAAATTGTCATGAGATTGTGTTGTGTCATACAGGTACACTAAACCTTGCTCAATGAAATCTAATGCTTTGTCTCTGGATCCTGCTTCCAGTTCCAGCCATCTCTGGCTTTTGTCCAGGTAGCGGATTGATAAAGCAGTTGGAGACATGAAGATCATAGTCTGCTCTCCGCAGCCTTTCGGTGCCCGGATCAGATTTTCCACTTTGGATGGTGAGAGTAATGGAACAGCAGTAGACTTGGCAAATGCTTCTTCTGCATAAAAAAAAATTATATTTCATTAAATATTATTAGGTTTGACCTCGACCCATTAATAATGATAATTATTTTGAAAGCATTCACAACAACTTAGTTTTTAAACATGTTGCTTTGGACCTTCTAGTTTGACAAACAGGTTGACATCCGTTTCAGGAACGGTGTTGTTTGGGTAAAATCCCTCGATAAAGAAGCGCCGATCACTTCTACCTGATGAACAGAGTTCAGGTTTTTATACACGTTGAGATTACCATGTCACAATCTTTGTCAAAGCTTTTAAAAACAGCCACGATATGTGTATATCTGAATCTGTAATAGGCGATCAAACGATAGCTAATAATCTCACCATTCAGATTAATAAAATAAGTCTTCTCTTCTCTGATTTCCACTCCCTCATTCTGAGACATAAAGAGAAAGACAAAAGATAGATTTTAGAATCACTGAAATCCAATTGTTCCAAACAAAGGATATGGCATAAATTTGGGTATTTTGTCATTCCACTTCCTCTTACCTCAACCAAGAGCATCTTTTGAATAGCATCCACTTTTGTTTTTTCTTCATCATCTTCATAAAGTGCAATAGTGATAGGGATATGGCCTGTTACCATGGGAACAGCAGGAAAAGTTACAGTTTGAGATGACTTTTCCTCCAGACTGATTCTGACAGTGGAAGATGAAGATGCTGACCCGGGTGAACAAAGACCATCCACTTGTTTCATTTGCACAACAAGCTGACCATGAAAGTGATGAAGAATATATATTAATCTCAGAAATCATTTATCTACTATTCTGTTAGGGTGACCAGATTTCTCATGGTGGAATACAGGACGGGTGAGCAAGTATCGATACGATATATTGCGATATTTCTTGTTTTTTTTAGAAAGAGGATCTAATTTTAGAAAAAACGGTCATAAAGAACACACCACCATATGCATAAAACCTTACAAACAACTTTATTTTATTTAATCAATACAGTATCATTTGCATTTATATCACTAATCACTACTTTGTGCAATCTAAGGGAAAATAGTAAAGTGACTGCAGGATTCTTTAGGTGTATATGTTTTAAAGGTTCACAGTATAGCAGTTTTTAATTTCTAAACTATTTAACAACTAGTGCATAGTCCATTTCATGACTGAATGTCTGTTTGTTTTATATTTAATACTGTAAAGCTGCTTGCTTTAAAGCAGCCTAATGTATAAAGTGCTATTTAAATAAACGTGCCTACACTGAAGTGCTGAACTGCAGAGCTGGTGCAAACATAGATGTTTTCTTTCTGCTGTCACCACTGTCATTTTTTGTGTGTGTTTATTTTATTACTGAGAGGAAAACGTGCAGTACATACTACATATTCTGTCGAACGGCTCTCAGCAGCGCGGATGGCATCGGGATATTAAGTGAGCTCTCAGATTCAATGCGTTTCCCGAGTTTTGGATTATAACATGGCCTATTTTCAAACAACTGACTCTTGTCGATCTCCTTAGTGGTTTCTTTATAGTTGAAGTCAAAACGACTCCACATACTTCAGCATTGTATACCGCGGGAGCGGAATAATTCGATCGTCTTGTGAGCTGGGTTTGCTAATGCTAACGCTAGCGATGCACCTTGCGCTTCTCCGGCTACGCGTCAGTTTACGTTCTAAGATAACACTGACATCTAGAGGTTGGGTTTTATACAGTCTGTGGTTTAAACCGAACACAAAGCCACGAATCCTGTAAGTAAGTAAATAAATAAATAAATAAATATCGATACAGTGTTTTTGAGAATCGATACAGTCTCGCCAAACATAATATCACGATATTTACGTGTATCGATATTTTCTTACACCCCTAATATATACATATATAATTATTGTTATAAATTTCTATAAACAAGGAAATTTACAAACAATACGACAAATACAATAGAGATACAAATAAACTTGTTTTTCAGATACAGTTTTTTGTTTGTTTGTTTGTTTTTTACCATGTACTATACATTTATTTCACATATTTTGTTATTTGATTAACATTAATGACAGACAAATATTTAATTAGGCTACTGTCCCTTTAAGACTGAATTCATGGATGTAATATCCTGACCAGTGTTGGGTAAGTTACTTTTCTAATTACTCTGTCTAAAAAGTAATTTAATTACTCAATAAGTAATTTAACTCATTACTAATTACATCTTAAAATCCCTATAAATCTTGACTGGATAGACAATAGAAAGGAAACTCTTTTAATAATTTAAATATGTTTAGTGTTTTATAGCTTTTTAAAACATTTTAGCTTTATTAAAACATACTATAATACTTAAAAAAAAAAAAAAAAAAAAAAAAAAAAAATTGTATCAAATAGGGATGTCATGATACCAAAAATCTAGTAGTCGGTACCGATGCCACCAAAAGTGCACAATACTCGATACCAAAGTCGATACCACGGTAAAAATCGTCTCAGGTTATGACTATAACCATAGTTCCCTGAGAGAGGGAACGAGACACTGCATCCCGAAGGGGGCGCTATGGGAACGCAGTCAGCATGAATGCGTCTGATGTACATGTGTCAACTAGTCCAATGGTGAGTGTGAACGTCACCGGCGGGTGATGTCACGACCAGGCAAGGATAAATACACATCCGGAAAGACCGGCTTCAGCTTAAATCGCCAAAGCAAATCGATCACAGGGATGCAGGGAGTATGGCAACGCGATGCAGTGTCTCGTTCCCTCTCTCAGGGAACTATGGTTATAGTCATAACCTGAGATGTTCCCTTTCGAGGGAACTCGCACTGCGTCCCGAAGGGGGCGCTATGGGAATGATATCCCAAAACGCCATAATTCCAAAATGCCTGTCCGTGTGAAACTGTGGCACACTAAGACGAGAGCACTGATGAGCCTGGACCTGCGTCCAGGTCGAGATATATCATCTCACAACGTGAGTGGCAAGGATCAGCCCGCCGCATCACAGACCTCCTTGAGGAAAACCCCCAAAAACAAGGCCTTGGAGGCCGCCATACTCCTAGTAGAATGAGCTCTGACAGACAGTGGATACTGCTGACCAGAGACCTCATGAGCAAGTGATATAGTCTCAATTATTCACTTGTTAACCATTTGTATGGACGCAGGGAGACCCCTAATTGCGCGGTCCAAAACAAACAAATAGTTGATCTGACGTTCTCCACAGGGCAGCCCTGTGGATATTAGGTGTCCAGTGCTCACACTGGACACACAAGATTCAACTTTTCCTGGTCTGGATCTGATAACAGAGGACAGAAAGCTAGCAGCACTATAGACCGTGGAATATTGGTCAGAACCTAGGTATATAACCTGGTAGGGTAAAGGAACACTTTGACCATCCCTGGTGCACACTCAAGGCACGTAGGGAATACAGATAGGGCCTGAAGGTCTCCTACTCTTTTTAGGGAAGAAATGGCAAGGAGGAAAACAGTTTTCAATTTTTCTGAGACCGAATCAAGCGGCTCAAATGGAGCTGCAGATAAGCCTTCCAATACTATGGCCAACTCCCAAGCAGGAACCCTAGTGCATGTTGCAGGCCTCAGCCTCAGAATACCACGAAGGAAACGAAGGGTTATACCCCACAATTGTACCATCCACAGGGACATGGTATGCAGAAATAGCTGATACGTAGACCTTTAGGGTGGACGAGGATAGCCCTGATGAAAAACGACTTTGCAAGAACTCTAGTACTGTACCAGTTGGGCAGTTAACTGGACCTAGCTGTCGCACATCACACCAAGAAGTGAAAAGTTTCCACTTCAGGGCCTATAGTTTCCTTGTGGCTGGAGTTCTGGAGTAAAGTATGGTCTCCACAACCTCGGTTGAGAGACCAGATACTATGAGTTGGGCCCCCTCAGGGGCCAAACCCACAGGTTCAATACATCTAGGCGGGAAAAAAAAAAATGCCTTTAACCTGAGAAAGAAGGTCTCTCCTGATCGGAATCTCCGAGGGAGAGTCATCAAGGAGAGACACAAGGTCCAAGAACCATACCTGACTTGGCCAGTAAGGTGCTACTAGCAGTAGACTTATCCCTTCCCGGCGAATTTTGTCCAGAATTCCTGGGAGCAGAACAATTGGGGGGAAAACGTACAGACGTAGCTTCGGCCATGTCTGTACCATGGCATCCAGTCTAAGAGAAGCTGGATGCGTGAGGGATAACCACAGTGGACAGTGCGTCATATCCTGAGACACGAAAGATCCACTTCCATGTGGCCATAAATCTCCCATATGAGCTTCACCACTTTGGGGTGAAGTCTCCATTCCTCTGGTCTCAGCCCCTGTCTCGATAGGATGTCTGCTCCTATATTCTAGGTCCCTGGAATAAGACTGTTCTCGAAGAGAGCATCTTCCCCAGGCACCACAGGAGGATTTGGTGCGCCAGTTCGCATAGTGGGCGCGAACGCAGACCCACCGGCCGATTTATATAAGAGACCATCGATGTATTGTCTGTCCAGACAGCACGATGACCTCTCAGGTCTGGGAGGAAGAACTTCAACACACTGAAGAACGCCATCATCTCCAGGCAATTTATGTGCCACGAAAGATGATGACTCCTCCACAGCCCTTGAGCTGAGAGGCCTTCCATTACCGCTCCCCAGCCTGTGAGAGAAACGTCTATCATGAGAGTGACTCAATGACATTGAGCTCCTAACACAGGGCCCTGGGACAGGAACCAACTTTTCTTCCATATAACCAAGGCGCGGATACACCGCCGCGTGATCTTGATCATACGAAGTGGGTTCCCCCTCAAGGAAAACCCTTGATCCTGAGCCACCACTGTAAGGGTCTCATGTACAGCAGGCCAAAAGGTATCACCGTTGGACGCAGCTGCCATCAGACCCAACAGTTTTAGAAAACTGTTTTACAGTGAATGACTGGCCTAGTTATATCTCCTGTGTGACTGAAAAGATTGCAGCAATACGAGTGGGTGACAGAACGGCCCGCAGCGTCACTGAATCAATACCATACCCAGGAAGGTGGTTCTCTGTAATGGAGAAAGCACATTCTTCTTGGCGTTCAGCCACAACCCCGATTTGTATATGAGCAAGAACGACATCTCGATGTCGAACTGACCATCTGTTCCGACTGCGCTAATATTAGCCAGTCATCTAGTCAGTTCAGAATGCGTATGCCCTGCAGCCTGAGCGAGGCCAGAGCTGCATCTATGCATTTCATGAACGTGTGGGGTGATAGAGCTAGACCAAATGGAAGAACCTAATATTGGTATACTTTGCCCCTGAAAGCAAACCTGAGGAACTTCCTATGCTGTGGAAGGATGGAGACATGGAAGTATGCATCCTTTAGAACTATCATGACAAACCAGTCCTTGGATCTGGTTTAGCGTCAACATTTTGAACCTAAGTCTCCTGACTGAATGATTCAAATGATTAAGATCTAATATAGGACACAACCCTCCATCCTCTTTTGGAACAAAATAGTAGAGGCCGTAAAAAACCCTAACTCTCTGCTGGGAGGAGGAACCAGTTTTATAGCTCCTTTCGCAGAAGAGTTTACTTTCTGTTCCATTAGCAGAGCCTGCCCATTAAGATAAATATGACAGAAGCCTCAACTCTGCCAGAAAATCCACTAAAGGGAACCAGCCTCTCAAGGCTGGTCTCTGGTATACTTAGAGCAGCCACTTTGGTGACCTGAAACACACTGGCAGGAAACAACCCATTTGACTGCTTTTCGACCCTCCTCAGAGGGTGCGAACCTGATGCAGTGTCGTGTGAACGCTGAATCATAGCTTGCTGGAAACCGCTGCGCCCTGAAGCACCAAGGGTGCCAGGGTTGGCAGAATGGCCCCCTAAGGACAATGAAGTGGGGCTGGCACCGTATACTGAGGTGTACACAGCTCTATACTGTGTGGGGCTGCCCTTAGATTTCACCGCTCCACCCCGCAGGGGGCTGCCCTAAGAAGCCTAACACCACTGGCGTCAGGATCTACATGAAAGGCTGAACTAATATATGAATCTAACTACTTAAAGTCAGATAATTATGTATTAAATTACAGCCAACTGTCCATTTAATTTCTCAAAATTAAATGCAGCAAAAGATCTATCAGACAAGTTAATACAGTCTGAAAGAAATGCTAAATATAGCATGTATATATATAGGCATATAGGCCATACACACACACATCAAATTTCATTTAATCTCTCAAAATTAAATGCAGCCACATATCAACCAGACAGGTAAAAACGGTCTGGATGAATGGCTAAAATAAAGAGTTATTAGTGCAGACATATAGCTTTTAAAAAAACAGGCAATATTACATTTAATTCCTCAAATTAAATGCATCCATGAACCACCAGACAAGTGTACATGGTCTGAATGATAGGTTGAATATTTATAACTGCCGTCTGCACACCCTAATCTGCGCGTTGCCTCGGTAAACACGAGATCAGAGCCACTAGAATCTTTATTGCTATTTGCAGACTCTAAATCTACGCGTCACCTCGGCAGACGCGAGATCTGTGCCACTAGATTCTTTATTGCAGTTTGCAGACTCAAAATCTATGCGTTGCCTCAGCAGCCGCGAGATCAGAGCCACTAGAATTTTAATTGCAGTTTGCAGACCCGAAATCAACGCGTCACCTCGGCAGACGCGAGATCCGAGCCAGATTCTTTATTGCAGTTTTGCAGACCTGTAATCTACGCTTCGCCTCGGCAAACACGAGATTAGAGCCACTAGAATCTTTATTGCTTAAGACTTTATTCCCTCGAGAAAAAAGCCAAGAGGAGCAGAGCTAAAAGTCTCGATAGTGCATCACATCGGGAAATTTAAGAATGAACACTGTCAGATCCCAATACAAGAGCTGACGTGCATGCTCTGCTTTCAAACAAACAACACATGAATCGCGTGTATCCCCACTCGTATAGTAGCGAGGGCAGAGAAGCACACACGACTCAAGTTGCTATTTGCTCGCCAATAAATTCCTGTCTAGAATATATATAATGCTTGAGGACAAACAACAATAAATAGACAGAGACCGTTACACACAGAGCGCTTTGCTGAAGCACAAAAGCTGAAGCCGGTCTTTCAGGATGTGTATTTATCCTTGCCTGGTCGTGACGTCACCCGCCGTTGACGTTCATTCTCGCCATTGGACTAGTTAACACACATGCATCAGACGCATTCACGCTGACACCGTTCCCATAGCGCCCCCTTCGGGACGCAGTGCGAGTTCCCTCGAAAAGGAAGTAATTGGAATATTTTCATTCTGCACAACAGCCACTCGCTTCTGCCGACATCTTCAGACAGCGACTACACAGCCAACTGGTGCACAGCTGTGAACTCGCACGCAACTGTACTACAGCTAACAATTTTAAAGAGGCAGCGTTCACTTTTACCTTAAATTCAATATTGATTTAAACAGAACTGTTGAACTAAGTTACAATATGTAACGCAAGTACATTATAAGTAACTGTAATTAAATTACCTAAAAATGAATCCCTTACTTTACTTTTTCAGTGGATAAGTAATTTAATTACAGTAACGCGTTACACCCAACACTGATCCTGACACATATACGGTTTTCACCCACCTGTTTACATCCACTTGAGACATAACCGACAGTATTTACATGAGATACTCCACACGATGGACATTTTGGCAACTATGTATGCATTTGACCATTCAGGCACAAGGAGAACTGATCGCTCTGGTGTGTGTCATTCAGAGCGAATCCTCCTATCCCGCCTTAACTAACGGCAAGTTATAATGAATTGAGATTGGATCGGATGGTAATTTGGTTTTACGACAAATTTTATTGGGCTGTTCTTGCGCGACAGAACACTACTACTACTACTCATTCTATGATCACTCAGTTGTAAGGAAATTTGAGGAAAGATGAAATATGGGACAAAACATGATATTTTCTTAATAAGTCAGGACACTAAAAATAGAGCTGAAATACGGGACTGTCCTGGGAAAAACGGGACGTCTGGTCACCCTAACTACTGTATTACAATGTATAATGTAACAAATACTGTTATAATGATTTAAAAAGGACAAGTAGAAATAAATTAATAACTGCATATAAACTTTTTACAGTTTACAGGGTAAACTGGGTAAACAACAACAACAACAACTGAAAAATTAATGTAAACAAACCTCCCTTTCCATCTTTCCGTAATTAAAGATCACCACAACTATAGACAGTTGCTCATAGCGTTTGACTGAATAGGGAAGCCTCAAGGAAATAAACACTGGCTTGAATACAAGTAGGTCTACAGGTTCCGCCACACAAAAACCTGTAAGCAATAAAAGTAAAAGGCTTAGTTCATTGGTAGGTTGACATTAAATTTGATAGCAGTGAGACGGAATATTACCATGGGATGGAGATAAGCTGAGAGCCTGGATCTCCCATGTTGTAATAGAGTGGGGTAAATGGATTGTGTGTCTGGAAGAAAGACCCGATGCAGTTAAATCTTGATACAAGACCCTTGTAAATCTTAACACTGTTTTAAAGGAAACTCAGTGTAAACATTTTATATTGTAATGAATTTATATGTATGATATTTTCCCTACCGTGTTCTAACTACACGCGATGTGATAAGATTCCAGCGACAAGCAGCGACGCGACAAGGGGAAGCGATAAAAATCAATCAAAAACTACAGCCAATCAGAAGAGAGTGTGGGCGGGCTCTCTTGGCAAGAGCACAGCAGACACAATGAAATGGGTAAGTACATAGTAAAATTCATAAATATTACACCATTTAAACATTATTTAAGTACATACGGAGTGACTGAAACAATCTGCCCATTTATTTATTTTCAATATCTGAGGTGAATCAGCCAGTGTTGTCTTCATTACAGCTAAAAAGCTGGGAACACAGAATGATATTCAAACTCACATTAGACGCTTTTAACATTAAAAAAAGCACATAAACAGTACCTGATATTATCATTGCCATACTTTATGTGGCTGTTCTAGCCGCGACGTCGTGGAGAAATAGAAACCGTTTCTTCGTTTCGTCGAGGCTGGTACAAAAACTTTGATTACAGTTTTTCTCGATTGCTTAAACACATTTCTTGAAACTATGCCTCATATTCTCAAAACAGTAAACACAAATCCGTAACGTCTCACCCAGTTCCCCAAACATCCTATTTTTAGGTCAAAATGAAGCTCTACACTCAAAACCATTCACTCTTGCTGAAAAAACAAACTTTGCCCTCAGACATCACATACAAGCCCTCAAAAACACACACACTACAACATAGTCTTACACACTGGTAAGATAAATTCAAAACAATACTACAAAAACCAAAAACAAAAACCAGTAATAAGTTGTGTTGCTTGTGGTTCTCCCCCTCAAGGAACTTTTCACATGATGAACACATGTGTATACATTTGCACATTTATTTTATTCCTTAATGTACTGTACAGTACAATACACCAAACAACAACAAAAAATATTCTGCCCCAGCATCACATCTTTGGTCTGGGACAGTGCTCTTGCTCATCCTCTTCCTCCTCCTCCTTCTCTCTGGTGTCCTCGACCTTTTAAATCACATCTCTCTGGATCCATTGTTCCAAAACTGAATGAACTGACTCAGGCTCTTTTATCTATCTATTGAGGGTTCTGATTGGTGTGTGATAAATTTTGACTCTTAGTGTTTCCACATGGGTAACTGTGTGCTAACTGAGCTCAAGCTACGCTGACTTGAGTGAACAATATTGAATGCTAGTGCTTTCTAAATGACAACATGGTGTAGGCAATGAGAAATGAAGGGATTTGTGTCTAGAGTTTTGCAGTGACAGTTCAACAAATCTGATTCATGTGTCAAAACAGGGAAATAGTGTTTATAGTTTAGGGAAATGGGTGTGCTTTTTGATAAATGGCATTATGGTTTTGAAATTTTAGTTCAAAAGTCTGGTCATAGTGTTTAAGCAATCTAGAAAAACTGTAACATGGAAAAGTACGGAGTCCCGGACATGACATGCAGGAAAAAAAAAAAATAGTAGGCTAAATCGTGCGCACGATTTATATTTCATTCCCTCGATTTACTAAAACGTGCGCACGATTTACTATTTCGTTCCCTCGATTTATAAATCATGCATCGTGCGCACATTTTAGTAAATCGAGCTAACGAATTAGTAAATCGTGCGCACGATTTAATTTTTTTCCTTGCATGTCATGTGCGGGGCTCCGTAGAAAAGATACCTTTTATCGCGTGTCGCGGCGTCGCGTCGCGTGTAGTTAGGATACGATGGACTTTCACATCACTTAAATGTAACATTTATATATGCCTACTTTAGAGACAGAGAACCTACTCACCTAACTTTTCCTTTCACATCCATCTGCTTAAACTCAAAGCTTGGAGGGAAATATCGGCGAATTGTTTGTGTTTCAAAGTCAAAGAATTCCTCAACTTCGTTAGAATCAACAGCTGTGGAAATTAAATAATAAAGAATAATTTGTGGGAAAAACAAAATCAGATGTCTTTATTGCACAGATTGTTGCACACCTGAATTTACAAAAGCCTTTGATGGCATTTTTATGACTTGTGCATGCATGGTAGCTTTTCATTAAGATGCTATACTCACTTCTGCCATGCCCTTTCTTCAGGTCCTCTTTCCTCTTTTTGTCTCTTAGCTTGGTTGCAAACTCACAGCACTCTCGGAAGGCATCCACACAATCTTTGCTTTCTGTTTTGCTCACTCTTTTCGCTCGGTCCTCGCAAGTAAACTTCATAGGAATCAGGGTGAAACCATGGCGACAGCATTTCTGCAATTCTGCTTTCTTAAATGCAGCCTCTACAGGACAAAAGTGACGAGCAGAAGTTAAGAGTAATTACACATCTTCAAAGGCATTTCCAGGTCATGTGTGCCACTGTGTATAGCAACAATAATTAAAAAAAAAAAAAAAAAAAGAGAATATATAAACTGTATATAAAGACACACTCATTTTTCATTAAACTTTAGTTTGCCCCTATAGAAATGAATTGTACTTGAAAAATTGAGATTAAAATGAGACTCACATCAGTGTTGTTATTGTTAAAATACTAAAATGACTAAAATTAAAACAATAAAATGAAAGATTTTTTTTTAAAAATAATAATAAAAGTGACAAAAGCACATAACATTAAAAATAAACCTGAAAATATAAAAATGAAAGCTAATTCAAATTATTAATTAATACTATAATACTATATAAAAATAATACTAAAATGACACTGACTCAGATGAGCTTTGAGAATTGATACAAAAGGTAATAAAATATTTAACTGATAATACTATACCTTTTTGAGCCATTTCTGTTTGAATATCATCAGAGCGTTTGTTGCGCCTAAAGCCAGACTCGCAGGTGAAACCTAGAAGTACAATGAATCAGAAAATATTATTTGCATATTGTAACAACTCTTTCATTTAAAGGAATTAGCACAGTACCAGTCTGTTTCTTTTTACAGTATGCCCAGATTGAAAATAAAAACACAGAAAAGTTCCATTAGGTTACCATTTCTCATGTACTGAAATAGAGAAGAGTTTGGAATCATTTGGCACCTTTTCTCATCATTGAACGGATTGTGGTTGAGTGCGAGATGAAGGCCAGACCAGCATCATTAAAAACAGCAGCTGCGTTCTCTCCACCACCATACGAACACCCCAGATCATAAGACTGCATGGAGGTGAACACCTTCACACAGAAAAATGAGAAACAGCAAAAGAACAAGAACAAGAATAGATTTGAGCTTATCTTATATCTATATCTGATATATCTAATTTTCAGAAACCAATAGGTATTATTAGACAGTACAACACACCTGTTTTGGAGTGAGTTTGTTTTGAGAACCCAGGGCATAAATGGCTTTGTCCACAACTAGTAAGGCCACTTTTGCATTCTGTGTTCCTACATCAATGTCAAGCTCAGCTGAATCTTCTGGCTGATAATTCTGATTGCGATTCAGTTTTATCTCAAGCTAAACAGGAGATTGGAAAGCAGAAAACATTTGGCAATATTTTTTTTTTTTACTGTACTGTATAATTTTAACATAAAATAACTAAAATATTGTAAGCTGTTAAAAAACAATTCAAAAGCATTTTAGTGTCTGTTTACCTTTCCCTCACACCTGTCCTTTACATCCACCCACATTGAATCTGCAATAATGTCACCATCTGTGTCATAGTAAAAGGTGATAACTCTAAAGGAAGGGATCATCTCTGGGCTGATACGGATGGATATTTTTACAACAGAACCTGATGCAACAGAGCTCGCGCTTCTTAGTATGCCTCTGCTGACAATCTGAGGAGATGCACACATTTCTCAGGATTCTCAGGTATATAAAAACATTCATTTTAAATATATATAATTTCAATACATTATTTACCATATAATATATTTGCCTATCTACTGGATTGCCCTTGACATTAAATGTAACATCTAGAGACTCTTCTGATGACAGGACTTTATTAGTTGCACTCAGATACAGGAAGCTGTTCTTTGTAGATTTCACTGGGCGCACTTCTTTTGTTGATTTGAATCTGTCCACTGTTGCCTGTTGAAATAAATAGGTCAAAAATATACAGTGTAGTATAGTATTATATACAATATAGGAAATGAAAGTGTGTTTGTATATATATATATATATATAAAGTAGGCCTGTTTCACATTGCACACACAATCAACTTAATACATATTAGTAAATACATACAATAGTAAATAAATAAAATGCACTGCTTTTGCCAGCAGTGTGAAACAGGCCTGACAATTATTAGCTTTGGATGTATTAACCTGCACTGAAATGGAAGATGGCGTTCCTTTCACATTGAAAGTGTAAAATGCGATTCCCTCTTCATTAGTTTTAATATTTATTGACTTTTCTTGGGTGCTTGAGACATCTAAGTTCACTTGAATGCCTTCAGCTGGGGAACCATTTGGGTGATGGACTGTGACCTAGTCAAAAACAGGAACCACTGGTATACTACCACAAAATCATCAGCAAAATGTTATTATTATAAAGTTAAAGCTACCGTTATGAATTACTGCAAGCATAATCCTCAATGACTGACAGTATCATTATTATGCATTGTATTGTGAATAGAAGTGTTTTCTTTACCACAGCTTGAAAGGGAAATCCAGGTGTGTAAAACAATCTTGTCCGAGACAGATCCACATTGTATGGACTCAAAACAATGGGAAGGAAAGCTGCCGATTCCTGTACCTCACCACCTTGAGGTGCACAGTCATTTTAGTTCAAGTACATCAACATCAACTAAGAAATGTTGTAAATTTTACCTATATCCAGATCTTTAGGCATTTTAACATTACATAGCACATACAGACAAATGACATTTGTTTATCTTTTTAATCAATAGTCTGTTCAGATAATCTTGCATTTTTGGGGCCAGATTTACTAAACAGAGCAAATTAGCATAAGACTGCAATCCCATAAAAGGGACGATGGGAGTGGAAAGTTCTAAAATAGGTTAAGACATGCTTTATTTCTGTGTTAAATACTACCGCAAACCTTAGCAAATCAAATTGCAGGATTTATTTAAAGACTCTCCTCCCATATATTTTTCATCTTAAAAGGGAATCTCATGCTGTAAGGTCAGCCTCAAGAATAACTGTCCATGACTTTTCAGTGTTTTATTGTATGTCTTTAGTAAATCCCGACAGTAGTTTTTTAGCGCCAAAAGAAAAAAAATTGGGCAAAAATTATTTTTTACCAGATGTAACAGAACTTTAAACATGAAATTTTAATACATTACTTACCATAAAATATGTATTTGCCATTGATTACCATTGATATAAATTGTGACATCTAGACATATATTTAAGTAAATCTGGCCCTTAGTTTTTAAAGTTTAATTAACTGACAAAAACAATTTCATTTCTTGTTTCATGATTGATTACTTAAAATATCCGTGACTGTGACAGCAATGTAGAATTGGGCCCGAGTCACTGCCAAATCTTCTAATGTTGAATTCAGTTTTTGGTTGATATCTGAAATTTTAACTGTAACCTCAGCATGGCCTCTTTTCACCTAAAAAGAGGAAAACACCAAAGAATATTAAAGAGTGATCTATGAGTCTAGTAATCTTCCTTCTTAGGCAGTCTAATTTGTGGTGTACCTCAGGGTTCTATTTTAGCACCCACCCTTTTCTCTCTATATCTACTTCCTCTGGGTTCCATTTTTAGGAAACATTTCCTAATGCAAATCTACCTGCCTGTAACTAGGAAAAACAAGTGTGCTCTACATACTCTATCAGTGTGTCTGGACGATGTTAAATCATGGCTTTCTAAAAGTTTTCTTTTCTTGAACACAGATAAAAAAATTCGATCACCTTACACCCCTCCTGAGATCCCTACACTGGTTGCCTACCCATTACAGAATTGAGTATAAAATCTTACTACTTGTGTATAAATCTTAAAATAATCTAGCTCCTTCTTATATGACTATCCTACTTCACCCCTACACACCTGCGAGAGGACTAAGATCGGATGGCAGAGTCCTCCTTAAGATCCCCAGAACCCTCCTAAAGCCAAGGGGTAATAAAGCTTTTGAAGTGGCTGGCCCCACTCTTTGGAACAATCTTCCTAATTTATTAGCTTCCACTTCATCTGAGTTCAAATCTTGCCTTAAAACTCATCTTTTCTCTTTGGCTTTTAGTATATAATTTATTTTTTTTAAAACTGTTTTTTAACTGTTATTTTGCTCATTTTATGTGTATTCCTTACTGTTGTACAGCACTTTGGTCTGCCTGCGGCCGTTTTTAAATGTGCTCTAGAAATAAACCGAACTTGAACTTGAATCTATGAGTATACTCATCTCGGAGATTCAATAGATGACGGTTTCTACTCACAGATCCTGTTTTTTCCAGTCCTTTGATGAATTCGATTTCTCCAGCATTATTCTCTGACTCATCCTTTTTCATCCCAAACCGACAGTGGAAACCACCATCAATGGACTTGCCATATGTGTATCTTTCAAATGATAAAAAAAAAAAAAAAAAATAGTAATAAATAAATAAATTAAATTCTGCTTTCTCAAATTTAGTAAGTTCATATTGATACCATTAAAGATATAATTCACCTCAGAATACAGGTTTGGAATGCCATAAGGATGAGTAAATAATGACTGAATTCTTCTATTAGTTGAACTATCCCTTTAAGAGTATTTGTTTGATCTGAATGTAAACTTACGAGGCTTGAATGGTGAATGTGAATGTCTCTGCATTCACGAGCAGAAAGGCTTTCTCCGACTGAACAGAAACCCCAAAGCTGGGAAGAACTAATAAAAATGCATTGTATTTGAGTTAGATTCAATACAATATCTGTAAAAAAAATTTTATAGATATTTATAATAGTAGGAAAATATTTGAATGTCCATATCTAGTATAATTTACCAAATTTCTGGACCTTGAATTCACGCACAGCAGGATTTTTCTCGTCACCTTTGTAATGTGCTGTAATCTTCCATACACCAGGTCTGGAGAGATTGAATTAAAATGTTGTATATGGGCTGATATAAATACAGCAGCTTCAGAATGGAGTCATCTTAAAAGACTGAACAGCATGCTAATATTTATTTCCATAAGCATCACAGATTTTATACTACAACTTTTACGATGATAGAAAATGAGATTGACTGTACTTTGAAATATCAGGGATGTGGTAGGCCTTTGACAGAATGCCATCTGTAACTTTGTGCACTGATTTCTTGATTTTGTTCCCATCAGCATTCTGAGGACATAGATAAAGGTCAGTTAGGTAGGCCATGCCAGTTTCTTAATTTGCTCAATAAATGATGGTGAGAATTTAACTGCAGAAAGAATCCTATTATATGAGATAATCTTAGAAATAAAACGTCACTGCCATGTCACTGTGACACATGGCATCAAAGTACCACAAGAGTGATTCGAGAGCAGACGGAAGACTCAGCCGGCGCAGCTTCTCAAGAGTGGCTGCACAGGCTCTGATGGCGACACAGTTGTTCCACGATTGGTCAGATTCACCGCAAGACACAAACACGTTTCGTGTTTATTTGGACACCTTCTGTTCCACTAATGCTCACAAATCTGTATTTTTATTACAGTAAAAGTTTTTTTCATGTAGTCACGATGTTACATTGTGTCATGTAAAATAAAGCTCATAAAAAAACGTAGACCCCACTACATTGGATTTGAATAGTATAGGCATATTGTTGAACTTTATTCTTGTACAAACAGCCACTGTATTGAATGAAAATGTCTCTGAAACATCTGTGTATTTGATAAATATTGCATTTATTTCACTTCATCTGCGATAAAGTATGCAAACACAGCACGAGTGTCACTACAGGAAGCAGAAACTGTCTGACTTAACGGCTCCATTTTCAGCTTCTCCCTGACTGCACTCGGCAACTCTCGCAGATTGGTTACATCTAGCTGCAGCCAATGTTGAAAAAACTTAATTACAAAACGTGCTCAAACAAAACATGAAAAGAAACACACAGAGAATGAGAGCACTCATCGACTGTGTGTTCACACAAGACATGACAACATGAACATGTGGCCAATGAAAAAAAAAGAGCCGGGTGCTACACAGCACAAGACAAAACATGACAACATGAAAGCACATGGCCACATTTAGCAGGGAGGGAGGGAGGGCACCGAACCAGACCAAAGTGACGGAAACCTGATAGTGTTTGTGCTCATTATATGATCTGTAGAGAAGCATATTATAGGTACAAAATAAAAATAGAACTTTCTTACTTACATACAAAGAGACATGAACTATCTCTGATTTTGGTCGCATAGAGTGGTCCAGAGTGAAGATCCTGAACCAAACTGAAAAACACAGATAACTAGGTTAAATACACAGTAGTACACGCTGTGAAAAAAATGTGTAGTTTTTTCACCCTACAGGGCCATGTAAAATGATTTAGCTATGGCAGTAGAGAAGGTTAAAGGATCTACGATACACATTAATTGGGAAAAAAATACTGTAATATATTGATGTTGATGAAAAGAAAGCATCTCAGGTTACGTATGTAATCTGGTTCCCCGAGAAGGGAATGGGATGCTGCGTTTTGGTGTTGATGGTATGGGAACGCTTCTGTGTCTACACATGGCAATCTGATTGGCAAAACGTATGGACGTGACATAGCCAGTGTTGGGAGTAACGCATTACAAAAGTAATTATATTACAGTAATATATTACTTTTTGCTGTAACGCAGTAATATTATATAATAATATAACGCATTATTAATAAAATTTGGGTAATATTATACTCGTTACAATATCAGTAAAGCACGTTACAACAATGCATTTTAACCCGAAATTACGTGGTGTTAGTTTTATTTTTTAACAACACCGCAAGACATTCCAGCACCAGAGAAAAAAAATCTGCGAGTAAAATAGTATGTCTGTTTCCTGCTGCTGGAATTCGATGGTTGAGATGACTGCAGAGACGGATTCTATATTTGTGAGATGGACATAGCTATCCCATTATTTTCAGAGAAAGGGACAAGAACGTAATAAGTGCAATATTGCAATCAATGTACGGCACTGAGGGAACTTTTTAGAAATAGCACTTGAAAAATCTGGACCGGTGCCAGGCTAACACTAGATAACCAAGAGAGCTTCGGGGTCGGAGAAGAGAAAGAATGCAAGACAAAGCAACAGATGCAGAAATATCAGTAAGCCACGAGCGCACATACAGTCATACCCAGTTTCATCAATAATAACGGACTCGTGCATGCCTAATGTACGACTCCTGTATGTCACTGTAATCATCTTAACCTTCATTACAGTCGTCATCCATCAAAACTTTATTAGCGACACTGGTTTTCTTTATCCAACTGAGAGATGTAGTTTGCGTATAGTATGTTACTGATGCGGTTGGGTGTTTTGAGCCGCACGTTCAATTTGTAATGTTATTTCACACAGCCCAATGAGAATCGGCGTGGGCTGCTCCGAAACAATCGCAGAATACGCAGAGAGGTGGTGTTTGTATAATATTTAATTTAACATATTAATAAAACAATTAATGAATTATATTACTATATTTAAATAAATTTTAAGTTATCTAAAAAAATTTTAAGTTATCTCCAAGCCCCCCTGGAGGATCACTGGCCTACACAGTCATTACGCTATACCACATCGCCCTCCACTGGATGTATAATGAGCAGCAATAAACTACATTTTAGCATTTTATGCTGTCATACTTCTGTGATTATTTTGTTGAAAGTAACTCAAAAGTAACGCAAAAGTAGTGTAACGCCTTACAATTCAGAGACAGTAATATTGTAGTGTAACTAATTACTTTCAAATGACAGTAACTTGTAATATATAATGTATTACATTTTGGAAGTAACTTGCCCAACTTTGGACGTAGCACAGCCAACACAGAGTCCATAAATAGACGGCAGAAATGCGTGTCGACAGATTGTAATTTTCTAAAGAAGACACACAGGCATAACCGAGGCATGACAACGTGACACAGCATCTCGTTACCTTTTTGGGGAACCGGATAACATATGTAACCGGAGACTCCTTCAAAGTGGGATTTCGACATTACGTCATAATGTTGACGCTATGGGCACTTTAATACCAATGTTGCCATGCCCAAGGAAACAGAGCCTGTCAACAAGGCTGTGTATAAGCACAGACGATTGTTGAGCACAGACAGGACTTTGGTCAAGCCTAAAGGACTCGAGATCCTGGGGTTGAATCTGTGTCCAAACTGTAGAACCTGATGAATGTGTACGGAGAGGATCAGTCTGCCTTAGCACAAACATTTTGCAACCCTTGCTGGGCCCTAGAGGCGAAGCCATTCTGTGAGCCTCATAAGAGAGGATGATAGCATCTGTAATCCAATGTGAGATATGTTGCTTAGTGACCACATTACCTCTATTGTGTTCTCCAAAGCATATCAGAAGTTGAGACAATCTACGCATCTGGCCTGGGGTGCATTTCCCGAAAGCATCGTTAGTCAACTATGGTCGTAAGTCCCATTGAACTCTATTGGTAATGATGGAACTTGCAACCATAGTTCGCATCCCGAGCGATGGACATAGATTCTTAAAGCGCGGACCAGGCATAACAGCTGGAGGCTTTCTTGCTCCAGCATCTCATGAGGCAGAGGAAATAAAGCCTGGAAAATGACTGGCTGACTAGCTTCAGAAAGAAGTTTTGGAATATAGTCCAGTATGGGGTGCAAAAAAACTCTTAACATCACCTGGCACAAAGTCTAAGCAGGAGGAGGCTACTGACAGGACCTGAAGGTCACCTTCTCTCTTGAGTGATGCTAAGCCTAATAATAAAGCTACTTTGAGAGTCAGCATCTTTTCTGAAACTGACTCCAAGGGCTCAAACAGTGCATCTGTCAAGGCTCTTAGGACTAATGCTAGGTCCCAGGAGGGAACTTGTGACCAGCAGATAGGGCTCAACCGTCTGGCACCGTGCAAGAACCAACAACCAACAAAAGCTCCTTCTAAGGGTATGTGGCATGCAGAAATAGTGGCCACATAAACCTTTAAAGTAGCCAGAACCAGCCCTGCTGAGAGGCGCTCTTGGAAAACTCCAGCACTGGACCAACAGGGCAGTTAACTGGATTCACATTATATTGTACACACCATGATACAATAAGTTGACATGTCAAGGCATACAACGTCCTAGTGGAAGGAGCTATAGAATTTAGGATAGTTTCAGTGAACTCTACCAAAAGACCAGAATCTATGAGCGGGTACCCTTCAGGGGCCAGACCCAAAGCCTCCAGATCACCGGCTGGGTATTAAATATTGTCCCCTGCACCTGTACCATGGCATCCAGCCCCAAATGAGCTGGAAGTGTGGGGGCGAACCAGAGGGGACAGTGGGTTGTCTCCACGGAGGCAAACCTATCCACTTCCACTCTGTCATAGCTATGCCATATGGACACTACTACTTGTGGGTGGAGTTGACATTCTCCGGGCCTCATCCCCTGTCTCGACAGGATGCCTGCCCTCACACTTATATGGCCTGGATGTAAACTGCTTTCAAAGAAAGAAACGTTTCCTTTGTCCAGAGCAGGATCTGCTGTGCCTGCCTGAAAATGGGATGCAAACGCAGCCTGCTGTGGTGACTGATGTAAGAGACTATCGTAGTGTTGTCTGTGCAGACACAGGGTAACCCATCAGTTGTGAAAGGAAGTGTTTCAGAGTTCGAAACACCGCCCTTATCGAGGTAATTTATGTGCCAGGAGAGATGAGCGTCCCCCCAAAGGCCATGGGCTGGTTGGCCATTGACAACCGCACCCCAGCTCATGAGAGAGGCATCTGTTGTGAGAGACTTGCAACGACAACATGCCTCTGGTGTCAGGTCCTTGTTGAGGAAACCTAACGTCTTCCATAGTGGAAGAGCACATAGCCTGCGATGTTCTTATGACTCTGGAAGGTTGATTCAGAGAATGAAAACCTCTGCTTTTGAGACAGAATTGGAAAGGTCTCATGTGCAGTAGACCCAAAGAAATAATCTTCGCTGTTGCCGCCATAAACAGCCTTTGAATTTCTAAAACTGAAAACTCCTTTCTTGACTTTTACAGTGGTTAGTATTGAATCCACACGTGCAGGAGATAGATGTGCCTGCATAGTAGCTGAGTCTCAAACTACCCCCAGAAAAGTGGTTCTCTGTTTGGGAGAAAGTACACTAGTTTTGGGGTTTAAATCCCAGATGCTTCATATTCACCTCAAAGCCATGCCTCTAACTCCTCAGGATGAGCTAGTACAAGCCAATCGTCTATGTAATTCAGTACATGAATGCCCTGGAGTCACAGAGGAGCCAGAGCAGCATCCATGCACTTGGTGAATGTGCGTGGAGACAAGGCTAGGCCGAAAGGAAGAACTCGATATTTATATGCTTTTCGCACTAAAGCAAACCTGAGAAACTTCCTGTGTTCTGGCAGAATCTTGATGTGAAGGTAAGTAACCTTTAGATCTATTGTCACAAACTAATCCTCTTTGGTTTTGTGACACTATGAGTTTGAGGGTAAGCATCTTGAACCTGTATATCTGAAGAGTATGGTTCAGGCCCCTCAGATCTGAAATCGGACACAACCCCCCATCATTTTAGGGCACAATAAAGTACCAACTGTAGAAACCTGCCTCTGTCTCTGGGAGGAGTACATATTCTATGGCCCCTTTCGCCAGAGAGCCCCGAAGGAAATCAGGCACATGATGTCGTGGTGTGCAACGATTCCCACCATAGAACGGTTAATGGTGCGGGCCATTTGCTTGGTTGCCTAGAGGATGAGAACTGTGGCTCGGCAGAGTTCTTGAACTGCCTTAGGCCCTAATCCCTCACTGTGATTCAATTCCTTTAGCAGGTCAGCCTGGTACGCCTGCAGAACCACCATGGTGTGCAGGGATGCACCAGCCTGACCTGCTGCCGCATATGCCACATATACCCACTATTTTTGAAGTTAGTCTGCAGGGCTTTGTGGGTAAGGAGGGTTTGATGGGGAGAGATAGCCCGCGAGCATCTCTTCCACCCTTGGCATTACCCCATACCCCTGCTTGCGCATACCGACCACTCAACACCTCAGCGTGGAAATCAAGGAAGAACAGGAGATGGCGGCAAGGAGCACTCCTGTAGAAGTGAGGAAGCAGTCATTAAGTTTTGAGTGCACAACCAATTGCCTCTCTTTAGGACAATCTAACTTGGCCAGACAACCTCAAGAAGCTCCTCAACTGTGGCAGATTGAGGGAGCTGCTCTGTTGAAGCACCCACCTGCTTATCTACAGCCAACCCCTCAGAGTAAGATGCAGATAGCATCAGTTCCTCGTGCAGAGCGAGCTTCAAGATCCAGAATGGGGTCCTCCGAGTCGGTGGAAAGTGTACTCTCCAAACTCCAACTCCACCAACTCCGCCTTTTTTGTGCCATATTTCCATTTTGTTAACCGTTCTAAGTAAACTTTCCGTTTGTACCAGTTATTATGACAGTCCATGAATACCAAAGTCAGGAAGCAATAAGTACTTTTACTGTAATTTAATCTAACTATACTGAAATGTTACAGATACTAAACTGAATAAAAACTTGCAGTTAGTTAAATAATAAGTTAAATACCTGAAGTTTTTCACAAAAAGTCTCATTCTGATGTTGATAAGGTGGTAAGGTTTTTCATACACACTTGTATATAATTCTTGCATATTTGGACTTAGGAAACGTCTCGGTTACGTATGTAACCCTCGTTCCCTGAATGATGGAATGGAGACGTATGCCAGAAGTGAAGTGACGAATTGGGATATCACATGAGAGCCCTATCACCTTCGAGTGTAAACTAAACGAGCCAATGGACATTGCCGTGCGAGCTTTGCGTCACGCGCACCGCCCCTGCGAGCGGGTATAAATGAGGAAGTGGATGCACTCTGTTTTTCGCTGAGGAGACGAGCATGTAGCCCACACTCAGCAGAGGCACAGGAACTGTGGCGATGGGATGTACGTCTCCGTTCCCTCCTTCAGGGAATGAGGGTTACATACGTAACCGAGACATTCCTTTTCAGTCGGTCATGTTCGACATACGTCAGAAGTAAACCGACAAATTGGGATCCCTCATAAAACACCACAGTTACTGACCCCTTCTGTGCTTCAGCAACCCGGCGCAGCTCAGGGCGGAGAAGGGAGCAAGCTTACACTGAAAGAGTCTACTACTGTTCTGCATGACCCGTTCAGTAAGACTTGGATAACACTGGGAAAGCGTGCCCGGGGGGAATGCTGCGGAGACCACAACCCACCGGAAGGGGGAAATTACATGGGAATACACATATGGACTGGCCGTGGGCAGTGCACATATGGAAGTCCCTGAGATGGCTCCAGCAGAACTGGGGGAGGTACAACTGGCAGGGACGGCAGAGCGGACTCTGCCAAAGGAAAGACACGGGCTCACCGTAGGGAGGTTACCATGGAGAAATACACATATGGGACTGCCGTAGGGGTCACAACATATGGCACCCAGCCAAGCACAGGCGAGTTGATGAGTGCTTGGCCTAGCATCAGACACTCCGCAATGTCCGAGCTGCAGGGGGTGGCAGAGGAACTCAACAGGGTTCGCCAGATGGGGAACTCGCTGGAGCAATGGACGCATGTATCCAGCCCAAGAGGCGGGAGTGGCGTTGCAAGCCGACACTTAGAATGGGTCCTTCGCACTACTGGCCACTGGGGGCGAGTACACGGGAAGATACCGGTTCTACACAAAGGCTATAGAATCTAGCAAACGTGTTGGGTGTCGCCCAGCCCGCACCTCTACATATATCTGTCAGCGAGGCGCCATGCGCCAGCGCCCAGGAAGAAGCAACTCCTCTAATGGAGTGAGCTTTCAACTCGAGCGGGCAAGGCATGCCTTCGGACTGATAAGCCAAGGCGATGGTGTCCACTCTCCAGTGGGCCATCCTCTGCTTGGAGACAGCCTCTCCCTTCTGCTGGCCTTCGTAACAGACAAAGAGCTGGTCTGAGGTCCTGAAACTTTGCATTCTATCCACGTACAGGCGCAAAGTGCGGACGGGACAGAGCAAAGCTATGGCTGGGTCTGCCTCCTCAGAGGGCAACAGTTGCAGTTTCACTACCTGGTCTCTAAAGGGAGTGTTAGAAACCTTGGGCACATATCCGAACTCCAGGCACAATTCGTCGACCGAAAATGCATGCAGGTCCCCTACCCTCTTGATGGAGGCCAATGCAACCAGGAGTACTGTCTTAAGGGACAGCGCTTTTAACTCAACTGACTGCAAAGGCTCGAAGGGAGGTCCCCGGAAAGCTGTAAGTACCAGGGACAAGTCCCAAGAGGGTATAGAGGGAGGGCGAGGCGGATTCAGTCTCCTTGTCCCCCTCATGAAAATGATGATCAGGTCATGCTTCCCTAAGAACTGTATCGTGATGTGCAGCAATGGCGGCAACATAAACTTTAAGGGTGGAGGGAGACAGCCTTCGCTCCAACCCTTCTTGCAGGAAGGACAGCACTGACCTGATTGAACATGTTCAGGGGTCCTCTTAGTGAGAGGGACACCACTCGACAAACAGGATCCACTTCAGAGCATAGAGGTTCCTCATAGAAGGAGCTCTTGCAGAAGTGATGGTGTCTACAACCGACTGGGGTAGATCACCTAGAACCTCCGCGTCGGGTCCAGGGACCAGACATGAAGTTTCCATAGGTCCAGACGCAGGTGCTATAGGGTGCCCTGTCTCTGAGTCAGAAGGTCCTTTCTCAGAGGAATGGGCCAAGGAGGTGCTGGAAACCAGGTCCGAGTGGCCCAATAGGGCACCACTAACAGGACCTGCTCCTCGTCCTCCCTGACTTTGCACAACAGCTGAGCGAGCAGGCTCACTGGGGGAAATGCATAATTGCGAAGGTCCCAGGGCCAGCTGTGTGCCAGTGTGTCCATGCTGAGAGTGCCCTCGGTCAGGGAGTAAAACAACTGGCAATGGGCTGTGTCCGCAGAGGCAAACAGATCTATCTGTGCGGCCCTGAAATGCTGCCAAATCAGCTGGACCACCTGGGGATGCAGCATCCATTCTCCCGGAAGCGGAGGCTGCCGTGAGAGCTCGTCGGCTGCATGGTTGGGCACACCTGGGATGTGAATGGCATGAAGCGACCTCAGATGCTTCTGACTCCATAAGAGGAGATGGCGTGCGAGTTGCGACATGCAAAGGGAGCGTAGACCGCTAGCAACTTGAGGCAATTGATATGCCACTGCAGTTGAGGCCCCGTCCACAGACCCGAGACTGCATGCCCATTGTACGTGGCTCCCCACCAGGTGGTGGAAGCATCTGTGGAGACCACAGCATGCCTGGACACTTGTTCCAGGGGAACTCCTGCCCACAGGAATGAAGGGTCCGACCACTGATTGAGGGTAGGACGGCAGCTCGATGTGATGACCACACGGAACGTGCCCCGTTGCCACGCCCATCTCGGGACTCGGCCGTGAAGCCAGTGCTGAAGCGGCCTCATATGAAGCAATCCAAGCAGCATGACTGCGGCTGCAGCCCTGCAGCCCTGAACACTGGGGGACGCTGGGCGAACTGAATTGCATAGCGGAGTCTGATTGTGCGGATGAGCCAGCGGGACGGGCTGGGAAGCGATAACCATGCTCCCAGACTCCGAGCCAGCGGGACCAACGGCACCACAGACGTACTCATGGTGGGGTAGCGAGGCAGAGCAGAGGGACCTGACTCAGACGGCAGCGCGGCCCAAAATGGGGTCAGACTCCGTGAGGTGACAGGGTATGTGGGAGACGGCACAGAGAGGCCTGCTGGCGAGGTGAGAGGGGGCTGAGGGCGGCGAGGCAAGCGTCGCACACTGCCAGATGTGCCCTCTTGGGACCTGGAGGATTGGGAAACAGCTCTTTTTGTGAAAATGTGGGTAACGCTGGTCTCTGGGGAGCCAGCGACGGAAATGAAACAAAAGGGAACAAAAGATTCTCCACCTGGCCCTCCTCTGGGGGAGGAGCGGTGCGGACATCGTCTCCCAAAGAGCTGTCTTCCTCTCCTCCAGGTCGCCCGTCTCAGGTCCCCTTCCTGGATCACTTACCACCTGGCATGGCTGCAGACTGAGCGTTCACGACCAGCTCCCTGCTGTTTGCTAGGTGGAGGCTGCTGCTTTGCAGACTTGGCAGGGGTGGAGGACGACACAGGCGGGTGCCCTCGGCGATGAGCAGGCTGGCGGTGGGGTGTTGGCAGCAGCAGACCGCCGGGGCAGGATATGTTTTATCACCTCCATCTGCTTCTGTGCAGACTGACTTCAGATGCTAAAAGGCGTCTTCCATGAACTTGTCACCTCATGCACTTCCGGAAAGAATGGAACCGGGGCGGGACGCTGAGGACCAGCGCGGCCCACCCCGAGAAACCAATCGTCCAGCCGAGAAGGTTTGGGACGCGGTGGAGGATTCCAGATGAACCCGACTTTCTCGGTGGCCCAGGGAAAGCATAGCTGTCAGCTCTGGATCTGACTCGGGCAACGCTACGGTCCTGGAGGGAGGCAACGCAGCCAAATCTTCATCTCCAGAGGACTCTTGCTCACCTTCCCATGCCGCAATCGACATCTGGTCCTCTGCCGGCGCACCAAAGGAAATGAGAGGGACCACCATGATCCTCTGGTAACACCACTGGCTGCAGTGTAGTAGAGGTGTTAGGGGCCCACGGAGATTGTCTCGGCGGGGAAGCCCTAACTGAAATCCTCAGATCACCCTTCCTACACGCCGTGCCGCTGCCCTCCTGGTGAGAACCAGAAAAAACGGCAGAGCGGGGCATAGGGGAGGGGACCACCGCTCCCTGAGAACCAAGGAACGTGAGTCTACATCTCAACACTGCGATAGTCATGTTCCCACAATGAGAACATTACTATCCACAAAAGCTGCTTCAGCATGCTGAACGCCCATACATGTGACCAGCGATTGTGACCGTCAGCAGGCACCAGGGAACGACCGCATCCAGTAATGCACGGACGGAATGACATCTTGAAAAAGATCACTTTACGCTCTTTGTAAAGTGCTGAAGCACACAGGAACAGCCGTGGTACGATTGTAGGTTCACACTGGTCACCTACAATCAGCACACACAGAGAAACTCGGCCCAAATCGCAAACTTTGTCTGGATAAACAATAGACTTGGTGTGAAAACTGCAGTTGAGAGCTCTATATAAGCTCGCGGCCACCGCTGTAAAGTGCCGTCACACCAACACTGCTGACAAAGAAGAGGCTTCCAAAGACTCGACTTCACACTGTAAAGGTGATCTTTTTAGCAGGAACACAATGCTTGGCTCCGAAGCGAAAGAGTGCGAGTGCACCCGCTTCTGCATTTATACCCGCTCGCGGGGGCGGTACGTGTGACGCAAAGCTCGCACGCCAATGTCCATTGGCTCGTTTAGTTTACACTCGAAGGTAATAGGGCTCTCGTGATATCCCAATTCGTCGGTTCTGACGTACGTTGAACGTGACCGACTGAAAGGGAACTGGATCTTAGTTAGTAAGGCAAACTGTGTGTTTATCGTACCTTTCTGGGTAGGGTTGTAAATGGGTTGGTTAGTCTGAATAAAGATGTAGCCACTGTGTTTGGAGACCAGGACGCGGGTATGCCTTTTCTGACCATCAACTTCACATGCCAGGTTGAGATAAGGAGGTTCTCCATTGATCGATTTCAGGTTTGAAACTTCATCTGCAAATATCTTGAAGAGAAAGTACACAGAAATGAGCCTCAAACACAGCAAATTTTTTAAATGCTGCTAAAATAAACTCTTGGCATTAGTCTAAAATTACATTAAAATCTATTCATTTCAATATTTATTTCTTTACCTCAAGCTTGATTGCCTCAAACGCTCCTTTATTGGTGATTGTTATGGTCTCCCGTTTGGACATGGGAATACGCATCTCCGTTTCTAACTGACAGGACACAGGTTTGCCGAGCAATGCCTCCCCCACTTGAATCCATATGGGTTCTTTCACACCAACATGAAAGACACTCGGAGCAGTGATTAGGAATCTGACACGCACAAACCAAAACAATTTCTAAGACAACTTAGTTAAAAAATATTTACAAAAATGGCAATGGCTTTCACAAACAATCTTCTGTAATATGATAATTTTAGAGTAGAACTAAGTAATCAACAAGAAAATATGTAAAGCGTGAAAAGTTTTAACTTCATGTTATAAGTGGAGCTAGACCTGAATGCAAATTTGCAGTGGATTGTGAAATACAGCTGAGAACCAGCATGCGGAAGCTGAACATTAAGCTTATCCTCATCTTGACGTATGATTATGCTTCTTCAAAACTTTATTTGTTATTATGGTTGTGACCTTTATTACATTAAAGTCAAATTGCATTAATTATTATTATTATTATTTTTAATAAAGCATGCATTACCTACAACAGTAGCCTAAAACAATGCGTAAATACCTACAGTTGTGGCCAAAAGTGATGTCCAGCTATGGAAAATTGACATCTTCACCTTTTAGTCAAATATTATTAAAAATGTGTTAAAGATTTTGTAAGCATATTGCGTAGTTGTTCTAGGAGTAAATTGCTTTAATTGTGATAATGTAATGAAACATGCCAAATTGTGCAGACATAATTTTTGGCCAGGCTGTCAAACAAAGAAATTATGAACACATGCAAAAACAAGAGAGAACCAAGGAAATATTAATAACTGATTATGTTGTAGTCAGTGTATGCTTTTTTTTTGTGAGCTTTTTATTATCTATGTACTTTTTTGCATAGTAAAATAAAACCTGTAGCTAAAGTTTGCCTTTTTTTGCCAAACAATTTTGTCAGATGAATACCTTAACTAAGTTTATTGTTTTGTTCTTCCCTCATATTTAAAATATTTACAAAACTATGAAAAATATTAATAAACATTATTATTAAAATGATTCTACTACCACCACAACAACATTTGTACGTACTGTATAATACTTACCTCTTATTATCTCCCTGAACAGCACAACTCATGCATAGCAGCAGATAGAGAAGAGGACACATGTACACCTCCATAGTGAGTGTAAGTCCTGTGTGAGCAGCAGAAGATTCCAAGCAGATTTTGATCTCTCAGCTCTGCTATGCAGATATTGCACAAGAGCAACTGCATGAATGTTATTATGGGGATTAAGGAGTTATCAGAGTTTTGTTATTGCACAAGCAGGGTCAGTGCTTTCTCATTGGATACACAGTGTACCTTCTCCAAAGTCATGTGATTTAAAAGAATTCCAAATAAGACACAAATCAATGATTTGATGTGCTTTGGCACAGTTCTGTTTGGATTAGTGGTCATTTTGAAAATGTATTACAAAGTCACTATTATCTAGGTCCGAAGTCTTTCATTTGATATTACTGAAACATTCTCTAAAAATCAAGTGATTTAAAAGAAATTAAATTCAGTTATTTCCAGAGAACGGTTTATTTTTATTATATTTTAGTTTAAACAATGAAAAGTTGACACAAAATGAATATTAAATTTTTTTGTTAAATAAATAAAAATTACATTATATTCAGCTCCTTATAACAAAAGGTCAGATGTTCTTGCTTCCTTCGAGCACAAAAAGTTCTTTGGAACTTTCTCAAATTATGCTGGATAACATGATCATCAGGTCTTCATCAAGAGCATACGCAGTACTGTGTTGAAAAACAATCATGTACAATTAAATGGCTGTTAAATACAGGCATTGCTAATTAATGCAGCAGTGTACAAATAAAAAAAAACTTTTATTGCTTGTATTCAATGTCTTATATCTTACATCTTATTACCAAATAATCAAACATATTTGATATCAGGAGGTTATGTTATGGAAGACATACTGTAGGTACTACATGGAATGTCATAGGAGAATGTCTGAAATACCAGAAAGAAAAAAGATTTATCTCTGTCCCTTTGTCACGGCTGTGGCTGTAATGAAGCACACAATGAAAGGAATATCTACAAAAACAGTCTTTAATCAAAATCCAAATAGGAAACGCAGGAGAATCACAAGGAGTAAACATACACAACCACATACAGATCAACAATACCGGACAAAGCAATAGGATAAAGCTCAGGGCATAAATACACAATCAAACTGATCAGAAATAGGTGTGAGGGACTAATTCACCCATCGCCGGGAGTTTGATTGACAGGTGATCTGACCATTTTGCCCAACAAACAAACAGAGGAGAGTTAATAATTAACGTCGGTGGACTTGATTTAAAAAAAATCATGTGTATTGATGTCTTTCTGTGGTTGAAATAACATATACCTTCTAATGTTAATTCAAGTTTATTACTAGTAGGTAGAGATGATCGGTTCACGTACCATTTGAGATGATACAGTGATCTGTCACAACACATTAAAGAGCCACAAAACGGTATTTATTGTTTGAAAAAAAAATAATTTGAAAGCTGAGACTTTCATACCAAAAGTAACCTGCTCTGTCTTGTCTGTCGACGTGTTGTCAGTGTCCTCTTTGTTCCGTGATGTATTTTTCAACATGAACATGATGTGTGGTCGATCATGATGCAACAGTAACTAAGGGGGGTGGGTATCTGCGAAGGGTCAATTAACAATCAAAGAACTAACTAGGAACTCAGGCCTAGTCCACACATACACGGGTATTTTTATAAACAGTTTTTCCTCCGTTTTTTTTTTTTTTTCGCGTCCACACAAGCATGGTTTTTTAAAAAAAATTTCTGTCCACATGAAAATGCAAAAACACGCTATGAAGCACTGTCAAAAGCCATGTTGGCCAATCAGAAGCCTGAAAAGAAAGTTTATTACCGGTTCTGGTAGGCTAACAACATAACAACATTGTCATTTTATTAAGCATTTTATTATTATTATTATTATTATTATTATTATTATTAATGCCATAAACCAGAACAATACAATGAGACAAAAATTAATATATATATATATATATATATATATAAAATTATATATATAAAAAGCAGCAACCTGCGTAGCATAGCATAGAAAAAGCTGCGGTTTTGAAAATACCTGTGTTCGTGTGGACAGGGCCTCAGGCATGTAAAACAGGAACAGAACAGTGAAATAAAACCAAAACTGAACATACACATTACAGTATGCCTGGGAATTGGAAAAGGAAAAGGAGTTGGAGGGAAGGTAGAGCCCAATGGAGCTGAAGGGGTTGAGGAACGAAACATAGCTGAAGGCTTGTAAGTCTGTGGCTCAGACAGGGTGACGTCTGACCAAGGCATAGCCGGAGGGACGATGGTCCCAGATGGAACCGAGGGAGGGAGGAGCCAAGGCGGAGCCAACATGTCGATGGCCCAAGGTGGAGTGATGGGATCAACGGCTGGAGGCAGAGCCAGGGGATCCTCTTGGCTGGGTGGAGCTGGAGACCGGAAGCCCGAGGCAAATCCACATAATCGAGTGGTATCAGAAGAGAGTCAAGAGGCTGAAGGGAACCAGTGGAGGTGGGGACAAGGAACTGGCTGATTTTGGAAGAGGAAGCAGGCCGCTGGGTGGGAACTCTGGAGAAACAGGAGACTTTGAGCTGGGCGGAACCAGCGGGGGCACAGGACACTTTGAGGTGGATGGAACCAGCGTAGACACAGGAGACTTGAAGCTGGATGGGACCACTGGGAACAGGAGAATCAAGGAAATATCCTCTGCCATTTTAAAATAACCTCCAGAGATCAGTAGAAGCTCACCATCAGTAGTAGGAGTGTGGGCAGGGTCTTCATCCATTCCCTCATATTTAACCAATACTCCCACGATGGCACATGATGTTGCCAGCTCACACACCTGGTCAGACATTTCATGAGCCTCGGGCTCCGGTAGGCTTATAAAGTACATTACCCATAATGAAAATTCCATCAATTAGGGAGTCGCAGGGAGCAAAAACTCCTATGAATCTCTGTGAATGATGTAATAAAGTCAGTCTCTAAAAACTTTGTTGTTGTTTGCCATGTGTTCAACTGTCAGCTGTCACCCCGCCCTCTTGTTACCATGTTACTTCATTATTATTCTCACGTGCTACCCCTCATTAGCTTCTCTTTATATTCCCTTCGTATTTTTTGTTCCGTGCCAGATCGGGTTTATGCGTCATATTATTCACATCTTGCTTTTCTTCTTGCTGCTCCTGGTAGTCCAGTTATCTAGTATAGTCTTATTTTCTTGTATTTTGATTTTGCTTTGGATTCCAAGATTTTTCTGCTTTGCTTTTCTTTTGCCCATGATAAGGTATGTCTCGCTCTCTTTCAGCTCACCCCAAGCAGTGCTTTCTCTTGGCAAACATCCGTGTACTGTCTGGGTTTACGTTCAAGCCCTCCGCTGAGGTTTAGTGGTTAAACTCTTAAAGGGTTAGTTCACCCAAAAATGAAATTTCTGTCATTAAGTACTCACCCTCGTCGTTCCAAACCCGTAAGACCTTCATTCATCTTAGGAATGCAAATTAAGATTTTTAAGTTTTTTTATCCCCCATAGAAAGCAACTTAATAAACGTCATTCAAGGTCCAGAAAAGTAGTAAAGACATCGTTAAAATAGTCAACGTGACTACAGTGGTTCAACCTTAATGTTACGAAGCAGCAAGAATAATTTTTGTGCGCAAAAACAAAACAAAAATAATGCTTTATTCAACAAATTCATCTCTCCCGTCATTCTCCTACGCTGTTTACATTCAGTGTTTTCAGGTTCTACGTCAGAATGCTGACTCAGTATTGGCTGATGTTGTTCACGTGAGAAGCACGACACATGCGTGTTTTGCGTTCCCCTCATACTTGTATTCAGAGTTTTGTGTTCCCCCGAGAAACCTTGGAGTGCCCAAATACATTTTAAGGCTAGTATACAGTAAATGATGCAATCGCTGGTTCTTACCACATCGTTTACAACGCATCAGATGTGTGGAATTATTTCAAGGATGACAAAAACAATTTGTAATTTGCCAACTCTGTAAGACTACTTTAAAATACAACAGCAGTACGACGGCTATGCACAACTACCTACAATTGAAACATCTAACAACAAAGGCAAATGTTAGTGAGACGCACACCACGAAGCAAACGAGCATTGGTGAATTCTGTAAACAAATACGACTCTCTAAAAGCAGACATTGCGTCTGAAATTAAAGGCAAGAACGCCTCCCTCACTACTGATCTCTCGATGTGCTTGTATTTCTAAATGCAAACCAGCGATCCATGAGCTCAACCAAAGACTGCGTGTGGGGAGAGGACGATAACGGCGATGACTTGTGTTAGTCTATAAACTTTCAAGCCGGTTGAAGATTATATTCGTTCTTGTTATTACTGTTGAAAACTTGGTAAATATTAAAGTTTTTATTATAAGTTATTATTAAATTACTGTATGCATGCAGCCATGCACATATAGTTTGCATATACAACACAAATGTTAGGATTAAAATGTTGCGTGCAGCTATTAATTTGGCTTTACTCTGTTACATGAAAATTAAAATCTGTAATTGTAGCGGTTGTTCCTCTGCGTTGTGTTGAGTGTAATAAAAAGGATTTTCCACACAAAGCTGTTTTTTACCAAAGGTGATTTAATTTCAGTGCCTGTGTGGTAAAACACACAAACACTGTCGGGCACTGTTAGCTGCAACTTTCTTGCTCTTAGTTGTGCCTCTTCTCTCTAGTGTCATTGCAGGAAAGAGCAACACACACACGCATACTTAACAACATACAGGTACACTAAACCTTGCCCACTGAAATCTAATGCTTTGTCTCTGGATCCTGCTTCCAGTTTCAGCCAGCATTGGCTTTTGTCCATGTAGTGGACTGCCAAGGCAGTTGGAGACATAAAGATATAAAAGACATAAAGCCTTTCGGTGCCCAGATCAGATTTTCCACTTTGGATGGTGAGAGTAACAGAACAGCAGTGGACTAAACAAATGCTTCTTCTGCATTCAAAATTTTTTAGTTCATTCTAAGAGCATATTAATATAAATATCATATAAATATGATTAGGTTTGACCTTGACCAATAAGTAATAATAAATAAGCAATAACAGAAACTGAGAATCTGACAGCATTCATAACAACTTAGTTTTTAAACATGTTGCTTTGGACCTTCTAGTTTGACAAACAAGTTGATATCCATTTCAGGAACGGTGTTGTTTGGGAAAAATCCATCGATATACAAGCGCCAGTCACTTCTACCTGATGAACCAAGTTCAGGTTGTTATACAGGTTGTAGTTACCATGTCACAAACTTTGTCAGAGCTTTAAAAAAAATCATTCTGAGACATGAAGAGAAAGACAAAGATAAATATGAGAATAACTGAAATACCATTGTTCCAAAAACAACAAAGGATTAATATGGGATCAGTTTGGGTATTTTGCCATTCCACTTCCCCTTACCTCGACCAAAAACATCTTTTGAATAGCATCCACTTTTGTTTTTTCTTCTTCATCTTCATAAAGTGCAATAGTGATAGGCATTTCACCTGCTACCATGGGAACAGCAGGGAAAGTCACAGTTTGAGATGACTGTTGCTCCAGACTGATCCTGACAGTGGAAAAGGAAGATGCTGACCCCGGTGAGACCATCCAACAAAGATGATCCACTTGTTTTATTTGCATAACAAGCTGACCATGAAAGAGATGAAGAATATATATTAATCTCAGAAATCATTAATCTACTAATTGATTACAATGTATAATGTAACAAATACTCTTATGATTATTTAAAATTGGTTTTATTTAATAAATAATTATGTGACTGAACCAACCTGACTACACCAATAAAGTAATTTTTAAAGGACAGGTAGAAATAAATTACTTAATGTAACAACTGCAAAAATTACTTAATGTAACAACTGCAACTTTTTACAGTTTGAATGAATGGATTTTATAATAAATAAAAATATTATTATAATGCACTAGTAAAATGTATCTTCTGTAAATGCATATACCAGTTATTATTGCCAAAGTGGTATAATAGTTCATTCCATATCTGCATTTCACCCATTCAAGTGCACACACACATCAGTGAGTATTGAACACACATACACACCCAGAGCAGTGGGCAGGGAGCGACTGGGGGTAATGAGAGTGCCAGTACTGAGATTTGAAACCACAACTTTCAGGTTACAAGTCCAACTCTCTAACCATTAGGCCACAACTGCCCACAATAATAGGGAACAGGGAAGGCTTAACCTTATAAACACCAGCTTAAATACAGGAACAGGCTCTGCCACACAAAAACCTGTAAGCAATAAAAGTAAAAAGTTTAGGTCTTTGGTGGATTGAAATTAAAAATACCATAGGATGGAGATAAGCTGAGAGCCTGGATGGTAAATGGATTTTGTGCCTGGAAGAAAGACCTGGTGCAATTAAATCACTATACAAGACCCTTGTAAATCTTAACACTGTTCCAAAGGAAAAAAGGAATAGGAGAGATGGTATTTCTCATCAGCATTTGAGTCTTTACCAAAGTGCTACTTATTAATCACTTCCCTGAGATGCTGCCTTTGCTTCGTCATGTCTTGCCCCCTCTGCACTTGGTTCGAGAGGAAGGAGGAGCGTAAGTAGCCATGCTCCGGTCCTCAGACTGGATTGAGAGAGGCTGAGAAGACTTCCCTCGATGGTGCCAGCAATAAGCTATCTGCTGGATCAGATGAATCGAGAGACAGCACATCCTGATCCAGCAGATCGCTTGACCTGCGATCCCCATGACTGAAACCTCCGCTTTGCCTCGGCAACAGCGGGGCTTGAGCTGCAGGATGCAGACGCTTGTCCCACATTTAACCCGGGGTTTAGGAATGTGCAGTGTGAAACAGTAGCTTATGAATACCCAGGATTAACTGTCAACCCTGGGTATAGTATGAGCAGTGTGAAACGTAAATAAAGATAACCCAGGATTCCGTTTACCAGGGGTTTAGAATGACCCAGGGTTAACAATTTCAAGTGTGAAAAGCCTTATTGTGAGTTTCTCACAATAGGCACATTCAGAACACCCGAGCACTGAACGCGCATGCTCCTCTCCCAAGCAATAAACGCACAGGTTGTGTGTGACCTCAGGTGTCAAAAACCTGGGACATGGAGGCACACACTTCCTAAAGCACTTGCTTGGATTTGCATTAACTGGAACAATGCAAACGGCTCCTTAAAAAAAAAAAAAAGCTGATGGTGTGTGCTATGGGCGCCCTCTTATACTTCCGGGCGCTCTGCTAATGACATCTCAGACTGTTGCCAACCAATCAGATTGAAGTGTTTTCACACATGCTTCAGACACCGGATATGCTGATGGTGTTCCCTTAGCATCCATCCAAGACACAATGTAGAGTTCCCATTCGAAATACTGTATTGGTTCATTATTATTATATTACTACTACTATGAATAATAATAAAAAACAACAATAGTAATATTTGTATATGTATATATAATATTTGTATATGTAGATATTTGTATTTGTAATACTTACCTCTTATTGTTATGTCCTTGAACAGCACCACTCATGTACAAGATAGAGAAGAGGACGCATGTGCTCCTTCATGGTGAGTGTGTGAGTCCTGTGTGAGGATACCAAGCAGATTTTGGTCTCTCAGCTCTGCTATGTAAATGTCTCACAAGACCAACTGAGTGAACGTTATTATGGGGATTAACAGGGGTTATCAGTTTCTGTCATTGCACAACCAGGGTCTGTGCTCTCTCAATGGATACACACCCTCTTGTTATGTGCAAATTTAATGTGTAGGGTCAAATTGACCTCAAATGTTTTAATATATGATAAATTACTCAAATATAAAAATATATATATATTTTTTATTTACCCACAATTTACCTACCCAATATTTTAAATAAAATATTAGGACAAAACATAACTTTTTGTTTTTTATATATTTTATTTGTATATTTAATTGCTTCATTTACATAGAAAAACACATATTACACCTACAAAATCACATCTGAGTACAAATTTAACAAACATTTAATTTTAATTTTAGGTGGATCCTATTGCATAGAAAATCTTTTTAAACCCTTTATTTGCAGGGCAGGGCTACATATTAAAAAAACACCAATGTGTATCGCCCAAACAAGCCTTCATCAGGGTGCCAAACAATAGAAGACAGGAAGTGGCTAACCTGTGTTATACATTTATTAGTACTAACCACTAGATGTCTCTTAGGCGTAAAACAAACAAACAAACAAACAAACACTTAACAATAAATGAACCAAGCAAAAGTATAACATGAACAAGGAGAAACAAGTATTTTCAAAATATTTTGAAAATACTTCGCAGCACCAAAATATAATAACAAAAACTTGAAAAAAGACAACTGCAAGAAAATCAAACAACTACAAAAATGCAGAAAAGTCAATATTTTCATTAAGTCCAGGAAATCAAGAAAATCAAGCAACTACAAAAGTAGTGAAAAGTCAATATCTTCATTAAGTCCAGGAAATGAAAGAGCATTCAGTGTGTATCCAATATGGCTTCCTGTTGCTTCAGCCATCTAAGCCTATCTCCCCCTCTAATGTTTAATGACACTTGTTGCCAGTTACCTTCAAGGAATTGTCACTTCCATGTTTTCTTGTATAAAATGTTTCAGCATTGGATAATTCATATTTGCAGTGCGTAGAGTGGCTGAACACAGCCACTCTATGCACTGAAAATATGAATTATCCCATAGCGAAACATTTTATACTAAAATACTAAAAAAATTGAATTGAACTGAACTGCGCATAACATTACATTTGCAGCTCATTTTAACAAAAGGTCAGATGTCCTTGCTTCCTTTGAAGCACAAGATGCTCTTTGGATCAAATTATGCTGGATAACATGATCATCATGTCTTGCACAAATGTGTGGAGCCCGTACAGTGTTGATTAAGTGGCTATTAAACACAGGCATTGCTAATTCATACAGCAGTGTGCAAGCAAAAAACATAAATATTGCTTGTTTCTTATATCTTACATTTTTCTTATCATATCATCTGACATTTTTCAGTATTATTACAGAGGACATGCTATATATTTTCAACTTTAATAATAATAAAAAATGTGTCTTGAGCACCAAAACAACATATTAGAAGAGAGAAATGGCTGCTGAATATTCAGCCAATTTTAAATATAATAAAAAAGAAAACAGTGATTTTAAATTGTTATAAGGTTTCACAATATTACAGTTTTTATTGTATTTTTGATCAAAAAGAACTTAAACATAAAACGTTAACCCGAAACTTTTAATTATCCAAAATTTTTAGATGGTAGTCTTTGTGTGTGTCTAACTGAGTGTGTCCCATCCTGATGGAAAGCCCAATCACACGGCATGACTCCAAAGGAGGGTTCTGTTAAAAATTACACAATATCCAGCTGGACCTTAAATATCAGAATCTAAATCTAAAATAGGTTTTTGAGTTTTTCAGAAGGTTCTTATTTAATCCTAAAATGATCTATTAGGATTGGTTCTCAATTCTAATAGAAATTCCCAAAAGGGTCTTTCACAAATTCTAGGATGTTTCAGTAATACCCTTCCTTCATCATGTCTTTTTTCCCTTTTAGGACATGTATCCCAGATTGATGAGGGTGGCTAGCCAGAGGCATGATGTCCATCCACAACTCCTGCACAATTATCAGGAAAATGCAAGAATTGCGTTTGGACAATCAGTCTCTGACTGCCAGGGTGTAAAGGACAGGCAACACTGGAGAAGGCCACAGAAATCCAACTCAATCCAGCTGCTACACAGACAACAGGATGACACCAAAAGTCTTCTGAAACAGAGTAAATCATACATATAAATCATAAACTTGTGTAAAAAAAAAAAAAAAAAAAAAAAAGCTTATATTATATTATATTATATTATATTATATTATATTATATTATATTATATTAAATGACTGTATGTAGAGTTTTACTCTCTAAAATCCATCTTATTGTAATCCTGACACATTTTCTTCCCAATGATGCCAAACCAATCAAATAAGTACATCCAGTAAATGACTACATTGTTTAATTTAATGGAAATTCAATGACACTGCGATTCTTTTCCACCTTACCTTTAGTTTCCCAGTTTCATCACATATGAACTTCAAATGTTGTTGATAAATCCATACTGGAGATTTGTGGTCAGTGACCGTCTTGGTCAGCGTCCTGTTCTGTCTCTGTCGGTATCTGTGTGTGTCCACATCTTTCTCTCCCTTTCCTTCTATCCATCTCATTACATGCAGCAGTGGGGTTGCCTAAGAGACCAGGCCTGAAAAGAGAACATCTCTTGCACTACAATACATGGAGAAAGTGACATAGGATTGGGGGGTCGAGGGGTTGAGAGAGAGGGAGAAAGAGTGAGGGAGAAGTATAGATGACAGGTGGATGGATGCAAGAATAACTACATTGGCTTGTGTGACTATGCTGTAGATAGTCAATCTGATGGAGAGAGTGTCTCAAGCCCTTGAGTTGGATAAAATATGGCTTGACTTTTTCCAAGACTTTATCTTGAAGTTGTCACTTCACATGCATCTAATGGCTAATTTGCTTTTAAAGTTGGTCTTTGGCATATTACAGATTAAAAGAGAACACCAAGAATCAAACATATCTGAAAATCAAGCATAAATAAGAAAAAAAAAAAAAAAAAATGCACTGTTGTATAAAAGAATAGAGAAATATGCTGCCTATATTTAACTATTAGTGGTGCTTGTGATGTGATGCTTATACTTTGTACTATAAATAAATTATTCAGAAATACATTAAAAATGTACTTCACACATACATTGACTTAAATTGACTATATATATATATATATATATATATATATATATATGCTATATGTAATATATATTGAACAAATGACAAATAAATACAATGATAATAAATAAATAAATAAATGTAAATAATATTAGCATTGTAATAATATTATATATTATAATATTAATAATATATAATATAATATTAACAAATATACACCTAAATTATGCACTCAAAAAATGTTAAGCCTTTTTTAAGATTTACAAATTTCAGTTGTATAGTAAAATTCCATCAAATTGAATTGAATAATCCTTACATATTATTCATAATATGAATTAAGAATTTTAAATGAGTAAAAAAAACTAGAGCTTAAAAAATATTTTGTATAAATCTTAATGGAACAAAAAAAAAAAAAAAAAAAAAAAAAAAAAAATCAGGCTAATTTTTTTTTTCCAGTGTGTTCACACTCACATATTCAAGGTGTAAGAAAATATGTTACTCATTTTTACTTGATGACATGTTTAGAGTCAATTTTAAAGTCAATAAATGAACATAAATATAAATACATTTCTGAGAACTTAGTAATATTGATTAGACATGATTTTTCAATCATGTGTGTCATTGACCAAGGCTTTACTTTTAGTGATTCTCACAAGTAGGCAGACTTCTAATTCTAAGGTTTAAACTTTGGTGCACAATGTGTTTCGATTGATGTACGGTATAAAAGGTGTAATTTTACTTTTCTGAGCTTTTAGGAATACAATTTGAGCCTGGCATATGACAAAATGAGCAGAAAAACACATATATTTGCACTGAAAAAGGAACCCAAGCTATATGTAGGAGCTGAAATATCAGAGATATACTTGTGTATGGTCACTTTTGGACCATAAACAACCACCTAGTGATGCCCTAACCATCCAAAACACCATAGTAACGCCTTATCAAATACTGGTGGGATGTAATGTAAAAATATAGCTTAAGTGTTATTTCCTTCACTTTTTTGTTGATATCTTAAATATCAACAAAAGATATCATTCTCAAGCACCTCTAATGTGTTGACTCTTTGGGCTTAGTGATTCTGCTTCATGTGCTAAGTCAAATCATTTCCTTTATGAAATGTCCCTTTGGTAGGATAGTGCATATATTACCACTGACCACTGTGTTGCCATAGCAAACTTCACACAAAAGGGTGTGGCGTGGGAAAGACTCGTTGAGGTCAGGAGTGAGGGTCAGGAGGTCGGGGATCACCAGCAGCTGGACAACACACAAGAGGAGAGGAGGGTGAGAAAGGAGCAGGGGGCGGTGGGACTGCAGCTGCTGACACAGGGGCTTCAACAAGACATTAACATTGAACTGCGCAATAATAAAAGATATTGATGAGGGTTTGTGCGAAAAGACCATGGACTGGTCTTTAGCTGACATGCCCAGATCTGCTGAAAATCGCTAATGTGTAACGGTCCATGCCTATTAACAAGAGTGCTTTTGTGACATCTGTTTCGAACTCTTATTGGTGTTACATACTATGTACGTGTGATCCAGAGCATGCGGAATGTCCCAGGATTGCTTCCTGAAAAGCAGTGACAAAAATCTGCATATGGGCAATGTCAGATCATCCATCCATCCATCTATCCATCTATCCATCTATCCATCTATCTATCTATCTATCTAAAACAAAACAATAGATACAGTTTTAAAAAGGAAGAGATTTCCATAACCAGAAACTAATTTAGATTTTTACATTAAAACATGCAAGTACTTGAAAACAGTAATTGAAAATAAAAACAACATTTAAGTACTTTTGTTAAAGGCAAAATTCAAAACCATAATTTATTTCAAATTGAAATGTAATAAGGGAATTAATATGCCATGGCAGGATTGATTGTGCAGTTCTAGGCTGAGAGGACTGTGGTCTGAGGTACAAATCCTAGTCCGGGCTGCTTTCTTTCAGGGAGGAGTGAAGGTGAGGTCAGCCATGCTAAGGTCAGGTTGACTTGTTTGTGGGGTTTGTTCTTTGGGGTCAAGGGGAATCAGCCAGAAGAGCAACTAAGGGGACAATGGCAATATGCAAATGGATTTTGGGATGGTCCATTTGGCTGCTGATTTACATTCCCATATGTCCTCCATGAGAACCATTATTGTCTAAGAGTAATAGGATTTCTATAAAAATATCCATACATGTCCAAAAATACCCGCTTTTCACTCAGAGGTTTAAAAGACACTGAACTTCTGGAGGAATGAACTGTAGATGTGCTAGAAATGCCTAAAGATAGAGAGGTGGTAACTAAGCAAATATCCAATTACTATAATTCTAATTTCTTGTTAGAAATGACATCAAAAGTGGAAAAAGTTGATAAAAAGCATACAATTACACACAAACTGACCACCAGTTGCAACTTTCAGATACCATTTTTATTTTTCAGCTCAAATGTTGCAGAATTGAAAGCACAGGATTGTGTGATATCATAGGCAGCAAAAGGATACATCTATGCTGCCATCAAAAATTGGTCAGATGATGGTATCTTAGTAGACATGGGATGTGACAGGATCATTGGCTTCGGACAAAGCCTTCCTACCTTTGTATGCTGCAATTTTCAGCTTTTGGACGCAGATGTAGTCCTTGTGTTCCACTTGTTCTTGGTCAGGTCTTTATGTGGATACTTTGTTGGCATGCTTGGTTTTGTTTCCTTGGTGTCTCATGTTCTGTTCTTTTGTTATTATTATTATATTTAAATAAACTGCTGCACATGGATCTTGCCTTCCCTCATTGTTGAGTTTACCCCACCATTACAGTATTAAAGATGTTTAAAATATTTATAGATAAAACCCCAAATATCTTCAGATCAAATGCTTAAGTAACTAACGTGCAAATATGCACTCATTCTCACATTTTCCGAACTTTGCTCTACAGAAATTACCCTCTGGTGAGATCTTGAGAGATTGCTCTCTTGTTGTTCTTGTTCTGCTTGTGAGTCTGCTTGTTAACAGCAAGTTCATCACTAATGATACAGTGCCCTTAGTGTCTGAATTCACTCACTTGTTTTCATACACTGTCAAAAGGACTATATTACACAGTCTCTGAGTGTGGACTCTGAGCGCTGTTAATTCACAGACAGGAAATTACAACTACATTATATTACTGTTTTAATGGAAAACAGTAAGTTACTGTCAGAATTTGGCCATTTTTAACAGCATTTTTTTTATTTCTCTGGCCACCAAACCCAGCGGTGCCCCCAGTAGACTCCATAGCTCCTGACAGCCATTTATGCATTATTTAATGTACTTTTAGAAAATCTGTCTGCTAAAGACACATTTTTGTTCATACCAGGGGTGTCCAATTCTGCTTGTGGGCCACTGTCCGGCAGAGTTCAGCTCCAAGCCCAATTAAAGACACTTGAACTAGCTAATCAAGGTCTTACTAGGCACACTAGAAACTTCCAGGCAGGCATGTTGAGGCAATTTGGAGCCAAACTCTGCAGGACAGTGGCCTTCAGCAGGATTGGACACCCTTGGCTTATAATAAAACATGTAGGCCTATTATATCTTTTAAGCAATATAACACAAGCAAGAGTGTTGTTCCAAATGTCAACACAACTTTAGTTTTGCCATTGTCAATTGTGATTACATGTAGTGGAGGCCAGCTAGTAAGAGCTCCCACTTGGAGCGGTATGAGTAGAACCAGAGGGGTTACATTGGTGCCATGACCTGGATGGGAGTGAGGTTTAGGGAAGTGAGTGTAACGGAGGCCTAGTAAGAGCTGTGTGAGTAAACCTCACTCCCCTGAACTCATTAGGCACACTAGCAACTGACGCTAGAGGCTGTGGTCTTTAGCATCCTTGTTAGTGCAACCGCCTCCCATGCCAGAGATGCCGGTTTGAATCCCACTTGGAGCGGTGCGAGTAGAATCAAAGGGGTTACAAGCACAATATTGAGCAACTGTGTCTTAGACACAGTTCAGACAGGACTACTTTGGCAAGTTACTTGAGTTTATTGAACACAATTCATCTTTGGCGGTATGGTTCCTTATGGGGGTTCTTGCTCCAAAATTAATTGAACATACAAGAGCTTTAACATTAACCCCCTGGAACCATCAGTTTGAAAATACATAGACGAACATGGTAATTGTGTAGATATGGCAGTGGGACGTCTATACTGTAGCTTGGTTATGAGGATGAGTGTCTCTCAGCAGTGAGGTCCATGCCAGCTGGGACTTGAAAGCCTTAGTGATCTGAAACAAAAGAAGACGACAACCAGAAGGTGCACAGTAATATGCTCATGCTTATAATGGGGAGGTAGGGAGGGTTGCAAGCAGTTTGAGCATACTTACCGAGCAGTAATGCCACGTATATATGTCCCGTGTCTAATAGGAGAATGGTAGTGATTGGAGCGATTTGACAGCTGACCGCATCAGCTGGTCGCAGCACTATGCCTACGTGGCCTGACTGAACTAACGCTGCGCTCGATTTTTGCCATTACTACAAAACTGACTACAAATGACTAACCCTCACTTGAATAATGATATAATGATGATTTTTGTTAACCTATATATATATTAGGAACAAGACAAAATTATTTTTAGGGTAATCAATATTATAGCGCAAATAGGGTTGTCTGCAGGATTCTCATCCATGTTAATCAGAAGAAAAAAAAATTGTAATCATAGTTTGCTGCATGGGCCACAGTAGTAATTTGTTTACATTTAGCAGTCCTAATTAAAAGTGTGTTCATTACTTTTGTCATTTTTTCCCCATTGTATTTTAACATCCAAATAAAATCCCATCTTGCCAAGAAATTAAAAAGATATTGAGAAAATTCTCATTTAATCCATTATTCCATTTTCATCAATTTATGATGTTAATAGAGTGATTCATGAAAGCATTTGAGATGTCTTGAATGTGACATGGATAAGATTTGAACTCATTTGCATTGTCAAAAGCAGCATTTATTTATTTGTGTGTTTACAACATAATTTGTAAGTATAGTCGTAATACATGTCAAATGTTATACTTTCTCCGTTTTTTTTTTTTTTAGCTAAACAGCTACCAAAGGCACTGACATACATTATTGTAGAGATAATGTTAAACAGTTTCCAGAGTTACTTGTAGTGATTTCTAAAACACAGATAAACTTCTTTTTCTTTTATAAGCCTTTGCTCTGTGCCTTACATGGAGGTGATCAGTAATAGCTGGTATTTTCAGAATTACTGGCTGAGTTGCATAAAGCCCGTAGTCCTCCAACATTCTCCCTCAAAGCATTTATGAGGCCTGGTACACCTTGACTATAGAGGAGCCGATTCTCTGCAATATTTACTACTGCCTTCATCACATCTTCCATGGTCTTTACCACAGGTTCCCAGAGGATGAAACATTGAGTTTGCCTCTCCAGTACAGTGACTCTTCCACCAAGAACACCCAGAAAGTTCATTGCTTTCCTGACCATTTCCTGAATTTCACCTGTGCCCTTTAGATGTGTTTGAACCCCTTTTATCTCCCACTCAATATTCTTCAGTGCCTCATTGGTCTGCTCAATTTCATTCTGTGTCCTGGAGATTGTTTCCTGGTAATAAGACACTTGTGTGGTGCAGTTCATCACTTGAATGTCAGAGTTTTGTTTCTCCCATTTAGCAGCTGTAATGGCATTTGAAGCCTCATTTAATTCCTGCAGTCCCTGACTTAGCATTATGGAACCTAAAGGGAAACAAGAAATCACATCTAACCAGAAATCTCTTTAAAGTGCCCCTATTATGGATTTTTGAAAATGACCTTTCATGCAGTGTGTAATATAGCTGTATGTGAATGTAAACAGTCTGCAAAGTTGTAAAGCTGAAAGTGCATCATAAATTAAGTGTATAGCGTCAGTTCTGGCAGACACGTCAGTCAAGTTCGCGTCAGCTGACATTCAGCTGATCCATACCATCCAATAAGAATACATTTCAGATTAGACCGCATCTTTCAAATACACCTTCCAGCATTCAGATGTTGCTTGATCGCCGCGTTGCACTCGCTATACCCACCTCCATCCCCTGCTCCTCCAATATATGACTGCACCCGTGGCTCAGTACCGCACCTCTACTCATGTAATCCAGGTATTATTATTGTTGTTATTAATTCCTCATGTCTGTTTATTTCACATGTATTTTTCTCTGAGAAGTATCTGTTCTATTATTTTGCTAAACTGTTCTGGTTATGGGGGAAATGTATGGCTGCGCTCCCTGCTCTGTCCAGGCATGGCTGCTTGAATGAGCGGGGAGTTTTGCCCAGAACAGTTCCATACCGCCAACCTTAAATTGCTATCACTATTGCATATTACTATCGTTGTTTTATTGCTAGCGTTCTTTGTTATCATTAATAATCTTTGACGATAGTGGTCTGACAGAAATAAAGTTATTGTCTCTCAAAAGAAAGAGTCGACTCTGAACCACTTAAATAAGTCGCTTGTAATTCGAATCCCATTTCCGCAAAGTTTACACGTCACAAGTTCATACATTTGCATAATGCCCACCTATGTTCTGCATGGACATTCCACGAAAACTTGAACCCCCCTCAAACGCTGTAGCTCGTTTGTGTGGATAACATGACAGCAAGATGCTGTGCTCTGCGCTGTGAAAGGAAATTCGGTTTATTTTCATATCCAAAGGATGAGGTTGTGAAGAATCAGTGGTTAAAGATGGGACAGTACCTGCTTTATTTGGACCTACTTGCTCCTCAGAATCACAAACTGTAAGTGTGATTAATTATTGTTGTATTTTATGCCGAGTGTTCAAAGTACATAGTTCTGTGTTTATGCTATATTGTGTATGTCTCCGGCTAACCAGCTAACTCACGTTATTACTGTCTTACTGAAATACTTATGCTAATCAGCTGTAGCTCACTATTAGCTAAAATTATGTCAATTAATCTTGTTACGAATGTCTTTCATTCTAACTACTTTGAGAAATGATAAAGGATGGAGCAAGATTTGTTTTACAAACTTTAATGTTACATCAGTCATTCATGTTAGTGCTCGGCTAACATATGCACTGTTATTAATACTGTTAATAATACAGTTCCCACATGTGCAACGCAATAAATTAGAAATATACACATCGATTTGTTGATGGACATACACTTGTTAATGCTGATGGTGAGGAATTACAATTGCAAAATCTCATGATGAACGTCAAACTGAGTAGCGTATCACTGAGAAATGTCCTGCTCAAGTCGTCCTTGCGATGGAGGTCTGGGTAGAATAACTAGTTCTTCCAATATTTCATTATCGGACTCGCACTCGGATGGTAAAATCAATGCCATCATTACTGTCTTTACAGTGTGTACAATTGCTGAGCTTTAGGAAGCTCCGGAGCTGTAAGCAGTAGACCAATCACAACAGACTGGACCATCTCGCCAATCAGTGCAGAGTAGGCTCACGGAAAAGAGGGATTTAGAGAGACTGATTCATCCGACGAGTCGCTTGAGAATCATTAAAAAATGTAGTGATGTGCAATGTATTATGAGAAAATGAAAGTGTTTTTTGACCTTTGATGAATGTAAACCTGTTGTAGGAGACATCCTAAACAGAATTATGAACCTTTCAAATAGCATAATAGTGGCACTTTAATACACATCAGTCACAATTTTTAAATGCATACCATCACAAATTGTTAGATGTACTATTCAGGAGGATGATAAAAGTGAATTTCTCACCTGCAATCCATCCAATAACTGGTATTGCAAGCAGTACCCCCCCTGCAATTGCAACACCTTCACCTGTGTTCCTCCTCTCTTGTGCTCTTCTTAGGGCATATTTTGCTGATTCTAGGTTTTTTCCAGCCTGTTCCAAAGCTGCTTTGGAATACTTTAATAATTCCTCAGCAGAATTCTTCTCTGTGTGTAATTTATCCATGGCCATGCGCTTTTCTTTCTTCTGATGCTCAATATTGCACTTCTCTCTAATAAGTTGCTCCATCCGTTCATCCAAATATCGCAGCTTTTCTTTAATCACTGTCTCTGTCTTTTTCATGCACTGTTCAGCATGCTCAATATGTTCCCTGATTTGTCTGTAATTGGAGCACATGTCAGTGGTGGGATCTACATGTGCGTCCATGAGGGACTTGCAGATGTTACAGACAGAGACAATTCCCTCATTTAGAGTCCCAGAAACTGACTTCATAGACTGCAAATCCTTAACACTGCAAGTATAAGATTTTACAACACATTTTAATGTTGTTATTGAGTACTTGTCATCATTGTGCAATTAACATATAGTATATATATATATATATATATATATATATATATATATATATATTTTATAGTATATATAGATTTTAATAGGCAAATATCTATGAAGGGATCATTATTACAGTGATTATTATGTTTCTAGCATGTTTTCTGTTTGGCAACGATTCTTTTAACCCTAAAAGATGCAGTGTGTAGCTTTTCATTTCTTAAACAACAATGTTGGAATATGTATCATGGCCATATTCCAGGATGACAATGCCAATATTCACCAGGGTTAAAACGAAAAAATGGTTCAGAATTGGCAGAGTGCTCACCACTTGCATTGTCAATACAAGATCTTGACCAAAAATTGATGCAACTCCTGATGGAAATAACATCACAACATTTATTTCCATCAAGAGGTTAGCGATTTTTGGTCAAGATCTTGTATTGACAATGCAAGAGGTGAGCACTCTGTAAAGTCTCCTCCAGCACATCCCAAAGACTTTCAATGAATTTAAGGTCTGGACTCAGAGGTGTCAATTCATGTGTGAAAATGATTCTTCATGCTCCCTCCCAGCCATTTTTTTTTTTTCACAGTTTTAACCCTGATGAATACTGGCATTGTCATCCTGGAATATGACCATGATACATATTCCAACAAGGTTGTTTAAGAAATGAAAAGCTACACACTCCATCTTTAAGGGTTAAAAGAACCGTTGCCAAACATATAACATGCTAGAAACATAATAATCACTGTAATAATGATCCATTCATAGATTCTTAAGTATTTGCTATTAAAATCCAAACAGCGACTTTTTTTTTGGCTGGGCAGTGTATATTTTAAATAATATGTACAGGTTTAAAAAACTTACTCATGACTGTGGAATTTGTCCATTTTTTCTGTTACACACAAACACAAAGGGGTATAGATGTTTTGTCAGTGAGATCACAAATCATGCTATAGTAACAATTTCAAAATGATTTGACACAGTAATTAAAGTAATACAGTTTTTTACAATCACGTTTGCACTAATATCAGAACAATATGAAAAAGAAAAAAAAAAAAACCTCACAAAGGATGATCAAAATGCATATTTTTCAAAACTCTCACACTTTTCCCAATTGGTTTTGATATAATACACATAAACTTATGTTCATTTGTTCATTTAATTAAAATCGCCTGTTTTGTGAAAATAGGTGATTTTTGTATTTTTATTTTTCTCAGGAAAGTGCATTGTACATTGACCATGTTAATACTGAATAAACATATCCTAACAAAACAAAACAAACAAAAAACACCTGTTCAAAATGACACAACTTAAAGGATTAGTTCACTTTCAAATAAAATTTTCCTGATAATTTACTCACCCCCATGTCATCCAAGATGTTCATGTCTTTCTTTCTTCAGCCGAAAAGAAATTAAAGTTTTTGATGAAAACATTCCAGGATTTTTCTCCTTATAGTGGACTTCAATGGCCTCCAAACAGTTGAAGGTCAAATGTCCTACACCTTCCCTATTCAACTTACGGAATGAACGCGGCGCCAGTTCCATTTTTTCCGTAAGTAGAATGGGGAAGGTGTAGGACATACAGCGTAAGCTTTTTGAAGAATACGAAAGTGCGGTTTTGGCAGAAGCACTTGGATGGCGATCATTTGTTTATATAAAGCATATACATTTACATTTATTTCGAAAATGACTGATTGTTTTGCTAGATAAGACCCTTATTCGTTGTCTGGTATCGTTTAAAGCCCTTTGAAGCTGCACTGAAACTGTAATTTTGACCTTCAACTGTTTGGAGTCCACTATAAGGAGAATAATCCTGGAATGTTTTCATCAAACTTAATTTCTTTTCGACTGAAGAAAGAAAGACATTAACATCTTGGATGACATGGGGGGTGAGTAAAATATCAGGAAAATTTTATTTGAAAGTAAACTAATCCTTTAAAGTGCCTCTATAATGGATTTTTGAAAATTACCTTTCATGTAGTGTGTAACATAGCTCTAAGTGAATGAAAACATCCTGCAAAGTTTTAAATCTGAAAGTGCACCATATATAAAGTTATTGTCGACTCTGAGTCAATTAAACAAGTCGTTTGTAAAACGAATCCCAATCCATCACAACGAAACATTAGCATATTGCCCGCCCATTTATTGCGCGCGCAGACGCCTGGGAAAATTCATTTTTTCAACAATACCACAGCAGTACAATCTTTTGTTGTGTTCCCGTCATTTTATTGACGACTGCTTCTCAAACCTCGGGGAGTTTAACGCAGGATTCACAAAACGTTTGGTCTTAAAATATGGATCAATGCCCAGTTTATTTGGACCAGCTTGCTCTGAATCTCAACCTGTAAGTATGATTAATAATTGATGTTTAAATTTTCTAGCGAACGATCAAAATTCGTAGTTTTGTATGTTATGTTGTGTAATGTACACACCAGTCTGTATGTCTCTTGCTAACTTTTTTCCCTCTGCGTTTTTATTATTACAATAGAGTGGAGCTCTATCTGTATTGTAATAGGATGTTAAGATGCTAGTCCACGCTAACCAGTTGAAGTATTCTCTCTGTTAACAGTAAACACCCATTGTAATGTCAAACAATGATATAGACATTTTTCTTTGTTAATAGTTTTGACGAAAAAGTCTGTACACATCTGGCCCTAAATGTTTATCTTATGTTAGAGGTTTTCAGCTTCGCTTGGCATTCTGATACAGTTCCCACAGGTGCACCTGCATAAAGTATAACAGTGACGCTGCTATCACGTCTTATAAATAACTAAGGTGACACTTACCATATAGAAACGTCATACTCCAGTTGTGAACGCGAATCAGTTTCTGGTTGATCGACTACTTCAGACATTTCATCGTTGGACTCGGGCTCGAATTGATACAGTAAAATCAATGCTATCGTTTCTCTCCATACATTGTCTACAATGTCTTGAGAATTGATAGCTGTCAATTAGTTATGGCAATGCGCGCGCGGTGCATGCAGTAGATCAATCACAAAGGATTGGGCCATCTGACCAATCAGAGCAGTGTTGGCTCACGGAAAGGAGGGGTTTAGAGAGACTGATGCTTTGAACTGCTTCTAATGAATCGTTTACAAAACATTGAAAACTCAGGTGAAATTAAATGTATATTATGAGAAAACGAAAGTGTTTTTTGACCTTGTATGCATGTAAACCTGTTGTAGTAGACTCCTGAAACAATATTAGGAACCTAAAGGCATAATAGGGGCACTTTAACATCAAAATATTACCATTCCAAAAATACATATTCTCTAAATTTTAAGCGCAACTGCAGGGACGGCCCCTCGGTACTGCCAATACAATTGACTATTGTCAATGCTTGATTATTCGCACACTATATGCTATATACTGTTAACAAGTTAATCACTTTTATTGCTTTTGGTTAAAAAAAATAAATAAATAAATAAATAAATCGGCAACGTGCAAAAGTACAGAACAATCAACTACAAATAAGACAACTTAAGATAAACAGTATCTTCTTATATAAAAAAATAAATGTAATTGTACAAAACGGCCAATATTAAATTAAATACCTATATAATGACATAAAATGAACAGATCAAATGGACCTGTAACAAGATAACAATAAATGTATTAACATTAAAGGGATAGTTCACCCAAAAATGAAAATTCTGTCATTATTTACTCTCTCATTTTGTTCCAAACCTGTGTTAATTCTTTCTTGTGCTGAACACAAAATAAGATATTTTGAAGAATGTGGGTAAACAAACAGTTGCTAGTCCACAGTGACTTCCATAGTAGGCCTATATGTTTTTTTATGAAGTCAGTGGGTACCAGCAACTGTTTGATACAGACCCCATCCGATTTTCTCTCAACTGTGTACTTTCACTTTAGACATAACCAACTGTGTTTATGTAAACCTTGTGTGTATTTGACAGTTTTAGCGCAATCATACACGAAAGATAAAGTCCAGTAATCAGGTGCTGTTTGATAGACTTTTAGTGCGTGCTCGCTTCGGTCAGAAAAAAGCTTGTCAGAAAGGCACGCAAATGAAATGTTTAACCAGCAAGGCTAATGAACTTTTGTGCGAATAAGTGCAGTGTTCCATGACTGCTGCGTGAACATGTGATGTCAACTCGACATACATTGACAGTCAATGTATGTCGAATTGTACAGTATTGGGACGGAGGCGCCAGAACTGCAACTGATAGAATGTGTGCTGTAGCACGATGCTACGATATTTCTTCTAAAAGCAGATTGTGGAGAAATGAAATGCTACCTAGGCTATGTTAATAAACTAGCCAGCTAACATTAGCTTGCAACATATAGCCTAGATTAGTTTACATTAATTTTCCTAACATACCTTTATCTTGCTTATTTTTTTCTCTTTGTTGTTGTTGTTGTTTTTTTTTTTTAATATTGCATTTTTGTATAATTACCATTGTCCATTCACATAATATATCACAAATAAATAAAAATCAAGCTGTCAGTTCGTGTGCTCCTGGGGGCCCCCTGGTGGCCACGGGGGCCCTAAGCAGTCGCTTAGTTCAGTACAGTAGTTTTATACAGTTAACCAAATGAGAATTTATTTTCATATGGCATAACAGTTACAGCTTCAAATCTGTTAAGAGTCAATTTTAAATTCGAAAGTAAATTATAATATCTATTTGTTTATGTTATATCATATGCTGCGTTCACGCCACCTCGTATTTACCGGCATCTTGAGATGACAACACGTGATGTTGTATTCGGAGCTGTTCACGTCCTTTGACTGGGAATTATGCGTTTCTACGGCACCACTATCAACACCTAAATGAATCTGCAGCGGTCAGGTGGTACATGTGGGAGCTTTCAGAAATCTCCCAACTTACAAGCTGTAATTACGAGCTCTATGAGGACGTAAACGCTTTTTATGAGCCAGAATCTCGTAGATACAGTAATTACAATATAGCATGAACGCACCATTAATCTGCATGACACCGTTGTTGACTTTTTTTGACGTTTGCAGGGCGTTCCAAATGAGTGATTATTGTCACTTCAACTGATATACCGTGCTCAGGGAGTAGGGAGGAGTAAACACTGCGTAGGGACCCTGTCGAATGGAACGCAATTAGCGTGTCTAGGAACATCATCCTGATTGGTTCCTGCAGGCTGATTGATGCTATGTCCTGATTGGTGCACAGTACTTTAAAAAGCATGTCATCACTTCCTCTAGACAGAGATCTTTTGTTTTGAGCAGAGTGTTTGGTTGGATAGTGCAGAATCTGTGTGTGTTAAGAGAGTTTGAATGTGTTAAGAGTATTAGAAACTGTGAGTATTGTTTGATTGTTTGTTTGTTTGAATTGAAATTGTTTGTACTTGAGGAACTTTGTGATATTTGACCCATTTGCCTGTTTTGACGCTGAGTTTGGATTGCCTTTTCAATTTTGTTTGCCTGGTTGTATATATTGTAAATACTGATTATTTGGGTAGGGAGTCTAAAGTAGGGAGTCTGATGCCATTTTTGTTTTTTTGTAAACTGTTTGATCTTTGTTTTTGGTTAGGGAGTTAGGTTTGTATATTGTATTTTTCTTTTCTTTTCTTTTGGGTTAGGGTTTAGGAAAGAGGTTTAAAACAAATAAGTTTTGTTTGTTATTTTGGCCCAGTCGGCTCCTGAATCATAAGCGTCTGCATCTGCGCTATTTCTCTGTTTGCTCGTTTGACAAGCTTTCGCTCACATCTGTGTAGGCGCCTCCCACAAGCACAGCATGCACGGCGGATTAAGGTGGTCAGGGACCCCTAGGGACCTCTTTGTGTGAGGCACCCCCTTAATCATTATGCTTTACTGGAAAAATGTATTTAGTGCCATAGTCCACACACAAAAAGTAAGGTGAACTGGCATACACACATACACATTGAGACCGCCAATACTACAGTGTTTCCTTTACATTCCTTCAAGTGGTGAACCACCACAGTAAGAAAATTACCACCACATCACATAGGTAAAATGAGAAATTTAAAATCAGAATATATCATAATAATGAGCCTTTAATTGCCTATAATACATAGTCTAATCAGCGCTCAAGCGCACACATAAAGCTTGCCTCAGCACACCGACAAACATCATGATTATGATGATTATGAGCGTGTTGTGAAAAAACAGTAAGGAGACTGTCTAAACATTTTAATAATTTATTGATAATGTTTTCTGTTTTCGGCTGCAGAGATTAAGTCGACGATGCTGACTCGTTATCTCCGCAGTGGACGCGCCTGTTTCATATGGATTACACAATCTGAGAATATTTACTTTCCATTTGAATTGGTTCGTTTAAAAGTAGACAATCAAGCTTTCTATAGATATATTTCTTGTGTCTGTGAGGGAAGTATAGGCTACGCTGAGTTTCGGTTCATGTTCGTTACATGCTCAAGTTCACTGACCGAGACGACTGAAAGCCATCCTGATTGTTTTCATTATTTTACAAAAGCACAACGTTTTGCTGTTATTGTGAGTTTACAGAAATAAAAGTGGACCCTTTACTGTTTGCATTATTCTTATCTATATGACCAAAATGACGGAGTATTTTAAGTTCAATGCAAGTGATCGCACCGGCGCCTCCATGTCATGCAGTAAGCACGCTCTTCATAAAAGCATTGATGTGCCTAATAATAGCGCACATTTATCTAGGACTAGGTTTATGACAAGCATTAGAGCGACTTGTAAAGTTGCTACTACTTGCATGTTTCAAGTGATAAGCCATATTTGAGGTCGATGAATTATAGGCGAATGTTTGGATTTTCTGCCGTCAATGATCTCTCCCTCACGGACTGCGTGACATCGCCACTTCCTGTCTTGATGTATCCAGTCAATTTAGGCCCCGTCCACACAGAGACGCGTTTCTGTGTATACGCACAAATTTTATATCGGATAGGCGTTTTGTCCGCACGGATCCGGCATTTTCGTAAGGTGAAACCGCTATTTTTTGAAACCCGGGTCCCAGAGTGGATAAATCTGACACGCCGCCTTTGCGTTTTCGTGTGTACAGCCAATCCGTATATTTTGTGAAACGATCATGTCACCACCCCACGTGTCGACCCTAGTCAGACACCGCTAACGGCACAAAACAGCATCAACAACAATAATAGCGTACTACATGCTTGTGTTCGTGCTGCAGAAGCTACTGAGCCAAAATAAAGCGTTATTTCTAAGCTTTACTAAAGTTTGTATACAGCGCGCAAGGTTTATGCGCATGCTCCAAGTCTTATTCTTTGTTTTTAGTGTATCTCTATTGCAGAATTTCAGCGCCACATACTGATCTGGCATGTATACTACATCGTTTTGAGTCATTTCAGTGGTTTTGTGTGTACGCAGATATTTCTTGGGACGAGGAAAAAAAAAAAAGATCGGATAGGGTAAGCACTGGCTTTGTGTGGCCAAGCCTTAGGAATTTTTTTTTCAGTATATCTTGGTCACGTTGTTCTTTTAACCTTTGTATTTTACGTTTTTGTGCTCCACTATCATACTTTCTTTTGGACATTTTGCCGCTATGCCGTTTAGCAATCGCACTGACGTAAATGAAAATGATTGACATGATTTGACCAGCAGCTGATTGGACAGATGTGACCCAAATGTCACATCTATCCAATCACCTGCTTATTATTATTTTTTAATGTTTCTTATGGGCCAATGAGGGCCTTTTTGTTCGCACTGAAGTAAATTTAAAATAATAATAATAAAAAAAATAGTCTGGCCAATCCCGGGCCCCTGCGCACGTGGGGCCCCTAGGCTGCAGCCTAGGCAAGCCTGTGCGTTAATCCGTGCCTGGTTCGAGTGAGGCGACGGCGACCTATATGCCGCTGTTTACGTCGTGTAAATAGATGGTTGCTGAACGGGAGTCCTACATAATGAGAAACAACTTGTTTCTAAGCCTGTAATAAACGTTCTTATCAAACACTAAACACCGAAGTACACGAAAAGTGTGTGACGAATCTTTAGAGATAAATTGTAAATATGGAAAACAATATGTAAACGATGTTTGAGTGGATCTTGCATTAAAATATTAATATGAGCAAACTTGGTCATATAATTTTAAGATAGTGTGATGATAAAAACATTAAACACTCACAAAATTCATCAAAAGATCCAGGCTGCTATTGTTTACAAATCCAACACACTTTTAACATTTTACAGAAATGACAAAGTTTTTCTAAATATATAAAAATTGGCCATCTCAATAACAGTCGTGAAAGATTAAAGTAATATCACAAGTGCCATTATTTCTACCATCTATACTATTCAGCAGCTTTTCTTAAACTATACACGTGTTATGATAGCTTAAATATAAGACATGAAGCCTAATAAATGGCTCAGGGTAATTTCAATCCTGTGTTCATCATGCTTGTAGAGGTACCTACCTGTTAAATAGTTTAGAAAGATTGTAATGTTTTGGAATACAAGGCACACAGTCTGTTAATAAAACACAATCCCAATTAAATATTGTTGAACTGTCATTTTTATGTCTAATATTACTGGGGTGGTCTATTTAAATATAGCACAATTCAAATAAATGTTACATGATATATAGTACAACTGTTTTTCTATCAGTGAGTGCTATGTGTATAGTTGTACACTATTATTTTAAAAAGTGTGAAATAAAATATATATTATAAAATACGCCCCTGTTCACATTTAACATATTTTGTTGTTTGATTAACATTAATGACAAACAAATATTTAATTAAGCTTCTGTCCCTTTAAGACCGATTCATGGATGAAATATACTGACACATATCCGGTTTTCACCCACCTGTTTACGTCCACTTAAGGCATAACCGACTGTATTTTCATGAGATAGTCCACACGATGGACATTTTGGCAACTATGTGTGCATTTGACCATTCAGGCACAATGAGAACTGATCGCGCGCGCGAGCGCTTCTGGTGTGTCATTTTTCCATTTTACGGTTTCAACACCGTTTTTCCATTTTACAGCTGCACTGTAATTTCACAGTAAAATACTGGCAGCTGTGGTTCCAGCCACTTACCGTAATTTTACGGTTTCAACACAATTTTTTCCATTTTACAGCTTTACTGCAATTTTACAGTACAGTACTGGCAGCTGTGGTTCCAGCCATTTACCGTAATTCTACCATTTTAATACTGTTTTACATTGCAGCAATGGTTACAGCTATAATTCTGTAATATAGAAAAATTAAAACAATACATAATTAACACATCTCTAGTATATCTAGTATATAATGCAAACAGACATGTCAAACTATTTTTCACTAGATGGAGAGAAAATAAATAAAGAAGAAATAGATTATGGTGCATCAGTTGCTATTTATTAAAACAGGCAAAAAATAGGCATTGACAAATTGGCTGAAACTGACCCAAATTGATTATCAACATAAATACAAACAATAAGTTAAAGTGTTCATTCACCCCAAAATTAAAATTCTGTCATTAAGAATTTAAAACCATTATTCCTGGTCTGGTATCGTTTAAAGCCCTTTGAAGCTGCACTGAAACTGTAATTTTGACCTTCAACCGTTTGGAGGCTATTGAAGTCCACTATAAGAAGAATAATCCTGGAATGTTTTCATCAAAAACCTTAATTTCTTTTCGACTGAAGAAAGAAGGACATGTACATCTTGGATGACATGGGGGTGAGTAAATTATCAGGAAAAATGTATTTGAAAGTGAACTAATCCTTTAACCTTTAGAAAAGATTACATTACACCAACTTTGGATAGATCTGGAAAGAGGTCTGATGAAACTGGTCAACACGCCCAGGTCTGAGAAGAAAAGATATTAAGAAAATGTTAGTGACTATATATATTGCACATGGAAAAAGATAGTTATTATTAACACTGCACACACTTTTAAATTGAACAGAAAATGAACTGTTTAGTTGTATGTTTTTTAACATAATTAGAAACTTGTAAACTACATAAAAAAAAGGGTGTATGTTTATTACAGTAGAAAAAAAGACAAAATATCATCTTAACAAAAGCAGGGGTGTGTAAAAGATTGTGTGATTGCGTGTTTTCCAGGTAGCCACAGAAGAGTGAATAATTATGTGATTGATTGAGTGTGTGTCTGTAAGCTATAGGTGTATTCTGTATGCTACTGGAAACATGCATGTGAATTTGCATGTGCCTCATAAATGCATAGATAGCACTGCATGTATTACATGTGTGCATAAAGTTTGCAAAAGTACATAACTCTGATCTTACTAAATCAGAAATACATGTAAATCAATTTAAGGGCTCCTATAAAAGAAAATCAAACCACTTTTGCAATATTACCTCTTTATAATACAGCTGTTTCAAGCAGGTCCAAGTAGTTCCAGGCATCTTGAGGATTTGACCGCATTACAGCTCCATATCACTTCGCCAAACAATTTCAGTTATCTCAAAGGTCCTTAGAGCCTAAAAACCGCAAAAGAACCAAACCCTACAAAGAAATTGATCAAGTAAATAAATATAACAAACAAGAGGATAAAAATGAAAAACTTTTTCCATGTTTTATTGTCTATGGAACGCATACTCTCATTCTCCCGCTCTTTATCACATACAAACGCACACACATATAGTGCAGACGCACAAACATACACTGAAAGTTTATCAATAAAATAATTTCTCAATTAAAAAACACTGTGACATTTCTCAGTTGTGATGTAATAACGTAAGTTCTTAAATTACGATTTGAATTAGCAACGGAGGACTGGAATGAGATGTGTAATACATAATTACACACAATATCGTTTTAAGTACAAAACCTGAAAAAATGTCTTGAAATACAACATCTGAACAATATCTTGAGGTGTGGTACCGAGGAGGAATAACTGACGACGGGCCGCTTCGAGTCTGCATTACAATCTCGGATAGGCCTATGCATTGTTTTTCTAATAATTCAACGGCCCGTCGTCAGTTTTCCTAAACCTAAAGTTAAAATCGGAGTTTGGAGAACACTGACTAGTGAAATGCCTCACCGTTGATAACTGCCTGTCTGTCTGTCTGTCTTTCTGTAACACGCGATTCGCGCCAAGAACAGCCAAAAATATCTAACGAGCCACGAAAAATGCGATTTTACAAGTTGAGTGCAACATAATAAAATAACAACAAAGAAATAATCTTACCTTGAACAGTTTCCTTCTTTAGCACACGCAGACGAGGAGATTCCGTTGGTTGACCGCGGCGCTTTCTGCATGAGGGCTCGTTGAAGATGCTCCGCCCCCATGTGCTGCTTTTTACAGTACAAGACCGTTTTTCTCAGGAACAAACCTTTTTACTGTTAAATGCTGTAAATTTAATGCAAGTAATTAATTTACCGACCATTAGCTGTAAATTTACAGGATTTAAACTTGGAAACTGTTGGTGCTTGCATTTTTTTTACAGTGGGGACAAAACATTTTTTCTTAATAAGTCGGGACACTAAAAATAGACCTGAAATACGGGACTTGTCCCGGAAAAAACGGGACGTCTGGTCACCCTATCTAGGACCGAATTTGGACTGCCCGGTACATGAATCATTGGTGCTTGCATTCCGATGATTGCAGGCAGTTTGCGGCTATATTTAACTTCATAACCTAATCATCCTATCTGCTGCTATCATATTCTGTAGGTTAGATAAATAATTGCTGCTGAAACCTGATGCAGTGACAACACTTTAATTTTGAGTAACGAGTCCACCCAATATATGTTTTATATTTTAATAAATCATAATTGCAGCGGAAAGTCAGCGGACGAGCGAGGACTGCGGAGCATATGACATGCAAGAAAAAAAAAATCGTGCGCACGATTTACTAATTTGTTCCCTCGATTTATAAATCATGCGAACGAAATAGTAAATCGTGCGCACGATTTATTTATTTTTTTCTTGCATGTCATATGCGGGGCTCCGTAGTCCTCGCTCGTCCGCTGACTTTCCGCTGCAATTATGATTTATTAAAATATAAAACATATATTGAGGGTGGACTCGTTACTCAAAATTAAAGTGTTGTCACTGCATCAGGTTTCAGCAGCAATTATTTATCTAAGCGCCAGTCTGTGAGGCAGACTCGCACGAGAGAACGCTCTGTCGCTTTCGGCCACTTAAAACAGTCGGGACATCGTGAAAGACGCCTGTGGAGTATTTTGGAAGTAGGGGTCCATTTTATTTTGAGATGACATAAGGACTCTTTCAGTGTGTGTTTCTTCAGTATAGGCTACTGAAAATACAGGTAAGATTATTTCAGAATTATAATGAAGTGCATTTTGTATATGGTTAACATGTAACATTTGGCACTGCATATTGTTATACATTGTTAATTTTATATTTACAGGCCTTTTTACTTAATGCAGTATTCCTAAAATTCCTAACATTTAGCCTATATAAAATAACAATAGTTAGGTTTATATAATTTAGCTTAATTATAGAATTAGCCCCCCTTTAATTTGGGGTTTAGTCAAACTACTGTAGAAATTTGGGGGAACAGATATAGTTATAGTTTTATTTTTCATTTTTCAATGTGATGTACTTTTTTCCAGTCTATTGGAAATAAGTCTATTTCAGAATTATTAAGTAGCCTACATTTTGTAAGCTATATTAAGTCGCTTTTTGTAACAGGTGATTTTTCAGAAATATAGAGGATTAAAACAGAATATGCATAACCACCATCTGTATCATATTTTATCAAATGATCCTTACCCTATCCAAAAGTCAAAGTTGTTTCATCAAGTCACAAGATCTGTTAAGATGCGCCGACACATACAGCGTCTTGCTTGTTGTCAGGGTCTCTTTTCTGTGAAATCGGTTGAGGGCGTTCCTAGTGCTGTCCCTACAATGTTATTGGTAGATGTCTGGCTATATTTGTATAGCCAGAAATGTGATCACAGATGATCACAGGGCTTCTTGAACTATGTTAACAATCTACAAGATGTACTTAATTATAGACTTAATACAGCAATCATCTTATTTTCAATATACTGAAAATAGACTACACTGAAAAAATGTTAATCTTCCACAGTGGCGGATCTCAGCATAAGTAGGACAGACAGCCACCTGTGGCAACCCACCACCTGGACACTTCTTGTTAGGCGATGAAGGATATCCGTGCATCAACAATCCCATCAGCTTCATAAGACCTTACAGAGAACCAGTCCATGATTAGTGCAATACCATTCCAGGGGCATCGTGCATAATTGAAATATCTTTTCACAGCAGTGGAAAGTGATCTTTCTTCAAGCTACCTCTGGAGCAATTCGTTTTCCCAAAAGTGGTAGTTGCAGAATGATGCAAATATCTGGCTTGGAGCCGGAAATGTGGATGAGCTGATGGAGCCCACCAGACAAACACGACATGTGGCAGAAACTGGAGCTTGCAGCTTTGATTTCCTAAGGGAGGAGATCTACATTTACACAATATTCAATTGTATATTATTTTAATGTATATTGCATGAATGATTTTTTTGTCAACACATGAACTTTTATTAAATGTTGTTACTGTACATAATCAATGTGAATGTTAATTCATATAACCATGAACTTTCCCTTTATTTATAACCTAATGTAACCGAAATTATTTACATTTCGAACAAGATTATAAACACCTATATACATTTCTACATTAATGAATAAACAAGCAAACAAATAAATAGGAAAACCTGAATAAATATTATTCAATCCATGAATAGTATTTAAAGGTAGAGATAGGAAGCTATAGGAATTGCCTTAGAGATAGGAATTTATCATTTTTCTAAAAAGACTCGGAGGGCTAAAAACCTCTCAATAAAATCATCATCATCTTCTTCTTCAAATCCATGCCTTGTTTCATAACAGAGAGTCATATTCTGATTTGAAACCCCATAGAGATATTTATTTATGACAAACAATTTGAAAATTAGCCCGATTTAAATGATAATTACAAATGAAAATTAAAAATTTAATGAAATTTAAAATATATTTCCATAAGAGTGCTAAATGTGATCATTCAGTCTTAGGAGGATAGGATGAGAGCTGGTGAGACAGTGGGAGAAATGATGGATAGGTGTTCATTTAGAACCAGTGATGATGCCACTGCTAGCGGTGGTGTTGTGGAAGCCTGTTGTCCAATTGCCTCATCCATGGCATTATACCATAGAGATGCATATGTAAATTCCACATTCAACCGCTCCAGACACGTTGATGTGTCTGCTATCTTGGAATGGTGATGACACTGTTCATCACTCACACTAACATTTTCTTTGAAAATGTCACAGTATTGAGCAGCTGATGGCTGTATATGCATTATCTGTCTATAGAATTATCACATTAATGATAAACTAAATACTGTGAAAATCATCTGCTGATGTCTATTGCAGATATAGATATTCATACATGTGAATAACTAGGTTGCAGATGCAGTCAACTTGCTTTCAAGTGTCATATGGTGGACAGCTTAAGTATAGCAGCCCATAGAAACAGACCCTAATAAGGCATATATTTCCCTTTATACCTTTCTGACGCAGTTGGTGGGTACTTCTCACGCATCTATTTTTAGTCGCAAATGAGAGTGAAATGCTTGCACTGTTGAGTCCTGCACGCCATCCGCTCCACAAAATGCCACTACATCAGATTACACTACAGCAGCTATTTATATATTTATTCACTGACCCACATGATAATAGCATATTATGATATTATAATTTTCTCAGATTTGCTGAAGGATATATGGTAACAGTTTTTTACAGTCCTGTTTTGCATGAACATACTATGTACTTATTGTAATAATAACCAGTGTTGGGGTAACGCATTACAAGTAACTTGAGTTACGTAATCAGATTACTTTTTCAAGTAACTAGTAAAGTAACAATACATTTTCAATTTACAACAAAACATCTAAGTTACTTTTTCAAATAAGTAACACAAGCTACTTTTTTACATTTATTGACTGACAGCTCTCCTGTTCCCATGTTGAGAGAAATAGGGAGTGAGGAGCAGAGGTGTTGTGTGCGCTGTGTGAACATGATGTTTATTGTGGTTCTAGTGTAATGTGAACATGCATTTACTCATCTCACTTGCACGAAAACATTCAGTATTCCTCAAAGTGAATAAACACAGTGAAATGCAAACTCAGAATTTTACGCAAACCTGTAATAATTAACTATATTAAATTACACAAATATACTTTATGTATTTAATCTCACTTGTCCAATGTCTTTGCTGCTGATCTTCAATGATCTAATTCAACCAGACTAATAAGCAAAAATTACTTTAGATTAGATTTAGAAATAAGAGTGTTGAACTTCCTTCTCCTGTATCCTATTCTTCTTTAATCAGCATAGCTGAAAGGTTTGTTTGAGCTGCGCCCTCTACCGTACAGGCGTAAATATGCTTTTCCTTCTCCTTCACTTTTGGAGTGAAAGGGCCTTTACTACGGAGCCCTGCACATGACATGCAAGGAAAAAAATTAAATTGTGCGCACAATTTACTAATTCGTTCCCTCGATTTACTAAAATGTGCGCACGATTTACTATTTCATTCCCTCGATTTACTAAAACGTGCGCCTCGGTTTATAAATCATGCGCATGATTTACAAATTGAGGGAACGAAATAGCCTACTATTTTTTCCTGCATGTCATGTCCGGGACTCCGTACTTTACATTTGCCAAAAATAGAACTTTTTTTGTTATTTAAAAAACAAACAAGCAAGCCCAGCCCAGGTGAGAAAAAGTTACGCAAAAGTAATGTAACACATTACTTTTCATAAAAAGTAACTAATGCTGGGTACACACTAAAAGATTTTTGAAAACTTATAAGATTTTCAAAGTGTGAGAGACCACAAACTAGAGGACAAAAAATCCTAGATTTAACCGTTTTGCTCCTATAGTGTGTGGTGTGCCGTGATGTGACAAAGACAGCACACCACACACAAACAGATTTTCAATCAGAATCTCGACTTTGAACACGGGAAATCTCGCAAAATCTCTTGAGACTTCAGAATAAACATGACAGATATAGGCAGGAAGAAATTGCGTTGATAGTGTTTGGAATGATTTTGGTATGTTTTACAGGACACTTTGTATAAACACTTGTGCTGCTGCCACAAATCGACAAGCTGATCCTCCATCTCTGCTGTCCAAATCCATTTAACTTTGTGCTGCGTCATGACTGCGTTTGTTATGCTTCTGTCTTCTGTCAGCTTTTGTCCTTCGGGGTTCCCCCCACACATCAGGATTTCTGATCGTAAATATTCAATGTTGAATATTTACGATTCGCGACTGGGGTACCTCAGACTTTCTTCCAAGTAGATTCAGTCACTCTTAACACACCTCACACCACAGGAAAATCTGATAAAATAATCTGTAGAACCATCAAGATTATCGGGACATAACCTAGGATTGTCAGGAGGGAGAAATCGGCCCAAAATCAGCCCGATTATCTTGTAGTGTGTACCCAGCATAAGTAACACAATTAGTTACTTTTTTAGGGAGTAACGCAATATTGTAATGCATTACTTTTAAAAGTAACTTTCCCCAACACTGGTAATGACACTAATGACATTAACTGGGTAATAACTAGGTACCAACCCTGAACCTACCCCTAAACCTCAGCTTAACCCATGTAGTTACCTTACACTACACTACCTTACAGTACTTTTGTGGGTAAATACATTGAAAGTGCAGGCGCTGTAAAAAAAAAAACAAAAAAAAACTTGGATATATTTTGGTAAATTTCTAGGACATGGTAAGTGTCTGTGATGTAGAAAAAAAATGGCCCAACTTGAACATGCACTCTGGTGCAAGGTGATGTTTATTTGTGAGACTTTGGTAATCCACAGGTGCACTGCCACCAGCAAAAGAATCAAAAATAACAAAATAATAATACAAAATATACAGATATCTATTTATAAATATATACACATATCCACCATATACACTCCTACAATAGGGTTTTGACTCATTCATAGCATGACAGTTACACGCTTACTTGTCCGGCCTACCGAGAGACAAATTACTTTTTATGATGGTCACATGACCTCACACGGTCCCCTTCTGGGTGACTCACGAGACCGGAACAGCACGGCTTTTAACATAAAAGACCATACATATATAAACATAGATGCCTCATTAGAGGCTGTTTCTATAGGCCACTATACGTAAGCCGTCCACCATATTGAAACGGTCAAAACACCAGTCCTTGAACACTCGATTGACTGTGTGTCTGCAACCGTAGCTAGATGCATGTATGAATATCTATATCTGCAATAGACTTCAGCAGATGATTTTGCTAAACTAACACAATAAAACAAAATGAAGGAGTCAGCTATCACAACATTAAAAAGTTACCATAGTATAAAAACCTGTAATACTGTTGATACGTATAAAAACACAAACCAACACATTCTCACCTGTGAAAGGTTATCCTATTTTTTCGGGAATTTAAATCTTGGCAGTTCCACAACAAGAAGCTATGTTGTGTCATCATTGATTCTTACTGTGAGTGATGACACGCTGACCGTTCCAAGATAGGCATGCCGACGTGTCACTCCTAAAAAAATTGTTTCAAGGGAACTCGCGCTGTGTCAAAGCGCTGTGGGAACGCCTCTGCATGATTGCGCCGTGAAGCACATGTGAAATCAGTCCAATGGCGTGACGGAACATCATAGGTGGGTGACGTCATGACCAGGAAACTATAAAGCACGCCTGAACCAAACAGGGTCAGCTTCTGTGTCTTCAGCAAGCTCTCTGCTGCTGCTGCTCGGTCCAGTGCATCACAGGGGTTGGAAGCACGCTCTGCGGTTTCTTCCGCCCCTGTTGATGCACCGGTACAACAATTATCCAGCTCTCAGGAGTTGGATGTTGTTAGTATCTTTCCTGGTGATGTTGAGGATTCGCCACCTCACACTCAGGCTTATGAGGAGTTATTAGCGGTTGTGACTCGCGCCGTAGCCAGGTTGAACATTGACTGTTTATGAGATGAACGTTTCCTACCATCCTGATCACAACCTCCTCACCGGGGCTTGCCTTTCTTCCCCATTCTCCATACTGAGATATCGAGATCATGGAGAAAGCCAGTTTCATATCGTGTGTTCAGTTCCCAAACTTTGAATTATTCAAACATCATGGGTCTGAAGCACTGTGGTTATGGGGCGATGCCTTGGGTAGAAGAGACGCTTGCAAGCTATCTCTCTATGGAATTACCTTTGTGCCAATAAAAATGAACGTAACTTTTAAAAAAAAAAACTAATAAAAATATAAATTGAAACTGAATAAAATGTCTTTGAAACTTAAAAAAATAAATCGCAGGCAAAATGTTTGACTTTGTTTTTAATACACTGCATGTTTTGCTAACTGTTTCTCCTCTTTCTTTCACTGATCTACTTAAAAATGCGTTTCCAGAGTTTTCACTTATGCTTCTGAAGTTTTCGTTTACGATCCCAGAGTTTTAATTTGTCTTTCTGGCACAAATCTCTCGTGGGGACGGGGCTAGCAGCGGTGTGTTCTCATTGGCTACTGAGTTTTTGATTGACAGCTTCTTGACCTGGAAGTGAAGACGTCAGTGTTGTGTTTACAATTACTTGTAAGCGGCTTCTTATTTCATTTTAGTGATATAAAGATAGGAGTTTTGTTTTTGAATTTTATCTGTATTTATCTGCGGCTTCTACTTTGTCGACATAAGCTTTTAGGAGCGTGAGAGATCAAACGTGCGAGAAAATGAATGTCTTGAGGTTTAATTGTGCATTAAAGTATATAATACTGAAAATATTGCATAATGTCCAAAGTTTTCAGAGAATATTTGTTTATTCCTGATGATTCTTCTCTATTGTTGGGTCTGACTAGGTTGTGCTGTTTAAAGAGAATACTAGTATTATATACATGTATATATTCAGCCGTCAAGAAAGTCTCACTCCAACCAGGTAATCAAGGTTGGCAACTATGGCCATCACTCTACCCATTGTTAGCATATGCACATACACCATCCCAATTAATGATCACTTAATTCTGAAGAATTCAAACAATATGAAAATTACAATTGTGGCTTGCTGTCAGAGGGTATAGACCTCAAAGGGCATTACATATTCCACACAAAGAATGACCTTGTTGCCATTTTTTATCATTCTGATCATTTTATTTAGTTATTTTATTTAGTTAACATTATCATCTAACATTTAAAATTGGAAATACTTTTTTAACAATCAACAGTTTCAATTGTGACTTTTATAAAAACCAGTTGAATAAATGTAAATGAAAATATGAATCAATTCAAACAATTTGACATTCTTTATTGTCAGCATATACACAAGTATCAAGTATCAAGGTGAAAGTCTTGGATGCAATTATGTTGTGACAGGAAAGACCAGAAAACACAAAACACTAACTGCATAGTATTCATGTAATGCACAATATTCTCATGATATACATTACTATAAAAATGCACACGAGTACATATATTGAATACATGTGTAAAATTAATATATTTTAAATGAATCAATGATGCTTTGAACAGTTCCTGTTACAGTACAAAGTAACAAAACAGTGACTGGGTGGGTACATTATGTTGTAATGGAGTGCAATATCAGTCTTTACAGGGATAGTCCACCCAAAAACATTTTAAATTCTCTCATCATTTGCTCACCTTCATGCCATCCCAGATGTCTATGAATTTCTTTCTTAACATAAACACAAACCAAGATTTTTAAGAAAATAATCCATGTCTGTGAGTCTATATAATACAAGTGGATTGTAACCCATGCACATATGACAGTTGGTCGGAAGCGATTGTTAATAGTTAAAACAGTTTAAATTATTAGTATTTTTCCTATCTATTGTTTCACTTCAGAAGACATTGATTTATCCACTGGGGTCGCATGGATTACCGTCACGGTCGGTGTGTGGTTTTTAAAGTGTCTTTGGCCTCTTTAGGACTTAATACGTATTTATCTGAGAATAGAAAGTAATATGCATCTGGGACGGCATGAGGGTGAGTAAAATATGTGAGAATTTTTATTTTGGGGTGAACTATCCCCTTAACATTCATATTCTGTTAGTATACTAATCCAAGATCAGCATAGACTAATAAGAATAAAGTGCAACCTCTTGTGTATTTGTGAACTGTGTTTGTTTTAATCTAGAACTCCAAAGAAATTAAAATATTTGCATAATATCAGGTGTCTGAAGATCAAGATCCCAGTCAGTCAAAGTGATGTGTCTGAACAAAATAAGATTCTTGTCTGATCTAAAATATCTCTCCACCTGAAAAGCAAAAGCAAGTACTTATATTGATTTTTTTACACTTAAAAAATAATGACTTACCGCGAGTATCCAGTATCATGATGGTAATGATTATATCATTTGTCTGTGCTATTCCTAAGAAGTCATCTCAACATAGTGTAGCAGCAGATAAAATAATAATATATAAACTGCTATGTTTATATCACTAAAATGAAATAGGAAGCTGCTTACAGACGATCGCATCCACAAATGTCAACCATGATGTCAACGCAACACTGACGTCTTCACTTCCAGGTCAAGACGCTGTGAATCAATAACTCAGTAGCCAATGAGAACAGACCACTGCTAGCCCTGCCCCCATGAGAGATTTGTGCCAGAATAGCGAACGAAAACTCTGGGATTGTAAATGAAAACTTCAGAAGCGTGAATGAAAACTCTGGAAACGCATTTCTAAGTACAGATCAGCAAAAGAAAAATGAGAAAACAGTTATCAAAATATGCAGTGTATTAAAAACGAAGTTAAACATTTTGACTGTGATTAATTTTTTTTAAGTTTCAAAGACATTTTTAGTTTCAACTTATATTTTAATTAGTTTCTTGAAAAGTTACGTTCAATATATTTTGGCACAAATCTAATCCGATAAAGTATTAGGCTTATCATTATTGCTGATCACTGTTGTTGTGCTATGATATAATATTTACCATTATATAATCAGAGGAGTATAGAATAGTTTATGAAAGTGTCACTCCACAATACGGTAACAAAATATATAAATATGTATAGTATTTTTATGTTACATTAATACCCATTGTGCGAGCTGTCTCTTTAATTCCGCATGGTTTATATACATGTTGCTGCTGATTCGGCTGAAATTTTTGACACACCCACCAAACAAGAGAAAACGTATCTCAAACCCCATTGCACACCGTTTCCAGGAAACATGTCATTCAACCCGGAAACCGTAGCAAAATGTTGCGCACTGGTTTAAGCTTGAACGTGCCCCAGAACTGACAAACCACATGACTAAATCAACCAATGACAACAATACACATAAGACTAGGGAAGCACATGACAAGATCACATGAGGAGCAGGGAATCACATGACATCAGAGAGCACATGGCAAACATAACAAACAAAGCAATGAAACAAAGCATGAACTTGAAAAATAAACCATGAAACATGAACATAAATCATAACACCAAAACAAGACTTGACACAAATGTATTGCTCATGGTTAGTTCATGTTAGTTAATATATAACTAATGTTTAACTAATGAACCTTATTGTTACCATCACATCTCTTTCTTTCTTTCTTTCTTTCTTTTACAGTTTTTCTCAATCGATTTGACACATTTCTTCAAACTCGGATCACTGTTCTCAAAACAGTTAACTCAGTGATCTGAACTCTGAACACTTTGTAATTGTCCTAAACAGATTGTAAGTTTTCATTCATTTCACACAAATTGCAAATCATGTCAACCATTTTCTCAAAACACTACACAAAAAAATTCTCAGATGTTTTCGTAATAGTTCATACATCCTACCAAAACTTTAATATATCAGAAAAAAAAAAAAACAATCACAGCTATTTTTTTTTTTTTTTTGGCTTTGCACAAATCACTACCATTTGCCCAAACTGATATTTGCTTGAATACTGTAATAATACACAGAACACAGCAAATGCAGTTTTCCCAAATGTTTACGCATTTATCACAATTGCATTATGTAATACGGAAAATATAAAAAGGAAAGTATACATACCAAGAAAATATGCAAGAGAAGGGTAAAATAAAGAGATGTAAGCGTAAAGGTGGTGGTGTGGGTAGAGGAAGGGGTGTAATGAGAAGGAAAGGAAGAGTGGAACATATAGTAGGAGATCATATATGAGGAGAGAGGAGGAAGTAAGAAAGGAGAATAGGAGAAGAGCAGAGTATAGTGGAGGACACTGGTGTAGTGGAAAGAGCAAGAAGAGAAATTGTAAGAAGATATGGACATAGTGAAAGTAGCAAGCAGGGTGGAAGGGGTGGGAGGCGAGGATTTCTAACAAAATCAGAATTACTCTAATTCAGCGGTTCTTAATCCTGGACCTGGGGAGCCCTATCTGAGGGTATTGGGGGGATTCTGGATTTATATATATATATATATATATATTATATATATATATATATATATATATATATATATATATACTATATATATATATATTAGGGCTGTCACAATATCAGATTTTTCACACCACTGTTATTGTGGCCAAAAGAATTCACGATATCGATATATCATGATATCTATAGAAACCTTGAAAAAAAACTAATGTTACTAGTCAAATTCATCTTTACTATATTTTGCCTTTTTCATTCTTTTTTTTTTTAAGCTATTGAATCACACCATTGCATACAACAACTACACTTAAGGGTAATCAGATACTGATAAACAACTGATAAACAAAGAACTGATAAACATAAGGCACAATTATATTTACTTTTTGCAATCTCAGTCTTTAGCAAATTTTTATGAAGGAAGGCAAGCATTTAGTTTATCTGATTTCAAGCTGGAGTAAAAAACACTGCCTGAATGTGTCCCGAAGAACTGAAAAGATTTCTGATGCACATTTTAAAGACCATGCTGTGTGATTTTATTTAGAGGCAGAAATTATATTATTTTATAGTATTCTATACAGTTATAAAGGCCATGTAGATTAGCATAGCATTATAAATATTCATTATCCTTACGAAAAGGGACGTGCTCTAGTTCACGTGCAAGTGATCGCGCCGGCGCCTCCATTATATTGTCTGCTTTATTTGCTTCTTATTTATTAAATCCAGGCAATTGGTTGATGAAACATTGATTAAAATTAAGATACAATTTATACAAAACGAAAATCACTTTAACTTACGGCTTTCTACAAAACACAACTTAATGAAGAGGTCAAAATCATGTCTGACCCACTCCATGTCTCCTGATATACTGCACATCTTATGATGTAGCTATCCTATATTACTCTGTTCACTTTTCATAATCAACATACAGGTGCTGGTCATATAATTAGAATATCATCAAAAAGTTCATTTTTTTATTATAAATTATTTTTAAAAATGAAACTTTCATATATTCTAGATTCCCTACATGTAAAGTAAAACATTTCAAAAGTTTTTTTTTTTTTACATTTTGATGATTAGAGCGTACAGCTCATGAAAGTCCAAAATCCAGTATCTCAAAATATTAGAATATTTCCTAAGATCAATCAAAAAATGGATTTGCAAAACAAAAAAGTTCAAGTTCTTTAAAGTATGTTCTTTTGTGCACTCAATACTTGATCGGCAGGACATATTACAGCAAATGACTTGCTCCTAGCACAAATTACAGCATCAGTGAAGTGTGGCATGGAAGTGATCAGCCTGTGGCACTGCTGAGGCACTATTGAGCCTTCAGATCATCTGTATATTGTTGGATCGACTGTTTCTCATCTATCTCTTGAAAATATCCCATAGATTCAGGTCAGGCATATTGACTGGCCAATAAAGCACAGTAATATCATGGTCAGCAAACCACTTAGAAGTGGTTTTTGCACTGTGGGCAGGTGCTAAAGTCCTGCTGGAAAAGGAAATCAGCATCTCCATAAAGCTTGTCAGCAGATGGAAGCATAAAGTGCTCCAAAATCTCCTGGAAGATGGCTGCATTGACTTTGCACTTGATAAAACACAATAGACCAACACCAGCAGACGTCACGGCCCCCCCAAATCATTATTGACTTCAGAAACTTCACACTAGACTTCAAGCAGCTTGGATTCTGTGCCTCTCCAGTCTTCCTTCAGACTCTGGGACCATGATTTCAACATGAAATGCAAAATTTACTTTTATCAGAAAAGAGGACTTTCGACCACTGTTCACTGTCCAGTTCTTTTTCTCCTTAGCCCAGGTAAGATGCTTCTGACGTTGTCTCTGGTTCAGAAGTGGCTTGGTAGTCCTTTTCCTGAAGATGTCTGAGTGTGGTGACTCTTGATGCGCTGACTCCGGCTTCATTCTACTCATTGTGAAGTTCTCCCAAGTGTTTGAATCGGCTTTACTTGACAGTATTCTCAAGCTTGCGGTCATCCCTGTTGCTTGTGCACCTTTGCCTACCCAATTTCTTCCTTCCAGTCAACTTTGCATTTAATATGCTTTGATACATCACTTTGTAAACAGCCACCCCATTCAGTAATGACCTACTGTGACTTACTCTCTTTGTGGAGGGTGTCAATGATTGTCTCCTGGACCATTGCCAAGTCAGCAGTCTTCCCCATTAGTGTGGTTTCAAAGAACAAAAGATACCCGGAATTTATACTGTAGGGATGGTCATTTAATGAAACTCAAATGTAAATATTCTAATATTTTGAGATACTGGATTTTGGACTTTCATGAGCTGTACGCTCTAATCAACAAATTAAAAAAAAAAACTTTTGAAATGTTTTACTTTACATGTAGGGAATCTAGAATATATGAAAGTTTCATTTTTTAAAAATAATTTACAATAAAAAAATGAACTTTTTCACGATATTCTAATTATATGACCAGCACCTGTAGATTAAATTAAAAAATAACATTATACTATTTAAAGATAAATATGAAACTAAAAACATTTTCGCTCACATGCTCTGCTGTGTAGAGAATCTCCTTTGTCTTATCAGACGACATATAGTACAGCAGCTGCGCGCGTTGCATCTTCTGTTTTATGTCAGATGGCAACGTTAAGGTGCAATACCGCCACCTATTGTACTTTGGGATGTCAACCAGGTACTGGCGCTGGATTATTTATGTTATATTATCATGTGTATTATTCATTTTAAATATTACGGTTATCACGATATACTGTCAGACCCTTAATTAACACGATATCGATTTTTCATGTTTTAAATATGATGGTTATCGTCAATACCGGTATATCCCGACACTACTAATATATATATATATATATATAATCAACTGACAAGGTAGTAACGTTAAGCCTGATACTGTAATTTAACATCCAGAGGACCCCAATAGATCATTGTGGCAGTGTGAAAAGGTTTGTAGATATCTCTCAAATACTAATAAAAACAGCTAATTTCAAGTATAGGTAGACATAACACTGAAACTTCTTTAAACACATTGTTCCTGTATGCATTACATCAGTTTTGAAAAGATTTTTTAAAAATACCTTTTTTGAAGCTTAATTTGCTCAATGGCCCAACCTGTTGGAAAAACATTAGCCTACAATAAATGTGTATTTTCGTTAGTGTATTTGTACATCTACAGCTGAAAGTGTTTTAAAATCATTTGAGATTTTTGATTTGGCTGGTTTAGGGTCGAAACACCCATTGAACGTTGGACACCGTCTGATGACATCAACTCCCCCTGGCCAAGGCTACATTCACAAAAGGTGAATGTAAGTGAAGCATCTTTTAGATGTAATTATTCAAATAGTTTTTATGTTAGTATTTACTTTTAATAAATGCATTATTAGAAAAAAAAATGCAGTTCTTTATTTTGCAGTAAAGTTGAACTGTTTGGCTAAGGTAAGAGAGTGACTTTTTTTCTTGCAATTTATTTTTACTTATTTTTCTCGGAATTGCGAGATATAAACTCACAATTGCGAGTTATAAAGTCAGAATTACATGATATAAAGTCAGAATTGTGAGATATAAACTTGCAATTGCGTGTTGTGAGGAAAAAAAGGCTGACGTTTTTGCATGTTGCATGTTAAGTCAGAATTGCGAGATATAAACTCACAATTCTGAGAAAAAATTGCGACTTTATATCACACAATTCTGACTTTATAACTCGCAATTGTATTTATATCTTGCAATTCCGAGAAAAAAAGTCAGAATTGTGAGATATAAAGTCATAATTGCATGATAAAAACTCGCAATTGTGAGAAAAAAAATGCAATTACCTTTTTTTTATTATTATTATTTTTTTTATTTAGTGGCGGAAACAAGCTTCCATACTTTTACATTTGCCAAAAAAAAAAAAGAGAGAACTTTTGGGGTTTTGTTATTAAAGAACAAACAAGCAAGCCTAGCCCAGGTTCGAAAAAGTTCGTAAAACGTAAACACATTACTTTCCAAAAAAAAAAAAAAAAAGCATGAGCATGATTGCTGTGTTCATATAAGCCCAATCAAACCAAACTTGGTTGTTTTCAGACCTGTAGACCATTTGCTTTTCTTGAAACAGATATTCACGGGGCATTCACATTGGGCACTTTTGCTGCAGTCTGAGTGTGATTGTTCCCAGAACCCCCCACAGTGTTGGTCTGGTTTCACACTCACTTGATTCTATCAAACCCTGTTGCATTTGCATTCTTCTTACATCATCACAAACATGCACAGCACATAATAGAAAACAGAACACGGGTCAATATTTTGTTTGTTTTTTATTATTATTAATTTGGTGCTATAATGCACAGCAGAGTTAATGGCAAGGGTGTACTGTATGTGCACCACATGAGGGTTTCACATTTCATCCCATTTTGAACATTGTGGTTATCATCTGAGATATATCACTTATAAGCTTTTAACAAGAATTCATTATATTTGGTTATCTGTTTTAAAAATTGCAAACAAGTTCTATAAAATCTTTATCTATAATAGAAAACTGTAAAGTCTCCTACATGTGTTTTGGTTGGGAATGGTGTTCGATCTTCTTTTGTAGATACTTCTGCAAACACTGCTTATAACAAGATAATGTTTCTTGTTTGGTTGATGTTTATTTAAATGGATCTGCTTTGTTGATTAAACGTTTCAGAAGTTTTAAAGAGTTATCCAGACTATTTTTGGATACTACTAATAATATGATAATCTAAATTGAGCTATCATGACTATTACTTGTTATTGGAAATCTTAGTTGGCTGTACTATCTGGTATGTAAAATAAAAATTGTAAAAGTAAAAAAGTAGATTCTCTCAGTAGTAAACCTTTTCTTCATCACTGAACCCAGCTTGAACAACCTCTTGAATACTCTTGATTTCTTCTGGAGGAGCAGGGGGCAGAATGGCAAGCAACTCATGTTCGATCGTTTCTAGTCTTGCAGTGCTCTTCCTGTCAAACTCCTCTTTATTCTTCAGGACAAGCCTTACGATGCCTTTTTGTGCTTCATCACATGAGTTCTGGAGTGCTTGTCGCTCATGCTCGAATTCTGGTGTACTTTTGTCCATGGCCATTAGTTTGCCCAGTGAACTGACACGGTCCATCAGGTACTTGCTGGAAACATCTGTGTATGTTCCAGAGATCATATGGACCAGACTAGCAATGTTAGAAGCTTGGAAGGCTTGAGTATACAGCAGATCTTTTGAGAAGAGCTTTGCATTGTAGGAGAGCTTTTGTGTTTTCTCGGATGTTGAGACAAAGTTTGTGAGAGTTTTGCTCAGGCTGGTTTTTACAATGTTGGAAACCATCTGAAAGAAGTGAACCATCTTCTCCCACTGCTCCTTTACTCTCCCCATGGCATCCATTCCTTTGACCAGCATCTCTATGGTAGTTTTGAAGTCAATCTCTTTCAGTTCACAGTTTCTCATAGTGACCAGGATATCAGTTAGTTCCTTCTGGTTCTTCTCTAGGTTCTCCATACACTTCTCATAGGTCTCTCTTGTCTTGTTCACCTGAGCTCGGGTCTGCTCTATGGCGAATCGTGCATTCTCCGTGGCCCTCTGTGAAGGACTCATGTTCTCTGACTTGTTTAGTTCATTTTGCATCATTGGTGGTTTTGGAGAAATGGCTGGAGAATTTGTGATGTCTTTGCTTTTGCTATCAAAAACATGGGCCGACTTGACCAATACCAAGACCTCATGTATTATCTTAGTGCTTTTTTCCTTGTCACAGTTGCCATCTGGTGCATATTTTGCCAGTTGGTTGCATATTTCCATGCCCTGTTTGCATAAGTTCTGAGCTTGTATTTTTGCTGGGCAATCAGAGATTTTCTGGAAATCTTCATTGATTCTTTCTAACTGTTTTGCCACGAAATCTGTTTTTGTATTTTTGTTCTTCTGATCATACAGGTTTGTCCAAGCAATGTCATCATCCTCACTATTCACTTCCATTTGTAGCTGGATATTCTGTGCACAACTTAAAATTTCAGCAGACTTACTGTATACATTTATTTCAGCAACCACATCTCTTGTACTTTCCTGATCTTTAATATTTTTAATTGTATGAGATACATTTGTTGTTGCAGAACACATCAATTTCACAGGCTCAATAATAGCAGATACCAGACCATTAACCAGGCCTGAAATGCTCTGTGTTATCCCACCAACAAAATCCATGCCAATCATTTCCCATCCACCAGGGAGAGAATCCAGAGCTTTCTTGTAGCTCTCATGAGCCTCACCCAGTTCCTTCTCCATGGCACTCACTGCCTTCTCAGTCCTTTTCTTGGTTTCTAGAGCTGACTGCTCCCTCAGTTTGCTCTCTTCTAATTTCTTCTTGACTGATTCCAACTCTTCCCCATAAAAGTGTTCTGCATTCACACACGCTTCTAGCAGCTCCTGGATGATATTGATGACATTAGTGAAACGCTTTTCAGTTGCATCAGACAGCTGCAGACATTCATCTGCAATGTCTTGGATATTTTTCAGCTGATCAGGAAGATGTGCTTTGACAACTTCATCATCCGCTTGGAACAGAATCTTCACAGCTGTCTTCATGTAATCTGGAACTTGGGCAGTATGGAGGCGAATCTGATCCATGCTCTTATGGGCCTCATTAAATGCCCACCAACCAGAGTTACACACTTGCATGAGGCAAGCTCGAAAGGAATCAGGGTATTTTATGAATTTATAGCCATTTTTAGGGGGATTTTTATTGATTGAAAAATCTGTTGAGGACGAGATGAAAACCAGCTCTCCCAGGATGGCTATGGACAGTGGCGCTGGAGTCAGATACTCTTCCCAGTTGGCATAGGGCTGCATTATAAGTTTGGTTTGGTTTCTCATGTCCTCAGCAGTTGTAAGACTCTGAGTAGATTTTGAAATTGCAGAATTCATGGCTTTCCTGTTCCTGCTCAAAACAAAGAGAATATTATAACTTGAATAAGAATATTATAACTTGAAGAATGCTAATGGATGAAATCCTAATGGAATACTACTTGGAGGTTTTTAATAGACATAACTAATAGCCCCTTTCACACAGCAGTCCCAGAATATTAGTGTAAAATTACAAGAATTACTTTATCAGTAAATACACAAATATGCTATTAACACAAGGTAAAAAGTAACAATAGTTCTGGCTTTTTACCGTTAAGAGACCATTCACACCTCAGCACAAAAATACCGGTAATCGGAAATAATCTTTAAATGCTGTGGCGTTGTCATCATTTGTTCGCATGAGGAGAAGTGTTTTAGTTTCACTGTCTGTTCAATTTGACAACATTTTTTGATGTCTGGTGAAGGCATAAGGGGATGATCAAACAGAATCTGTTTTTGCTCTTAAAAACACGAGTCATGCCCACCAGACTTCTGTTAGCATGGATATTCATTTAATTATCACAGCTGTTCATTATTGAGTTTGTTATCTCCGAGTATTTAAGTTCCTCATTTCCTTTCTGTCTTTTTCCGGTATTGTTTGTGCCATGCACTCTGTCTCACATTGTTTGCTCTTAAATAAATAAACCAAATAAACCTTGTTGTTATTTTGAACCACTTAATCTGCCTTCCTCGTCATCTTTGGAACTCGACGTGGAGACAGTTCTCTGTGCTCTATGGAGAAATCAGATTTAATATCCGAAAACAGAATTTCTATGGCATTATTAAAAATAATGTAAAATAATCTTTATTTACTTGGGCAGGAAGTCTTTTTCAGTCCTTTGTTTATAGCCATGTAAAAAATAAGCTGTTTTATACATGTCCATCAGTGCCTGTTCACATATTTGCATTAGATGAGTTTAATCTTTGCAATCTTAATGACAGATGTTGTGAGTTTAACAGTGTAGCAAGTTATCAACTCATAATGTAATAACTGCATGTAAAAACTGCACATAATGTAATAAGTATTACATTATTATTGTAATAAAATGTTCATAATGTAATAATTTTCTCAAAATGTAATAAAGTCTTGAGTTCATAATGTAAATGCCACAATCATCTGTCACCTGCAGCACTACATTACCCAGAATCCATCCTGGTCCACCACCTACACTCGTTCTTCAATCACCACCAGCGTGAACGCAGCATAATGCTGCATTCCAGGCAGGTTTTTGAGCCCGTAAGTCACGACTTCAAACCACGACTCACGACTTTGTAGCGTTCCAGGCAAGTCACGCCAAACTGCCTGAGTGTAAACAAACCAGCATGGCGGACCATACGGGGCTTATGCTCATTTACAATTATTTCTATCGCCAAAGGTGCTTACTCCTTGCTTATTTGAGGGAAACGAAGGAGGAAAAACGGCGCATAAGGCAAGAGAAGTTGTTATACCTAATCGTGCACTTGCATAAACACCGCATCCGTAAGGGCTGCCATTGTTGTTTCGCGGGCTATGTGACGTCAGAGCGCGGAACTGGGAGTACGATCTAGTACAAGTTCACGGGTGGGAAGTCAAGGGTTTGACTGCCATTTCAGTGCACTTTCACGGGTAGAAGGTTGGAAAAACACGGGTTACGGGTTGCCTGGAACGATTCTCATGCTAAACATGGCCAAAGTTTCAAAACACAAGTTGGACGTATGACGGAGTATTTCTGTGCTAAAAATACTCTTCCAAATCCTTATAAACTTCGTGGTCTTTTTTTCGAGTATGTGACGTCAACGGGGTCGGAATTCCTTGTACGGGCACTTCTCCCGGAAGAGCGCGCGCGCACACATCGACCAGAGCGAGAGAGCAAGAGCACGCCCATCAACGCGCGTTCGGCTTTATGAATGTCATCGGCAGCGCTGCACAGGTCACAGGACTATGGGAAGCCAAACGCACCAAATGTAGGATGAGACAGCGCGGTTTTACAGAGCTCACGCCACGCTGACATGTCATCTGCGCGGTTCAACGGACCAAGCCGCGCGACCAACTCGTCAGCGCAGCGCGGATGTGCTTGCTTGCGCCACTGAACGGACAGCGTGGCGCTGACCAATTAAATCAGCGCAGTAGTGAGTAAAACTACTTCAAATGTCTTTTGTTGGCAGTATACGTGTAAGTGCATATAATGTAAATAACACAAACATAGTGAAGTCATAAATTAATTATTCATCATTCACTATACGCTATATTCATTACAGTGATTCAAAAGTTATCTATGGATAATGCGATGGTGTATTGTGCGTGTTTAAATACAGTTGTTTAGCTGACCATTGATAGCTTGCAGACGATCGCTATGCAAAAGCTGCCTGTGCTTGTCACTCTTTAGCTCCGCTCACACGGCCCGCCTCCAGGTGCTTGGCTGTTTTCGGAAAGACTCGGTACAGCGTAGGGCTGAACGATTAATCGCATTTGCGATAATATCGCGATGTGACAAAACGTGATTTTTTAACTGCAAAGGCTGCGATTACATGCTCGTCACATGACGCGAGAGTAAGCAGTCTGCAAAGGAAGCATCAACTTGGCACGCTACGCATATGCCTGGCCTACAGAAAAGCACAGTTTATGTTTAAAATGCACATAAAATGCACTGTAAGGGAATACTAATATTTTTCTAGTTTTAAAAGCTATTTGACTATTTGTTTTTGTAATGTTTTTGGTGAGTTTATAATGTAATAAATGTATCATAATGTAAACATTTTTATTACATTATGAGCTCAAGATTTTATTACATTTTGAGAAAATTATTACATTATGAACATTTTATTGCAATAATAATGTAATACTTATTACATTATGAGCAGTTTTTACATTGTGCAATTATTACATTATGAGTTGCTACACATGGCAATTAAAAAGTTTGTCCAGAATTGGTGTCAACTTTATAACAATGATAGATTAAAAACTAACTTTACAGATAATTTGCATACCTGTAATTTCAAGTAAGGTCAGTGTGACTGCCACCATACTCTGCTTTTGACCTCTTAACCCTTATGAACTCTCATGTCCAGAAAATACATAACACCAATTATTTAATAACTGTTTTTTATATATCTTTACCACTTGGATGGTGTTTACGGGCCTAAATGTTTGATTTAAATTAATTATAATAAAGCAATATCTTTAATACATATATTGGAATCAAGAGAATGGAGAATATTATATTGTATTATTATTATTATTATTTTTAATATATATTCTCTTTCTCTTTCTCTCTCTCTCTCTCTCTCTATATATATATATATACATACATACATACACACAATATATATTTATTATTTATTTTATATATATTATTGTATATTCTCTATATTATATATAATCTGTAAGAAACTCTTGTATGTCTCAAATTGAATAGCTTAATTTATTGATTTAATTAATAATAAATCAGTTCACTTTAGAATATACAGTATAACAGCAGTGTAGCAACTCTCATTCACAAAACAAGCTAATTCCTCTGAATCTGAAGCCTTTGATTACAAGAAAATCTATCATTTGAATCTGATATTAACAAATCACTTCTGTTTAAAGCAGCACTTTAAATTAACTGTTCTCATTATAAAATGGCAAAACAATCAAAACATTTTTCTTACCCTATTGAAATATCAGATGCTTTCTTGAAAGTTCAGGTTTGTTAAGCTTCAGGTTCAGGTTTGTCTGATGGAGTGGATGAAAGCTGGAGATGCTTTTATAGTCTACATGTAGAAATCCCCTACACTCTATACAAGGCTGGGTTAAAAATAACCCAAATGGCAACCTGGCACTTAGTGCTGTGTCAGAAATCACTTAATCATTTACTCATTCTCAAATCCCTATATAGCAGTGCTTCCCACACATATACTTTACTTGGGCGGGCTACTCAGGTATATAAAAGGCCCACTGATGAAGGGTTTTGGAACGCACAGCATTATTCAATGTGTTGACGTAATTTCAACTGAAACAGAAAGACAGGGTGATCTGAGCCAACTCGCGGATATGATCCGCACTGTGCTCTCTGGGCCAGAGCAGACTGTGCTCGCGCAGCGGCAGTTCACTTGACACTAACGCAAAAACAGACTTCATTCGCATGAATGAAGCATATTTACACTGTCTGAATTGTTCCCTATTCTCTATATAGTGCACTATGTGCTATTCACCATGTAGAAACTAGTAAATGTGTGAACAAGTGCAGCTAGTGTCTGTTTATAGTGTAGGAGGAACGGGACTTCAGATTCTAGAGAGCATTTGATTGGACAGAAGATTTGATGAGAAGATGTAGTACGATGTGATGTCATGAAAATCCGTGATCTATTTTAGCGGAAGTGCCTGTAAGTTTTGAATGCTTATATCTCCTAAATGCGAAATTTGTCATTGTTTTGGAACACACCAGCTTATTCATAACCTTAAGGCTAACATATTCATACTAAAAGCAAAAAAACTTAAATTTTGATTTCAGGGGGACTTTAACAGCTGGCCAAGTATATTTGGAGACACATTTTTGCTTTTATTATTTTTATTCTCTTACACTTTTTTTATCCGCCCGAAATAAAGAAACCATCCGCGATTGATTAACTAGTGGAAAATCGTCTCGGGTTACGTTTGTAACCCTGGTTCCCTGAATAGGGAACGAGAAGCTGCGTTGAACACATTGGGATCACCTCTGTGTGATTACGTCTTGAAGCACTTGTGAAATCGAAACCAATAGGGTGACGGGACGTCAGAGCGGGTGACGTCACGGACCAGGAAACTATAAAGCACTCCTGAGAACAAAGAACGCCAGCTTCTGATTTGGCTGAAGCAAGACGCTCACAGGCGTGCAGGGAGTATGGCTAAGCGACGCAGTGTCTCGTTCCCTATTCAGGGAACCAGGGTTACAAACGTAACCCGAGATGTTCCCTTTCATGGGAACATCGACGCTGCGTCGAACGCATTGGGAACCCTATCCCAACTATGCCATAGTACCAAGTGCCTGTCTGTTATCTTCGAGACGAGAGCACCGAGGACCCCGGAGTGGAGCTTAAATAAAGGTTATAAAACCTAATGAAGGTATGCTGAGAAGACCACCCAGCCGCATCACATATCTCATTAAGGGGAACCCCTGAGATCAAAGCCTTTTAGGCAGCCATACCCCTAGTAGAGTGTGCCCGGACAGCCAAAGGTAAAGGCTGCCTGGATGACTCATAAGCAAGAGAGATGGCCTCGACCACCCACTTGCTCATTCTTCCTGATCCGGATTAGTAAAAGGAGGAGGACAAAAGGCCTGCAGTACAATCGGTCCTGGGACATTGGTGGGGACCTTGGGTATATAACCAGGTCTAGGATGAAGGAAAAACCTGAACATACCAGGCGCAAAATCCAAACATGAGGGAGCAACCGAAAGTGCTTGAAGATCTCCAATTCTTTTGAGAGATGAAATTGCAACAGGAAGACAGTTTTAAGAGAGAGGAATCTCCCAGACACCTCTTCTAATGGTTCAAAGGGAGCCTCAGCTAACCCTTCCAACACAATAGCCAAGTCCCAGGCCGGAGTTTTGTACGCACAGAATGCCTCAGCCTCTGGGTTCAACAGAGAAAGCGTATAAATAGGGGGTCTCTTCCCACAGAAGAGTCCCCCACCGGAGCATGATAAGCGGAAATAGCCGCTATATAAACCTTCAAGGTAGAAGGAGATAAACCATCCAAGATTTATACTTGGAGAAATTGCAGCACAAGACTGATTGAGGAGTGGAACGGGTCCAGCTGACGTTGTCTACAGCAAGTAGAAAACAACTTCCATTTGTATGCGTATAGCTTTCTCGTGGAAGGAGCTCTGGAGTGGAGAATGGTCTCGACAACCTCAGTTGGGAGACCGGATTCTATGAGCCTAGCCCCCTCAGAGGCCAGGCCCAGAGTTTCCACAACTCCAGGCGGGGGTGAATTATCATGCCACCCGCTTGAGACAGAAGGTCCTGTCTGATGGGGATCTCCATGGGGGAGCCGTCTAGAAGAGACACTAGGTCTGCAAATCAAACTCGGGTCGGCCGGAACAAGGCTATCAGTATGAGATGGACCCTGTCCCGGCGAACCCTCTCCAGAACTCCTAGGAGCAGAGCGATCGGGAAAAAAAGTGTACAGTCGTAACCTCGGCCACGTCTGCACCATGGCATCCAACCCCAGAGGGGCTGGATGAGTCAGAGAGAACCACAGTGGGCAAAGAGATGTTTCTTTCGAAGCAAATAGGTCAACTTCTGCACAACCGAAGTTTTTCCAAATGAGTTCCACCACCTCGGGGTGGAGTCTCCATTCCCCGGGCCTCGGCCCCTGCCTCGACAGGATGTCTGCCCCCACATTTTGATGCCCCGGGATATAAGCTGCTCTCAGAGAGAGGAGCTTCCCCTGGGCCCACAGGAGGATCCGATAGGCTAACTCACACAACTGGCGAGACCTCAGACCCCCCGGTGGTTGATATAGGAGACCACCGACATGTTGTCCATGCGGATCAACATGTGATGGCCCCTAAGGTCTGGGAGGAAGTATTTGAAAGCTTGAAATACCGCCATAATTTCCAGCCGATTTATGTGCCAGGAAAGTAGATGGTCCTCCCAAAGACCCTGAGCCGAGCGACCACTCATGATCGCCCCCCAGCCTGTGAGGGAAGCATCCGTCATTAGTATTACACGATGACAAGGAGCCCCCAACACAGGTCCTTGGGACAGGAACCAAGGCTTCTTCCACATGACTAAGGCACGAAGGCATTGCCGCGTGACCTTGATCATGCGAAAAGGATTCCCCTCGGAGAAAAACCCCTTGGTCCTGAGCCACCACTGTAAGGGTCTCATGTGCAGCAGGCCAAAAGGTATCACATTGGACGCAGCTGCCATCTGACCCAACAGTCTCTGAAACTGTTTTACAGTGTGTGACTGGCCTAATTTCACCCCATTCACGGCTGAGAGAATGGAATTCACCAGAGCAGGAGACAGACGTGCCTGCATCGTGATGGAATCCCAGACTACCTCTAGATAGTTGGTAGTTTAAGCTGGAAGAAGCACACTCTTCTTGGCATTAAGTCTCAGCCCTAACCTTCTCATGTGAAACAGAACAACATCTCGATGTTGGACTGCCATGTGCTCAAATTGAGCTAAAAATCAACCAATCGTTGATATAATTCAACACGCGAATGCCCTGGAATCTCAGAGGAGCCAGAGCTGCATCCACGCATTTTGTGAAGGTGCGGGCTGAAAGAGCTAGGCAGAAAGGAAAAACCCTGTGTTGATAAGCTTCGCCCCCGAAAGCAAATCTGAGGAACCTCCTGTGCTGAGGATGGATGGATACATGAAAGTACCCTCCAACCCTCTTTGGAACAAAGTACAGGCTGTAGAACCCTGACAGCTTGCTGGGAGGAGACACCCTTTCTATAGCTCCTTTTTGCAAGAGCGTCAGAACTTCCTGTTCCAATACCAGAGACTGCCACTATAGGGAAGACCCCGTTGAACTGGGGCGGGCTAGACCAGAATTCTGTAACCCTTTTCTATTGTGAGCAGTACCCATTGAGAAATATTTGGAAGAAGTTTCCATTCTACCAGAAATTCTACTAAGGCAATCAGTCTCTCGAGACTGGTCTCTGGTGTTTTTTGAGCATTTGACTCGGCGCCCTGAAGCGGCGAACCGGCAGGGAACAACTGAATCAAATGTCGACCGGCCCTCCTCCTTTCTGTGGGGGAGCATGGGTGGCGACACTTTTTTTTTTTTGGATGAACAGTCAGGACAGTGCCCTGAAACGGCGAACCGGCAGGGAACATCTGAACTGACCACTCTACGACCCTCCTCTTCTTGGAGGATAACTGGAAACCGCTGCGCCCTGAAGCACATGAGGTGGCAGGGTTGGCAGACCGGCCTCCTTTCTTTTCTTTTAAATTCCTCGGAATTTAATGTATTCAATATTTCATTTAATCCTCAAATTAAATGCAGTCAGAAACAAACAGTCAAGAATGGCTGAATGACAGGCTGAATATAAAAAGAATTATAGCTCGTGATAGCTCGCAAGGGATTTTAGGGAAAGAGAGAAAGGGAAACTCCCGTCTGCTCAGTTCCCTCCAAATATATATAAATACATATATAAATACATATATATATATTATATATATATATAAATACATATATATATATATATATATATATATATATATATATATATATTTATATATCGCGCTGCCTCGGCAAACACGAGATCCAAGCCATATATTATTTATTGCAGACTTAATCCACGCGCTGCCTCGGCAAACGCAAGATCCGAGCCTTGCGTTAGACTTTTATTCCCTCGAGAATAAAGCCAACTGGAATGGAGCTAAAAACTCCCGCTAGTGTATACTTCTCTTTACACTTCGGGACATTTTTATGAATGCATGCATTCGTGCATGCTCCACTCCCAGCAAACAACACATAAATCATGTGTATCCCCACTCGCTTTGTAGTGTAGCACAGGGAGGAACGCGATTCAAACTGCTGTTCACTATATCTTCAATATTTGTAAGTTTACAAAATCAGAAAGATATTTGATTTAATTTCTCACAATTAAATCGAGCAAATAATCAGACGGTATATCACGGTCTGAATATTTCAAATAAACAAAATAATCATGGCTTTCAAGCACAACTGATTTGTTTTTGGTGTTAGAATAAACGTGTGATTTTGAACCACGATATGTGTGTGAGGTGACGAGTCCTCAGATCGATATCACAATATCCACCTCCTCAGAGCTGGACATGTGAAGTGCCGGTGCCTCAACCCGGGGGGAAGAAACCGCAGAGCGTGCTTCCACCTGGGAAATGGCACTGAACCTGGCAGGTGAGGGCAGAGAAAGGGCGGTGCCCGTCTCTAACCCCTCTGCCAGATTCATCTGCGAAGCCTATGATCTGAGCCGCCGCTCTGCCTCGGCAGAAGCTGGACCCGACCACGAGGAACGCAAGCCACGGCGCCCTCCTCAAAAAACGCCGGGCGGGAGTGGAGAAGTTTTATATTAAACTTATCACAATGCTCGCAAACAACCCCCTCGAGGGCTGCCTGGGCATGCTCCGCTCCCATACAAACAACACAGAGCTCGTGTGTATCCCCACCCGTGAAGTGATGAGGGTAGGGAGAAGCACACGGTCTGAACTGCTGTTTTTTGCTCGCCATTATAGTGTCTTTTATGTACAAATATATATATTTATGTGGTGTAACACTGATACTCTTGTTCTCAAACAAAAGAGATCGTTTCTGTATATGTAATTGACAGACAACACCAAATAAGACACACAACAACACAGAGCGCTTGCTGAAGACACAGAAGCTGGCGTTCTTTGTTCTCAGGAGTGCTTTATAGTTTCCTGGTCCGTGACGTCACCCGCTCTGACGTCCCGTCACCCTATTGGTTCGATTTCACAAGTGCTTCAAGACGTAATCATGCAGAGGTGATCCCAATGCGTTCGACACAGCGTCGACGTTCCCATGAAAGGGAACTCCCCTCGCCCTACGTGTTTCGTACCTGCTTGTTCTGTGTGTGCGAGATTTGTTTACTCCCACTGACATTCCCACATGCGTAGTCTCAGCAAAGCCACTAGAAGGCAAGCCTGCAACCTTTAGCCAAAAAAGCATAACGGCTAATGCTAACACTCCGGCTCTGGCGGTACACAGGGAAGGAGTTTTGAACGGCGGGCACTGATGCCACTGCCATTACACAATAGGCTGAGAGGTCACACGTGATTAAGTTAGCTGTTACGCTTTCTCCAATGGTAAGAGATACAGACCCTCTCATCTCCCTATAATATACAATATCTGGTCTCAGCCTCAGACGTCACGCCCATGGTCTATTGGCTGAACGTCTGATACATATGGTGCACTTAACTGGAAACACTTCAGGAGTTTCAAAGTCGTCATCTGGTTGGTTGAATTCTACAGGATGTCCGGGAGATATGTGTGTTGCGTTCTTTAATCATCTGCCAACAAGTTAGAAGTTTTAAAAGCTTTTTTTAAATGTCATAAATTGTATATGACAGATAGGATTATTTATTGTGCATATGGTTAATATGCATGATAAAACAATAACATTATTTATCTGTCTACTAGGCTAATGTCTAAAAATAGAATGAGTATCTTTCTAACCAGCTCTGATGGTGTATGGAATATTATATAATTAGATTATCCAAATTGTATAAGCGTTACGTGTCTGCCACCACATGCTGCATTATTTGACTTGCGTTCATCATAGTTACTGAAAGGCGGATGTAAGCTCGACTTGTTTTTTGTTTTGTTTGTTTGTTTTTTTTTGTAAAAAAAAGAAATAAAAAAAAGCGCAGATTTACTGTACATGTTCTCTGTCGCTATGGAAACAAAGACGCTAAATGCAATAGGCCTTTATCACAGTACAGGTGTCGTCACATCCGGCTTTGATTAGTAGCGTAAAGGAATATCCACCTGCATTATTGTCAATGAACAGGCGCCAGTTTTGAAAAGAAAATTATACTTGTTTAGTTTAACTTAACAATAAACTTCAATATTTAAAACTGTTTATTTAGACCTACATGATATCATACCATGTATGTCATCTTTCATTTGAATGCCAGAGGAATCATCGGACTGATTTCATTTTATTTGTAATGTTATTTTGTTTATTTTTGTAATAGGTTATATAACCACCCATTATTGTCTACAGCATAATGCTATCCAATATTGCACACAAACACAGTATATTCGTTTACAATAATGAGTTATTTTTGAATAGTCGTCTATGGGCTGGACATATTCCTTTATTTAAACAACTTCAATTTGATGCCAGTATCGTAAAGTAAGTCCATGAAACAAGTGAACATTTTTGTTTAATACAATAAATTTCCCCCAAAACTTTAATTTAATCCACCCAAAATAGACTTTATAGTCATATTAATATTTTAAGCTTTGTCTAATTAAAGCTCTTTAAAGTGATATTGTAGTGATTCGTCACACGAAGTGGGATCCATAAGCAGGCTTTTATTAACAGATCTCGTGGTCAAAACAGGCAATGGTCAAAAAGGGCCAAACAGGAATGGCAGGGAAAAAGCAGAATCATAGTCTTACAACAGGCAGTAGATCGGGGCAGGCAGATATCAATCACAAGTCCAGTAAACAGTAAACAGTCCAAGGGCAGGCAGCAGAGAATCGTAAACAGGGATCAAACAGGTTCAACAACAGGCAGTCAGAATAATAAACGCTCAGAAATGTACACCGTGGCAATACAAGACCTCGCAATGATAGTGAGGTTGAGTGTGGCTTAAATAGTCCAGGTAATGCACAGCAGCTGGGTGTGGTAATCAGCGCCAAGGTACGGGGCTTGTGGGAAATGTAGTGCGTGTGTGAGAATGTGTGTGTGTCAGTATTCCGGTGATGGCGCACTCTGATGGCCAGAGGAGGGAATCATGGAGTTTGTCTCTGTGACAGATATGTTGTTTGTATTCTATTTTTGCAGTTCTGTGATAAAATAAGGTGATAAGACTCCGAAGGATTGCGCATATACAGAATGGTTTGCGTGCTCCCCTTTAAATAATATGTGTCAGAATATTATGACGCTTTTTTTCTTTGCTTCACAATACTCAATTAATGATTGTAAACAGAGGTTGGTGTCTTTAGAATAAATATCTGTGCTGCATTTTACAAAAATAAATCACAACATTCCTGTGCTATGGGTACAGCCAATACTAAAGGCTGCAGAAGTTTTTTATTATGCTAATACAGCTTCTGCTTTTCCAATGCGGAAGTGTGACAAAGGCCTATCCCGCACAAAAGTGAGTTTCTCTGCTATTTCTTGTGAAATTTATTTCATTATTATTGCTATTAGTATTATCCACACTGTAAAATGCTTGTTTGTATATTCAAGTTTGTGTGGGCCTTTCGTTTTCCCAGTTTCTTTATTACAGTGCAACTGTTTCTCTGTAAATTTTTTTTAATGTTAAATGTATGTTTGTAAATTCTTGTTTCTTTATTCCAAGCTCCCACCGACCGCTGTAAGTGTTCCTATTTTTTGTCTTAAACAGCAGTCAGATAAAGCCCTTAATGTTTTTTTTTTTTTTTTTTAAGAGCAACTTGCTACCATGTGTGTGTTTCTTATAACCATCCGGCCACATAATGATGATATGTCCATCAGTTCCTGCGTGTTCAAATTACCTTTACTATAACGCTATATTCTTTTTGTCTTTTAACTGAAGCAATAGATTTCCCCATTGAAATAGCTAGGTTCCTAATTTTGTATTTCATTATTTCCCAATGTTCCCCAAAAACGTTCATTATTTTAGCCTTAGACCAGTGATACCATGTCAATACCATCATTTTAAAATTATCATCATCTAATAACTTTTCATTCAATATCCAATAACCCCTTTTTAATTTAAATTCAGCTGGACCATGCATATTAATCAAGATTGATACACCCTTATGGTCAGTTAAAACTGACGGCTTTATAGAAACAGTCTGGACACACTGTTCCAGTTCATGTAATATTAGGAAAAAATCAATTTTTAATTTGCTTCAGTTTAATTTTGATATTTGTAAAAAAACATTTCATTAAGCTGTCTATTATTGGTGGCATATGAATTCACAAGAGTGTAATGAGTTTGATCAGTGTTAACATGCATTATTACCATTCTTCCCAAACTATCAATTTTGTGGCTAAGGATCTGACCCTTGAAATTTCCCTTTAGTATAGCGACCCCCGCAGATCTATTGCTGAAATGTGAAAACCATATGTCATTTCCCCATTGACTTCTCCAGAACCTTTCATCTTCCTTACAAGTATGCGTTTCTTGAACAAAATAAAAATCTAAACCCTTTCCTTTACAATATAAAAATAAGGATTTCCTTTTCAAAGGATCACATAAACCTCTGGCATTAATTGAAAAAACTGAAATAGACTCAACTTACACTTGTCCTTTTTATAAAAAATAAATTCTTAAACTAGGGTCTTTAAAGTGCTGTTGTTGCATAAATATTTTCTATATAATCCTCTGCAATATACAATGAAAATGTAACAACCTGTAAATGCAGATTAAATATTTACAGTTACGACTGAACACATTTTTTTAAACACATTTTTAAATAGATTGTATAGGTACCATTCTTGACATAACTACAACTTGTTACTCATATAGCCTACATAAGTAGGCTACTGCTTACTCAAAAGTAAGGAAAGTTGCTTGTTCCAAGCAATATATGTTCCAGTTAATGAAACATTAGGTAACTCGAACCGTCTCGGTTACGTATGTAACCCTCGTTCCCTGAAGGAGGGAACGGAGACGTACGTCAGTAGTGACCTACAAATTGGGATATCACCAGAGAGCCCTATCAGCTTCGAGTGAAACTAAACAAGCCAATGGAATTGGTGTGCGATATTTGCATAATGCGCACCACCCCCGCGAGGTGAGTATAAATATAGAAGCGGATGCAATCGCACTCTGTTTTTCGCTGAGGAGACAACCTTGAGTCTGCACTACAGCGAAGGCACAGGAACTGTGGCGACAGGACGTACATCTCCGTTCCCTCCTTCAGGGAACGAGGGTTACATACGTAACCGAGACGTTCCCTTTCAGTCGGTCACGTTCGACGTACGTCAGTAGTGACCGACGAATTGGGATCCCAAATACGATTACTGACCCCTTCCAGCGCCCAGCATAAGCTCCAGCCACCCGGCGCACCTGGGGGGCGGAGAAGGGGGCGAGCTTACACTGAGAGAGTCTACTGTTGTTCTGCAAGACCCACTACAGTAAGACTTAGACAACACTGGGGAAGCGAACCCACAGGGGACACTGCGGAGACCACAACCTACCCTGCAGGGGAGGAATTACGTGGGAATACACATATGGACTGGCCGTGGGCAGTACGCATATGGAGTCCCTGGGATGGCTATAGCCTAGAGATGGGGGAGACTCATCTGACAGGTGACAGCAGAGCTGGCTTTGCTAAGGGAAAGACACAGGCTCACCTTGGGGAGTTGACCGTGGAAATACACATATGGGGCTATAGCCTAGAGATGGGGGAGACTCATCTGACAGGTGACAGCAGAGCTGGCTTTGCTAAGGGAAAGACACAGGCTCACCTTGGGGAGTTGACCGTGGAAATACACATATGGGACCACTCACGTGGAGGGGTCACAACATATGGCACCCAGCCAAACATCAACGTCGGGAACGGACGTTTGGCCTGGCATCAGACACTCCGCAATGTCCGAGCTGAAAGGGGAGGCGGAGGAACTCAACAGGGTTCGCCAAGCGGGGAACTCTACTGGAGCACTGGATGCACATATCCGGCCCAGGGGACAGGAGTGGCATAGCAAGCCGACACTAGAATGGGTTCTTTGCGTTACCGGCTACTGGAAGCGAGCACACGGGAAGATACCAGTTCCACACGATTCCAGGTCATGCTTCCCCAAAGACTTACCATCGACTGCATCGTGATGTGCGGCAATAGCGGCAACATACACCTTGAGGGTCGAGACAGACAGCCTTTGCTCCAAGCCCTCTTGCAGGAAGGAAAGCACAGACCTGACCGAACATGATCGGGGGTCCTCTCGGTGAGAGGAACACCATTCGACGAACAGGTTCCACTTCAACGAATAGAGGTTTCTTGTAGAAGGAGCTCTAGCGGAAGTGATAGTGTCTACAACCGACTGGGGGAGATCACTTAGAACCTCCGCGTCCCATCCAGGGACCAGACATTGAGTTTCCAGAGGTCGGGACGCGGGTGCCAGAGGGTGCCCCTTCTCTGAGTCAGAAGGTCCTTCCTCAGAGGAATGGGCCAAGGAGGTGCTGTCACGAGGAGCGTCAGTTCTGAAAACCAGGTCCGAGTGGGCCAATACGGAGCCACTAGCAAGACCTGCTCCTTGTCCTCCCTGACTTTGCACAGGAGCTGTGCGAGAAGGCTCACTGGGGGAAACGCATATCTGTGTGCCAGAGCATCCGTGCCGAGAGTGCCCTCGGTCAGGGAATAAAACAACTGGCAATGGGCTGTGTTCAGAGAGGCAAACAGATCTATCTGTGCGGCCCCGAAACGCTGCCAGATCAGCTGGACAACCTGGGGATGGAGTCTCCATTCGCCCGGAAGCGGAGGCTGCCGTGAGAGCTCGTCGGCTGCACGGTTGAGCACGCCTGGGACGTGAATGGCACGAAGCGATCTTCGTTCCGCAGGAACCACTGAGTGAGGGTACGACGGCAGTTTGGTGTCATGGGGACACGGAACGTACCGCGTTGCCTGAAAAAGTTTCCATCTCGGGACCCGGCCGTGAAGCCAGTGCTGAAGCAGCCTCATATGAAGCAATCAGAGTGGCGTGACTGCAGCTGCGGATGCCATATGCCCCAGGAGCCTCTGCAACCTTGGTAAAGACGCGGGGCGACAGGGCCAGCCAGAAGGATAGGAATTTGTACTGATATGCCCGACCCTCGAACGCAAACCGTAGGAAAGGGTCTGTGTCGAGGCAGAATCAAGACATGAAAGTACTTGTCCTTCAGGTCGATCGCTGCGAACCAATCCTGGGGACGGATGCATTCGAAAATGCGTTTCTGCATAAGCATCTTGAACGGCAGCCTGTAAAGGGACCGATTCAGGACACAGATTTATTTTCACAGTCTTCTTTGGTCATATTTACCAAGGGTATGAATAATTTTGAGCACAACTGTATGTGCAGAAAAACAGATGAGACCAAAATATGAACTTTCAGTATCACTTAAATTGCATAAGCCATTTTAAGCATTTTCTTCATAACGGTTTTATAAAGAGAAACAAATGCTTAATGTGTAATAATATGCGCTGCGTTCATATTCAGGGCTCATCTGCACACCTTTTAATATCACTGTCTTAGTACATTAAGCCAGCGTTTTAAAATGTCCACTTGAAGGGAGCCACTACTAAACTGTTCAAAAGCTCCTAGGGTTTTGATTTTGTTTGTCATTTGTTGAAATAAATATAAAAATACAGTGTGTTCGTGTCTGTCCGTCTGCTGAATGTGACCCATAATCTCTGATTCTCCTCCTCTGTAATCGTGGAAAAGGGGAATACTTACAGTGACAACAGTTGTAGGCCTACTCAATAAGCTCGTTTAAACATAATTTAAACATTTCCAACAAATAAATGAATCGACTTCTCTCAGCGTGTTGAACACATAGACTTATTTGGATATTCTACCATATGATGGCTGAAGCAGAAGCGATCATCCAGCATGCGACACTGTAAACAGATCAACATTGTAAACGAAATTCTACAAAACTTAAGTGAAAAAAAAAAAATTATGCAATGCTATAAAATAGCTTCTATTTCCTGCAAACGATACCATGAAGAATGTGAATGTTCCACTTAATGGCAGAATCGAAACAAAAGGTAAGCAAGTATCCATATTAATTTCAGTGTAAATAGTGAGGGCGATCCTGCTATAATGGCGGCGCCGCCCCGGCATGCAATGGGGCGTGACGTAGGTTCGCATTCTCTATAGTATATTTCAAAATAAGAGTCCCTGTGTATTTCTGGCTTGTTTATAATTAGAAATCATACACTAAGTTTTTTTTATTTCTTTTCTGGGCATTATTGGTATTTTGGTTATGCAATAAATTGTATTTAATTTGATTTCCATTTAATTCATAGTAAATTATTGTATTATCTGGCTGTGATGCTCACCCACAGGAAGAAAAGCCTAAGAACATTATTTGACATATATTATTCAATATATAAATTTTACTAGTATCAGTAAAATCTGTGTCCCATTCACTGAGAGACACACTATACGACAAAGCATGGAACTGAAAATTTATCTCTGCAGCACTCTATGGACTTGGTAGTGGAAGAGATTACAGACCTGTAAAGAAGGCAATAGCCTTAAAGGTACTTTAAGCACATTTATCAAGGCTTATGTGTAGCCTACTATTAGAGCAGGCTAATTTTCATTGGAGTAGGCAAACTTTCACTTTACTACATTCCAGTGGCGTGCGGTTACTTTTTTAACCAGGTATGCTGGGTGGTGCATCATGCTAAAAAAAATGCGGCCAATGCAGTTATGTTGAATGGGTTTATAGCTAATAAGCGAGACGCTCACATTCTCTAGACAGTGTTAGTTTACTCAGTTGCTTACTCATGACACATAGCGACACGGCAAAAAGTATTTTTTGGACCTAATATGTTGGACCTTTTATTGAGAATAGCCTACATTTATGTAACAATATTTATTAGCTCAAAAGGTGAAATATTAATAATTAGTCATAACTTGTTATGATTAATTATTAATATTTGAATCAGTTAATCAAATTAACTTAATGTAGCTGAATTAATATTACAATCAATTAATTTGTTCAGCCAGCGAACACTCAGTATTGATCGTCTATCAACTTTTCAAAAAGGATATTTTCTGTGGCTACAGAAAAATATCGCTTTCTTAGCATGTAGCTGTGATCGTAATCATTATCAGGTACATTGGTTTTATAAGCAGATCAGAATCAACTCACAAGAGTGTGCACACAAGTTTTATTTAACTAAATCACAAACACATAACTAAACTAACAAACACACACATACATGCATACAGTTTACCAAGGGAAAGAGAGAGCTGAAGCAGAATACAGGAAAGCAAGAAGTTACAGCATTGTTTGAAATTCAGCAGATCAACAGCCTTGAGCAAACCATCAGTTTAGTTTTAACAGGCCCTTCTTTAAAAGGGGTAAGGATACTTAATGTATGACATAATGAGACTAAGTTTGATACTTGCATGTCTCGCCCATTTGAATTAAAACTGCCCTGATGCAATTTGTGGAGGCTCCTGTTGAATCTTTGCTGATATTGTCGTGATGAAAGAGAACCAGTTGGATTCAGAGGATCTTTGGTGAATGGAAGGTCTAGGCCAAAGCCTGGCACAAGCTTGGGGATCCTTAGAAGTTCCTAGTACAGCATCATCTTCTCATCAGCGTTTTTCAGTAAAAGAAAAGAAACTGTGAAGGGTGAAGATATCACACCCTCTTGAGGTGTCTGAGCCAATAAGGAGTTTTCCCTTCAGAGGGAAACTTTTATGAATCTTTGTTCTGTAGCAAGATACTAGCATAAGACATTGGATTGGATGTTTGAGAGAAGAACCTTCTAGATTATTATAATACTAATGTGTCACAGAGTTAGTAACATGTAACATAAATTACCAAATAGGAAACGAAAGTTGGAGTCCAAAGTTGGATACCAAACGTGCTACTCATGTGATGTTAGGTAATTATAACTTTGCAACTCTGAAACATTGATACCAAAATAGTTCAAAAGAGAGAATTAATACATAGAATAAAGCCTGTAAAAGGAAAGTCATGAGGTGGGGAAATTGGATACATGTTTATTCATTTCTCAAGTGGTTATATATAGAATATATAGGATTAAGAGGGTTTATTTGTCCTCAGAAAGAATGAAGTCAGAGTCACTATCTTCTCTGCACATTCCTGACAGCAATAAAATAGGAACAGGACACCTATTCTGTCTCTGTGTTGCAGTTGTGGGGGATGGAATTAACAGGACTTGTGAGAGAGTGAGTTTCTGTGTAATTCATTAAATATAATGAATAATTGTGTGTCTGATTGGTCCAGACGCTACATTTACTTGTTGAGACATGCCTTCATTAGCAACTGTAAGTTTTTGCGATGTTTGAGTCGACGGAGGCACGACATGCGAAAGGTGTGTTTGCAAAATATGCTGTATTTTTGTAAGTCCGCTAGGTGCCGCTAGTGTCACAGAAATGACATACTTCACCCTTTAAACGTATCAGTTTAGGACACTAAATCAAACACGACAAATATGAAATCCCATGGCGTCAATTTAAATGTATGCCAGAAGTACATTTTAAATTAGTAATTAAAAATAAGTATAATATAATTAGTATTAGCAGCCTATTATAAATAAAAAGTTAAATGTAATTATAAATATAAGTAGCCTAGGCTGTAATAAATAAAAATATCAGTGTTCCTTTTTTTTTTTTTTTTTTTTTTTTTTTTTTTAAAGAGATTGAAGTTGAAATTATGCAAACTGATGACTGTTTTTCTTGGGGTGAGCTAGGCGTTTGTAGGCCTGGAGGGGTTCTGAAGCGGACTCTGGAGAACTTTCTGGAGTGGACTCTGTAACATGCTCAAGGGCTGGAGCCATCAATGGACACTGGTCAGGGGCTGGAGCCTGCACTGGTCTCGGGTCAGGGGCTGGAGCCTGCACTGGACTCAGGTCAGGGGCTGGAGCCTGCACCGGACTCGGGTCAGGGGCTGGAGCAGACACTGGAGCGGACTCAGGAGCTGAAGAAGACACTGGAGCGAACTCAGGGGCTGGAGCCTGCACCGGACTCAGGTCAGGGGCTGGAGCAGACACTGGAGTGGACTCAGGGGCTGGAGCAGACACTGGAGCGGACTCAGGAGCTGAAGAAGACACTGGAGCAAACTCAGGGGCTGGAGCAGACACTGGAGTGGACTCAGGAGCTGGAGCCATATTTGGGCTCCAAGACATCCCCTCATACTCCACCAATACTCCTAGGGGTACACGCGTGGCTGCCATGATGGGATGAGACTCAGGAATGGTGGCCATGACGGAATAAGGCTCTGGAATGGCAGACATCTTGAGACAAGGCTCTGGAATGGTGGCCATCTTGGGACGAGGCTCTGGAATGGCGGCCATCTTGGGACGAGGCTCTGGAATGGTGGCTGTCTTATTCACTGGGCTGAGGACTGGGATGGTCTTAAGAGCTGTAGACGGAGGGAGTGAGGTGGACTTCAGCGCTGTTGGAAACCCATTGTCGGACACAGGGAAACACAGGAGGGTAGGAATGGACAGAACCATTGGAGCGGTATGTGGAGGGCACCGGTGTGGGGTGAGCTGGCGAGGCTAAGTGTATTTCAGAGGGCACTGGATGAGAAAGACACTCCTTTTCTTTAACTTCTTCAACTTCAAAATTTGAACCATTTAAATAGAGAACAAGATTTATAGACTCAACTAAAGAGAAATAACAAGCAGGCTCGCTATAACAAATTGTGTCCTCATCCAGTCCCATCCAAAAACACACATTGAGGGATGCGTCAGGCCAGCTCAACTGATGGGAAAGCTCAAGAAAATTCTCCACAAACTTCTCCAAAGGCTGACCATTTTGCCGCAGGCTCCAGAGACGGTCCTCAGCCAAGCTCATTGTTAGGTCGGTTCTTCTGTTACATAACATGGTCCTTAGAAATGCACACGATGAGGAATAATTCTAGAAGGCAGACTTTAATCATCAAACATTCAGTAACCAGGAAAACAGACATGTGACAATGACTTTAACAAACACACAGACTATCGATTAACATCCTCTGATAGTTAGAGTAGGACTGTCTTAAACAATAAGTTTTCGTAAAAAATAAATTTCCCCTATTAAAAATAGTTTTAGTTTTAATTTTCCCCCCATTTGATTTAGACAAGTTAGTTTTGTATCAAACATAATGTGATTTTTGGTGACAGCAACAGCAACAGCATGAAATCCCCCATAGGCCAGCAAACCAATGAGAACGCGGGACAATGATGACATTCCATAACAAAAGATCGAAGGTGTAAAAGCTTCTATAGATCAGCTTACCTGGAAGGCTCCGTAACTGGCAGATTTAAAGAAAATTACAGTCGTTTGGCAAATAAATACAAACCCGATTCCAAAAAAGTTGGGACACTGTACAAATTGTGAATAAAAAAGGAATGCAATGATGTGGAAGTTTCAAATTTCAATATTTTATTCAGAATACAACATAAATGACATATCAAATGTTTAAACTGAGAAAATGTATCATTTTAAGAGAAAAATAAGTTGATTTTAAATTTCATGGCATCAACACATTTCAAAAAAGTTGGGACAAGGCCATGTTTACCACTGTGTGGCATCCCCTCTTCTTTTTATAACAGTCTGCAAACGTCTGGGGACTGAGGAGACAAGTTGCTCAAGTTTAGGAATAGGAATGTTGTCCCATTCTTGTCTAATACAGGCTTCTAGTTGCTCAACTGTCTTAGGTCTTCTTTGTCACATCTTCCTCTTTATGATGCGCCAAATGTTTTCTATGGGTGAAAGATCTGGACTGCAGGCTGGCCATTTCAGTACCCGGATCCTTCTTCTACGCAGCCATGATGTTGTAATTGATGCAGTATGTGGTCTGGCATTGTCATGTTGGAAAATGCAAGGTCTTCCCTGAAAGAGACGAAATCTGGATGGGAGCATATGTTGTTCTAGAACTTGGATATACCTTTCAGCATTGATGGTGCCTTTCCAGATGTGTAAGCTGCCCATGCCACACGCACTCATGCAACCCCATACCATCAGAGATGCAGGCTTCTGAACTGAGTGCTGATAACAACTTGGGTTGTCCTTGTCCTCTTTAGTCTGGATGACATGGCGTCCCAGTTTTCCGAAAAGAACTTCAAATTTTGATTTGTCTGACCACAGAACAGTTTTCCACTTTGCCACATTCCATTTTAAATGAGCCTTGGCCCAGAGAAAACACCTGCGCTTCTGGATCATGTTTAGATATGGCTTCTTTTTTGACCTATAGAGTTTTAGCCAGCAACGGTGGCACAGTGGATTGTGTTCACCGACAATGTTTTCTGGAAGTATTCCTGAGCCCATGTTGTGATTTCCATTACAGTAGCATTCCTGTATGTGATGCAGTGCATCCAGTATGGTTTTCCGGCCTTGACCCTTACGCACAGAGATTGTTCCAGATTCTCTGAATCTTTGGATGATATTATGCACTGTAGATGATGATAACTTCAAACTCTTTGCAATTTTTCTCTGAGAAACTCCTTTCTGATATTGCTCCACTATTTTTCGCCGCAGCATTGGGGGAACTGGTGATCCTCTGCCCATCTTGACTTCTGAGAGACACTGCCACTCTGAGAGGCTCTTATTATACCCAATCATGTTGCCAATTGACCTAATAAGTTGCAAATTGGTCCTCCAGCTGTTCCTTATATGTACATTTAACTTTTCCGGCCTCTTATTGCTACCTGTCCCAACTTTTTTGGAATGTGTAGCTCTCATGAAATCCAAAATGAGCCAATATTTGGCATGACATTTCAAAATGTCTCACTTTCAACATTTGATATGTTATCTATATTCTATTGTGAATAAAATATAAGTTTATGAGATTTGTAAATTATTGCATTCCTTTTTTATTCACAATATGTACAGTGTCCCAACTTTTTTGGAATCGGGTTTGTAAATTTCGGACAGTTACATACGCATTACCAACATTTTATCATGTAGGCTTTATGGTACACCACAAACTAGGGATTTAATTTATAGTGTTAATATTAATTGCCATGTCCACAAATAGCTTGGGTATGCAGAGCATTCACAGCTTATATAGACTGCATGCCACTGCTACATTTCAAGCATATCAAACTTTGGTAATGCTTTAGATTACAGCCCGCAACTTAAAGCGTAAGTTAATTGGATTTACAGTACCTTTTTGTAATAATAGTGTACCTATGCAATATGTATGTGTAGGTATAAGGGAACAATACACAAAGTTTGGGAAGTAAAGGGGTAACAACCTAGAAAATTAAAAAAATAATAATAATAATTTACTGTAAGAATTTTATAACTACGGGGTACCAATTTTATAATATTCTAATATTACATGGTATGTATGGCCTACTATGGTAGTGATGTTGTGGATTCTGGAATCCACTGCCGCTTCAATACATGTCTTTTAAATTATTAATTAACATTTATCTTTCTAAATATTGAATTATTTGAATGACTTCTTCAACTTATGTTAAAGCATTTATTTTCCTTTTCAAACACTAGAAAATAATTTTGAATATTGTCTGTATCTCTCACTGAGAGAAAAGTACAACTTATCAGTATGTTTTGAGAAACTTTCCTGTTTATAGTTGGAGCCTGGGCCAACTTCAGCCTTGAAGAAGCTGTGAATCATGTGTATCTGTGTATGTTCGCTAGTGTAACGAGGCGGGACTCAGGGTAAGATCCATTTGCAAGCTTTTATTAAAGCAGAGTTCGTAATCAAACAGGCAAGGGTCAAACAGTGGCAAACAGGTACAGCAGGGACAAGGCAGAATCGTGGTCGTGGAACAGGCAGTAGAATCAGGGCAGGCAGATATCAATCACAAAACCAGGAAACAATAAACAGTCCAAAGGCAGGCAGCAGAGAATCGTAGACGGGGAACAGACTAGATCAAAACAGGCAGACAGACAAGATAAATAAAGAGTTCGTGGGCGGCCATGACGGGTCAGAGTTCGTGGGCGGCCATGACGGGTCAGAGTTCGTGGGCGGCCATGACGGGTCAGAGTTCGTGGGCGGCCATGACGGGTCAGAGTTCGTGGGCGGCCATGGCAGGTCAGAGTTCGTGGGCGGCCATGGCGGGTAAGAAGCTGGCTCGTGGTGGGCTGGAGCTGGCTCATCGAAGGCCGGAGCGGGCTCGTGGGCTGCTGGAGTGGAGTCTGGGGCTGACTCGGGCTCTGGTGCGGAGTCTGGAGCTCACTCGGGCTCGGGTGCGGAGTCTGACATGGCGTCCCAGTTTTCCGAAAAGAACTTAAAATTTTGATTTGTCTGACCACAGAACAGTTTTCCACTTTGCCACAGTCCATTTTAAATGAGCCTTGACCCAGAGAAAACGCCTGCGCTTCTGGATCATGTTTAGATATGGCTTCTTTTTTGACCTATAGAGTTTTAGCCGGCAACGGGCTCGGGTGCGGAGTCTGGAGCTGAGTCGGGCTCGGGTGCGGAGTCTGGAGCTGGCTCGAGGGCAAGGAACTTGGTTGGCACTGACAGGGCAAGGAGCTTGGGTGGCACAAGAATGGCCTCTGGGGCGGCCTCCGGGCCTACAGCGAGCTCTGGGGCAGACTCACGGGCTGGAACAGGTTCTGGAAGATCTGATGAGGCGAGACGAAGCTCTGGAAGATCTGATGAGGCAAGACGAGACTCTGGAAGATCTGATGAGAGGAGACAAGACTCTGAAAGATCTGATGAGACGAGACGAGGCTCTGGGAGATCTGATGAGACGAGACGAGGCTCTGGAAGATCTGATGAGACAAGACGAGGCTCTGGAGCTGATTCATGGGCTGGAGCCGATGTATGCACAACCCACACACACCAAATGGCTGTGGCCATAATGGTCAGCGCTGTAGTCTCTGAGGGCTCAGGCGTGGCGGCCATCTTGTCCGTAGACACTGGCAGGGCGGCCATCTTGTCCGTAGACACTGGCAGGGCGGCCATCTTGTCCGTAGACACTGGCGGAGCGGCCCTCTTGTCCGTAGACACTGGCAGGGCGACCATCTTGTCCGTAGACAATGGCGACGCGGCCATCTTGTCCGTAGACAATGGCGACGCGGCCATCTTGTCCGTAGACACTAGCGACGCGGCCATCTTGTCCGTAGACACTGGCGACGCGGCCATCTTGTCCGTAGACACTGGCGACGCGGCCATCTTGTCCGTAGACACTGGGGGAACAGCCATCTTGTCCGTAGACACTGGAGAGCTTGAGTGCGTAGCAACCGGCGGACTGGAGTGCGTAGCAACCGGCGGACTGGAGTGCGTAGCAACCGGCGGACTGGAGTGCGTAGCAACCGGCGGACTGGAGTGCGTAGCAACCGGCGGACTGGAGTGTGTAGTGGCCGGCGGAGGCTTCAGAATGCCGCTGCTCTTGCTGAAGTCAGCGGTGGATCGTCCACACTGGACAACAATCCTCTCCACTTTCGGACGGATCCGGAGACGTGACGTGACTCTGGGCGATCAGCGGAGACGTGACGTGACTCTGGGCGATCAGCGGGGACGTGACGTGACTCTGGGCGATCAGCGGGGACGTGACGTGACCCTGGCCGATCAGCGGGGACGTGACGTGACCCTGGCCGATCAGCGGGGACGTGACGTGACCCTGGCCGATCAGCGGAGACGTGATGTGGCTCTGGAAGATCAGCGGGGACGTGACGTTGCTCTGGAAGACCTGCTGAGACGTGGCGAGGCTCTGGGAGGTCTGCTGAGACGTGGCGAGGCTCTGGGAGGTCAACTGTGACTTGACTTGACTCAGGAAGATCAACTGTGACTTGACTTGGCTCATGAAGATCAACTGTGACTTGACTGGGCTCAGGACGATCAACTGTGGCTTGACTGAGCTCACGACAATCAACTGTGGCTTGACTTGGTTAATGAAGATCAACTGTGACTTGACTGGGCTCAGGAAGATCAACTGTGGCTTGACTGGGCTCACGACGATCAACTGTGACTTGTCTGGGCTCAGGAAGATCAATTGTGACTTGACTTGGTGTTGTTGTGGCCACCATTTTGTGAGTGCTTTTTAGCGGGGCAGCCATTACATGAGTAGCCAAGGTGTCGTATTCCTCCGCGACACCCACAGTAAATAGAGAGCCAACAGTCAATAATGCAAATTCCAAAAAGCAACTAAGTGATGAACGCGGTCCCTCTTGTCTAAGTTTGTTCTGAAGAGGTTGGTTAACACCATCACAAAAAAAGTCTATCAGCACACAGTCAGGCAAATCTGAATAATACGCAATGTCTAAATATTCCTTGATATAATCCTCCAACGATCTTGTGCCCTGCTTCAGTCATAACAACAATTATGCAATGTTCCTACCGGGCCAGTGTTCTCCAGAAAAGCTGCTGGATCCTTGTTTTGGCGAGGTCTTCTGTAACGAGGCGGGACTCAGGGTAAGATCCATTTGCAAGCTTTTATTAAAGCAGAGTTCGTAATCAAACAGGCAAGGGTCAAACAGTGGCAAACAGGTACAGCAGGGACAAGGCAGAATCGTGGTCGTGGAACAGGCAGTAGAATCAGGGCAGGCAGATATCAATCACAAAACCAGGAAACAATAAACAGTCCAAAGGCAGGCAGCAGAGAATCGTAGATGGGGATCAGACTAGATCAAAACAGGCAGACAGACAAGATAAATAACGCTCAGAATTGATACAGGAGGTAACAAGACCTCGCAAAGTGTGTGTGGATGTGAGTGGCTTAAATAGTCCAGGTAATGAGCTGCAGCTGGGTCTGGTGATTATTGATTGGTGGAGTGAGTGCAGGTGATAGGCAGGGAGGATTGTGGAAAATGAAGTCCGTGAACGACTGGAACTGTGACAGCTAGTGTTCTGTGTGTAGGTCCTGTATTGGTATCAGTGGACAGCTGGCATTTGGCTGGAGACCTGAAGACGTCATGTCATGACCAAACAGGATATCCAGTACCTAAATCCAGCGTCCCCTCGTCAGCATCCTGACGAATGGTGTTATGCTTCTGACTATCTGTCCATGTGTGGAAGATTCTTAATCTTGTCTATTTTTTTTCTTAGCCAGTCAGAATCATTTTTACCTAAGTAATGATGTAGTTAGTGGACTCTGTTAGAGTATAATTGTTGTAGAAATGTGAATGTACGCAGAGCGGCCTACAAACTCTTTGTGAGACTTATAAAACTTCTAACGATTCTTCAGTAAAATTTTCTTCAATTTTTTTTTTTTTTTTTACTTTTTTTTAAAAAAAGGTCTTCATTCATCATATCTGTTTTTTGGGGTCTTTAACTGTAAAATTCCCCTACACTAGGCAACAATCTTGCATTTGGGAGCAATTTGGCTAGAACACACATACCTTTTGGTAATAATAGTGTATATAGGCTATAAGTATTTTTTACCATGGGGTACATATTCTATTATTACTGGATGCATGATGAAGATTACAAGGCAAAATCTGCGAAATCTGGGGAAATTATAATGTAATTTCACCAGATTTGGAGTTTCTGCTATGATTTTATTTTGAAATTTCAATATTGGCTACTTACCTGACTAAAGTGTATTGTATACAGACAGTCTCACTAGTCATGTCACCAGCAAGCCAATGGCATTGAATGGCATTGTAGGCCATCAACGTGCGATGCAGGAAATAAATGACAAAAATAACAATGCGCAGAGATTCCTCCAGATTCCTCGGGGATCAACTGCTCTGGGCTTCGTTTCCCAAAAGCATTGTGAGTCCAAGTTGATCATGGAGACCATTGCCACTAATGTTCTCTACGATGGATTTAGCTCATGCTGCTTTTGGGAAACACAGCCCTGCACATTTTGTATGTCTCTCTTTTCTGACACCTTCAGTGCAGCTCTGTCTCCAATTTTAATTGTTAAACAAATGCTTTTATGCTTATAGATACAGAATGTCACATTGGTTTTGGGTTCTTGGATTTTGGATTTTCACTCTAAATAAACTGCACTTGGGTTTACTACGTCATTGTCTTCATCTGCTCCACATCAGCTACATTGCACAGAACACAAGCTGTAATATTGTTCTTGTTTACGATTATGTGTTATCCATTTAGGGTTAATTAATTTTTGGGCTTAATTTTTGGTCATGCCACATACAATATATTGTATTGAACCTGAAATATTCCTTTGATAATTAAACATTGTTTTTCTAATTCAATGAAAATGAACTTAAATCACCTTATTAAACTGGAAAAGGTGCTCATTAAATAGCCAACCAAATAAGACATGCCAGTTTATTTCAACTATAAACATGCAAACAGCAACTGTTCATTTGAAATGTTAATTTTGGAACTGTTCATTTGAAAACTAAAATTTTAGATGAGGTTTGCTGAGAGTGGAATAGAAATCCCCCATAGAAATGAACAAGATGTTCATAAGATTGTCATGTAATCAATTTTTCCATATTTAGCATTTTATGATGTCAGTAGAGTAAATTATGAAAGCATTTGAGACTCTTGAATGTAAAATAGATAAGATTTGAAATCATTTGCGTTGTGTTTAAAAGAAGCATTTATTTCTATATGCATTTACAACATATTTTGCACGTATGTTTGTTTAACACATGTCAAACATTCTATTTTTCTCGGTTATGGTGAGCTAAACAGCTACCAAAGGCACTGTCATACTTTATTGTAGAGATAACGTTCAACAGTTTCCAGAGCTACTTGCAGTAATTTCTAAAACACAAATAAACCTTATTCTTTTAAGCCTTTGCAATGTGAGTTACATTAAGATGATCAGTAATAGTTGGCATACTCAGAATTACTGGCTGAGTTGCATAAAGCCAGTAGTTCTCCAACATTCTTCCTCAAAGTATTTATGAGGCTTGGTTCACCTTGACTATACAGGAGCCGATTATCTGCAATATTTACTACTGCCTGCATCACATCTTCCATGACCTTTACCACAGGTTCCCAGAGGATGAAACGTTGAGTTTGCCTCTCCAGTACAGTGACTCTTCCACTAAGAACACTCAGAAGGTTCATAGCTTTCCTGACCATTTTCTGAATATCACTTGTGCCCTTTAGATGCATTTGAACCCTTTCAGTCTCCCACTCAATCCTGTTCAGTGCCTCATTGGTCTGTTGAATTTCATTCTGTGTCCTAGAGATTATGTTCTGGAAATGATACACTTTTTCAGTGCAGTTCCTCACTTGAGATTCAGAGCTTTGTTTCTCCCATTCAGCATTTCTGATGGCATTTAAAGCTTCTTCCATTCCCTGCTGCGCCTCACTCATCATTATTGGACCTAGAGATGAACAGAAATCTCTTGAATACACAACAGTCAAAACATTTTAAATGCATAACTTCACAAACTGTTACATGTACAATTCAAGGTGATTGTAAGAGTAGTGGAATTCTCACCAGCAATCCATCCGAAAACTGGTATTGCAGTCAGTATTGCCCCGGCAGTTTCCATATCATCATATTCGTTCATCCTATCTTGATATACTCTTAAGGCATAATTTGCTGATTGTACCTGTCTTTCAGCCCACTCCAAACTTTCTTTGGAACGCTTTAATGATTCCTCAGCAGAATCCTTCTTTATGCGCAAAACATTCATGGCCTGGATTTTCTCTTCTTTCTGCTGCTTAACACTTTGTTTCTCTCTAGTAAGTTGCTCCATGCGTTCATCCAAACATCCCAGCTTTTCTTTAGTCATTGTCTCTGATCTTTTCAGGCACTGTTCAGCATGCTCAATATGCACCCTAATTTGTTTGTAATTGGAGCACATGTCAGTGGTGGGATTGACTTGTGCATTCCTGAGGGACTTGCAGATGTTACAGATGGAGACAATTCCATCATTTAGAGGTCTTGAAACTGCCTCCATTGACTGCACGTCCTTCATAACACTGCACATCCTTCACACAAAAACAAAAGGGAGTAGGCCCATCAATAAATATTTTGAATATTTGAATATTATAAATATTTCTTCAAATAAAGTGTTATTTTATATAAATAATTACAACTTTAAGACTACTGCAAGCTCAAAGGTCAGTAAAATATGAAATAAACAAGAAAAAAGACAGCATTAAATTTTCAGTTACTCAGAACCAAAGAATACTTTGTGTTATTTTATTTTCAGATTTTTATTATTATTATTATTATTATTATTGAGTTAATGCCAACTACTCTAGCCTTCTGGTTTTTGTTTGTTCACTTTTGAGCAAAAAACTTTTTTTTTAATTGTATTTTCATTGGAATGATACAAACTTGGTGACTTTTGTGGCACTGGTTATGTGAACACACACACAAAAATTGACATGATTGGAAAAGGCTAAATGGTCTAAAAATAATCGCACTGTCTAAATAAATAAATAAATAAATAAATAAATAAATGACCACCATAGGAAATGAATGGAAAATACAAAAAAAAACAACAAAAAAAACAACAACAACAACAACAACAACAACAAAAAAACAACGGGAAGAAAGAAAGAAAATACAGGTCATTTTTTTGTGTTGCAATCTACTTACACGCACACAAATTAACTGGTGTGGCTGTAACATTATAGCAAAATTGAGCCAGAAGAACTAAAAGGTTAAATTCAGATCATTCCTAGATTGATTAAGCTCAGATAGAGCTGTCCTGTTCATTTGTGTTTTATTAAATTATAATGGTATGAGTAACAAAATGCCTTCTGTAATATATACACAGTTTATATTTATATGGGTTATATGCCCTGATTTTGTTTATTTCTTTCCACTAGATGTCACCAATCTGCCTCCATTAATTGGATTTTATAGGCCTAGTTTTGCTCTATTTTTTACTTAAATACTGCACACATTGAAATGTGTTTTTTCTCTCATATTTTTATTACTTTATAGGCCTATAGATATAAATGGTGCACAATTTTGTGAATATCCTTATTTAGTAGCATGGAATCCCCTCAAAATGCTAAATGTTAATGCTTATCACAGTTCTTTATCAACATCATTCCCTAATCCCCCAAACCCCACCAATCCCCCAAGCATCTGCTCAAACTGAACCCTCCCAAGTTCCAAAAGATAACGAAACATGCTTTATTTAATTAGTTTTCTTATTGTTTAAAATATCAGGAGAGTTTTACTATTGCAGTGATTAGAGATCCATCCATGATCTGGGTCATTAAAGACCTGAATATAAATAATGATTGGCAAAACATTCATGCATGTAAGCGTTAAAGAAAAAATATATATACATAATTGAACTAAAATGTAGTACATTCATTTCAGGTAAAATTTGCACCACATTTATTTTACTTTTAAAAAGTTTTTCTTTTCTTTTTTTTTTTTTTTTTTTTTTTTTACAATTTAGTTTAATCTACTATAGATTCAATGATGTTAAATAATATTAATGACTTGAATGTAATCAATTAATTTAGATATTACCACTTGAAGCATATATTAGGTTAACATTTTTTTTTAGTTATAACGTAAATTTGTATATTGTTAACATATATAACATATATTCACTTGTACATTAAACTGGTGATATTAAAAAAAATGTCTATAAAAAAGGAACAAAATTAGAATTTGTATGACACATTTGATCAAATTACTATTAATCAAATGCAAACGATCCTAATTGTAATTGCCTTACCCTGTTCAAAAGTGAGAGCAGTTTCTAGTCTGAAGATCTGTTAATGCTGAATGGTGAAATGAATGAATCACTGTTTTTTAGGGTTTGAAATTGTTTGTTTTCTAAAAGATCCCACCCACAACCATTGTTGTGTCTACAGCCACTCCCCTACTCCTAGTCTCTGAGTATATTAGCTGTTAGTTTTGCATTATTTACAGCAGCCTTGTTATATTATGAAGTTATGACAGCCATATATTATGAGATTTTTTAAAAATTCATTATATAGAAAGTGTTTACAGCTGTGTTTTTAGACTCACACAAACATCAAGAATCAGCATATGAACCTCAACAATGGTGAAAATCAGCAAAAAGCTTTTTTGTGACTTTAATAGCTTGTTTTGTGATGTTCAGAGTTGATCTGAATACTTTTTTTGACTGTCACCATTGTTGAGATTCATATGCTGAATCCTGATCATGTCCGAATAATAGATTTTAGGTCATGTCTGCATAATGACTTAAAAACTTTCAAAATATCAAAGCAGGATAGGATTTATGCAGTATAATAGGGCTACAATCAAGTGAAATTAATGAATCATCATCAATAAGTAACCAACTTCAACTGACCAGAATTTCTCTTCCATCTTTTGCGATAACACACAGCTACAGCAGCCAGAGAAAAACTGATGTTAAAAGGTCAAGGGTCAAAAGCCCAATTAAAGCAAACACTGACCGCCATAACGGTGAATTCAGATTTTATTATTTTCAGTAAAACATCAACATCTAAACCTCTGTTAATTCTCATTAAGAAGTTTTGTATGAGAGAAATAAAGTCAAACTGGACTGTAATAAGTGTAGACGCTGAGATCCGAGATCTGTGTCACGGTTCATGGATTCACTTACTCACCCTCGTGTGTTGTTGTGTGTGTGTGTGTTGGGTGTGAGTGAATGATTGTGTGGGCGTCACCCTTTATGGTCTGATTGCGATCTGTTGCCAGCCGTGTCTTGTTAGTGGTTGTTATATATTGTGCATGTCTTTATGTGGTCTTTGTCAGTTCGTTGCAGGCTGTTCCCGGTGTCGTGTTCTCTGTGTGTTTCTTCCTGGTTTTTGGATTCTTGACTTTCGTCGTGTGCCCTGTTTTCTGGGTTGGATTATCCTTGTTCTCTGATACCCGCTGTAGCCCTGCGCCACCCAGTGCCTCGCCACTCTGCACGCCACAGCCTCTGCCTCGACTGACCCTTGGAGTGAAGTTATTGTACAGCATTTTCCTGTCAATAAATATTGTTATTCTTGCACTTGGATCCTCTGTCTGTGTTCATTCCCTGACAGAACGAACTGACCACTTATGGATCCAGCAAGGTCGTCGGATCTTCAGGAGTATTTGAGCAGGAGTGCTCAACGGATGGATCATCAGGACGAGCAAGTGGTGGCCACAGCTCGTGCCGTTCAGGCGTTGGTGGCGCAGGTGGCTGAGTTATCTACCCAGGTTCAACATCTTTCATCTCCCACTGCGCCAGCTCCACCGTCTGTTCCCCACCCATCCGCCAACGTCAGCAGTCAACAAGAGCCGCGTATTCCTGCACCAGAGAGGTATGCTGGAGAACCAGATGTTTGTAGAGCCTTTCTAACGAAGTGCTCTATTTATTTCTCTTTGCAACCTAACACGTTTTCTTCTGAGGAATCTAAAGTCGCGTTGGTCATGACGCTTCTGACGGGACGCGCAGCGTTGTGGGGAACAGCGGTGTGGGAGAACAAACATCAGTGCTGCTCCTCGTTCCACACCCTGTCGCAGGAGATGAGACGGGTCTTCGACCGTTCGGTGGCGGGACGGGAGGCCGCGCGCAAACTCGTGGATCTGCGGCAGGGAATCCAACCAGTGTCTGATTACGCCATCAAGTTCCGCACCCTGGCAGCGGAATGCAAGTGGAACGAGGAGGCGCAGTGGGATATGTTCCTGCATGGGTTGGCCGACCGTGTTCAGCAGGAGATTTACCAGCTGGATCTACCCACCAGTCTCGACGGTCTCATTGAGCTCGCGCTGCGGGTGGACGCTCGCTTGCAAGAACGCGCGGCGCGTAAGAGGCCCGTAGCGCGCTTCGAGGAAATGGAGGAGAGCGGTGCCAGCGGAGTTAACACGGTCGGTCCCCCGTTCGATCCTGAACCCATGCAGGTGGGTAGAGCTCGGCTCTCCCGGGAGGAGAGATTACACCGGAGAGAGATGGGACTGTGTTTGTACTGTGGAGGGGCGGGGCATTTTCTTAGGGAGTGTCCCGTAAAAGGCAGAGCCCGACAGTAGTACCGAGGTTATTGTCGGGTGGTCTTTCCTTGGATAAATCCTCATCTGCGACACTCCTCCCGGTGATACTACAGTGGGTATCGGGGCATCACACCTGCCAGGCTCTGGTCGACTCGGGGGCGGAGGGCAGCATCATGGACTATGATCTGGTCACGCGTTTGCACATACCCATTCACCCTTTGGAACATGCCATAACTGTCATCGCCCTTAACGGACAGAAGCTACCCACCATCACACACGCCACGGAGCCCTTAACCGTCATCACTTCCGGTAATCACACTGAACAGTTGCCATTTTTTATTTCTAGATCTACTACTCATCCGGTCGTCTTGGGTCATCCGTGGTTGCTCAAACACAAGCCCAGGATCGAGTGGGGTCAGGGGTCCGTGGCAGAATGGAGCAACCAGTGTCATGCGTCTTGTTTGTTGTCTGCCTGTTCTTCTGTGTCTCGTTCTGTGTTACAGGAGTCGTCGGTGAATCTGTCAAACGTGCCAGAGGAGTACCTTGACCTGAAGGAAGTGTTCAGTAAGTCCCGGGCTGCTTCTCTTCCTCCGCATCGTCCCTACGACTGTGCCATAGACTTAGTACCAGGGTCTTCTCCGCCTAAAGGCAAGTTATATTCACTTTCTAATCCTGAAAGGGAGGTCATGGAGAAATACATTTCTGATTCTCTGGCAGCTGGGATCATCCGCCCTTCCTCGTCTCCCGCGGGGGCAGGTTTTTTTTCGTGGGTAAGAAGGACGGGTCGCTGCGGCCGTGCATTGATTACAGAGGACTGAACAACATCACGGTAAAGAATACTTATCCTTTGCTGTTGATGTCTTCTGCCTTTGAACGGCTGCAGGGCGCGTCTCTTTTCACGAAATTGGACCTGCGCAACGCTTATCATTTGGTTTGCATTAGGGAGGGGGATGAGTGGAAGACGGCATTTAACACCCCTAGAGGGCACTTTGAATACTTGGTTATGCCTTTCGGCCTTTCCAACTCGCCCGCCGTGTTTCAAGCACTCGTTAATGACGTGTTGAGAGACATGGTCGATCAGTTCATTTATGTCTACCTGGACGACATATTGATATTTTCTTCTTCTCTCCAGGAACATGTGCAACACGTCAGACGAGTGCTCCAGAGGCTGCTAGAGAATGGGCTTTTTGTCAAGGCGGAGAAGTGCGTTTTTCATGCACAGTCAGTTCCATTTTTAGGGTATATCGTGTCGTCTGAGGGGGTGCGCATGGATCCTGACAAGGTTAAGGCTGTGGTGGATTGGCCAATCCCAGATTCCCGTAAGGCCCTGCAGAGGTTTTTGGGATTCGCCAATTTTTACCGGCGTTTTATTCGCAACTTCAGCCAACTAGCCGCTCCTCTGACCGCCTTAACCTCCACCGCAACGGCGTTCAGGTGGTCTAATGCAGCTGAGGCTGCATTTTCCAATCTGAAGAGCCGCTTTGTTTCGGCTCCCATTCTTGTCGCCCCTGATCCTTCACGTCAGTTTGTGGTGGAGGTTGATGCTTCAGAGGTGGGGGTAGGGGCAGTTCTATCCCAGCGCGCCGCCACGGACGATAAGATGCATCCTTGCGCGTTTTTTTCTCATCGCTTATCCGCCGCCGAACGGAATTACGACATTGCTAACAGGGAGCTGCTGGCGGTCAAATTAGCTTTGGAAGAATGGCGTCACTGGTTGGAGGGGTCGGGGGTACCTTTCATCGTCTGGACCGATCATAAGAATTTAGAATACATCAGATCCGCTAAAAGACTAAACTCTAGGCAGGCTCGGTGGGCTCTGTTTTTCGGTCGTTTCGATTTTTCTCTATCATATCGTCCCAGGTCTAAGAACATCAAGCCCGATGCTTTATCTCGTATTTTTGATCGTTCCGAGCGCCCGTCCACTCCCGAGTGTATTTTACCTGAGAGACTCATTGTCTCTTCACTCACATGGGAGGTCGAGTCGAAGGTCCACACGGCCTTAGAAGGGGTAACGCCTCCGCCCGGGTGCCCACCGAGTCGATTATTTGTACCAGAGAGGTTACGTTCAGACGTTATCCGATGGGGCCATGATTCCAATCTGGCTTGTCATCCAGGGGTAGTCGTACCATGTTTTTGGTTAAGCAACGATTCTGGTGGCCCTGCATGGCTCGCGATATTCGCAATTTTGTTTTGGCTTGCTCTGTCTGCGCTCGTGGTAAGATTTCTAATCGTTCCCCAGATGGGCTTCTTCAACCGCTGTCTGTCCCTTCAAGACCCTGGTCCCACATAGCGCTAGATTTCGTAACAGGCCTCCCTCCTTCACAGGGCAATACGGTGATTTTGACCGTAGTGGACCGGTTCTCGAAGGCGGCACATTTCATCCCCTTGCCCAAATTACCCTCTGCCAAGGAGACAGCGGTTACTGTCATTAATCACGTCTTTCGTATTCATGGCCTCCCGGTAGACGTGGTTTCTGACAGGGGATCCCAGTTTACCTCCAGATTCTGGAAGGAGTTTTGCAGATTACTGGGAGCGACTGTTAGTTTGTCATCTGGGTTCCATCCCCAGAGTAACGGGCAAGCTGAGAGAGCCAACCAGGATTTGGGGAGAACGTTGCGATGTCGGGTAGCTCAGAATCCTTCATCCTGGAGTCAACAGCTTCCTTGGGTGGAGTACGCGCACAACTCGTTAACAGTGTCGGCTACGGGCCTGTCGCCTTTCCAGTGTAGTCTAGGTTACCAGCCACCTATCTTTCCTAGTCTGGAATCTGAAGTCGCGGTCCCCTCCGCTCACGCCTTCGTCCAGAGGTGTCGTCACACGTGGAGAAGAGCCCGAGAGACTCTTATTCAGGTGGGAGCGCGCACCAAGGCCCAGGCCGATCGCCACCGGCTGAAGCCTCCCGTATACGTCGTTGGACAAAAAGTGTGGCTTTCTTCCAGGAACATTCCGCTCCGCTCCGTATGTAATAAGTTGGCACCTAAATTCATTGGCCCGTTTACTGTCACCAAGATTCTTAGTCCGGTGACAGTCCGCCTCAAATTCCCCCCAGCGTACCGTAGAATTCACCCCGTATTCCACGTATCTAAAATCAAACCTGTTTTTCATGCTAACATTAATCCGCCGGTTCCGGTTCCCCCCCCGCCGCGTCTCGTAGATGGGGAACCAGTTTATTCGGTTCGTCGTATTTTGGACGCTAGGCGAAGGGGACGCGGATTCCAGTACTTGGTGGACTGGGAGGGTTACGGTCCGGAGGAGAGGAGTTGGGTTCCTGCCAGGGACATCCTGGATCACTCTCTTATTGATGATTACTATCAACAGGTAGGCTCTCCTGGGAGCGCCAGGAGGCGCTCATAGGAGAGGGGGTACTGTCGCGGTTCATGGATTCACTTACTCACCCTCGTGTGTTGTTGTGTGTGTGTGTGTTGGGTGTGAGTGAATGATTGTGTGGGCGTCACCCTTTATGGTCTGATTGCGATCTGTTGCCAGCCGTGTCTTGTTAGTGGTTGTTATATATTGTGCATGTCTTTATGTGGTCTTTGTCAGTTCGTTGCAGGCTGTTCCTGGTGTCGTGTTCTCTGTGTGTTTCTTCCTGGTTTTTGGATTCTTGACTTTCGTCGTGTGCCCTGTTTTCTGGGTTGGATTATCCTTGTTCTCTGATACCCGCTGTAGCCCTGCGCCACCCACTGCCTCGCCACTCTGCACGCCACAGCCTCTGCCTCGACTGACCCTTGGAGTGAAGTTATTGTACAGCATTTTCCTGTCAATAAATATTGTTATTCTTGCACTTGGATCCTCTGTCTGTGTTCATTCCCTGACAATCTGTTAGTGTTTCATTTTCTGTTGCTGCTAGTCATGTGACAGTGTTTTCAGCTTTTAAATAAGGAGATTTTACTTTAATTTTAAGGTTTTTGTTTGGCAACCTGTGCTGCAAGTCATTTGACCATTTTTTTTTTTATAGTGAAGATGTTTGATCATAATAATTCAGGAAATAATTTTTTTTATGTTTTCAGCTTATTTAAGGAGATTTTACTTTAATTTTATGGCGTTTTGACCGTTTTATCATCAAACTGTTTTGTTATTGTATTAATTACAGATTATTTTTAAATGCATTTGTATGCAATTTAAGAAAACAGAAAATACTGTATAAAAATTGTGAATTACTGTAATTTGTCATAATGTCATAATACTTAAAATAACAGCCTAGTTGTTTAGAGATAATTTTACAGAGTTTTGACTACAATTTAAAATACAAGAAAACAACCTAAAGAAATCAGTTATTTTCCATGAAATTATTATTATTATAATTTTTTTTTTTTTTTTTTTTTTTTTTTTACAGTGTACAGTGTATTTCCTGAAGATAACATGGTTCCCATTCAGTCAGTCACATTCAACGTTACTGACATAATAGGGTCTCGCTTGGGAGCACAATCACCACCAAGTGGTACAAAACGAGCCAATGGGAAATGGCCAGTGAGATTTACATGCCGAGCCACACCCACCCGGCAAATCCGGGTATAAATATGACCGGCATACTCACTTTCATTCATACTTTTGCTTAGGAGCCAAACGGTCACAACTGATTGATCTTTCCGTGAACTTTGTGAATGGTCACAACTGGCTGATCTCGAATCTACCTTTTCTGTCAAAAATACTAGAAAAGGCAGTTTCATCACAACTATGTTCCTTTTTAGAAAGAAATGGTATCTGTGAGGATTTCCAGTCAGGATTTAGACCATACCATAGTACTGAGACTGCTCTCATTAGAGTTACAAGTGATTTGCTCTTATCACCCGATCGTTGTTGTATCTCTCTATTAGTGTTACTAGATCTCAGTGCTGCTTTTGACACTATCAACCACAATATTCTTTTGAATAGACTTGAAAACTATGTTGGCATTAGTGGAATTGCATTGGCATGGTTCAAATCTTACTTATCTGACCGTTATCAGTTTGTAGTAGTAAACAAAGAGATGTCATATATATCACAAGTTCAATATGGCGTACCGCAAGGCTCAGTACTAGGACCGTTGCTTTTCACTCTGTACATGCTACCCTTGGGAGATATCATTAGGAAGCATGGCGTTAGGTTTCACTGTTACGCTGATGATACTCAGCTCTATATTTCTTCGCGCCCTGACGAAACTTACCAATTCACAAAATTAACGGAATGCATAGCTGATATAAAAAAATTGGATGACCAGTAATTTCTTACTACTAAATTCAGAAAAAACAAAGATTCTAATTTTTGGACCAAAAACTTCTTCACGTAATAACCTAGAATACTGTCTAACACTTGATGGCTGCTCTGTTAAGTCTTCGTCGTCAGTTAGGGACCTGGGTGTGCTCTTTGATACCAATCTTTCATTTGAAAGCCATGTTTCTAGCATCTGTAAAACCGCATTCTTCCATCTTAAAAATATATCTAAACTACGACATATGCTCTCAATGACAAATGCGGAACAGTTGCGGTCATGCCTTCATGACCTCAAGGCTAGATTACTGTAACGCTCTACTGGGTGGTTGTTCCGTTCGCCTGTTAAACAAACTACAGCTGGTCCAAAACACAGCAGCTAGAGTTCTTACTAGAACCAGGAAGTATGACCATATTAGCCCAGTTCTGTCAACACTGCATTGGCTCCCTATTAAACATCGTATAGATTTTAAAATCTTGCTACTTACTTACAAAGCACTAAATGGTTTAGCTCCCCAGTACCTGAACGAGCTCTTAATGCATTATAGTCTTTCATGTCTATTGCGATCTCAGAGTTCTGGCCAGTTGATAATACCCAGAATATCAAAATCAACTGCAGGCAGTAGATCCTTTTCCTATTTAGCACCTAAACTTTGGAACAGTCTTCATATCACTGTTCAGGAAGCAGACACACTCTGTCAGTTTAAATCTAGACTAAAAACACATCTGTGACTGCATGTTTGACACAGTTTATTGAACAGCTTAGTTAATCGACCATTACGTTACACGCACACAAATTCAGAGTTGACAAGCCGAGCCGTGCCTCGTCATTTCTATGTTCGTCATTCGCGCGTTTTCTGACCTTGTTAAATAAAACATTCAAGCGATTGTATAAGATTCTATCACACAAATGCATTAAAAAGGTACATTTAGAGTTTGAAAGCCATTTTTTGTGTGTGACAGAGACAGAATCTCAGTATTAATCAGGTGATGTTTTACACAGTTTATTGAACAGGTTAGTTGATCACATGATGCTACTTATTCAGAGCTCGCAAGCCGCGCCTCTTAAAGCGGCCGTGAGTTGAACTGTTCCTTCATAGATATGTATTGAAGCAGATAGCCTACTTTAATCTTCTGAATGAAGAAAACATTTCAAAAGTCATGTGTAAGCAAATGCTGTTGTCCCAAACAGTGACGGTGAAAACAGCATGCATATTTGTATATTTGTATTACTGATATATTACTGTTTTAATTATTGCACATTATTTTCCTTATTGGGATTTTTATTATTATTATTATTATGACAAAATGTTTAAATAAACCTTGAAATATTAACAACATAAATTACAGTTATTATTTATTGGTAGGTTAATTAAGGTTATACTATATTTGACTAATCAGAAAATAATAAATAGAAATACAAGAAATTCTTTTCTTTCTTTCTTTCTTTCTTTCTTTCTTGTGTGTCCAGCTCAAGACCACCGAACAGACATGTGCGTTGGCTCTTTTGACTTGGGCTGCCCATCAAGGCTTTCCCAAGCCAACATCAAAGTTTGTTTTACGAACTTTATCTTCTAGTTGCTATTTGGAGTTTCTCCTCAACAGCAGTTTTCATTGCTTTCTGCCTCGAAGCTTGTGGGGATTCTCGGCTGGTGTGAAGGCGCAGTTCAGCGGTGTGTGCGGCAGCGCGCTGACACAGGACAGCGCAGCATTTCATCTCTGAGCGCTTCAGCTGTCAGAGCATTCCCTAAAAGAGCAGCACAGGTGTTCAGCGTATTTTTCAAGATGTCTTTTCTCCCGTGTGCGTCTGGATGCGGTCGTTTCCTGACCTCATCTGACGGCCACGATCGCTGTCTCACGTGCCTGGGCAAACAGCATGCTGAGTCGGCGCTCATGGATGGTACATGCCCTCGCAGTGAGTTGCCCTCCATGTTGGTGTTGTGATCGCGACTCTCCTTCTTTAACACAGAGGCACGAGTCCCCTCTGTTGCTACCCAGCCACCCGCAGCTGCAAAAGCCACTGGTCTGGTTAGCACTCTGGGTGATCGAAGGGTTACAGTGGGAGCTTCTTCGTCGGGTCCGCCCCCATGAACCTCTCACTCTTCCAGTACGGCATGTGCCGTCAAGTTGCCGGCTGCTGCCGCGGGACCCTCTTCGGAGGTTCCCCGCATCACATTCGGCACTCCGGATGAGGATCTGATGTCGATTGCTGCATTGGAGAGTGGGCTTTTGGACTAGGATGAGGAAGCAGAACTTCCGCCCTCCGGGTTGGTCGTTCAGGCTGAATCGGATTCAGAGTTAACGGCCATGCTTGCCTGGGCCACCGCGGGCATCGGGCTCGAGTGGAACCCTCCACCGTGTTCCGAGCGCTCATGGTTGGATGATTGGTTTCTGGGTGCGGGGTGTGGTTCTCAGCCACGTGCTGCCCCAGTGCCATTCTTCTTGGAGGTGCATGAGGAGGTTCAGAAGAAGTGGAAGGCACCTTTTACTGCCAGAAACCGTTCTTCTGCCTCCTCCACTCTCACTACCCTCGATGATGGGGCCGCCAAGGGTTACGTGGACATTCCACAGGTGGAGCGTGCGATTGCGGTGCACTTGTGCCCACAGTCTGCTGCCAGCTGGTGGAGTCGTCCGCGCCTCCCGTCCAAGGCTAGTAAGACGACGGCAGCTCTGGCCTGCACGCCATGTCCATCTTGCAGGTCCATCAGGCGAAAGCTCTGAAAGAGCTGCACGAGGGTAGTTCTGAGCCAGGGCTACTGCAAGAACTGCGCACGGCGACTGACCTCGCCCTCCGGGCGACGAAAGTCACAGCGCGTGCCCTGGGTCAGACGATGTCCACCCTGGTGGTCCAGGAGCACCATCTCTGGTTGGACCTGGCCAAAATGAAGGACGCAGACAAAGTTTGCGTCCAGGCCGCTAAGCCATCGAAAAGAAGCCTCCGAAGCGGTCCTGAGATGGGTGGCCCAGAGATAGAGGGGACTGCTCTGTCCCAGGAGACTACACTTCACGTTTCTACGCTTCGCGTTTCTACGCTTTGCGTTTCTACGCTTTGCGTTTCTACGCTTTGCGTTCGAGGGTCAAGCATACCAGTACAAGGTCCTACCCTTTGGGCTGTCCCTGTCACCCTTGCCCCGCTCAGGGAAGTGGAAGTTCGCATTCTCAACTATCTCGATGACTGGCTCATCTTGGCCCAGTATCGAGATCAGTTGTGCGAACACAGGGACTTGGTGCTCAGGCACCTCAGCCAGTTGGGGTTTCGGGTCAACTGGGAAAAGAGCAAACTCTCCCCCATGTAGAATATCTCTTTTCTCGGTGTGGAGCTGGACTCAGTCAACGTGACGGCGCATCTCACTAACAAGCACGCACAGTCAGTGCTGAACTGTCTGAATACATTCTCGCAGAAAACAGCAGTTCCACTGAAGCAATTTCAGAGGCTCCTGGGGCATATGGCATCAGCAGCCGCGGTCATGTCGTTCGGTTTGCTGCATATGAGACCACTTCAGCACTGGCTACACAGCCGAGTCCCGAGGTGGGCATGGCATGCTCCATGTGGTCATCACAACGAGTTGTCGCTGTACATTCAGCCCATGGTCGAACCTTGCTTTTCTATGGGCTCCCGTCGCATGTCGCAACTCACCCGCCATCTCCTCCTTTGGAGTCAGCGGCGGCTAAGGTCGCTACGCACCATTTATATCCCAGGTGAGCTCAATCGTGTGGCCGACGCGCTGTCACGACAGCTCACGCTCTCGGGGGAATGGAGACTCCACCCCCAGGTGGTCCAGCTGATTTGGAGCCAATTCAGAAACGCACAGGTGGACCTGTTTGCCTCCCAGGAGTCCGCTCACTGCCAGTGGTTTTATTCCCTGACCGAGGGGATTCTCGGCACGGACGCACTGGCACACAGCTGGCCCCAGGGCCTACGCAAATATGCGTTTCCCCCAGTGAGCCTTCTCACACAGACACTGTGCAAGGTCAGGGAGGACGAGGAGCAGGTCTTGCTAGTTCCGCCGTACTGGCCCAACCGGACATAGTTCCCAGAGCTAATGCTCCTTGCAACAGCCCCTCCCTGGCGAATTCCCCTGAGGAAAGACCTGCTTTCTCAGGGACGGGGCACCAGATAGCACCCACATCCCGACCTCTGGAACCTCCATGTGTGTCTCTGGACGGGATGCGGAGGACTTAAGTGGCCTACCGCCAGCGGTAGTTGACACTATCACTTCGGCTAGAGCCCCCCTACGAGGCACGCTTATGCCATGAAGTGGAGTCTGTTCACCGAGTGATGCCCGGTCAGCTCTGCGCTTTCCTTCCTTCAAGATGGTTTGGAGCGGAGGCTGTCCCCCTCCACCTTGAAGGTCTATGTGGCCGCCATAGCAGCACATCATGATGTGGTCGGTGGCAGGTCACTTGGAAAGGCACCAGGAGGTTAAATCCTCCTAGGCCCCTGGTGGGCCTACAGAGAGCTCCCTTCGAGTCCCTTGAGTCAGTCGAGCTGAAACAACTTCAGAAGCTCTGAGCAGCTCTTTTTCTGCTTTAGAGGTCAGCAGAAGGGAAAGGCTGTCTCCAAACAGAGGTTGACCCACTGGATAGTGGATGCCATCACCTTGGTGTACCAGTCCCAAGGTGAGCCGTGCAGACATTTGCAGAGCTGCGGGCTGGGTGACACCAAACACATTCACAAGGTTTTATAATCTCCGAGTTGACCCGGTGTCCTCCCATGTGCTGTCTACAAGTAGATAGCCACGGGTTTTCGCTTACTGTGCCATTTCCCTCTTACAATAGTAACCCAGACGTTCTCAACCTTTTTGCCCCCCATAAGGAAACTGTGCTTTAATTTTCTTTACACACTGAAAGGTGTAGAATGAAATTTGTGTGTATGTATTTATATAAACACAAACTCACGCACACAAACACACACATTGGGTTTCCATATTTCATGGGGATTTTCCATAGACATAATGAATTTTATACTATACAAACTGTATATATCCCTTAAAGTCACAATATGTAACTATTCGCGGCTAGAGGTCACTTATTCAAAACAAAGGTGTAGCTTGATGACGCCTTGATTTCACAGAATCACGGAAAGTGTTATCTTCACGTCTACAGCTGGTGGAAAAGAATCCGATGAGACTCTGGCAGAAATCATATTCATGGATGAGCTAATGTATTAAAGATTTATTAACATTAGTATGAAGCAGGGTGTAGCTGAAAGCCTTTGGAGTGATTGCTTATGAGAGACGAGTGCGACACACGGCTCGAGAGCAGTGGAGCTTTTATTATGCCGCAGACGACAGCTTCCGCTTCTTCTGCTTCTTTATGTGGGGTAACACAATGCTGTTTTATCATATTAGATACATTTGTGTGTTGAAAGTTGTTATAATGCTACTCTGTGCGTTCGCTCGGTGGCTACCATAAGATACTTGTTGTACGCTGCAGTAAGCTAGATCGAATTTAGGCATGGTAAAACATGTTACTTGCGGTAAATCAAGAAAACAAGATTTAAACAATAAGACTTACTGTGTTGAGCTATATAACATTGATTAGTTTTCTGTCAATGAATGTATCCAAACAGTTGCTCACCTGTCTAATAAAACACATAATATATTAAAGCGTCTTTGGTGTTTCCATGGTTTCTGCAAAATAAAACTGGAAATCAAAGGTAACATGGGTATGATGTCATTGATAGGTGACGCACAGACACGGTCCGGGTCCTGGTTAGGATTGCTTATTTCTCTGAATTTAAACATTCTTGAAAACATTTGGGATAATGTAAGTACACAAGTCAGCAAAATATATAACACTGTTCTAGTGCTTTTTGGATAGGCCTATTTTAGTCCAAAAATATTACATATTGTGCCTTTAACACTAAACACAACCCTCACAGAAAACATTTAGATTTTTTTACATTTTCAAAAAATGTAATTTATAATGATGTATAATGATTTATAATTATAGAATGATTTCCTCATGGGGACAAAAAAAATGTCCCTACAAGATCAACATTTTTTGAAATATAAAAAATATAAGAACCATTCAGCCAGTCACATTTGCAATGAAAGATTGCCATTGTGTTGTTGTTTTTTAAGTAGCTGCTCAAACTCTTCTTTTGTCTCTTAGCACACACCTCTGGTTCATCTGTAGCAGCTGATGGAAGGGGGGCTGCCTCTGCTGACACTGTCTGTTCAGCCACCAGGTTCTCCAGTTCTGACATAGCTCTGGTCTTTATGTACTCAACCTTCTCCTCTGTAATATATGTTGTTTTAAAACGAGGGTCAACAAGGGAGGCCATGTCAAGCAGCTCCTCTATGGTTTGGTCATCATATTTGTCATTTAAATATTTCAGGATGCCCTGTTTGATGGTAATGGTCGGCTGCTTGTTGTCATCCTGAGACTTAAGCATTTGAGTGTTAAAAAGATGAAGGACTGGTTTCACGCAGGACACACTGGTACACTGCTCTCCAGACAAGGCATCTGTAAATTCCATGAGAGGACTCAGTGCCTTATTCATGGACTCGAGAACATCCATGTCCTGCCAGGTTAGGACTAGATGTCTTGTTTTTTTGTCTGCACAGAGGACCTGTGAGAGCACTTTCTCCTGCTCTATAACCCCCTCAATCATCTGTTGTAGGGAGCCCCACCTGTTAGGGGTGTCTGTGATTAGTTGATGAGCAGGCAAGCCCAGTTCTGCTTAAGCCTTGGCCAGTTCACGTCTCCTCTTCCATGAATTAGAGAATGCACTCACCAATCCCTTGCAGACACCAACCGCTCGTTCCACCTGGGGTAGTTTCACATTCCGCTCTGTGTAAAAAAAAAAAAAGAAAGTAAGACAAATTAAAGATATATGGGTTTATTATGCTTTACAGCACAGGCTACTTAATACTAAAATGTTTTTGTATTGTTACTGTATAGAGGCATGTACAAGCTGGAGGGAAAATTAAAGGGATAGTTCACCCAAAAAAATTGTCATCACTTACTTACCCTCAGTTTGTTCCAAACCTGTACAAGTTTCTTTCTTCTGCTAAACACACACACACACACACACACACACATATATATTTTGAAAAATGTCTGTAATCAAACAGTTGACGGACCCCATTGACTTCCATAATAGGAAAAATAAATACTATATTGAAGTCAATGGGGTGGGGTCCATCAACCAACATGGGGTCTGGCTACCAACATTCTTTAAAATATCTTCTTTTGTGTTCAGCAGAAGTAAGAAACTCATACAGGTTTGGAACAAATTGAGGGTGAGTAAATGTTGACAAAATTTTCATTTTTGGGTGAACTATCCCTTTATTGAAATTTTAAACTTGAAAATTGTTTTGGTAACAAATAACTTAAAACGAGATTTACTATGCTACCTTTAATCCAAGCTTTTAACATGTTTAACTAGCACCATCAAAACGTCTCAGGTTACGCATGTAACCATGGCTCCCTGAGAACAGAGAACGAGACGCTGCGTCAGAGCACTGAAACAGAGTCTGAAACACATATCCAATCTTGGCAATGTCATATTGACCGGCGACAGCCCATGACATCATAACAATGCGACCCACAAGTATATAAGGGGCGCCCAGATAACATGTCATCCGCTTATCATCTGAAGGGACTGTGTGCAGGCAGGCCCCGAGGCATGGCTAAGAGACGCAGCGTCTCGTTCCCTGTTCTCAGGGAACCATGGTTACATGCGTAACCTGAGACGTTCCCTTTCGAAAGGGAACTCGAGCTGCATCAGAGCACTAGGAGAACTATAGCCGCCATGCTGAGGGAGTGCATGCCGACGTATGGCAGTGACAACTGTCAGAATCAAGCAATTTCAAATGAAACGCCAGACCAACTAACCCTACGGGTCACAAATGAGCTGTCAGTGACAGCACTCCCAGCGGTCAAAGCCTCAGCTATAAGCCTCAAAGCGGCCTCCATATTTTACATATGAAGGCCTGCCAAGGCCACACAAAGGCCTGGAACCAACAACTTCAACAGATGGGGTCCCTTTTAAGGGAGCGTGGCTAGGGGGCCTGAAGGCACCCTAGTTTGCCAACAACCTGTCTGTTTCCTCAGAAACAAAGTCTCTAGACACAGAAGTCTCACAAAGAGACATCCATAAAGAGGGACTGCAGAAAGGGCAGTAGACCAACTCAGACCGGATCTTAGAGATGGGCATCCTGGAGAGCAGGACTCAGCGAAGTGCTATCGACCCTTGCAAGCGAGAGGAGTTACTCTGCTCAATCCTAGGATCTACAAAGCACCTATTTTTCAAGGCGCTAAGGAGGCTGTGCACTCTAAAAAGGAACCCTCACGAAGGGAATGCTCACAGCCTAGGGCTGATCTAACTGGGAGGCCTTGAGAGAAGCCTTCAACCTCTGACCAGACTTAGGGAGCTAAGTACTCAAACCCACCCTCAGAATGAGGAGAGTACAAGCTCTACCTATTAGGTCGACCAGGTTATAGGCTATAATATGAAGGTGAGCTAGGTTGGCCAAGCCAGCAACACATAGTAGCGTGCGGTCTCAGGGAGGCCACAAAGGCCAACCACCTGACAGCAAGACCTTGCTGACCGATACCCAACTGTTAGGGACTCGCATCAGGGAGGCCAACAGTGGCCAACTAGCTGGTATCGAGTCTTGACTGGCAGAGAAGTATCCATACTATGGGAAATTCGCCTTCAGAGGGGCCTACTAAGGCCAAACATCTCGATGGCAAACGTTCACTGGCTGAATGTAGTCATTGCTAGCTGCCATGCACCCACTTATTAGGGGCTGGTTCCCAGGGAGGCCTGCTAAGGCTAGTTACCTGATAGCAAGTCTAGCTAGCTGTCCAAAGCCTGCAACCTTGGGCTCGCCCACAGGGAGGCCTGCAAATTCTCAGAGCAGCCTGCTAAGGCCAGCAAACTGAAAACAAGCAATTGCTGGCTGCCAGATACCCATGTTGCCGGGGACTCGCCCTCAGAGAGGCCTGCTAAGGCCTACACTCTGAAGCAAACCCATGCACCTGTACCAGAAAACCCAATACTGTTGGGGACTAGCCTCCAGGGTGCTCTGTTAAGGCCAGCTGCCTGGTAGCCAGTTCTATGTGGCTAAATACACTAAAAAGTACCCACACAATAGGGGACTTGCTCACAAAGAGGCCTCCTAAGGCCTACTTATCCAAAAGCAAGCTAGCTGCTAAGAACCCCAAACCATAAGGGTTTTGGCCATAGGGAGGTCCGCCAAGGCCTGCTACCTGACAGCAAACTTCTGCTAGCTGTCACATACCCAAAGTGCTGGGGACTTGCTCACAGGGAGGCCTGCTAAGGCCAGCTACCTGACAGCGCATGTGCTGGCTGCTAGGAGCCCAGCATGGTGGGGACTCACTCTGAAGGGAGGCCTGCTAAGGCCTACTACCTTATAGCAAGTCTAGTAGCGGAGATCGACTATTTAAACAGCGGCTAAGCCTGGAACCTATCACATCGCTGACAAGTAGCGTAATCAGTAAAAGCACTTCTTACGAACTAACGCCAACATGCCCTGGAGGAGGCCCACCTGGGCCTACTGCTCCAGACGAACATGAGCATCAGCTCATGGCAATGCTGGGCTACAAGGGAGCATACTAAATGACCAGCCTGCAGTGAAGGTCAAATACTGCTCAACCTGAGCCACAATGGTGCAGGGCAGATAAAACAGAGCTATAAGTGAAGCACTCAGATAACACCTTGTTTGACAAGGGAGTACTATCCACCTGACCATGAAAAAGCTACAGGGTGGAGGTTAACCACAAAGACTCTATCATGACAGAAATGATATCTGTACTCAGCCCCTGGGGAATGGGGGCCTTTCATAGAAAAAACAACCCACAATGTTAGTTCAGCAGGCTTAAGAGGAGCCTAGCGAGGGCCTAATGATAGCTCAGCTTCTGAAATGCAGGCCGCTGCAAAAAGCATTTACTATTCACAAATAGAAACAGGGGAACCCGTCTATTATCTACACCGACCTGCATTATGCCCCAATGTAGAAGGGGGCGGGCCTTGGCCAGACGACTCTTTATTGAGAGAAGGCCAGCACTAGGGATACAAAAGGGGACCTACACTCACCTAATGAGGGGTCAGAGGCAGGAATGTTTAAAAGACTGCCTTCACTATCCCTAGTACTTAGCCTAGGCCAGCTGTCAGGGTGACCCTGGTGAGGGCCAGCCCACAAAGCATAGATCTACCTGGCGCTCCTCAGAGCAGCGGCCTCACCAGAACAACTCTCAAAGAAGAGAGGAGGCATAATCACTCAATCTGAAATCACTAAGGTGGCAGATTTCTCTTTCTTTAAAGGCTTAACTATCTTTATTAGAATAGGAGGAGTGATGCAAACCAGGTGGCCCTGTCGGCCGACGCTAGACATTTAATCTATCTGAAGTCTAAGTGCTTGTCTCTTAGCAAAAACAGCCCTCCAAACCTATAGGAGAGGAGACAAACTACTCTACCCTGAGGTGGCTATCAAGGCGGCCTGAGGAGGGCCAGCCTGCAACAGAGCAGCTGTCTCAAAACCACTCTCAAGTGGGAGGAGGCCAGCTTACTCGCTAATAAAGAGAAATACAAAAGAGTCTGGTCTCACCAGAGAACATACAATAAGCGAAAACCAGCACACTCACCTAAGAAGACCCAAATGGTACTTCTTTCTCTCTAAAAATCGTTCTAGCCAACCTACAGGAAACTTCAGGGCCCTAATTATTATATTTTTACAATAGATAAAAAATAAAAATTCCTTCCCAATTTAGATGAATGCCCACGCACGTCCTACACAGAGAACAGTGGTCTAAAAGAAATACCTTAGTATTTTAAATAGATACAAGACCTGGAAACAGTTCCACCTGCGGCCACAGGGTGGCAACCTCCACCATGGAAACGTGGTGTCTTCCACCCTACAAGCCTGAAAGGGTCTTCTCACTATCAAAGCCAAAGGCAGACCATCAGAATCATAATGCTCATTATCGGCCCAGCCACAGGCCTGATGTAAGAAGCGCCTGAGGTTAAAAAAGAATGGAGCCTTCTGGCCCTGTCCGCGGCCCTCGGGTCAGGACGGGCCAGGCCCAACCTGTCTGGTTGAGGATTCAGACCTCAGTGGCATGCACATCTTGAATGACGCAGGTCAAAGTCGCTGCCGCGTATGCCCTGTCATTTACAAGAAAGTGCTAAATAATAACATTTATTATTATAATTGTTTTTATCAGTCGGTGGCATCGACACATACCCATATTCCTTCCACAAACCCTACACAGGGAACAGTGGTCTACAAAGAAAATACTTTAGTATTAAATTAGTAACCAGACCTCAAACAGTTCAACTTGCGGCCACAGGGAAACCATTGAAAACGTGAAGGTCTACCACTCTTTTCAAGCCTAAAAGGACGTTATATATATTTTCAGAATATGTTATGGCATTCTTCCATGCCCCTTCAACCTCAGTATGCAGGTCAGGAAGGAATGGAAAGCTCACTTGAGCTGTAGAATGCAGTGTGTTCCATAATCTATAACAGCTCAGCATACGCAGGACAGGGTGGCTGAGAGGATTCAGCAAACTCACCCTCTCTATCCTCCTTGGCTGGAAGTGCACTCACCGGTGGACCTGAGGATGCAGATGACAACGCATCCTCTCCCAGCAGCTCACTCTTGTGAGCCACCGAATTGCATGAGCGGTCACAAAGTGCAAGGATGTTGTTTGTGGTATTATCCGTAGTAACACATACTAGATGATCCTCACACATTCCCGATGACTCAAGAGCTTCCTTAAGACCTCTGGCTATCATTTCTCCTGTATGCTCATCAGGAAAATAGCATGTCTGCAAACATCGACTGCAGAGTGTCCAGTCTTGGATGAAGTGTACCGTCAAGCTTATATAGGTATGTGTTGTTTGGCTCATCCACATATCCGTTATTATAGCGTAGTATGCTACCTGGTGGATTTCCTCCTCTACTTTGGCCCGACACTGATATAAACGAGGCAACTCAACTTGTGTGAAGTGTTTTCGGCCTGGAATTGTGTACCTGGAATTAAGTGTTTTCACCAATGCACGAAACCCGTTTCTCGACTGTGTAAATTGGGACCATGTCTTTGCAGAGATAAGTTGCAATGGCCGCTGTTATCTCCTTCCATCTTCGCGAGTCTCCGTTATATGGAGTGCCGCAGGCAAAAGTCTGCTCTAACGTTGTACTCTGTGGTTTATTTTGAGCACCTGACGGTTCTTTGTGCCTCTGATTCGTAAACTTTCTCCATACTCTTTCACGTGGTTCTTGTGTAGGTGATAGAAGAGGTTAGTAGTGTTTCAACCCGTTGTGGGAACTGGCGTCCGACACAATTTGCAAAGTGCAGGTTTTTGGTCCGTGTCAGACTTTTAATAACCAAACCATTTCCATGCTACAGAGGTAGCTCCTTGTTCAGGAACAAGCTCCTTGATTTGTCCTGGCTGGACATTCTGCTCGGAGCCACCCGGTTCTGTCTCCCCTTTACTCGCCATGCTGTTATTCACGTTTCTGCCTGCATCCGCGTGGTGGCATGTAAGATTGCAGTCATCCAAATGATGAAAAAGTATTGCCGTAAACCATGTATTTTGTGACAGCACGAAATAAACGATACAGCATAATATGAAACAATAGACTTTTTATTTCATCCATCCGATATATATCTTATTGCACAGCCCTACTTCTGATGTTAATTCATGTTTATTTGATGCTATAACTTAACTAGTAGGAAGAGATGATCGGTTCACAAACCATTTAAACTGAGGCGCTACAACAATCTGTCACGACACATTAAAGAGCCACAAAACTGTATTTATTGTTTACATTTCTTTAAAAATTGCAAAATTTGAAATTTGAGACTGTTTCATATCAAAAGTAACCTGCACTGTCCTGTCTATTGACGTGTTGTCAGTGTCCTCTTTGCTCTGCAATGTATTTTTCACTGTAAGAACATGATGTGTGGTGTGAGAGTGTCATGACTTGTCGGACATAGCAACAGTAACTAAAGGGGCGGGTCTTTGCAAATGGTCAAATTGGGCATGAAATCTTTTGCAAATTGGAGTACTCCAAGATAATTGAAGAGTTTGCAGCAGCCAAAGCAAGAAAGGTCCTCTTTTAAATGTTGAGACAACTGTATTAATTCATTACACCTGTCTTAAGTCAACAGTAGGGGTCGATATGATAAATTGGCGTTTTTTTCTCTTAAAAATTTGAATGTAGGGGGCAGCATATTCTTATTTTGCCCAGAGTCTTCCCCCTAGCCCTGGTGAAAATGCGGTATTGGCCCGATCTTCTTTCACACTGGGCCCAGGCAGTCCTTATTGCTGAATTAACATTGAGTGTCTGTTTAAACACAGAAGGCAATGTGTGCTGTTTCGGTCTCACCTGCACTCTCGTGCTACACCTAGGTAATGACGACAGAAATGACTGGTCACATTAGACTATACATCAAACAAAGTTTACAAAGAGTGATTGTTTTCTCCACGTTTTTTGACCATCGCTGTTGTGACGTATTGGGAAGCCAGAATGTTTCCAGACAGCTTTATATGATGCAATCAGAATCTCTATCAGAGGCGTTTCTGCTTCACTTGCCATGATAAACTGCAACACACCAACATGTGAGGAACTGTGATTTCAACACAGGTGATTGGACAGCTACTCTCACGTAAAACGTATGTGGAGCTTATTCATCAACAGAAACATACATTAGCGGAACTCTGCTTTACACAGTTTTCTTTTTCAGCAAGCCATATTATAGATGCGTTGTTACATTTGAGATTAACCGCGGTGCAAGTGCGGGCCTAACCGTGGGTGGAGAATGTTACGGTTCAATTTTTTTACAGAGAACCGTTGCATCCCTAGTCTACACTATCCGCCATGGCATAGCCACCACTCCAGGAGGCACGAACGACTAGGGAGCCCACCTTGGCCTTCCAACCTTTTGTGCCAGATGAGTGTCTGATCTTCCTGCACCTTTACCACACCATTATTTGTTATATTTGATAAATAATCCACCTAGGAGTTGTAAGACTCCCCCCTCAAGACCGTAACAAGCAAAGGCTCTGAGAAGTCTCAAGCTGGCTATTTGTGTGGGAAAAGAGCCGCAATGCCGCAGGACTTCATTTTCCCCCGGAGCCGGTGTAGGCGTGCCTCAACCACAAGCTGTAAGAAACCACTCATCGACCCAATAAACGGAATCCAACAGCGTGGGCGAAGGTACAATGCGTGTATGTCTTTTCAGAACCCCTGTAAAGTTCACTTAATTTTTAGAATTTAGTTTCAATTTCACTTTAGCTGTGTGTTTAATCTGACTCCAATTTCAAATGATTATTATGCTTGGATCATGTTTCTAATTAGGAATTAATCATTGACCATGTATTAATTTAGATATTTGATTATTCTGGGTATCCCGTACTTTCAATTATTCGTTCATTATGGACCCAATATCGCACAGGAAGTTACATCAGCCGATTATGTACTTCTCACAACACAAATTCGTCAGTTTTTGATACTTAGTCAGAGGGTGCAGAGTTTACTAATGCATTTGAGTGCACATGCTTGTTCATACAAAAACACAGTTTTCTTAGTCACCATACTGCAACTTGCTAAGTCAGTGATAGACAGAAATCAAAAGGTCTCACATGATGTGCAACATGCTCCTTTCATTGAACCTTTAGTTTGACATATCCTGATGCAGATTTACGGAAATATGGACTCCAATAATCTACTGGTCATAATGATTTCAGAAGAATCCAGAGTAAATCAAATATAACATTTTATTTTTCAGGTAAAAATGTATCATGCTAATTACATAGTTAGACAATTAGAAGCCAATTCAGAAATAATAAATACATAACATCAATTGCTCAAAGATGACTCTAAGAGTAAGAAATGCATCACACAGTGGTGTGTGAGTGTCTTCGACATTCACCCATTACTGCATGGGGGTTTCTGGCTACAGAAGATCCCAAATTGCTGCTCTGCCGCCTTCCCTTAAATACCCAGGCCAGAACATAAGGACTGTAAATATTTACTACACCGACACCTGGTTTTGGGGGAGAAAAGAATGTTATCAGATATCTTGAAGAGACACCACCCAAAAGGAGAACAGAATTCTTCTGAGTTTTCAATCTTTTTCATAACACAAGTGACTGCTGTGAAACCGAGACCATTTTACCAATCACACTGAGACATTTAAAATGATACCAAACATTAAAGTGAGATACACAAGATACATCACACATAGAACATGCATTCTTGGAGAATTTTTAGTGACTTGAATTAAAGGGAAAGGAAGGGAGTAAGAGTGGGGGGGAGGGGGGTGGGTGCATATATGAGTGAGGAGAGTTTGGGCAAGGCGGTGTCCTCAGATGAGTTTTATTGCTTTATTGCAGGGTGCTTGAACTCAGCTTTTGTCTTAGCAGGAAAATCAAGGCTTACAAAGCGATGTTCCACCTGGGAGAGAGGACTCTCTCAACTCAGTCAGACTAACATCTCGGAAGTTCATCAATCTTTAATCAACACAGAAGAACCTGATTGCAACTTCACCACAGTCAAACTTTTAAACTATCAAGACTTTCAAACGAGACTGCATCCATATTCTCGTTCAGTGGCTAAGGCATTGCAAGTATTGTATATTTAACTAACTAAACAGAGGTTTAGTATAAGCTGTAGACCCCTTGTTGCCAAGGTGCTTTAAATTAAGAAACTTAAATTACAATTCCAAAGCTTCATTCCCCTGGTTTTTTTTTTTTTTTTTTGGCTCCATTCATTCACTTTTCACTTTTCATTTTACCCATGTATGAGTGATTGTGTATATGTGTTTGTTTGGACTAGTTATGCATTCTTAATTTAGTTAAAAGTTTTTTGCACATTCACATGAGTATTGATTCTGTGGTCACTGCTTGCAAAACAAGCCTTTAACAAGCTTTAATTTTGCTACATGCTCTGAGTAGTACTGTACTCTACTGTGGTGTGGTGACAAAAATAACCTTGTAACAGTGTTCACTGGATGAACATGTTAGTTGATTTTAATATAAAATCTGCTACATAAAGTTAATTCTTACAACCGATCCCAAATATTCATAATTAATTATAATGAGCTATAATTAATTACTCATATTTCCCTTTGAGTTAATTTGCTAGAATAGTAAAAAGCAATTTTTGTTATATTAACGTAAGAAAGAGACTATTTTAAAAAGTACAAAGTTGTACGTTCAAAGTTTATGTGGCAGCCATTCTGGCTGGCATGTGCCTATCGATGGGGCCTCTGTAGGGAGACATTCCCTAGTCTCCCATTTTCTATAAGGTGCCAGACAGCTGAGGCCTGTCTACAGAATGAGAGTTCCTTCCTGGGTTGTTACTAAAGTCCTGGAGGGTTTTTCAGATGCTACATTTAAGCCTCTGGAGTCAGCTTCAGAGAAATTTCTGACCTCTGTCATCACCGTTAACATCGCTCAAAAGTGTAGGAGATTTGCAGGCCTTTTCAGCAGCCTGAACCTACTTATATTTCACCCTTGGACTGGTCAAAGCTTTTCCACACCCTAGACCAGAATACATCCTAAAGGTGCCTTCTTTGACCTCTCAGTCACTAAAAAAGGGAACACATCTTTTCAAAACCTCGAATCAATTGTCCCAATTGCTTTGCAAAATGATTTACTGTACTGTTTGCTGGTGACACCTAGTGGTCAAAACTGAGTAAATGCAACAATAACTCAGGCCAAACATTCATAAAACAGCTTTCACAGACCCATTGCAAACCACTGGTTCAAAACAAATGTGTTGCAAAGGTTTCAAAGATTCATGAAACTGACTCTAGTGGTCAAGGACCATGGCTAAATCCCACGATGGAACTTTCACCCTGATTGGTGGTCTCAGTCGCCTAGCTCCACGAATAAAGCGGGCGATCAGAGGGTGTTTCCCTACTGAAACCCCGTCAATCAGGGCATGGCAAGCCAAGATGGTGAAGGCAAGCCAGATATGAAGGTTCCACAGCTCTAGCCAGGGATGGAGTATTGTCCCCTGTGCCTGAGACAGGAGATTCCTCCTGCTCAGTATCGCCCAGGATAAGCCATCATGGAGAGCTTTGCATATTATTTCTGAGATTCTGAGACTCTGGTCGGCCAACAAGCCGCTATTAGCAAGAGGCATGACCCTTGTTGACGGACTTTGGCCAGGACTCCCGTGAGCAGAGCGATTAGTGGAATTTGAGGCAATTGACGTGCCAATCGAGATGATGGCCTCTCCTGACCCCTTGGGCTGGACGGCCATCTAAAACCACTCCTCAACTCATAAGGGAAACATCTGTCATTTGCAACTTGTGACAACAACATGCATCTAGAGTGGGACCCAAGGTAAGAAACCGGGGTCTGAGCCACATAGAAAGGGTACGAAGCCCACGACGCGTAACCCTTATTCGCCTCAGGGGATTGACCCTTGGATGAAATCCCCAACTAAAATGGTCTCATGTGCAAAGAAATAACCATAGATTCGGCTGCCATAAGACCGAGAATTCTTTGAAAATGATGGAGTGTAATCTCTTGACCTAGCCTGACACTGCTCAGGGTGTTTAAGATGAACTTGTGCAGATACGAGCAGGAGACAACCGTGCCCGCATAGCGAGCGAGTCCCCCCTCCCCAGAGTTTGAAGATGAGCTAGACTGGGCGAGTATCAACCAATCGTCTATGCAATTTAAAATGTGGAAAGTGCTCCTTTCCGAATGGAAGAACCCGATATTGTAAGCTTCACCCTTGAAAGCGAACCTCAGGAACTTCCTGAGTTGTGGCAGAATTTCTATGTGAAAATATGCGTCTTTGAGGTAGATTGTGACAAACCAATCTTTGTGTTGAATTTGAGACACAATCATTTTGACCATCAACATTTTGAACTTTAATGTTCTAAGAGAACGATTCAGACTGCAAAGTCACAACCCCCCATCTTTTTTCGGAACCAGAAAATAACAGCTGTAATAACCTGTATGTCTGGGAGGGGGACATGTCCTATGTCCCCTTTTTCCAGCAGAGTTTGCAGTTCTTGTGTCAGCAAGTGTCTGCTCCGGTTTCACTGTAGTGAAAAAAAGATCAAAGATCAAAGGTCCATCTTCTTCTTAGGCGGCTGAGCGTGGCGCACCAGTCCCCAAACTGTGCAAGGGGGAGCATGACTCGCCACCCCACGCTTTCTGAGCCTCCCTTTTCTGAGACAGACCCGGTTGGGGCTGGGTTGCAGACAGCCCTGATCCTTGAGCATGGGGGGGGGAGGAACTTGACAAATGCCTCCTTGTATCTTTTAGCCTCCCAGAACCTACTGACTGTGGTGTTGGCCGGAAGGCGTTACGAGGGCATCAAGGAGAAGTACTTTATCCTTCTCCTTAATGCCAGTGAGGTTGAGCCACAGATGTCTCTCCTTACCAACCATAGCACCCATGCAACGGACGATGGCGTGGACCATAGTTTGGTGCAGCTCTGAAAACACCTCCTCACTGATGTTACCTCGGCATGTGCTCAACTCTTTAAGCACGTCAGCCTGGTATGCCTGCAATACCACCATGGTATGCAGGGCAGTACCAGTTGGACCCACCACCTGAAAAGCCTTCCTCATTAGCGAAAAGTAATTCTGCAAGGTCTGGATCGAAGAACAGGCTTTTTCAATGCCAATGCACTGCCAGGGGAGCGTTTCTTCAACCTGGGGCATTATCGTATAACCCTGTGCCTTCGCACCAACGATTGTCGAATATACCTTAGAGGGCATAAAGACACGAGAGGAATAGGGCTTGTTCCATGACTTAGTTCGTCATGAAGATCTGGAAAGAAGGGGGGAGACCATCTCTCTGGTGCCTCCCCTTGGCCACCTGACTAAAATCTGTCATCTAACTTGGAACGTCTGGGGTCTCTTGTTCCTGTGGCCAATCCAACTGAAGACTGTCCACAGCGTGTGATTACCCTGAGTAGCTCATCGTACGATCTGTCATCACGAGAGGAGCGCTCAGAGGCAGCGCACTCAAAATCCATTTCCCTAAGAGAACTTGTGTCTTCAGCCCGGTCTGAATAAGTGCTAAAGGCTCGCTCCAGAAGCGGGCTCGAGGACGAGCTCTCTGGTGAGAGAGGGGCAGTCCCATCTCCTGCTCTACAGCCAGATCAACACTCGAGCTCCATGATTTATTCATCGAGGATGCGCAGGCTCGCTCTTCTCACACGAAAGCGAGTCTGGAGGGGAGCACTTTGATGGGGAAACTACTTGCAGTGCTCACACTCTGTGTCCTCAAGGGCTGCTACAGCGTGCTTTTCCCCCAGACATTCAATGAAAAAATCATGCCGATCATCATCCTAAATGGGCTGTAAACAGGGCAGCACACATTTCTTAGACTCTTTCGACATGATTGTATTATTGCTATTCTTTAACTCTTTTCTTTGGAGAAAGAGGAGAAGAGTTAGAAAAGTCTTATTCCTGCTTGCAAAACTAACTCCTAGCAAGGGGACAGTTGAGAAGAGGTAAGAGTTGAACACACACAGTAGACAATGCGGTTCTGAAGACAAAGGAACTTGATGAGCGCACCTGTCACACATCTGTTCATAGCCTCTGATGTGCGCATTCCGATGACGTCATCATCAGAGGTTATTTAAGCCAAATTCTTGGTGTGTTTGCCACACGTGTTCACAACCGGTCAAACAAAGATGTTTTCCCATAGCGCTTAGATCAGCGCAGCATTGAGAGTAGCTTTTGAAAGGGAACAATGGGCAATGCATTTTATCGCCACTGCTTTCATGTGCGCTCACCCTGGAAGACTCCATTATTGAAGAAAAGGCATTTTAAAGCATTTGAAGTTTGCTACACAACATTTGAAAAAGTCATTGAATTACTGTGAGAATGTAGTCTGGTCAAATGAGACAAAAAAAAAAAAAATGCCATGTTTGGAGGAGAGATGGCTCTGCATATGACCCGCAACGAAGATCATCGTGTCCGGACCGCTTCCGACGTACCGACGTGGACATGAAAGGTTCAGTAGATTATTTGCTTTAAATTAATGGTTAATGTCTTGGTGTACTGAACAGAAGCTGCTCTTTATAAATAATTGGAATCTTTTCTGGGAGCGACCTAGGCTCTTCTGTGCTGATGGCCTGCACCCCAGCAGAATCGGAGCTGATCTTCTCTTGGAGAACATCTCCAAGACGCTTTGCACCGTATGACTAGTCGAACCTCAAATCACAGTCTGTGTTCTGCCCACTTAATTGATAGAAATGTGAGTGTAGTACAGTCTATAGAAACTGTGTCTATTCCCCGAATAGTCAGGTTTAGCAATAAAAATAAAGGATCTAGAAAAAATCTGATCGTGATCAAACCAGAAATTCACAAAATTACTGAACAAAAACAATTTCTAAAGCTAGGGCTACTAAACATTAGATTGCTGACACCTAAGGCGGTTATTATAAATTAAATGATCACAGATAATAGTCTTGATGTAATTTGCCTTACTGAAACATGGCTTAAACCAAATGATTATTTTGGTCTTAATGAGTCTTGTCCACCTGGCTACTGTTACAAAAATAAATGCCGTCCGGTTGGCCGTGGCGGTGGTGTTGCAACAATCTATAGAGATATTCTTAACGTTACTCAGAAAACAAACTACAGGTTTAATTCATTTGAAATTCTTGTGCTAAACGTTACACTCTCAGATATAAGTAAAAAGTCGCTACTATCTCTTGCTTTGGCTACTGTTTATAGACCTCCAGGGCCTTATGTTGATTTCCTAAAAGAGTTTGCAGACTTTCTCTCAGACCTATTGGTCAACGTTGATAAAGCGCTGATTGTTGGAGATTTTAACATTCATGTAGACAATACAAATGATGCGTTAGGGGCTGCGTTTACAGATTTACTAAATTCGTTTGGGATCAAACAAAATGTCACTGGACCCACTCACTGTCTTAATCATACACTAGATTTAATTATATCACATGGAATCAATCCTACCGATATAGAAATTCTACCGCAAAGTGATGATGTCACTGATCACTACCTTGTAACATGCGTACTGCATACTGCTGATATTTGTCAAATTGCGCCACGATATCGACTAGGTAGAACAATTCTCCCGACGACTATAGATAAATTCACAAATAAACTGCCTGATCTGTCTCAGCTGCTCATTGTACCTAAACACACAAATGATCTTGAGAAAATGACTAGCAGTATGTGCACCACTTTCACTAGTACATTAGATACTGTTGCACCGATGAGATTAAAACAGGTCAGAGAGAAAAATACTGTACCATGGTACAACAGTATTACTCACGCTATCAAAAGAGAAACTCGTAATCTAGAACGCAAATGGAGACAAACTCGTTTAGAAGTCTTCAGAATTGCGTGGAAAGACAGCTCGTCCCGTTATAGAAAGACTCTAAAAGCAGCCAGGGCCGAGCATCTCTGCAAACTCATAGAAAATAACCAAAACAATCCAAGGTTCTTGTTTAGTACAGTGGCTAGATTAACAAATAAACAGACATCACCAGAACAAAACATTTCATTACAGTTTAGTAGCGATGACTTTATGAATTTCTTTACTGAAAAAATCGAAAGCATCGGAAATACAATTGTAAATGTACAACCTTTGACAGAGTTTTATGATTCAGCCTCAATTATCACCCATCAAGAACAGTTTCAGTGCTTTACAACTATAGGACAGGAAGAGCTAAATAAACTTATCATGGCGTCTAAACCAACAACATGTTTATTAGATCCAATACCCACTAAACTACTGAAAGAATTGTTACCTGTAGCAGAAGAGCCTCTTCTCAATATTATTAACTCGTCTTCATCTCTAGGTCATGTCCCAAGACCGCTCAAGCTAGCAGTTATTAAACCTCTCATTAAGAAACCACAATTAGATCCAAATGTAAATTGGCAAATTACAGACCTATTTCAAATCTTCCATTTATATCTAAAATACTAGAAAAAGTGGTGTCGGTCCAATTGTGCTCCTTCTTGCAAAAAAACGCTATCTATGAAAAATTTCAGTCAGGATTCAGGCCTCATCATAGCACAGAAACTACGCTCATTAAAATTACAAATGACTTACTTCTAGCTTCTGACCAAGGCTGTATCTCAATACTAGTGCTACTTGATCTCAGTGCTGCGTTCGACACTATAGATCATAATACTCCTAGATCGACTACAAAATTACACTGGTATTCAGGGACAGGCATTACAGTGGTTTAGATCGTACCTGTCAGACCGTCACAATTTTGTTTATTTAAACGGAGAAAAATCTAAGATAATGATAGCAAATTATGGAGTGCCGCAAGGATCTGTGTTAGGCCCTCTGCTATTTTCAATATACATGCTGCCACTTGGTAATATTATAAGAAGACATGGAATTAGTTTCCACTGCTATGCCGATGATACTCAGTTATATATTTCAACACAACCAGATGAAATCTCTAAATTATCCAATCTGACAGAGTGTGTTAAAGAAGTAAAACATTGGATGACTAGTAATTTTCTTCTATTAAATTCAGATAAGACTGAAGTATTACTTATTGGGCCAAAGACCTGTACACAGAATCTCTCAGACTACAATCTGCATTTAGAAGGATGTACTGTTACTCCATCCTCGACAGTTAAAGACCTGGGTGTTATATTAGACAACAAATTGTCCTTTGAAAATCATATTTCATATGTTACAAAAACAGCCTTCTTCCACCTCAGAAACATTGCTAAGATACGGAATATGTTATCTGTTTCTGATGCAGAAAAGTTAGTTCATGCTTTCATGACGTCTAGACTAGATTACTGTAATGCATTACTAGCTGGTTGTCCTGCTTCCTCAATAAACAAGCTACAATTAGTACAAAATGCAGCTGCGAGAGTTCTTACCAGGTCAAGAAAATATGATCATATAACACCAATTTTATCATCTCTTCACTGGTTACCTATTAAGTTCCATATTGACTATAAAGTACTGCTAATGACCTACAAGGCTCTAAATGGTTTAGCTCCTGCGTACTTAACCGATCTTCTATTGCCCTACAATCCTTCATGCTCTTTAAGATCACAAAACTCTGGACTTCTGGTTGTACCTAGGATAGCTAAGTCCTCTAAAGGAGGGAGAGCATTTTCACATTTGGCTCCTAAACTCTGGAATAGCCTTCCTGATAATGTTCGGGGACTCAGACTCGCTCACCCAGTTTAAATCTAGATTAAAGACACATCTCTTTAGCCAAGCATTCACATAATGAATGCTTCCATCCCGAGGTGACTAGAGAGTACATCAGCTTCAGTTTGGATCCAGCCTCTTAAGAAGACCTCAGAGGACCAACACTTTTGAAGAGACGGCGCCAACTCCTGCGAGGACCTCAGAAGGCGCAACATCTGGATCAACACGCACATTCCCAAATTTCTATATATCCTAATTATTGTTAATATGTAATTAATTTTTCCAGGAGCTCTTTGCTTCTACCTTCAATTAAATTGCTAACAGTGATTGTAAATTAATTGCCTAAATTAATACATTATTAGCTAACTGCATTCTTTAAATTGTAATGTTGACATGCATTCTCTGTAAAGCTGCTTTGAAACAATATGTATTGTGAAAAGCGCTATACAAATAAATGTGAATTGAATTGAATTGAAAATATGACCCTAAAAATGCCATAAACCACAGTGAAGATTGGAGGTGGAAGCATCATGGTTACGGGGCTGTTTCTCTTCTCATGGTACTGTCAGAATCCATATTATTGAAGGGAAGATGAATGGAGCCATGTACAGAGAAATTCTTGAGATGAATCTGTTGCCATCAACCAGGATGATGAGGAGGAGCAAGAGTGGACTGTTCTTTATTTGGTTCCAAAAAAGCTCAGGTGGGATTTTGGTCCATTCTTCTAAAAATCCCACCTGAGCTTTTTTGGAACCAAATAAAGAATGGTCCACTCTTGCTCCTCCTCATCATCCTGGCACTGTGAGCGATTAGTTGGTTCATACAGGAAGCTGTCATTGGAAGCTGTCATTGAAAACAAAGGATTATAATAATATGATTTAATTATGTATTGTAATAATATGATTTATTTAACTGTGTAGATTTCTTGATTTAATACCAATGTCTGGTCAAAATTTCAAGTGAATTGCTGCATTGTAAATGTGTTTAATAAAAAAAAAAAAATGTTGATGTGCTGAATACTTATATACTTATTTTCCCCACTTTAAGTGATTTGAGTATGGGTAAAGAGAAAGACATGGGAGAGACAGAATAAATGAAAAGGAAGGACAAGTGAGAGGTAGTCCTACATTGAGAGACATCACTAGGTCACAATAGCAATGGATACCTTGGCAAGGGCCATCCACTGAGGATGGATTGTGGTCTGTCATCATTCTGAAACTGCAGCCAAGGAGATAGCATTCAGAATAGTGTTTCATTCTCTTTACATGCAAAAAGGTGTAGAATAAAAAAATTAATATGTATAATGAAAAGTATAGATTGTCCTGCAAGTTGTCTTGCCTATTTCGCTCAAGAGAATTATTTAAAAGTCCATGTCATGCTAAGAAAATGCTTCTAGCCACAGGTTGAGAACTGCTGTTACAACCACACAACTTTGAGATGATGTTTGCTTATTTTACTAGGATTTTTGCTGAACTATGTGGGTAACGAAGAAACTTGTGATCATAGTCAGCAAACAATAGTTTTGAGAAAAGCACGCCTGAACTGGAAATATGAAGCAACAGTTGTGATATTGTCTCTAGTTTTCTAAACAATGTTATTCAAATGATGTATGGAATATAGTTGCTGTACTATATGCCTTTGCATGTTCCCTAAGATCCCTATTATCAGTAGCTATGTTTGCATAAACACCTTTTTCATTGGAAATGAAATCATTGAAATTGATAAAACCAAACAGTGTTTACCAGAATGCAATAGTGGTCTGGTTGATGTTTGTGTTTATATATCTTTTGACGTGCACACTGCATGGATATACAGGGTTTCACACTGTTATAGACTTAGTATTTATCTACTTTGGGTCCTAATTAGGAGACAACGAGCACATGAATCTTTGTGCCATGCAGGTTATATTTATCAAGCAGTAAAATGCACATTTTCCTGCACCCGATCATCTATATTAAATAGAGTAAAATGCTAGTGTGCCAGTTTAGGCCAGTAGAAGTGAGGTTTACTTGTGCAGCTCTTAGAATTTGTTGTCTCTTGCCACTAAGTTACTTAGTAAGTTACTGAGTTTCTACTAAATATAGGCTCTCCATGAGCCTCCTTAGTCACTGTTTTCCTGGCTTTTTATTGTAGTGAATATTTTTTGGGCCTCCTCTCATTTGATAGTCGTTACGCTGAGGCATCCACTTCCTAGAACTCCAATTATGGATTGTAATAATATGATTTATTTAACTGTGTAGTTCTACATTGAGAGGTAACATCACTAGGTAACAATAGCAATGGACACCTTGGCAAGGGCCATCTACTGTAGTGGATTGTGGTCTGTCATCATTCTGAAACTGCAGCCAAGGAGATAGCATTCAGAATAGTGTTTCATTCTCTTTACACGCTAAAAGGTGTAGAAAGAAAAATGAATATGTATGGAACAAAAAGTGTAGATTGTCCTGCAAGTTGTCTTACCTATTTCGCTCAAGAACATTATGTTATAATATTTTGCTTGTTGATTGTTAATAAATAACATTGTTACGTTATTTTGCCTCCTGAGTCTTTCTGGTAGAACTGCTGTTACAACCACACAACTTTGAAATGATGTTTGCTTATTTTACTAGAATTTTTGCTGAACTATGTGGGTAACGAAGAAACTTGTGATCATAGTCAGCTAACAATAGTTTTGAGAAAAGCACGCCTGAACTGGGAATATGAAGCAACAGTTGTGATATTGTCTCTAGTTTTCTAAACAATGTTATTCAAATGAAGTATGGAATATAGTTGCTGTACTATATGCAGGGGTTAAATTGGGCCAGGGCCATCCGGGGCTGAGCCCCGGCACGTAGGCTTATCAGGGCTCGACATTAACTCTTAATTTTTTGAAGGGGCAAGAGAAAGAGTTTTACTTGTCCTGATTAAAACATCAATAACAAAAGTAGCTAGGTAATCACCAAAACGCAAGCATGATTCTGTTACATTTAGTGTAAGTGGCGATTGATAATAGACATAATAATAATATATAATGTATAATGTGCTGACAGTAACAAGGTTGCGCTGTTGAGGCTCGTGCAGCCTCTCGAGGAGAAATCGAAACAAATGAGTGCAGCACAAAGAAAACATGCTGCTGTAAAAATTCAAAATGTGGAGGTTTTTTATATTTATAACATATGATACAGTTACGTAACATCACACGACCAAGAGTGCTGTTTTCCGCGTTATTGGAATCATGATTGAAAATGTGACACTACTTTTATACATTCAATAATAAGTTAATTAAGTAAATTCAATACAATTTAATAAAGTCACTTACATTTTAGACGTATTACTGACTGTTTTTGTTCTATTTCAGCAGCGAAGAAAGTTCCAAACAAAGATCACAGCAGAACTATAGCGCATCTCTCACAGCGACACTCAGCTGCATTTTATTACTGAATGATTCATCGTTTTGAACGAATCGGTTGAGTCAAAGATTCAATGACCCATTCCAAAACACCTGCCTCATTCTTGAATGAATCAGCCGTTTGAACGAATCGTTTGAATGAATGACTAGGACAGTCACTTGCCGCCACCTACTGGCGGTTCAGTTTCATGTTTAAATTTTCCCAACATTTCTTATTTGTAAAATAAGCTGATGGAACACTGTTAAGAATATAGCTTCAGAATAAATTATATTTACACCAAAAAAAAAAAAAATCTAATTTTTTCCCGACAAGCAACTTTTTTGCTCGGACAGGTGACCAATTTACTTGTCCAAAAGCACATGACAAGGCTTAATGTCGAACCCTGTATTTTGTATTGATATGCTCTCCTTTAGGCCTACAGAAAGATTTTATTGTTATCAGATGTAGCTTTGCAGTTTGCACACTGCCAGCATCTAGAATGATTTTGATCTGCATTTTAGTGTTCATAGCAGAGGGCTCTGTCGACTTATTTTTTACAGTTTGTCAATTGATAAGATTTTTTCACTGCATAGATATATAGGGATTCGCACTGTTACAATTAGGAGACAATGAGCACATGAATCTTTGTGCCATGCTGGTAGTAAGTTACTAAGTTGCTTCTAAGTAGTAGGCTCTCTGTGAGCCTCCTTAGACACTGTTTTCCTGGCTTTTTATTGTAGTGAATATTTTTTGTGCCTCCTGGGTCTCCTCTCAGCTTCCTAAAGCTCCACTCAGATAAGCGTCATCAGGTAGCTAGCTTTCTGTAAGCCCCCTTGGTAAGCTGTTCTAAGTTTAGGATGTTGTTAGGCCTCCTCTCGCTTGGAGAGTTGTCGTGTGAGGCCTCTGTTTGCAGATCTCCACCCCTGGTGGTGCTGGGTTGTTAGGCTTTTTGAGCCTTCTCTGCCACTGCTTTAGGAACCTCCTCTCGATATATAGAGTTATTTTAGCCTCAGCTCTTTGACCTTCACCTGTATATGGTATGAGTTATGCCTAGTTCACACTACAGGACTTTAAATGTTGGCAGATCGCTGTGCTGTTCAGACTACATGAATTGCTGTGGAGTCTTGAAGTCGTTGTGGTGTTCTACATAAATGATCCGCAACAGGGGGTCACACACTACACGAGCTGACAACAACTCTGTCACCCAACGACTTTATTTGAAAATGGACAGTGGGAAGAAATTAGATTAAATTTTGAATATAATTAAAATTAAATTAACCCTTTCACACATAAGTTTAAAATATTCTGGCTGACTTCCCAGAGTTAAGGCGACTCTTAGAACGTTTCCCTTTATTGTTTCCATGATGACGCTTCATGCTTGTCACGTGACACACCGCGGCCACACTGTATGACAGATGTATCGCTTTTCTCACCATGTCATCAACTATCTGCTATTCCGATTCTCAAATATGTGCAAGTGAGTGTTTTGTCATTTAAAAACCTACATCATGATCTTGATCTTAATATGTAATGCAATATGGGCGCCGCCTTGTTTGTTTGCGCCTCAGTTCAGAGAGTCCTGTCAGTCAGATTTATAGGCTACAGCACGTGAATTCGTCCATTTGTACCAAAATACATGTGGACGGTGAACTGGAAGAAGAATAGAGTGAGCTTTATAGTTACTTACACAATGTGTATCTGATATGAATAAACGTCGGCCAATTATATTTGAATGGTTTGTTATTGCTGCTTCCATAGACATCAGTGTATATCTCATTGGCTGTAGCTCGTCGCGACACGTGACACCACAGGATGTCGAGTCGGCCGACAGCTCCAGATATTTAGCATGTTAGATATTTGTCTGGCATCTGACAATCCCCTCTCGAGGTTAGGCTTCTTTTTTCTCATATTTTTTCTTATGGGGCCCCTGCTTTAGTAAGCAGTGTTTTTCAAGTTGTCAGGCTCCTTTTTTTGGAGCCTCCTTGGCTACTGCTGTATAAAAACTGCTCCACGGTACTCACGGCTGGGACGGCGTCAAGTTGTTAGGCACTCTGTTTGCTTCCTTGATGGGAGCTTGGCTGAGTCACTACGCTTTTCTGGAGCATCCTCAGCTGCTCTTTTATATAATGTTGCAGGTCTTTTAAGTATTAGGCTCTCTGTGAGCCTCTTTAGCTATTGTGCTAGGACAGCACTGTGAGTTGTAGGCTCTCTTGAGCCTCCTTGCGAAATTTCTTGAACATGGGTCATAGTTGGATCTCCTCTCAAGTCGTGATGTTGAGACCTCCACACTTGGAGCTCGGCTAGGCAGTCTGCTAAGTTGTTAGGCTCTCTGTGAGCCTCCTTAGCTACTGCAATCATTGTTAGGTTTCCTCTTGCTAGAGAATTATCTTTTTGAGGATTCCGTTCTTTTAGAGCTCCGCTGGGATAGCGATTGCAAGTGGTAGGCTCTCTGTGAGCCTCCTTGCAAGATATCCTGAGCGTAGGGAGTTCTTAGGTCTTGTCTTGATTTCGAGTTGTCATACTGAGGCCTTCGCTCGGCTAAGGTTTGCTAAGTTTGCTAAGGGAGCCAGTGTTATGATGGTCCACAGTGGAGATGAGGGAGCGTGGAGCCGATGGGACAACAGGCTGAGGTGGAGTTATGTGGCTGGAAGCCTGAGGTGGATCCAGGGGATCCTTACACAAAGGTGGGGCTGGAGACCGGGAAGCTCAAGGCTAAAGCTGAAGGAAGCTGGCAAAGGCAGAACTGAAGAGATGGGTGGAGCCACCGTAGACAGAGCCGATGAGCTGAAGGGAGCTAGCAGAGACAAAGCTTAGTAACTGGAGGGAGCTGGCAGAGGAGGAGGGAATAGGAGACTGGGCGGGACCAGTGGTGACAAAGGAGACAGGACACTGGGTGGAACCAGTGGCGATGAAGGAGACAGAAGACTGGGCAGAACCAGTGGCAACATCTATCTCCACTAATATTGCCATAGTGACAGACATTGGTGATGTCTCTTGCACCTGGTAAGACTCGGCAAATGGCTTGGGCTCCATACGAAAATGGATTTAGGCATTCACTTTGGCTCAAGCTTTGTGCGGACACACGCTCAGGATCTGGTTCTGCGTTGGGCTCTGGCTCATTGTCCGTGGCTGGAGTGGGACGAGGCTGGATGGGCTCTAGGTGATCATGGCAGTCGAGTGGCTGGCAAGTTCCACCTCACCCACAGTGAATGAGAATCCACTCTTAGTGAGCACCAGATCAACAAAATCCACAAATTTTCTTTGAGGACCATCAACGGAAAGGGGAACAAGTTGTTTTATGTTGGGATTCAATCCAGTACAGAAAAAAAGAAATGAGTGTGTTGTCAAGGTAGTGTGTTAGATAGGCAATGTACAATAACTGGCTGATGTGTTTCCTGAGTCAGAGATCATCCTGGGTGAGGAGGAGGAGGCAACGGCTGGAATAACCATATTAATCTTCTCTAGGTCCAGTATTCTATAACATCCTGTCAGGCCAAGGAAGAGGAGATGGTGGATATAATCTTTATAAGGATATAAAGTTATATAGAGTAAACATACCTATTAAGCTCAAGTACTCACACTCACACTACCATCTTTGAGCTCATATTATAAAAAGAAAAAATAATGTATTATCCTACTTGATGTCTTAACCAATTGATGTGTTTGTTAAGAATTTTAAGAAAATCAGACCATTGCACAGCGAGATATGGGTATCCATGTGTTCACGCTGTCTGGCGGCCATTTTGAAAGCTGTCTGAAAACTTTCACCAAAAGAGGAGCCCCTTCAATGTGCATTTTTAAAGTGGTTAAGCCTTTTTTTGGGGTAGTTATAACTACTTTCTGCAAAACTAAGAGATTAATGTTTAGACTTTTGCATACTATAACCTGGAAACTGCATGCAGAAAATAATTACAGTTAGATCCAAAAGATAGTTTTAGCAACATAGCGCAGATGCTACAGAACATAGTTAGCTTACTAGCTGTATAAGATTGTTTGCTACACTAATATATGTGACCCGTTCTGGCGAAATGAGTCGGAAGTCGCAACGTTCCATTTTAAGATACGGGCCGATAATGTGGAAAAACAATGAAAAAATCGATTTTTCTTTTTTTAGCTAATTTCAAAGAACAGACATTCAAAAATAATCTCCCAAAGTTTCGTAGTCCAGATAATTGAGTAAAGGTATTTAAATAACTATTAAAGTTGACAAAGTTTTACTAAATTCGCTGGAAATGAACATTGCTTTTCTCAACTCCTCTCATCACTTCTGAGCATTTCACTATATTCCCAGTTATCCCCTGACACGTCACTATCTCTGCTCTCCAAATATGGTGTTAAACATTGTATAAAACCAATCAAAAAGCTTAGAAATGTACACAAACAATGACATAAACGCTGATCATTTGTCAATGGGAAGCCCCGTGTCACGAATGCCAGCGAAGTTCCCTCGATCGGCCACCGGAGGTCTCACTCTCCCGAGTACTAACTGGACTACAAATCCCAAGCGCCCACATACCTGGCCTGATTACGGCGCACCTGTTTCACGTCAGCCAGCTATTTAAGCCACACACACACACACACACACACACACACACACACACACCCCCACACCCACACACACACACACACACACACACACACACACACACACACACACACACACACACACACACACACACACACACACACACACCCCCACACCCCCACACCCACACCCCCACACCCACACACACCCACACCCCCACACCCACACACCCACACCCACACCCACACCCACACTCTCACTCTCACACACTCTCACACACTCTCTCACACACACTCTCACACACACTCTCACACTCCTCGCGAAGTATTGTTTGCCCAGCAACAATTTCTGAGCGTTTTTCCCTGTTTTCTATCTGCCTGTTTGTTGACCTTGTTTAGATTACTGACCTTGGATTGTTTGCCGCCTGCCTTTACCCTTTGTTTGCCTGGACTGCATCTTTGATTGTTTGCTGCTTGCCCTGATCTCTTGCCCGGTTATGACCACAATCATAGGACTGTCTCTGACACTGTTGTTTACCCTGGTGATTCGACCCACGCCTGCCTGTACTGTGAGTTTGCTGTTTGCTAATAAACCGCTTATGGATCCCAATCAACCTGAGTCTGCGTCACAGAATACTTCGCCACAAACCGATCCAGTGGTCCTTGTGCACTTCTCTAATGAGTTATCAGCCCAAGGGAATTTGCTGGCGGCTCACCAGCAACAATTGGCCCGACTCACCACCATAACGGAGGAGCTGATGAAGTCTCTACAAAGTCTGCACCAACCCGCATCTGATCCAGGCCCTTCAGCGACGTTCTCCAGCTCAATGCCAGCAATGGCGTTTCCGACCCCTGTGAGTACCCATCCACGCCTCGCTTTCCCCGAAAAATTCGATGGCACACCAACGCGTTGCAAGGGATTCCTCATGCAATGCTCCATGTTTATCACTCAGCAGCCCACGCTATACCCCACAGATGAAAGCAAAATCTCTCTACTGTGCTCCTTACTCACCGGGAAAGCGCTGGACTGGGCTACGGCGGTGTGGGCCAACTAAGGTTTGAACATCACATTTAATGAGTTCATGCAGTGTTTGAAAGAAGTGCTGCGGCAAGGGAGAAACACAGCCGCTGAATTCGCCCTAACTTTTCCCACGTTCGCTGCGCAGACCGTATGGGTGGAAGATACACTAAAGCTGCTGTTTCGACAAGGATTGAATATGGATTTGCAGTCCGAACTTGCTTGTCACGACGAGGGGATGACGATGGACCAGTTCATTGAGTTAGCCATCCGTTTGGACAATCTGATACGTTCACGTAGATCTACCTGTTACAGTTGTGATAATGATAACATTATGTAATGTGATAATGAATGTTATTCATTAGTTTGCACATGTAGCCTATGCTTGCTGAGTGAACTTTAGTGAAAGGCTTGTCAGTTATGATAGACTGTAATTGATGGAAAAGTTTTAAAGTGCATTAATAGTGCATCAATACCAAATTGAAACTTTGTTTTATCAGAACATCGGGTGGTGAACATTGTGACCTTTTGGCGCCTGTGGAAGACCCTTGTGCCCTACATAGTCTGGACGAAGCCAATGACTGACTTGTGTTGGGAATGCCAAATAAACAACTCGGCCATCTACAAGTCTGCCAACCTGACCGAAGCAGAGAAATCCGAGCGATGCAGAAACCAGGAAGACCACCTCATGAAAGTGATATTAGAATGCTCAATGTATCAAGACATGGTTCAGAAAGCTAAGGATACTATAAAAGGCCATGGCATTCATGAACTCTGTCCTTGTGATCCATGCTCCCGAGAAATCACAATGCATTACTAGTTTGATTTTGCCCAGCAGGTGCATTTTCCCTCCAATCCACTTCAGCCCGGTCCTATGTACTTCTTGACCCCTCAAAAATGTGGCTTGTTTGGCATTAACTGTGAGGCTATTCCAAGACAGGTTAACTACCTTATCAATGAGAGTGTATGCATCACCAAAGGGCCAATTGCTGTGGTGTCATTCCTTGATCATTTCTTCACTCGATATGGCATGGGTGAAAAGCATGTCCAGCGACAACTGTGTAGGCCAGAACAAGAACAATACTGTGCTACAGTACCTGCTATGGAGAGTTGTTCATGGATTGCATGAAACAATTTCATTGAACTTTCTCATTGTGGGCCATATAAAGTTTGCACCAGATTGGGCATTTGGCTTGGTGAAACAAAGCTATCGCCGAAAGATGGTATCATGTCTGGAAGAAATTGTTGATGTTGTTCAAAGCAGCACACTGACTGGAGTTAACATCCCGCAACTGGTTGGACGGGAAGATGGGGAAGTCATAGTGAAGCAGCGTAATTGGCAGTCATTCCTTGAAGCCATTCTTCCGACACCTCCCGGGAATAACCCAACACCAGCATTATCGGTATGTAATTTATGGTACTTTTGTAAATAATACTAATGGCATATGCCTATTATGATCAAGTGCTGTGGGTGTGGGTGTGGGTGTGTGCTTCTGTGTTACATAGGTATCTGCATATAATAGTGAACGGATATTTTACAACTAGTTTTCCCCAATCTTCTGTGTTTTTCAGAATGAGCAGTGACCATCCTGGCTGGGTATTTTACAAGGCCTTTGCCAACTCTGAGGAACAAGGAATATGCTTGCTCCAAGAGGATGCACCACCAATCCAGAGACCCCCTGTCGTCAAGCCCCCTGGCCTGGATTTGAAAAGACAGACTTATCTGTACCAAAATATCTGTGAGTTTTGCACAGAAAATACAAAGGACATTACATGCCCAAAACCGCCAGTTGAGAAAGTAAGTTGTCCCTCTCCCTGCCCAGCTAAGAAGAAAAGAGCTGAAATGTGAATTTAATGTCCAATTTGAATCTGAGTGAGTGTATTTATTGTGTATGGATGTAAGTGAGTGCAATTATTGTGTGAGTGTATTTATCTGCAAGGAGAATCCATTACAATGTGTTTGATTTATTTTAACCCAATATTTAACTGTTGGTATCTCCATTATGAATTTGTTACACTGTTATTGTCAACTAGCCTGCACAAAGATATGATTGCATAGGCTAGCATTAATTTGTTCTCTGTTTGCTTGTCTCTCTGCCTCTCTCACTTTCTCACTTCAGAGCTTCAGCCTGGTTTAATATACACAAATGTCTTTGGTCAAATTAAGCTGTAAAATAAATAGTTTATCCCTTTAAATACAATGGATTTTGAAAGATATAAACAAAAAATGTAAAAGTGATTTTCTCAGGTTTTCATTTGGAAAAAGAGGGCAGACGACCATAATTCAAATGGGTATATCTTTAAAACCATTCAAGGTATGACTTTGACTAGGATATCATTTTAAAGCTTATGGTCTCATCTTTCCATTGAAAATCTCTCTCTCCACCTATCCCTATCTTCTGCCTCCTCAACACTTGCATCCACTAACTTCATATCCTCATTTATTACATCCATACACCTCCTCTTTGGCCTTCCTCTTTGCCTCCTGCCTGGCAGCTCCATATCCAACATTCTCCTACCAATATACTCACTCTCCTTCCTCTGAACATGTAAAAACTATCTTAATCTGGCCTCTCTAACTTTGTCCCCCAAACGTCCAACATGAGCTGTCCCTCTGATGTACTCGTTCCTAATTCTGTCCAACTTTGTCACTCCCAAAGAGAACCTCAACATCTTCAGCTCTGCTACCTCCAACTCTGACTCCTGTCTCTTCTTCAGTGACACTGTCTCTAAACCATACAGAATGGCCGGTCTCACCACTGTCTTGTACACCTTCCCCTTGAACCACGCTGATATTTTCCTATCACACAGAACTCCCGACACCTTTCTCCACCCATTCCAACCTGCCTGCACTTGCTTCTTCACCTTCCTTCTCTCCATTACTCTGGACTGTTGAGCCCAAGTACTTAAACTCCTGTACCTTCTTCACCTCTTCACCCTGTAATCTTACTGTTCCACTTCCCTCCCTTTCATTCACACACATGCTTACTACGACTGACTTTCATTCCTATTCTCTCCAGCACGAACCTCCACCTCTCCAGGTTTTCCTCCACCTGCTCCCTGCTCTCACTACAGATCACAATGTCATCTGCAATCATCATTGTCCGAGGAGACTCCTGTCTGATCTCCTCTGACAGCTGGTCCATCACCATAGCAAACAGGTAGGGGCTCAGAGCCGATCCCTGATGCAGTCCCACCTCCACTTTGAACTCCTCTGTCTGACCTACAGCACACCTCACCACTGTCCTGCTCCTCTCATATGTGTCCCGCACCACTCTGACATACTTCTCTGCTACTCCTGACTTCCTCATACAGTACCACAGCTCTTCTCTTGGCACCCTGTCATACGCTTTCTCCAAGTCTACAAACACACAGTGCAACTCTCTCTGACCATCCCTATACTTCTCCATCAATTTTCAGGGCAAAAATTGCATCAGTTGTGCTCTTTCTGGGCATGAAGCCATACTGCTGCTCACAAATTCCCACTACCTTCCTTAACCTAGCTTCCACTACTCTTTCCCATAGCTTCATTGTATGGCTCATTAACTTTATCCCCCTATAGTTGCTGCACTCTGCACGTCACCCTTATTCTTAAAGATCGGCACTAACACACTTCTTCTCCATTCCTCAGGCATCTTCTCACTCTCTAACACCCTATTCAACAAACTAGTTAAAAATTCCACTGCTGCCTCTCCTAGACACTTCCAGACCTCCACCGGGATGTCGTCAGGACCAACTGCCTTTCCACTTTTCACCCTCTTCACAGCCTTTCTGACTTACAGCCTTTCTTCACAGCCTTCCGTCCTTTCTAATCTTATCTACTTTCTGTTCCACAGAGTTCACCCCTTCTACTTTTTTTTTTTTTTTTTTTTTTTTTTTTCCCTCTCATTTCCCTCATTCATCAGCTCTTCAAAGTACTTCTTCCATCTTCTCTGTACACTCTCCTCACTTGTGAGCACCTTTCCATCTCTATTCTTAATAACTCTAACTTGCTGCACATCCTTCCCATCTCGATCCCTCTGCCTAGCTAATCTGTACAAGTCCTTCTCCCCTTCTCTAGTGTCTAACTTAGTGTACAACTCGTCATACGCCTTCTGCTTGGCCTTAGACACCTCCCTCTTCACTCTGCGCTGTAACTCCTTGTATTTCTGTCTATTCTCTTCAGTCCTGTCCATGTCCCACTTCTTCTTGGCTAACCTCTTCCTCTGAATACTATCCTGAACTTTCTCATTCCACCACAAAGTGTCCTTATCTTCTTTCCTCCTTCCAGATGACACACCCAGCACCGTTCTTCCTGTCTCCCTGATCACTTCTGCTGTAGTTTCCCAGTCATCTGGCAGCACTACCTGACCACCCAGAGCCTGCCTCAACTTCTGTCTAAATTCCTCACAACATTCCTCCTTTTTCAGCTTCCACCACTTGGTTTTCTTCTCTATCTTTGACCTCTTCTTCTTGCAGACCATCAAAGTCATCCTAGACACCACCATCCTATGCTGTCTGGCTACACTCTCTCCAACTACCATTTTACAGTCACTAATCTCTTTCAGATTGCCTCTTCTACATAGGATGTAGTCTACCTGTGTGCTCCTACCTCCACTCTTGTAAGTCACTCTATGCTCCTCCCTCTTCTGAAAATAAGTGTTAACCACAGCCATGTCCATCCTCTTAGCAAAGTCCACTACCATCTGTCCTTCAAGGTTCCTTTCCTTAACTCCAAACTTGCCCATCACCTCCTCATCACCTGTGTTCCCCTCAGCAACATGTCCATTAAAATCTGCTCCTATTACCACTCTCTCACTCGTGGGAATACTCTCTACCACCTCATCTAATTCACTCCAGAATCTCTCTTTCTCCTCTATCTCACAACCTACCTGTGGGGCATACCCACTAACAACATTCAACATCACCCCTTCAATCTCTAACTTCAGACTCATCATCCTGTCTTCACCTCCAAAACATTCCTCACAAACTCCTCCTTCAGGACCACACCTACCCCATTTCTCTTACTATCCACACCATAATAAAACAGTTGGAATCCTGCTCCTATACTACGAGCCTTGCTACCCTTCCACCTGGTCTTCTGTACACACAGTATATCCACCTTCCTTCTCTCCATCATGTCAGCTAGCTCTCTACCTTTCCCTGTCATAGTACCAACATTCAGAGTTCCTATTTTCAGTCCTACACTCTTACCTTTTCTCTTCTCTCTCTGTCTACGCACTCTCCTCCCTCCTCTATTTCTTCGACCAACAGTAGCCCAATTTCCACCAGCGCCCTGTAGGTCAACGGCGCCGATGGTGGTCATTGTTAACCCGGGCCTTGACCGATCCGGTATGAAATTCAGAGTACTGACGATTCACATGATCAAATTTGGCAATGTTTTATGCCAAATCTGTGACCCCCATGGCTAGATTGTACTTTTAAATCCATAATATTATAAATTTACAGTTTATTGATGGTCTGTGGTTTTACAATGCTGCAGTTTTTAAAGGCTTAATATTATTGTTAGGTGAGCTTAAAGAGTGCACTACTATGTTCATATTAAAATATGTATAAACTTAATACATGACCTAGATTATTTATTTAGTAACATCTTCTCCTTTAAATTTAATGTAATATTTATTAATTAAAAATTGTTGCTGCTCCAGTTAAGCTCAGTGTGCTCCCTTTAAGCTCATCCACATTAAACGTCTTTGTAAAGACTTCATAAACAGACTTTAAATATTAACTGATGGTTGCCACTTTAAGTTAATCTTTATAAAATGATTAATAACTTATTTTCACACCCTTAAAGGGTTAGTTCACCCCAAAATTTGATTTACTCACCATCAAGCTATCCTAGGTTCAATTCAATTCAATTCACATTTATTTGTATAGCGCTTTTCACAATACATATCGTTTCAAAGCAGCTTTACAGAGAATGCATGTCAACATTACAATTTAAAGAATGCAGTTAGCTATCAATGTAATAATTTAGGCAATTTAATTTACAATCACTGTTAGCAGTTTAATTGAAGATAGAAGCAATGAGCTCCTGGAAATAATGAATTACATATTAACAATAATTAGGATATATAGAAATTTGGGAATGTGCATGTTGATCCAGATGTTGCGTCATCTGTAGTCCTAGCAGGAGTTGGCGCCCTCTTTTCAAAGGTGTTGGTCATCTGAGGTCTTCTTAAGAGGCTGGATCCAAACTGAAGCTGATGTACTCTCTAGTCACCTCGGGATGAGCGTCTTCATTAACAGTCAGAAGCAAAGCATGCTGGGAACTAGAAGTCTGTTGTAACCACTGATTGTAACTCATTCTATGAATGTGTGTATATATGTGTGTACAATACATTCACATTTATATGGGAACATGTATGTGCAATATATGTACACAATAAAGGATAAAACTTTATGAATGTAATGCTATTTTTGTCTTAATTTATAAATATTTTATATGTATCAATATATAGCCATACATGGTCAATGCATATAATGCAGTATATTGAAAAATATAAGCATAAGTTTCCCATATATGGAAATGTATTATGTAATATATCGCATTATATTTTGCAGTATATTCCCATATATTTTTGTCCCGTAAGGATAAGTACACAGGAGATAATCCATTTTGGGCCTTATAGGTCAGTAGCAATACTTTATAATCGATACGGAACTTAATAGGTAAGCAGTGTAAAGATCATAAAATTGGTGTTATATGATCATATTTTCTTGACCTGGTAAGAACTCTAGCAGCTGCATTTTGTACTAATTGTAGCTTGTTTATTGAGGAAGCAGGACATCCAGCTAGTAATGCATTACAGTAATCTAGTCTAGACGTCATGAAAGCATGAACTAATTTTTCTGCATCAGAAATAGATAACATGTTCTTAGCATGTAGCTTAGCAATGTTTCTGAGGTGGAAGAAGGCTGTTTTTGTAACATATGAGATATGATTTTCAAAGGAAAAGTTGCTGTCTAATATAACACCCAGGTCTTTAACTGTCGAGGATGGAGTAATAGTACATCCTTCTAAATGTAGATTGTAATCTGAGAGATTCTGTGTACAGGTTTTTGGTCCAATAAGTAATACTTCAGTCTTATCTGAATGATAACTTAACCCTATTCCTACCCCTAAATCTATTCCTACCCATAACTTATCCCTAAAATCAGAGGGGAAAGATAGGTGAATAACATTGATATAGAAACACCTAACCCTGGTAGCAAGCCTAAACTTGACATAAACGGTAAACTTGTCCCTCAAATCTGATTGGTTGATTGGAATGTTGTTCCAGGATCAACAAAGATGCTGATCCAGGAACATGTCTTACTTGGTAAAATCACGGTGACCAAATAAAGGCCTTCTGAAGTGAAGCGATGCATTTGTGTAAGAAAAATATCAATATTTAAAACTTTAAAAACTAAAATAACTAGCTTCCGACAGACAGCCGTACACAAAGATTTACGATGAAAGAGTGAACTCTGACTTGACGCATGACGCAATGACGAACGTGGAAGCACAGAGGAAAGAGCAAAACAAAACACCGGTCATGAAATTAGAATATATAACTGAGCAAATTGAATGCCTCGTTGCTTGATTTTAGCGTTCCGGTTTTTTTTTGTTTGTTTGTTTGTTTGTTTGTTTTTTTGTTTTTTTTGTGATTGACTCTGTACCTTCAAATAAAACATTTTTCAATTCTTTAAAATGGTTGTTTAAAATAAACAAGAATTTTTAATAAAACATGCTGTGAGCTTAATGGCAACAGGGGTGTGCTTAAAGGGTACAAAAATTTACCCATTAAGCACAGCCAGACTTTTTGCATTTAATGATGTACATCTTAATTGAAATGCTTTTGTCATTTAAAATAAAATTAAATATTGTGTGAGAGATTAATATTTTATTTTAACATAACTTCTTGTACTGAAACCAATATCCTGTGCACTAAATATGTCTCAATGTAGATTTTGGTGAGCTTAATAGGTACGTTTACCCTAACATATAACTTTATTGATAAACCCATAACAACAACAACAACAACAACAAAAAGATAATCCAAATCGCAGGAGTAGACAAACAAAACAGCTTTGGCTTGTGCACAAAGACAATACTGGACAAAAAAAGCTCAGTGGTTGAATACAAATGAGATAACGAAGGAAGGGCAGGTCAACATAATTGGTAACTATAGTGACAAATTACTGGAGGAAACAGGGAACAAAGGAAACAGGAACAAAATCCCAGGAAACAAGGAAAAGTCCATGAAAACCAACATTAACCTGAAACCTGGAGATTTCACTTCCTATTTCTGTGTGAATGAGACCATTCTACCAGTCAAAATGACTGAAAAAATTTCAAATGATTCAAAGCATGAATATTAAATCACTTGCAATCACTGAGAACAGCATGTTTTACATATAACCAGTCTGTGTGAACTAAGTGATTTGAGTATGGGTAAAGAGAAAGACATGGGGGAGATGGAATAAATGGAAAGGAAGGACAAGTGAGAAAGGAGCTTTTCCACAACCTCACTATAGAGTGGTGCAGGTATGGCATCACTTTGTAGGCCAAAACATGGAAACAAGTTAGCATTTTAGTACTTCATCGTCCCGAACTCAATGGGTTTTTTGAATGGGATTTTGGTTAAATGGCTGAAAAAAGGTCTGTGGTAAACACAAGCTCAAGACACAATCATGTTTTATTCTACAGCATAAAATAAATCAGTATTACCCCAATCATGATTTTTTTAAGCTGTTATGTGTCTTGAAAAAGGTGTTTAATGTCCCTGACAGCGTCTGTTGTACCATTTAGCCACTTCTTAGCAACCGACCATCACGCCAAACAGGTAAGCTCAGTCCACTTTTACAGCCTTATCATGCTTATAATTGTGCTTTTATAAACTATTCTAACTCAAACTTTCTAGGAAAATGTTTTAAAATAAAAATCGTAAGAGTTGTCGGAAGCTTAGTGATGGTGACATTGAAGTTGTGGGACTGTGGTATAGCTCGTTTATAGCCTACCATTAAATTTTGACTTCTGGGGACTGCATTTAGGCTTCAAAATTCATAAAAGTTGTGTTCATCTGTGAAAATGATCTTGATTGACAAAATGTGTAATTATCATTTTGTGATCAACTTTGTGATCAACTTTTGTTGATCACAGAGCTTGTTTTTTGTGATAATTCAAAAGCCTATGGAAAAATCTTATTGGGTTTTTGTTGAGGGAACCAGTGTGAGTCTAAATTCCGGTTGGCCTACAAAGTGATGTCATATCTGCACCACTCTGTAGTCATCAGGGCCACATTAACATAAGAGCTAGGAGGAGCTGAAGCCCCAAGGCCCGAGCAAGGAGGGGGCCCATGATTGGCTATGGACGGAAGGTCACAAGATCACATGGACAATGTACACCTTGGTGAGGGCCATCCACTGTAGTGGATTGTAGTCTGTTGTTATTCTGAAACTGCACCCAAGGAGAAACCTCAACTCCAAAACTGCCAATGATGGCAAAGGCCTCCTACTCCAAAGCAGCATTGCATTTCATTCTCTTTACACACTAAAAGGTGTAGAAGCAAAACTGAATATATATGAAATGAAAAGTATAGATTGTCCTGCAAGTTGTCTTGCTTATTTCACTTGTCACATGTCATGCTAAGAAAATGTTGTTACAACCACACAACTTTTAGATGATGTTTGCTTATTTTACTATGATTTTTTGCTGAACTACGTGGGTAACGAAGAAACTTGTGATCACAGTCAGCTAACAATGGTTTTTCTGAGAAAAGCCTGCCTGAACTGTGAATATGAAGCAATGTTATTCCAGTGAAGTATAGAGTATAGTCAGGGGTGCATTAATGCAAGGCTTACCTGGGCTCAAGCTGAGGGAGGGCCCCGGTGATGCTGGAAAAAATATAATCACATTTTATAATGAGTTGACTGTCCCTTTAACATTACAGTGTTAACAGTGTAAAAGTAGCCCAAGTTGATGTCAAAATAATATCTCGAGAATATGAAATCGAGAGCTTTTAAAATTTTACCAGTCACAAATACATACGTAGAACGTTCTTTTTCAAGGCTGTCATGTAAAAAAATAAAATAAATTCAACAATGGCAGAAGAAAGACTTTTTCTGACACACATGTGATAACTTGTGCTTTGTGATTAAGAAGATTGAGTGAATGTAGGTAATAGTCCTTGTGGATGAAGGGCCCCCTCAAGAGGTAAAGCCCAGCAGCCTCTTATAGTCTTAATGTGGCCCTGAGTATAGCTGCTGTACTATGTGCCTTTTGCATGTTCTCCAAGATGCATCTATTGTCAGTAGTCTATATGGACACCTTTTTCATTTGGAATGAAATTATTGAAATTGATCAAATCAAACAGTGTTTACAAGAAAGCAAATGTGGTCTGGCTGATGTGTATGTTTATATATCACAAGCTTCAAATTAGGGTTTGATCTTTTGACGTGCACACTGGCTATACAGTGTTTTGTGCTGTTATAAACTTAATATTTATCTACTTTGGGTCCTAATTAGGAGACATCGAGCACATGAATCTTTATGCCATGCTGGTTATATTTATTGAGCAGTATAAATGCACCTTCCTGCACACAAAACAAGGCGTCTGTGGATGAGAGTCAGAAGCAAGAATTGGTGGGACAACATTGTCCTATTACACTATCTGATCAAGTGTTTACATGTCATATCGAATGGATTAGAGAAGGTTTAAACCAAGCCTTCCAATCTAAATTAAATTTAAACCAGATTTGATTCTGATAGCGGTGCAACACTCTGATTTCTTGTTCTGTGTGAGTTTAGTGGCGTAGCGCTCCGATTTCTCATTTGTGTGGTGGATGGTGACTATTGATTCTACAGTGGTGGCTGACCCTGACACAGAAAGATTTTACCCCCTCTTCCATTATGGACAGAACAATGGACATTATAACTGAAATATACAATTGAATCGGAATCAGCATCAAATGGAGTCAAATGCTTGAGAATCAGATATTTCTTTTGTGACTTCATTTTCAGAAATGCTCATCAAATCTAGCTTTTGTCATTGAGAATAGAATTGAGATGCTCCATGGTTAAGTTGTGTTCCTCAATGGACCACTTTTACTTTGTCATAGTTTTACTGACAATTTATTTAATGATCAATTTTTATTTTTGTTTATTACATTTTTTTCTTTACAAAATGAAAATGTGCAACTGGAAATTATACAGCTATAATGTAAAACTCCAAACTCTAAAACTGATAATAAATAAATAAATAAAACACTTGCTGGAAAACAATGACATATGATGCAAAATATTACTGAAAGTATGTCATTTTCAACATGTTCAACACAATTTTAAAACTATCACTATCACACCACACTCTCTTACCCCTACTAGCTTTTGAGAAAAGTAGGATTTTGTTGCCATCTACATACAGTTTTCATTTTTATTCTGGGAACAATATTAATAGCATTAAGATATCTGAGTATCTGAGTTATCATTCTAGTTTCTCCTCCCCAAGTCCTCATCTTCCACCTCCGCCCCTTTCAGATAGACATAAAGCAGAGGCATGCATTAATTTTACCATTAAGAGACTATAACTTGAGACAAAACACTTCTCACTTTCAAACAAGGTAAGGCAATTATACAAAATTACTTATATAGGGCCCTATGAAATTCGTTTTATTTTTTCCCAAATTCCGTTTTATTTTTTCCCAAATTCCGTTTTATTTTTTTCCAAATTCCGTTTTTTCCGTTTTAATTTTTCTGGATTCCGTTTTTTTCCATTTTTATTTTTTGGACTCGATTTTAATAGTTAAATTAAATTTTAATAAGCAAAAAAAAAAAAAAAAAAAAAAAAGTTTTTTGGCAATCAAATGAACGGATAACATTAATTTAATGAATCTTTTAATCAAGAAATTAAACATTTTTTATCAAACAAAGTGCTGCACAACAGAGCTTTACCGTTACAATTAAAACATGGAAGAAAAACTGAGATTGTTCCTTAAAAATATAGTTTTAATAATTTATTATTATTATTATTTTTAAGTCTATTAGTGTTAGTATTATTATTACATTAAAACGTATCTAAATTCTACTTTACAACAGTAATACGTTTCTGTCAAGTTAAATCTAACTTTTATTTTGACCGGTTGCCAAGAGCTTTGAGTTTCTGTGTGTTTATGGTATAGCGATAGATTTTCTTAAACAAAGCGGTAAAATGCTGATGAAGTGACTCAGAGCAGCTCTGGAGATGAATTTTGTGCGTTCATGTCCTCATATAGTGACACGTGTTTCAGTGTGTGTGTGTGTGAGGTAAATCAAAGAGTATAGAACCCAAGAGGCGACACTTTGATACTTTGTGGGTAACAGCCACTAGATGGCGCCCCGGTAGCGCGGCCGCCATTATGGGGTGAAAATACAAACTGGCCCATAGAATCCTTCACATCTTACGCACCCAAAATCGGCGAATTTCACTGCCAAATCAGAAGCGCAATAGAACAGTTTTTTTAATTAAGTCACCAGTAAATTGTATGGCACCTACAGTAAATGTTGTATTGTCTTATATATGTTTTATTTTACCAGTTGTGGAATCCAACCATTCAACCATCAGAATCAGAATCAGAAAGAGCTTTATTGCCAGGTATGTTTACACATACTAGGAATTTGTTTTAGTGACAGAAGCTCCACAGTGCAACAGAGTGACAGAGTCAAGACAAGACACAGATAATAAAAAGAATAAAGAATAATATACAAATATACAAGATAGACAAAGTGCAAAAAAAAGCTAAAAAAAAAAAAACAAACAAAAAAAAAAACAATATATAATATAGACAATTTGTATGTACAGTTATGATGTGTGCAAATTTTAAATATAAATAAGTATGTGTTTTAAGTAAATAATGCGGACGGAATCGCGGAATCCATTCATAAAAACGGAATTTACTATATAACGCGGAATGTCACGAAATTTGTCAAATTTTTGATGAATGAATAAAAATAAGGTCAGTACACTTAAATTAAATCGCGATATAGACTAGTGTCTGGGAATATTAAACCGCAAAAAAAACTATTTAAATATGAATCTTGCATGTCTGTGTGTCTTAATGAATTAATGGCGCAGAAGCGCGGTTTCATTTACCCAAAGAATATACACTAACAAGAAGTGACACTCAATAGAACGTTCCATTGCAACATCGGCGCCCAGCAGTGGCCTGCGTTTCCGCCATTTTGGGGTGAAAGCGGCTCGTCAGTCTACTAGTTTCTATAGCAATATCAGCTGCTTTGTTAAAAAAAAAACATACATTAATGCTGAAATCCAACCTGAATGATGACAACACAGAATAAAATACTATCACTAGTGATCATCAAATCCTTTTAACAGTTTATTTTACAGACTGTGTTTAAGTCTTCCACTTTTTTCACAAAACCTTTTTGCTCTCTAGAGACCAAGTCAGTTTGGGTTAAAATTCTTTGAAGTTCAAGTATTAGCATTATAAACACTGAATTAATGCCAACATATGAAATTAAATTAAGGACATGCATCAGAAAAATTGGGAATGTTGGACAATAAATATATGAATATAACAGCTTGATTTTGCAGTGTTGTCTAATGTCCATTAAAGCAAACGTGTCCAGTGCGATAACGGACACAGCAATGCATCATGTAGGCTATTATAAGATCATTATGTTTGTAGCGTGAACCATTAAAACGTACAATATAGCCTACGTCACGTGAAAACTAGCCTATATGAAATGACATTTGTTGACGTCTGTCGGTGCAGTGTGAATTAGCCTTAGACTCCACAGTATACTTCAAATGAAATCGAAAAACAAATTAATGTGACACTATTCTGAATAAAATCAGGCCAAAACAAAGTTTGTTTTAAGTTCGTTTCGGAAGTTTGAAATAGCTTGCCAAAGTGAACTATACGAAAAAGTTAGCTGCAGCTGGCAAACACCTTCAAACTACCATTGGTCTATGCTAATGTTTACGTAATAGGTAGGTATGCTCTGGTGCTCCACCTACATTTATATGGAAATCTTCTTCAGTTCATTACTTCTGTTCAGTCCGTTGAGGCCATATGCGAGTAAAAACAAACACACTATTTAAAGCCACATACTTTAAATTAAAGGGATCTATTTAATAAAATGTTATATACGCCTATATAAATGTGACAGGACTTGTGAAGGGCTGAATAACAGAGCTGGTGCAAACATATCACTGTCATTTTTATTGTGTCTTAATTTTGTCATTAAATTTTGTTATAATAAAAATTGTGATGAATGCTGCCACTTGTAAAATACTAACTACAAAGTGATATTCTCTCAGGTACGGAAGCCCTAAACGGAAATGGATTATTATTATTTTTTCTATTTTGTTTTCTCGTGATCACGACTTATTTTCTCGTGATCTCGACTTAATTTTCTCATCATCTCCACATAAAAGTTCTTTTTACAGTGATTGATTCTGAAACACTGCACCCGGATTCTACTGTTGCTATAGTAACGAACACAACTTTCACGCGCATCAGATCGACAGATAAATCATGCGCTCTTATATCTTGTGGATATTTCAGCAAAATGTTTACTTCGCTTAATAATAAAGTTTACAATAAATAACTACATATAGGCTAATCAATCACTGTTTAATAAATGTACGCTAAACATTTTATTTGTGTAATTAACATGTTTAATGTTCAACAGAGCATTCAACGTCTCAAGTGCAGATGGAGTGCCTTCAGAAAGATGCCAGATTATAGGTTTAATCCTAAAAATGGTTAAAGCTGCTTGGATTAAACCCACTTTATTTTCCTCATTCGCTTGAAATAAAATTATATTACATAATGTGTTTGTTAGGCCTACTTTTATTCGTCATGTAGGATAGGCTGTGATATCATGTGCGATAAACCGTCTTCCTCCTCCTAGCTCTTTATTAAAAAGAGGTGCAATACTCCAGATTTAAAAAAAAAAAAAAAAAAAAAAAAACTTTAATCCAGTTGATATAGGCTAAAACAATCTTGGGATGCTGTTTGATAAGTGTTTATGTGTATGTGTGTGGTTTCACGAAATGTAGAAAATACAATAGGTTCAGGCACGTGCACACAGGGGCTTGAGCCCCTGCCCTTTTTCTTCCTCGAGAGAAAGTGCCCTTTTATCCATTTAAAAATATTTAAAAATCATAACACCGCATAACATAATGCTATTCTTAAATCTACGCTTACACAGGATAATACATCAATAAAAGTTTAAACCCTCGCTCTGTCTTTGCATGTTTGATGTCCACATATTCTTGTTGAAGAAATTACAGTGGCTGTAGCATTTCTATAAAAAAAGTGTCCGAATATTATTATTTAACTAATAATATATTTTTAATTATGGTGGTTGGCTTTGATCTTGCTGTGCTGTGTAACAACAAAAATCAGCAGGCGTTTGGCGCCCTCTGCAGGGATTTGTTATAATATATAATGTATTTATAACATTTCAGGGTAAAAAAAAAAAACCTCTTGATGTGTTTAAACATGCAGATGAGCTTGTTTTGGTTAATTTAGAAGAAATCTACAGATGCAAACAGATGGAGGGTAGTAGGCTTAAAACAAACACCATCTAAATGTGTAGGGTTAGGGTTAAGTTTTCTTTCAAGACATGGAAGCAAAAATGGACCACAATCTTAAAATTGTCCACTACATGAAAGAAGTATTCCAATAACACCAAAAGAATTAAAACGATTTATTGATTTGTGCAAAATAAACAAATTATTAGTAAAACTATGTCCCTCTCCTTGGTGCAGTTATTTATCCTAAATATATAGCTACTTGAAAATAGTTGCTGTTGCCTTCTCTTGTGATAAACCTAGTGAATACTAAAGAAGACCATGGTCTCTGTGTGAACTGATTATTTTGTAGAAACCTGTGGAGTATAAAACAATTGCGTGAGTGTAAGGGAATTAAAATAAATTGGTAAGGAAGTCAAAATTGTTATAATATATTTAAGGTTTTTTTTTTTTTTTTTTTTTTTTAAATAAATAATTATGAGAAGTGCCCTTTTTTCCACTTGAGCCCCTGCCCCCCAAAATGTCTGTGCACGTCCCTGAATAGGTTACACACTATCACTGAATTAAATGACATGGGCTATAAATATATTTCTTATGAATATACATTGAGTGACATAGTGAGGTAAACGAACACAGAAACTGCGATGATTAAAATGGCATCTTAAAGATACACAATAAGGTGCAAACAGTGACATCAAAAATAGTTTTAATAAGCAATAAGTTTAGTATCACACGGAACTATTGCGGTAGTGAAACTGTGAGTCATGCATCTAGCAGCCAGAACGTAATAACAGATAGGGCCTACACTTTCAAGCAAAATAATCATATTCAAGCATTTAACAGTTAAGTTAATTACTTAAACGCACACAGTACTGCACAAAATAAAGCGATCACGAAGACTCTCTCTGTCCGAGACTCGTACAATCTGGGCCAATATGAACTAATACAGTAAAATTGATATTTACCGCACCCGCATCAGTTATATTTGGTAATATACTGCCACCTGTTGGCACATTTGTGTAATTTAGAGCAGAGATTAAGTCGTGATCACGAGAAAACAAGATAGAAAAAAAAATAATAATAATCCATGGCCGTTTAGGGCTTCCGTACTCAGGACATTTATTTTCAAATTTTATCTTTGTTTTGAGCAGGAACAGGAAAGCCATGAATTCTGAAATCTCAAAATCTACTCAAAGTCTTAGCTCTGCTGAGGACATGAGGAACCAAACCAAACTTATAATGCAGCCCTATGCCAACTGGGAAGAGTATCTGACTCCAGCACCTCTATCCATAGCCATCCTGGGAGAGCTGGTTTTCATCTCGTCCTCAACAGATTTCTCTATCAATAAAAATCCCCCTAAAAATGGCTATAAATTCATCAAATACCCTGATTCCTTTCGTGCTTGCCTCATGCAAGTGTGTAACTCTGGTTGGTGGGCATTTAATGAGGCCCATAAGAGCATGGATCAGATTCGCCTCCATACTGCCCAAGTTCCACAATACATGAAGGCAGCTGTGAAGATTCTGTTCCAAGGTGATGATGAAGTTGTCAAAGCACATCTTCCTGATCAGCTGGACAATATCAGAGTCATTGCAGATGAATGTCTTGAGTTGTCTAGTGCAGCTGAAAAGCGTTTCACTGATGTCATCAATATCATCCAGGAGCTGCTAGAAGCTTGTGTGAATGCAGAACACTTCTATGGGGAGGAGATGGCAGCAATCAAGAAAAAAATAGAAGAGAGCAAACTGAGGGAGCAGTCAGCTCTAGAAGCCAAGAAAAGGACTGAGAAGGCAGTGAGTGCCATGGAGAAGCAACTGGGTGAGGCTCATGAGAGCTACAAGAAAGCTCTGGATTCTCTCCCTGGTGGATGGGAAATGATTGGCATGGATTTTGTGGGCGGAATAGCTCAGAGCTGTAAAGATCTGGTTACTGGACTGACAACTGCTGTTACTCAGCCAATGAAAATGTTGAGTTCTCCAACAAGTACTATAGCTAATGCTGTGAGCCACATTAAAGGTCAGGAAAGCCAAAGAGATATGGTAGATGATATAAACATATATAGTAAGTCGGCTGAAATTTTAAATTGTGCACAGAATATCCAGCAACTAATGAATGTGAATAGTGAGGTAGATGGCATTGCCTGGACAAATCTGTATGATCAGAAGCACAAAAATACAAAAACAGATTTCATAGCAAAACAGTTTGAAAGAATTGATAAAACTTTAAAGAAAATCTCTGATTGCCCAGCAAAAATACAAGCTTTAAAATTATGCAATAAGGGCATGGAAATATGCAATCAGCTGGCAAAATATGCACCAGATGGCAAATGTGACCAAGAAAAAAGCATAATACAGGAGGTCCTGGATCTAAACAAATTAGCTCATATTTTTGACAGCAAAAGCAAAGACATCACAAATTCTCCAGCCATTTCTCCAAAACTACCAATGATGCAAAAAGAAGAAAAAAAGTCAGAGAACACAAGTCCTTCACAGAGGGCCACGGAGAATGCACGATTTGCCATAGAGCAGACCCGAGCTCAGATGAACAAGACAAGAGAGACCTATGAGAAGTGTATGGAGAACCTAGAGAAGAACCAGAAGGAACTAACTGATATCCTGGTCACTATGAGAAACTGTGAACTGAAAGAGATTGACTTCAAAACTACCATAGAGATGCTGGTCAAAGGAATGGATGCCATGGGGAGAGTAAAGGAGCAGTGGGAGAAGATGGTTCACTTCTTTCAGATGGTTTCCAACATTATAAAAACCAGCCTGAGCAAAACTCTCACAAACTTTGTCTCAACATCCGAGAAAACACAAAAGCTCTCCTACAATGCAAAGCTCTTCTCAAAAGATCTGCTGTACACTCAAGCCTTCCAAGCCTGTAACATTGCTAGTCTGGTCCATATGATCTCTGGAACATACACAGATGTTTCCAACAAGTACCTGATGGACCGTGTCAGTTCACTGGGCAAACTGATGGCCATGGATAAGAGTAAGCCAGAATTCGAGCATGAGCGACAAGCGCTCCAAAATTCATGTGATGAGGCACAAAAAGGCATCTTAAGGCTTGTCCTGAAAAATAAAGAGGAGTTTGACAGGAAGAGCACTGCAAGACTAGAAAGGATTGATCGAGAGTTGCTTGCCATTCTGCCCCCTGCTCCTCTAGAAGAAATCAAGAGTATTCAAGAGGCTGTTCAAGCTGGATTTAGTGAGGAAGAGGAGGCATCATTCTGCTGAAAGAATGTACTAAAGAATTGTTTTTTTTCTAGTTTTACATTGGTAAACACCAGATGATAATATATTTCAGATTTAAGCTTTGCTTTTCTTTAACATGTTGCAATGATAGGTCATTTTTGACAATCACGCTCTTACTCCTGTTGAGAAACATTTTAAAATGTTTATTTTTTGACGTTGTTTCTTCAGTCGGGATTGTCAGAGTGTTTTTAAATCATCATGAATTCAGATGAAACATTTAACGTGTAATATTAAAAAATCTCACCTTAATTTGATTTCAACATTGTCTGTGTGATAGCTTTATCTGTTAAAATTGTTTAGGATCTCTGGATTTAAATCTCTGTTGCTTTTTAGAAAATATGAGACGAGACAAAAGCTTTTTCTTTCAAATGTAACAACCATTCCTGTCAAGTCATCCCTCAATATCTGAAATTTTGTTCCAGATTAAGTGTGGGAAATTGGAGAACATCTTTTTGAGTACTGGTATTTAGTGGACTTTTACTTATGGTTTTTGCTTATGGAGTTCTGTTTGGATTTTAGACGTACTTCTTTTTAATTTTCCATAGTGTGTTTCTATTTAGACAAGTATGCAAATATTACTGGAGAGCACAAGGATTAACTACTTTAACAACAAGTACTATAGCTAATGCTGTGAGCCACATTAAAGGTCAGGAAAGCCAAAGAGATATGGTAGATGATATAAACATATATAGTAAGTCGGCTGAAATTTTAAATTGTGCACAGAATATCCAGCAACTAATGAATGTGAATAGTGAGGTAGATGGCATTGCCTGGACAAATCTGTATGATCAGAAGCACAAAAATACAAAAACAGATTTCATAGCAAAACAGTTTGAAAGAATTGATAAAACTTTAAAGAAAATCTCTGATTGCCCAGCAAAAATACAAGCTTTAAATTTATGCAATAAGGGCATGGAAATATGCAATCAGCTGGCAAAATATGCACCAGATGGCAAATGTGACCAAGAAAAAAGCATAATACAGGAGGTCCTGGATCTAAACAAATTAGCTCATATTTTTGACAGCAAAAGCAAAGACATCACAAATTCTCCAGCCATTTCTCCAAAACTACCAATGATGCAAAAAGAAGAAAAAAAGTCAGAGAACACAAGTCCTTCACAGAGGGCCACGGAGAATGCACGATTCGCCATAGAGCAGACCCGAGCTCAGATGAACAAGACAAGAGAGACCTATGAGAAGTGTATGGAGAACCTAGAGAAGAACCAGAAGGAACTAACTGATATCCTGGTCACTATGAGAAACTGTGAACTGAAAGAGATTGACTTCAAAACTACCATAGAGATGCTGGTCAAAGGAATGGATGCCATGGGGAGAGTAAAGGAGCAGTGGGAGAAGATGGTTCACTTCTTTCAGATGGTTTCCAACATTATAAAAACCAGCCTGAGCAAAACTCTCACAAACTTTGTCTCAACATCCGAGAAAACACAAAAGCTCTCCTACAATGCAAAGCTCTTCTCAAAAGATCTGCTGTACACTCAAGCCTTCCAAGCCTGTAACATTGCTAGTCTGGTCCATATGATTTATATGCTTTTCTTTAACATGTTGCAATGATAGGTCATTTTTGACAATCACGCTCTTACTCCTGTTGAGAAACATTTTAAAATGTTTATTTTTTGACGTTGTTTCTTCAGTCGGGATTGTCAGAGTGTTTTTAAATCATCATGAATTCAGATGAAACATTTAACGTGTAATATTAAAAAATCTCACCTTAATTTGATTTCAACATTGTCTGTGTGATAGCTTTATCTGTTAAAATTGTTTAGGATCTCTGGATTTAAATCTCTGTTGCTTTTTAGAAAATATGAGACGAGACAAAAGCTTTTTCTTTCAAATGTAACAACCATTCCTGTCAAGTCATCCCTCAATATCTGAAATTTTGTTCCAGATTAAGTGTGGGAAATTGGAGAACATCTTTTTGAGTACTGGTATTTAGTGGACTTTTACTTATGGTTTTTGCTTATGGAGTTCTGTTTGGATTTTAGACGTACTTCTTTTTAATTTTCCATAGTGTGTTTCTATTTAGACAAGTATGCAAATATTACTGGAGAGCACAAGGATTAACTACTTTAGTTCTGCTTTAAGTGTAATTGTTCTTATATTGTCTTCTGCCTTTGATTTTAATAAATGGACTATTATGCTTGCCAATTTGTGCTTTTTCTTAATAACTTTATTATTTAATTGGTAACACTTTACAATAGGTTTCATTTGTTAACATTAGTTAAATATATTAGTAGTTAACATGAACTAACAATGTAAAATATTTCTAAAGTATTTATTAATCGTAGTTAATTTCATTTACTACAATTTGTACATTTTAATTTTTATTTATACATTATTAAAACCAAACATTACCAAATGTACCTGATAATATTATTTAATGGATCTGAGCTACAACATGAACTAACAATGAACAGCTGTATTTTTATAAACTAGCATTAACAAAGATTAATACTGTAACAAATGTATTTCTCATTGTTAGTTAATGCATTAACCAACGTCAACTAATGGAACCTTACTGTAAACTGTTACCAGGAAATCTTTTCTCTGTTCTGATAACCTGTTGGTCAGAATTTGAGGCTTTTAGCAGACATTATCAAAGCCACTTTAAAAAAGTTAATAAATGTTGATTATTATAACAAACTACTTATGAGTTTTTATTTGATCACTTTATCATTTTATTACTTAATCTGTGTACAACGAAATGTATTTTAATTGATTATATTAATAATGGCTAACAATAACAATAGAGTGATGAATATATTAATATCAATGAATAACTTGACATGATGTTATAAAGATACAGCCACAATAATTAACATAAAATTAACAATTCCTCTTTCAATAATAATTGTAATCTTCAAAATTCACAAAACTGTTCTTTTGCAATTATTTATGTCCAAGGCACACTCAAAGATGCATAAACGACAGAATACAAAATATTTTGAAAAATTGAAAGAGTAATCACCTGTCTAGAACAGTTTTCTATGGATATTAATAATGCAAAACAAGTAGTATTAATTGTAAAAAATAAATATTTTGGACCGATATAAATAAGTATTGGTCCAAAAAATCTATTATTTTTTTTTTTACCAATAGTCTTGGTGCTGATGATTCAACCTCAAGAGAGGAACTTAGTTCTGTTTTTTTTTTCTGTATTTTGTTTATATTGGGTCAATTATATTACTAAGTAAATAGTTGTTGGTCTCTTATTGGATGAGCTGCCTCTCACTAATCAGAAAATATAGGCTATATCACTTATAAGTTATATCACTATTGTCAGATTTTTATTACTGAAAGTGTCTTTTGTTACTTCGCTACCCTTTGAAGACGGGGTGTATGTAGTACCAATACAATGTACAATGTACAACACAATAAAAATCAGTCTTTTAGTCGATCAATTTCTCCTCTTTTGTGGCTACTGGCTAGAGTGTATCAGCACATAACTATCAGATGAAATTAAGCCTTTCGCTCTCTGGCCTCTCGACCCAACGGTGCCCCCCAGTGGACTCCATAGCTCCTGACAGCCCACACTCCTCATAATCATGCCCATGGCCAGACGCCCAGTTCTGGTAGCAGCCTGTTTCTCTGTTCTTTATCCAGAACCAGAAGTTAAATGTGCAGGTGTAATGGAGACCCAGCCATACATGAGAAGTGGAGGCCTGGATGGCTCTTCTCGCTGCCCTCTCCTGATGCTCTTCACTGTGAATGGAGACCAGGTCCACAGTAACTCACAGCTTCAGTCCATGTCAGGTTCTCACGGACCAGAATCAGGTTATCTTTGGAATGGTTTGACAAAAATATGGATTATATTAAGTTGTATGTAGAAATAATATGGAATAAATAATAATTGTTTTGATATATCGGTCTGTGTAGCTTCCGTGTAGATAATTTGTTTTCTTGTTTTTGTCTTCAAAAAATGAAGAAACTGTTAATCTATCACATATTCAACCCTTCTGAACATAAAAAACTAAACTCATGCAGTTAGGGTTAAAATTTTGCTGATTTGTCAACAAGATAATAGGGGTGTAACGGTACATGTATTCATCCCGAACCGTACGGTACGGACGTCATGGTTCGGTTCATGCAGTTAGACAACTAATAGAGTCAGTCACAGGGGATCCACACTCCAGTCCAGAAGGGGGTGCGCGCGGTAATGCAACGCTGTTTGCTAACCGCCACAACAGGAAAAAGCGCAGAAGAAGAAGAACAGATGATAGGGCTGCATCTGAAAACTGAAAAATGCTGCCTTCAGAGGACGCATTTCAAGGTAGGAAGGCATCAAGGCACATCCGAATCAAATGTTAGTTTCACTTCCTTTGTCATGAGATGCCTTTATCTGATCGATTTTTGAAGGCATTTTTGTGTAAACCATTGTTTTCCACTTTTGATGTCATTTCTAGTGAGAAATTACTATTGTAGTACTTAAATATTTGCTTAGTTATCATCATAGCTTGCGCTATATTGCTGTAGATCATTAAACCGTTACGCTGCCTTAGAAGTCTGTTTGAAATCAGTTTCGTGAGGTGCTTTTTTGCTAATTTCAAGTAGTGATATAGAATTAACATTGATAGTGTAAAGCTGATTCAGTGACATTACCATTGATTATTTTGGTTAATTTCAATATTGATTCAACATCGGTGATGTAGAATCAATCGTAGTATAATGCTGATTATTTTTGTTGAATTCTTATACCATTGTTTCGACATTAATTGCAGTTGCAGAAGTGATATTGAATCAACATTACTTCATAATGTTGATTCAATGACATTGATTTTTTTTTTTTTTTTTTTGTTAATCTCACCATTGTTTCAAAAATCACAATGAGCAAATCTCTCACCTTGCTCTGTAGTGAGTATTTGTGTTGGTTGACTGCTGGTATTTTCCCCCTCAGTTGTGTTTTTGGCTGGAAAGTCAAGAAAGAAAGTCTGTATTAAAAGCTTACCTAAGACAGCGAGGAGAATGGACAGCATGATGGTGCAGTGTTCATGGAAAAGACCCCAGTGTGTGTTAAAGCATATTACAATTCTAATAACACTCTTTCCCTTTAAATTAGCGGATCTAGATAAGCAAACAAAAAACAACACACCTGTTCCTTTAACAGAACACAGAAAGGAACACAAAACAAAAAAGTTCTTTGATCCTCTATTTTAAACTACCTCATAATACACTAAAATAAATGCCATTTGAATACTTGCTTACTATGAAACATTTAAATACTTTTGTGCAAAGGTCTAAAACCGCAGTTTTGCTAATTTACATTATGTTCTGCTACAATCTTCTTGAGTAAATAGCACATATTATTTGTATTAATTCTACAATTTCATATATAACATTACAATATTATAAAATGTAATATGATTCATATTACAATATTTATAATGTATTCGTATTACATTTTTTTAAAATTGCTTTGGCGCAATTTTCACAAGCAAGTGCACAATTTTCAACATCACAACAGATCATCAAAAGTGTACTTTTTTCAAACATTTCAGCATATTTTCAATTGTGTTTGTACAAAACACATCACAAAGTATCTTTTTCACTACTTAAAATAAGTGTTTCATATATAAACGTTTCATTCACAGTAACTGCCTTTCACAAGGCTCTTAGTATCAAACTTTTCATTCGCATCTCTTCTCGTTCAGTTTTAATACTTTTGTCTATTATTTAATCCAACTGATCTTAATGAATTAATCAATAAATCATTTGGTACATATATTTTTATAGTTATATTATATAGAACTTGAAATTTCTGATACGGATAACCAAATATAATGAATTATTTTTACTTTTTACTGTGTGTGTGTGTGCAATAGCAGAAATTTTTGACCTTGTGGGAACATTTTTTGGTCCCCATAAGGAAAACAGCTTATAAATCATACTAAATTATGTTTAAGTGCTAACAGTTATTATTAGGGATGCACCAATACCATTTTTTAAGGACCAAGTATGAGTACCGATACTTTTTTTCTGGTACTCGCCGATACCAATGCCTATACATTTATTAATTTTTTTTTTTTTTTTTTTTGGGTAATGTGGCAGTTTTCCAAGTAGAACACAGTGAGACTAATGAATGCAGGACAGCTTCTTTATTATTACTCCAATGAAAAAAAGTAATAATTTTTATGTTCTTGTCACAAACTTAAAGCACAAATTTCACAATGTCCAATAACCTTCAAAGGGCATAATTATTAAAGTCATAATTAAAAAAATAATTTAAAAAAATATTTTTTTAACCTGCCTTTCAAAAAGTGCTAAACAAATATTACAGAACAAATGTTTATAACATAACACTGTGAACCAATGTAAACACAACCTAGTGACCAGATTTCTCATGGTGGAATACGGGACGAGTGGGCAATATGACAAGGCTCGAAATTGTTACCATAATTGTTGAGGTGCGACCTGTTTTCATTTCTCTACAAAACGTTCGCTGTATTACTGCACAGTATGTTCCTGCTGTGAGCTGATGCAGTAACCGGTCCACCATTCTGTCACATAACCAATTAAACTTTACGTTCTTAAGTTTAATGCAGATTTTAGTTTGGTTAATATTAGCAGTCATTCACTCCCTTTCACGGCGCTCCGTTGTCACGTGACAGGAAGCTAACTATCGCGCAAAATACAAAGCTGAAAAGAACACTGTTAAACAGGGCTCGACATTAACACTTTGGTTTTTATATTTAAGACATATGATACAGTTAAGCAACATTACACGACCAAGAGTAGGCCTACAGTTTTCCTGAATATCCTGAATAAAACCATCACGATTGAAAATGTATCATACAACAGTTCAATAAACCATAAAAAGTAGTTCAAATTAAATCACTCACATTTTAGACGCAATAGTGTCTGTTTTTGTTCTGTTTAAGCAGTGAAAATAGTTCCAAACAAAGATCACAGTAGAACCATCACGCATTTCATGACAACACAATTGTGTTCCCTTTCAGTCGGTCACGTTCGACGTACGTCAGTAGTGACCGACGAATTGGGATATCGCCAGAGAGCCCTATCAGCTTCAAGTGAAACTAAACAAGCCAATGGAATTGGCGTGCGAAATTTGCATAATGCGCACCGCCCCCGCCAGGTGGGTATAAATAGGGAAGCGGATGCAATCGCACTCTGTCTTTCGCTTCGGAGCCAACCTGTGTGTTCCTGCTGTTAGACTCAGAGGGACTTTTCAAGCCTTTGAAGAGCTATTGTTTTGCAGTGCTGGTGTTAAGGCACCTTACAGCGAAGCCGCGTGCTTTCCAGAGTGAGCTTCTCGAGCTATTTATACAGCTCTCAACTGCTGTTTTCACAGCATTCTTTACCCCGTTTGGTTTGCAATTTGGGCCTGTTCCTCTGTGTGTGTGTGACTCAGGGAGTGGTGTACCTGCAGTCACATCGCGGCTGTTCCCTGTGTGCTTCAGCACAAAAAACAAGAGCTGAATTTCCCCCCTTCTAAAAGAGCATCATAGACGAACCCTGTGTCTTTTTCAAGATGTCATTTCGTCTCTGCGTTACTGGATGCGGTCGTTCCCTGGTCCCCGCTAATGGTCACAATCGCTGTGTCACATGCCTGGGCGTTCAGCATGCTGAGGCAGCTTTTGTGGATAGCTCATGTTCTCACTGCGGGAACATGACTATCTCAGTGGTGAGGTCTAGACTCTCGGTCCTTGGTTCTCAGGTAGTGGGGGTCCCCTCCCCTATGCCCCGTTCGGCCGTTTTCTCTGGCCCCGGCCAGGGGAGTGGCACGTCGGCGTGTAGGAAGGGTGACTTGAGGATCACAGTAAGGGCCCCTTTCCCCTCAACAACACTGCAGCCTGTGGTATTGCCGGAGGAGTGTGCTGGTCCCACCACAGAGCGACCATCCGTTTCCTTCAGTGCACCTGCGGATGAACAGATGTCGATCGCGGCATCGGAAGGTAAGCTGGAGTCCTCGGGAGATGAAGACTCGGCTACGATGCCTCCCTCTGGGACCGTAGTGTTGCCCAAGCCTGATCCCGAGTTGACGGCTATGCTTTCCCGGGCCACCGAGAAAGTTGGGCTCATCTGGAATCCTCCACCGCGTCCCGAACCTTCTCGGCTGGACGATTGGTTTCACTTCCGGAAAGAATGGAACCGGGGCGGGACGCTGAGGGCCAGCGCGGCCCGCCCCGGTTCCATTCTTTCCGGAAGTGCATGAGGAGGTGACCAAGTCGTGGAGAACGCCCTATAGCGTTTGTGCCAGGTCCCTCTTCCGCCTTCACCACTCTGGATGGCGGGGAGGCTAAGAGGTACGCTGGGATCCCCCCAGTTGAGCGAGCTGTTGCGATGCAGCTGTGTCCAACGGCAGCCAGCTGGCGCGGTGAACCGCGTCTTCCATCCCGGGCCTGTAAATTCTTGTCAAGCTTGACATAGAAAGCTTACAGAGCCTGCGGACATGCCACCTCCACCCTGCATGCCATGGCCCTGCTACAGGTCTACCAGGCCAAAGCACTCCTGGACATGTCCCAGGGTGGTCTTGACCACCAGCTGCTGGGCTGTGCGCCGCCACCGACCTCGCCCTCTGGGCGACTAAGGTGACGGCTCGCTCCGTTGGTCAAGCGATGGCTACACTAGTAGTCCAGCAGCGCCACCTATGGCTGACCTTGGCTGGCATGAGGGAGACCAATAAGTATCGGTTCCTGGACTCCTCCGTGTCTCAGGTCGGCCTATTCTGCGACGCGGTCGAGAGCTTCGCCCAGCAGTTCACGGCCGCACAGAAGCAGACTGAGGCTATTAAACACATCCTGCCCCGGCGGTCCGCTGCTGCCTCCACCCCACCGTCGGCCGCACAGCCTCAGTCTACTCGTCGCCGAGGGCGCCCGCCTGCATCCGTCTGCGCTTCAGTAGCGTTCTTCGCACTGTCTGGATGAAGATAAGGAGCAGAGACTACGCAGCGAGTTGTGTTGACGAAATTTAGTGATTTGGTGAAGAGGAAACATCAGAATAATGTAACGGAGTTCATTCATTAAGTTGTGTGAACAACACACGGCATCTGTGTACGTCCGAGCACGTGCGCACTTTGGTCAGAGTGGGAAAAATGGGAATAATGTGATTAAGGTGTTTACATGCCTGCATATTGTGATTAAAATCGGCATACACCACCTATTTTACTGCGATTATGAGCTTAAACGCATTACTTCAAAGTATTGCATTTACATGAGAGAAAGTTTAATCGCCAAAAACCAAAATCCTATTATAATCGCATTATGAGAGTGCATGTAAACGCACTGATTGTCTCTCTGATGTTCTCCAGATAAATGAGCTATACTGGTATACTAGGGGGTGTCTGTAAAATATCAGTATAAGGCAGATTCCTAAGCTGTGCCATTATTTATAAAGATAACTTTATTGCATTAGAAAAACACAAAATGATGCCATTAGCACACTTCAAGTTTACAAACAAGTATATTTAATACAGCTTTAGTTGAACCTCAGCACTTCTTTTGGACAACTAAAATGCATTTAGTACAAAATCAGTTGTTTCAATTTAACAGACTTTAAGTATTCCAATTTACAGTGTGCCACAAATACATTTAGTTATACTAAAGTACATTCAAATAAATTGTGCGTAAGTATACTATTTTTTCACTAGGGAAGGATTGACCAAAGCCAGCTTCCAGGCAAGTACAAGCGTGGCGTTAAATTGTTTGGACATTGAAGCTGTGTGAAATCCACTGTCCAAAGTAATTCCACGATGCCACGATGCTTGTCTGAAACACGGTAGTCTGGCCTAGAAAAACGCAGTCCAAAGGCTTACATCCAGCACATCCTGTCAGGCTGCAAGGTGGGGCTCGCACAAGGTCACTATCATTGGGACGCGATAATGTTCTGAGTAGGTTGGTGGAGAACTTGGAGGCACACAGACAGGATACAAGTAGAGGACAGTTGTCATCAGTGTCATCATGCAGGGGTTTAAGGGAAACGTCCTGGGGTTAAAGCCGTAAACCGTCCCTGGGGTCCCAGGCTGATGACCCTGCAGCTGAGCTATAGGCCATGGCCATAGGCTATAGCTGCCGAAGCAGGGGAACCTGCCAAAATGATGAGAGCATGATATTAAGGTCAAGAGGTGCCAGAAGGCCTGGATCTATCAAAAAAAAAATCTCTTTTTCTTATGCTTACATTTCTTATGCTTCGGTTTTTCTTTTAAACCAGTCATGATCCAAAATGGCCTTTAACATCATTCGTGACTCTCCGTCATGAAGGCGCTGAAGAAGATCCAGGCATTCTGTAAACGTTTATTTTAGAAGAGATCTGATTAGTCATGTTTGATTGAGAAGGTAAGTTCATGTAAGGTAATGTTACCATGAAATACACTGCATTTGTTGCTGTTACTATGACATTCTCTGGATGCCCATGAACATTTATTCATTGCTAAACATTCATTGTCAATCTCCTGTGTTTTACACTCATCAAGGTTTGACACTAACAATTTTACTGTCACTCATGTCAGGGCTTTATATGTTTTTCAAGCAATGTCATTTCCATTTCGTACTTGTTATTGGTCTCACCTTTGGACACGCATGGTCTTATCCACGTCCCGGGGTTAAAGGCGTGAACCGTCCCCGGGGTCCCTGGCTTGATGACCCTGCAGCTGAGCTATAGGCCCCGTGGAGGAGCTGCCGATGCAGGGGAACCTGGCAAATAAAGAGAGTATGATATTAAGGTCGAGGTGCCAAGAAGGCCTCTGAATCTATCAAAAAACAAATAAACAAACAAAAATCTCTTTTTCTCATGCTTACTTTTCTTATGCTTTTAACCAGTCATGATCCAACATAGCCTGTAACGTCATCCGTGACGCTACGTCGTGAAGGCGCTTAAAAAGATCCCGGCATTCTATAATAGTTTTTTAGAAGAGATCTGATTAGTCATGCTTGATTGAGATGTAGTTCATGTAAGGTAATGTTACCATGAAATACACTGCATTTGTTACTATGACTTTCTCTGGATGCCCACTAATAATTTTACTGTCACTCATGTCAGGGCTTTATATGTTTTTCAAGCAATGTCATTTCCATTTCATACTTGTTATTGGTCTCACCTTTGGACACCCGTGGTCTTATCCAAAACCAACGACTTATTCTTGGGACCATCACATCCAGCAGTTTGCATATGTCATCAGTTGTTGCCCATTCAGCGTACTTTCTGATTGCACTGATTAATATAGGTTCGTCTTCTCCTGTAAGCAATACATGCTCAGTGTTCAGTAAAACATCATCAGTGAACTGAAGTAAATAAGTCATCAGTGAACTGTGCTTAAAAAGCCAACTCACGTCTTTCTTCGACGAGCAGTGCGCCTTCAAAGTCCATCAGCTTTACTTGCAGGGTTTTTGTGCAGACAAGTATGTTTTTCATATGCGTCTCATGATAAACACCACGACCCGTGCAGTGCTGAAGAGCAACAATGAGCTCCCGAATGATGTGTTTCACCGCGGTTTCAGTCAGGTTACCTCTGTTTCGTTGGACATACTCAAACAGGGTGATGTAGGAACGTGGATACTCCATTATCAAGATGTCTTGATCTTCCATGACAAAGTGATCATATAATTGTATGAGATGCTCACTAGTTGGAGGCTTTTGCACCATCAACATCGCAGCTGCCTCTTGACTTAAAGGATTGGAATACCCAGGCTAAAGAAAAGAGATTGACAAAAGGTTAGTTGACTCCTAACTAATCTCAAATCTCCTAAGTAAAGGCCCGGGTACACTTCATTTACCAGCTTTAGCTCCTTTCAAAGTATACTCTAGGGCTGCCGAAGATGAAAGCAATGTACTTTATAACTGATGTTTCTAGGCTATTTCAATTATATCTTATACTGTCTACATACAGATTTATCAATTACCAAATTAGAATTTAATAAAACATTTTATGAAGAATAAAGTTATTTCAACTTACCAATTCCAATAGTTTCTCAGGCCGATTCTTCTTAATAAATTTAATGATCACCTGAAAAATGAAGAAATTTTTGACAAACATAAGTAAACTGATTTATTTTTGTTTGTGTACATGGTAATCTAACAATCTGTACATTTTTGCTCAAAACTGTAAACACTGATGTTTACATCAGGACTGAAAGACTAAAGACAGAAGGAAACGAGGCAAAAGGTTTGGTGTATACGGAAAGAGCAACATACTCGTTTGTCATCGGAGTTTCGAAATCCTACATGATAACTGACACCGTGTCTCGACTTCAGTTTCTTTCCCACATCATAAAGAGATTCAAAGGATCCTGAAAAATGCACAACATGTTAATATACAGCATGAGAATGAACTCCAGCAGCAGCTGCTTGTGACGAAATACACCTGTGCAGATGAGGTAAGCAACCAGCAAGAGAACGAGGAAAAATGAAAACTAAACCCAGAAACATCAGGCTGACATGGACATGAATCAGAGTGGTAATATCTGGAAACTCACTGTCTGTTGGCTCAGACTCCAGTGGATCTGTGCCTGTCGGATCCACACTGGATGTGTGTGGAAGCTCCTGTGATGGATCCTCAGGCACAAAAGCACACACTTGGGTTTCTTCCTGGCTTTGGAAGGAATCTTTCTTAGGCTTCCACACTTTCCGGAGGCCAGCAAAGAATTTCCTCCCTTGTGTGTGCTTTTCTGCAAACAATCAGAATCAGAAAGAGCTTTATTGCCAGGTATGTTTACACATTCGAGACAGAATGACAGTGACAAGACAGATATTAAAAATAGAATAAGTAAATAGGAAATAACAACATACAAAAAATATATTTTAAAAAAAATACACAATATACAAAAATAGACAGTATATGTATGAATATTGATTAGAAACATCTGTTTTTATTAGCACAGATTACAGCTAAATGATTCACTAGTAAAACTGTCCTAATGTAGAGCTGCTTTATGTTGAGAGTTCATGTGAATATGAGTTTCTGGGCTCAGACAATTTCCAACACTAGAAAAATTACAAACACAGTGCTGATGCTGTTTTACACAGAAGTCACACCGTAATTATCCTAATTGTGCGTGCCATAAAAGGCACTAACCTAATGCCAGATTTTTTTCCAAATTGATTATTAATCTGTGTATACTCATGACATACTAAGAAAGCAAGAGAGAATGAGAATAAATAAAGGTGTGCGTTTGTGTGTTGTGAAGTCAAATGTGTATGTGTGTGTGCATGGGTGAGGGATGGGTAAAGAGGAATCTGATTGGTAATTGGCACTTTTTCCACACACTAAAAAAAAAAAAAATGACCTTACAGATCTTTTGCTGGTCTTTCAGGTGAGGAACCAGCAGAAGAGAAGGAAAAATGAAAACTAAACCCAGGAACATCAGGCTGACATAGACATGAATCAGAGTGGTAATATCTGGAGACTCACTGTCTGTTGGCTCAGACTCCAGTGGATCTGTGCCTGTCGGATCCACACTGGATGTGTGAGGAAGCTCCTGTGATGGATCCTCAGGCACAAAAGCACACACTTGGGTTTCTTCCTGGGTGTGGAAGGAATCTTTCTTAGACTTCCACGCTCTCCGGAGGCCAGCAAAGAATTTCCACCCTTGTGTGTGCTTTTCTGCAAACAATCAGAATCAGAATCAGAAAGAGCTTTATTGCCAGGTATGTTTACACATACGAGACAGAATGACAGTGACAAGACAGATAATAAAATAGAATAAGTAAATTGGAAATAAAAATATATAAAAAATATATATTTAAAAAATACACAATATCCAAAAATAGACATTATACGTATGAATATTTATTAGAAACATCTGTTTTTATCAGCACAGTTTACAGCTAAATGATTCACAAGTAAAACTGTCCTAATGCTGTGAGTTCATGTGAATAATTAGCAGGTTTTGCATTGTTTCTGGGCTCAGCAAATTTCCAAGAACACTTGAAAAATTACAAACACAATGCTGATGCCGTGTAACATAGAAGTCACAAAGTAATTGTCTCCTACGGTTTATTTTTGATATATAATGCCATTTTTGATTTATTAACGTTGTCAGTTACCGGTTGTGTCGTCCTCCCAAACGACTCTAGGGAGAGACGGTGGTTGAGGCGCCTCTGTTGGGCGGCAGCTGCTACTGCTGGGCTTTCTGTCAGCCGGCATCACAGCGCCACTCAACGGCTCAACTTGAGCGTCCTCAAACGAGTCGAAGCTGCTGCAACTTTCCAGCTCCATTGGAAAGTTTGCAAACATAATGTCCAGTGTAGTCGCCAGATTCTGCATCTCAACGAGCTGTGTGAACACTGTATTTGCCTATTGGTTATAGCGGTAGACTTGTAACGCTTTCGTACAGATCGATCGCTAGTGACCATCGACAGCAGCTTCTGACTCCGACAACAGCTGAGCTGAACTGACTCAACTTATGTAGCGTCTGTGCGCACTGTGACGTCACAATAACGCGCATTCCAAGCCAGGCAGTCTGGACGATAGGGCGGGGCACAATTTCATTGGTTGATAATACAGCGAATCTTATTGGCGTAGACGCTTCGAGCCTGAGCATGCGCATTCCTTTATGTACGATTCTGTGAATGATTTGGCCATATGCAGAAATATTAAATGCTAACTATAATCGTATCTTATTATCTGTTTAGTATTTTAGTTAGGATCTATTGGCTAATGTTTCATTGTACTTAAGAGACAGAATAGATGAAGTTATTGTTTACAAACGAACGCTTGGTCACGGCACCTCAAGGTACTTTAGGCTTAATATATCCATATGTATTTGAATAGGCCTAAGACATTGGACAAACACGAACACAAGCGGCTGATTTTACATTTTAAAACACGCCCGTTTTTTATACGAATAATGACAAACTCATGTTTCCTTGTTAATAAAATATGTGGGCCTATATAGGCCTATTGGTTCTGTAGGCCTATGTTGTAGTTTTTAAAGGTTTCTATTTTATAGTAGGCCTAAATAAGTGTCAACGGGTTAACATGTACGACTGTGACATCAGGTATTAAAAATCCAGTTATTTATTTATCCATGAAAATAGTTTCAAATATTAACACTTACTGTATAGCTATATAGCTGCATAACTATAAAAATCACATGAAGCTGTAAATCTGTGCAATATAAAAATAAAAAAACAGCAGAGAAGTGATATGAACATTGCTTATATATGCACTTGAGCTCATAAATAATACTATTTGCTATAGATCAACATAACATCTGTTTTAGTGGGGAAAAAAAATCAAAATACATCTTTGCATACAAAATAAATGTAAAGATGTATTTTTTCACCATTGCAAGGTTTTTATTCTCATTGTTCGCACAAAACATATGGTCAGGGCATGTGGGCTGTTGGTAGCCTATTATTGTCTTATTTGTCACCGCAGTTTTGCTTTAAAATCTAAAATCAAACATACTTTCGCATTTATCCGATGTCATACTGAAATACAGTGAATTATCATCATTTGTGTAAAATCCCGACTTTGTGCTTATCCACCGATCCTAATGGAAATATGAAGAAGCCTAAAGGAATGATGTAAAATTACAGAGCCCTGCATGACATGCAGAAAATATAGTCTAGAAAATATATACTATTGGCCTAAATGTCTCTCCTTTGCAATGCCAGTAATTTCATGCAATCCTAAAAGTGGCACTGAATTATTTGCTGGATAAATTAATAAACACAATATAGCTAAATCTCAAACAGTGATCATTTATATCAGCAACATATTTCGTGATATCTCCCAGCCCTAAAGCTGCTCAGCATTAAAGCTTATAGACAATATGACTTTTTGTAAAGCTGCTTTGAAACAATGTGTATTGAGCGTTAGGGGCGGAGCGAGGGGGTGGCTTCTGGGGCTCAAGCCCCAAACGTTTTTTCAAAACTCTGACTGAAACACTACCAACATCCCTGACCGGCCATGCATTGGAATTGTGGTTCCCCAGAAGAATGTCCTTTGACTAAGAACTTGTAGCCCAGCTTCAAACTGTTAGTCAGCCAATCTCACAACTATGGAAGAGACATATATTTCTCTGTACTGAATGTTGTGCTCCCACATACTTGAGATTGTCAGTTCATGATCTTCATATGTAACAGGAACAATATAATTAATAATTGGCCAAGTCATTTTATACAGATTTTATTGTCAAAGGATTCAGAAACTTTCAAATTAATAAAACTTGTACATCAACTAGCAAATGTCTTTGTATATTTTAATTCTGACATAAAACAAGAAATTTAATAATGCATAGCAGGGCTTTATTCCTTGAGTGTGTGTGCATAGTCAACCGGGTTACAAATGAATACAGTAACAATGCACGACTTTCAACCATTTTCAACAACTGTAAAAATGGATGGTGTGCAACATGACTGTTTTGAAAGAACTACAGTAGGAATGGTAAGGTCAAGGAAATCTGAAACAAAACTACATATATGCAGCTTAAAACAAAACAGATGAAACGTAAATGGTCTCCGATGTATGCATGTCATTACATACCTTATTATCATCAGTTGAATGTGTGGTGGACAGGACATGACATACAGGTACAAACACAATGCTGTGACTGCTCTTTCCTATCATTATTTAATAATACTACAAGAGACCATGTGAAAAATATCCAAAAACGTTATATTTTTATAATTTTCTATTTATATACAACATCTCTCATCAGTCAAACCATTGTTATGCTTTCTATGGAGTTTATTAATCTAAAATCTTAACGTCGTATGGTATGTACATGAATAATTCTTTATGAAGTAAACAAGAATCCCTCAATACTTAAAATAAATGTTTATGTTCACATGTGGACTAAACAGCAGTCAATAAACTATAGCTTTAAAGTGCCCCTATTATGGATTTTTGAAAATTACCTTTCATGTAGTGTGTAACATAGCTCTAAGTGAATGAAAACATCCTGCAAAGTTTTAAATCTAAAAAAGTGCATTGTATATAAAGTTTTTGTCTCTCAAAAGTAAGAGTCGACTCTGAGTCAATTAAACGAGTCGTTTGTAAAACAAATCCCAAGCCGTTTCGTTGACGTCACAACGAAACATTAGCATATTGCCCACCCATTTATTGCGCACGCAGACGCCAGGGAAAATTCATTTTTTCAGCAATACCACAGCAGTAAAATTTTTGTTGTGTTCCCGTCATTTTACTGACGACTGCTTCTCAAACCTCAGGGAGTTTAATGCAGGATACACAAAATGCTTGGTCTTAAAATATGGATCAATGACCAGTATATTTGGACCAGCTTGCTCCTCTGAATCTCAGCCTGTAAGTGTGATTAATAATTGATGTTTATATTTTCTAGCGATCATTCAAAATTCGTAGTTTTGTATGTTATGTTGTGTAACGTACACCAGTCTGTCTCCTGCTAACCGGCTAACTCACGTTTCTGTAGTTCTGCTATTAAGATGTGGGTCCAATACTGTCTAAAAATGTGTCAATTAATGCAGCTTGTCTGTCTTATTACTTGGAGTAATGATGATCAAGGATGGAGCAGTTTGTTTGCACTTTGTTTACAAAGTGTAATGCATTATAAGCTATTCACGGTTGTGCTCGGCTAACGTTGGAGTTTACAACATACAAAACAAACTGTTTTTTTCCTCTGCGTTTTTATTACAATAGAGTGGAGCTCTATCTGTATTGTAATAGGATGTTAAGATGCTAGTCTTACACATCTGTACACATCTGGCCTAAATGTTTATCTTATGTTAGAGGTTTTCAGCTTCGCTTGGCATTCTGAAACAGTTCCCACAGGTGCCCCTCGGTACTGCCAATACAATTGACTATTGTCAATGCTTGATTATTCGCACACCTAGTGCTATATACTGTAAACAAGTTAACCACTTTAATTGCTTTTGGTTTAAAAAAAAATAAAAAATGGCAACGTGCAAAAGTGCAGAACAATCGACTACAAATAAGACAACTTAAGATAAACAGTATCTTCTTATATAAAAAAAATAAATGTAATTGTACAAAATGGCCAATATTAAATTAAATACCTATATAATGACATAAAATGAACATATCAGATGGACCTGTAACAAGATAACAATAAATTAACATTAAAGGGATAGTTCACCCAAAAATGAAAATTCTGTCATTATTTACTCTCTCATTTTGTTCCAAACCTGTGTTAATTCTTTCTCGTGCTGAACACAAAATAAGATATTTTGAAGAATGTGGGTAACCAAACAGTTGCTAGTCCACAGTGACTTCCATAGTAGGCCTATATTTTTTTTTATGAAGTCAGTGGGGACCAGCAACTGTTTGATACAGACCCCATCCGATTTTCTCTCAACTGTGTACTTTCACTTTAGACATAACCAACTGAAGCACCTTTGGCACCAATTACAGCCTTGAGTCTTTTTGAGCATGATGCTACAAGCTTGGTACACCTATTTTTGGGTAGTTTCTCAAGCTCCATCAGGTTGGATGGGGAGCGTCGGTGCACAGCCATTTTCATATCTCTCAAGAGATGTTCAATCGGGTTCAAGTCTGGGCTCTGGCTGGGTTACTCAAGGACATTCACAGAGTTGTCCCATAGCCACTCCTTTGTTATCTTGGCTGTGTGCTTAAGGTCGTTGTCCTGTTGAAAGATGAACCTTCGCCCCAGTCTGAGGTCCAGAGCGCTCTGAAGCAGGTTTTCATCAAGGATGTCTCTGTACATTGCTGCATTCATCTTTCTCTCGATCCTGACTAATCTTCCAGTTCCTACCACTGAAAAACATCCCCACAGCATGATGCTGCCACCACCATGCTTCACTGTAGGGATGGTATTGGCCAGGTGATGAGCGGTGCCTGGTTTCCTCCAGACATGACGCTTGCTATTCAGGCCAAAGAGCTCAATCTCATCAGATCAGAGAATTTTGTCCCTGACTAAGGCCTTTCTTCCCCGATCACTCAGTTTGGCCGGGTGGCCCGCTCTAGGAAGAGACCTGGTGGTTCCAAACTTCTTCCATTTATGGAGGCCACTGTGCTCATTGGGACCTTCAATGCCGCAGATCTGTGCCTCGATACAATCCTGTTTTGGAGGTCTACAGACAATTCCTTGGACTTCTTGGCTTGGTTTGTGCTCTAACATGCACTGTTAACTGTGGGACCTAGACAGGTGTGTGCCTTTCCAAATCATGTCCAATCAACTGAATTTACCACAGGTGGAGTCCAATCAAGTTGTAGAAACATCTCAAGGATGATCAGTGGAAACAGGATGCACCTGAGCTCAATTTTGAGTGTCATGGTAAAGGCTGTGAATACTTATGTACTTAATTTAAAATAATTAAATTATTTTCAAATATATTCATCTGACGATCTAGCAAAGTTCTTGTATACAAACTTCAATTTACACCACCAATAAAAAGTCAAATAATGAAATTATAAAAAAAAACATCAAACAACAACATCATTATATAAAAGCACAGAAATCTAGTCAAATTTTTGGTAAAATAATCCAAATGAATTGAGCGGTTTAATCCAAATCCTCTGAAGAGACATGATCGCTTTAAATAAAGCTTTTATTCAGATATAAACAAATGCACATTCATGAATATAAATAAATGCACATTCATAAACAAAATGTTCCTAAATAAAGCCTTAATTAAATCTATTAATCATATAACGCTAAAACTGTATTAAACTTTCCAATTCATATGCACAATGTTTTTGATTATAAATTATAATATTTACAGTTTTTATGAACCTTTTGATACAGCAAATTTTTGGTTTCATGGACTTTCTATGGAGTGACAGAAATCTCTCAGGTTTCATTAAAAATCTTCATTTGTGATTCGAAGGTGAATGAAAGTCTTAGTGGCCATTCACAGAACACGGTTTTGTATTAAAAATGTGAGATGCAGGGCAGTGGGGAAAAAAGGCAAGGTCTTTTTTTGAAAGTTTTAATTCTTTTAACTTGAGTGCCGCATTTTAAGAACACTGTGTCATACATGAGATGCTGCAAGATGCCAGCGCAGTGGTCAAACACATTTTACTAGCACATGTTTACATAGAAAAACAATGTGTGAATAACTTCTAATGGGTTTGCTACAACAACATGCAGATGAGTAGATCACATTTATATTCAGTATGTAACTGGTGTTCACTTTACTCTCGTATATATGAGGTTTGGTCAATTAAGCAGCTTTCTCGCCACAATAACTAACCATTTCTCCACAATAACAAACATAGCATCTGATGACTACTTTGCTATTTATGTTCTGCATTGTTTGGCTTCATTTACAGATGTTTAGTTCCTCTTGTGTCATACTCGGGGGTTCCAGAACACATACAATGTCTACAAAAAATGTGCTTGAATTCTCTTTAAACACTGAAAAGTGTAGAATGCAATTTGTGTGTATGTATTTATAGAAACACAAACTCACGCACATGGACACACACACACAAATAGGGTTTCCATATTTCTTGGGGATTTATACAATCTATACAAACTGTATATATCCCTTAAAGGCACAATATGTAATTTTTTACTGCTAGAGGTTGCTTATTCAAAACAAAGGCGTAACTTGATGACGCCTTGATTTCGGTGTGGCTGAAAGCTGTTGGAGCGAATGCTAAGAAGAGACGAGCGCGACACACGTCTTGAGAGCAGTGGAGCTTTTATAATGCCTCAGACGACTGCTTCCACTTCTTCCGGTCATGAGTATGTGGGGTAACGCAGTGTTGTTTTATCATATTAGATACATTTGTGTGTTGAAAGTTGTTATAATGCTAACTCTAATGCATTTGCTCGGCGGCTTCTATGAGACACTTGTTGCACACTGCAGTAAGCTAGATCGATATTAGGCATGGTAAAAAATAGTACTCGCTTTAAATCAAGAATATGAGATTTAAACAATAAGACTTACTGTGTTGAGCTATATAACATGAATAGTTTTCTGTCGATGAATGTATCCAAACAGTTGCTCACCTGTCTAATGAAACACATAATATATTAAAGCATCGTTGATGTTTCCATGGTTTCTACAAAATAAAACCGGAAATCGAAGGTAACGCGAGTATGATGTCATTGACATGGTCCATGTCCTGGTTAAAATTGCTTATTTCTCTGGATTTAAACATTCTTGGAAACATCTGGGATAATGTAAGCACACAAGTCAGCAAAATATATAACATTGTTCAAGTTTTTTTTGGATATTTGAATCCAAAAATCTTACATATTGTGCTTTTAACACTAAACACAACCCTCACAGAAAACATTCTTTTTTTATATTTTCAAAAAATCTTAATTTAGAATGATTTATAAGCTGTTTTCCTCATGGGGACCAATATATGCAGGCCTAAAAAAAGTTTGTTTGGAGTTCGTTTCAGGAGTTTGAAATAGCTTGCCAAAGTGAACTATACGAAAAAGTTATCTGCGGCTGGCAAACACCTTCAAACTACGTTGATCCATGCTGGTATTTACGTAATAGGTAGGTATGTTCTGGTGCTACGCCTACGTTAATATGGAAATCTTCTCCAGTTCATTACATCTGTTCAGTCCGTTGAGGTCATACACTGTTTAAAGCCACATACCTTAAAGCAGAGGTGGGTAAACTTTTTAGACCAGAGGGCCACATCAAGTTTTGCAAACCAAGTGAAGGGCCGCATACAAAATCCTTAATAAAAGAATTTTTATTTACACTGGATGTATGCATGGAAAATATATTATCTGACAGAAACATTTGTCACATTAAGCAACAGTTCTTATTTAAAGGGTTAGTTCACCCCAAAATGAAAATTCTGTCATTAATTATTCACCCTCATGTCGTTCCACACCCGTAAGACTTTCGTTCATGTTCGGAAGACAAATGAAGATCTTTTTGATGACAGAGTGCTTATAATGACGTAAGCAGAATCTACCAAACCTGCTACACATGAGAACAAACCTCCTCCGAAAGCTCAAACGTGCTGCGTAACCACTGAGGTTCATTCTCGTGTGTTACGCAGCACGTTTGAGCTTCCGGAAGAGGTTTGTTCTCGCGCATATAGCAGGTTTGGTTGAGCTTCTGCTTATGTTCGCCGATCAAGGTTTACACGCGAGTAAAAGCTTAAATTAAATCTGTTCATCATAACAAGTGATCAATTCTCTTCAGAAAATTTGGACTAAACCGCTTGATTCATATGGATTAGTTTTCTGATCTCTTCATGAAGTTTTTGAAGCATCAAAGTGGTTGTTTCAAAGGCAGTCAATGGAAGGAAATCTGACAGCATTCTGTCATTAAAAAGATCTTCATTTGTCTTCCAAAGATGAACGAAAGTCTTACGAGTGTGGAACGACATGAATGACAATCTATTATTGAGTCAAATTTTCAACAGATATAATCTTGTGTGCACTGCTATTACTATGTACATATCAGTCATCATAAAACTATGTCTGATTAAAACTGAGGGAGAACCTTAGTCTTTGTCTTTCCAAGCCATGGTTATGAAAGTGTTAATGTGAACAATGAGCCTGGTCCCCTCTCCTTGCAAGGGTGTCAAAGTCTGGAGTGATCTTTGATGTAGAGATCCTCAGGATGGCTGACAAGTGGCTATTTATTAAATTTGATCTGCGGTGGGATCTGCTGTAGTTCATGACTGAGTAGGTTTGTTCACACATGTGGATCTAAATAAAACAAGCATTCTTTGGGCATGCTTTTTAATGTTTTTCATCCAGTGAGGCATGGTTAACTGGTGCTGTCTGAAATTGACAATTTGAAATTGAAATTGTCAATGAGTTCCAGTTGTGTGTCTGGTGGTGCTTTCTCACTGTCAAACGATAGGGGGCATGAGACAAGTTCAAGCTCAGTCTCAATTTTTGCAAAGTCTGTGAAGCGACGGGAAAAGTCTACATGCAGGTTGATCAAAGTGCTGCTGTACCTCTCAATGCAAGACTGTGTTATTGGTGTCTTGTTAAGCACTCTTTCCCATATAAAGTTGACAAGCTTCACAATCACTTTGACAACATTTTCTTCAACACACTTTTACACAAGACAGTGAAGAAATATCAGTTCTTCTGAGTTCGGGCTTTCGTCTTTTACTTTGTCTTGTAACCTTTTTAGCAGTCCAGTGTTTTTACCGTTTAGATGTGGCGATCCATCTGTTGTGACGCTTGTCAGCTTTCTCCACGGCGGGTTATTTTTTTTGAGGCAGATGGATGGACACACTGTCATACAAATCCATACCCCTGGTCATGCCCATCATTGATTCCAACCATGAGGAGTTCCTCTGTTATTTCGAAAATTGTTCATTTCTCTAACAAAAATCAAAAGTTGAGCAGTGTCTGTGATGTCAGTACTTTCATCAAGTGTGATTTGAAAAAAGACTGAATTTATCTGCTTTTCTTTTTTCTTTTTTTTTTTTAGTTCGGAGAGCAGCTGCTCAGCAATCACTTCCACATGCCTGGTAATTGTTCTGCGCGATAAGGTAATTTTCTCAAACTGATATTTAGAATCAGGACAATGTACGTCAGCAGTCTCCACCATATATCTTTCACAAATTTCCCATCCGAAAAAGGCTCGCTGTGCTTTGCAATTTTATGTGCCAATACATAACTAGCTTTCGTTACAGATTCTTGAATAGAACATTGTTTTGTAAATGTATTTTGCTGGGCTTTTAAGTTTGTGGCAAGTTTTACAGCCTAGTTTGCCTTTTCTGCAGATGACAGCATAATTTGAATGCTTGCTTGAAAAATGACGACTGAGGTTGTAGTCTTTAAAAACTGCAATACTTCCTTGGCATATTAGACATACCCCCTTCTGTCCAGTACTGGTGAATAAGTACTTTGCTGTCCATTCTTTGTTGAACACGCAACATTCTGAGTTTTCTTTTTTTGCCACTCTCATTTTCACTCATTAACGTCCCAGTTATTTCCAAGAGCATTGTAATGGACTATATGCAGGGAGCGTTCTTTAGAACTTCCGCAATAATATAAGCCAGCTGGAAAACTTCCGGTGAAATGTCACTTGTTGGTGTGTTGAGTATCAATAGTGTAATACAGAATATAGTAACTTAAATAGTCAGGCCTAGCATTAATTTAGTTATTCTAACATAAGACGACATAAAAAAAATTAAAAAAATAAGGACGTACCTCAGTGTTCCTCCTCGGCTAAATTAAATTCAACCAATTCAACCATCAGTTTTCACACTTTCACATTTTCACTCACCCCCCCTCCAATGAGGCATTTAATGAGGCCCATAAGAGGTATTAATTGCTTTAATGAGCTCATTGTTTCTACATCACATTAACACATTGTTTAAATTAATACATTGTTAACTAACTGCATTTTTGTATATGTACATTTCTGAAATTACATAATTTGGACACAGTCCCCTCTGATAACGGATCACTCTAAATTGTAATGTTGACATGCATTTCCTGTAAAGCTGCTTTGAAACGATATGTATCGTGAAAATCGCTATACAAATAAATGTGAATTGAATTTAATTGAATAATTAACATAAAATTAACAATTCCTCTTTCAATAATAACTGTAGTCTTCAAACTTCACAAAACTGCTCTTTTGCAATTATTTATGTCCAAGGCACACTTAAAGATGCATAAGTGACAATACAAAATAAGACATTTTGAAAAATTGAAAGAGTAATCACCTATTGTCTAGAACAGTTTTGTATGGATATTAATAATGCAAAACAAGTAGTAATAATTGTAAAAAAAAAAATAATTAAATATATATATATATATATATTGGACTGATATAAATAAGTATTGGTCCAAAAAATCTATTATTTTTTACCAATAGTCTTGGTGCTGATGATTCAACCTCAAGAGAGGAACTTAGTTCTGTTTTTTCTGTATTTTGTTTATATTGGGTCAATTATATTACTAAGTAAATAGTTGTTGGTCTCTTATTGGATGAGCTGCCTCTCACTAATCAGAAAATATAGGCTATAAGTTATATCACTATTGTCAGATTTTTATTACTGAAAGTGTCTTTTGTTACTTCGCTACCCTTTGAAGACGGGGTGTATGTAGTACCAATACAATGTACAATGTACAACACAATAAAAATCAGTCTTTTAGTTGATCAATTTCTCCTCTTTTGTGGCTACTGGCTAGAGTGTATCAGCACATAACTGGCAGATGAAATTCAGTCTTTCGCTCTCTGGCCTCCCGACCCAACGGTGCCCCCCAGTGGACTCCATAGCTCCTGACAGCCCACACTCATAATCATGCCCATGGCCAGACGCCCAGTTCTGGTAGCAGCCTGCTTCTCTGTTCTTTATCCAGAACCAGAAGTTAAAGGTGCAGGTGTAACGGAGACCCAGCCATACATGAGAAGTGGAGGCCTGGATGGCTCTTCCTGCTGCCCTCTCCTGAAGCTCCTCACTGTGAATGGAGACCAGGTCCACATGGTGCTTTCTGCAGTAACTCACAGCTTCAGTCCACGTCAGGTTCTCACGGACCAGAATCAGGTTATCTTTGGAATGGTTTGACAAAAATATGGATTATATTAAGTTGTATGTGGAAATAATATGGAACAAATAATAATTGTTTTGATAACATATCGGTCTGTGTAGCTTCCGTGTAGATAATTTTTTTCTTGTTTTTGTCTTCAAAATGGAAAAACAAAGAAACCGTTAATTTATCATATATTCAATCCTTCTAAACATAAAAAGCTACTCTCATATGGTTAGGGTTAAAATTTTGCTGATTTGTCAACAAGATAATAGGGGTGTAATGGTACATGTATTCATCTCGAACCGTACGGTACGGACATCACGGTTCGGTTCATGCAGTTAGACAACTAATAGAGTCAGTCACAGGCGATCCACACAGGCGATCCACAGTCCAGAATGGGGCGCATGCGGTAATGCAACGCTGTTTGCTAACCGCCACAACAGATGGGCTGCGTCCGAAAACTGGAAAATGCTGCCATCTGAGGACACATTTCAAGGTAGGAAGGCATCAAGGCACGTCCTGAATCCAGTGTTAGCTTCACTTCCTGTTTCCTGAGATACCTTCATCTGATCGATTTTTGAAGGAAGCATAGATGTATCCTTAGCTGCCTTTGATATCCCACAATCCTGTGCTTTCCATCTGTGACATTTGAGCTAGAAAAATAAAGATGGCGTCCGAAAGTTGCGTTTTTATATCATTTCTATCGAGAAATTACTACTGTAGTAATTAAATATTTGTTTAGTTCTCTCCAAAGCTCACGCTATTTTGCTGTAGATCATTAAACTGTTACGCTGCCTCAGAAGTCTGTCCGAAATCCGTTCCGTGAGGTGCCTTCATGCACAAACGCTGCCATACAAGTCATTCTCTTATAAGACAGCGAGGCAGCAAGACAGCTACCTAGATCAGGGCTGCGTCCGAAAACTGAAAAATGCTGCCTTCAGAGGACGCATTTCAAGGTAGGAAGGCATCAAGGGACATCTGAATCAAATGTTAGCTTCACTTCCTTTGTCATGAGATGCCTTTATCTGATCGATTTTTGAAGGCATTTTTTTTTGTAAATGTACGTTTTTGACCACTGTTTTTCACTTTTGATGTCATTTCTAGTGAGAAATTACTATTGTAGTACTTAAATATTTGCTTAGTTATCACCAAAGCTTGCACTATTTTGCTGTAGATCATTAAACCTTTACTCTGCCTCAGAAGTCTGTTTGAAATCAGTTTCGTGAGGTGCCTTTTTTGCTAATTTCAAGTAGTGATATAGAATTAACATTGATAGTGTAAAGTTGATTCAGTGACATTTCCATTGATTATTTTGGTTTGTAGTGTAATGCTGAAATCTTACCATTGTTTCGACATTAATTGCAGGCGCAGAAGTGATATTGAACCAACATTACTTCATAATGTTGATTCAATGACATTGATTTTTTTTTTTTTTTTTGTTAATCTCACCATTGTTTCAACATTAATTGTAGGTGCAGAAGTGATATTGAACCAACATCACTTTGTAACATTAATTCAATGCAATTAGAGTTGACGCATCAACATTGACTCAACATTGTTTCAATGATTGCTTGCTATCTGGTTATGAATATTTATATTTATGTTTAAACGCATTCTTTAATGGTGGGGACAGTGAATACTTACTCTTGAGCATTATAAACAATATAGGCCAACTATTGCATAAATTCATTTAAGAAAAAGTAAGAATAACAAATCACAATGAGCAAATCTCTCACCTAGCTCTGTAGTTTTGGCTGGTGTGTGCTGTTTTGTTGTTGCTGGTCCAGGAATAGCTGTAAGTGAGAACATTTTTGGTTAATAAAACTGTATAATTAATGATTTTGCTATAATAAACTATAGTAATAATCTGTAAAAATGTATTATCTGTTATTTTGTATTAATTTAGCAGATAATTTTATTTATTTTTTTAATCCCTTCTCATGTCACATTCTAGATTTCTGTGGATGAATGTACATTTGCGAGATGTACTTGGATTCTGTCTGGCTGTTGATGTTGGCAATGGACCTGGTTTAGTGGTTGTTTTTAGATCCGTAAAGGAGGCAGATAGAGACATTACATACAGACATGCAGTAAATTGAATTAGTCTTATTTTACAATGCATTGTTAAAGAAAAATCATAATTCTTTTGTGGTAGGGACAGTGAAAATGTACTTACTGTTCAGCCTTATAAACTATGTAGGCCAACTATTGCATAAATTCTATTAAGAAAAAGTAACAATAAAAAATCACAGTGAGCAAATCTCTCACCTTGCTCTGTAGTGAGTATTTGTGTTGGTTGACTGCTTATATTTCCACCATCGGTTGTGTTTTTGGCTGGTGTGTGCTCTGTTGTTGTTTTTGCTCCACTAGGAGTAGCTGTAAGTGAGAACCTTTTTGGTTAATAAATTGTATAATTAATGCTTTTGCTTTAATAGACTGTGGATTTGTATGTAATATATTCAAACGTAGACTGTTCTGTAATCTAAAAGGTTATCTGTTATTTCATAAGATGATTTCAATCTTTTATTCCTTCTCATGTCACATTCTAGATTTCTGAGAATGAATGTGTACATTTGATAGATGTACTTGGATTCTGTCTGGCTGTTGATGTTGGCAATGGACCTGGTTTAGTGGTTGGTTGAGGTTTCAGATCTGTAAAGGAGGCAGATTAGAGATATTACATAAAAAGATGGAGCAAATTGAATTAGTCTTATTCTGAGAGTGTAATGTGCAGTTTTAAAAGCTGCTGAGGAGAAAGTGATGAAACGCACCACCATGACAGATGAAGGGCAGAGTGATGTTACAACGGACATAATTCCATCTCCCTGTTTTATTCACTGCAGTACAGCTCTTGTATCTGCTGATGTTTTTTGGCTGACTGAAACTCCGGAATGAAGAGTTGCTCTGATCCGACCACAACCAGGCATCTTTAAATAGTCCGATCCATACAGTTTTATTGATTTTACCCTTTTCTGTGATGTTTTTAGATGGTCTGTTCCATATAGTTTTTAAAGCATTCTTGATATCATCATTTTCTGAGATGTTTCTGACATTGGCTAGATCAGTGTGAATATTGTTTCTGCAATATTCTCGGGCCTTCCTCCATGTTCTTTTCTTTTCAGTTGGGATTTTATTGCCTTTTGCTACAGACAAATAACAAGCTAAAGTTTATAAAGGCTGGTAATATTCATATGCATCATGTCTATTATATTAAAGAAAACCAGTGGGAAGTTTAGGTCACAAAACATTACAAAACGAATGTGTAAAATATGCGACTCTAAATACTTGCAATAGAAAATCTTACCATTAAAGCATACAAATGGCCTTTTTGAGTCACAGCTATCACTAAACCATTCCCCATTGTTGTTCATTGCAGCACAGCCATGATTATTATTTTGATCTGGTTGTTTATCTTTCCAGTTTTGGAACGGCTCTACATTGGAACTGTCTGGCAGTGTCCAGTGCCATCTGAACACTTCACTTCTATAAAGTCCAATGTACACATCATACGAAACATCACTTATGGTTCTGAACAAGCTGTTCATCTCTTCTGCATTATTCACAGTCGCCAGGTCAGTGTAATTCTCACGGCAGAATCTCTGAGCCTCAGTCCATTTCTTTCTGATATTTATGAAGTGATACTGGTGAGATATTTGGCTTGAAGTGAAGGACAAAAGCCCTGTGTAGAACATATAGGATAAACATGGATTAATTAATGGCTTGAAAAAAAAAAAGTAAACATATCATTGTTCATTATGGCAGTAAATGCTAAATTACATCAGCAGTTTCGAAAGTCAAGAAAGAAAGTCTGTATTAAAAGCTTACCTAAGACAGCGAGGAGAATGGACAGCATGATGGTGCAGTGTTCATGGAAAAGACCCCAGTGTGTGTTAAAGCATATTACATATTCTAATAACACTCTTTCCCTTTAAATTAGCGGATCTAGATAAGCTAACAAAAAAGGACACACCTGTTCCTTTAACTGAACACAGAAAGGAACACAAAACAAAAGATCCTCTATTTTAAACTACCTCATATACACAAAAATTAATGCCATTTGAATACTTGCTTCCTATGAAACATTTAAATACTTTTGTGCAAAGGTCTAAAACAGCAGTTTTGCTCATTTACATTATGTTCTACTACAATCTTCTTGAGTAAATAGCACATATTATTTGTATTAATTCTACAATTTCATATATAACATTACAATATTATAAAATGTAATATGATTCATATTACAATATTTATAATGTATTCGTATTACATTTTTAAAAATTGCTTTGGCGCAGTTTTCACAAGCAAGTGCACAATTTTCAAAACTAGTATCACAACAGATCATCAAAAGTGTACTTTTTTCAAACATTTCAGCATATTTTCAATTGTGTTTGTACAAAACACATCACAAAGTATCCTTTTCACTACTCAAAATAAGTGTTTCATATATAAATGTTTCATTCACAGTAACTGCCTTTCACAAGGCTCTTAGTATCAAACTTTTCATTCGCATTTCTTCTCGTTCAGTTATATTTGTCTATTATTTAATCCAACCGATCTTAATGAATTAATCAATAGCAGAATTTTTTGACCATTTTTTGGTCCCTATAAGGAAAACAGCTTATAAATCATACCAAATGATGTTTAAGTGCTAACAGTTATGTTAGACATAATGTTTTTGTTGCCATAAGAACGACATGTAAAGCGCACAGAATCCATTAAAAATGTATAGGATCAAATAAGCAGTTTATCTCTCACTGCTTCACAGTCTTCCATCGCTCTTTATGGTTAAAATGCATCAGTACATAATTGGCAGTCTGCACAAGTGTGGCAGATGAAATTCAGCCTTTCGCTCTCTGGCCTCCCGACCCAACGGTGCCCCCCAGTGGACTCCATAGCTCCTGACAGCCCACACTCCTCATAACCACGAGGCCCATGGCCAGACGCCCAGTTCTGGTAGCAGCCTGTTTCTCTGTTCTTTATCCAGAACCAGAAGTTAAAGGTGCAGGTGTAACGGAGACCCAGCCATACATGAGAAGTGGAGGCCTGGCTGGCTCTTCTCGCTGCCCTCGTCTGAAGCTCCTCACTGTGAATGGAGACCAGGTCCACATGGTGCTTTCTGCAGTAACTCACAGCTTCAGTCCACGTCAGGTTCTCACGGACCAGAATCAGGTTATCTTTGGGAGGGTTAAAAGATAGGTATAAGTATGGTTATATGTGAAAGCAACAAGGAAAAAAGTATGATGATAGCCTATTTAAATCTAATTCCATACTCTATTGTACTACTCCACTGTACTGGAAAATGTGTCTGTTCAGGGCAGAATGCATAGGAGTTACATTATTTTTTATAATAAACAGTGTAAATTTACTAACACATAATGTAGTAATATGACACAAGCAAGAGTACAGCTGTTGTGTTTGACCCACAGCTGTGATTCGGCCATAAATTACAAAAGTTAGTTTATAACTTACATTTTAGATGCAGTATTGCCAGTTACTTTATCTACTTTTTCTCCACCAACAAAATAGTTCCAAACAAAGCTAAAGCAAAATTAACCGGTTCAATGTCTCAGAGCAACACAGTAGTGATGTTTCATCCTGAATGATTTTGTGTTTCGAACGAATCGGTTGAATGATTCAATGACTTTCATAAAAAGATCACCTATTGCTATCTACTGGCGTAACCATGTAACATGCAGAAATAGTAACTGAAAAATCCCCACTAATGCACAGGCAATTTAATGACAGTTTGTCCGGAACACGCACACAAATGGACGAATTACACAAACAATACAATTTTTTTTTCAAAACAGAACTAACTTTCGTAGGAACAGCATCAAAAATATTCACAGTGAGCGTATCTCTCACCTTGCTCTGGACCTGTAGTGAGTATTTGTGTTGGTTGACTGCTTGTATTTTCCCCCTCAGTTGTGTTTTGGGCTGGTGTGTGCTGTGTTGTTGTTGCTGGTCCAGGAGTAGCTGTAAGTGAGAACATTTTGGTTAATAAGTTGCATAGTTAAGGCTTTTGCTGTAACATTTGCAATATGTTGAAATGTAGACTGTTCTGTAACAATCTGAGAAAATTATTAAATTAGCTGCTAAATTATTATTATTAGGGCCCGAGTATCGATGGTGTGAGGACCCTATTGTAATTGCTCGGTCAAATCTTCTTCTTCTCTGAAATAAATTGCATTTTTGATGGCTTAAGCATGCTTGAAAAGTCATGGAACTTTGCACACACGTCAGAAGTGGTGAAAATTTACGTCTGATATGGGTTTCAGAATTAGGTGTGGCAAAATGTCTCGATAGCGGCACCTACAAAATTTCAATTAAGCGCCCTTCGCGCTACATTTCACGTACAAGTATAAAATTTGGTAGACACATGTAACAGCCCAGTACCTACAAAGAAAGTCCTTGGGAGCAAAATCTGAAAACCCAACAGGAACTGAGATATTTTGAATTTTCTCTGCAAAATTTGTGCAGTTTTTTTCCATTTCCAAACATTGTACAAAATTTGTGCAGTTTTTTCCATTTCCAGACATTGTACTTTAACAAACCCCTCCTAGAGCTTTAATCAGATCAACATCATATTTAGTCAGTCCAATCTAAAGGCCTTTGCAATGTTAAATTGCAAAGATTTTGAGTTTTCGTTGAACAGTGTGTCTGTGGCAGCCTGAGAAATTGTGATTGTTGTAAGTCAGGCATACAATGTCCAACCTGCCCCAAACTTCACGTGTGATAAGAGTCCTGCCCTGAACACATCTACATGCCAATATTCAGTTAGTCATAGCACCACCGGTTGGCAACAGCAAGTGACGTGTTTAGCACTACTAGTAACATCCTAAAATATGCAATTGAGTACTAAACATGCTAGAAACATTCTAAAACATGCTAGCAACACTTAGCTGAGTGCTAAAGCATGCTATTATTGTCATGAAACAGGAAGTTGTTGTAACTCAAGCATACAATGTCCAGTCTGCCTCAGAATTCACATGTTTGATAAGTGCCCTGGCCTGAAGACATCTACATGCCAAAATATATTTATAGTTATAGCGCCACCAGCTGGTAGCAGGAAGTGTGGCAAATACAAATGACTGATGTAGTCCTTCTATATTTATATATCTAAATGCATATCGCCCACACTCTGTTTTCCTAAAACCACTGGGTGGCGGTGGCACGGTGCGAGGGCCTTTCAATTGTTATTATTATAGCATAGTATTTTTTTTATTATTGTTGTATATTATTAATATTATTGCATATTTTATTAGATACTCCCACTGTGTTCTTTTACACGTGAGCAGCTCATGATCCAGTGTTTTCAGTGTCTCAGAGCGGCTTGTTTCGCAGGCCTGCATGCCCCTCCACAAGAACTCATTTTTTGCAAACACTGTGAGTTTGGGTCGCTTATGATGTGCATGTGGAAAAGCATCGTACGTCAACCATCTTCCCAGACTTGTAATGAGGAGTGAAGAGCAATTATAAACCAGATGTCATCAACAAAAGAGAAGCTTTAAGGGCCCTATCTAGTTTTTCTCTAAATTTAAAGCTTTCATGGTTTACATTACACTTGAAAAGTAAAGAAATTAAGACAGTCATATTAGTATTTCACAGTTTTACTGTATTTTTTTTTCTTAAATGCTTTTTTATTTACAAGAAATGTTACAATTTTGCTCGTTTTAATTTTGTAAAATAATGATAATAATAAAAGTTTGGGCCAAACTTGTGCAGGCCTACAAACAAAAACAGCAAATCACAATTTTTATCAGAAAATTTTTATCATCCCCAAATCATGCATCTGTTTTTAGTGCACTATCCCTTTAATGTTGGTGCTGGCAATATACCTGATTTAGTGGTTGATTGAGATTTCAGATCTGTAAAGGAGGCAGATTAGATGCATGTTACATACAGACATTAAGTAAACAGAAGGCTGCTTAAGAGAAAAGGATGAACGCACCACTATGACAGATGAAGGGCTGAGTGGCGTTACATTTGATGTCATTCCATTTCCCTGTTTGGTTCACCATCACTGCAACACAATCCTGGTCTATTCTGATGTTACTCCAGTAACGGAAAGAAGAGTTGCTCTGATCCGACCATGACCAAGGGTCTTTAAATAATCCAATCCATACATCGTTTTTTGCAATTTTCTTGACATTTTCATTTTCTGTGGAGTCTCTGATATTGACTAGATCAGTGTGGAATTTTTGGCAATATTCCTGGGCCTCCCTCCAGGTTTTTGTCCCCTCAATCAGGATGTACTTTGTATTGGTTGTTGCTACAGGCAAACGACAAGCAAAAGATTATAATTGCTGCTAATATCAGGTAATAAATATGTCACAATTTTGCACTTTTATAACAGATTACAAAGATTTATGAAACTGGAGCACTATCATAGCTGTTATAAAAACAGTGGTAATGTAAGGTAATGTACAGACAATAGTGCAAAAGAAAATCTTACCATTAAAGCAAACAAATGGCTTTTGAGAGTCACAGCTATCACTAAACCATTTCCCATTGTTGTCCATTACTGCACAGCCATGATTATTATTTTGATCTGGTTGTTTATCTTTCCACTTTTGGAACGGCTCTACATTGGAACTGTCTGGCAGTGTCCAGTGCCATCTGAACACTTCACTTCTATAAAGTCCAATGTACACATCATACGAAACATCACTTATGGTTCTGAACAAGCTGTTCATCTCGTCTGCATTATTCACAGTCGCCAGGTCAGTGTAATTCTCACGGCAGAATCTCTGAGCCTCAGTCCAGTTCTTTCTGATATTTATGAAGTGATACTGATGAGATATTTGGCTTGAAGTGAAGGACAAAAGCCCTGAGAAAAATAAATAAAATAATAATAACAATAATTAATTCATTAATGCCTTTACAAAGAAGAGTACCAGCACATGTACTGTAATTCATGGTATGCAAATCACTACAAACACTTGAAAACATGCTTACATGTGGAAAATTGTTTTCTAAAAAAATAACATTTCAACAGAAAGCTAAATAACTAAATTGTGTCATCCTTTTTAAGATATCATAAAATGACAAAATCATAAAATATATCCATGTTTACTTAAAACGCTTACCAAAGATGACAAGGAGAAAGAAAACCATGATGTAATTTCAGGAGCTACACAGAGCTCAGTGTGTGAGTAAACCATAGTCCATACAGCCTTCTTTTCCTCTTTTTAAATGTACAATCTGACACAAACAAATCAAAATCACAGTTTTAAAAATGGCATGTAATGTCATAGTACTCAACTCAAGAAATGCAGACTCTTTAATAGCCTAGTAAAAGCATAACACTTTTACATTTGACAGGATATTTCATTCTGGTATTAGAAATGTAATACTTACATCTGCTTAAAACGTACTTACTCCTTCATTGTTTGGTCGGAGTCTGACTATTTTAAAAGCAGTCTATGTTTTAAGAATGTTGTTTAGCCTGTTATCTACTCTACTCTTGAGAAATCATGTCGTCATGTACTCCCACAGTCTTCTGCAACATAATTCATTAGAAAGAAGCTGCTTCTTACAGTATTGAATGCTGACTACATATTTTGTAAGATAATTCTAAAGTTGTTTGACGGTTGGAAAATGATCATGCCCACATGCATTCTGCGTAAGAATGAAGGTAAACAGGTCATGTTGCTGATCAAACTGAATGAAATATCATACTTGAGGAATGTGTGTGTGGGCCCTAATCTGTCTAAATAGACATATCAAGTTTTTTCATAACATCATCTCGGATGACCATGCAGTTTCAGTCAAGGATTTAAACTAAAATTTTGAATATTCAGTCAAACAATAAGGGAAAACACAAATGAGTTCTAGTATTACTCTAATGTAATTGCACATATTACACCAGAATGTCACTTTTTATAACAAACCTTTAAAATGTCCTTGAGGTTGCATTGATAATGGATTATAATGCTGATAATGTTTTATTAATAAAAAAGTATAAATATTTCATCAGTTTTGAGAAAATAATATTAATCCAACTATAACTTGCATTGTTATGTGATTCATGTAAGGTGTGTGTGTGTGACTTAAAAAGTAAAAGAGATGTCTTATTTAAGACTGCAGCTAAGACACACATTCAACCAAACTATGGTAAAATGAGTTATTATTATATGACCAGAAAAAAAATAGAAATTTGCTCAAATATAGACAAATAAGTCTATATTTGTCTATATTTGAGCAAAGTTCTATTTTTTTTCTGGTATATCTACAGTAAGCTTTTTAAAAGTGTTAAATTAAGTTCTATAAAATAGTTTTAATTTTACTTCTCCTTTGCACTGCAAATATTATATCTCCATGTGAGAAATAAAAAGTGTCTTTTTATGATGCAGTCAACAGATAAATTAAATAATTATTAAAGAAAGAAAAAAAAAAACCCTGAAAGACAGCCAACTGTATTTGCTTATTCCTAAATAATATTGATGTAATTCAAAAGTGTTCAGACTAAATAACACATTTACCAACCAAAAGAACACGCAGTTCTTCTCAGCGTATATATTTATTTAATTATTTGTTTATTTATTTATTTGCTTGCATATATTTCTTTATGTGAACAGACTCTTAGTGTCCACTAGGAGGCTTGACTAACAAGGTATTTGTCTGGATGCAAACATTTATGGCGTAAACTGTAAAATATAGATGAAACGATGCTTTAAAGGACACGGATCGTTGCTGTTGGAGGATTTGGCGTTTCTTAGGTGAGACTGGAGTAGATATGCTCATATAAACTCTGCAAACTTCTGTAAAAATGACGGAAAAACAAACAAACACTTGGACGAGCTAGGCTAGGCTAAGCTAACACGGGCTTGTCGTATTATTCCGTCTCGCCATTTGTGTTTTAGCATACAAGGGTTTGTATGCTGCACAAAATAATAATTATATGTAAAGAGTGTCATTTATGCGTTTTGAACAGGGTATTAAGAGTGAAAATATTGGACCAAATGGTTTTCTTTTAATCATAAAAGTCCGTTAGCCGTTGTTAGCTGCGTTCAGCGCTGCGTGCTAAATAATAAATAATCCTAACGCTGTCAGGAGCATCAAAATAACGCTCATTATCGTGTTAAAATGGGCATATGATAAAGTTTTTTTTGTTCTTAGCCATACATTATCAATCATAAATGGAACTGGCAGATATTAGCGCTGATAGTGTCAGTTTTGGTGGGGGTGATTATAAGGAACAGATTCAGACTGCGTCCCAAAACCAAGTGAGCAGCCTACCTAGACAGCATTTTGGGCGATATGGGCGTGTTCAGAGTTTCGAAACTAGTGAGCTACCTACCTAGACTGCGTTGTAGGGCATCATAGACTTATATTTTAATGTTCGAACTCGCCCAAGATGTCCCAATATGATTTCCAGCTATGCAACTTCTTAGATTATTGAGACACAGCCTTACACATCGGCCTAATCTATAAATTAGCAGGATTAATAGAGCAGTAAACGGCAGACAAAACGCCCCATTTTCTTTCCTAAAGTACACATCGCAAAATGTTTTCCATATTTTCTGAGATATTCAAGAGGAAACACATTTGAAACAGTAGATATTGTGATTATGACACCAGCTTTGCTTTCTTTTTCCATTCTTCACTGAAATGACCATCTTGGGACTTTAATGACATATCCAGGAATATGACAGAAATCTTCCATCGCACTCAGTGTATCGTGTCTTTAAATCCATCATTGTTAATCTGTCTTTCAGTAGATTATCAAAGATCAACAGTGTCTTCTCTGTTGGCCAGTCTAGTGCGCATCTATGAACTCCTTACCGCCCTCCACTTCTTCCGTCAGTAGCCCTGTCAGCTCAGTAGATTCGCCACTGTCAGCCGTCAGCTCGTCCATTGGCTCTCCCGGCACCCCATCTGTCGGCTATGGGCCCATCAGCAACTCTCAAGTGAGCCACACATTCAAGTTCTTCTCCATATCATGAAAGTGCTGTATTTGTTGTGTTACTGATGATTTTGGTTTCCTCATCACTTCTTGTCTATTTATCTCGAGCAGATAAACTCCTCAATGTCTGTGTCTGGGTTACATGCTGTTAGCAGCTCTGATGATGTGAAACCCCCCTTTGGCTTGAAGTCCGTCAGTGGCTCTGGGCCAGTGCTGTCCCAGAAACGCATGTGCTCCATTTGTGGGGACCGCTCCTCGGGTATGTACTAGAACTGAGAGCTTTCAGGTTGCCTTTCTATTAGTGATGCACCAAAATACTACAAAATACTAAACAATTTTTTTATTTTTTTATTTTTTTTAACCAAAGTTTTCATTTAGCTGAAAACTCAAACCGGTTTGGTAATTACATTTGGGTAACTGGGTAACTGAACTTGGTTTGCTGTTCATGGTAAAGTTCTTTGGCAACATATTTCAGCCAAACATATTTTACATATTGATATTCTAGCATTATTTTTGGTCATGATTGTGATTTGATATCGACTCATTGGTTACATGTTAGGTACAGTACACAGTAGTATATATCACAGGAATACCACAGCCATCCAGTGATCCAATAAATTCCTGACGGACAAAATCAAGTCCCGCCCTACTAGGGTTGTAAAGGGGCGGAAAGTTTCCGGTAAATTTCCGGAAACTTTCTGGAAACTTTCCATGGGAACTTCACCTGGGGAATTTTGGAAATATTCCAATTTGGAAACTTAACAGGAATTTATGGGAATTTACGAGAATTTATGGGAATTAATTGGAAATTTTGGGAAATTTATATAAATGTATAATATTTATATAAAATGTATCATATACAAACATAAATATAAACATTTTGTTTGGTCATAACATGAAATTTCTTTTTCGCATTCAATTAATTCTAATTTAGTAAATATGTAAAATAAATATTTTTATTGCAGCAAATGTTATGTGTTATTTATTTAAGTGTCACATGATCCTTCAGAAATCATTCTAATATGCTGATTTGATACTCAGTTATTGTCAATGTTGGAAACAGTTGTGTTGCTTAATATTTTTTGGGAACCTGTAATACTTTTTACAGGATTCATTGATAATAAAAAGTTAAAAAGAACAGCATTTATTCAAAATAGAAATCTTTTCAAACAATATCACTTTAATATCACTTTTTATCAATTTCACACATCCTTGCTGAATAAAAGTATTAATTTCTTTCAAAAAAAAAAAAGGGGAAAAAAAAATCACTGACCCCAGAATTTTGACCGGTAGTCTATACTGTTACAAAAGATTTCTATTTTAAATAAATGCTGTTCTTTAAATTTTTATTCATCAAAGAATCCTGAAAAAAGTATCACAGGTTATAAAAAGTAATAAGCAGCACAACTGTTTCCAACATTGATAATTGAGTATCAAATTAGCATATTAGAATAATTTCTGAAGGATCATGTGACACTAAAGACTGGAGTAATGATGCTGAAAATTCAGCTTTGCATCACAGAAATAAATTATATTTTAATATATATTAAAATAGAAAACCATTATTTTATTGTGGTTATATTTCACAATATTACTGTTTTTTTTTGTATTTTTTTGTATTTTTGATCAAATGTGTATGTTATGGACTGGGGGAATACACAGTGCATGCAGGGGGTGTGGCCTCAATATCCCTGCAGTAAGTAGTGTGCTGTGTGAATGTCAGGGTAAAAATTCAACTGAAATTGCATTAAATCTGGTTGTTTTAACAAATTATGCTGCAAGATGTTTTTTTTCAACTACATTTAAGTACCCTGTTATAGGCTAACCTGCAATTTTGCAAATTCCCTGTTTATTCCTATTAATTCCCGTTAATTCCCATATATTCCTGTTAATTCCCATGGAAAATTTCCAGCTTTGAAAATTCCCGTAATTTTGCAACCCTACGCCCTACATTATTTTCCTTGTTCAAAAAGCTGTTTCACTCATCACAATAGGAAAGAAAAGACTATTGCAACTTCCATTTCATGCCACTTTAAATTCAGTTGCTATCTTAAGCTGCTTTTCCACCTTTTGGGCCGAACGTTTTTAAGAACAGTAAGGAATGGTTCCAGTTGTATTTCCACTTGAGCCTGGTACGGCATGGCATGATTACAAACCGTTCTCGGCTCAGAATTCTCAGCACAGTTGGCTAACCTTGCTGAACCGTGCTGGTAGAATGTGTGTCGCAACTCAGGATTTGTCACTTGTCTGTTGCCTGGCTACCAGTTTCTCTGTAGCTGCCTAAGTGCGCTATTTGAGCAACTAAAACGCACATTAATAATAAAATTAAAAGAAATATACAGTATCTCAAAGAAGTGAGTACACCCCTCACATTTTTGTAAATATTTTATTATATCTTTTCATGTGACAACACTGAAGAAATGACACTTTGCTACAATGTAAAGTAGTGAGTGTACAGCTTGTATAACAGTGTAAATTTGCTGTCCCCTCAAAATAACTCAACACACAGCCATTAATGTCTAAACCACTGGCCACAAAAGTGAGTACACCCCTAGGTGAAAATGTCCAAATTGGGCCCAAAGTGTCAATATTTTGTGTGGCCACCTATTATTTTCCAGCACTGCCTTAATCCTCTTGGGCATGGAGTTCACCAGAGCTTCACAGGTTGCCACTGGAGTCCTCTTCCGCTCCTCCGTGACGACATCACGGAGCTGGTGGATGTTAGAGACCTTGCGCTCCTCCACCTTCTGTTTGAGGATGCCCCACAGATGCTCAATAGGGTTTAGGTCTGGAGACATTCTTTAGCAAGGCAGTGGTCTTCTTGGAGATGTGTTTGGGGTCGTTATCATGTTGGAATACTGCCCTGCAGCCCAGTCTCTGAAGGGACGGGATCATGCTCTGCTTCAGTATGTCACAGTACATGTTGGCATTCATGGTTCCCTCAATGAACTGTAGCTCCCCAGTGCCGGCAGCACTCATGCAGCCCCAGACCATGACACTCCCACCACCATGCTTGACTGTAGGCAAGACACACTTGTTTTTGTACTCCTCACCTGGTTGCCGCCGCACACGCTTGACACCATCTGAACCAAATAAGTTTATCTTGGTCTCACCAGACCACAGGACATGGTTCCAGTAATCCATGTCCTTAGTCTGCTTGTCTTCAGCAAACTTTTTGCGGGGTTTTTGTGCATCATCTTTAGAAGAGGCTTCCTTCTGGGACGACAGCCATGCAGACCAATTTGATGCAGTGTGCGGCGTATGGTCTGAGCACTGACAGGCTGACCCCCCACCCCTTCAACCTCTGCAGCAATGCTGGCAGCACTCATACGTCTATTTCCCAAACACAACCTCTGGATATGACGCTGAGCACGTGCACTCAACTTCTTTGGTCGACCATGGCGAGGCCTGTTCTGAGTGGAACCTGTCCTGTTAAACCGCTGTATAGTCTTGGCCACCGTGCTGCAGCTCAGTTTCAGGGTCTTGGCAATCTTCTTATAGCCTACGCCATCTTTATGTAGAGCAACAATTCTTTTTTCAGATCCTCAGAGAGTTCTTTGCCATGAGGTGCCATGTTGAACTTCCAGTGACCCATATGAGAGAGTGAGAGCGATAACACCAAATTTAACACACCTGCTCCCCATTCACACCTGAGACCTTGTAACACTAACGAGTCACATGACACCGGGGAGAGAAAATGGCTAATTGGGCCCAAATTGGACATTTTTACTTAGGGGTGTACTCACTTCTGTGAAATACTGTATGATTATCCTCCATAACTGTCGCTATTTACATCTCATATCATCTGTAAACTCTTGCTTACCAATGCAACGACTGATGCATTTGTATTACATTCCAAAGAGCGGCCGTTATCAGCCTCACAGTGGAAAATGAAACCATATCTGTACCGGCTGGGTCAGATCGACACGGTTAAACAAAGAGAATGGTTTGGCCCGACGGTGGAAAAGTGGCTTTAGTTCTGGATATAATAGTCAACACTCAAATACAAACTGAGTTTTATACAAACATTTCTACTACAGAGCTGTTGAATGACGAACCTGATTGGTTGACGAACGTTCTAAGGTGTGCAATTATCTTCCACTAAACACACAGCTAAAGTAGTTCCTGGCTAGTCTTGACCGCTTTACAGTTCCATATCATATCAAAGAACCAAAACCCACAAGGACATTAATCAAGAAAATAGATATGACAAATAATATGATAAAAATGACAACTATTTCCATGTTTTCCCCACAAAATTACATTTAATTATCTATGGAAAGCACATTCTCTTTCTCCTGCTCTCTTTCCTAAACACACATGCAATACAGATACACACACTCGCACACAAACAGAAACATATGCGTTCACAGAAACTTCTTGTCAGTGCTTCCCCGTAGTAACATTTTTGTTCTTGTTTTGGGAAGAGATGCGTAAGAAATTAGTTTTATAAACACAATAGCATTTTAAGGACAAAAATCTGACAAATGTCTTGAAATTAAACATTTGAACAATGACTTGAGGCATGGTGACTATAGTATAAGCACAATAATTGACTCTGGGCTGTTGAATTATCAGAAAATGATGCTTCACATTATGGCCGCAATACCACCTCAGGTGTTTATTATTTTTAATAATTCAACAGCCCGTCATCAATTATTTCTTAAACTGGGTGCACACTGTGCGATTTATAATAGTCCTTTACGATTGTTGCTTGTCAGACTGTACGAACATGATCCTCATGTCACACTGTGGGATTTCAGCTCTCATTTATGTCAGACTGTATGACAGTCAAGACATGTTAAAAATGGACACGCACATGAAAACTTGTCCGGAGATTTATATCATCAACCCATGCACGCTCGGTGACTGAGCTACATTACATGCGGGACTGAAATGGTGGCTAACAAAGAAAAATCTAGCATTAATTTTGATCACAGCTTGTCTTGAGAAACAAGACATCGTCGTAGGAGAAGTCACACTGCAGGACTGTGCGCTAAATCTGACACTGACACTGGAATTTGATTGCAGTGGTCATTAATCAGCTGATGGTGAACATGTCAAACTAGCGATCAAAGACCTCAGATTTTAGCCTAAGATCAGAGGAATCTTTTAGGATTCTCAAAATGTGTCTCAGACAACCAAATCATGGCCAAAATTGCACAGTGTGCACCTGCCTTTACTTAAAGGGCCAATCTCATGTTAATCTTGAGTACCTATAGAGTAGTATAGCATCCTTCATACCTCCAAAAAGTCTTTAGTTTTATCAGATTTATAAAAGAAAGATATGCTGTACCGATTCTTTCCAAAAACAGCCGAGCCTCCTGGAGGTGTGCCGTGGGCGATGCTAATGAGTGATGAGTATGCGCAGTTTTTTCGTAGCGAAGCTATCAACGGTCAGCTAAACAAATGTATTTAAACACACACAATACACCATCGCATTATCCCTGGATAACTTTTGATTGAGCCATCGGATTTCAACAAAAATATCTTAATTTGCGTTCCGAAGATTAATGAAGGTCTTATGGGTCTGGAACGGCATGAGGGTGAGTAATAAATGACATTATTTTCATTTTTGGGTGAACTAACCCTTTGACACTTGGGTTCTTTTAGAAGCAAGGTTATCTTTCCCTCACAACCAAAAACACACTTCTTTGATGACATTGTTAATTTTGTGGTCTAAAAACAAAGTGATAAATTCTTTCTCGAGCAAGTCCTGTGCAGTTCTGCCGATGACTTCCGTAACCCGAACGAAGCACGTTGATGGGCGTGCTCTTGCTCTCTTGCTCTGGTTGTTGTGTGCGTGAGCACTCTTCCGGAAGAAGTGCCCATACAAGGAATTCAGCCATTTATTACGTAATACAGGGCCATACTTGAAACATGTAGGAAATCTGAAGGAGTGTATTTGGCACAGAAATACTGTCCAACTTGTTTTTTGAAACTTTGGCCATGTTTAGCAAGAGAATCCAACTTTTTAACAGTGTAAATAAGTCAGAATGCATGAAATGGCATTAGACCACCAGCCAGTTTTAGTGCCCGAGTTTTTGAAGCTTCAAAAAGTGCATCCATCCATCCTAAAAGTAATCCATACGACTCAGTCATATACACCTAGGATGACCTATTGCCCCATTTTAAAATAAGGCTCTGATGTCCCCAGAGTGTGTGTGTGAAGTTTTAGCTCAAAATACCCAACAGATAATTTTTATAGCATGTTAAAATTGCCACTTTTTGTGGTTGACCATAAAGTTTCAGTGTGGGCCCTTTAAATGCAAATGAGCTGCTGCACTCGGCCTAAGAGGGCGGAGCTTAAGAGCTGATTCTCCGGTGACAGGATTCAGTCAGGACGCACAATAATGTCAGAAACTGCAAATATATGCTGCATGGAGATAGAACAGGTATAGTTTAGTTTAATTACGGTTTTAACTTATATTGTCTTTTTGTTTTTATCCACTATATTAGTACAAGCCTGTTGTACTGTCCAAATGATGGCCAAAACTTTACAGATGAGTTTTATGACGTTTATTGTACTTCACACAAAATAAGAAGCGTCCGTTTTCACTCTGGAAAATCACTGTAAGAGCTTAATAAAACACAGTGCAAGTGTGCATGAAGATATTATCCATAAACTCTCTTTCCCTTGCATTATCATCAACATACATAGCAAAGTACTCAGAAACACTCATTACAACTAACAGTAAACAAATATATAAAGTCCTTATGCCTTTTTGGGTGGTGCTTAATAAACTGGTAAACTTTATATCCGTAAATCAGCTCAGATGAACTGTAATAAAGTGCTCTCACCTTCATTACTGCTGTATTCAGTATCACTCTGGAGACTGTAATTACAGCTTAAGCTGGATCACGAACAGTTTGTACTTATATGTCATTGAGTAGCACATTTTTAGGACAACCTCTGTTTTGTATTGTCCCTTTGTATTGATATTCGTTCACAAAGCAGTCCGGTGTGAAATGATTCGCGCAGACATAAACGAATTTTGGTAGAATTGAGGGAGCATTTTCTTGGAAAACAAAATTAATCCGCCTAGTCTTCAGCAGCTCAGATTTCAGGAGTAAATGGGAGAGCTATGTGGATTAATCCATCCAGCTACAAAACGGCCTGTTCTGAGACACTGCTTACGATATATGGGGATTTAAAAAAAAAATAGTGGTTGGATTTTTATCATTATAGGGTGGTTGTGTACACACACTGCCAACACACATTTATGTCCAAACACCATGCAAAAGTGAATTTTGCATAATAGGTCCCCTTTAAAGAATGTCAAAACTTTTTTTTTTTTTTTTGAATTTATTGATAAAATGAGCAGAATTTGAATTTTGTTCACGCATCAACTGAAAACAGTTAAAGATCGATCTGAGGATTTAAACGGTTACTTCACCCAAAAAATGAAAATTCTGTCATATATTACTGACCCTTATGTCGTTCCACACCGGTAAGACCTTCGTTTATCTTGAACACAAATGAGATATTTTTGATGAAATTCGAGAGGTATATGACTCATCCTTAGACCGCAATATAATCAACACTTTCAAGGTAAAAAGTCGATGTGACTGCAGTGGTTTAACCTTAATTTTATGAAGTGATGAGAATGCTTTTTGTGTGCAAAAGCAAAACAAAAGTAATAACTTTATTCAACAATATCTTCTCTTCTGTTTCATTCTTGTACGCTGTTTACGTTCAGTGCTTCCAGGTTCTTTGTCAGAACGCCAGCTCAGTATTGGCCGGCTCCTGTGTCAGCATCACATGGATGCGTCGTGCTGCTCACATGAAGAGTGTCAGCCAATATTGAGCCGCCGTTCTAACATAGAACCTGAAAGCACTGAACGTAAACGGTGTTCTAAACATGCCCTCTGAAATGAATGGCTCCACTGTATTACAAACAATATCTGATTACTACAGTATCTAACATTTTATAGTAACAGTGACAAATTAAAGTCGCTTTGGATAAAAGCATCTGTCAGATGCATAAATGCAATACTACATTATAGTCACTCAATACTGAGCCAGCGTTCTGACGTAGAACCTAGAAGTGCTGAACGTAAACAGCGTACGAGAATGACACAGAAGAGAAGATATTGTTGAATAAAGTCGTCATTTTTGTTTTTGCGCACAAAAAGTATTCTCGTCGCTTCATAACATTAAGGTTGAACCACTGCAGTCACGTTTTTTTTAACAATGTCTTTAGTACCTTTCTGGACCTTGAAAGTTGTGGTTAAATTGCTGTTTATGGAGGAGTCATATACCTCTCGGATTTCATCAAAAATATCTTAAGTTGAGGGGCATTAAGTCTGTCCTGATATCTTAATAAAGAAAAAAAAATCCTCATTAAAATGATGATATTCAAGAGTAAATATATTCAGTGATTATATATTGTTGAATGACATTTAAGAATGAATTCTTGAAAAGAAAACTGGAACACACTTTATATTAGGTATCTTTAACTGCAATGTACTTATCAACAAAATTGTTAGGAACAATCAGTGTACTTATTGTGTTTGTATTGCAAAATTTGCTGCTATTGAGGTGGAATACGGGTAAGGTTAGGGACAGGTTTGGTGGTATGGGTAGGTTTAAGGGTGTGTTAATGGAAGGGTCAGCAGTGTAATTATAGATGTAATTACAGAAACAAATTCCAACTGTAATTACATGCTGACAATATAAAAATATATATTTTAGAACTTTTTTGAAAATAATGATTAAAGGGTTAGTTCACCCAAAAATGAAGTAAAAAATTATACCATAATTTACTTACCCTCAAGCTATCCTAGGTGTGTATGACTTTCTTTTTTCAGTCAAATACAGTTGGAGTTATATTAAAAAATATTCTGGCTTTTCCAAGCTTTATAATGGGAGTGAATAGTAACTGATATTTTGAAGCCCAAAAAAAGCACATCCATCCATCATAAATTAATCCATACGTCTCCAGGGGGTTAATAAAGGCCTTCTGAAGTAAAGCGTTGCATTTTTGAAAGAAAAATATCCATATTTATAACTTTATAAACTAGAATCACTGGCTTCCGTATGCAAATTGCTTCCGGTGGAAGAGTGAACTTTGACCTGACACATGGCCTTTATTAACCCAGTGGAGCTGTATGGATTACTTTTATGATGGATGGATGTGCTTTATTGGGCTTCAAAATATCGGTTACTATTCACTCCCATTAAGCTTGAAAGAGCTAGAATATTTTTTAATATAACTACGATTGTGTTTGACTGAAAAAAGAAAGTCATCATATACACCTAGGATGGCTTGGGGATGAGTAAATTATGGGATCATTTTAATTTTTGGGTGAACCATCCCTTTAAGACCTTTACACTTACATGCATTCAAGTTGTTGGGAAAATATATCAAATGATAATTATATCACAAAATATTTATAGAGTCATTAAGTTTTCTTGAAAATGGTAAAGTTTTTTTTTTTAACCATATGAAACTAAAATAAATACAAAGAGTCCATTACTATTATTACTTATGTGTTTTAAACTAGATGTTTAGAAGATTTTCTGTGAACTTTTTTTTGCCATTGACTGTAATAACATCCTTGTACAGAAAATGTTTACAGTGAATGTTTTGAAAAATGACATTTCATTGCAGCTCAGAGTTAATGTGAACATGATTCATGTGTGCAGGGAAGCATTATGGCGTGTACAGCTGCGAAGGCTGTAAGGGTTTCTTCAAGCGCACAGTCAGGAAGGACCTGAGCTACACCTGCAGGGATAACAAGGAGTGTCTGGTCGATAAACGTCAGCGCAATCGCTGCCAGTACTGCCGCTATCAGAAGTGCCTGGCCATGGGAATGAAAAGAGAGGGTGGGTACCTGTCAGTCTTCCACTTAAGACATGCTTCCTGTAGTGTGAAGTAATGTATAAGCTGTCTGTTTAGTAACATTTAGGTACTGTAGGTGGAGAATGGAGTGAAACATATTGTAGTAGTAGCGTTATTGTAGTGTTTGAATAGGTTTTATGGTAGATCAGCATTATGTGATGGTAACTGCATTGTTTTCATATGAGGTGGTGTTAGTTATAGCATATGTAAGGAGAAGCACGATGATCATCTTAAGCTAAGTGACAGTGGCAGTGTTTGGTAAAACAATGCAAGAGCAAATGGCCTATTAGTCCACAGCCCCTGACAGATGATGGAAAGCATGTCGTATGTGGGTGGGAAACAACAAGCAGGCCAAAAACTAGGGTTGGGAACCAAGAACCAGTAATGATTTTCATGACATTTGCTTCCAATAAAGGGATAGTTTACAAGGATATTTTGACATAATTTTGTGTGTATTTGTCCGCTCAAGTGCAAAAGAGAACTCAGTTCAGTATCGTGCATTATGAGAGGTGGCTTTCTGTGTGTGTGCTTTGGATATGTCCGCACCACAGAAAATAGTGCGCCAGTTTTCTTGCGCTTGAATGGTTTAAATCACATTAAAATGCACACAAAGAAATCGATAAGAGGAATTTAACTTTTTTAACAGATATCCGATCACTGATCCTAAGTATCGGATTCCAGAATTGAAATCAATTTTTAATTCCCAATTTAATTCTTGCTCAGGGGCACAATGGTTGTTTTTGAATTGCATCTTTCGGTTTCCAGGCCAGAACTTGAACCACTAGGCAACACCACTCAGTATTGTGGTACAGATGGCCTGGCTGATTCCTTGACATTTATGAGTTTCTCATCTTTTGTTCTGCCCCAGCTGTTCAGGAAGAGCGTCAGAAGAATAAGGAGCGAGATGGAGACTATGAATTCAGCAGTGCAGCCAATGAGGAGATGCCTGTGGAGAAGATCCTGGAGGCCGAGACAGCTGTAGAGCATAGAACAGACCTGCACACTGATGCCACTGGTTCAGTGAGTACATTTACATGCCACTGTTAGCTGTGTATTATGCTATTTGTTTAGAAAGTCTACAGAACAATTAAGATAACTAAAGATCCTGACACTTTTCCAGGAGAAAACCACACAGTATCATTTTGTCAATTCTGTCATACAAATATTCCTGTTATCACAGAAGTACTGGGATAAAAGTTTATAGTTCGGATATAAACACTGATGTCTACGGAAGCGATCAGATAACGATTGTATTAAGTGACTGTTAAAAATATATTTGTCATTGAATTATTTCTTAAAGAGATTTGTTCAAAAACGCTGATTCATTAAGTAATGAAACAAGTGAAGTCTTTATGAGTGAGTCATTGAATCATCATTCAAACCATTTAAGTAATTCATTCAGATTAAACATTTTGAAAAGACTGCAGCAATTAGCATTTTGTCAGAACCTCTAAGAAAACAACACTGACTCTTAATGCATAATCGCATTAGTGTTTTGAACAGTTCTGTTAAATTTATGTCATAATTTTAAAATGTTGTACAATGTTTAGTTATTGTAACACATAGCATATACTGTACATATCACACGAACTGAATTAAAGGGTTAGTTCACCCAAAAATGAAAATTCTGTCATTAATTACTCACCATCATGTCGTTCCACACCTGTAAGACCTTTGTTCATCTTCAGAACACAAATTAAGATATTTTTGATAAAATCCGATGGCTCTGTGAGGCCTCCATTGACAGCAAGTTAATTTACACTTTCAAATGCCCAGAAAGGTACTAAAGACATATTTAAAACAGTTCATGTGACTACAGTGGTTTAACCTTAATGTTATGAAGCGACGAGAATACTTTTTGTGCAACAAAAAAGCAAATTAACGACTTTATTCAACAACATCTAGTGATGGGCGATTTCAAAACACTGCTTCATGAAGCTTTATGAATTTTTTGTTTCGAATCAGTGGTTCGGAGCGTGTATCAAACTGCCAAAGTCACGTGAGCCATTGAAATTTCGAAACGTTTCAAAGCACTTACGACGTAATGAAGCCTTGTTTACTGAAATAACGTGACTTTGGCAGTTTGATACACGCTCCGAACCACTGATTCGAAACAAAAGATTCGTAAAGCTTCGAAGCTTCATGAAGCAGTGTTTTGAAATCGCCCATCACTAGATATTGTTGAATAAAGTCGTTATTTTGTTTTTTTGGCGCACAAAAAGTATTCTCGTCGCTTCATAACATTAAGGTTGAACCACTGTAGTCACATGAACTGTTTTAAATATGTTTTTAATACCTTTCTGGGCATTTGAAAGTGTTAATTATCTTGCTGTCAATGCAGGCCTCGCTTAGCCATAATGATTTTATCAAAAATATCTTAATTTGTGTTCCGAAGATGAACGGAGGTCTTACGGGTGTGGAACGACATGAGGGTGAGTAATTAATGACAGAATTTTTGGGTGAACTAACCCTTTAACAATTAATGTTATTATAATAATAAAATTATATTAAGGTACTTTTTAAAAGTCTTTTTTTTTAACATTTGAAGAGTTCATTTGCAAAAACTCTTTTTATTAATTCTCTGATTTTATTGTCCAAGTAATATCAGTCAAACTGCAGTTGGGTTGCTTTGATTAAGTAATAATAACTCCAAAAAATACAGGTAACTTACAAAATTAAAGTTCATTGAAAGTATGTTTTTATATATATATATATATATATATATATATATATATATATATATATATATATATATATATATATTATTAAAAGTTAGTTTTAGCAAAAGCAGATAACTCCGCATTTCATGTTTCAGAGTTAAACCAAACCAAGTAATTGCTTTGTAATTGCATTTAAAACACACTCAAACACACATGTGCACACAAGCGCGCACACACACTAACAGATCGGCACACATGCGCGCGCATGCACGCACACACAAACGCAAAAGGACAAACAAGGGTTCGGCATGTAAGACGTGTATGGTGTGCAAGGACTTGCAGGATTTGAAATTATAAATCCTTGATCACTTTTAGTCAGCTTTGATGAAACTCCCCTCAGCTAGCGCATATTTTTAAAGTGTCACCTGTCACCTGACCTGAATATTGTGTGCTGATTCACTAAAACAGACTTATCGGTTTCTGTACACAAACAACAAGGGCGCTTGTCAGTTTCTGCTGTAAAATGTGAACTTGTGATGCCTTGACAGTGGACAATACCGGCTTTTCTGACAAAACGTATTTAGGGTTCAGAACGTGCTATATGTGGAGAATAATGCACAGTGGCATTTATCGGTTTTTGCAAATGAACTCTTCATTTATCCAGTATAGCCAGAACGTTTCATTCTTCATTCACATTTTCATTTCAATGCATCACTACATGTCCCATCAGTCTCTGTGTGTGCTTATTTTTCAGGCCAACACTATAAACATATTTGAATTCAGTTGTGTTTAATGATTCAGTGTTAAACCTTTTATCCTTTCTTTTGCTCTTGCCCCCAATGTTGCATTGAGCATGCTTAATAAGCCGACAATGGTCATAACCTGTGTTCTGTCGGCTTATTCAAGTGTGCACGTCTTACTATGTGACAGGAAAGCATCTTTACTGCAGATTTAAACGCATCCAGTCAGAGTGAGTGTTTCATGGTGGGTGGAATTATATTATACATCCCGACTCTTTCCTAACCCAAAAAATAATAAAAATGTCTTCTCATCTCATGCATTCACAACATTCCAAAAAATGATATCGTACTTTTTACTCCACTACATTCTACAAAAACATATCGTTCCTAGTTATTTCAAATTCAAGAAATCACCGGCCACCCCCTCTGAGATGTGATAACAATGTCCGATCCATGAACGAGTTGATTCATTCCAATGAATTCCTAGTGAGTCAACAACTCACTGATTCAATGATCTGGTTAAAATAAGCCAAGAACCGGGATATCATCAGAGCTTGAACATGTGCGCTACTGATGCTGCAAAAAGCAAGTTACTAATGCCGAATTTCAGTATTGATTATTGTAAATGTAATCATATTTATGTCATGACTGTCAGTTATTTGTGAAGTAAATTTGCTGTAAAAGGGCGAGTTGTTTAAGGCCATTGAAATGCTTGTCTAGATTTGTTTCACTGTCTGTGTGGCAATTTTAAGTAAAATGACGCAAATTAATGTCCATGCATCTTATCTGCTGCTGTAGCAGTTTCAAAAGATATAAAACTTGTAAGATGGCATTTAAGATGTTCATCTTAAAATGTTAACATATTTTGCCCCATGTGATGTCTGTACATTGTATTGTATTTGTAGCCACATATTTAGCTACACATATTTAGTTTTTCTCATTTTTAAAATACTATAATGGTATATTATTTCACATGTTTGGACACTTGAATTACCAGTAACTTAAATTGATATTTTAGTATATTGAAGTTAAATAATAATAAGCATGGTTTACCGATCAGAACTTTTTACTTTTAATACTTAAGTACATTAAAAATCAAGTACTTTTGTACTTTTACTCAAGTAAATGGAAAATGAGTACTTAATCAAATATATTGGAGTAATATTTTATTTATACTTTTAGTCAAGTACTTGATTTGTGTACTTGACTCCACCACTGTATTTTGACGTCACTACTGGGGAATAACCAGATTTTTTGTAAAGTCTTGCAAACAAGGTCTTGCAAGCAATTCATTTGCAAAGTTATGCCAAGCATTGATTGTTTGTCAGCTGTTGCTTGGCAAAGTCAGTTTCCTGCTGGGTGAAAAAAACCCTTATTTAAAGCTGTTTAAATGCTGGTATTTCCAGAGCTGGTTTAGAGGTTAATATCTTACTCCTAAAATGTTCTGTGTTTGGAGTTGAATATCCCCACAGACAAATTGACAAGAATGAAGCTTTCAGACGTTTATCAGTTCACAAATTCTCTTTATGTTGTCCAGAAGTGCCAGAGGCATTTGCTCTAACTCTCTACCACTGACTCTGTGACTTCTCTGTTCTCCAGTCCAATGATCCAGTCACTAACATCTGCCAGGCTGCAGACAAACAGCTGTTCACTCTGGTGGAGTGGGCCAAGAGAATCCCTCACTTCTCTGAGCTGCCCCTGGATGACCAAGTCATTCTGCTCAGGGCTGGTACGAGCGTCAGACATTCTCACACTCATTTTGAGTTACAGCTAATATCTGAAATATTCATATATATATATATATATGTAAGTACTCAGCATTCTGAAGAGAAATAGAGGACGTTTACACAGGACAGATAGATGGAGTACAGCTAAAGGGAATAGAGCCAAGGATTTAATAGTTACGTATATTTGACACAGTGTCTTAAAAAGCAACACTCATGGCACAAGACACTAAAAACAACAAAATGCAATGCACTGACCAAAAAAAGAGAGTGCATGAAAAAAGAGAGTGCTTGGATGAATTATATTAAGGGTGTAAAAATGTATAAATGTACATGAAAAGTGTTTTAAGGGGTTAGTTCACCCAAAAATGAAATTTCTGTCATTAAGTACTCACCCTCCTGTCGTTCCAAACCCGTAAGATTTTCGTTTGTTTTCGGAACACAAATTAAGATATTTTTGATGAAATCCCACGGTTAGACATAAACACTAAAGCTCTGCAATGAAAATAGCTCAGCAGTAAGACAGGGGACAGACTAATTTGTTCAATAAAGTAGTTATTTTTGTTTTTTTGCACACAAAAAGTATTCCCATCACTTCATAATATTAAGGTTGAACCACTGCAGTCACGTCGCCGGTTTTAACGATATCTTTAGTACCTTTCTGAACCCAAAAGGTGCAATGTCGTTGATGCCTATGTGTGGATCAGAAACCTTCGGATTTCAGCAAAAATATCTTAATTTGTGTTCCGAAGACAAACGAAGTTTGGGACGACATTAGGGTGAGTACTTAATGACAGAAATGTCATTTTTGGGTGAACTAACCCTTTGATATATGTGATATTTTTATAACAGGATGGAATGAGCTCTTGATCGCTGCCTTCTCTCATCGCTCCATCAGCGTGAAGGATGAGATTCTGTTGGCCACGGGTTTACATGTGCCCAGAGACAGCACTCACAACTTGGGAGTGGAGGCCTTTTTTGACAGGTCACACTGAACATTGTGTTTACATCTGTTTAATAATGTAATAGTTTTAGAGGCTTAACATGTTCATAATGTCTGTACAGGGAGAGTGCGCACAGTGCAGAGGTAGGAGCCTTATTCGACAGGTAATGCCTAACATCTGTTTCACTTCACCTAAATGTCTGTGTACTTCTGCTTTTGGGCGATTTAGACATAATTTTATGGTTATTTTTCTAATTTTTAACACATCTGCAGGGTGCTGACTGAGTTGGTCTGTAAGATGCGTGATATGCAAATGGACAAAACTGAACTTGGCTGTCTGCGTGCCATAGTTCTGTTTAACCCAGGTATGCATTTTGTTTTGTAGGTTTTTCTAGAAATTATTTAAAAGAAAAGTCAAAATGTCAGTAACAGTTCAATGGATGATATATTTCTGAATTATTTTAAAGGATTAATTCACCCAAAAATGAAAATAATGTAATTTATTACACACCCTCATGTCGTTCCACATCGTAAGACCTTCGTTCATCTTCAGAAGATATTTTTGATGAAATCCAATGGCTCAGTGAGGCCTCTATTGCCAGCAATGTCACCGAACATTCTCACCTCAAGATCCAGAAAAGTACTCAAAACATATTTAAAACATATCATGCGAGTACGGTGGTTTTTGTGCACCAAAAAAACAAAATATCGACTTTTCACAAACAATATCTAGTGATGGCCGATTTCAAAACACTGCTTCAAAGCTTTACGAATCTTTTGTTTCGAATCAGTTGTTCGGAGAGCCAAAGTCACGTGATTTCAGCAGTTTGATATGCGAATCACTGATTCGAAACAAAAGATTCATAAAGCTTCGAAGCAGTGTTTTGAAATCGCCCATCACTAGATATTGTTGAAAAGTCATATTTTTTTTTTTTGGTGCACAAAAAGTATTCTCGTCGCTTTATAATATTAAGGTAGAACCACTGTACTCACTGTTTTAAATATGTTTTGAGTAAATTTCTGAATCTTGAGAGGTTCGGTGACATTGCTGGCAATAGAGACCTCACTGAGCCATCGGATTTCATCAAAAATGTCTTAATTTGTGTTCTGAAGATGAATGAAGGTCTTGCGGGTGTAGAACGACATGAGGGTGAGTAATAAATAACATTATTTCCATTTTTGGGTGAACTAACCCTTTAATTATTTCTTTAATTTTGTTGCTTTTTGTTCAGTAATTGATTGATTGTATTTTTTTAAAAGGGATGGTTCATAGTCATCAATTAGTCACACTCATGTCGTTCCAAACCTGCTCGTTCCAATCTGTTGTTGAACACCAAAGATATTTTTTTTTAAAGAAAATTTTTCCTCCATACAGTGAAAGTCAATGCAGCCCAATGTTATTTTGGACCCCAGTGACTTTCATTGTATGGACAAAAAAGGTTAAACATTCTTCAAAATATCTTCTGGTTTGGAACGACATGAGGAAGAGTAAACAATGCCAGAATTTTTCCTTTTTAGATGATTTTAGAAGAACTATACCTGTAATAACCTGAAAATGTGTAAAGTCATGTAAATTCCTTAAACTATATGACCGTTACCTGATAAAAGAACAAACAGTTGTGAAGTGTGTAGTTTCTGCAACACTAGTGGCATCTAACAGAATTACAAAAATAAATTTTTTGCAAACGCCCTTTTGCACCACGCGCCTCCACCAACTCAAACAATACAGCACAGCTCTTATGGGTGCTTGTGAAGACATGTCTTAACAGGTAAAAATAGGCTACTTTCAATTAAAGAGCCAACATATTAGGAATACTTTCAGCTGTGTTGCTATGTTACACGAGTAAGCAATTGAGTAGGCTAAAACGTGAGCGTTTCACTTATTATAAACCTATCCAGCGTATCTGCAACAGATGCATTTTTAACATATGCCATAACTATTTGAGGCTGTCTACACTGAACACACAAGTCAACTTTATAAACTGGTTCATTTGTCTTTCTGAATGGGTGCATGATGATGCTGTATGGTACTCCATTGCATCCAGCATGTAGCATCGCAGTGCCCTGTTCGCTTTGACGTGTTCATGACCTGTTTAATCTTTGAAGGTCTAAATGCAGTGAATTTTAACTTGCACTTCTCTACCCGAAGCTGAATTTCTTTTCCCATGTAACGCGTCAGCCATGGTCCCACACTGTCTAAACACCCTCTGCCTCTGCTATAGAAGCCACGCCCCAAACTCTTGCTATTTGTTGTGCTGAAAGAGATTGACAGATCTGAGCAGACTGCCCTTAATGTTTACATGGTGCCTGGAAGGCTCAATCTTTAAAATTTTGGGGGAGATAAACCCATGAATGCATACTAATAGTAGTCAGTGAACAAGAAACTGGGTTAAGAGAATGTATTTTAACATACCAAATCTTACACATACTTCACCTTTAAGCAAAACCTGATTTGCACATCTAGATTTTGGCCATTTACCCTGAATTCACCTTGCTTGTAAACTACTTCATTGGCATTTTGGCAGAATATATATTGACATCAAAACTGGAGAACACCCCCAAAGTTTATAGTTAATTTTTTCCAATATTTCTTAGATGCCAAAGGTCTGACTAGCAGCAGTGAGGTGGAGCTTCTCAGAGAGAAAGTGTACGCATCCCTGGAGGCCTATTGCAAGCAGAAGTATCCAGATCAGCAGGGGAGGTGAGTGTTCTGTACTGACATAGGGGGCGAATTCACCATAATCCTATGCAGAGTTTTATTCTCCAAACACCTCCAATCCAGTTTAAGCAGGTGCTGATGCACAGAAAATTCACATTTATATTGTGCATGCAAATAAATGATGCTATTGGGCACAATTCAGTCTTTGTCCACCTTTTTGCTGACCCTCAGAATTAAACTGGTGTTGTGCCTTTTAAACTACTACATGTAAATGGCCTCTTTTATGATTGTCTGACCTTTTCTATGTAAAAATTCACAAGCGTAGTTCACACTGTCATTCATAAAAGTCATAAGCATGTTACCGTGCTCCTGGTTGTGAGAGTATGGGAGACGGCCCAAAAAATCTGCCCGCTTGCTTACTCACAGGTTTGCCAAGCTCCTTCTCCGGCTTCCTGCGTTGCGTTCCATTGGCCTTAAGTGTCTGGAGCACCTTTTCTTCTTTAAACTGATTGGAGACACCCCCATTGACACTTTCCTAATGGAGATGCTGGAGTCGCCCCACTAGCTGCATCAGAGGAAGATTGGGAGACAGGGTTTTTCTACCCTAGGTCCTGGAGATAACTGTGACTGCACTTTTTCTTCCCAGGGAAATTACAGCGATTGGTCAGCCTCTGGTCTGGGGGTATTTTTATTTTTCATTTGTCTTTTATTTTTATTTTTTTCTCTTGACTATTTCTTAAGTGCACCATAGAGTCTAGAGACCCAAAACTTGCCATGAAAAATTATTGGTGCTACATTTCAACAAGTAAGCTAATTCTAATATATATATATATATATATATATATATATATATATATATATATATATATATATATTCAAAACAAAATGTTTTTAAGTATGGAAGCTCCAGTTACCTGACTGGTTTAGATAAGTGGGGTTTACATTTTGATAGAACCATTTGAGGCTTTTAAAACACTGTGGATGATAAGCTTTAATCATATGTAAGTGTGCTTCACCATCTCTTAAGTTTGGGTGCTTTCTTCCTGTACGGCTAATTTATTTTGCCCCGACCTGTAAGGACTGGTCAAACGGGCGAATAGATGAATGAATTCATTCGGTATTATAGATTTAAATTGACATTCACTTTGCTAGCTTGAGAAATCTGGCAAAGAAATCTATATGCAATGAAGCTTGAACTGATGCAAAACAGAAAAGACTAGATGTTTAATCTCCAAAAAATAGACAAAAAAAAAAAAAAAAACGCAATTTACGTGATATTGTGCAATGTTAAGCCTAAATCCAGAAGTGGAAGTGAGGGAAATGCAAGCACTCTTTTTTTTTTTTTTTTCCTTTTTTTTTTTTTTTTCCTCACGCACTCATTTTATTATCACGTCATGAGTGCCTAACTGACATATGCTTGATTTATGTTTTTTATTTAACGTTTGACAGCAGAAAGGACAAACAAAAAGATGAATCTCTGTTCACGTCATCAGCAGTTATTGTACGAAGCAGGTCGATTTTCTTTTTCTCTTTTTGTTTTGCCTGAAGTGTCCTAGGCTGAAATTGTCTTAAACCTGCATTGGTTTTACTAGTTAACTGTCAGTTAATAATACACTCTCTTCTCTTATCACATATCAGGTAACTGTATAAGAGTGATAATTCCTTAAGTAAACTGCACTACACAAAAAAAAAAAAATGTCATTCCTTTTTCTTTTTTTCTTTTTTTTTTTTTTCCGACCAGTGTCAGATTTTTAAAGAAAATATTACTTTGGTGCTTCGGAATTGACATTTGGGTAAAACTTTATAATAACTTTCATTAATAAATCATAACAAACATTATATCATATTTAACAGATCGTTAATATATATTCATATACCTAGAAATATGAGATAATGTACGTTAATGTTTACTATTGAACTTATTAAACATTACATAATAATTAACCGACCATTATTTAATGCAAATTGATATGCTTACAAATGTCATTAAACTTTCAATTCATATGATCATGCACTTTTTAAAAATCTACAAATGATTTTGACAGATGGTTTACAAGCTTCATTAATAAATCATTAACAAACATGATAATATATTAACATATATTAATATATTAAAATCTATAAATGATTTTAACAGATGTTATACAATGATTAAAATCTTGTTAATGTACATTTGAATGCTTAAAAATGTCATTAAGCTTCAGTTCATATATTACCTAATGCACTCTTTTTTACATTTACAAATGATGTAGAAAAAAATTAGTTTTAGTAATTTTAAGCACTTCACATACTATTCATGTTAACACATTATTCATTAAATCATAACCAGTCTGTAAAGGTCACACATTTAATCTTTGTCGTGGTGTGTATGCAGACTTCTATTTATACATCTTTATAAATCATTTATTAATTATTTGTTCATGTTTTTTCCAGTATTCCAGTAAACTATTCAATTGTTTATAAATGTTTTAGGGCTGCCCCCAACTAAAGATTTTTCTAGTCAAATAGTAGTCGGTCATTTAAGCAATTAATCGCATGTTTATATTAATTTAATTACTTAAAGGCTCCCCCCGCCCCCAGTATATATTTAATATACAGGTGTTATATATTCCGCATTCAAGCGCATGCATAAAGCTTCATACGGATTACATAATCAGAGCGTATTTGTTTTCAAATTGGTTCGTTTAAAAGTAAACATTTCAAGCTTTCTATAGATATATTTCTCATCTGTGAGGCATCATTTTTTTATGCGCTCCAGCTCACGGAGACCAAGACTGCAGAAGGTGCATCCTCATTGTTTTCTTTATTTTACAAAAGCACAATGTTTTGTTGTTACTGTGTGAGCGTTCACAAATAAAAGTAATAAAACATAAAAATAAAAGACAGTTTCGAATGATGTATTACTTTTATCTGTATGACCAAAAATGAAAACAAAAATGTATTTTAAGTTATAAATAGACTAAATACTTTAGTTTTCACACTTTCACACGCACAATATGCCCCTAATATTAGCACACATTTATCTAGGTTAACGTTAGAGCGGCCATGTAAAGTTGCTACTGCTTACATGTATCAAATGATAAGCCATATTTGAGGTCGATGGATAATAGGTGAACATTTGGATTTCCTGCCCGACATACTGTAATTACCACAAGGACCCCTCAATCTGTCCATCACGGACTGCGTGACTTCGCCACTTCTTGTGGAGTTTTTTTTTTTCTTTTCTTCGACTAAAGACAAAACGACAACACATAATTGTAATTTGTTTGCAAAACATGTTTTCATTACCTCAATACTTAGTATGTTATATCCTGAAACAGAGAAAATTCCTTGAATCATATATGAACAGGAGAAAACAAATACATTTATCAAGAAAATACTTAATTGTTCACTTCACTCTTCATTCATCAAAACAATGTAATACAAACAGTTTAAACAGTGTTCCCTTACAGTAATCAAATTGACCGTTGACCCCTTAACACACCCTTAAACCTATGGGTATACCACCAAACCTTACCTTACCCTTATCCATACCACATCTCAATAGCAGCAAAAGTGTTTTGCAATAGAACATGAACACAATAAGTACATTGTATCTAACAATTACTATTATTGTTTTTTTTTTAACCTTAGTATATAGTAGTTAAAGATACCTAATATAAAGTGGGACCAGTCATTCTTATATTGTTCAATTTTCTGCTGAACATCCAGATCACTCATAGCTACCAAACACTTTTTTTTTTTACATGTACATTTGTAAATGTAAAAAAGTGCACTAGGTAATATATGAACTGAAGTTTAATGACATTTGTTAGCATTCAAAGTACATAAATAAGCTTTTAATCATTGTATAACATCTGTTAAAATCGTTTGTAGATTTTTAATCTACAGTGCATGATCATATAATTTTAAATTTTAATGACATTTGTAAACATATCAATTTACATTACATGATTAACAGATCATTATTTAATGTTTAATAAGTTCATTAGTAAACATTAACAAGCACATCATCTCGTTTTTCTAGCTATATGTATGCAGTCAAACCAAAAATTATACAGACATTTTTTATATTTTTGATATATTTTTACTAGTGGGTGCAGGACACTATAGTTAATTTATGTAAGTGAGGATAGCAAAATAAAGTAAACTGTGACATATTATACCCAAAAATTCTTCATACAGTGGACTACCAGTAAAACTGATAAAAATTTGGAGCCAAAAATTATTCACTTTGACCTGACCATGTTTGCTTAAGTGTTTTCTGACATAATTAAGATTATTTTTTTCTGACACAGTTTAACTCTGAAATCTTGTCATATTTTATTACCATTTTTTTTTTTTCAACTATACTGAATAAACTATTAATGAATGAAATGTTCAAGGTGTCTGAATAAATTTTGGTTTGACTGTATATATATATTAACTAATGACCTGTTAAGCATTATATAATGTCTGTTAATGATTTATTATTAAAAGTTGTTATAAAATGTTACCAACTGCAAAAAGGTAAAAGTACAGCTATCTTCAGCTTTATAGAGATACTAAATCTGAGCAATATGAAAGTTCATTGGTGTGGACTTGCTGTTTGTATTTGGAAAACCTTCCAACTTGAAATTTCTACAATTAATTTCTTCTAGTACTGTGCAGACCCTATTGTTCAGGGACATTGTGTAGCTATTGTGTAGACATAGACAGGCTAGGAATCAATATATATTCTCTTGCTTTTATCACTTTCTTTAGTTTGTAGTTGGCATACAACTTGCAGAAAAGACATAGTTTGCACTGGATTTTACCATGAATCCTAGAATTTGGATTTTGTCTTTTATTTCCTTTCTGTGATCTGAGCTGAGCTGATTTGCTTTTTGTTTCCTTTTGACCTACCGTTGAGATTTTTGTTTTCTTTCTTTTTTGCTTTTCCATGGCATCTTTCTGTCCTTGCTGACAAAGTTATGGGGACAAATGCAAACTCACTTTTGCCATAGATATATCTAACAAACAAACAAACAAACACACAAGGTTGTTTTTGTATGGTCTTGTACAACCAACATCTTTACTGCATTAGGCATGTTACATGTCTGCTGTTGCACTAAAATTGTCATACAATTATGATTGTAATGAGATTCCATCAGTTTCGATGTTGTCACAGCTCGTTTTAGAGGAGCCCCGTGACACTGCAAAAGAACCATCTGCTGTACATGACCCTAAATAAAGGTGGTGATATGTCTAACAACTCTGTTTTTGGAGAGTTTGTGTGACTGAATGAGTGAAATGTATGGAAACCCGTACAATTAATTGTGACCTTAGGTAATTGTGACTTATCTCTCACAAAAGCAAACTTAATACTTAATTGCGACATTCTCAACTGTTTCTCGCAATGTGACTTTTCATCTCCCAACTGTGCCTTTATATCTCACAATGTGACTCTAACTTTCAATTGCGAATGCGCGGTATACCGGTACGAAATCATGATTTTGCTCATTTTGGCGTATGCTGCTGTTCCAAAGTTCACCGCTAGGTGGCAGTGTGGCTACACAAACTGACGCGAAACCGGCAAACGTGACAACATTGGGGAACAAATTGGATAAAGCAAGTGGATCTTCTCGCGCAACACGCCCAAAACTAATTAATAATGAGAGCAGTAGAGGTGAAATTTGGAATTACTTTGCTTATAAAACTGATGAAGAACCATCAAACCTTGCCAAACATCTGTCACTTGCCCATCCTGACTTGTACAAGACTTAAGAGATCGACAGGTCAGTGTATCATTAAAACGAACTAACATAATTTAGACATTTTCTTTAAACACTGATCAACACACGTACATTGATCATATCGTTTAGATAACACAAAACCTCGAGCGTGCCTTTGAACCAATGATGTTTAGATCTCATAATATATTTGCACTTAAGTTTAGGTAGGTCTAAGTAGTATTCAGGCATTTTGACATAATTTTGTGTGTATTTGACCGTTTAGGGAAAAACAACTTAATTTGAAATGCGCAAGCTCTATACAGGCAGCTTGAGTGTGCGTTGTTGGTATGAGCGCAGAGAAAACCGTCTCTCAAAGAGCTCCCAAGTACTACTGGATGATATAAAATTGCTTGTATTTTCAAATTGGCAAGGTTTAAAAAGACGTGCATGGGCAAGTGATTTCCATCAGCTGTCCTAAAACGCGCGCGAGAATCACAGCGCGCAGCTTGCTTTTATAGAGCAGATGCGATGTCTTTTGAGTCCAGAAGCTATTTGCTTATTTTGAGATAGAGAGGGGAGAAACTTCTCACAAGAAATTTTTCAAATGACTGATTTGAGGTGATATGTTGATTAATTTAGTAATAAACATTAGCAGTAAATTTCTGCTTTATAAATGCGAAACCTGTGAAAATAAAAAAATTATGCGCAATACCCGCACCAAAATTCAGACCCCGTATGGTATCGATTTAATATCGGTATTTCGGTATTAGATTGTGGTACCATACCGAAGCCAAAATTGTGGTATCGAGCCATCCCTAGTGCACGTTTTTTGAAAATGATACCGCTATTGTCTTCGTGTAAACTACAAAAATGCAAATTTGTGAAAATGATGTTATGCGTATGTGCATTACGCATTCAGTATATAGGCCCATAGTGTTTCTTTACAATGTGACATCGCCAACTACTGGCCTGGCAGCATAATACAGCGTTTTAAGTCGTTTTTGCTGATCTAAGTGAACGGGGATCCTTTTGACAACGTTGTCTTCTGTACACAAAACTTTTCAAAAATGCAAAGGAAAAACGTTTCCGTTTTTAGTACATCGTTGCAACATTACATCTGACATGACTTTATCTGATAATGTGACTAGACCTTGCACATGTGATTTTGTTTCTGGTAATTGCTACTTTACATCTTTTAATTGCGACTTCACATATTGCAATGCGACTTTCATCTCGAAGTACTGTATAGCCAGTAATTTTTCACACAATTTCGTTCAACAGAATCGTTTGGAATCTTTCTCTCTGAATTTGTTCCTGATGGGCTACCGTGACTTTAGAAACACTACGCTCAAACAATTACACTTGTTACCAAGAAAGAAATAGTCCAACTCTGTGTTCTGGGTGTTGCTGTAAAAGCTTTTTATTGCAAAGTACAGTAAATGCTTTTTCCTTTAGGAATTTAGAAGTCAAATTTTCACATTCTCGATCTTTTATTCAAAACCAACTTTTTATGGCACTTGTAGCAGTGGGTGAAACTCTGTATGCGAGTGCAATAATATCAAAGGCCATTTGAGCAGGGCTGATGGGTGCATGACAATGTTTCAAGTCTGTGCTGCATAAACACATAAAAGCTACGTTCACAGGGTATCGAGACGTCTCAGGCTCCATCCACTTAACCCCGATATAATGACATTGCCTGCGACAATTGTTATTGTTTGAACCATGCATGGCTTATTTTCTCTTAAATTAGAATTTTCACAGAATAACACTGCTTTTGACCTATAATACACTATTCTATACAAAATACAAACAAAACATGAACACAACAAATAATAAAAACGTTGAAGTGACATTTACACAATTTTACAGCATCTGTCTCACGTTTAGCCTCTACATCACGGTTCTACTTTACATGTATCTAATCTCTTATCCACATAATACTCAGAATAAAAATCTGAGGGAAAGGTGAAAAAATCGTCTCTATAGTACTCAATTTTCCAATTCCTTTCGAAATTGCATGCTACACATGATAAGGTGCTAAATGGTACTACTATCATAGACAGTGGATGTGTGTCTGTGGTAAATCTGTGAAATTTCCAAAAAACCAATGACGCGACTTTACCAAAAAATTTAAAGGTTGTGTTGATTTTAATCTTGCTAACGTTCTGTAATTTACGCTCTCCAAACCCATGTCTTTTGTTGTTCTGTAAAAATCTATATTTTGAAGAATCGTCATGCAAGTCTTTTTCATACATCCATTCATACTGACCTAGAGCTGTCAACAAAAAGCACCAAAAAGTAATCTATATGACTTATGGGGTATATTTAAAGTCATATAAAAACAATGTAAGGGTGAGGAAACAATGGCAGAATGGTACATTATAGGGTGAACTATTCCTTTAAAATGCCTGAAAATCTCAATGTTTCCTCTTTCTTCCTGAAATGCCAATAATCAGATTCTCATAGAAACACCTTTCTTCAAGGCACTCATTTGATAAAAATGCCATTGCTTTTTTTAAACAAATATGGCTATTCTTTTCATTTAAATTAGACGATTGTCTGCTTTTGTATCTTGCAAGTTATGAATGTATCACTATGGAGATAATGTATGAGGAAGGGAAAATGAGAACGACAGCTTTCTAGTTTCTTCTCATTTGTGTGCAAAGTAATTTGATAGTCTTTATCCAAGTAAAACAGGTTTTGTCCACATAAGGGGACTTCAGGGTTCAGCAGAAATTGAAGAAAATGTTTTACGTTTTTTTTTCTTCCTAATTCTTGCTCAACTTCAAGCTAACTGAAAGTAACTGGACATGTAACATAAAAAGCTCTGCTATTTTAAAACAGGTAAAACACACAAACAAACAGAAGAGAATTGCCGCTGATTTACATTAATTCAATGCCATCTGAGTTCAACCAAACAGCCAGTACCAACAAAAAAGGTAGGAGAGCATCCAGTCATCTTCAAACAGTTTTTTGGTTCATTCTGAAGGCCACAGCGGTAAGAGACGGACATTTGTCTCTGTACTGGAGAACTGGACTATCAGCATTCTACAGGCTATGTGTGTGTGTGTGTGTGTGTGTGTGTGTGTGTGAGCGTCTACAAACATTGTGCAGAAACTGTGCTTGTTCTCTTTCAAAAATGCATTAAAATGGATGTTTGGATATCATGTTAAGAGTCCACAGGTACAGAGCAGGAACGGTGGACATGCACCTGAGTGGTGGAAATATGCAAACGTAGGTGAAGCTAGTAAATGAAGTAAGGTCTGATTACACGTCCAAGGTTAAGTATAGTATGAGGGGTTAGTGATTATAATCCCTTTCACCTGTGAGAATATGAACTGTCCACAACAATAACCATCGTAAAACACAAACCCAGAAACATGCACCTGCTCCAGATCCAGAACGATACAAACTGGAGCTAAAGTGACCTGTTCCAGCTTGTGTTTGTTTGTTTGTGTGTGTTTGTGTGTGTGTGTGTGTGCACTGAGACCCTGAGCAGCTGCTGTCTCACACTTGCATCTCAGAGCTGCTGGCCAACCCCAGCGCCTGTGCCTCTTCTGGCGTAAGACCGTTCTTCAGTGTTCTTCTTACTGTAGAGAAAAAGAGGGGAATGACTGAGAGAGTCAAGCAATGTAGAGAAGAAGCATGATGCAAACATTACAGAGAGATGAGATGAAGAATTAGTTTAGCATTCTAATAAATACTATTCAAACTAATTTTAATTATAATATGAATAAATAACCACATATTGTGATTATTTGCAAAATAATGAGGATGTGATTAAAAATATATCTTAATAATAAAATGGTTTAATCTGATAAAGGGTTAGTTCACCCCAAAATGAAATTTCTGTCATTAATTACTCACCCTCATGTTGTTTGACACCCGTAAGACCTTCGTTCATCTTCGGAACACAAATTAAGATGAAATCCGAGAGGAATGTGACTCGTCTATAGACAGCAATATAATCAACTCTTTCAAGGTCCAGAAAGGTACTAAAGACATGGTTAAAATAGTCAACTTGACTTCAGTGGTTCAACTTTAATTTTATGAAGCGAAGAGAATACTTTTTGTGCTCAAAACAAAAATAACAACTTTATTCAACAGTCTCTTCTCTTCCCTGTCATTATCCTTGCGTAGTTGCCGCAGTAAGCACAGCGAAGGCTTCCGTGTTTACGCCTGAATGCCGTCTCATTCTTGGCCAAAGCTGCACATGTGAGCAGCACGACGCATGCGTGTGACGCAGGAGCCGGCCAATAATAAGTCAGCGCTCTGACGAAGAACCTGGAAGCGCTGGATGTAAACAACGTATGAGAATGACACAGAAGAGAAGATATTGTTCCCTGATAGCAACATAGTGTCCAGATGTGGGCCGGATCTGGGCCACACTATGTTGCTGTCTGGGTAAAGTCGTTATTTTTGTTTTGTTTTTGTGCACACAAAGTATTCTCGTCGCTTCATAAAATTAAGGTTGAACCACTGCAGTCACGTCGATGGTTTTAATGATGTCTTTAGTACCTTTCTGGACTTTGAAAGTGTTGATTATATTGCTGTCTATGGACGAGTCATATACCTCTCGGATTTCATCAAAAATATCTTAATTTGTGTTCCGAAGATGAACGAAGGTCTTACGGGTTTGGATTGACATGAGGGTGAGGAATTATTGACAGAATTTTAATTTTTGGGTGAACTAAACCTTTAAATTAAAACAAACAAATATTTAAATATTTGTACATATGTTTTAAATTTAATTATAGTTTTAAAATTTGTGATTAAAAATGTATTTGAATAATAAATCAATTCAATCTTAAATTAAAACATTTAATTTTTTATTCAAAACATATCTAAGAATGTTTTAAATTTTAATTACTTCCCAAATGATTCATTAATATGTACTATACAAATAAAAAAACAAATAATACATCAAAATTGTTTCCTGTCTGATGCCCAAATATAGATGTATACTGATGACACTCCAAACAAAGCAAGACAGACAGTTAGAGATGTGTGTGTGGTATTTGTGGACTCACGGGATTTGCGGTTGGCTCTGGAGCGTCTCCTCTCACGGGGCTGTGCGCGCTGACTAGGGCCCTGAGTGGCTGATTTCACAATCCGTTCCATGATCTCATCTGCTGTATCATTTGTGCAATTAGAAGTGTCTTCATTTGCAGCAGACAAAAGTGCTGTATGGCCTAGAAAAGAGACACGAGAAGGAGAGAACGAGTTTTGCGTCAACTTTAGACCTTTAAGGACTCCTACAGCTACTGCATATCAGCATTATCTGTAGCTCTGAATAAATGTCTGAATATACCTCGAGTGGCTCGAGTCCGTGTGCGGAGGCCAGGGAGTACAGAGGATGGACTATCGCCGCCCTGCAGGCTGGTACGAAGTACTGCAGTCATCTGCTCATGTTCGGCTGCGTCCTCCGTGTAGCCCAAACCCTGTGGCTGACACTCCTGACCCTCCAGAGGAGTGCCTGCAAACTTCCCACTCTGAAAATAAAAGATAGACATTAATTCATTATAAATATATAAAAATTAAACGGAGTCATTATTAAATGTGTTTTATATAAACATGCTTCCAATGTATGATTAAAAGTAGTCAAATACATAAATCACCCCGAAACATATCTATCCATAGTGATTTAGTATATTATTCAGAAATTAGATTAAAGAGTGCATTAGTGCCTGCCCACTTTTCTGGAAGTAATTTTCCCATAGGGATTTAAAAAAAGTTAAAACGTGACAAGCCATGAACAAAAGCTATGATGTGAATCACAACATTACAAACTTTTATTTGAAGCAAAAATGTAAAAGTTAAACGATACAAGAATGTGTCTTAACGGCTTTAGTAAGGGAAAGAACTACAGTTCCATTAGCAAATGCACTGCAAATGACAACAGAATTAAAGACGATAGAGAAATATAAAACTATTCATTAGTTGATTATAGAAACAACATTTTAAGTTTATTGCAAAGTGTACATACACACACACACACATATATATATATATATATATATATGACTGAAAGCTGAATAAATAGCTTTCCATTATGGTTTGTTAGGATAGGACTATTACTAATATTTGGCCGAGATTACTATTTGAAAATCTGGAATCTGAGTGTGCAAAATATCAACATATTGAGAAAATCACCTTTGAATTTGTCCAAATGAAGTCCTTAGCAATGCGTATCCACTCACAAAAATAATTTTTTGATATATTTATGGTAGGGCATTTACAAAATATCTTCATGGAACATGATCTTTACTTAATATCTTAGTGATTTTTGGCGTAAAAGAAAAATCGATAATTTTGACCCATACAATGTATTGTTGGCTATTGCTACAAATATACCCGTGCGACTTTTTCCACCATGAATTCAGCAGTTAAAAACAATTATTTTTTACAATAAGTTGAAATAGTTCAGGCTGACAGCTTCAACAAAAGCCTATACAATTGATTACCAACCTTAGAACTTAAGAGTAGTTTTGTCTTTAAAGTTATCATCAAAAACAATTTCCCTATGGATAAAATGAATGGAGTTTTTACTTCCGGGAGCTGACTGTTGCCATTGTACTCATTCCTTCATACTGAAATCTGCACATAACCAATGATACATCTGTCACAGGTTTGAATTTTTAATGGCAGACTAAAAACAATGCTTGATCCAGGGTTGAAAGTGTGTGTCTTCACATCTTTATCAGGTTTGTTCAACATCCAGTTTAACATACTCTTCAAATCCACACAGAGAACCATAACAGTTGCATATGATAATACTGATTCCCAAATTCCTCAGCCTCTAGTTGTTATGGGATGCATCACAAACTCACATATGGCCTGGTAATACATGCTAGACATTACAGGTCAGTGAAGTCACGAGAAGAAAACGTGAAACCCGTTCATGCGCAAATGATCAAAAACACAAGGATACACGCATACCTCATCATCCTCTTCCTCATCACTCTACAGAGAAGAAATGAAAGAAGTTACATGGCAGAGAAGACGAGCAGGAAATGTTGGGTTGAAAAAAGTTTTTGGTATTTGGTTTTACACTTACAAAAGAATCCTGAGGGTTTCAAAACACATTCCAAAATGTACTATCCTGAGCTTCATTCGCTTTAGGCATTTAGGTATTTTTCTTTTTTAAACTTCTCTCTCTTTTTTTTTTTTTTTTTTTTTTTAGCCTGTCAAGAATGTCATGGTCATATATTACCCCCCCAAAAAAGAAAGAAATATAAAAATACATTTGTTGAGGGAGAAAAATGCAGAACTATCAAGAATTGTATACAACGTTTTCATGATAATCATAAATTATTAATTATTGGTAAAAAAAATAAAAAAATCTTTAGAGTGAGCACTGTTACAAAGTGTCTTCAAAATCGTCTCTATATAATCCACAGGGGCTTATTGTTTTGCAGCAACATATGAAACCAACATGATATTGAACTTCTTCCTTTACCTCAGCTTTACCTCTTCAGAGCCAGAGTTTGCATGCACGACTCCTACAGGGACATCCAAAGGTTTGGATTTTCACACAGAGATTGAATTAGACACCCCTCTTAGACTAAGGCAGACCCCCGCCAAGCATAACATGCCATGAAGGGCTATCCTGGCTATGACATCCCCCATGAGAGGCATTAAATTGGCCCCCTGGAGTAAAGTCTACCCAGGGCAAGCCCAGAACTGCAAAACCCATGACAATAGACCACTTGGTTTACAATGTTTTATTATTGTAATGCAAGTGGTGAGTGTGTTTTGTGTCTATTCTGACCACCCTAAGGGCGGACTGGAATACAGACGATAAGAATCAGGCCTCATTGGCCTCAAGTGGGCATACAGTGTGAAGCTTCAAAGATATAAAAGAGAATGCTGAATGAGACACTGGAAAAATCAGGAAATATAATGACTCCCTCTAGTGGTGCAATGATGAAGCACAGAATTTAAGCAGCATGTTCACTCCTTTTTGAAAAAAAAAAAAAAAAAATGAAATGAGAGGGAAAACCAGGACAAAAGAGCTGAGAGCACTTTTCTGTACATTAATTACAGGACAAAAGTGTTGAGACAATAGAACAGTTTTCAAATCAGAGATTTGGATATTTGAGTCAAAATTTTGAGACCCTAAACAAACAAGACATTAGTTGAAGCAGGATAATAAAGGCATAGTTACTTAAATGTCTTATTTTCTTTTTAACTTACAGTTGGTTTTTGAATAATCCACTGTGTCATTGCATTCATGATGAGATGTAGTTGAATCAATGGTCTTATTAGCATAAACATATTTCATCTGGAGAACATGGAATATGTGTACCTAAATAGTGCTAGTTCATGTCTGAAGCACCAGAGTAAATGAGTTATGTTCTAAAAAAGGATTGTTCCAGAAATTAACCACTTTTCCAGTAACAATTTGCATAAGGTTCATTTTATTCAAATTAGATTAGGTATCATAAATTGACAATGAACATTTTTTAACTATTGTTCATTGTTAAAGGTGCAGTAAGCAATTTCTGAGAAACACTGTTGATATTTTAAATCAACCCAAACAAACACACCCCTCTCTTCATTGCTCCACCCCCAAAATGCATGAACACGCAATGCAAGAGTGAGTGTCTCTTTATCATAGCTGAAGCAAAGCAAAATAATGCTTAGCCGAAAAATAAAGTAAAGATGACAAGCAAATAACAAGAAAAAACAAAGCAAAGCTTTTCTAATATTAATGTGGGTCCTAAAGCTCTTGCCTGATCATAACCCTTCTTTTTCCAGTGATATTCCTGACCTTTTCTCTTTTGTAATGTCTCTCAGCCATCTCTCTTTTATAGACTTTCTTTAAATCTCCCTCTTGCTCACTCTCTCTCCTCCCCCATCATGCGTGTATACGCCCCCTACTGCTGATTGGCTACATGTGTGTTGTGCTCCAATCTACTTTCAACAGCGTTTCTCAGAAATCACTTACTGCACCTTTAATTTATGTTCGTTTATAGTACATTAACTGATTTATACAACTTTTTAAATATGTATTTTTAAACAAACGGCAATCTAGAATAATAATAAATGCTCTAAGTAAGCAATAAGGTACTAGAGGCTGTGCTGTATCGTGAATAAGTCACGGCTGAAGGGTGTTGTTAACCCCTGCAACCCCTTCAGCCGTGACTTATTCACGATAACGCACTAGCCTCGAGTACCTTATTGCTTTTATAAAAGGGTTACCACACAATACAAATATTAAAGCCAAAAAATATGTATCAATGCAACTTTCATGAAGTAAAATCACTAAAAGCCTTCCCTGAGCCTTCCTTCCCTCCCTGACCGTGAACAGCAACAGAAATTACATTATTACACTATTAGATGGCAGCAATGAGTGTGTATGAGTGTGTCAGTCAGTAGCAAAGACTTTTATATTGAAAAGACTGAATTGTTGCGAACACGGAACAAGACGCAACTGACAAATGCTTTGACTAGCGCTGTCAGTCACAGGAATACCCCTTAACTGTTAAAAGGACAAGATATTGCAGCAGACATTTAAACATTTTTTTTATTATGAACATAGGACTGACCCGAAGGAAAATTTTAAATCTGAATGCAGGTAACTCGTTTTCCATAAAATGTGCATTATCTGTCAACAACTCAATAAATCTGTTTTAGCATTTCACAAAAGTCTTCTTCAGTTGTTCACACTCACCTCTGTGATCATTTTGCCCCGGGTCTTGTTCCTCTCGCGGTGATTGGCTCGTTTCTGTTTCTGCTGCAGTACTCTCTCCCTGGTGGTGCGGTACTCAAGTGCAAACTCACTCAGAATCTTACTGAAGCGGTGGACGCTCACCTCTCTTATCGCGTATGGTGGGTGGCCCAGGAACAGCAGGAATGAGTGAAACCTGTACATCAAACACAGGGACGTTCACTTTAATTAACTTTCAAACAATCTTCTAAACTACTATGGTTTAGTTCAGAAAGGCAGCAAAAAACAATGTTGTTTTTGGAATATCTGCCGTCTGAACAACTAAAATCACAAAATCCAATCCACATTTTTGCAAACCAGATCCAAACCACATTCGTAGGTGGTTTGGAAACAGATTTTTTTATATATTTCTCAGTCTAAACTGTCAGATCAGATTTCAAGTGTCTTATTTCATTCTCATAGATTGGATTTGGATTTGTGTGAACACCTTTAACGATCATTTAAAGTACCTGTTTATGATGCGGCGATGCACAATTTTAAGGATGATAATTCTTTCTGCACAGTCTTTAAGGAAGTCTGACATGCGCTGCTTAAGGGCTGGTTTGATTTCGTGTTTGGCGATGACCTTCAGGTGGTCCCAGGATGCTTTACAGCGGCGCTCCATCTGACATAGGTTTTCCTGTAGCTGGTCGAAGTCCACCTGGAGAAGACAAGACAACCCGGTAGGGTGTCTCAGGATTGGTCCATTCACTTCACAAGCAATAATTTACTTTTAGCAACAACACATGGAGTTGTGATGCCTTGATTTCTTTCTTTGCATGTGGCACGTTGCCATTGTTTGTACATTGGGGTCCAAAAGTCTGAGGTGATATTGAAAATCTGGGATTTAAAATCTAATTTAAATCTGGAAATAAACAGTGTTTTGAAATATTTAAAACAAAGAAATGTTATAAAGACAAAATAATAAGAAATATGTAAGATTCTGCACTATTTCTTGGTCACTAATCAAATAAGCAAATTTGTGACAATGATCACTACTTTGTACAAAAGGTCAGGTGTTCTTGCTTCCATCGAAGCACATTTGGAACTTTCATTTCAACTTTTCACTCAAATTATTATGCTGACAATATAATCTATAATGAAATATATAGATGTATGTATTAACGGTAACACTTTAGTATAGGGAACAATTCTCACTTTTATCTAGTTGCTTATTAGTTTGCATATTGGCTGTTTATTAGTACTTATAAAGCACATATAAATGCCTTATTCTGCATGACCATATTCTACATCACTAAATCCAAAACTTAAACACTACAACAATTACTTTACTAACTATTAATAAGCAGTAAATTAAGAGTTTATTGAGGCAAAATTCCCCATACCAAAGTGTTTTTAATCAAATAATAATAATAAAAAAATCTTAATTATTTCAGACTTTTACTTTTACATGTAGGTGTTTCATTCCTTAGCAGTGAGTGATCATTGAGATTTGGAATTAATTTCCTGATGCCACCCTCCATCATTGCTTGCCCTCTCTATATCAAATATAATGAAATACAAAAACATTCCAAGGAAAGTACTGGCTTGCAGTAAAATCAGTGGTGATGGTCTTGTACATGGTATAGTAGTTAGTTATGCTAACCTTAGCAGAGCGAGTGATGGCTCCTATCTCAGAGTAGAGGTCTGAGCTGTCTGGAAACTTCTCCACGACAATGGAGCAGACGTGATGCAGTAGAGACTGTTTGTGAACGGTGTCCTTCACCTCAGGAACTTTCTCTAGGTAACTCAGCTCAAAGCCTTTAGCCTGAAAACACAAACAATCACACCATCAACATAAAATACTTTATAAAAATAGACCCAAACATTGATAATGATGTAGTATGTTTCCCCCTTAAATAAATATCCTTTTTTAAAACGTTATAAAGTAAAATTACGAGTTTCTGGCGCGACAGCCATACGCATTTGGCGTATGTTCAAAAAGCGCTAACTTCCGTGACAGTACACAATGACATGACTACGCGTTATAACGTAGGACATAGCGTAGTTGTCATGGCGTAGCATAGAACGTCATGGCATTGAGTACTACGTCGTGGAAGTTAACGCTTTTTGGACGTAAGTTGAATGCGTATGGCTGTCCTGTCGGAGGCTCATTATTTTATTTTTTAAAATTTTTAAATAAGGATATTTGTCTTACACAAACGCATTGATTCACTTCAGAAGGCCTTTATTAACCCCCTGGAGTCATATGGAGTACATTTTATGATCGATGGATACACTTTTTTGGACTTCAAAAACTCATCCTCCAATCACTCCCATTATAAAGCTTGGACAAGCCAGGATATTATTAATATAACTCTGATTGTGTTTGGCTGAAAGAAGAAAGTCATATACACCTAGGGTGGCTTGAGGGTGAGTAAATTATAGGGTAATTTTCATTTTTGAGTGAACTATCCCTTTAAATGTGTTTTTATGTAGCTACTACAAATATCATATATATATATATATATATATATATATATATGTAAACAATAAGGTACAAGAGGCTGTGCTGTATCGTGAAGAAGTCACGGCTTCACTTCAGCCGTGACTTTTTCATGATACAGCACTAACCTCAAGTACCTTATTGCTTTTATAAAACGGTTACCACACAATACAAATACTCAAGTACATAAAATATGTATCAATGCAACTTTCATGAAGTAAACTTTCACTAAAAGCCTTCCTTTTGATGGAAAAAAATAGTCCCTGACCTGTGAACAGCAACAGAAGTCACATTATCACGCCATTAGATGGCGGCAAAGACTGTCTTTATGAGTGTGTCAGTCAGTAGTGAAGACTTTTACATTGAAAAGACTGAATTGTTGTGAACACGGAACAAGACGCAACTGACAAATGCTTTGACTAGCGCTGTCAGTCACGGGAAAACCCCTTAACTGTTAAAAGGACAAGATAATACATTGGACATTTAAACAGATATTATATTATGAACATAGGACTGACCTGAAGGAAAATGCTAAATCTGAATGCAGGTAATAAACTCGCTCACTCAATCTCTTTCTCACAATACTCTTCTACATAATACAGTAAGCTTCAATGAACAATATCAGTTGAGAACATACAGTTTATGTTGCTAAGAGTGGCTGCTAAGGGTGTCGTGTAGTGATACACAGAACCGTTGGGTGAAGCGGTCACAGCTGTGTTTTATCATGAATAAAACACAGCTATTGACCAATCAGAATCAAGGACAGGAACTAACCGTTTTATAAATATATTTCTGTAATAGATTAAATACTTAATTGTTGTATAAAGTATAAATTGTTAATATTTCCCTGCTGAAAATGTTTATACATTTCAGAGTGATACATACATGTTGTATATTGGGATAAATTTCATATTTAGTGAAAATAGGTACATAATTGTGTTAAACAAGTGCAGTAATTTTGTTACAGTTGGTCTCTAAATATAAAGAAAAGGGAGGAAAACCATGAAAAGCGTAATGCACACTCACAAGACAAAACTCAATGGAAAAGCAGGGAAGTTTCATATCAGATCATTTTGAATGTGTAAATATGCGCAGATGCAATGACCTCTGATGTGGAAAATCACATGCACCTTGAGAGCATTAGTCACTCTGGATCTGGTCCATCATCAAATCATTTCCTAAAAAAGGGCTCATTTTGACATTATTCTGATGCAGTTTAGTTGATTAGCATCAGTTGCATTAAGATAAGAGCGCTTTGAACGTGTGCAGAGTCTATGTGCAGCTCCCATGATGATTCTGACCAATGCTTCATTAACATATGATTAACAGAATCTCAAGCCTGTCTGCAAGTCTGCAAGGCACGACAGAGCTGGGAATGGAGAAATCCCCACGGATGTGACATGACTCTTGCTGACTTTGTTCTGCTGCCCATGCTCAATGGTTTACGGTAACAAAAGAGATTTCATGCCAAACTCACCACCTTATCAGGTTTATCTCCTTTGGCCTTTTTAACATTATTAAGATCTAAGCGAATACGGCAGACAGACAGAAAGAAAGACAGATGGAGATGGAGAGATTAGGGCTTGAAAGAAGAGCTGCAGACTTTGCTGGCACTCACACTGGTCCCGTTGAGAAAGTTGCCAATAGCTAGCAGAGTTGAAAGGATGTAGCGCAGCGTCTTATTCTTTTCTAATTGGTCCATGCCCTCCTTTAGATCCTGTAGTGGTTCTGCTACTTCCTGAGAAAGAGAAACAGAATGGGTTAGAAATAAATAGCCTCTGGGAAAGTATTCTGTAGAGCAGTGGTTTTGCATCAGGATCTAGATTTTAAACTCAACAGTAAGTGCAGTCCCAACACAGTACTAAAACTGTTCATAAAACAATACAGAAACTCAAAAGTCCTAACAATGACTATGTACACCAATTATGTGAATATTCCCAATAAATCAAAATAAGGACTTAACCACAGTAAGATGTTTACATGACACGAGCAAACCTCTTCACTTCCGTTTACATGCAATTATTCTGATTATACTAAGAGGTGTGGTTATTTTTACTGCCATTATTCACATACCCCACAGCACAAATAATGAACTCACATACAGTAGGTGTGTTACTGGCCACTGTTTTAATCTACTTTCATCAAATCCAAAACATATTTCTATGCACGTATTGCTGCTGTAACTGGGGTTGCCAACGCTGCATTCTTCGTGTGTCTGGATGAAGATAGGGAGATAAGGAGCAGAGACTGAGCAGCAAGTTGTGTGGACAGGGTTTAGCGATTCAGAGTAGAGGGAAAACTTCAGAATAATGTCATGGAGTTCAGTCAGCGGTAATAATGTGATTACGGTGTTTACATGCCTGTTTATTGCAATTAAAATAAGCATACACCACATAGTTTACTGCGATTGTTGTGACATGAGGTAAAGTTTAATCGCAATATTGCCAAAATCCCATTATAAATCGCATTATGAGTGTGCCTCCATTGACAGTCTACGCAACTACTACCACTTTGATGCTTCAAAAAGTTCATAAAAGGGCTTTTAACACTGCGCTTAACAAGTTATCGTCGTTCTACACTACTTTTAACCCAGAGTAAAGTAATGTTTCACACTTGTAATTCAGAAGTGGGGTTAGCACCGCTTATGTACAGTGTGAAACAATGCGGTGTTAGAATGTTACAACTAGACGCTTAGCAACAGACAACCAATAGCATACTCATATTTGCCTGCTTTGGACAGTCACAGAAACACTGCGCATTGTATATAAACAGTAAATTCAAAGTTTGAGAGGAAAATGTCAATTGATGAAACAGACTGCCTGATATATTAAGACCTACTGTACCGCACGAATCTAATAATGTTACACATCAGATGTTTTTCCCCAACAGTTTAAAGTTGTCATTTTAGACATAACAGATAATGTTTGCGTGAATACTCGCCAAGACAGATATTTTGAAATACTGTAATTCCATGTATATGTGTATATCTGGATTGTGTGCTGTCTGAGGCGTCTTTGTGCGCATGCATCGGATCTGTCAGTGAGAGTGAGATCGTTTTGTTTACATCAGCAAGAGTTTGAAAATCTCATTTCATTGGTTCAGACGAGAATTCGCTATGAATATTCACAAAGTTGGAATGCTGCACTTTAAAAAGATATCAAACTTGTGCTGAGGGAAGTGCCAGTATTCAAGAAGTGAGCAGAGAAAAGCTGTATTTTTCATGGACAAAGGAAAGGTACTCCTCTCAGAAAACATACAAATAAAGATACTTTTAGATATTTAATTGCTATTTGGAGCATTGGGATCACTAGACGAGGGTTAATGAACACATTTTTGTGAAAACCTAAAATTCGACCAAAATTTACATTTTTCACTTTTTTTTGCCTGTAACTCGAAATTAGTCTGTGCGCATTCCGACTCCTTTTGCCAGCACGGGTCACAAATATGCAAATAAGAACGTTAACCCAAGGTTTAGGAATGTACAATGTGAAACGTCATCTTACGAATACCCAGCATTAATTGTTAAACCCTCATAAATTATGAGCAGTGTGAATTGTGAAGCAAGATAACCCAGATTCTGTTTACCCAGGATTTAGATCATTTCAATTCTGAAAAGTCCTAAAGAGATTGAAAAAAGTAGTAAACCATATGACTTAAAGGGTTAGTTCACCCAAAATTGAAAATAATGTCATTTATTACTCACCCTCATGTTGTTCCACACCCGCAAGACCTTCATTAATCTTCGTTAATCTTCTTTTCAACAATCTAGTGATGACCGATTTCAAAACACTGCTTCGAATCTTTTGTTTCGAATCAGTGATTCGGATTGTGTGCCAAACTGCTGAAATAACGTGACTTTGGCGCTCCGAACCACTGATTTGAAACAAAAGATTCGAAGCAGTGTTTTGAAATCGCCCATCACTAGATATTGTTGAAAAGTCGTTGGTGCATCAAAAATATTTTTCGTATTTCATCAAAAATATCTTAATTTGTGTTCCGAAGATGAACGGGTCTTACGGGTGTGGAACGGCATGAGGGTGAGTAATAAATGACATTATTTTCATTTTTGGGTGAACTAACCCTTTAAGGGTTTAGCAGAGACTTGATCGCTTTTTATTCACATATAAAAAGCGATCAAGTCTCTTCAGAAAATTTGGACTAAACTGATCGATTCATATGGTTAGTTTTATGATTTCTTTATGAAATTTTGAAGCGTCAAAGTGGTAGTTGTGTGGACTGTCAATAGAGGGACAGAAATCTCTCAGATTTCATTAAAATGTCTTCATCTGTGTTTCAAAGATGAACAAAAGTCTTAGGGTTTGGAACGACATGATGGTAAGTAATTGATGACAATTTTTTTCATTTTTGGGTGAACTGTTCCTTCAAGAACCCTGATAATTTAGAGGAGAGTTCAAAGCAACTGATGCCAAACCACTATACATTTTCATTTAATTTATATAAAGGAGTAACAAAACATGAGGCTGACCTTCTCTAAAGCATCATAGTCCATCTTAAAGGCCCAAAGTTGCAAGCGGGCGGACAGCTCACTGATGGAGGACAGAATGAGGAGAAACTGCTCTGCACTGCCCAGGGGAGTATCGGGGTTCGCCAGCTGGGCCTCCTGAATCTTCTGCGTCTCCTCCTCTGTAGGAATCATCGTCAGGATTTTCTATGAAAGAGCACGAGAACCAGCGGGGAGCGTTAGTATCACTGTCAGAAGCCATTGTATATGGGGACTCACCCCTAGAAAGGCATTCAATCGATCACGGAGTGTTGATGAATAACAACACCTGGAAAGACACGGCATTACGCAAAAATTTAGAAAATGATGCCTATTTCATCTGCTAGGGGCAACCTCCTTCTGTTGCATAACTGAATAAAAAGGTAATTTCTCCTGACCAAAACAAAATTTCTGATAAAATCTTGAGAAGTATAAATTGTGGTTGTCAGTGAGAATATAATGCTCTCTGTAGAGACATAAAAAAGGGCGGAGAGAAAAAGTCTAATCCATTTTTCCCATGACGAAAGATAAAAAATTACAGATTTTATGAGAAAATGGGAGCTCCATTATTCACATGTTGATATTGAGACATTTACCTCAGATCTGTATCATGGGCTGCAACAGGCTAAATGAAGCATTTTGCTAACCTTTAATCTTTGAGATGAATTATATGACCGCTGCCAAAAATGCTTCAGTTTTGCAGGAAATCCACATAATATTTCGACTCGCCGGCCAAACCAACTTGCTAAACAGTTTTAAGGGTAAAATCTATTGGTTTTGTGGAAACCCAAAGTAAATGTATATGCTCTCAGGGCAGAGAGGTTGAGTTATTTTGGACACGAGCTTTGACTCCATGCCTTTTGTTTGCCAACTCGGCTACAGTCAGTATGTCTCTGTCTTGTTGAACACAGTTGTAGAGAGCCATGTATTTTGGTAAAAATATGCTTTCATGTTGCAGTCTGGGGATGATCATAAATGCCTGAATGATTGATGTAACGAGAGAGAGAAAGCGAAAGAGAGAGCGAGAGCGAACTGTAGAGGGGTTCAAGGAATATGTGACTCACGTGGACTCAAAACAAGGTTAGTATTAAGTACAGATGTGTTTTCTGCATGGTAACCTGTCTGGCATTCTCAGGATTAAAGTGTAACCATGCATTGTACTAGCTTTATAACTGAAATGTATGCATTAAGTTTTATCGTAGCTTTTCTTAATAATTTCATCATGTCGAATTTGCTTCATTACTTGTGGTTGATTTGTCATAATTTGCGAAACGGAATGTGATTTTAAACCAGTACAGTATTACCTCTATGCCCTCTTTGCTCAAGGCGTACTCGTCGAAGTTGAGGATCGCTGTTTTGATGGTGCGAGGAGGCGGCAGGACCGTCAGGCCAATGTTGATGGCGTTACTTCTCTTGGAATCTAGAACGATGATCTCCTGACGCTTCCCATCTGCTGCCGTTTTCTGAAATCAGATATATAAACAGATTAATCATCAAAGTTATTCACAGTAATGGTACTGTGATGGGTTAAAGGGGTCAAGGTTGGCTGGTTAGCTTCAGTTGACAAAATACAAGTGTATTCTGCAGGGGGAAAAAAATATTTTTTTTAAAGCAACAGAGTGTTTATATAACTATGAATTTGTTTTTTTTTTTTGGCTCTGTGGATTTTTAAACATACTTTTTATACTTTCACTCATTCATGCATCACAAGTCTTTTACACCATATCTCAATGTATGTGTTTTGAAGTAGAGCTGCATGATTCTGGATAAACGGGGAATCAGGAATTTTTAGTTTCAAACAGAGATCGCATTTCTCCCACCATTCCGAAGAGACAACTAAACAAAATAACATGTAATTTAATAGAGGTTTTGACAAAAAGTTAATTGCTGCAGCAGTCTATTTCAAATGTTTAATTATCTTGAATGAATTATATTATATATATATAAAATTAAAAAAATGGTTTGAATGAATGATTCAATGACTTGCTCATAAATACTTCACTGGTTTCATTACCAGATGAATCAGCATTTTTGAAAATAAATAAATAATATATCTTGAATGAATGATTCAATGACAAATACACAAATACAGTCACTTGTCGCCACCTGGTGGCATAACGATGTAATCCATACAATCATAATTGGAAACTCCAAGTTACTTTCAAAAGGTGATTTGCGCTGCTTTGATCTCTACTTTTATCCAAGTACTTCTATGATAATAGGCATATTTGTAACAGAAATAGCAAAACTCTGTGGTTGAAAAGACTGTTTGGGAAGTTGTTTCATAGCTATAGCCTACATGATAATTGCTCTCTCTGGGATTTGAATGTCCCGATTTTGATTTTGTCAAAAGTTTAATAGGCACAGGTGAATCGTTGTCATTTAGGAATGAGATCGCGTGGGTGTGTGTATCACGATCTTTTAATTAATTGTGCAGCTCTGTTTTGAAGGATAACATTTTGTGGTGGTAATGAGAGTAAGGCTGTGTTTCCACCAAAGTGTTTTTTCCAGTGGCTAGCATTCTTTTCCAATTGTTTTCAATGGGAGCGCCATGTTTTTTTAAACGGCAGGTGCGTAACGAGGCTTTGAACGTCTTTTTCACGCTCAAGCGCTAGCTGTTTTTTACTAGTCGCCTAGAGATAAAGAATGTTCAACTGAGTAAAACGCTGCGCTCATCACTGTCACTTTTTAGCCAGCCGTCCAATCAGAGTGGAGGAGGGGCGGGACAAATACAACACCGACCAACTGTCACAACATTCTTGCTGTACAATGACATCAACAAGCAGAGAACAGAACAAAATGGATGAGAAATTAATATTGCTGGTCTCCGAACATACATAGCAAGTACTCTACATAGAGTACCTCAGGGATGACGTGTTTTTGTAGGCCAGTCCGGAAGTTAGCGGCGCATGGGTTCCCTCGATCGAAAGCCAACGCATTTTTCCCATAGACTTTTGGAAAATCTCAAAAAATAAGCTCTGTGTTTAACAAAGGGTTATGACACTTCCACGTTTTGTCTATCAAGATCATCTTTACAAGATAATACAACATTTATACATTTTGAAGCCTAAATAAAGTCATCAGATATAAAAAGCTAACAGTAGGCTATAAACGGACTACAGCACACCACGGTTGCGGATCAACGTCACCACCACCAAGCTTCCTCAAACTTTATTTAGAAAACAACTTTATTTAAAAACATGCTCGCTGATTGTGATCTGCGCTGTGTATGAATACTTATCCACTTTTTCATGAGAAATGCTGTCCAAATGTCCTGTTTGTCATGATGACGTCTAAAGTCCCTGCCAAAGGAAGTAGTCCCTTTTAGCAACTTGTTAGCAACCGCCATTTTTAAGACACAATAAAGGTTTAAAAAAAAATCACAAGCGGGTTATAACTGGTGTGTTTTTATGTCATAGATCAAAACGTGAAAATATTTAGAGGCTTTGTTAACCACAGACCTTATTTCAGGCGATTTAGCAAAAAACCCATTAAAAAAACCCATTGACTTTGGGGCGATGGAACCAGAAGTCCTAAAATGCTAACTCGCTTCTGGGTTTTGCCTACAAAAACACATCATCCCTGAGGTACTCTATTGTGTCGACATTTTTAGTCTGAAACAAATTATCTGTGAAATCAGTTACAAGTAACATTGTCATGGATATTCCGTATCATAGCAACTGAAAAAAACAAAAACAAAAAAATGCTGCAATGCCGAAGCGCACAAAGACAAAGCGTTTTCAGCAGAGCGTCTAGCTTTGGTGGACACACGGCCTAAGCCAATACATTTATAAATACATATATTAACGTATATTTAAATATTTATTGTGTTAGCAATGTATATATGTTCCACAGTGTCGTTTACAGCACAACCAACAATTTTGTCAACAAGCAAATATAATAGATTTAGAAACGGCATTTTGTCAAATTATGTTTAATGAGTTATTTTTATATTTAATTGTATTTAAGAAACATATGACATTTCCATTAGGCCCAGTGTCCACCAAAGTGTTTTTGGCCAGCTGAAAACGCTAGACGCTCTGCTGAAAACACTTTGTCCGGTCCCTCCTCCACTCTGATTGGATAGCTGGCTAAAAAGTGACAGTGATGAGCGCAGCATTTTACTCAAAGTTGAACATTCTTCAACTCGAGTCGACCGGTAAAAAAAATGCCGAGCGCTCAGCGCTTGAGTGTGAAAAAGACGCTCAGTGCCACGTTATGCTCCTGGCGATTGAAAAACATGGCACTCCCATTGAAAACAATTGGAAAAATACGCTAGCTGTGGGAAAAAAACGCTTTGGTGGACACAGCCTTATGGTATAGGCCTAACTCAAAAGTTTAGAGACAGTAAGATTTTTTTTCTTTTAAAGAAATTAAAACCTTTCTATTCAGCAAGGATGCATTCAATTCATCAAAAGTGACAGTAAAAAAAAAGTGACTTTCACATTGTGACAAAAAAAATCTCTTTTTCAAATAAATGATATTATTTTATATTCATCAAAGAATCCTGAAAAAAGTATCATGGTTTCCACATAAATATTAAAAGAATCACAACATTGATGACAATGTTTCTAGCTCCCACAACGAGGCTGCTTCGCTCATTGCTGAGCTAACCATACAGATACACATCTATTCCCCACACCAAATACGAAATAAGAATCCTTCAGCCTGTTCTTACTCTCACGCTGGCCACTGAACTGAATAGGAAAGGCATTTCTTTAATGTGGATAATTACCTTAAAAATGGCTTCCTGAGATATGAACACAAAACACGGGATATGTTTAATGTTTACTTGCAGAAAAGGCACGCAAGCACCTGAGGGCTATTTTGGGACTTTGATGGAGGAATATTTCTGGAGGAGCAGAGCCATGATGGTACTGGTGCCTGCTGCCAAACGGGGGGAGAGGAGGAAAAAGGGAGGGGAGAATGGGCCGAAAATGAAAAACAGCTGGAAAAGGTTGCTCAGAGCAGAGTGGAGAGGAAACCCCAAGCAGGCCACATTTCTGAAACACCATCTAAGAGCGAACAAGCCAAATAATATGATAGATCTTCATCTAAACAACACATCTAAACAATTCATCTCCAACACTTAAAACCTGTGATGGTGAACATCAGTGTTCATTCTATTTAGTCAGGGATTTATCTCTGTACATGAAAAAGAATCAAATGTTATACAACCTGGAATGACGGTGCAGTTCATGTTTTGGTGTAGAGCACACCCAAACTCTGAGACCCACGTAACAGGCTGTATTGATTAGGTTGAGAATGTTTCAGCTAAGCTCTGACTTGTGACTTGAGTTTGTTCCGAGTGACAGCGGATTTCATGGATCCCAGAAAGCACTTTGATGAAACTTTTAGGTAATACAGGGAATCCATCACAGCCAATCAACCAACCTATTAGCATTCTGACCTACATTCTACAGCTCTGTTCTAAACACGTGCGATCATGTGAGTTGTGCAGGCCGCACATGGGCAATGGAAGGTGTCAGAATTCATACCATGTGTTACAGAAGAAAGGCCCAGAAAAGATCAAAGTAACTTTCTAGCAGCTATGGCTTGTGTTCACATGTGCTGACAAAAGCCAGGTAAAACCAAAAATGTATTTTTTTGTTGCCCGGGCAAAATTTGCTACCACAATATAGGCTGTTGTTTGCCAGCACTATAAAAAAATCCACTTACATTCCATCAGACAAACTCTATTTTAAAGGGGTCATGACATGAGAAATCAAATTTGCCTTGATCTTTTTACATATGAGAGGTCTCTGTACCATTAAAACATCCTGCAAGTTTCATAGCTTAAAACATCCTCCTCATTATAAACAAAGCATTTATTCAATCAAGCTCCAAAAATGGCTTGTTTGATACTGGAGGATCTGTGAGGTCACACGGACAAATACATTTGCATATGACTGCGTCCAGAGCAAGACATAGATGAAGAGTTATACATCGTCGCACCATAGGCCCCGCCCACTGCTGCTCAATCGCTTAACGCCTGACATTTGCCTACACTGGATGTGAGCGTCACGTCAAAAGCAAATAAACCATTATAACCACTGACACTGTCTACACTGGATACAGTATATAGATGCGTGTTCAGTTTCTGATATACTCCACGCACTTGAGTCTTTCGACACTACAACAGGATAAATGGAAGAGTGAAAGAACCTTCGCTTAAACGGTTCCAGTTGAAACAGCTTGTTTGCGTCTCTGTACAGACTTCAGAAGGATCCCAGTGTCTGAAACAAGTGAATAGTTTATTTTAATGACGTCCCAGATCACTTCGGAGGATTATATGTTTGTTCAGAGCATTTTGTTTTGTAAACGATGTACAGTGTAATGGAGAGTTCGCAAAAAGAAACGTGTTGAAAGATGAAGCAGCCAGCTGTATTGGATCTGACAGCAGCTGCATCACAAAACGTAAGGAAATGATTTCATAATGCTTTGTCTGTAAATGACGGTATTATATGGATAATGTTTTCAAAACACTTACTCGTTTGAAATATGATGCAATGATGTTAGCCAATCATAACTGTTGCTGTTTACTGACAAGTCTTAAAGAAGCCACCTTTTAAAAATGGATCATTTCAGACAGGGTCAGAATGAAGGTTGAGAATAATAATTTTTTTCACATATTTGCTTGTTTTTTATGCAATAAATGCTATTAACATTATAAGTGAACCTCAAGGAACGAATAAAAACAAAAAAAAAAGGTTCATTGAACTATTGAATATATATATATATATATATATATATATATATATATATATATATATATATATATATATATATATATATATATATATATATAATACATTTTTAGGCCATTTAGTGCGAGTAACTTAAAATATACTCATATAATGGAAATGTAATTTATTACCACTGACAGTTATGTGAGGCAAATGAAGTTTAAAGGGACCTAAGGTGCGTTCACGCCATATTGTAATTGCTGTAACTACAAAATTCTGGCTCGTAAAAAGTTTTCACGTCCTCTTAGAGGTCGTAATTACAGCTTATAAGCTGGGAGTTTTCTGAAAGCTCCCACATGTAGCACGTGGCCACTGTACCACCTGACCACTGTAGATTCATTTAGCCATTGATAGTGGTGCCATAGAAACGCAAAATTCCCAGTCAAAGGACGTGAACAGCTCCTGAATACAACGTCACGTGTTGTCATCTCAAGATTCCAGTAAATACAAGGTGGCGTGAACGCAGCACTATAATGTCCCTTTTACAAGATGTAATATAAGTCTCTGGTGTCCCCAGAATGTGTCTGTGAAGTTTCAGCTCAAAATACCCCAATGATCATTTACTATAACTTGTCAAATTTGCCCCATTTGGGTGTGAGCAAAAACACACCGTTTTTGTGTGTCCCTTTAAATGCAAATGAGCTGCTGCTCCCAGCCCGCTTTCCAGAAGAGGGCGGAGCTTTAACAGCTCATGCTTGGGTTGCTCAACAAAAACAAAGCTGGAGAATCTCATGCAGCCAAAATGACGATTGTCAGTAACGGTGTTCAGCCTTACATTGTTCAAACCGGAGTCGGACACTGATGGAGAGACTCAGGAAGAAGTTACAACATTTAGAATGCATCTGGGCATTTCTGAATGGTTAGTGGATAAATGTATGCAGTTGCTGTGGAGTTGATTCAACTCATCGACTAGCAGGTGCCGTCATGTTAATATTTTGTGCAAATCCAGCGTTGAATTGACCCTCGTTTGTGAAGCAGTCGGGCGTAAAATGACGGCATGGTAACAACACTACTACAACAACTCTTCCTCTTCTCTAAAGCAGCCCAACATGGCCTCGGCCCCCTTTGTTGCGTGTTCTCGGGGGCAGGGTTTATGTAAATTTTAGGGTTAGTGATGTCACTAACCCAGGAAGAAGCTCGTTGAAGTCCCTACCAGTCATTTGTTGTAGTCCTTAAACAAAGAATTCTTTAAAAGAAAATATCTCCCTTTGCATTGAACTTTGAGCGTCATAACTTTGCAGATGTTGTTTATGCTCAAACAGCAACATTACACACTAACTAAAGTTAAAAAAGTGAAATCATAATCAACCACCCCTTTAAAACATCAACCATAACCAGATAAAATGGAATTAAGTACAGACTTCGTTATAAACTAACTAGTAGTTACTAAGACCCTACTGTGAACTTTATGTCCCAATTTAGGTAAGACCATCTGAATGGCTGGTGTACCCCTACACTGGTCTATAGAGGTAACTCTGGTTCCACATTCAGTAAAAGGGAGACCAAGTGGAGACCATAAGCACCACTAATTATAATGACACTGATGAGGAAATAATTAATGTAATATTAAGTAAACCAATAATCTTGAAGATTTAAGCAAAAAACAAACAAACAAAAAACCTGATTATTAATATCTTGGAAGAGAAAAGGGGTCATTTAACAGTACCTTTGTAACTGGCAGCTCCTTGGATTTTGTCTCAAAGAGGTTTTCCAACTTGGCCGTGTCCAGTTTGACCGGATCCAGTTTGGACCACAGTGACTCCCTGCATCTCTTGTGGTTATTGTACTGCCAGTCTATCGGTCTCACCTCATTCCAAAACAGCCGAATGGTCTTCTTCTTTTTCTGGAAGAGCGGGGGTTCTCCTCGACTAAGCTGAGGAGATCCAAGATGTGGGGGAGGTATTGAAGCCAAAAAGGGTGGTGGAGGAGGCATCATCATGCCAGGGATAGGGGGAGGTGGAGGGCATCCAAATAAAGGTGGTGGAGGTGGAAGGCAGGGAGGAGGAGGTGGCGTGAGGTCACTTGGCCCGATCACATTACTGACATCCAAAATGTCCACATCATCCTCCTCTCCCAAGTCCGTGAAGTCCAGCTCTTTGATGCGAAGCTCCCGTGGCATGGCCATCAGCTGGTCCCATATGTGGTCTGACTCCTTTTTGGGGGGTGTTGGTGAAGGAGCCGGTGGAGGCTTTTCCTGTGCTTGCTGCTTTTCCTTCCCAGAATGCTCCACCTCATGAGGGGATACCAGTCCTTTCACCAAATCTCCAAATTTCTCAGCCACAGCCCTCACGTTACCCTGGTTATCGAGATGCTCCACTTCCAATTTCTTCATGTTATCCTCGCATGCCTGCCGACGCGCCTCCAGAGTGGAAATGCGACTAGCGAGGCTGGTCACAGAGGAGTCCTGATCTGAACACCCTTTCTCATTCTCATTCTCCTTTTCTTTCTCATCTTCCTCTCCCTTTTTGTTTTGGGCATAAAGCATGTCCAGCATGAAGCGTTTGCTGTTGAGAACATTGTTGCACTGATCGTTGGCGTCCGCTGTATTCATACAGTCTGCCCACTGGCCTAAAATTCAAATTGAGAGCTAGTTTCACTAATATGTATGATTTTCAAAATGTATCTCAACAAAACATGTCTATTTTTAGAAATGCTGGAATGATTTTTCCCAGCTGAAAAATATGTGCAGCCAGGGTCCAAAACCTGGGAATTTTTTATTTTATTTTATTTTTTTTATTTTTATTTATTTATTTTTACTTGATCTGCCAATGGTGGGTAAACTGGGAAAATTAAATTTGAAGCAAAACCAGCCATAAATATTGTTTGGTTGCATTATTATTACTTAAAAATAAAAACTTTTAAAATTATTTTATATTTTATTTTATTTTACATTTATTTTATTTTATATTTTATTTCATCTGCCAATGACTGGGAAATTTACCTTATTTACCGGAAAATATCTCTAATTAATCTAATCTAATCTAATCTAATCTAATTAAAACCTGATTAAATTTTATATATATATATATATATATATATATAAAAAAAAAAAAAAACATTAAATATTTATTTATTTACTTTATTTTATTTTATTTGGTGCTTGGCAATCCAATGTGAGTAAAAATGCCAGTTGGCTGGTAACTTAGTATGAATATAGTTAACTTAGTATAAATATAGTTCATAAATAAATATAGTTTCATGATGGTAAAGAAATACTTGGCAGGTGAAATGGCAGGTGGACCCTGTGCCGAATATTGAACCCTTTGTGTTGCACAATATTTGATTTGTGTATGTGTTGTTCTCACCTGAGTCACTGTCGCTGATGTGTTTCTCCTCTCGTTCCTCTCTCTCCAGAGTGCTGCTGGCTGAGGAAATGCTGGAGGCAGAGCAGTTATCTTTCTCATTCAGCTCCTCATTCTGCCTCTCCTTCTCACTCAGGACGACATTCTCCTCTACATCTCTATCTAACATCTGCTCTTTCTCACACTCCTCTGTATCCGGTCCGTTGGTCTCTTCCTTAAAGTGTCCTTCTGGTTCTTCTTTCTTTTCGTATTCCATTCCACTCACCACCATTTCCTCACACACTTCTGCCTCAGCATCCTCTGCTTTCTCCTCTGTCTTAGGTTTCTCTGGCTCAGAGTTTGTTTGAGACAGAGAGAGCGTGATGTCTGATGGATCCACAGGACTCTGTTCCTCCTCTGGTTTGGAAGGTGACACCTGGCGCAGACACTGAGGCAGAGAGAGGCTCAAAGGAAGGCCGCACAACTGCTGTCTGCACTGTACGGCTTGTCTTTGACTCAGTTCCTAAGGGAAAAAAAAAGATTGGCTTAGCACTCATTCCAGATAAGAGGCCCAACTTCCACAGAACTAGTGATGAAACAAGGCGATTCTAAAATAAACTTGTGATAGTGAATCTTCCATGCAATGAAAATGAGTCATCGATATTTTTTCTTTCCCAGTAAGAGAAAGTAATGACTTATTTGTAAACATTTAGTTCACTAGCACATGGCTTGAAAGGTATATACAGTTGTGCTCAAAATTATTCATACCTTTGGTAAATATGACCAAAGAAGGCTGTGAAAATAAATCTGCATTCTGACGGAAGCCTTCTTTGGTCATATTTACCAAGGGTATGAATAATTTTGAGCCCAACTGTATATTTATATATTAGTGCTGTCAAAATTAGCGTGTTAATGCATGAGGTTATTTTTTCAGTTTAATCGCATTAAAAATATTTAACATAATTTGGTAAGTGTTTCATTATATGATCACACTCTTATTCACGCAAATGCTTTTAAACCATTCAAATGCCACAAGACAAACGAGAACGTGCTGTCTGTGAATGTTGTGTCTGTGTGACGCATACATGACTCATGTGCATCGAGTTTTCTTTCACGCTTGAACAAACAATGACACAGAATTATGCCAAAATGCCTGTTTTGTCGAGTATCCTCATAAGAACAGTCTTAAATGAGTTAAATAACATCTTAAATGAACTTAAAGAGTGTGAAAATGAGATGCGTGTCAGATCCGCTTCACTTTCAGCAGCGGCAGCTCTTAAAGTGACAGCCTAATAAACCAGTGTCTGTGATGTCTGTCATTAATGTTAATCAAAGAACAAAGGTAAGAAAATTGTAGCTTTAAAAGGATTAAACTCTATTTATTTTATAGTTTATGCAGTGAAGACTGTAAACTGTATGTTCTCAATTGAAATTGTTAATTGAAGCTTACAGTTTTATTAAGAAAAGTATTGTAAGAAAGAGATTGAGTGAGCGAGTTTATTACCTGCATTCAGATTTAGCATTTTCCTTCAGGCCAGTCCTATGTTCATAATAAAAAATATGTTTAAATGTCCGATGTATTATCTTGTCCTTTTAACAGTTAAGGGGTTTTCCCGTGACTGACAGCGCTAGTCAAAGCATTTGTCAGTTGCGTCCTGTTCCGTGTTGACAACAATTGAGTCTTTTCAATATAAAAGTCTTCGCTACTGACTGACACACTCATAAAGACAGTCTTTGCCGCCATCTAATGGCGTAATAATGTAACTTCTGTTGCTGTTCACGGTCAGGGACTATTTTTTCCGGCGGAAGGAAGGCTTTAGTGAAAGTTTACTTCATGAAAGTTGCATTGATACATATACATATTTGGCTTTAAAATTTGTATTGTGTGGTTACCGTCTTATATGAGATTTAGACACAATATTGGTAATTACTTGGTCTATTTTTCTTTTTGCCAATAGAAATGTTTTTAAATGAAGTCTCTGGCGTTTTTAATCACTGTTTTTGAAAAAAAAAAAAAAAAAAAAGGTTGATTGTATGATTCAGCATTCTGTATTTCTGTCTTGTTTTAGAGTAAAAATACAAACATCCTTAAAAATAGTTTTTCCCCCTTGTTTTACACAGACCTCACTAAATAACATTATTATTTATGCATAAAAGAAGAAAACCTATTTGCCAAAAGGGTTCAAAATATTAAACTTAACTAAGATTACAGTATGTGTATTTTTTTATTACACAATTTTGCTTCTCAAGTAAATTTACATTGTTTTAAAGATGTTTAGATATTTTTACTTGAAATCAAGACAAAAAATTCTGATCAAGAAAGTGATGCACTTCAAAGACTTTGCATGCTTACAATGCATGCACCCCTCATCCCTCACATATCCCCCTCTCCCAGTCTCTGTGTTACGGTAACCCACATAACATTACAACATTTACTCCTCCACATTTGGTAAAGCAAATAAATACAGGAAATGTGATCCTGCAGGAGCATGGGGAATAACAAAACAAAATTCCTCACAATCTTACCATCAAAGGTTTGTTTGAATACACAGCCAAAATATGAAAGCTGAATGACAGAGCTGGTAACTCCAAATGTCATTAAGGAAATACTGTTGATTATGGATATAGTACACAATATATTACACTATAATTGTGGAATTACTGCTGATTACTGCTGAATCACCAAAAATCTTATTTTTCCAGTTCATCTACCCTGTCCTTTCAATTTATAACCTCTGTTTTGAAGGAAGGAACCAGAGTCTCAGAATGGGAGGAGCTCAGACCTCTGAAACCACAGTCTGATCCACACTGCTATCCTTTTACACACGGCTGGTCATGCTTTTACTCACTGACCAGTGTGTGACCAATGCTCTGGCCTTCAAAAACCACATGAATGTCATGTAAAAAGAGTCTCAATGAACGGACAACCTCAAGCCACCCCACTCTATTATCATGTCACAGCTGATGGATGTCTTACTTTCTTTCTGTTTTTGTAATATAATCAAATATCACCCTGTTATTCTAGTAAATGTTCTGTCATACTGCCACATTGTTACAGATATTTTTGGTTGCTGCTAAAGCAGGTCCTACATGGTTTAAACCTTTAACCTATTGGTTACAAAACCATGTCTTTAACCACTAGGTTACACTACTCCAAATATACCGTGGCCATTTACCAGTAGCTCTTCCCGTTTTTGTTTTATGTTTTTTCAGGTAGGGTTTTTAAAGGTATAGTTCACCAAAAATGAAAATTCTGTCATCACTTACTTACTGCAAACCTGTATAACTTCTACAAGATACAGTGAATAGTGAATGTTGTTTTGAACATTCTTCAATAAATTCTTCTTTTGTGTTCTACAGAAGATATAAAGTCATACAGGTTTGGAACAACATGAGCGTGAGTAAATCATGACATAATTTACATTTTTGGGTGAAATATTACTTTAAAAGCATGAAAAGGACTTACATTTTCCCTTTTCATAGTTCAAACTGTATCCTTACTGGATTCCTTCATTACTTAAGAGCTGCCACTGACATGAATGGGAATGCTTATAGAAAAACTAAAACTAAGATTTTAATGTGATTAAAAATTTAAACTGCAGCCAGTCGGAATCGGAAACTCCACAGTGAGACTGAGTGATTGTCCAGGCTCCAGTCGCTCAGCCCATTCATACCAACTCCAGCCCCTCAGATTCAGATGTGGCTGCAAATGAAAGACTGACTGACCACTGACCCAATTTCTGACATTTTGGTTAATATTTGAGGTCAATAAACCTCAAATAAATGTAGTTTTTTCCTAATGGCTGACTGCCACAGTGGCTTTACATTGTTTTCATAACAAAACATTTATGTGGCAACCACTCGATTCCACACTTTGGAGGAAAAATTAGGACCAGAGTTTTTTCCAGCAATGCTACACTATGTTTCTGTACACACAGAGGAATCTCACCTTGTGCTGGATGTGGGACGGAGTGTGTATCCTCCTGAGCCTCTACAGTCAAAGGGGTGGCAGAACGAGACAAGGAGCTGCTGGAGGTTCGTGAACTCAGGCTGAGAGTGATTTCTGTTCGCCCCCGTGTTGTCGGCCTCGGACGTTCCCTTTCATTTTCCTCTGCTGCAAGCCGCTCCATTTGCTTATATCTGTACAAACCATATAAAACACAGTAAAAGTCACTAAAAACCATTCTGTATCAGGGTCAATGACTCAATGCTCATTTCTATGTGTGGATCTATTAATTTATTTTAAAAAACAAAACAAAATTAAAAATATAATTTAATACATAAAATGACTCCCCTTCTATGATGAGTATAGTTTTAGTCTCTGAATTAAAATTTATTTTGATATTTTTTGAGGGCATAAAAGTCAGGGTGATAATAATAATAATAATATCATAAAGATATTAAAAGAATGAAATTCTTAAAGATTGGCATAATCTATTATTTTTTACCAAAGTAATTTGAACAAAACAGCTTTACTGCTAATATTATGGTACAACCAACATTCAGTAACATGCAATAAATAAATAAATACATAAAATACAACTCAGTAATTGATATCATGGATAAATAAATCCCTTTACAGTGAAATTTATTTCTAAAAACTTTTTTTGAGAATAGTGATTAAGATGTGTGCACTCAAAATGTACTCAAGGTAAATTCAAATATTACATTTCTCATAACATGCATGTTTTAAACTAGATTTTTAAAGGATTTTCCCTTTTCTTTATCATGGGCCCTCTTATTTGTCATTGACAGATCAAACTCCTTAACTCTTAACGCAGATCAAACTCAGATCTTAACTTTTTATGTGAGGTGACGTGGCATTGTGGTTAAAGATATGGGTTTGTAGCAGAAATGTTGTTGGTTCAAACCCTGTTAGTTGCAACTGAACTATTTCGGTCATATTTGCTCTAGGGGAACTGCACTTGTATTAAATTATTAAACATTTCTTTTAATAAAAGTCACATTGTTTGCTATTCTGAGGGGTGAAAGCCTGAAACAGCATGTGGACTGATAAATAAATGTTTTAAACAAATTTCAGTGCCTCCAGCATGCAAGAGGACACGAATTCTCACTTTGTGCATAAATAAACTTGATTTCCAAACTCACAAAATCCTCCCACTGTTACCTATAACTCTCCTTTAACAGGTGTCAACACAGATGCTGTCTGCTCCCCTCCTGTCTTACCAACCCAAAAAATATGCACCAGCACTAATATAAAATATTACCAAAAACAAGAACCAGATGTTTGATAACTATATAACATTTCCTTTCAATCACCTGAAGTTAGCTTATCCTTTAATTCCATCACATCATTATACTATACTGTAAGGTTCACATCAAATTTAAAAAAAAAAAAAAAGGTTGGAAAACCTTGACTTTCGATAAGATCTAGAATAAATGCAAAGACACTGAGTCATTCCACTTGCCAGGATCAATGTTTTTAATTTAAACATTTACTGTAAATGGAAAAAGCCCATGTCTAAAGTCAATTACACACCTTGTCCTGCCGTCTTTAAAGGTCTTAATCTACAGCAGCCGTTAAAGGGGCCCTGACGCCATATTTCACCTGCAGCGCGTGCCGACTCGCTTCCCATCTGCTGCTCGTTCTAATAAATGTTTTCAAGGTGTATTACAACCGTTGCACTGATAATTGATATTAAATAGGGCTCAAGGCTTTATGATATAATTGCATTGAACTGCAGTGATTTATTCAATATGATTGGAATGCTCATCTGTTATACTGGAAATAAGTGTCTGATATAATTCATTATAAAGAAGGCAGAAGGATTTTTGGCATTAAGATTTTCTGAACTTTATTATAGTGTCAGTGTATTATATGTATATCATTATATTATATTATATTATATTATGCTCTATATAAGTAAAAGTCATGTACCTTTCTTCTCGTGCTTGTCTGACCTCTTCTCTCTTGTCCACATAATCCCGACTGCAATGAAGAAAATCAACATAAGCAAACATGTACAAGAAGTAAAATCGAATGACATTTATATATCTACCAAAGACATTTGGAGTTCCTGGGGTTAACAGATGTTTAATGTCATTTAAACAGTAACCATTACACAACAGTAGAGGCTGACTAAAGGACTCAAAGACTTTATATGATAAGACTGAAAAACATACAGAAAGAACAAGCATTTGATGATTCATTGTCTGTTCTTTTCCTTTGAATGGCCATTATAAGAAGCAATATCTTGTGCAATCAGGAAAACTCCTAAATCTCCAGAAAAAAAAAAAAAAAAATGGATAGAGGCCTTAGCTGCTTCTCCAAACTGTAGGACAAAATGTTTCTCATGGTCATCTCCAACACAAGAGATTCTAGATGACGTCGGAAACGCTGATGTATTTGTCATATTAATGAAATAATGTAGCCCTGGGTGCATACAGTAATTACATCATAATGAAATGCTAAGAAAGGCCACAAACTTGAAACGGCTTCTCTCCTCTCTTTCAATCCGCTGAAGTCTCTCCTCTCTCTCCAGGCGCCTCCGCTCACGTTCTGCATTCAGAGACTCCTGGTGCTGCCTGTAGGAAGAGGTTAACAAACCACCCAGAGTCGGCCTGGAGGACCAGAGAAATCAAAGAGGATCAGTATTATGAAACAACAGTATTACAGAACAACAACACTTGAATTAATCAGTATTTAACAATTTGGCTCGCCCTGATGAATGACAATGTGATCTATGCTGGTATGACAAGGTTATCCAATTACAATAGTGTTTAGTTTGCTACTGCAGCAAAAACAGCCTTCTAATGGTCAGAGAGAGGGAGGGAAATGGTCATGTAAAAAATTAAATTACAACAGTTTTTGGTGTAAGACACCTCAAGTAACATTATGTCCCTTTAAGTTGTTTTGAATATCCTCTATGGTGCATGTAGATGTGGCACAAGAATCCTGTGTGGAACAAAGAAGAACAGTGGCTCACCTGTCTGAAGGTGGACCCCCTGATGGACCGAGACGATTGTAGGGTGTGGAGGGGGCACTGGACACCCCAGATGACCTGCCAGGATATGTTCCTGCATAGCCATTGCTAAAGGAAGAAGAAAAAAAAAAAAATTGATAGCCTATTCATAGTTTAGCCACAAATTATTCAGTCACAACCACAACAAATACTTACAAAAATATGAAAGAAAAATGAGGGAAAAAAAAAAAAAAACTTTAAATACATTTTTAGATTTTACATCATTATTTTTAAATATACACTATTGTTCAAAAGTTTGGGGTCAGTAAGATTTTTTTTGAAAGAAAGAAATTGGTAACACTTTAGAAGAACTCACGCTATGAAGCATTAGTTAAGCATTAGTAAATAATTAGTTAATCATTTATAAAGCATTAATAGACATTAGTAAGCAGTTTATAAATACACCTATAAATGCTTTGTTCTTGATTTATAAGCATATCTATAATGTGTTTAATACATGTATTTTCATACTTTATTAATGATCAATTTATCATTTCTAAATTAAGTATTACATTATTTACAAACCAGTTATTTAGGAGTTGTCAGTGGTTCATAAGATCACTTATAAAGTGTAAGTAAATGATTAATAAACTATTTAAATGTACATTTATGCATCTTATTATTTAGACATATAGTAATAGTTACTCAGTGTGTTAATAAATGCTTTATTAATACATATTCCTACTGTAATTCATGATTAATTCAGGTAGTTATAAAAAATTTAGTAGTTGTCAGTTAACTATTGTTGTGAGCTCATCTAAAGTGAGCACTATTCATGCCTCGTAAAGCTTTTATAAAGGAGATTTAAAGGATACAGAACATAGAAATATTTATTTCAAGGAAAAAAAATGAAACTTTACGATGGGTAACTTGATATAAAATTAAAAGTAAACCTCTGCAATTTCACAGAAAGTAAAAATCCCTGTACTCCTCCAGAAAACACAACTGCAGTAAAATGAAACTAAGCTTTTGCAATCTGATATAAAAATACATTTCTGTAAAGTGTAAACATTGCTGAATAAAATTTTACCAGTGCCAACACTGGATTACAGGAGTGCCAAAATACAACAAATAATGCTTTTATAAAACAATAATAATGTAATAAAATATTTCACAGTGTCAAAACTACCTCAGTACTAACTTTAAAACATTAGAGAGCAGCAGTGCAGAAGATCACTGAGCCTTTAAATCTTCTTTGTAAAGCTTTACGAGGCATGAATAGTGCTCACTTTAGATGAGCTCACAACAATAGTTAACTGACCACTTCTAAATGTTTTATAACTACCTGAATTAATCATGAGTTACAGTAGGAATATGTATTAATAAAGCATTTATTAACACACTGAGTAACTATTATTATATGTCTAAATAATAAGATGTATAAATGTATGTTTAAATAGTTTATTAATCATTTACTTACACTTTATAAATGATCTTATGAACCACTGACAACTCCTAAATAACTGGTTTGTAAATAATGTAATACTTAATTTAGAAATGATAAATTGATCATTAATAAAGTATGAAAATACAATTATTAAACACATTATAGATATGCTTATGAATCAAGAACAAAGCATTTATAGATGTATTTCTAAACTGCTTATTAATGTCTATTAATGCTTTATAAATGATGAACTGACTGTTTACTAATGCTTAACTAATGCTTCATAGTGTGCAGTTATTATAAAGTGTTACCAAGAAATTTATATTTTTATTTAGCAACACCGCATTAAATTAATCAAAAGAGCAAAACTGAGAGTAAAGACATTTATAACATTACAAGAAATATTCTATTTCAAATTTTGCTTCCACTAGAATATTAAGCAGCACAACTATTTTCAACATTAATAATAATAATAAGAAATGTTTATTGAGCAACAAATCAAGTGACACTGAAGACTGGAGTAATGGCTGCTGAAAATTCAGCTTTGCCATCACAGGAATAAATTAAATTTTATTTATTAATATATTAAAAGAAAACAATATTACTGTTTAACTGTTTTTTTTTTTTTTCTTTCTGTCTCCTTTTGACCACATAAATGCAGCCTTGGTGAGCATAAGAAAGTTTAAAAAAATATTACTGACTACAGTATATATATCATAGCCGAGTTGATTTGTGGGAATTCATTGTCCTGAAGTTTACCTCTTAACAGCATAAAGCTAAAGTCTTGATTTATTCAAGAGAACTAATGACCATCTTTTCCATTCACTTCATTTATCATACATATCATCAGCTAGTACACAGACAAGGGGGGTGAAGCTCTGATTCCAAATGATGTCATGTATTTCCTTCATCAGGACCACAACACTACAGACACCCTGAGTGAAGAGGCCAATGTGAATCCTCACTCAACTCCCCAAAAAGCCAAGGACACATATGCACACACAGGTGCTCGGCAAAATCCAGACTTTACATGAGTGGATGACAAAATAAACTCTTCTCCCCAAATAAAACAGCTTGCCAGTTCAGATCGCTGGCTGGAGATGTACGCGATACGACCTTGTATTGGGAGATATGATTAAAGACATGTGGGGGCTCATTTCTCTGCAAAATCCCACATCTTCATTAAAAGAGGTCAGTGACATGCTGTCATTCGCTCCTTACACTTGCCTCTATGTTTGAGTCTGCTGTGATTCATTACACACATTAACGGGGTAAGAACTGAGAGCTGGGAATGAATCCTGGCTTAATACCAATGGGAAAAACAGACACTGTTCTAAATTTCAAAGTGTTCCAGCACCTGAAAGCATAGAGTGTCAAACACACTTAAAAGTGTTGTGAATTGTTTTAGCCTTGCCAAATAAAATCCTGTTCTGTAGAATATTAACCACAGTAAGTAAAAAAAAAAAGTATTACCAGAAAATGGCTGCAGCCAGCATTACCCACTCTAGGTGTCTGGGTTTATTCTTTGTGATGAAGAATAAAATAAAATAAAATAAAATAATAAAATAAAATTAAATAATGTATTTATGTATTTATATTTTGGTGTTGTATTCATTTCAGAATATTTCAGACGCTAAACCCCCTCGTAGAAGAAGAAAGCTATTGTGTTTACAACTGTGAAAATGAGCGCTTACCAGATCAACTAAACGCTGGATTTTCAAAAGTATGTGAAGTTTGCGGCTCCACTGTTGCAAAAACTTGTACAACGTTCTTGAATGAGTAATTTATTAGATGCACGCCGATCTGTTTTTGTAGGGACATCGACTTTACATTTTCACGGCCCTAAACATGACGCGGAACAAAACAAACTGTGATAGGTTGCGTTACATGTCAGTCAAACATCCTCTTAGGCGGTCCTTGGCCAATGAAAGCTGCGATAGAGTCCGGAGACTATCGTTGTTCTTAACACCGCTTAAAGCAGGGGTGTCTTTTTACTTTCAAACTCAGTTCCTAGAGAGCCACAGTCCTACGGAGTTTCCAACCCAGCTCAAACACACCTAGGCTGCATCCGAAATCTTAAAAATGCTGCCTTCGGTAGATGCATTGCAAGGTAGGAAGGCATCAAGGCATGTCTGAATCCAATGTTAGCTTCACTTCCTGTCTCCTGAGATACCTTCATCTGATAGATTTTTGAAGGCAGCATAGATGTATCCTTCGCTGCCTATGATATCCCACAATCCTGTGCTTTTTATTCTGTGACAGTTAAGCTAAAAAGGAAAGATGGCGTCTAAAAGTTTTGGTTGGTGGTCAGTTTGTGTGTAAATGCATGTTTTTGACCCATGTTCTCCACTTTTGATGTCATTTAGATTTCACCAAAGCTCTCTATATTTTGCAGTAGACCTTTAAACAGTTACGCTGCCTCAGAAGTCTGTCCAAAATCAGTTTCGTGAGGTACCTTTGTACACAAACGCTGCTTGCAAAGTCATTGCCTGATAGGCGAGGCAACAAGTCAGCTAAGATTTTGGATGCAGCCCTTCCTGTAGTTTACAAATAAGCCTGAAGGACTTGATCAGCTGCGTTTAATTAAGGATGAAGCTAAACTCTGCAGGGCTGTGGCCCTCCAGGAATTGAGTTTGACACAAGTTTTTAGCACTGCTTATTACCTGGGGTTATGACAACATACTCTGGAGCATGGAGCACATTGCGGTGCCAAACGTGTACTTTGTGAAACGAAGGAGTATTAGAATGTTACAGCTTGATGCTTAGCAACCGACAGCCAATCACATGCCTCATTTTCACATGTTTTGGAAACACAGCACGTTGTATAAACAGTATGTTTCAGCATCTGAGGGGAAAGATGTCAATTGGAAAATTGGAGTAAAGAAGAGACCATTTCATTCTACCTTTACAGTCCGAAAAGTCCAGTGATAGTACAGTCAGCAATATATGGCATGAGGAACGATTTTTCTTCATAGAAGTTTTGCGTTAATGAGCTAATAAAATATTAAAACTCAAACCAATATTTTGTGTCTAATTATTTACTTATTTGGCAAGTAGCCATGTAATAAGCGGGATAATGTATATCCAGACGGTTGTTATCGCAGAATAAACCCCTTCAGGGTGATAACAACCGGCTAGATGTACATTATCCCTTTAGTAAAGTATTAGCACTGTGAAACGTGAAGCAAGATAACCCAGGATTCTGTTTACCTGTGGTTTAGAATGACCCAAGGTTAACTATTCCAAGTGTGAAAAGCCCTCAAGAGATGAACAAGAAAAGACTGGATAAAGAGCTTATGAAATGGCATAAGCCAGACTTGAACCAACATGAGTGCCACAACCTTTTCTATTTAAATTGTGCACCAGAGTTTACGAACTTGATTGGTTTCCAACTTGTTCCCTTACCTGCCACAAGAACTGCATGTGTTCGAGTATCTAACATCTGACAGACTGCACAGAAGAGACAGAACATGGAAAGAAGTTAGTAATCGACACATAAATTACAGAAAATTTAGTCTGACTGAAAGCTGTGATGGAAACAGAGGACAGAGGGACAAGTGCAGTCGAGAGACAAGTACAGTGACAGAACGTGAATCAAAGCAGCCTGTTTATTAGTGCAAAAGACCTTGTGTTACATACAAACAACTTTATGCTTTTAAGAGCCCACCAAAAATAATAATAATGTCAGAATGAATATTAGTGATTTTTTTGTATGTAAAAAAAAAAAACTACAAAATGGTCAAAAATTATGCTTTTTGCCAAATGGTGTAGTTACAACACCTACCAGCAGGGGCAAACTGGACCATGCAAATGAGTCAAATTATGACCCCTTGCTTGCTATTGCTAGTCACTTAAGTCATCAATAGTTTCCCAGTTTTCCCAGAAGAGAAGATTTTGATGTCATGTTGACTTTATAAGTGTACTGTTCCCTTAGCATAAGACTTCTGTGTAATTAGGTTATTACAGCATTAATCATATTGAAGAGTCCACATTTGCACAGAGTCTCAGCAGACTAAAAAAAAAGAGAGCTGTCTTTGATCCACTTTATAATCCAGATGGGTTTCTCAAGCTGCCACATTCTTAATGTTAGGCAAACATGCACATGACACTGCAAAGCATTTTCAGCTTCATTCTCATGAAATGTGGACCCTACAGGCACTGTCCAGGTTGAAATACAATTGCCCTTTTATATGTGACTTAATTTACAGGCTTCTCTTGGCTTTGTAGTGGTACAATGCCTCAATGAAAGGCAGATGAGTTGTAAATGTCAGTAAAAGTTAGCATCCTTTAGGGAGTGTCTTGCACTACAGTGGATGGTTCAAGGGCGGAAAAAAGAGACTTTAGTTTATAAATCGCTCTGTCTTTTTACATTCCATCAAATATTAAGGAACGAACATAAAAATCTAAAGATTTATCAGGCTAAGATCATACTGGTATACATTTCTCCTTTTATTGGTCTGAGGACTTGATATAAGACACAGCGAGTGTAGGACTTTTTGTGAGGGTGCAATATTTGGAGGATAAAGGATATTTTACTGTGTTCTCTTAGAAGCGGATACAAAGGGATAGGGTGATGATCCACTAGGTGAGGGTCTGACTCTTTTCAGAAGGTGGGCTTGATGGAACAGGCAAAACAATAAACCCTCGCCATTCACAGGAGATCCAGAGATCAAGCGAATCCCATGTCACACTTCCTTCCTATTAGAGCATGAATATAGTGTTTTTGAGTCTTGAATCAATGAAAACAGACATGGGTTTCCTAAGTGTATCTCTCAGAGATCTCATTGCTGACTTATGTGGGAGTGAAAGTCATTCTCTGAATCAGACATGCAGCTCTGAATGGCTCTATTCCAAACTTTATTTTCGATATAGGAAGCTCCCTTTCAAGACAGCAACAGAACTTGGCTTGAAATGCTCTAAATAGGCAACAACACTGTTGCTGGACACTCACGTATGCTGCACAAGTAGCACTTAGCAGTATGCACAAATTATTTTGATGTTAACATGTAGCTAAGCTAATAGCTCATTACATTTCCCACACAAAAATAAATATATCAATCAGATGCAAATATTTCATAAATCCTGTTCAGAAGTGACTAAAAAAATATTTAAAATTGACTTTGATACAATGCCTTCTGGGTAGGATTGTGGCAGTTCAGAATTGAGAATGCCGTTTAAATTCCAATTTAACTTCAGAATTTGAATTGAGGTAGCAAACATGATGCAGAACTGCAATTAGAATTTGAATGACTGATTGATTGATTGATTGACTGATTGATCGATCGATCGATCAATCGAGGAGGTAACAGAGGAACCCCGGGATGGTAGGGACCCTAAGGACCTGACCGAAGCCCAAGAAGACAGTCTTGATTGATTGATTGATTGATTGACTGACTGATTGATTGATTTTTGAGAATGCTTTAACCCTAAATGGTATCTGAGAAGTTGCCTTAAAATTCGGCAGTATTCTCCTATATACTGGAACAGCTTTTGTGTCAGGAATGTTCATATGATCCATAACTATGCTGTCTATGTAGGCAGCTCACTAGGGTTTGGAACAGAGCCCATCTGTACATGCATGGCAACTTGTTCTGTGAGTGGCGAGAATCTACTGCGTCTATCTGCACTACCTGCAGTGCTTGTCTGGGTCTCGACCCTGCAGAGTGCCCCCAGAAACCTTGTCCAAATCCACCGGGCAAGCAGGAAGAATGGTGGATGAGAGTAGAGGGTGGACAGGGGACAAGGGGTCTTCGCTTGGGGAGGTGGAGGCTGAGGAGGTAACAGAGGAACCTTGGGATGGTAGGGCCCCCAAGGACCTGACCGAAGCCCAAGAAGACAGTCTGGGTAATATCGGGGGGCCAAAATCAGGGGTGAAAGGAGGGGAAGACACTGGGGCCTTGCGGATAACCTTAATCCCAGACCTCTCCCGGAGGTTTTCCTCATTGTCTGTATCAACGGCATTGGGAATGAAGTTGACCATGCACTTTAAAGGCAAACACAAGCTAGAAGCTTCCTCTACTGTTGATGCCATCCGACTATGAACAACAGAATAACAGCAGAAGTTCGAGTAAATGATGGGGAACACCATGATATGTTGGGAGACATTTATGTTAGTCAAGTCACGGAAGAGATAGCATCAGAAAATGGATAAGGATCTACAGTCTGGTTTCTAGCTCTAAGACTCTACACCCTGAAATCCTATACTGCTGAAATACCTTTCAGATGCCTGTCTAGAGAGCTCTGCTTTCTGAAGCTCCTCATCCTTCTCCTCCTCTTCCTCCTCTCTGTGGCGAAAAGGAGGCATTGAGGGTTGTAAGGAGGGATGAGCAAAGGAAAGAAAAGGCAGAGCAGAAATGAAAGGAGAGGACAACCTTCACCACATGCTCTGACGGTAGACGAAATGACACAGGAAATCATAACACAAAACATAGAGACATAAGCCATATTATGTTACTTGGTTAAACTTTTCTGGTATTACAAAATGAAAGTGTCATATCAACACAACAAGGAGGATACAAACAATTGTGAATGATGCTGCCTTCACATCAGAATGATCGTAAATGTGAGTTTCCTAGTCGGAAATTGGACATGCATGGCCTCTTAAGTCATATTCATGACTGGGATACTCAGAGATCATTTTGATACTGAGTTTTTGAGTTGGGCCGTAAGTATAGCACAGGATAAAACCATTGCTGTAGTGATTAAGTTTTATTCATTTTTCCCACAATATCTGTAATGATTTCTGTTACAGTCATGTGTATTTATGTATATAAATAACCACTTGATGCATATTGTATGTATTTTACACTTATTTGACCGAAATTTCGGAATCATCAACAAGCTGATTATCTAGATAGAATGGTGAATGTATACAATAGTATGGGAAATGTTTATGGTCACCAGCGAATGGGACGCTACACTTTATTCAAAATCCATTGGACATTGACTAAATATGTTTTCTTTCCATTTTGTATTTCATGAGCAAATTTCCCCAAGAAATAGGCAAGAATGAACCTGTCGTCCTACATCGTTCCTATTCTTTCCGTCAACAAAGCAACTGAACACGACAAACTCATATTTATGACTTCAGAATTTGGAGGCAGGAAATTTCCAATAGCACATGAAGGAAGCATACATCTACAGCATGAAACAGACAGTGTAGTCTGACTCTTGAATGAATGACTCTTACAAGCTGATTCTTTTTACTGAATCAAAAGCATACAGTGGCAACCAGTCCAGTCCAATTTCAGAACAAATGACTCTATTGAGTCAGTTCTTTTTAATGAATCAAACACGCATAACTACTACTAGACTTTAAACAAGCAAAATTCCTACGGACACTGCAATGTAATATTACGTCACACTCTGAGTCTTTTTAAATATATATATATATATATAAATATATTCAATCTACTCCACTTTACTGCAATGCTGCAATCCTGCAGTTTTAAAGCCTGTGTTCTTTTAATTCAGCTAAGAGGTCATGATGTGACATATCAATCTTTTATTGGTCACATGTCTTTATGTGATAAAAATTCACTTCCTTGCACTTCCTCCCACATGTAAATGCATGGAAGTCAGCGGAATGAAAAGTGAAGTGTGGTTGTTCATTTGATGTGAACTGTAGTAAAAGATGCACATTATGTGTTTTGTCAGCAATATTTTATAAATATAAATGAATAAAATATATGTTATCATGCTTTTTGTTTAGTATAGTTGTTTAATACATGGTTAATGCCATCTATTGGATTGCTGACACTAAAAAGACTATTAAAAGTCATTAAAAAGCAAACCTTCTGGAAAAATTGCATTGAATCTTTCAACATTCCTCAAGTACTAAAACAATGTTAATAGAACTATTATGAAGCCATAGTTTTTAAGAGGAATCTGAACCAGATTCGTTAAATTCATCACAATTCCCATCCCTACCTATACCAATTTTTGGGTCATGACACTCACTGAGTTACACGACAGTTAATACAGCAAAGGATTAAGACCTTTAGGAGGAAGAGAAGTCCTGTGCCTCACTGCTCAAGGGTCTCTCTCTCTTTCCATCTCCCAGTAGACTGGTATTTATTACTAATATGGAAAACACCGCACTTCAAAGGTCCTTCTAATTTCCTGTGGTGGGTTAGCTAACAGACGTCAGGATCAGATGACTGACTGAGATGAATTCAACTATCTGTCAACCAAACCGCTCTAAGAAAAATAACCCACGAAGACCATCACTAACAGCATATCCTGTCATCAATAATCAAAAGCACAAGCTGTCTGTGCAGCTCAACAAAAGAAGGAGAGTGATGTGAGACATAAAGAGATTGTGACAGGAGTATTGCTGAGCCTCAGACATATTCTTGTAGGTACCGAGTGGCTTTCAGACGGGCACAAGTTCACAGCAATGATTTTGTTAGTATTTAATGTGATAGGGCCCTATTTTAAGGATCTAAGCACATGGTCTGAAGCACATGGCGCAGGTGTACTTAGGGCGTGTTCGAATCCTCTTTTGCTAGTTTAACGATGGAAAAAATGGTCAGCGCATGGTCCAAAAGGGTTGTACCCAGTGTCTTAATGAGTCATGGGTGTGTTTTGGGCGTAACATGCAATAAACCAATCAGAGTCTCATCTCCCATTCCCTTTAAATGCCAGTTGCGTTTGCACCATGGCGGATTCACTATTTACATGGCGGAATTTGCAAGCGGAAATACGAAAGGCTTCTCCAGAGAGGAATCCTTTTATTTTCAATATTTAAAAATGTTTGTGTGCTGCTGCATGTCCCTGTGTGTGTAATAAGCAGAGTGTACGTGCATTGTGCACCCGCCTATAGTCGCATATTACTAGCGCCCTTTAAATAACAAAAAAATAAATAAAATAAATACTGCACCATTGACTTTAGACCAGGTTTTTGTTGGTGAATGGCACAGTCGTTTTCACTTGCCTCAAAATAGCAACACGCCAACAATGCACCTGAACACACCTCGTTTTCAGACCAGCACGTCCATGGCCGAACAGATGGGCGCGAGTGCATTTGCCATTTAAACGTGGCGCAGAACGTGAAAATGATAACTGCGTCAGGCTGAAACTAGCAAAAAACACTTGCGTCGTGCCTGGCGCCGCATTGCATCGGGTGAATGATAGGGCCCTTTATGATTTTGACTGATGCTGGTTGCTGATAACTGTGTAATGACAGATATTATAAATCTTTGATATTTTCTTTAATGCAAATTCAATTGAGAAAGTTTACATTTCAAGTACAATTACACATCAAAACATTTTAATATGTAAGAGAATTTTTTATTATTATTATTTTTTTCTATATTTTAATCAATATTTTGGTTTTGTTTTCCATTAAAAACTAAATTCCATTGAAACAAAATACATTTACTTCAGAAGGTAATAATATTTGTTCGCTTATTTTTTAGCCCATTGGTAAATAATAATAAAGATCATTTTTATAATATATATACACAGTACAGTAGGTTTGGGGTCAGTTTTTGATAGAAGTCTCTTATGCTCACAAAGGCTGCATTTATTCAAAAAATACAGTAAAAACATTGTGAAATTTTATTACAATTTAAAATAAATGTTTTCTATTTTAATGTTTTAAAATGTAATTTATTCCTATGATAGCAAAATTGAATTTTCAGCAGCCATTACTCCAATCTTCAGTCAAATGATTCTTCAAAAATCACTCTAATATGCTGATTTGGTGTTCAAGAAACATTTCATATTATTACGCACATTATGTTCATATTATTAATGTTGAAAACAGTTAATGTGGAAACCATGATCAACTTTTTTTTCATAATCTTTGATGAATAGAAAGTTCAAAAGAACAGTATTTATATGAAATATAAATCTTTTGTAACATCATAAATGTCTTTACTGTCACTTTTAATCAATTGAATGCATCCTTACAGAATAAAATTATTAATTTCTTTTCATAAATAAATATAAAAATTACTGACCCCAAACTTTGGAACTTCAGTATAAGAATTAATTATATTTATAATTATATATTATTTCATTTTATGGAATTCATTTTTATTTATGAACTATATCTAATTTTCTTGTTGCAATGTTTGCATTTCTACTTTGTTTCTCACAGAGAGCTCTAATTAATCAAATGGGATGGCCAATCAATTCAATGTAATTCAATATCACCCCTAGTAAGATTCACTCAGAGATACAGAACACCTCCAGACTTTTCAACATTCCACTAACACAGAGCGGCTGAGCTGGCCGTACTCTCACTCTCCACTGGCTTACGTAAACTTACTGTGTCCCTCCTAACTTGCTGGATGACAGAAAAACCATATGAAGCTTTTTCGATGGCTGATATACTATTGTGGATGTCTGTGCCTTCCCCTTTGTCCCTTGAAACTTTCATAGGATATGGATTAAGTTGTATGATTATAGTTAACAACAAAATATACAAGGACAAGTTTGAGTACCTCATGCTGTGCTACAGCCCTGAGAAGTATGCATGCCTCGTACCTCCATATTTCAGTAACTTCCTATTTCCTCTCAGCCTCACAGGTTCCCAACGCCTCCCTTGTGTGTGTATGATTAAATGCACTAGCAAGCGCTCTCCGTCTCTCCCTCGGAGCATTATTAAATTCTCCATCTTCTTTTGGGGCTTAAAAACTCTCATGTCAAAAGTAACATGATAGAACACCCAATATAAAACTGCTTCCTGTTCTTTAAAAATCTGTACATCCTGAACTACACATAGTGTTTTATGGCTGAAAGTGAATACATGTGATCAGTGGAGGGTAAAAAATAAATGGCTTAGTGTAGGATTTTCACTTTTTCACAGACCTCGCAAGACAACAATTGAAAGTGTCATATCATTGTTTTTACTTAAAAAAAAATATAGGTTTTCCAGTTAAAATACCTTACAAAATTTGATAGGTGTTTTAACTGAAATTTCAATTTTTTTAAAGGAATCCGTCATTTGTTTTTAAACTGCAGTAATACAAAATATAATTTCAAAAGTCAACTTCTCACTCTCTCTTTCTCTTATTCTCACCTTTCGCTGATATCTTCAATCCTCTGGCCATTAATGGGCTGGATGTTGGGCGTGTGGCTGTGGCAGGGGGAAGTAGGAGCAGAAGTGTGGCCTTTCCCGTTTTGGAGCGAGTGTCTTCGGCTGCGTCGTCGTTCCAATCCTCTCCTCTCAGGTGTGGCCCCCACGCTGGCCCGACGTCGACTTTTATGTCCGGATGGAGGAGGCTGGGCCTCATCATCACCATCTTCATGACGAAGGGTTGACTATGGAAATACATGACTATTAGACTAACAGCAAATAGAAAATGTTGCATTAAAACATCAAAGCTAAGGATAAATCAAGGTCTACTTACAGTCCAAATTTTTGGTTTTTGGCACAAAAAACATGCATAGAAAATGTTCATTACACTTCTTAGTTTTGATTTGAAAAACTGTTTAAAAATATTTGGTAACACTTTAGTTCAGGGTCCAATTCTCACTATTAAAGGATTAGTTCACTTTAAAATGAAAATTTCCCGAAAATTTACTCATCCTCAAGCCATTCTAGGTGTATATGACTTTCTTCTTTCTGATGAACACAATCAGAGTTATATTAATAAATATCCTGACGCGTTCAAGCTTTATAATGGCAGTGAACGTGTATGAAGCTCAAGAAATTGCATCCATCCATCATAAACATACTCCACACGGCTCTGGGGGGTTAATAAAGGCCTTCTGAAGCGAAGTGTCGCGTTTGTGTAAGAAAAATATCCATATTTAACAAAGTATAAAGTAAAATATCTAACTTCCGCCAGACCGCCTTCCGTATTCAACTTACAAAAAACGCTTTTTTCGTAAGTTGAATATGGAAGGCATAGGACGTAGCGTAAGTGTTTTGAACTGCTAAGGGTGTTACACTTTCTTCATAAGTTCAATACGGAAGGCGGTCTGGCGGAGGCTACATCAGGATATTTATTAATATATCTCAGATTGTGTTCATCAGAAAGAAGAAAGTCATATACACCTAGGACGGCTTGAGGGTGAGTAAAGCTTTGGGTAATTTTCATTTTAAAGTGAACTAATCTTTTAACTAGTTGCTTATTAGCATGCATATTACTAGGATATTGGCTGTTTATTTGTACTTACAAAGCACATATTAATGCCTTATTCTGCCTGACTATATTCTACATCCCTTAATCCTTCCCAATACCTAAACTTAACAACTACCTTTCTAATTATCAATAAGCAGTAATTAGGAGTTTACTGAGGCAGATGTCATAGTTAATAGTTAGTTAATAGTGAGAAGTGGACTAAAGTGTGCACAAATATTTTATAGTTTCATACCGTTCAGATACACTGGACTTGGTGTGAATTTGAACCTCTGGATCAATCAGATGCTGTCCAATTGAAAAGTAAACTGATCATGCGCTAACCTCATAAATGTTGAACTGCTCCACTAGGTCCAAGTCTGTGCCCTTCCTGTTGACATGCCTCTGGGCTACGGCCTCCATGCCCTGCTCCTCCAGGCTGTCAACAACATCATAGAAAGAGTCCTGGTCTGGCAGACCAGCGAGTGTCTGGAGGAACACCACAGATATGTGAGAATATATATAGCAACAACATGTAACTGGGAGTGTGCAAAAAGAGTCTTTGAACCATAGTATTGTGCAGGTACCTTGTTGATAAGAGTCATGGCATAAACCAACAGCTCAGTGTCCATTCCATCTTTCTCATCCAGGATTTCCATGGCATTGGACCACGGCTTACAGCCTGGATACACATAAATAAAAGGGCCATGTCCATTTATTCAATTTAGACCTATTTAATAAGGTTTTCGTTTCAAGTATTTCACTTTAAATGAGGCTTTTTTCTTCATTATTGACACATTCTTGACAACATTTTTTACTTTATGTCCACCAAAAGTATAAAAAATTATTCTAATTCCGAAATAGATGTGCATTCAAGCAACTGTATACATTTATTTAATTTTTAATGTATTTCTGAAGAAATTAATAGATTTGGACCTGAATTCAACGTCATGTAATTGACCCAAAAACTGAATTTTGAATTCACTGAATTTAAAGGATTAGTTCACTTTGAAATTAAAATTACCCTAAGCTTTACTCACCCTCAAGCCATCCTATGACTTTCTTCTTTCTGATGAACATAATCGCAGAAATATTAATAAATATCCTGATGCATCTGAGCTCTATAATGGCAGTGATATGATGGATGGATGGATGTGGATGGAAGCACTTTCTTCAGCTCATACTCATTGATCCCTATCACTGCCATTATAAAGCTCAGATGTGTATGGATATTTATTAATAGAAGAAAGTCATATACACCAAGGATGGCTTGAGGGTGAGTAAAGCTTGGACTAATTTTCACTTCAAAGTGAACTAGTCCTTTAAAAGAACTGTGGTTTAATACACTTCTGGTGGTATTTGAAGTAAATCAGTTGAAATATGGCTGGTTCAGAAGCAAATGAGCAGCATTAGTTTAAGGAGAAAGTGTCTGTTATGTAGATTAATAGCAGAAGACGTTCTGCTTCATCTGCCAGCTTGTCTGTCTCACTGGGAGACCAGAGACAGCCTTCTCTCCTCTTATGTAACAGTATTAAAACAGTATTAAACTTTTTTCATTCTAGCTGTCTTATCTTAGTAGCTCTGGTCCTATCAACACCTTTTTCCATGAGTGCAGTCCATTAATCTTGCTGGTGATCATATTTTATAAAGCACTTCCAAAGCAGAGGTTGATAATATGAGCAATTACCATCTTAAAAAGAGTCAACTCAGCTAACATTTTTGGCAAGGTTCTCTCAAAGTTATGAACAAATGTTCTTCAATTAACATTAATAGAACGTTTGTCCAAAGATATCTGGTTCAGAGAACCTTCAGAAATATACTAAAGTGGGAACATTAGCAAAACATTCTTTTATATTATATATTATTACATATTTTTGTTAGCTGGAATGAACAGTCTAACTGTCAGCTTCACTTGCTTCCTCTCTTCTCCTGTTTTAACCTGAAAGTAATCAAACCTCACCAGAGGAGAGAGTCTCTCCCTATCATCTCTGTCCCACAAACATTGTAACAGCCAGACTCTGGAAACGAGCTCAGTTTGGAATACAGAGAAAATAGTTGGAAATGGATTTCCAGAGACACTGTGAAAACTTTCCAAGAGTATTTCACTTTCCATGTGTGTTTGTTTGTGTGATGAGTTCACGTTACCTTGCTTGGTGTCTACATTGTTGACGGCCTGGATGAGGAGAGGTGCGTTGGTCTCGGTGTATTCCACAAAAACCAGCAGCAGCTTCAGAGCAGTTTTAACAACCAACCGGAACTGCAAACATGTATACACACACACACACACACACACACACAAAAGGAAAGAAACACCATTTATCTCTGCACAACAACATAAACAACACTAATCTTACATCTGCCTTTACACCCAATAAAATGACATACTTCAGCCTACACTTCTTACACCATCTAGACTACATTAACTGCGTATTAAAGGGTGTAAAAGCCCAGAGAATATCTTGACACTTTTTCCTGAAGGGGTACCATGGAGGATATTGATAACAGCGTCTGACACATGACTGCAAACTGACAGGAGGAGGAGCTACTTTAAATGTCCTGCAAGTTGTCTTGTGTTATGACCCCTGTTTTTCTCTTTCCCTTTCTTACCCAATGGATTTTTTTAGATGGTGTAAGAAAAATAAACTTAATTTAATATGTATATATACACACTCTGAAAACAGGCCTTATTAACTTAAAAATTTTGCTTCTCAAGTAAAGTGTCTGTAATTTTCAAGGTTCACATATTTTTACAGGAAACAATACATAAATATTGATTTAAAAACAATTCCTTTCCAAAAATACATATGCTTTCTGCATTAGAGATGGAGACATTGAGAGATGATATTTTTAGGAAAACAAGGTGAAAGAAAGAAGAGCCACTGAAATCCAATAGACTAAAGTGAAAAGTAAATAAAACAGAAGTAAAGAAAAGCAAAAAAATACAGGGTCAGGAATGTGATTGTGGGTATAGAGGAAAGTGGAGGAACAGGAGGAGAAACAGATCTGTGTTTAATAAAGTAAGAGCTGCTCTTTCAAACCATACAGTGTGTTCCACATGTGCCATACAACAGGAAGAGAGACAAGAGGCAGGAGGAAATGCATTTAAACACTGATACACTGATGTATCCAGGACAGAACTGCTCAAACATCTGCTGATTTGGTGATCACAAACATTCATTCACATCCAACCTCTAACACACACACTCTCTCTCTCACACACACACACACACACACACACACACACACACACGGGTTTTGGGTTTCCATGTTTTATGGGGGCTTATGTCCATAGCCATAATGATTTTTAAGCTGTACAAACTGTATATTCGATTCCTTAACCCTACCCCTAAAACTACCCATCACAGAAAACTGTCCTATCATATGTGCTCATGTTTGCCACTAGAGGGCTGGACAGGACTTAGAGAGAAAAATCAACCCGGAACACTGTGTGCCGTGAGAACCCGTGCCACAGTCTGTGTGCTGGCACACCTGGAAGTTGCCCTGCTGAGTTAAAGCATGCTTTACAAACATTGGCTTAAAAGAACATAAATACAGGGAAAAAACAGGAAAGTCAGTCATGAACACTGCGTGCAAAACTACGCCACCCTATGAGTATTGTTCAAGTTGGCACACCTGGAAGCTGCCTTAACTTAAAACATTTGCAAACACTGGCTAAGAAGAACATAAATACAAGAAAAAGAACCTTTTGGTCCTTATTGAATTCATTACTTCTGAGCAAAATATTAGATCTGGTAGGCTCTCGAAACAAGTGTTTCTCATCTACTTTTGTTTCAAGACCAGGTTTTAGAACCAAGCAATAAAATGTAATAATATTACCATAAAGTGCATAGGCCCAGAAATATGCAAAATTATACATATGACTGATCAGATTATACACAAATCTGATTAGTGTGTCAAAATTGTATTATTTGCATTTCATTTTTTTTTTTTATTAGAATTTTTTATAATTAATTAAATTTTATTAAGCATCAAGCATTGGACAAACCCTCGACCCCTTGATTTTGACAGAGGGAGTGAGTCTACTCATATGTAAGTCTACTCAGGCAGATTTATAGACCGCAATGCCACACGATTGTGACGTCACAACAGCAACTCGCAGTGCTCGGACTTAATTTACCCACAAGTGATTAAGGGCGTTCCATTTAAAACCCATTGCAAGGGTTCCACAAGTAGTGCAACATAAGCAATGACGTACAACTGTGTGAATGAGATGGAGGGAAATTAGCAAGTGGACTTAAACACAGCTCATGTGCCATCTCCTCATTGGTTTATTGTCTTGTCACCTTGTTATCAGTTCTGTCTTTTCATTGGTTCCTGTTTGATTAGTTCCACTTTGTCATTGGTTGTTGTTGTTGTCATGTGCGTTTCCCCTTATGTTTGCCATGTTTCGTGGTCATGTATTGTCTGTGTAACCTGCAGGTTGGTTCATGTTCATGTTAAAGCCAAGTCAGTTCACTTTTAAATAAACTGCACATGGGTTTGTTCCACTCTCCTTCCAGTGGATGACTTGTTACACTGATTCTCACAGCAGGTGTCATGGCGGACGAGCAAAACCACCATATTTTTATAGATACTACAGTTATTTTGTAACGGAATGTAGTTTTAAGAGTTTTTTTTATGTAGTTGTTTAGACCTCAGATATTGTTTAGACGCTTTTGGAGATGTGAGCTTCAGGCTGTCAGCGACCGTTCAGGGCTCATGTACCCGCAGAAAACAGCTTCATCTCAGCCAGTCCTTCGGGAATTTGCTGCTGGCTCTTATGTAGATAGTGTTTAAACATGAGGTATAATTCGTTTTGGATATATCAAATGGGCAATCTTTGGACCTTATTAATCTATTACTTGTTCCAGAGCTAATAGATTTGGCTTAAGGGCTATATTAAGTTTCATAACTTTATTTACATAGAAATTAAATCCTGCACTAACTAGAGCACTGCTTTTGTACGTTTTAACTGTTTGTTTGTGTTTATTTTCTATTTTACTTCTTATACTGTTATAATGGTTATTGTTGTTCATTTAAATATTATTGTTCAATAAATATTTTATATAAATAACATACTGTATTTTTTTGTACTATTGAGAGAGTCCGGTAGAGATTTCGACTTCAGTGAAAGTTGCATTAATACGGCATTAGATGATGGCAAAAACTGTCTTTATAAGTGAGTGAGTGAGTCAGTTGCAAAGACTTTTATATTGAAATGGACTGAAACAAGGAAACAGGACATTGTTTTTACTTTAAACAACATCTTACAAGACACAACCGACAAATGCATTGACTAGTGCTGCCATGGGAATGTCTTAAATGTTAAAAGGACAAAAAAAAAAAAAAAAGATATCACTTTCCTTAGTGGACATTCAAACTGATTTTGTGATTATGATTGACCTGAAGAATATCAGCTAGATGCAGGTAATGTACTCACATTACAATGAGTTTCAATGAAGCGACTCAACGTTCCTTCATTAATAGTTCTAAAGTGACGTTTTAGAATTAGTTACGGAGGCCTGAGCTCAACAGTTAAACTGTCAACTTGAGATTTGAATCCATGGCGGAAGGAAGTAGTTCCTCACAAAAGAGGGTTTTAAAGACAATCCGTTGTTGTTTCTTATTCATTTGCACACTTGTGCTGTCGAACTGTTGTATAAATGCAATATCACACTCGTAGCCATGCGATATGGCTGTATATCAACACTAAGTGATTACCTAAGGCCAAATCACAGCCGTGCTGATATTCAGCCATATCGCACGGCCACAAGTATGATAAAATGCAAATAACCTATATCACGCATCACTTGACCCACCAGAATCACTGCACAAAACATCATGAAGTTAAATACGCACACTCATTTACAATTTTAACAGTGAAATGCTCTTTACCTTTGATCCAACCAGTGTGTAAAGCCACTGTACAGTTTCATTGTGTCTGATAAGCCCATTCATTCCATCCACGTACAGCATGATTTGTCCAAGAGCTAAAAGAGAGAAAGAGAGAGAGATATAAATACACTGAAGTTGCTACAGGTTTTAAGGGTTTTCAGTGCATTGCTATATGGTTGCTGAGGTGTTCTAGGTATTGCTAACTGAACCCACCACCACTAGTCCTAGATATTCTAGTCCTTTGTTTTATCCAGTATTCGTACCACATAAAAATAGAGATAAACTAAAAATAATTACAATTATTAAATAACAATAAATAATAATAAATATTATATTTTATTGGAATAAAAATGAAAGTTGAATTATTGCCTTGCCTTTTTTTTTTTTTTTTTTTTTTTTTAATGAATTGTTGCTGATAACATTAAGTAATGTTAAATACATTTACATTTATGCTTTTGGCAGATGCTTTAACCATATTGCATTCAGAGATATAGGTTTTATCAGAACCCATGAACTTGGCGTTGCTAGTGCCATGATTGAGCCACAGGAACACAATAAAAAGTTCAATGCTTTTAAGTCAAGTTAATCAATTACATCTACTGGCATAAAATTCGAACTTTATTTCATGTGTGCTAGCGTGGGATTTGAACTTGTAGAGATTTGTATCAGGAGTATGAATTCAGCCTCTGGCCCACCTCACCACTGGATTATTCCTCATATGCACAAGTACATTTAGCAAGTGTAGGTTCTTAAAGTTTTTAGTATTGAATATTAATTGAGCAAAATTCTGTGCTTCGAAAATTATTTTCACTTGAAATGCAACAACGAAGCAAAACTGCTTCATACCACTGTGTAAGAGCGTGTGTGTGTTTGTGTGTGTGTCTTTGCATGTGCACAGCAGTGGTCAGTGTTTCCATTGTCTTCATAAAACATCACTGGCGCTCCTTAGCAACTCAGGGGAGGTCTTCTGGTGAGGGAAGTGTCGTGACAGAACTCGAACTATAAAGAAAACTCTTCACACGCCAATGAACCCTCACATATGTGTCCAAAGTTTAAACTAATCAGAGTACAAACAGATACAATCCTCTATATGTGAAGAGCAGGATTTTGCTCTGATCAAAGTGAAGAGTGTCAATGAGATCCATCTGGAGCTGTCTGAATACACAATCTGCTGCAAAGAGTTATTGTATCACACACACAGACACACACACACACAGACACACACATTAACTCATATGCTCCCTTTAACAGGTTAATCATTCTCAAATAAACAACTGAACTTTGCACAAACTTTAAGGACTGTTACACTTTCAATCTTGGCACAGAAATATACAAACACACAACAACAAAACCACATTTATAGGTTAATGGATTCAAGTCGTGTTGTGGAACTTTTCAAGTTGGCGGCGTGTCAATTAAATAACTATGGTGGAAGCAAACTGACTATTCCCTAGGCCCCGGCTTAACGTTACTGACCAATCCTACTTTAGCAAACTGTTGCCGCTCACAATTTTCTCATGTAAGCTTGTGTATTTGGATAGTTTTAAATGCAGTTTCAATTTAATACATAACCCATAATGCAATATTGGAAATTATCTAAAAATTCTGTAAAATATATAATAAATATTGTAAAACGTCACTGCTTGGTCACTTATAAAAAGCACCCAGAGAATGCAAACAACATTTTTTATTTTTTTTTTATTTTTTAAAATATATCCTGACAAGTTAATTCTGTAGATTAATCTTTGTTAACCCTCATTCTCAAACGAACATGCATATATTTTCAATTAATGCTACTAAATTGACGTCATTTCATTTATTTATTAATGCAATAATCATCACGAATGGTAACTAAAGACCTCATAGTACCATAGTGAATGTGTTATATACATTTTAGGAACAGTTCTGTTCATGTAAATTAATGTTATTAATTAAATGCTATGCTAAAAATGCTATTTTCAGTAGTAATTTAACAAATTCTTTAATGGGACACGGCAGAAAAGCTTTGCAATGTCCTTCCAGCCATGTAACAATACCATTTGATCACTTTTTACCACTGCACATTTTACTAAAAAATCATGCTGAAATCTTCCTCAAAACTTAACACCAGAAATCAAGGGGGCGGAGCTTAGAGAAGGAAATATTGGTACTGATTTAAAGTTGCAATGTTGAATGTTGACTGTAAAGTGTAGTTTGATGAAGAACAGTGATTAGTTTTTTGAAGTGACAGGATTGTGCACAAAAATAATAAAATAAATAAATAAAATTTTGCTTTTCATTGTATTACACGAGTGCTAAAAATGCTTCCTATCTTTGTTAGTAGTGACACTGCTAAATGCATCTATTTGATTCTGACCAAAATGATTTGAATGCCAATCATTATTGCGATTTACGATTTCCGAACTTGTAAGTCGGAACTTCCAAGGAGTGAAAGGCAGCATATGTTCAAGCTGAGAGACTCCGTGGACTGGCAGGAGTCATAACAAACAGACTCACACGCACACATAGTGCAGTTTAAATATTGCTCTTGAAGCCTGAAATCTCAGCCTGTGTGGCAGTGCAATGGGGAAAACATTTGAGCAGGCTGATCCACCCAAGCGTAACATGACTTCCATTTGTAGCAGGACACATAAAGCAGGTCATAACAAGAGCTCAGGGAACTCCATAGGAGGCCACTAAAATCACATAGCTTCCATTTGACTGAAAACACTGGAGGAAGAAGTAAAACTGAGAGCACTGACAAAGACACAAGCAACAAGGGTTGAAGGTCACTGTGACTTTCTGAGCCGTAGTTCAGCTGAAGAAAGATTTCTGGCTTCATTGAAGGGACAAATCTGTAGTCACACAGATACTATACATAGACAGACAGAGAGGGTTATTTTTTTCAACCCAAATGCTGGGTTGAGCCTTTTGGGTCAGTCGGGTCTGTCTTTTCATGTCTTTTTGCCCTGCATTAAAGGTGCTCTATGTAAATTTTTGACTGTACTAAAGCATAAAAATACCATAATATGTTTACAGATATTTATTAAACATGCTGAGTTCACATACTCGTTTCTCTGAAAACCATTGCTACAGCCAGTTATTTCACTTTGAAATTTGCGTTGCGTGTCGGAATTTCTGTTTTTGTTTTGGTCTGTGCAAGACCGCACGTTGCCAATTTACCCAATAGTATTTCGCCACCCTAGATTGCCAGTCGGCCGAAAACGCATGCAGCGAATTGCAGCCATGGAAGCCAGCGAACAAAATGGGTCAGAGATCGCAGATTCTACCTGACCTAAAAAGCCTCAGCATCCATCTAAAAATCTCTATGAACAAGAACATATTAAAACGCGATATCAACTTATCATAAATCAATAAATCAACTAATTATCTTACAGTGTGTAAGTCTCCTCGCCTTCTCATGTCAATTGAGCTCGCTCCTGTTGCGTGTCTTCAAACTGGTAACCCGCGAGAGCGTCGAGTCTGAGGAGGAGGGGCGGGGGCGGAGCAAACAATATTTTGAATTTGGACTGCAGTACCCATTTCAACCACTAGCTGTCATTCTTACATAGAGCACCTTCAAAATAAATGATTTATTTGTAAAGATACTAAAATTAAACACTTTGAATGTTAAATATATCCTGAGAGCTGTTCACTGTATGTAAATGGAAAGCTTATGGAGTCAGCCACAGCATATTTCGGCTATGAGTGAAACGCAGGGTGCAGTTATAGTGGAAACGGGATAACAGAGATTTGTCGATTACACCTGAATTACTTCTAAATGTTTAATTTTTACTTCTAATGTTTGTTAAACACGTTTAAATGTAGGCAATATTGTATAGGCTACATATTAAAAACAGTATAAATTGTTCAAAACTGTAAAATTGTAACGGTTATATTATGTTTTGTTCAGTTTTGGCTTAGTTTTAGTTCTGTTTTCCCTGTTCCTGTTTGCCTTTTTAGTTTGACCCAGTTTCCTATGTTCCCGCTTCTTATTGGCTGTCACAGTTACTGATTTGATTTTCCCTCATTATTGATTCCCTTCACCTGTGTGCCATTTAGTTTCCTTTGTTTGAGTTAGTTTCCTGTCCATTATTGTTTGTTAAACATGTGTTTGCGATTTCTAAAGCTCCTGTTGTTCTCTCAGTGTTTAATAAGTAGTATTTTGATTACTCCTGGTACGTTCCTGAGCAACGCATGACAAAAATATGATACTCATCAAAAATAAAGGAAGTCATCATGTAAATGAGTAGTTGTGTGGAGTATTTACAAACGTTTAGAGGATTTAAATTAATCTGTAAGCACTAATTCATATATGAATTAAAAAAAATAAATAAATAAATAAAAAAAAGAAGAAGAAGAAGCTAGTATTATAGCAAAAGCAAATTAATAAAATCAACCCATTATACTGGGTTGAATGAACAACCCAATTTGCTAGGTAAAATTAGCCTAACATGTGTTCTGTCCTATATTTACCCAGACTTTGGGATAAAAACAACCCAAATTGGGTTGTTTTTAACCCAGTGTTTGTTAGAATGCATGTAAGGATCATCATTCAAATACTACAATCATTTAGCAAAATGGTGTTTGTCCTGAGATTGACACACTCTCTTCACGCCAGACCGTTGAAAGAAAGATGAGCTCTACTGGACTCTACTCACACAATGAGGTCGTTTGATAAATAGCATACCTAAAGCCTGACTGAATGCGTATACATGGACAGAGGCTTTAAAATGGAGTCCAAGACCTCCACACACTCACCAGTACATGCATTCTGAATTTTCTTTGTAAAATTTCAAATCAGCAATTAAATCAACAATAGTAAAAACATAGCATTAAGTTTAACTCAAATACTAAAAACTGTATTTTTTAGGCTGGGCCAGTTAATGCAGACAAACGTTCAGCAGCATACCAACAGACAACGCATCTGAGTCAATGACAAAAGATGGTGTCTAAAATATGCCAAGTTTTTAGAAATGTGCTCTTTGTATTAATGTTGGTTTCATATGGTTTTGACATTTAATGACTCAGTCAAGTGGTGTAATGATCAAGTAAAAAGTAATAACATATTTCCTTTCATGTGTGAGTGTACGCATCTAAATCATTATTTTAAAAAAGGGGGAAAAATTCAACAACCTGAACTAATCTTGCCTTGTTAAAAAATATTGTCACAAGCTGCATCCAAATTCAGAGACTGCATCTTTCTGCATCAGGCCACATTGAAGGCTGATTGCACCACAGCGGCATGACGAAGGCTGTCCCAATTCGAAGGCTCCTTCAAATGTGGCCTCCAAATGTGGCCTTTGTTTCCCATGCAATGAAGGATACAACAGATGGATACTTCTCAGCATATCTTGCCCCAGAATTCATTGTGCACCAGTGACGACAGGATTCATTTTTTTTTTTTTTTTTTTTTGAAAAATTGCCAAATTTTAATAGAAGTAATATAATTTAATTAATATAACTTTCAAAAAAGTCCAGTACAAACATTACTGCCACTTATCAACGGCAGCTGCAGTGTTGCCAATTGTTTTCAGCTGAAAGTAGCTAAAACTGGTTGCTAAATGTCGCTAGATTACATCATACTGGCGAGTCCACTGATCTATATTAATATAACTATGTAGATCAGTGGGCGAGTCACGGAATAGATACACTGTAAACCCGAACAAGTTGGGCTAACTCAAAAAATTTTAGGTAATCAGTTACATCAATTTTTTTGAGTTATGATGTTCCCAATTTTAAGTAAGCAGAATTATCAAGTTTTAAGTTTGCAGTACTCATGCATGTTAATTGCTCCTACCTTGAAGTACTGAGTTAGCTAACTCATACATTTTGACAGAAATTATCATAAAATATTTAGTTAATTAACTTTTTATTTTGAATTCTTGCAAATCAAATTAGTTATTTATTTCACTGTAAACTCTAAGAAATAAATGCCAACTTGCTAATTTGCTAACATGTTAATAATAGCATGGTATAGCACTTGCTAAATGAGTACAGCAACTTAAACATGTAACTTACCTGTTTTCAAACCAAGCCAAATGCGCTACTTGTCACCATGATGGTAACTCTCCAAAAACCCACATTAACAGAAACTCTTCTAAATTAGCATAACAAAACATTAATCACTACTAAATCTCCTTTACCATTAATCTTGCACAAAAACACATTATATAACACTTAATTTTAGCATTTACTCTGCCTTTCGAGTGCCATGGGCAAAGCATGCTGGGAAATAGAAATCACAGTCCAGTTTCAGTTAAACTAAAGTTAGTCTAAATTAAAAGAAATGAGTTCATAAAACTCAAAACACTGAAACAGTTCAGTGTACTTGAAATATGTCAGTGCTGTGAACTCAAAAGAAAAAGAAAGTTCTAAATACTCGTAGCAGTTAATTTAACTGAACTAATTTGTTCAATTTAAGTTTGTCCTACTCAAACCAATTAAGTATTTTGAGCATTAGGGTTTACAGTGTAGGGTTTGTCCAAGAAGTTGCTAGATTTGGCTTTTGAAAAAAGTCTCAAAGGGGTGGGAAAGTCGCTAAATCGGCAGCACTGGGCAGCTGTCACTGTTGCTAGGCAACAATAAAAATCCTCCGTAGGCTACACCGTCCCATTTAACAACGCTCGGTCTGACCTTTGCGGCCTTCGATGGATGCAGCCTCTGAATTGGGACACAGCTATAGACATGATGGTCCTACGGAGCCCCTAAAGGGACATGGTGATGGAAAAAATATGAGATGGGAGGACAATATATATGTTTTTGCGTTCTCTCGCAAAAGTTTTGAGTTACACCGAGAAACTTTGCGTTCGCTCGCAAAATTTTGCATTCTTTTGCGTTCCCTCGCAAAAACTTTTGTGTTCCAAGAACTCAAAAGTTTTGCAAGGGAACGCAAAGGTTTTGCGAGGGAACACAAAGGTTTTCTGAGCGAACACAATGTTTCTTGGGGAAATACAAAACTATTACGAATGAACGCAAAAGCATTGAAATATACGTTTTTCATCATCGTGTCCCTCTATATATTTTTTCCTGAATGTGGTTGCACCATAATGACTTTGATTTGACAGACAAAAGTTTTACAAAAACCTTTTCATATTTTAACAAAACACTGTTGCTAAACTGAAATGCTTTATTTTCAAAAATCTCATCCTTTTAGTGAAGCTTTTTTATATAATAACAAAAATATCAGGGTGGTGCAACTTTACAACTAAAAGAAAATATCTATATGAATTTTAATTTAAAAATAAAACATATTCATCACAGAAGAGGTCTATTCAAGGTAATAGCATGATTGTAATGTATTTTAAATAAATTAAATTAAATTAATTTAAACAAATATTGCCCCAAAAGACGACAGGATCTTTTAATAATAAGGCGAGATTTATTGAGTGTTACAATTTCTCCCATTAATTTTTCTATAAAAGCGTCTGTCTGCTCCTCCTCATACAGTCTCTGTCTTAGTTCATCCAAAGCTAAAAAAGTGTTTTGTTTTGGTCTGGCTTTGACGACAACTGAAAAAGATCATTTATATCTCGTGACCCAACTGTGACACTAAAACCCATTTAGCAGCACTGCTAAACGTTACCGTTTCCTGGCACCTTCTGCAGCTTACAGCTCCGGATTGTACCTGAAACGATTCCTTTAAGCTGGAGCAGAGCCTGCAGGACAACGGCTGCCAGATTCCCATAGCAAGAGAGAGAGAGAGACCGAAGGAGAGCAGAGCGGTGACCAGGCTGAACTCTGTCTACTGCGTCTCCACATGGGAGAATGAGGAGTTATGAATGCACCACACGCAGGCCAAGATTCCCAGGTGCAGCCGTCTGGTGTGTGTGGCTGGCTGCTGGAGTGACTCTTCATCTTTTATCAATCAAGGCTAATTACTCAAAACATGTCAGTGACAACATTCCACATGTGTTTTTTCTGCTCGCACACAGACTACCGGAATGACACATGCACATAGCGCTCGTTCACGTGGTGCTGCAATGTTTCCAGATTCCCGTCGGAGCAGCACACACGCACTCCATATCGAAGGACATCACTGACTGTTTGTAAAGACATGATCGACCCTGCAGACAGACAGCCAGGGCGTTCAGTGAGAGAGTTGCTGAGAGACAGGTGAGAGATATAATGAGTTGCTCTTCATATGCTTCACAGACCAGAACATTCCAGAAAGCTCCCAACAGGATGGTTTCAGCACATCGGCTCTGAATGAGAGCACATGAGATTAAAGATGGGGGTAATGAGAGCTAAACCAAACTGATTCCCATCTAATAGATATGTTTGGATAGGATGTTTAAATTGTCACCAAACAAAATCATTAAAAAAAAATTAAACAGATGTCAAACATGTTGCTTGTCTTCCATTTGTTTGACAGACAGCATTTCAAGTTAAGCTCAATCGACAGCACTTTTGGCATAATGTTGGTTACCATAAAATGAATTTCGTCTGAACATGATTTTAGTTTGAAAAAAAAAAAAAAAAAAAAAAAAAAAAAAAATCACAAAAACTTTTTTATATCCAATTTTACAACTTTGCTGCCATGACAACATACCATAAACAACTTTACAGCTAAAACAATATACAAGATTTAAAAGAAGAATTAATGTAATTTTCTTTTAAAAATTTTTACATTTAGGCTTTTAAATCCTCCAAAAGTGGTCCTATTTACTTCCATTGTAAGAGCCTTAAGGCAGGAACACACCAAACCGACGTCGACGAACTAGTTGCGACGAAAGCAGACTGTGGGGTTGGCTCACGTCGGCAGCGTCTGGGGCTAAAGTTGGCCTGACACACCAAACCAACGCTCGACAGCCGACGGCCAAGTAGCACGTCTGTTCTGCACCTGCGTAAGATGAAATGCCTTTCCGTACCAGCAGGTGGCAGTAGCTGAACAGCCAATCAGAATGACCAGATGGCCGACTGACCGACGAGCTCCGACGCCGATTCAACATGTCGAATCGGCCGAAAAAAAGCCGACGAGGACCAACTTCAGCAAACCGTGTGGAGCATACTGAGAAAACTTAGTCAGCCGACGAACAAAAACTGCTCGACGGCCGACCGCCGGCTTGGTGTGTTCCTGCCTTTACAGTGACCTTGATTTTTGCTGCTTCTTTTTTTAAGAAAACACAGGACGAGTTGAAACTATTATTTATAGTAATCAACATTATGCCACAAATGCTGTTGATTGGCTTTAATTATTATTATTATTATTAATAATCATTTTCAGAATTAGATAAAATAAGGCAACATTCCCTCAACTTCGCCTGCCATCTTGAATAAAAAAATTTATAGAGCTAGTAGCAATGCATTCTGGGATTGACAGAGTCTCTGAAGGATATACAATACAGTTCAAGAGTTTGGGGTCAGTCAGATTTTTGTTGTCGTTTGAAAGAAATTAATACTTTTATTCAGCAAGGAAAAAACTGTTTTCAACAATGAAAATAATAAGAAATGTTTCTTGAGCCCCAAATCAGATTAGAATGATCATGTGATATCATGTGAAAATTCAGATTTGCCATCACAGGAATTAATTACATTTTAAAACACATTACATCTGAAAATTATAATAATATTTCACACTGTTACTGTTTTTACTAGGGCTGGCCTCGACTAAAGATTTTTCTGGTCGACTAATAGTTGTTCATTTTAAACGATAGTCGACTAATCGCACATTTATTAATATAACCATGTAAATCATAATAAAGAGCCTTTAATGCCAAGGAGACTGCTTTAACATTTTAAAAATTAATTGATAAACTAGTGTTTCCTGTATTTTCAGTTGACAATGCTGATCTCCGCAGTAGTGGATGTGCCTATATGCGCGTTTTATACGGATTACGTATGAAACATATTGTATAGATTCTATTCTATAGATATATTTTTCATGTCTGTGAGGCAAGTTTACATGGAGTTTGGGTTCTTTTTCTTTTTTTTCTTTTTGGCATGCTCAAGTTCACAGAGAGAGACGGCAGGAAGCGCACCCTGTTTGCTTTTATTATTTTACAAAAGCACAACATTGTTGTTATTGTGAGTGCACACAAATAAAAGTAGACTCTTCACAGATTCAAAAGATGTATTCCTCTTATCTGTATGACCAAAAATGATGGAGTATTTTAAGTGCAAGCGATCGAACCGGAGCCTCCATGTTAGCCGTCATGCAGTAAGTGTGCTACTTTTCAGCTTTCACACTCCGCACAAACACTAACAGCCCACATTTTTCTAGGTTAACATTAAAATGAGCAGCCATGTAAAGTCACTACTAACGTGTTTCAGATGATGAGCCATATTTGAGGTTGATGAATGATAGGCGAGCGTTTGGATATCCTGCAATTACCACATAGACCAGCTGTTAACGATCTGTCCATCACAGACTGCGTGATTTCTCCACTTCCTGTGGTTTTTTTTTTTCTATGACTAAGCAACTAATAAAATTTTGGTCGACTAAGCCTCTTCTTGTCGACTATTAGGGGGCAGCCCTAGTTTTTACTGTATTGAATATTGTGGCTGGGTGGAAGTAAAGGTTAAAATCAGGCTTTCTGAAACCTTCTGTAATCCCTCAGTCATGGCCAGCTTCACAGTTGGGGATCGCTGTCTGTTTCTCAAGGCTTTTTAAATTCTCGATTCACGTATTTAACCATTAGTTACCACGACTCTGTCCCAGATTTCACACGCAGTGGCCAGAACTTGGCAACATTCTGTTTTCTCTCTCATGGTCTTTTCTTCTGCACCCCTCATTTGTTTCATTTACATTTCAAATTTCCCCTAGAACTGGGTCAGCCAAAATTTGGGCCTGTCTTTCAACATGCTACATTTATTTTCATAGGGCTACAGGCCTTCTATCAAGGTCCTACTCTCCACAACATGCAAGGGAACTTTTACTGCACTCAACACTTTTCTAAATCCAGCGAAACAAAGTCTGCCGCAGCTATCGGTGCTGTTAAAGTCAGGTATATTTCTTTTGTTACACCACAAAGTAGAAACAATCTGCAAATGTTTCCACAGAGAAAGAATGTGGGTTCTCACCCCGACCAGACACGATAGCCTGGTTGTGCTCTTGGGGCAAACTGATGACAAAGAACTTTTCCCGTAAACTTTGACTTATTCTGACTTCCCTTCTGGTCTGATTGGGTTTTGATTTAGCCTCCCTGTTTCCTAATGAGACAGCTTTATTACCGGTGCCCATTAAATTGCCATTACGAGCAGTTTCTGGATGCCGTAAATTCAGCAAGAGCTCATCATTACGCAATCAGCCGAACCCTGTGTAAAACGCTTATGTCCTGTTACTGTTGTACCTCTCCAACCCGGTCACAGCTAACTGGTAAATCAAGGGGGCACTGATTCAACCAGGAAGAAATAAAAGTTACAGCTGAGAAGTGAATTTTATGAGAAATAAAGTAGTAAATCTGAGAAATGAAGTCAAAATTGTGAGGAAAAAGTCATGGTTGACATGTTGAGAAAGTTGAATTTTATGTCAGAGTAGCAATGAAGAGAAATTAAGTTAGAATTGTGAGAAATAAAGTCACGGTTGAGATGTATAGTTGAATTCTATGAAAAATAAAGTAGCGATTATGAGAAATTAAGTCACAATTGTGAGAAACAATGTCATAGCTGAGATATAAAGTAGAATTTTTAGAGAAATAAAGTATCAATTACAAAAAAGTCACAATTGTGCGAAATAAAGTCACAATTGTGAGAAAATTAAAGTTGATAATATATTATTACAAAAATTATATAAGGTTTAACTTTACGAGAAAAACATTGCTATTGTAAGAAAGTCACAACTGTGAGAAATGAAGTCACGGTTGAGATAAATATTAAATGTTTAGAGAAATAAAGTGTCAATTACAAAAAAATAAAGTCACAGTTAAGTTGCGGTCGAGATATAAAGTTAAATGCTATGAGAATTGAAGTAGCAATCACAAGAAATTTAGTCACAATAGAGAGAAAAAAAATCACGGTTGAGATATAAAGTGGAATCTTTACAGAAATAAAGTATCTCTGAGTTATAAAATAGTTAAAAAAAATTCACTGTATGAAAAAAAAAAAATAGTAAAACAGTATACTCTTTTCTGTTCATCATCTGGTGAGCTATAGCTGTTTGTAAAAATTATTTTAAATATTTTAATATTTTACATTTTCGACCACTCAGTACACATTTGAAATTCGGTGTAAACACACAGGACATTTGCAGCTCTGATTATCCCTGTTGTGTCGTACACCAGCGATTCTTTGGCGGTCAAGAAACATGAGCCATATTGTTTTTGTGGATGATTAAGTTTTGGCACACTTAATAAAATGGAAAAACATAGGAATGAGCAGTAACCAAGACGATTCCAAGTAAACACAAATGCTGGAGACAACTGCAGGAGCAATAAACTGCTGAAGGATGATCCATGGTGAATTGTTATGGCACTTCAGAGGATGCTTATGATGCTTTGCATTGCACTCCATATGATGAAATTGCACTCGGTAAAAGGTTGCAGAGACTATTAGTCATTAGCGATATAGCTCAGCGTTAACATTGACAACTCTAACTGCTAGCGGCCATAAATCCAGCTTTATATTCTTGCCCTGAATCATTCCACTGATCTTCCATACAGTGGCTGACTTCATGTTTTGGGCCAGAGCCAACTGCTCTCTTTGTGATTTATGCACACGCATACACGTACGGTTGTAGCCCAGGACGACATACGTGCAAACATATGTGTGAAAGGGCCAAAGTGTTAGTGTGTTTTTAGCGTAGCCAAGTCCTTATGGTGCAAATAATCAGAGGGCAGGAAACGCCACACATTCTTCTGCTATAACACCTGCACATGGTAAAAAACAGGCTAAATTTTCAATCTAAATGTAAACACCATGCTATATAGTGTGTATGTTTATTATGTTGTCGATGTGTGTTCACCAGCGATGCACTGGCAAGTCAAAAAGAGGTGGAATAAGCTGTCGGACAGCAACAAACTAGTGCAGTGAAGCATTAAAAACAGCAGCATGAAAAACAAAAATGTTATTCAAATCCTGAATAAATTATACACAGAAAGTGAACAATGCGACAATATTAGAACGCTCACATTTCATTATAATCACTCAAACTGTCACTCATGAGACTGTTTGCAATCATGCTGCTTTCTAAAGGCCACAATAAATGTCTTATTTACACTCTGTCTACAACTTGTTGATTGTGAACATTCTGTTTTTGTCATGTCCTTTGAATTCAGTGTATATTGGGTGTTACACATCTACACCGCAAGCAGCACTTTGTCTTCCACATCTCAGTGAGATTGTTGTTGCATATTCAAATGCATTTTTCAAGGTAAAAAGTTTTTTTTAGAAATATCAAGAATTTACAGAGCCCTGCCAATGACATGCAGAAAAAACATAAATATATTGTGGCTACAAATTAAGAAATAAATATTGTGGCTATGAGTTAGGCCGCAATGTAACTTAAATGTTGGACTGAATTAGTACAATATGGCCATGATTTATTTTATAATAAGGAAACAATTTAAGTCATGGGAATGAATTTTCGTAGTGTCTATAATGTGCTGCAGTGATGATGCATTTTTTCACCCTGGTTCACTCAACAAAATGATAGGATTTTTCCATTGGCTTTTGGATTATGGCAGAAAATAAGCTCTATACCAAAAAAAGTTTATGATCCTTTCAAATATCTTCACAAATGAGCATAACTTTTTATGAATTTTAAAGCCTAAATAGAAGTAAAAAGTAAAAAAGCAAAAAGCCAGAAGTAAAAACTAAACATAGATAAACATAAACATAAATAAACTACTGTACACCATGGTCACATGACTTCAACATCACCACCATTAAAGGGATAGTTCACCCAAAATTGAAAATTATCCCATGATTTACTCATCCTCAAGCCATCCTAGGTGTCTTTTTTTAAACAAACACAATCTGAGATATATTTAAAAATTTCCTTTCTCCTCCAAGCTTTATAATGGTTGTGAATGGGGGGCAGCGTTTTGAAGCAAAAATAAAATACATCCATCCATAACAAAAGTAATCTATACGGCTCCAGTGGGTTAATAAAAGCCTTTTGAAACGAAGTGATGCGTGTTTGTAAGAAAAATATCCATATTTCAAACTAAATAAATTTAACTTCCGGCGGACGACCGTACGCATTCTGCGCAACTCAACGTGCGCCAAATGAGTAACCTACTGACGCGATGTATGACGTAGGATGTAGGAGCACGTAAGCTTAGACGACTCTCACAGTTCAAACAAATAGGGCTGGGCAACAAGCTCAAGCTCCTCTTCTCTTATATCAAAATCCTCTGACATTTCTCTTTAAAATTTCTCGTTTTAGACTTCTAATTCGTGACTGGAGTTCTGTTTTGCTCTATCCTCTGCGCTTCCGCGTTCGTCATTGTGTCGGGTCAGAGGTTGCTCTTCCGCCACAAATCGAGGCGTACAGCCGTCTGTCAGAAGCTAGTTATTATAGTTAATAAAGTTTTAAATACAGATATTTTTCTTACAAAAACCCATCGCTTCAGTTCAGAAGGCCTTTATTAACCCATTGGAGCTGTATGCATTAATTTTATTATGGATGGATGTATTTTTTTTGGCTTCAAAATGTGCCCCCCCATTCACAACCATTATAAAGCTTGGAGGAGCAAGGATATTTTTAAATATATCTCCGATTGTGTTCTTCTGAAAGAAGATAGTCATACACACTTAGGATGGCTTGAGGGTGAGTAAATCATGGAATAATTTTCATTTTTGGGTGAACTAACCCTTTAAGCTTGCGACAACTCTTTCAGTCAGTTTATTAAAAAATTAAAAGTTAGAGTTAGAATAGTTTGCAAAACTTATAAATACAAGCTTTAAAAAAAAAAAAAAAAAAAAAAAAAAAAAAAAAAATCACAAAGGGGTATTACTTATGTTGTAAAATAAAAGGTGAAAATATTGTGAACTTGTGTCAACCCCAGCCCTTATTTCATTGACCCTTAAGACAAGGTAGCAGAAAACCACCAACCACCAGTATCAAATGTTGTTTTTACACTTGCATTTATGCATTTTATCCAAAGCAAATTGCAGTATGTGTTTCCTGAGAACCATGGTGTTGCTAGCACCATGCTCTACCAGTACAAGACAATGATTGACCGATGTTACTGGCACACAGACTTTCTACCGTGCATCTCTAGTGATCGCTATCAAAACCTTTGAGTGGTGATCCTTCTGAAGTATAAAGGGAATCTCCAAAGAGCTCCTATGAATCGGTGGTCTGGCTCAGACAGCAGCTGACAGGAAAAAAAGAACAGCATCTGTTGAAAAGGAGCTTCGCATCATGTTTTCTTGCATGTTGCAGCCAGTCAGGAGATTAAAGTCTACACTGAAGAGCATGTAAATGGAAATATTTTGATTTCCTCAGACAACTAAACTAGCAAGCTATAATTATCAATCACCACAAATCATTTTCTGTATAACTGAGGGAAAATGTTTTCTTTAAATGATGTGAATGTCAAGGCCCAGTTAGATTCTGCAGAGTTGTTTTTTTTTAGCTCATTTTGGTACAAAATAGTTCAAAAACCATAGTAAAATGTGTTTAATGGCAGAATAATCAAATTAGGCAAAATATTAATAAACATATTACTTTGAGGAAATCACTTGAATCTGCATGCACAGATTCTGTGTGGGCCCGATGTTAAGGAAAATTTAGCGCATATGCTAACATCTTGCAATGTTAAGGAAACTTTTAGGCACATGGCATGGGGCCGTTTGGAGCAGGTCCATCAGAATGTAGGTCAGTCAGGTGGGGCCGAATTTAAACCGAGGTTAAACTCCACAACAGCGACGGAGGCTCTGGATCTAAAGTCACACTGACTTAGCCGCAGCCATCCACAGTGTTCCCAACAGAGTAAACAGACTCAAACAGATGCTAACAAAACCACTGCTGCCACACACAGTTCAGAGAGTGTCATATGCCCTCCTGTTCCAGATGTGTTTCCAATCACCACCGCTTTCTTTAATCAAATCAGGAAGTTAATGGCTTCACGGGATCATTAGAACAAACTCTTGTTGAAAGAAAACAAAAGCATAAGAGAGGAAGTCTTATTTATTGTGACGCTACACAGTTTTTTTGGGTTCCTCATGCTTGGCAAGAGGCTATGTGTAATTAAGTCTAATGGTAAAAATAGAAGGCACTTCTGGTAAACACTTTCTTTAAAAATGAACTTGACCCGTGTTATTCATCACAATAATATACACTCGGAGGAAGTCTTTAATGACTAAAGACTGTTTCTGCTTTGATGCTGCGGATATTTTCCTATCGATTCACGCTAACGCCATCTAAACCGCAAACGGCTGATGAAAAAATGAAAAGAAAGAACCCAGGATGTTTTTTGTTTTTTTTGTTTTGATAAGACAAGAAAGGATACTTTGAAGCATTTGGGAAGACTGTTTTTCAGGGTTTTAAAGGGACAATTCATTCAAAATCAAGTAATTTGCCATTATTTACTCCCCCTCTTGTTGTTCTGAACCCAACTCGAAATTACTTTCTTTTATTGAACGAAAAATGTTTTTCTGTTTGATTGTTTGTTTTTTGAAGAATCTATTGGTTATTTTTTTTCTTATGCTATTATAATGAAAGGGGACTGCAGCTTTCAAGATTCAGTAAGGATTTGATCATTGAGTCATTGAATCAGCTGATGGTCAATTTGTGACAATGTATGTTTTTGACCAGCTTTTTCCACTTTCAAATTTTAATTTCTAGCAATAAATTAATGTTGTAGTAATTACATATTTGCTTAGTTATCACCAAAGTTAGCTGTATGTTATTATAACATTATGCTGCCTTAGAAATCTGTTCGAAATCAGTTTTAGGAGGTACCTTTGTGTGCAAGCGAGGCAACAAGTCAGCTGCCTAAACTTTTGGACGCAGATCTGATCAGTTTGATTTGTGAATAAATCATCTAGACTTTCTATGAACCAATTCATTCAAAAGAAGGATTCATTCACAAACCATACATAGATATCGAGCCCCTAAGGGGTAAAAAAAAAAAAAAAAAAAAAAAATGAGATGGAAGGGAAAATGCAAAAGTATTGCATTCCCTTGAGAAATTTTGTGTTCGCTTGCAAAACATTGGCGTTCTCTCGCAAAACCATTGTGTTCTTACAATAAACTTTAAGAACGAAAATCTTACAGGTTTGAAAAGACATGAGGGTGAGTAAATGACAACTAAATTTTCATTTTTGATTATTTTTGGGTGTGAAATGCGATTTGAACCTTGAAACCATTAAGTCACATGCTCTGCGATCAGTAGAGAATCTGCAGTGGTTTGCTGTGTTTGGCGGCTGCCCAACAGGTCTTGTTTCGCCTGTGAAGTGTTGGGGAGAGGGGGAAACCCTTCAGCACGGCTCAGAGGAGGCCTGGTGCGAAGGCTGGGCTGGACTATTTGGGATCCCCTCCCATATATTGACATTGACCTCATGAGGTGATCATATCTCAAGAAAATGTTTGTCATCTCAAGCGAGAACTGTAAAAGCCTACATCTGGCAGCTAAAGCATTACATTAAAGGTTGTTTACCTTGAGAAACAGACACTACAGTAAGAGGGAAAAAAATGATATGATATGAGAGACATACTGTATAGTTTTTATAACTTGACTTAAAGGGACATTCTTAAAATGTGTTATAAAGGGGGAAAAACAGTGTGCTTGATTCAAAGGGAAAATGGGAAGGCTGTAGGTAAGTGTATGTGGAAAGTATGTGCTCTTCTCCTGGGAACTCATTATGAGAACATAGAGCCGGGTTCTGTTGCCACGGTCGTGCCAGTTATGGAGATTCCCTACTGGAACAAGAGCTGAGTGCCCACCTAGACTACTGTGTGAGAAAAACCTCCACCTTCCCGGTTAAACATATGCGTATGATAGAAAGAGAGATTCTTGCATTTCAGAACAAATCTCATTTATCTACCATAGAGAAAATGAAAAGAATCAGGACTGACAGATTCAGTAGGTATATCAGAAAAATTCAATCTGTCATCTATTGTGGCGGGAGGACCAACGACAGACACAGTGGGTGTGGAGTCAGACCACGGACAGGCTTTTATTTAACATAAAATGTCTAAATAGGGGGAATAAAGTGTCGAAAAAAGATAAAAGTGTCCAAAATAAACAGGTTAACTGGTGTCCTCGCTGTGACTGAAAGTCCTGAAGGCATGGGGTGTCAAGGGCATTCGGCCCAGGTAAGAAAGAGATCGATCCATCCATCCATCCATCCATCCATCCATCCATCCATCCATCAGTCTCTCTGTCTGTCTATATATTTGTTTGTCATCATTTGAAAGGTAGTTATTTACATTCCATTTCAGTCAGAGTAAAATAGACTGAAAATAATGAATATGACATGACAAAATATTGACTACATTCAAAAGACATTTCTGCCAAAATACAAAAACTATGAATAAACAAAGAAACACACTGGTGGTCACTTGTTTGTAATAAATCATATCATGTGAAACACACTACAGTATGCAAACAGAAAAGAAAAAAGAAAAAGTTGAAAAAGTAGCTATTTATACTGCTGTGCCATCTTTCAAACAATACACCATACACAAATATCATCAGCATTAATCTCTTTTCCATAAACATCTCTGTGATAGCCGGACAGGGTGAGGGAGACTTAGGGTTGGTAAGGGAGCAGTTCTCCGACCCTCACATGATTTAAAATCATCACGAGCCGTGGCTTGATTCATCTCTGTCTCTCTCTCGGCCAGGTTCAGGCTACAAGGCAGGCTCAGTTATTTTAGTGTACTAACAGGCATGTCACAGGGACTGGTTTAGTTTAGGGTTTGTTTGTTTAGTTTGGTTCAGTGTTGCTGTTGTTAAAGGGTTAGTTCACCCAAAAATGAAAATTATGTTATTTATTACTCACCCTCATGTTGTTCCACACCCGTAAGACCTTCGTTCATCTTCAGAACACAAATTAAGATATTTTTGATAAAATTCGATGGCTCAGTGAGGCCTGCATTGCCTGCATTGCCAGCAAGAACACTCTCTTTTTCAATGCCCAGAAAGCTACTAAAAACATATTTAAAATAGTTCATGTGACTACAGTACAGTGACTACAGTCCAACCTTAATATTATAAAGCGACGAATACTTTTTGTCCACCAAAAAAACAAAATAGCGACTTTATTCAACAATATCTAGTGATGGGCGATTTCAAAACACTACTTCATGAAGCTTCGGAGCTTTACGAATCTTTTGTTTCGAACCAGTGGTTCGAAGCGCGTATCAAACTGCCAAAGTCACGTGAACTATTGAAGTTTCAAAACACTTATGTCGTAACGAAGCCTCGTTTACTGAAATCATGTGATTGTGGCGCTCTGAACCACTGATTCAAAACAAATGATTCGTAAAGCTTCAAAGCTTCATGAAGCAGTGTTTTGAAATCGCCCATCACTAGATATTGTTGTGTCCATATAATGAAAGTTGATGGGTTCCAAAACAACAGACATTCTTCAAAATATCTTCTTTTGTGTTTTACAGAAGAAAGAAAGAAAGTCCAACAGGTTTGGAATGACATGAGGGTGAGTAAATGCCAAAATAATTTTTATTTTTGGGTGAACTATCCCTTTAAGTGTCACTAATATAGATATCCCGCACCACCCAGACACATTACATAAGGCTCTTTACTCAAAATCACACATTTTACAAGAAAAGCTTTTACATGGACACTTAAAATCAATTTTAACAGCACATCTATCTGTTAACCACAAAGATGGTGATTTGAGAGCAGAACTGGCTTTCAGGGACACTAGGGAGTTACAAAGATTGCCATTGATGTTAACTGCCTACTAGTGCACTCTGTAACTCTGTCATCAGAAATGGAGTGATAAACATTCTCATGCTCTCTTCCTGCTAATTTCACCTTCCTCCGTTCTCTCATAAAATTTATCTGGGCTGATCTGCTGCTCTGGTGGAGTCCAGATGGTTGTGGGACCCCAGGCTCAGCCACTGTGATGGGGTTATGGAGGAAAAGCTCCCTCAGGTCTAGGAAAGGACGGCAGGCGCTGAGAGGCCTCTAGCCTAGAGGCACACGTGTGAGGGGCCCAATCACAGGGCCAAACTCCACTCAGCTCACAGGGGGACACTAAATGGATAGGGTGTGTGTTTTAACAGGAATTTTAGATGGGAACCAAAAGTTCTGGCGCTTCATACCCATGATCAAACAATGAAATAAGATGTGCTGAAAAATTAAATATGATAAGCAGTTTGTAATGAATCACAACAACACTCTCAGAAAAAAGGTACAGCGCTTTCACTGGGGCAGTACCCTAAGGTACAAAAGTGAAAAGGTACATCTTTGTACCTTACTTACCCCTAAATGGTACATATTAGTACCTTAAAGTCACATATTAGTACCTTTTCACTTTTGTACCCTAGGGTACTGCCCCAGTGACAAGCGCCGTACCTTTTTTTCTGATAGTGAATGCACAACTAATTTACACAATTCAATAATGTAAATGTGTTACAAAATAGCATGTTCACATACTGTGGACAAAAGACCACTGATTAAAGTAGTCCTACTGTAGTTTTTTTATTACCAAAAAAAAAATAAAAAATTACAAATAATATTATTATAAATGTTAAACAAACAAACACTACTTTTCAGAAGTTTAGGGGGTGTAAGACTTTTTAATGTTTGTAAAAGAAGTCTCATCGAGGCTGCAATTATGTAAAAAGTAAAACAGTAAAAACAGTAATATTGTGAAATATTATTACAATTTAAAAGAAATGGTTTCTAATTTAATATAATTTAAAATGTAATTTATTCCTGTGATGGCAAAGCTGAATTTCAGCAGCCACTACTTCAGTCTTCAGTGTCACATGATCCTTCAGAAATCAATATGCTTATTTGATGCTTAAAAACATTTCTTAATATTAGTAATGTTGAAAACAGTTGGGCTGCCAAACATTTTTGTGGAAACAGTATTAAATCTTTTTCCAGGATTCTTTGATGAATAGAATGTTCAAAAGAACCGCACTTATTTGAAATAGAATTCTTTTGTAATATTATAAATGTGTTACCGCACTTTTGATTAATTTAATGCATCTTTTCTGAAAAAAAAAAAAAAGATGTTTTGCTTTTCTGTTTTGTTTTGTTTTACATTTTCCTAAATTTCCAGGGTTACGTAACAAAATCCCCAGATTTTCTATGTGGTCTAACTGGATCACACTTTATACCTGCCTAGCATTTATTTTACATTCAGTCTGTCATGTCAATCTATAAAGTTGAATGTACTCAGCTGCCTCACAACCTTGATTTTCACGGACAGAGCAAAATAGGATCATAAGCATGCAAATGTGCTGGACAGAACACAGAGTGTGTTAAGAGGGAAGGTGTAAACCCAGATTTACGCTGTGGCACTGACCCAACTTCTCCATGTGTTTTCATGCGCTTGGCTGGGAGTGATGGCGCTGAAATCTCAGGCCTCTAGTATTCCTATCAATGATCCCCCAGATGCTCAAAGCAGCCAACAAGTGCGGCCCAGCAGAAGAGATGCCTTATCTCACCATGATATGTCATGTTCCCTCAAGAGAAGATGTGGATCTGCATAGACAAATGCATGTTTAATGTGTGGAAATGTGCTGTATTTGTGCTTAAAAAATAGAGAATGGCTCTAGCAACTCCAAAGTCATGGGTTTGATTCCCATGGAATGCATGAGCCGATAAAATGCATACCTTGTAAAGTCAAAGCAAGCGGCTTTGATTAAAGGCTGGAATACACTACACAACTTTTAAATTCTGAACAAAATCTGAACATTAGACACTTGCCAACTTTGTCAACCATTACAGAGAAAACTGGGCATCATAAGCCCGGAACACACCAAGCCGACGCTGATGAACTAGTGGCGACGAAAGCAGACTGCGGTGTTGGCTCACGTCGGCAGCGTCTGGGTCCAAAGTTGCCCTGACACACCAAACGGACACTCGACACCCGACGGCCAAGTAGCACGTCCGTTCTGTGCCTGCGTAAGAAGAAATGCCTTTCTGTACCTGCAGGTGGCAGTAGCTGAACAGCCAATCAGAATGATCAGATGGCCTGACTGATCGACGAGCTCCGTTGAATCAGCCATAAAAAAACCAACAAGGACCAACTTCAGCCGACGGTGCGGAACACACTGAGGAAACTTAGTCGGCCGACGAACAAAAACTGCCCGACAGCCGACCGTCGGCTTGGTGTGTTCTGGGCTATACACTAAACAACTGAAGATCACACACTACCAGATGTTCAAGTCGTTCCGAACACAACAAATCATGCAAAAACATGAAAAATTTTAACAACCAAACAATCTAAATCTACAAAAAAAAAAAAAAAAAAAAAAAAATTCTGTGAAATCTCTAAACTCCAACTGCCTGAAATCTGCAGACTGGCTCTGACTTTCGACAACTGTCACTGACTCTTTCAGACTGTAAATTGGGGCACAAAGCTGGGCAAAAGTCATGTAGTGTACACGGGGGAAAAAAAATGGTGTAAATGGTATAATTTCTGTTTTATTTACAACTTTGAATATAATTTTTACAGTGTATTCCAGCCTTAAAATGCCTCCTAAATGTATGTATGAGTATTTTCTATTTTATTACTTGGACCCTGTTGCCTCATGGGGGCGGCCATTTTGAAATCACATGACCAAATGGAAACTTGCTTTATCACGGTAACATAATCCAAATCACACGGAGAAAACAAGAGCACCCCCCTGCAAACCACATGAACGCCAACAACGACTCATAAAACCTAACTGAAAAGCAAGAGTTTAAACACACAATGCATTGAGTAGATAATGAACAACAGCTGGAACTAATGAAGGTGACCATGGTGATTAATATGACAACACAGAGAAATGAAAACCAAACAGAAAAGTAACACAGACACAATGGAAACTCAGAATGCATTTCAACATAAAAGTCCTTTAAAAAGACAAAACAAAAGACCCAGATCGTGACAGGTTGACTGTGAATTGCGCATTTCTACAATGCCATCGCTAACCAAAAATACTTTTTTGCTTGATGCTACCTCCACACCACTAGGTGTCACTAGATGCCAGGCAAAAATTACAGTCAGCGCAACAAACTAAACTGCTAAGTGCAACTTTAACATATTAAGTGTCACAAAAAACATTGTCTACACAATGTTTAGGTTATTTCTAGTAATAATGAAAAAAATGACATTTTCAATGTGGTTTCAGACTTTTTGGCACCAGTGTATATGTGTGCATGCTCCCCAAAAAACACTGGAAGGAAAAGATCACCACAGTGTGTGTTTCTTCTTCTGGTCATGAGAAACTAGGTCATCTGTGAGCCAGGTTACAGCCATGCTACAGAGAAGAGAGGCTACAACAGCAGCTCTTTCCCACAGCCAGACCAATCCATTCCAAACAAACAACCAACTCGCACAAAAACACCAAAAACAGAGACAAATGAAGTAAACAAAGTGCAAATGAATGATTAAAAAGAGCGGGAAGGGATTGAAGCTATCATTTAGACAGCTTGTCATCATCATCATCATCGTCTTGATCTCTCTCACTGTATCTCTCGTTCTCTTTCAGTTTCTCTCTGTCCCAGATGGGAATTTGGCATTTGGCGTCTTAATCAACCGGGTTGTTTGTGTCAATGTGGGTTCAAACCTATAACCAGGGCACAAGCACTGATTGCAAGTAAACACATTGAAACCAGGTCCCACTAGGACAATGCAACTTCATTTCAACTGTGTGTTTTATATTGAAACAAATTTAGCTGTAAATATAAGGATGCACAACCTTTAGGGAAGCATGCAGGCTCAGTTTGAGATAATTATGGCATCCTGTTACCCAAAGGTGTGCTGAGTCTTACTGAGAGTCCATAAAAGCATAGCAGCAGCATGAATCATCTGGGTGTGGAAACTAGAAAATAAAATGTGCAAGTCTAAAAAGGAATAGCCATGTTGTTACTGCCTATTTCACTCAAAAAACACCTGAAGCACTTACTCAGAGCCATGATACATTGTGAAAAATACTTCTTTAGGAACTGTCCAGCATAACTGTTGTACCAGTTGGCCCTTCTAATGCACAAAATGTATTTCCATTTTGGGCTAGCTGAAATATTATGCTATGGGGAGTAATGTGTAGCTTTGTTTTTGTGTTAGAGAAAGCCGCTGTCATTGTGGACAGGCTGTAAATCGTACAGACTGCCAGTAAGTCTCAACATGCGGATTTAGTGTTTAGGTGTCTGTCGTCAGTCCCTGGCCCTGTAAATCCAACTGCTTTGACAATAAACAAGCAGTCCCAGTAAAGAAATCACTTTAAGCTCTCTCAAAACACACATGAACACTGAATTCATCTAGCTTTTTACTCCACATATACACACAAACAAAACACAATATACTGACATACACTACCATTTAAAGGTTTGGGGTCAGTAAGATTTTTTTGTTTTTGAAACAAAGTAAATTAATAATTTTATTCAGCAAGGATGCACATGTATAATGTTACAAAAGATATCTATTTCAAATAAATTCTGTTCTTTTAAACTTTCTGATCATAAAAGAATCCTAAAAAAAGGTTTCCACAAAAATATTAATCAGCACAACTGTTTTCAACATTGATAATAACAAGAAATGTTTCTTGAGCAGCAAATCAGCATATTAGAATGATTTCTGAAGGATCATGTGACACTGAAGACTGAGTAGAGTAATGATGCTGAAAATTCAGCTTTGCAATTACAGGAATAAATTACATTTTAAAATATATTAAAATAGAAAACACTTAATTTAAATTGTAATAATATTTTACAATATTACAATAAATATCAAATATATGTGATGCATGAGCATTCAAAAAGATTTAAAAAATCTTACTGACCCCAAACTTTTTTAACTTGTATTGCATATAATATACACAAATAATACAAAGACAAAATTAATTTGGTGATTTATTTGTTCATTACCAATAAAATTGACTGATTTATAGCTGATCCACTGGATTTAAAATACTATATACATTTATACAACAGTTCTTTCTGGTTCTCGAATCTGATTGGCTGAGAGCTGTGTGATATTCTAGTGATAACAGCTCTCCTACCTTTTCACCGTTTATATCACTTGAAGCGACTGTCATGGCGGCCGACCAAATCCACCGTATTTTTTACAAACACTACACTTGTACCACGAACTGTAGTTTTAAGAGTTTTTTAGGCGAGAATGTAGTTGTTTAGACATGAAATATGTACTCATATTTAATCAGAGCGCCTATTTTACTAGTTTGGACGCATTTGCAGATGCGAGCTCCAGGCCGTCAGCGGCTGTTCAGTGCTTCAGGGATTTGCCGCTGGCTCTTATAGTGGTTAAACATGAGATATAATTAATTTTGGGTACATAAAATGGGCAATCTTTGTTCTTATTAATCTATTACTTGCTCCTAAGCAAATCGAATTGGGCTATGTTAAATTTAATAATTTAATATTATGGCTATATTTAACTTACATCCTGTAGAGCGCTGATTTTGTATGTTTGACTGAATTGTGTTTTTATTTCCTATCGTCATTTATAATGGCTATTGTTGTTAATTTAAATATTACCTACGGCTGAATCACAGTCGTGCTAATATACAGCCATGTCGCACGGCTAATCGTGTGATATTGCTCATATATATACTATATAATATAAAATACAAAAAAAAAAAAAAAAGATGAAACATATGGGTCCTTGAGGAATATTTGTTCCCCATGAAAAATGGACTCGCATGTGTAATTTTAAGTCTTTAATTCAAATGATGTAGTAGGGCTGTTATTTTGAATACTAAAGATTTAACCTAAAGTTGCTGGGCGAATATACATCCCATCAATCCCATAATAACACAACAGACAATTAGCCACAGACCCTTTATGTATTAAAAGTTCTGTGATTTTTTTACTATAGTGATATAAAGTTACAGCTGTTCAAAGCGAGGAATAAAAATAATAACGGGCCAGAGCAGCTTACACTAAATTCCCAACAATGCATTCAGTAAATACATTACATCATACTGCTCTAATGTAATGTTCTGCTTTTGTGTATTTGTATACACATTTGTATACACACAGACGCCCCGCCACCCACATGCACAAACAAACTTTTAAAAAGGGAAGCTGATACCCTCAAGTATACCACACAAATACGCTTCAGGTGCCCAGATGTAACCAAACAAAACAAGCACTGAAATGCACCATCACACGCACCGTTCATTGACCCCAATAATTGCCATTCACAAACGCGTTGCTCCTGGTTGCCCTGGCTAATTTATTCTCTCCATGCATGTGAGGTGAAAGGTCAGGCATGTTAACAGGCTGCTAAGAGCTTCCTCTGCCTGGAGATGAGGTTGCAGGCCAATGGGGAGGTCTAAAGGGAACTGAAAACTCTCTCCGAGAGGTCACCCGCATTTCACAGCCCACTGCGAGAGGGCAGCACCCACATGCTTTAACGTCCAATAAAAAGGCTTGGCAGGATGTTGCAGATCGTAAACTGAATTTCAACAACCCCCCTGACACCTCTCCCTCTGAGGAAAAGAAGACATTTTGATGCTTTATTGCTAATTAATAGTGCTGAGTCGAAAATGTTTGGTGTCCAGCTTTAAAATTTATTGTGTTGTAGTAATTTAACTCCTTGTGGTGTGGTTTGGATGTATAGATATTTAGTATTATGGTATAGTGTTAGTGGTTTGTAGTGGCAGTTACAATATGAATGTGGTATATTGTGAATAAAATAAAGAGTCCCAACACAAACTTCAGTTAACACATAACCATATACAAGCATTTACAATTTTAATTTTAAATCCACTAATTTTATTACTGTTCTATACTTAAAATTCAGATGTAGCTATAAATTAAGCTATAAATGTAGCTGATGTAGCTATAAATTGGGGCGACATATTCTAATAATATATTCACAATTATTTTGCTGACAACAATATTAATATCACAATGATTTTATTGCCGTTTTTAGACTAATTCCACCATCTTTCCTTGCTTTGAGACGTGCAAGTATGATAATGTTTTGTTAATAAATTAATAAATCAATAAATATTATTCAAAGTTTGGATTTGATTCATTTTCATAAATCTGTTGAAACCATCAATTTTAGTAAATCAATTCAAAATTATGATTCAGCAATTAATTTGTATCGTCATTCAAAAATGTTCAAGGAGGTCTCTGAGTGACATTTTCTTAAATTAGAATGTTTCAATAAAAACATACAAGTCAATTTCAAATAAAATAAGTCACTTATGCTTACCAAGGCTACATTTATTTGATTAAAAATACAGTAAAAACACAAAAATTGTGAAATATTATTACAATTTAAAATAACTGTTTTCTATTTTAATATATTTTAAAATCTAATTTATTTCTGTGATGGCAAAGCTGAATTTTCAGCATCATTATTCCAGTCTTCAGTGTCACATGATCCTTCTGAAATCATTCTAATATGCTGATTTGGTGCTCAAGAAACATTTATTATTATTATCAATGTTGAAAACAGTTGCGCTGCTTAATTTTTTTGTAGAAACCTTTTTGTAGAAATATTTTGTAACATTATACATATTTACTGTCACATTTGAGCAATTTAATGCATCCTTGCTGAATAAAACTATGAATTTCTTAAAAAAAAAAAAAAAATAAAAAAAATAAATAAATAAATAAAAACGTACTGACCCCAAACATATGAACAGTAGTGTATATAGGCAAGTATTGCTGTTAATTACTATGTATCGTGTTGCTGGTAGATGTATTATATAATGTAACCTAAACAATTGTTTATAGGATATATTATAATAGCACTTGTTTTTTTATGTTTGATAGTTGTTTGTACAATCGAATCATGTACATTCATTGTATAGTGTCACGTGTGGTAATGTGGTACCTCTGAGGATGTAGTTCTGGTAGTTTTGGTCAGCCTCAGCTCCCACTTTAATCAGACATGTGAGTCCCTCAGCCATCACAAACTCATGCACCAGATCTTTATCATCCTGCAGGAGAAACACAAGCATCAGAAACTCAATCCAGACAGTTGCACCCGTATATACGACAAACCCAGAAGAAACATAGTATGTAACGCATACAAAACACAGGGTGTGGAGGGGGGAAAAATATTGAAATTAATTAAACATCTTAAAGAAATCAAGAAAGTGACACTCCATCATTTGAACAAAAATGTTTTGTTTTGCCGCAACACACTCTCAGGGGGACCAATGAGAATTTCAGAAAGGTTCAGTTGTGCTTTCAGAAATGCACTTGATTTCAAACTGACATGGCCCAAACCGAAGCTTACGCATTCCTATCTGTCAAACGCTCTGTCAGCGTTTTCTCTACGCTCCCTAAAGGTTCCCACTCCTACACCAACACATGTTGCATTGTTCTGCAAACTCTCTGTCCACCAGGTGCTGGGAATTTCTTAAAATAACCAAAAAGTAGCTCAACATGCTTTACGAACGATTAGAAGTTCAAATAGGAAAAAGAACAGACACATATTAACCTAAGAAACATGTTAATCTATTAAAATTAAATTTTAAAAACATAATTTATTATGTAATTTTAATATTTCTTCATTATTATGTATAATGTATAAGATATTTAAAGTATAATATAAATTATAATGTATAATATAAAGCATTAATCTATTAAATACACTTTCTGCGATATTCATATTATTTAGAATTTTATATATTTTCAAAACGATAATAAAAGGTATTATTTTATATTTACAACCCGAATTCCGGAAATGTTGGGATGTTTTTTAAATTTGAATAAAATAAAAACTAAAGGACTTTCAAATCACATGAGCCAATATTTTATTCACAATAGAACCCAGATAACGTAACAAATGTTTAAACGGAGAAATTTTACACTTTTATCCACTAAATTCAAACCAAATTTGATGCCTGCTACAGGTCTCAAAAAAGTTGGCACAGGGGCAACAGAAATCTCTGTGCGTAAGGGTCAAGGCCGAAGACCTTTATTGGATGCCCGTGGTCTTCGGGTCCTCAGACTACACTGCATCACTCATCGGCATGATTGTGTCAATGACATTACTAAATGGGCCCAGGAATACTTCCAGAAACCACTGTCGGTAAACACAATCCGCCGTGCCATCTGCAGATGCCAACTAAAGCTCTACCATGCAAAAAGGAAGCCATATGTGAACATGGTCCAGAAGCGCTGTTGTGTCCTGTGGGCCAAGGCTCATTTAAAATGGACTGTTTCAAAGTGGAAAATTGTTGTTGGTATTGATGGTCAGACGAGTCCAAATTTGACATTCTTGATGGAAATCACGGATACCGTGTCCTCCAGGCTAAAGAGGAGGGAGACTTTCCAGCGTGTTATCAGCGTTCAGTTTAAAAGCCAGCATCTCTGATGGTATGGGGGTGCATAAGTGCATACGGTATGGGCAGCTTGAATGTTTTAGAAGGCACTATGAATACTGAAAGGTATATAAAGGTTTTAGAGCAACATATGCTCCCCTCCAGACGACGTCTATTTCAGGGAAGGCCTTGTGTATTTCAGCAGGACAATGCAAAACCACATACTGCAGCTATTACAACAGCATGGCTTCGTCATAGAAGAGTCCAGGTGCTGAATTGGCCTGCCTGCAGTCCAGATCTTTCACCTATAGAGAACATTTGCTGCATCATTAAATGAAAAATACGTCAAAGACGACCACGAACTCTTCAGCAGCTGGAAACCTATATCAGGCAAGAATGGGACCAAATTCCAACACTAAAACTCCAGAAACTCATTACCTCGATGCCCAGATGTCTTCAAACTGTTTTGAAAAGAAGAGGAGATGCTACACCATGGTAAACATACCCCCGTCCCAACTATTTTGAGACCTGAAGCAGGCATCAAATTTGAAATGAGCTCATTTTGTGCATAAAATAGTACAATATCTCAGTTTAAACTTTTGTTATGTTATCTATGTTCTATTGTGAATAAAATATTGGCTCATGTGATTTGAAAGTATTTTAGTTTTCATTTTATTCAAATTTAAAAAACGTCCCAATATTTCCGGAATTCGGGTTGTAGTTCATATAATTATTTTATAAAATCTAGTTTATTATCTTATTTTAAAGCTAGCTGCCAAGATATTTAAAGGCAGTTATGTAGAGTGTTGTTTTATAGAGCTGTCCCAGATCTCCCTCAGTGAGCATTTACAGTTTTAAATCCTTTTCACTTCCTACCCATGGAAACCCTTTGTGTTTGGGCTTGAGTAAATTTGGGTTGCTAAGTGCTGATCGACTGCTTCCCTGCAGTAAAAAGTCCATTAAACACACCGTGTAAGAGGTGTGAGGAGCAATACGTGTCTCCGCTTGATTTATGGCACTCACACGCACACAGGCCCATGGCTGGGCACACTTCGCTAATTCTACGATTACAGCATGAATCCTTCCTCCGTCCTTTATGTCATGTGTGGAAGTGAAGTGAGCTCCAGCCGTCACTGATGTCCAATATTTCTCCTGCTTTGGGATTTGTGTGGACACACCCTATTGGCTAATCTGAAAATGATTAGGGGTGTTGGATTTGTGGAATTTATATTGGCACAGACAGTCTGTAATGACACAGTATGCCCACGTCTGGAGAAATGCACTTTACTGCACATGCAAAATATACTTAAAAGCACGACAGCATGAAGAATGCAACTCTTGCTGCAATTCTTCTTGAGTCGGGTGATCAATCAGATGACTGCTCATGCATAAAGTTCTCAAGTGATTCATACATCTTAGATTAAAATGTAGGGAGATTATGAGGATTATGAGATTGGTTTCAATAACTGGAACTGCTAAGCTAGAATTCTGTCCAAGACCTGTGCGTATGTGTGTGTGTGTCAGTGTTGTGGGAGTAACTAACTAAAAGTAGCAACGCTACTATCTTAACTACATTTTTCAGCAGTTGTTTTCTAAATAGTATAGCTTTTACAGTAGCAAGCTACTTGACCCAACCCATAGCAGTGTTAAACTGCTGATTTCTATATATATATATATATATATATATATATATATATATATATATATGCTGATTTACCTTTATGTATCTCTTTATCCCCCGGTTTCAAAGAGAAGGCGTAAGCCTAGTCCCAGACTAAAATGCATGTTTTAACTGACAGCAACTTGTACTGACATATCTTAAAATATGTCAGTGCCATTGTTTTGACTCAAGATGCACACCAGTAATGTTTCTTTCTAAGGCACATTTATAAAAGCTACTTTTATGCCCTAATTGAACTAAGACCTAATCCTGGCTTAAAGGGTTAGTTCACCCAAAATTGAAAATAATGTCATTTATTACTCACCCTCATGTCGTTCTACACCCTTAAGACCTTCGTTCATCTTCGGAAAAACATATTAAGATATTTTTATGAAATCCGATGGCTCAGTGAGGCCTCTGTTGCCAGCAATGTTACTGAACCTCTCAAGATCCAGAAAGGTACTAAAGACATATTTAAAACAGTTCATGTGAGTTCAGTGGTTCTACCTCAATATTTTAAAGTGACGAGAATACTTTTTGTGCGCCAAAAAAAACAAAATAATGACTTTTCAACAATATCTAGTGATGGGCGATTTCAAAACACAGCTTCATGAAGCTTAGAAGCTTTACGAATCTTTTGTTTTGATTCAGTGGTTCAGAGCTTGTATCAAACTGCCAGAGTCACGTGAACTATTGAAGTTTCAAAACACTTATGATGTAACAAAGCCTTGTTTACTGAAATCATGTGATTTTGGCATTCTGAACCACTGATTCAAAACAAATGATTCGTAAAGCTTCAAAGCTTCATGAAGCATCGTTTTGAAATCACCCATCACTAGATATTGTGGAATGAAGTCGCTATTTTGTTATTTTTGGTGCACAAAAAGTATTCTTGTCACTTTATAATATTAAGGTTGAACCACTGTAGTCACATGAACTGTTTTAAATGTTTTTAGTAGCTTTATGGGCATTGAAAAAGGGAGTGTTATTGCTGGCGATGCAGGCCTCACTGAGCCATCGGATTTTATCAAAAGTATCTTAATTTCTTTTCCGAAGATGAACGAGGGTCTTACGGGTGTGGAACGACATGAGGGTGAGTAATAAATGACAGAATTTTCATTTTTGGGTGAACTAACCCTTTAATGCTCTATGGCGTTTGCAAATTACCTACTACTTACACTAAACCCTACCCTAAACCTACCCTAACCTAACCTAACCTAACCTAACCAATAGAGTTAAAGGGGGGGTCTCTAATGCTATTTCATGCATTCTGACTTATTTACACTGTTAAAGAGTTGGATTCTCATGCTAAACATGGCCAAAGTTTCAAAAACGTGTTGGACATATAACGGACATATATTCTGTGCCAAAAATACTCTTCCGATTCCTCACAAACTTCGGACATTTTTTTTAGATTATGGCCCTTTATTATGTAATAAAGGGTGGAATTCCTTGTACGGCTACTTTCCCCGGAAGAGCACACGTGCACACATCAACCAGAGCGAGAGAGCAAGAGCACGCCCATCAACGTGCTTCGCTTGGCTTTACAGAAGTCATCGGCAGCCCTGGACAGGACTTGCTCGAGAAAGATTTGTCACTTTGTTTTTAGACCACGAAATCAACAATGTCACCAAAGAAGTGTGTTTTTGGTTGTGAGGGAAAGATAACCTTGGTTCCCAAAAAACCCAGTGTTAAGTGGAGCTGAGAGATTTGTGCTCACACATTACATTGATGCGCTCTCGATATTTGTTATTAAAATAACCATAGAAACTGATAGTTACAATCACTTTTTTATTGGTTAAAATGAATGGAGAATATCTTGTTTTTCCGTGGCTGCTCGAGCCCTTAGGATCAGCGCTTATGGTTTTATAAACAAGGCCCAGTTCTATGCTGGATTTACAGATCGTTTGAAACCAAAAGATGGAGCGGTCATAGCGGTAATGATCCCGGTCATGAGTCGGAACCGCAGGTGGTGAGTAAAACTGCTTCAAATGTCTGTTTTGTTGGCAGTATGCGTGTAAGTGCGTATAATGTAAACAACACGAACGTAGTGAATTCATAAATTCATTATTCATCATTCAGTATACGCTATATATTTATTACAGTGATTCCAAAGTTATCTATGAATAATGCGATGGTGTATTGTGTGTGTTTAAATACAGTTGTTTAGCTGACCATTGATAGCTTGCAGACGATTGCTACGCAAAAGCTGCGCGTGCTCGTCATTCTTTAGCTCTGCTCACACGGCACGCCTCCAGGCGCTCGGCTGTTTTCGGAAAGACTCCGTACAGCGTATGTATCTTATATATCTTTTCGGAGTTATGAAGGATGCACTACTACTCTATAGGTACTCCAGATTAAGATTGAGATTGGCAGAAACTGTGTGATATCCCCCTTTAACAAATGCAAACACAAGATAAAAAAAGTGTTTGCTGAAGTAATGAACTGCGAACTATTCATGCGATGGAAACATCAAAATGTACAAGTTTACTAATCATGTGCTACGGCATTATTAAGGTCATAATATAGTATTGTGCAAGGAACTGCAAAAAATGAGTCTTTATCAATCATAATCTGACCCTGTAATTTTAATTTATGTGAAATGGAACAAAAGTTGTTGTCATTTAACTGCTTCTAGTGTTAATTTCACCTGGAAACTGCAGTGAATATTATGTATAGTTACATTTTTGGAATTTTGCAAAAATGTAGGTAAAGGCACGTTTTTCTAACAAGACTATTCTGGCCAGAATGGGACTTTATTTCTTATTTCACAATTTAACTCACAATTACCTTTTTAATTTTTATTTTGACTGAGAAAAATAGGCTCCCTTAGTGCATATTCTAGTTTAGTTGCATTTATTCGCAAATTCTTTTCAGATTTAATGTTATTACTCTTGAGTTAATTCATTCAAAATCCCCATTTTGTGCCAGAAAATACAGCGCTGATTAAATTATAAGTCATAATATTAATACAAAGAGTACCTTTGCAGGCTTCAATGTAGTTAGCTAATTCTTGTTAGCATCTTGTATTGTAGCTAACTAGTTTTTAGTGTAAAAAAAGGGTAGCTTCACTGTTGTTCAACTACTTTGAAGTATGAGTAGTTTGTAGCTTGACAAGTTACAGGTCAGTAGCTTCCCCAGCAAAGTTGTATATATGCTCTCACAAAGCTAGCATGTATGCTTGTGTTTGTTTCTGCTTCAGAGTATTTGTGTGTGTTTATGTATAGCCTCTGGCAGGTTTAAATTAAGCAGCTGTTGACAGGTGTGAAAGTTTCAGATGCTTTTGTCATTAAAAATGCTAAAACTTTAGTGGAAAGACATTTAATCTCATACACACACACAGTGCGGTGTTCAGACATGGTTCCTCTAGAGGAAAAACAGTAGCTTCCAGCACAGCTTTAAAATCAATCAATGATGGAGACTCCAGCTTTGGGATCTGGCAATTTCTGTGCAGTGAGAGAAATTCCAGCATACCCATACAGCTAAAACATGTATGAAAACACAGACACACACTCACACACATGTGCTGCTGATGAAAAAGACATTAGCAGGTGCTTTGTGCTAACGCTAAGTCAAAGTGGGGCAGCTTACCTGAAAGATTTGCTTGAGAGAGAACAGCGCCCTTCGCAGCTCACGTCCGGTTGAGTTGTACAGTTTTTCTGTGGGAGAAAACAGGGAAAAGAGATTTGAGTTGATCTTCATGTGCTTCACTTTCTAACAAATTGTTTGCAAGTTAGGATGGGGCCTATGTAGATGATTTTATTGTATTAAAGGGAAACATGCTCCATGAGTCAAGCACTTTGGCCCCATGTGCTCCAAGATAAAGTACTGTGTTTTCCTTCAGTTTTCTGCTCAAACTTCAATTCTTCAGTCTGCCAGCGTGTGGCAGAGTTGAGCAGAGTACTGTCTGTGTGCATTAGTGCAATAGCTAAAGACAAACCAGCTTGCAGCCTCTGACTCAGCACCTATATGAAATAATGATCATGCATATCTCTCTCTCTCTCTCTCTCTCTCTCTCTCTCTCTCTCAGTGTCCTTGATTATCTCTTTATCGATGGCTTTGAGGAGCTGTATATGGAAACCACAGGCTGAACCTTACAACATGCAGTGCTCTCTCTCTCTGTTTCTCTTTCTCAATGTGTCCCCATAGAGAACTCTCATTAACATTCCGACCTCAATATTGGCAGTCTGAGAGTCCAATTTAATCTTGCCTACTGCTGAGTGTGTGTTTGTGAATGTCAGACTGTGTGTGTGTGTGTGTGTGTGTGTGTGTGTGTGTGTGTGTGTGTGTCAATGCACGCTTTGCATGAACCAGTAAAATGTCCTATATATATTATATACACACGCCGATTAAGCATAACATTATGACCACCTTCCTAATATTGTGTTGGTCCCCCTTTTGCTGCCAAAACAGACCTGACCCATCAAGGAATGGACTCCACTAGACCCCTAAAGGTGTGCTGTGGTATCTGGCACCAAGATGTTAGCAGTCTCAAACCATTCCTCAACCATTTTGCTTTGTGGCAGGGCGCATTATCCTGTTGAAAGAGGCCACAGCCACCAGGGAATACCGTTTCTATGAAACGGTGTACATGATCTGCAACAGTGTGTCAAAGTAACATCCACATGGATGGCAGGACCCAAGGTTTCCCAGCAGAAGATTGCCCAAAGCATCACAGTGCCTCCGCCGGCTTGCCTTCTTCCCATAGTGCATCCTGGTGCCATGTGTTCCCCAGGTAAGCGACGCACACGCACCCGCACCCACACCCGGCCATCCATGTGATGTAAAAGAAAACGTGATTCATCAGACCAGGCCACCTTCTTCCATTGCTCCGTGGTCCAGTTCTGATGCTCACGTGCCCACTGTTGGCGCTTTCAAGCGGTGGACGGGGTCAGCATGGGTACCCTGACTGGTCTGCAGCTATGCAGCCCCATACGCCACAAACTGTGATGCACTGTGTGATCAGTGTTATTCACTTCACCTGTCAGTGGTTATAATGTTATGCCTGATCGGTATGTACACTGCCCGGCCAAAAAAAAAAAAAAAAAAAAGTCGCTGTTTGGATCATAATTGCAGTGATTATTATGTTTCTAGCATGTTATATTTTTGGCAACAGTTCCTCTAACCCTAATTGATGGATTGTGTAGCTTTTCATTTCTTGAATAACCATATAGGTAGACACATCATGGCCATATTCCAGGATGACAAAGTCCAGATTCATCAGGCTCAAATTGTGAAAGAATGGTTTAGAGAGCATGAAGGATCATTTTCACACATGAATTGACACCTCTGAGTCCAGACCTTAAATTCATTGAAAGTCTTTGGGATGTGCTGGAGGAGACTTTACAGAGTGCTCACCTCTTGTATTGACAATGCAAGAGTCAAGCACTCTAATAAATTAAGTTGTTTTGAAAAAAATATTTTAGACAAACTCAAGATGGTAAACTTAAACGTTTAAACATGCATTTAGACATGCAATTTTTGATCTTCAATGACGCTCAGGTCAGTTTTAACCCATGTTATGTGAAAGCTCCTGAAAAAGCTACTGGCCAGCTGGCATTTTATCTCAAATTTGGCTCTTAGTGAGTGAATTCTGATCCCGGTATGTAGGAAATAAGTTGCGCTCATTTAATTCTGCAAATCCCCAACCGCTAAGACAGGAAGAAAAGAAACTGCTAAGAGGTTTCATTGCTAATAATTACAGAAATACAATACTTCATACATTAGCACCATATCCACCCCTTTTATAAATAATATCAAGTTATTAAACTAAAGGCTTGTGTTTATGTGCCAATACAGAGAGGAATTTTTCTTCCGGTTCGGCTTTATAATTGGCCGGCACATATTTCCAGAGCTTGTTTTCATATACAGTAAGAACAGGGTTTTGTGTTGAGTTTGACAGGACCACACCACTGTGATTTACCTCAGGCATATGTTTCTGTTGTGGGGCTCAACAAATCATGTTGAGCAGAGTGAAGAACCGCATGAACCAAAGCCAGCCATCTTACTTTTCAACCAATGTGTCAGAACTTTAATCTGGCCTTACTCAAATGTAAATCAAAGCCACCTCCAGAGAGAAAAGTCCTCTGGCACACCTGGATGCCTTAGGCCCAGATTATAAAGAACAAAACAATTATTTAGGATAAACAACCTGTCAAAACCATTCCAGAAAAACTAGTCAAAATAAACTTTAAAAGATTATCAATGAATGAAAACCATTTTCGCAATGTAAACGAACATGCTCTATTTTTTTCTGTGAAATATACTTATAATCAACAATTCTTGCAGCAAAACAGTCATAATTTAATTTTACAAGATCATTTTGACCTTCCTCTGACCCTGCGGTTACATTTGAACTGTTTAAATAAAAAAACAGATGACAAACCATCATTTATTTCCAATGAACAAGTTCACGTTGAAAAGAGCCACAGTGGCTTCTCAGATTGCAGCAACTTCCAGAGATAGATGGATTAGACTGAGTCCATCAACACCCGTAAAGCTTGAATAGTCCTATACCTCTTCATGGGTTCGACATTTCATTTGGTAACGTTAGGCAGATTTGATTTATAAGCTGTTAAATGTTTGATGATTGAATTAGCTTACATGTGAGTAAACAATGCTTCCATCGCTTGTTTCTGCTTCTTCGTTGCTTGTTTTTGGATCCAGAGATTATTTCAGAAGATGCCTAAAAATGCCCCCTTACCGTATAACAGTGAAAACATGGATTGCGGGGCAGAGAATTGTTGTGTTATAAATGACAGAAAATCTCTTCAATGGCAAGGAAAGAGTTAAATTCACAACTTTGAATGAAAACATAGCTTTTAAGGGAACCAAAAATGTTTGAATGGTGTAGTTTCTGCACATTGGTTGGACAGGAAAAAAAAAAAAAAAAAAAAATTATATATATATATATATATATATATATATACACATATATATATATATATATATATATATATATATATATAACAGGTTTAACTCTTCATTAACACAACTTGAAAAGTGGATATATGTATGTCTTGACAAATTATTTTTTTAACAGCATCTGGTGGTAATTTGCTCTTTTCCTCATTTTTAACACTATGCCTTTTAAAATTACTCTCAGAATCAACACAAATAACAATATAAGCACATTCTGTTCAAGCAACCTTGGACTCCAAATCTCCTCTGTCTCCTGCTATCAAGAACCTTAAAACCATAATAGCAAAAGCCTTCATCCATCCTTCCTTCAGTCTCTTTTTCTCCAGCATTCCTCTGATCCTGCTGGAATAGAGGAGACCAGACAGAAAGGACAGCAACCTTTACTCAGGGACTTCCATATTTGGCCCTCACTTTCTCTCTTTTTTCATGAATCTTTTTCTCATTCATTCAGAGTGTTCTGTACTGAGAAGTCAGCCTTTTTCTTTCTCTAACTCTACCTCTGATTCACCAAACTGGATTTCAACAACACTAGCATTTTCAAGTCTACTGACAAAAGCTTGCTTATTCTGCTACATCATTGGAAAGTCTGGTTTAAAATCTGCTACCCATAAATGTTTTCTACTTAATTTATTATTTTGCAGCAGGGAAAACCTCCACCCACCCTGATGGAATAATTTAAGACGTATTCATACCATTAACTTGTGAGTCAGTCTTTTTGAACGATTCATTAAAAGAACTGTCCCAAAACAGTGATTTGTTTATGAATTGCTAAATAAGTCAAGGTTTGGCTGATATTAGCATGACCCAGTTATACCCTGCTGGTGGATGCCGTAACTCTCTAATATTCTACCCCAAAAAAATAATTAAAAAGAAAAAGTAAATAAAAGTAATTCGTTAAGGATTCAGACTACACTGGCATATGATTCACTGAAAGTGACTGAAACTGGCTCATAAGAGTCATTTGCTTAGAAATCAGGCTAAATGGTCATGCTGCAATTTTTGATTCACTAAAGAGAACGGGCTCGTAAGAGTCATCCTTTATGAATCAGGCTAGATTGGTCACTCTGTACTGTATGTTTTTAATTCGCTAAAAATGACTGTCTCATAAGAATAATCATTCAGGAATCAGACTATACTGGTAGAACTGTATGATTTTTGATTCACTATAAAAGAACCATCTCATAAGAGTCATTAATCTGGCTATATGGGTCACGCTGTATGTTTTTGATTCACTAAAGTGAATTGGCTTATTAGAGTAATTCGTTTAGGAATCAGGCTAAATGGTCATGCTGTAGGTTTTTGATTCATTAAAAAGTACCGGCACATAAAAGTCATTCATTAAGGAGCCAGGCTAGAATGGTCAAGCTGTATGTTTTTGATTCGTTCAAAAAATATGCCTCATAAGAGTCATTCATTCAGGAATCAGGCTAGAATGGTCAAGCTGTATGTTGATTCACTAAAAAGAACCAGTTCATTAGAGTCATTCGTTTGGGAATCAGGTCACACCTGTATGTTTTTGATTCTCAAAAAAGAACAAGTTCATTAGTCATTTGTTCGGGAATCAGACTAAACTGTTTGTACATTCCTACCCTTGTTCTATTATTTCACCATACTACTGACATAATCATTGTCTCTCACGTTACCCAGAATTCCTCCCCTACTCCACAAAACACTCACCCCAGACCTCCGTCCTCCAGCTTTGAGCCTGTGAACTGGCAGGCTGGCAGAGGAGCTCTGTGATCACTGGAGGATGAAGGGTAATGAAGAGGAGGGTGAGCGTGGGATCATTTTTGACAGACCCTCTTAATGCCACACGGCACAACGGAGTCAGAGAGCTTCAGCGATCCGCAATCAGACACGCGCTGATTCAGCTAATCTCCAGTTCCTCTCTGTGGTTTCTGGATGAGTCTCATGAATGTGGTGATGATCATAAAGATCACAGAGTGACAAACACACTCAATCTCTCCACAGCCATAAAAGCACCATCACGACACGGATCCTGCTGTATCATGCAACGGATCCTTCTTTTGGAATGTGTGTGTATGTGTGTGTGTGTGTGTGTGTGTGTGTGTGCGTGTGTGAGAGAGAGAGAGAATCTCGCTACTGTGCTTCCATGATCTCTCTATATGTAGGTTCAGACAGTGTACTGTAATTCAGCCCTACACAGACTTTCTCCAATAAACCTGTCACAGAGTTATTCCCGCCTGTCATAAAGCCATGTATATCTGTAGACGGATACAGACACACACACTCTTACATATACAGACACACACACACACACACACACACACACACACACACACACACAACAGGGAGAGTGAGGCCCTCCTTTAATGAGAAATATTTCAGCTCTGATTAGTTCCATACCAGCTGCCAGGGATAAGTGCCCGCAATACTGTCCTCTGTCTCATCACGTTCAGGATGAAAAATAATAATAATGGACAGAGAGAGAGAGAGAGACAAAGGAGCCAGTCAGAGAGTGTGAGACAGAGAAAGAGACGGGAAGAGATGTACATGTTTATAGTGTATATTCAGTGGCCTTAAAAAGTTTTCTTAAAATAAAATATAATAAAATAAAATAAAATAAAAATAAAATAAAATAAAACACAAAAACAAAAAACAAAACAAAATAAAATAATAAATAAATAAAAAAACACAAAACAAAATAAAATAAAACAAAACACAAAACACAAAATAAAATAATAAATAAATAAAACAAAACAAAAAAAAACACAAAAACAAAACAAAACAATGAAACAAAACAAAACAAAACACAAAATGGGGAATGGGTCTAAACTATTAACTTTAATAATTATGGTACATATACTGCCTAAATGTGGCTATAATGGCATGAAGACACAATCACATGGTGAGGGTAGGATTTAAATTCACAGAAACAGAGCAGTGGACTAATATATATGTGTAATTTGTATATGTGCGGAGCCACTTCTTTATACTACAGAGAAACAGACATTTGTAGATAGACAAGGGTAGATGCCATACTGAATTTTACACAGATAAAAACAAAGCTGTATGTGATAAACTTAGTGCCTTTACAATGGCCTATAGATCACATGTACAACTTTCAAAACTGTTCAATGGAGTTTTGTCTACTGAAATTGTTTTGGAAAGATGTTTCATCAGTTGAACAATTGGCATGTTGTTAAACAACAGTACAATCCATTGAACTAGGGCTGGGCGATAAAACGATAACGATATGTATCGCGATAGACACGTGATCGATATCAATAAAAAATGTGTTCGATAAAACGTTAGATTTTTTTTTATTCTTCGTCGGACGAAAACAGAGGTTGCGAAGCATTTTGGTTGCATTAAGAAATGCACTCGCTCTCTGGTAACCTAGCAACGTAGGGAGTGACACGCTAACAGCCAATCATGTAACAGTATCAAGTTTGGTTGCGCCATATCGTTGTCTCATGCTGGTCTGCTGGATTCCTCTTCAGTAACCGGCAACTGATAAGCAGAAATTGAGTGCCGCAGCGAGCGAGGAAATTGTAAATAAAAGAGGAAAAGTCAGCTCGCCAGTATGGCAGTTTTTTGGATATTATAAGTCTGACCGTAGTCAGACCAATGTCGTCTGCAAATTATGCAAGACTGGTAACCACGAACTTGATGTACCACCTTAGCCGCGCTCACCCTTTGGAGCACAGCCGTATTCAACCAACAACATCTGTAGCTGCAACACCGCACAACATTTTAATTATTTGAGTTTTCCATGGTTGTTGACATTTCTGTCTTAATAACTGAGGGGATTATGATCAGAGAAAGGTTAAGTTTAAAATAAAAATGTTTAAATGTAATATATTTTTCTCCTGGTCCTTATTTTAAATGGGTCAGAAAAAATTATCAATAATTATCGGTATCGACCGATATGAAACACTGATATCGTGATACAGTTTTCAGCCATATCGCCCAGCCCTACATTGAACACACTGTACTTCTATTCATCAACGCCCTGTTTTCATTCCTGTCAAAAATTAAATATAGTGCTACCCTGACTAATGCACCAATTTGCCAATTGAGAATAAACATTAATAACTGTGGAACATAAAAGACATTCTGAATATTTTCCAATCAATGAAAGTCAAAGGGGATAATTGTAAAAACTGTAATAATATGTTCATTTTTGTTACACAGAAGAAAAAGTAATACAGGTTTGGAACAACATGAGGGTGAGCAAAAGATGAACATTTTCATACTGGGGTGAACTATCCCTTTAAGAGTGAAAGTGTGTGAGGGTTATGTCACCTGAGGCATTGTAGTTTAAATATTATCATACCAGTGGCACCTGCTGTCCTTTAGTGGCCCTTATAAAAGCTAAACTGAGAGAATACAAGGATGAAAACATGAATCAGCATTTGCGTTTTTATACCCTTTTCAGCACTTTCTGAGGTACAAGGTCATGTCTCTAAAACCGGTGTGTGAACGTCTCCGTCTGATGATAATAATAATGATTATCCAGCAATAAAAGTGTGAGCAGTAATTTTGATGCCTCTCAGTTGCCGTAAGGGCTGCGGGGAAGCAATCCAGTGAGATCTGAATGGGAAAATCTGAAACACACACAGATGAGTGATGTCTTCATATATTGATAAAAATTCTCACTTCCATTGTCAGAACTTGTTCAAAGTTGGTGACAGGTTGTAAAAAAAAAAAAAAAAATCACTATTTTGAGCCAGACTGTTTCAATGAATTTACTGATCTTGTTCGCACAACCAGTTTCGCTGATTAATTCAATATTCAACAAATGATTCACATGTTGTATTCATGACTGATTTGGTTCTTATGGACTTAAAGGGTTAGTTCACCCAAAAATGAAAATTCTGTCATTAATTACTCACCCTCGTGCCGTTTTACACCCGTAAGACCTTCGTTCATCTTCGGAACACAAATTAAGATATTTTTGTTGAAATCCGATGGCTCTGTGAGGCCTACATAGGGAGCAATGACATTTCCTCTCTCAAGATCCATAAAGGTACTAAAAACATATTTAAATCAGTTCATGTGAGTACTTATTTAGTGATGGCCGATTTTAAAACACTGCTTCAGGAAGGTTCGGAGCGTAATGAATCAGCGTGTCGAATCATGATTCGGATCGCGTGTCAAACTGCCAAACTGCTGAAATCACGTGACTTTGGCGCTCCAAACTGCGGATTCGACACGCTGATTCATTATGCTCCGAAGCTTCATGAAGCAGTGTTTTGAAATCGGCCATCACTAAATAATTTGTTATTTTGGGTTTTTTTGGTGCACCAAAAATATTCTCGTCGCTTTATAATATTAATATTGAACCACTGTACTCACATGAACTGATTTAAATATGTTTTTAGTACCTTTATGGATCTTGAGAGAGGAAATGTCATTGCTGGCTATGCAGGCCTCACGGAGCCATCGGATTTAAACAAAAATATCTCAATTTGCGTTCCGAAGATTAACGAAGGTCTTACGGGTGTGGAACGGCATGAGTGTGAGTAATAAATGACAGAATTTTCATTTTTGGGTGAACTAACCCTTTAATGATCAGTTACAGAGGTTATCATCTCAATGGAAGAGATGATTATCAGTGAATCATGTCTTAAATTTCAGTTTATGTTTGTTCGTTATTGTCATACGGACCACTTTTATGATACTTTAATGGTGCTTTTGCATCCTTTTAACAGCAAATAATGACAGAATTTGATTCTGGGCTAAATAATTACTTTAAAGGGGTGGCTGATTATGATTTCACTTTTTTAACTTTAGTTAGTGTGTAAAGTTGCTGTTTGGGCATAAACAACATCTGTAAAGTTACGATGCTCAAAGTTCAATCTAAAGGGAGATATTTTCTTGCAGAAATTGCTTTTTAAGGACTACAACAAATGGCTGGTAGGGACTACAACGAGCTTCTTCCCGGGTTGGTGTAGTAGTGTAGTTACCATGCCGTCATTTTACGCCGGACTGCTTCCCAAACAAGGGTCAATTTAACGCTGGATTTGCACAAAAGATTAACATGACGGCACATGCTAGTCGATGAGTTGAATCAACTCCACAGCAACTACATAAATTTATTTATTCACAAACCATTCAGAAATGCCCAGATGCATTCTAAATGTTGTAACTTCTTCCTGAGTCTCTCCATCAGTGTCTGACTCCGGTTTGAACAATGTAAGGCTGAGCACCGTTACTGACAATTGTCATTTTGGCTGCGTGAGATTCTCCAGCTTTGTTGTTGTTGAGCAAGCTTCTTTAAAGCTGTTAAAGCTCCGCCCTCTTTTGGAAAGCGGGCCGGTAGTAGCAGCCTATTTGCATTTAAAGGGACACACACAAAATTGCGTGTTTTTGCTTACACCCAAATAGGGGCAAATTTGACAAGCTATAATAAATGATCTGTGGGGTATTTGGAGCTGAAAATTCAGACACATTCTGGGGACACCAGAGACTTATATTACATCTTGTAAAAGGGGCATTATAGGTCCCCTTTAAAGTGCCCCTATTTTGCCTTTTTTTTTTTGGATATTACCTTTCATGTACTGTGCAATCTTTGTGAATGTAAAATGTCTACAAAGCTTCAAAGATCAAAGTGCACAATAAACTGAGTTATTGTCTCCCAAAAGAAAGAACCGATTCTGAACTGCCTGAAATGAGTCGTCAGTAATTCCAACTTTATATTACAATATTACTATATATATATATATATATATATATATATATATATATATATATATACATATATATATTCACTATAATGCCAGCCTATGGACTTCATTGGCTGCCTGTGAACAACCTCTACTTTGATCTGCCCTCAAACAACGTAGTTGTAGCTGAGGCCTGGAAGATTTTGGTTCGTGTTGTCGACATGTTGAGAAGACAGTGTTTTATGAGCTGCGAAAGCAAATCCACTTTGCATGCACTTCAAAGGATGAGGACTTGGTGACAGACTTTTCTCTGGTGATGTATGCTGGACAATTCAATCATGTTGTCTGCTTAAACTCCACCCCTTTCTTAAATTCGACCGCAAGCTTTCATTCACATCTGCTTACATCCAATCAAAAACTGATGCATACAATTTTTTCCATAACCGTTTCACTCGGATATACATCAGAGGATAGAAGAAAAGATCTGTCGCAACACAAAATGGACACAAGTCTCTTCAGACCACCTGCACTTGTTTTCTCTCCCTCCACCTCCTCTGCTCTGTTCTTCATTTATGGAGAGAAAACAGGAGTAATTACAGTGAAAACTTCCCCAACATGAGTGTGGGCTCGTAACATGCCGCTTTATGGCCCGACAGGCTTCTCTGCTTTCATCCTCTCAGTCGGTCCAAACATGGAGTGGGTGATAGGTCAGAGAACGCAGATAAATACAGACAGGTGGGAAACATTAGGCAGAAATGCAGGTAATGATGAGATCACTCAAAAGCAGTGGAAACCAAAACTGGAGAGGATTTACTGGGTGGGGCAGCAAGGGAATTAAACGGCCGTGCGTGTGAATGTGCGCGCGAACGGATTTTAAAGGGAACATTCAACGTGTGTTTGTGTGTGCATGTGCATCCGATGTTAGCTCGCCAGCTCTTCGACACAGCATGCATGGAAGCCCTGCAACTTTTTAATTAATTTGTTCCTGCCACTTGAAGTTTGTTCAAATGAATGGTGCACTTTGATGAGAGCCAGATGGAAGTCTGGTACTTGGCGTTTGATTAGTTTTAGCCTAGCTTGGGCCACACAGGCAGAGAAGCGCCCAATCGGCCATGGCTTCCACAAGCTTTGTGCCATCACCTATCCAGAAGGTCATGCTCTTCCTCCCATAAAACAAGAGAAAATAGGCAACAATGGAGACAAAGATCCTTCAGTCCATAAATTTTTCAACAACAGAGGCTGACAAGAAAGGCTCTCTTTTTTTACTGGAAAATTTTAACTTCGAACAGAAGGCTTTGTGAAGGATTCATGTTAAAAACGCCACCACGCCTGAATTTAAATAAAGCGTGAATTTGAAAACAACTCATAAAACATTTAAAACGGGGTGGATAAAAAGACTTGAAACCACATTAAGAAAAATGCAAGCAATTAGAAGTCATGTGCTGGCATACTGGGTGGAATATGAGGATTTGTATAAAAAAAAAAAAAAATTATATTCACTGTGTATAATGATTCATAAAAACAACTGAGAACTTGTAAGGGTCTATAAGCCAAAACTGATATGAGATTTAAATAAAAAAGGAAAGAAAA